>NC_080783.1:215734813-216934813 GCF_028018385.1 Neofelis nebulosa
AGAATCGTTTTACATTTTTTTTTTTTTTAAATTTTTTTTTTTCAACATTTTTTATTTATTTTTGGGACAGAGAGAGACAGAGCATGAACGGGGGAGGGGCAGAGAGAGAGGGAGACACAGAATCGGAAACAGGCTCCAGGCTCCGAGCCATCGGCCCAGAGCCTGACGCGGGGCTCGAACTCACGGACCGCGAGATCGTGACCTGGCTGAAGTCGGACGCTTAACCGACTGCGCCACCCAGGCGCCCCTAGAATCGTTTTACATTTACAGAGAAGCTGCAAACATAGTACATCGAGTCCCCCCCCACTGCCGTTCCCCCACCGCCAATATCTTACATGACTATAGTCTGTTTGCTATGACTAATGAACAAGCATTGATACATTATTAATAACTTAGGTCCATCCTTTATTCACATTTCCTCAGCTTTTACCTAATATCCTCTTTCTGCTCCAGGATCCCCTCCAGGACACATGACATTCATTGTGATGTTCTCCTTAGGCTCCTCTTGGTTATGACAATCGCTCAGACTTCTGTGTTTGATGACCTTGACAGTTCTGAGGAGGACTGACTGATGAGGTGTTTTGCCGACCGTCCCTCCATTGGGAATTATCTGATGTTTGGCTCATGATCAGACTGGGCTTGTGAGTTTTTTGGGAGGAAGACCACAGAGGAGCAATGCCCTTCTCATTACATCATATCAAGGGTAACTGCTATCAGCATGACTCACCACGGTTGGTGTTGATCTTGGCCGCCCGGCCAAGGTAGTGTTTACCAGCCGTCACCACTGCGAAGTTCCTCTTTTCCCCCCTTCTATGGTGTCCTTGTTCGCAAAGATCACTGTGCATAGCCCACACTTAAAGGGTGAGGGTTATGCTTCACCTTCTTGAGGGCTCAGTGTCCACATCCATTATTTAGAACTCCTCTGTACGTGTTTGTCTCTCCAATGTAGGTACTTATTCAGTCGCTTATTTGTACCAGTATGGACTCACTGAGCTTGATTTTATACTTCGAGTTGTTATCAATACTACACTATTTACTTTGTTGTTCAAATTGTTCTAGAGCTAGCCACCAGGAGCCTCCAACTGGCACCTGTCTCTTTGACCCGGCCCCACGGTTTTGCTTTTCAAGCACCTCCTTACTTTCTGAATCTACAAGACGCTTTAACTTGCTCTTACCTATTCCACCCCCCCCCCCCCCCCCCCATTCCTAGCACCAGCCACCTCTCCAAGGAGCCTTGGTCCCTGCCGTGGAGGAGACTGGGATCAGAAATCCAGGTCCGGGAGCGCCTGCGTGGTTCAGTTGGTTAAGTGTCCAACTTCAGCTCAGGTCATGATCTCACGGTTTGTGGGTTCGAGCCCCGGGTGGGGCTCTGTGCTGTCTGCACGGAGCCCACTTCGGATCTCCTGTCCCCCTCTCTTTCTGCCCCTCCCCTCACTCGTGCGCATACTCTTCCTCTCTGTCTCTCAAAAAGAAATAAACGTTGAAAAAATGAAAAAAGAAAAGAAAAGAAAGAAACCCTGATCCGGGAGCTACGCGTGCTCGTGGCCAATGGGTACCATTCCCTCTAGCCCTCCTCCGGGACAAAACTGAAGATGTACCCATAAACACAGTAACCTGTGCATGTATGCATAGCTACGATTTGTGTGTTCATCCACCTGTACTTACACGAGGCTGAACTTGAGTCCCTACTGATGTCTCCAATGCTAAACCCACACCGATCGCCTGGTTTGTTCCACGTTTTCCCCGGGCTTGTCTGTCACTGCCGGTCCATCAGGGAGAACCTGGCTCCCACCGTCCACCAGGCACTGTCTTGTTCCTTGAATCCCGGCACACGCGTATGATGCTGGAGAACAGTTGGCCCGCACACCGTGAGCAGCGACTTCAGCGACTAGAGGGCAAGGGCTTTTCCCCTGTCTTTAGTCCTCTGTTCTCTGGTGTGTTAGGTGACTCCAGGCGGGCACCGCCCTCAGCAAGCTCACGTCACAGGTTGTAACACAGTCAGGTTCTTTCCTCACTGTCTACCTTCCATTCTGGGATCCCCCAACTTTCCCATTGAGCTTTGAAAATTTTGCCTCCATTAAGGGTCTCCCCTCGTGCCAGCGATCTTGAAATACAGTGTCACACAGAACAGGTTTGCTGCCCCCGCCCCCCCCCCCCCCAAGTCCCCTGTGCGTCACCTACTCAGCCTTCCTTCCAACCCTGGCAACCACTGATCTGTTTTTGATCTCCCTCCTCTGTGTTTTAACTGAACTCGACTTTCCCTGTGGCTTCCTGTCCTCTGGCATTTAGTGTCTTTGAAAAACCTTCTCCCCAAGCACCTTGGGTTCCTCCCACCGTGGCACCACATGTGTCCCCCCCCCCCCCGCTCTTTAAAAAATTTTTTTTAATGTTTGTTTATTTTTGAGAGAGGGAGAGACTGAGTGCGGGTGGGGGAGGGGCAGAGAGAGAGGGAGACACAGAATCCGAAGGAGGCTCCAGGCTCTGAGCAGAGCCAGAAGCGGGGCACGAACTCACGAACCACGAGGTCATGACCTGAGCCGAAGTTAGACGGTCAACCAACTGAGCCACCCAGCTGCCCCTTGTAGCCCCCTTTTATAGCCAAACTCTGCATGCGGCCTCAGCCTGACTTCTCGCCGCTGAAACTGCTCCTGCCACGGTCACCAATAGCTTCCTTGTTGCTAAACCCAGAGGGCCCTCCGTCCGCCCCGTGGCCACCTCCCGGTGCAGGAAGCCAGCCCCCCCTCCTCGCTCTGCACTGTCTCTCCCTGTGACTCATTTCCTCTTGGGTAATACGCACCCACGTGCTGGGGCTCCCACGTGGACACCTCCGCCCAGACTTGTTTTCGCTGAGCTCCTCCTACTCTCCTTGCAGGTGCCTGTGACACCACGGGACCCGCAACAGCCTCAGTCCCTTGTTGCCCGTCCCGATACTAGAAGTCACCACAAGGTGGGCGACAGGGAAGAATTGTGTTTAAATCCAGAATTAAAAAGTCACTTAAAAGTTAATCCGCTGGGGCCAGGGTGGGGGTGGGGGGTGGCGCCTGGGTGGCTCAGTCAGTTAAGCCTTTGACTCTTGGTTTCAGCTCAGCTCCTGATCTCCTGGTTCATGAGTTCGAGCCCCACGTTGGGCTCTGCACTGACAGGGAGGAGCCTGCTTGGGATTCTTTCTCTCTCTCTCTCTCTCTGCCCCTGCTGTGCACTCTCTCTCTCTCAAAATAAATGAATAAATTAAAAAAAAACAATACAAGTGAATCAGCTGGCCAGCAGCCTGCTGCATTCTTCTCCCTGCGTCTGGCTGCACGGTCTTGACCTTGCCAACCGCTGTCACCGTGTGGGGTGAACTGCTGCGAGCGGTGGAAGGATTTCTAGAAGCCTTTTCTGCCGTCACTTAACACACACAGACTTGGCTACGGACCATATAGACAAATTCCATGAAACCCAACCCGGCGACCTCCCCTCACCAGACCCTGGAATATGGCCTGCAGTCATTGTAATAAACCCTGAGAGACGGGGCGGTGTGGGGGGGGAAGGGCGTTGAGTTGTGGGGGGGGTCTCAATAGGAAGAAGCAATATTTAACTGACTGCAGTTGATTACATCACTTTTGCAAATTTTGCAAAGTTTTGCAAAAACATTTGACCATTCCTAGGGTGCTTGCTGCGGAATCTACACCCCCCTCTGTGTAGAGAGGGCCCCTCTTTCCCTGGAAAGAGTTCATGACCCAAGCTCTCCAGATGAGTGGGCCAGATGGTGCCCACGATTCTCTCTCTCTCTCTTTTAATTTTTAAATGTTTATTTATTTATAAATATAAATGTTTATTCATTTTTGAGAAAGTGAGAGAGAGAAAGAGACAGAGCGTGAGCAGAGGAGGGGCAGAGAGAGAGGGAGACACAGCATCGGAAGCAGGCTCCGGGCTCTGAGCTGTCAGCACAGAGCCCGACGCGGGGTTTGAACTCACGAACCGCGAGATCGTGACCTGAGCCGAAGTCGGATGCTTAACCAAATGAGCCCGCTAGGCGTCCCTGCCCATGGTTCTCTTAAGGACATTTGTACATTTTCTGCTTGTGGTCCCAAAAGAAATGCAATATTTTACAGACTTATTTACACGAATACTCACAGCAACATCATTCATTAGCCAAATAGCATAAAAACCCAAATGTCCATTATCCGATGAACAGATAAACAAAACGTGCTCTATCCACACGATGGAATATTACTCAGCATAAAAAGGCATCGAGTACCGATGCCCGCTACAATATGGATGAACCTTGAAGACATTACACCACGTGAAAGAAGCTGGACACAAAAGGCCACGTATTATATGATTCCATTTGTATGAAATGCCCAGCCATGGGCAAATCCGTGGAGATGGGAAGGAAGTAGATTAGTGATTGCCAGGAACTGAGGGGAGACAGGGATGCCTGGGTGGCTCAGTCGGTTGAGAGTCCGACTTCAGCTCAAGTCATGATCTCCTGGTTCATGAGTTCAAACCCCGCGTCGGGCTCTGTACTGACAGCTCGGACCTTGCAGCCTGCTTGGGATTCTGTGTCTCCCTCTATCTGCCCTTCCCCCACTCATGCTCTGTCTCTCTTTCTCTAAGATAAATAAACCTTAAAAAAAAAAAAAAAGAAACTGAGGGGAGACAGAATTAGGGGGCAATGCCTAAGGCTTCTCTGTGGGGTAGAGATGTTCTAGAATTGATTGTGGCTCTGGTTGCACCTATCTGTGAATATACCAAAAGCAAACGCTACGCTTTAAGTGGGTGAAACGGACGGCATGTGAATTACAGCTCCATAGAGCTGTCGCTAAAAACCAAAACAAAATAAAACGCTCACTGCTTTAAGACAGTCTTCATTTAGAGGAGTAACACTTCTACTCACAACCGGGAGGTTGTCACTGGGTAACTTCTCAGGCTGACTCAGTGACGGTCGTTTTCCTGACAACCCCCCCCTTGGGTGGAGCCGCTTTCGATCAATCTATGACCAGCGGGTGGAGGCCTATTCAAGGGTGTGTAAAACCGCCTGGCCCGGGGGGGGGGGGGGGGGGGGGGGGTTCGGGGAGGAGGGACTGGTGGTATAAACCTGTGAGGTCCTGGAAACTGAGTGGGAATAAAAAGGGAACAGGTTGTGCACAAACCAGAAACAGTCACCCGGTTCAGCTTCCGATTGTCACGTCTCTCCCCTCTAAGGCACGAATTTGGGATTGCAGCCTGGGACAGTTTTGCAAGCTACAGAATTTTCACCCCCTCGGCAGAACCCTTGACCTGCCTTGGAGGGAGGCCACTTTCTTTTCTTCTTTAAAAAAAAAAAAAAAAAATTTTTTTTTTACATTTATTTATTTTTGAGAGACAGAGAGAGACAGAGTGTGAGTGGGGGAGGGGCAGAGAGAGAAGAGACACAGAATCGGAAGCAGGTTCCAGGCTCTGAGCTGCCAGCACAGAGTCCGATGCGGGGCTCGAACCCAGGAACCGTGAGATCATGACCTGAGCTGAAGTCAGCTGCTTAACCGACTGAGCCACCCAGGTGCCCCTCTTTTCTTTTAACTGAAAAAAAAATTTTTTTTAATTTTAGGGAGAGAGAGAGGGAGCACAAGCAAGGGAGAGGGGCAGAGAGAGAGAGAGAGAGAGAGAGAGAGAGAGAATTTTAAGTAGGCTCCAAGTGTGGAGCCAGACACAGGGCTCGATCCCACAACCCTGGGATCATGACCTGAGCCGAAATCAAGAGTTGGAAGCTCAGTGGACTGAGCCACCCAGTCGCCCCAGGAGGCCACTTTCTGCCGCCAGATCAAACACAGACATGGTCACAGCAGCTGAATTTAGGAAATAGCCACAAAGCAGCCAAAGGATTGGACTGCAGAGGCTAATCTGAGAGGGAATGTCTCTCACACACATCGTCAGACGCGTCCATTCTCATTGAGAGTGACCCATCACAGGGGGGTTGAGGAGAGAGGTCTGGGGGTGGGGGGGAGCTCTCCCTGCAGACTTTTCCGCTTCGCTTGTAACCTCTCAGCACGTTCGCGGTGAATCCGGGCACCGTGTGGTTTCCTGGTGCCCCGTTCTCCACGTTCACACCCATTGGACACTGAAGAGGCTGGTTTTAGCGTCCCTTTCCCCATTAACTCACCTGGGCATTAGGCCTTGTGCTGGGTTGAATGGTGACCCCCAAAACGTGTGCATTCAGAACCTGTGAATGTGACCTTATCTGGGAAAAGGATCTTTCCAGATGCCACTAAGGATCTCTAGATGAGACCGCCCTGGATTGTCTGGGTGGCCTTAAGTCCAATGACCGGTGTCTTTATTCAAGAAAACAAGACACACACAGAGGAGAAGGCCATGAGTAGGGGAGGCAGAGGTTGGGGACCGTACTGTCACAAGTAAGGATGGCTGGGAGCCACTGGAAGCCGGAGGAAGTAAGGAAGGATCTTCCCCCCGGAGCCTCTGGAGGGAGCGAGGTCCTGTGGACACTTGATTTCTGACTTCCAGCCTCTGTGGACTCCAGAGAGTCCATTTCTGTTGTTTGAAGCAGCTCAGTTAGTGGTGATTTGTCACAGAAGTACGGGAAGTCAATACAGCCCTTCCGAGCCTCTGTACCTCATTGATAACAAATTTATCTTAACATAAAGCTGCATTCACCACATGCCAGGAACGATGTGGGTTAAGCATTAACCTACTTACGCCATCTAATCCTTGGGATAACCTGCACGGTGGATTTGTTTCTCTACTACTGCTTGGCCGTCGTGGGAGGCAGGCGCGCACAGGTTGAGTGGCCTGGCCGTGGCTGGATCAGGACTCGAGGTATCATCAGCTCCCCCAGGGCTCCTGCCTTTGACTGCGTAATCCTCAAGCCCTGGGAAGCAAACACAGACACCCTCTGTCTTTGCCTGTCCCTGAGATCTGAGATGCTTTGTACCCGCTAGTGCTGCAGGGACCCGAGGGGCCAGGGTGGTTCGAGGGCTCAATCCAGGCCTTCCGTGCCCGGCCTGGAGATGATCCCGGGGGGGGGGGGTCTCCTGCCGCCTTGCCCAGCGGCTCTTCCCGCCCCTGCCACCCCCCTGACGTGCCCTAACCAGAGGAGAAATGCTGAGTCAGGTGGGAAATGAGAGGAAGAAACCCTGGGCCCCACCCTCGCCTCGTACTCGTGGGAGTCTGGCCCGGAAGGCGAGACGCTTGTTGGCCCCTTGCTGTGTGTTTCGCTGTGCGTGGGCAAGAGTGATGGCAAGATGTTGCAGGCTTGGCGGGCACAGACGGGGCCCGGTCACAGGGACAGGGGCCATGCACAGTGCACAGGGAGGGGGCGGGCTCACGCCACCCCTGCCTTGGGAACGGAGACTCCTTGTCCCTGCACAGAGACCCCGCTTCTAAAGGTGGATGGCTCTTAGAAGGCGTCCAGATGTACCCCTCATTGCTCACCCTTGCACCCGGGAAGAAAGCAGCATCGGCTGTTAACAAAACACTTAATAATAAAGTAAACAAGTGCGGGTCCCGGGTCCCAGGGCTCTGACGGACACCCATTCAAGGCAAGTAACTTTAGCCGCGTGACCTTTCCCACGCCGGCCAGGAGCACAAGTGCATCCACGAAAGTCATCGGAGCCTTCCCCCCCTCCTCCTCCCCTCGCGCTCGCAGCAGCCCATGGACGCCAAAGGGGAAAGCTGGGCCTTCGGGACAGACTGTGAGCACCAGCTTCTGCGGGGCCAGGCCCAGAGCCGGTATTTATAAACCCTGGCTGCCGCCCACGCTCCTGGATCAGACGGGTTTGTTTGAGTCTCCAGCGCCAAGGTTTTTCTCTTCTTGTTTCTTTTTCCAATGAGAGTCTGAACCTGAACAGAGTCAGGTGAACCCAGAATCGAATCGCTGGATCGATACTTGCTCGCCACTCACCGCCAAGGCCTCCAAGGTTCAAAAGCATCTTTGCCTTCCATACCCTCCCCCGGGGCACAAATCCCTTTATGGCAGGCAGGAAGCAGAGGGGCTGTGGGCGAAGGGCCGTGGGCTCCCAACGGCATCTGCTTAGGACCGCTCCTGGGTGGCGTCCTTCTCAGGGAGGGACATAGTAGAGCTTCGTTGTTGTTTACGAAGTAGACGGAGGTTCCCAGAGAAAGGCCCTCCGAGCAGGTGCGCGGTGGGGCTCGAGGATGGGCCAGGACTTCCAAGGGCTCTGGGCGCTTTTGCTTCCGTGGGTCTTTTGTTCTCCATAAAGAAATCATTAAAGGTTATATTTTATAACCGCATCAGTACAAAGACAGACATAAGTCAGGCTGGATTTGCTATCACGTATTTATTAGTAACGTATTCACTTTTTCTGATTTCATAAAGTTACTGAAACCTCTTTGTGAGCTCCCAAAAGTAGCAGGGCCTTGTGTCTCCTGCGCTCTGCCCGGGGCTGCGGGGGCCCCTCGCCCACCGCTGTTTTATTCTTTAATGGAGGTTTCCTGTGCTCGGCCGTCTACACGCAAACTCATATTTCTTCGCCACGGCAGGCCCCTGGGGTGGGTACCCTTGCTACCCCACCATCCACGGATGTGGAAGCTGAGAGGTTAGCTGACTTGTCCGAGGTCACACACAGCTAGGGCTGACCCCGTGGCTTGCACGCTCCACGAACCCCACTCGTCCTTAACCTCTATGCTGGATGCCTCTCTACCCACATTTGACTTTGAAAAGTTCACGGCCCGCAGCTCATTGTAAAAGCCTCACGCAGGTGCCTAGAGGCCTCCGTTAATCAGTAGCCACCTGCACCTGGCCCAGCGGCCACCGCCAGGGCGGAAGGCACAGCTCGAGGAGAACCGTGGCGCCGTGTCTTCCTGCCCACCCCCTTCTCTCGTCTTTGCTGGACCCAGCGTCCTCAGTGTGGACCAAGGTGGCTTGTTCCCTCCAGCCTCCGCGACCTCAGGGCCAGGGCCATTGCCCTGAGAGAATCGGCAAACGGCAGCCCTTCCTCAAGCCCCTCGACTGTCAGGAAATCAGTGCAATAAACATACAGCACGGCCAGCCCAGCATGGTGCGAACAACACCCTCTTTTATTTATTTATTTATTTTATTTATTTATTTTTTTTAATTTATTTTTGGGACAGAGAGAGACAGAGCATGAACGGGGGAGGGGCAGAGAGAGAGGGAGACACAGAATCGGAAACAGGCTCCAGGCTCCGAGCCATCAGCCCAGAGCCTGACGCGGGGCTCGAACTCACGGACCGCGAGATCGTGACCTGGCTGAAGTCGGACGCTTAACCGACTGCGCCACCCAGGCGCCCCAACAACACCCTCTTTTAACGTGTGCTGTGCACATCCTGCTCATCCATACAGGGTGACCCTGCTCAGGCCTCCAAAGTGCCTCAGCGCCATTGCCTGCTTCCAGGAGTCCTGGATGTCAGTGATGATAGGCCAGTCCTGGGAGGAGGCTGGCGACTGAAGCGTTTGCTGCAGGAAGAAGGGGGAGACTGGGAAAGTGACATGGTGGCCACATAGGGACACTGGCCAGCACTCTACTATCCCAGGGAGTTGTACTTGGCATCAGGACCGTCTAGGATAGTGTGCCCTGGAGGTGGGGCTTGAAGCCTGTGCCAAGTGCTATAAAAACAAAGATGAAGAGGAAATTAATTCTGCTTGGGCAGAAGGGACAACCAAGAAAGTTTTGGTGGAAGAGGGAACATTTGAGCTGGGCTTTGCAGGATGAATAAAAGTTTGCAGTGTTAAGAATCCAGGATGAACATTTTATTTTATTTATTTTTGAGAGAGAGACTGAGAGAGAGTACAAGTGGGGGGGGGGGGCGGGCACCGAGAGAGAGGGAGATTAAGTCAGTTAAGTCGGATGCTTAACTGACTGAGCCACCCAGGCACCTCCAGAAAGAACCTTGTAAAAGGAGTGTAGAGGAGAAGGAATAGAGAAGCTGGGGACTGCAGAGCCACCCCTGTTGTGGCACTGACCCCCCTGTGTTACTGGTTTGTTTACTCAAATCTCCCTCCCGCTGCACTGTCAGCCCCCGAGGGCAGGGACTGGGTCTGTTGGCCTTGTATCTCAGAACCGGACTTAGGGTCTGGCACAAAGGGGCTCTCAGTACATATTTGCAGGGTGAATGAGCCACCTGTTAATTTGTTGTAGCCAGATTTTAAGGGGCTGGGGGTTGCAGGGAGGACGTAAGAGGAAGCAAGGCTAAAAAGGCAGCTCGAGACATCGTGTGGGCCTGGGGGCACTACCATTGAGCCTGGGTCTCACCATGTAGGGGACGTAGAGTCAACAGAAGGGTGATCCAGACTTGCCCTTCCTCTGTCGCATGGGTTTGGGTGGCCCCCAGTTCAAGTGGGCAGACCCCGAGCGTCAAGTCCGGAGATGCAGAGGAGAGAGGAGGAAAGTGGCAGGACTGTGGGCTTCTGGCCACATTTACCTCCTCTGAAATGGCGGAAAGAGTCCCATCGAGGGGAGAAGGGAGTTCTCCAAATTAGAGGCCTGAGTCAGGAAAAGCATCACTTTCTCCTGGGTCAATTTCATTGGAGCAGGTGGGTGTGGCCTAAGGCGTAGGGGACCCATAACCTGTCACAGGGCTAGTGCGTGAATTATTCACTCAGCACCACAATCAAGTAGGATTTATCTCGGGTGTACAAGGCTGATTCGACATTAAAAAATCAGTTGAGGTAGCCTGTGACGTTGATAGGCCAAAGAAGAAAAATTGCATGGTCATAT
Source organism: Neofelis nebulosa (assembly GCF_028018385.1). NCBI lineage: Eukaryota > Metazoa > Chordata > Mammalia > Carnivora > Felidae > Neofelis > Neofelis nebulosa. The sequence continues at coordinate 215,745,484 of NC_080783.1, forward strand.
CACCAGATGCAGAAAAAGCATTTGACAAAATCCAACACTCATTCATGATTAAAAACTCTCAGCAAACTGGGAATAGAGGGGGACCTTTTTCAACTTGATAAAAAATGTCCACAGAAAACCTACAGCAGGTATCATATTTAATAGTGAGAAATTTGAAGCTTTCCTGCTAAGATCAGGAACAGGGCAAAGATGTCCCCTACACTATTTCTTTTCAACCTGGTACTGGAAGTCCTGGGTAATGCAATAAGACAAGAAAAGGAAATCAGGGGTATATAGGTGACATGATTGTGTAGAAAATCTGAAAGGGTAGACAAAAAACCCTTCCCGGAACAAAGAATCAATTTTAGCAAGGTTGAAGGATACAAAGTTGATATACGTCAGTCAATTGCTTTAAGGTATACCCACCATAAACAAGTGGAATTTGAAATTAAACACCTATTACTATTTACATTAGCCCCACCACAAAAAGAAATACTTAGCTATCGATCAAACCCAGATCTATAGGAGAAAAACTACAAAACTCTGATGAAAGGAATCAAACAGGAACTCAATAAAAGGAGAGAGTTCCATGGCTATGGACTCAACAGCGTCACGATGTCAAGTCTTGTCAAACCTGATCCATCTATAAATTCGATGCGATCCCAACCAAAATCCCAGCAAGCGAGTTTGTGGGTATTGATAAACTGATTCTAAAGTTTACACGGAGAGAAGCAAACGATCCAGAATAGTCAACTCATCTGTGACAAAGGAGCAAAGGCAACACAATGAAGAAAAGATCGTCTCTTATACTCTTCCAAAAACGAACTCAGAATGGATGATAGACCTACATGGAAAATGCAAAGCTGTAAAACTATAAAACAGGAGAACATCTAGAGGACCTTGGGCACGGTGACGAGGTTTTAGATACGATACTGATGACGCTATCCGTAAAAGAAAGAGTTGATACGATGGACTTCATTAAAATTAAAAACTCTGGGGCGCCTGGGTGGCTCAGTCGGTTAAGCCGCCGACTTCGGCTCAGGTCACGATCTCGCACTCTGTGAGTTCGAGCCCCGCGTCGGGCTCTGTGCTGACAGCTCAGAGCCTGGAGCCTGTTTCAGATTCTGTGTCTCCCTCTCTCTCTGACCCTCCCCCGTTCATGCTCTGTCTCTCCCTGTCTCAAAAATAAATAAACGTTAAAAAAAAAAAAAAAAATTTTAAAAAAAATAAAAAAAAAAACTCTGCTCTGTGAAAAATAATGTCGAGAGAATGAGAAGACAAGCCGCAAACTGGGAGAAAACATTTGCAAAAGACATTTCTGATAAAGGATTATTATCCAAAATTCACAAAGAACTTGTACAACTCGACAATAAGAAAATTAACAACTCCTGGGGCACCTGGGAGGCTCAGTCGGTTGAGTGTCTGACTTCAGCTCAGGTCATGATCTCACGGTTCATGGGTTCGAGCCCTGGGCTGACAGCTCAGAGCCCGGGGCCTGCTTTGGATTCTGTGTCTCCCTCTCTCTCTGCCCCTCCCCTGCTCACACTCTGTCTCTGTCTCTCGCTCTCAAAAATAAATAAATAAACGAAACAAAAAACCCCCCGCAAAACTCTGCACAGAGATGTTCATGACAGCTCTATTCATAAGTGCCAAAACTTGGAAGCCACCGGGATGTCCATCAGTAGATGAACGGAAAAACGAACCGTGGAACGTTCAGACAGTGAGGGTTCACAAGAAATGAGCTATCAAACCATGAAAAGACACGGAAGAACCTTAAAGGCATCACTAAGTGAAAGAAGCCAGTCTGAAAAGGCTCACGCAGTCTGATTCCAACTATGTGACATTCTGGAAAAAGTAGAACTATGGAGACAGTGAAAGGATCAGTGGCTGCCCCCTGGGGGTTTGGGGGAGGGAGGGACGAATAGAAGGAGCACAGGGGAATTTTAGGCAGTGAAACTACTTTGTAAGATGTCACAGGGGTAGCATGTCATTCTATATTGGTCGAGACCCTCAGAATGTAGGACACCAGCAGTGGGCCCCAAAGCGACAGACGGACTTTGGGTGATGGTGTCTGAATGCGGGTTCACTGACTGCAACGAAGGCACCGCTCCAGGGAGGGGGGGCTGCTGATCGCAGGGGAGGTTGTGCATGTGTGGGGGCAGGAGAACGTGGGATCTGTCTGTGCCTTCTGCTCAGTTTTGCCGTGAACCTCAAACTGCTCTAAAAAGGAAAGCGCATTAAAATAAATTATTCACTCAGCCAAAAACCTCTCAGCGAGTCCCCCTTACCTCCCCCATCAGCACCCCCCCCCGCCCCCCCAGCTGGGAGTGGAAGGGAGGATGGGGCTTGAGGGGGACGGTGGGGGGTGGGGTGGGGGGGTCGCTGATGGTGACTGTAAACCTGGGAAACTGGGCAAGTCGCCGTCTGTCTGTAAAATGGGTGCAGTTATTAGGTCTCTCATCCGCGCGGGTGAAGGTCACCGCGGTGACACTGGACCCAGCGCCCTTGGAGGATTTGCCGCCGTTCCCCCGGGAGCCACTTCGCCCCCTGGTGGCCACGTCGGGGAGCGGCCGCTCCCGGCTGCTTGGGGCAGGATCACACTCGCCCTTGCAGCTTTCTCCGCTGAGGCTTTGCCAGAGGTGGGCACTACGATATACCGATCAAGCGTCCCCAAAGATGGCCACGTTGAGTCTCTTCCCGATTCCTCTCTCTCAAGTCTTGGGCCATCATCCTCAGGACAGGGTTGGGGGATGCTTGGGGGTCCGTATGCGGGATGGTGTTCCAGACTCCTTCATCCACGCATAAGCAACCTCACCTTGGATGGAGAACTTCCTCTCTCCTACGCCTGCCCTTCCCTGTCCCCCACCTCCCCCATGCCCCTCAGGCTGTGCCAGGACTCAGCCCCAGAGGTGGAGGGAGTCAACCCTTCTCCCCCTGGAAAGCCTGCACCAGCCCAGGCCGGCCAACCCCACCAAGCCAGTTGCTAGGGCTGGATACACAAAGATGTCCTCTCTTGGGACCCTCCATCAAGGGGTAGGAAAGTCCAGGGAAGGGCGCTGCCATTTGGTTTTTGAGTAAGGCCAAGTGCCAAGACTTGGGGTGGGTGATGGGCAAGGAGAGAGAGTAGCAGGGCTTTACCCACACCCCCATCTCCAGCAGCCCTAAATAAGGATGAAAAAAACTGGTGAAGTATGTGTTTCAAATTCCCGAGTTGACGGTACTGTTTAATTCATGAAAGGAAGAAGTTAAGAGAAAGCCATAATCTACTGGTGAAATAATTGATTGGCCATGAGAGGAAAATTCTAGATTCTATTAAAAAAAAAAAAAACCCTATTAGGTAGCCAGTTTGTGAGGATAAAGTATTTATGAATAACATCTTTCTGGATTATTTCCTAGTGCTGCCTTCAGATGACTGATGACACATTTCACGTAGCTTGAGCCCGTTGAAATAGCCACCCTGGAGCCCTCCGTGCAAGGACCCCCTCCCCTGCCCCCATTCCCACCCCAACCCGGGTCTTTGATCTTAGTAAAGGTCTTGAGTGTCACTGGATTCTGGAGTAAACTGGAGAGCTGACTGTAAACAAATGGAACCAACCCCCCCAGCTGGGAGAACAGGGTGGGACCGCAGGGCAGGGAAAACTGGAAGGTACTGTGTGCCCGTGTTTGGGTTCGAGTCTAGACCCAAGCAGGTTGTGAAATCAGGGCATTTGAGCCATGTTTGTCTGAATCTCGAAGGGCACAGTTGGCCCACAGTGACACCTAGGTCAGTGACAACACTTAATGTCATCGGTGTTGTCTTAGACGTCATGATGCTACCAGCATGCGGGCCATGTGATGGCGCCATCAGGGATCAAGAATGGAGGGTCGTTCTGGAAGGACAGCAGGGCATCCGAGCTCAGGGAACAGGGGCAGCTGAGAGAGAGAGGGGTCGAGGGCTCCCCGTGTAGACTGTGGCCACACTAGGGGAGTTGAGCGAGGGCCTCACCTGCTCAAACCCAGACTCAGCCTCTTCTGATTCTTCGAACTTCACACCCCTGTGTCTTCATGGACAGAATTATTCTTCACGGGCTCAGAGATCTCAGGACTTTGACAAATTTTGGGTTCAGGTCATTTGAGAGAGGTCCGTTGGGCCGTGCTTTTCAGTTTTTTTCTCTGGCAGTGTCTCAGGTGCATTTTCTGTTTTTACAGGTTTGTTTTTCTATGATAAAAGACCTAGAACCATAGAGTCACGGGAGCTGGGGGACCTGGGAGAGAAAGGGCCAGTAAAACCTCGGGAGCTGCAACCATAAAACTCAGCTGGAATGTGGCTCGGTTCCCTCTGTTCATTAACGTGGCTGCGATCCCAGGCCACTTGCAAATTTAAATCATGTGTTAAGGGGCGCCTGGGGGGCTCAGTAGGTTGAGTGGCCGACTTCAGCTCAGGTCACGATCTCGCAGTTCATGAGTTCGAGCCCTGCATGGGGCTCTGTGCTGTCAGCTCGGAGCCTAGAGCCTGCTTCAGATCCTTCGTCCCCTTCTCTCTCTACCCCTCCCCTGCTCACGTGTGCTCGTGTTCTCTCTCTCTTTCTCCCTGTCTCTCTCTCACAAATAAATAAACATTAAAAAAAGATTATGTGTTCAAATAGAAAGACACTAAAAGAACAGATCTTCAGTGTTCTCAACACACACACACGCACACACAGAGGCAACTCTGTAAAGTGATGGGTATGTTAATCAGCCTGATTTTGGTCATCATTCCACAATGTATACACACATCAAATCTTTTTCACCTTAAATATAGACATTTTTTTTATTTGCCGATTATATCGCAATAAAGCTGGAAAACATAGGAAAGCAAGTTTCTTCAACAAGTTGCAGGATGAACAGAGAGGCTGTAGATAAAGAGACATTTGAATGGCACATCAACTAATCTCAGTGGATCCGGATGCAGATTGTTTGAAAAAAAGAAAAAGAAAAAGAAAGAAAGAAACATGTTTGGCATTGACGCAACTGTTGATAACATGACACTGTAAATGTGATAATGTTGAAGAAAATTATTTTACGTGTGATAATAGTATTGTGGTGATGTCAGAAAGAGTCCTTATCTCTTACGCAAATATTTACGCATAAATATTTACAGATACGTAATGTGCTCTCTGGGATTTGCTTTAAAATAATACAGATGGAGGGAACTGTACTGACCTCCATCCATTCCCTTCATCTGTATTATTTGGGGTCAAGATGAAATGAGAATGAGATTGGCCACCAGTTGGTTAATCATCCAAGGGGAGGTTCATGGTGGCGGTCGGTTTATTAGACCATTTCTGTATTTAAAAAAATATTTTTGAGATTCTCCATATAAATGTCTCATAATAATAAAAGTGGGTTTACAAATTAAAAAGGGGGCTTCTTTTGGTGCAAGGGGGCCCAGTCACCCGAGGTATCCTTGCGGGCTGGCAGGGAGCCCTGGCTGGTGCCTCCAGATGCCCCTTTCTGTGGCTCAGTCCCCGGTGACCGCCAGGGGGCGGCCAAGACCATGTTAACCCACCCAGGCGCCGCCCCGTCCTTCCCGCCCTCCTTTCTGTCTTCCTTTCCCCCACCCTCTCTGAGATCTGCGGAGGTTTCCGACTCCTCCAGGGGGGGAAAGTTGAGGCACAAACCTAAGAGATGTGCATGAGGTCAAGGCCAAGGCCAAGACTGCAGGCACGCACTGCAAGCCTGGACTTGAAAACCGTGCTTTCCTACTGTTTTCTTAGCCCGGGGTCCCTCCGGAGAACTTTATTTCTTCGGCTTCTGCCCCAGAGTTTTTCCAGTCTCCCTTGTGTGTGGGTTTTATTTTATTTTGTTTTTTTTTGAACGATTATTTTGGGGCTATAATTCACAGGTCATACAAATCACCCATTTAAAGTGTGCGCTTCGATTGTTTTTAGTGTATGCAAATACATGAAACTATCACCTCCGTCAACGTGAGAAGTTTTTATCACCTAAAAAGGAAGCCGTGTCGCCTTTAGATCCCCCTGTCTATCCCCCTATGCCCTGCCGCCAGTCCTGCGTAACCACTGATCTACTTTGTGTCTCTAGATTTCTCTATTCTGGACATTCCCTTGTGGTTTTGATGAGCAAGCAGGCTTTTTTTTTTTTTTTTTTTTCCCACCCTGGAAATGAGAGCATTATGGGGGCTCCTGGGGCCTCCTGCCCCTTCTCTCAGTGAACTTGATCCAGATCATGGAGCTTGCAGGCGGCCATGATAATCCGTAGCCTGCTCAATGAGACTGGCTTCTCCCAAGTTCGAGTCTAAAGAGTTAGGATTTGTTGAAGTGGATCCCCCCCCAACCCCCACACACGCGTGCACGCAAAAGGGATTAGATCAGGGCAGTGAGCAGGTACAGTTCAGAAAGTCCCGACCACCCTCACACCCGGCTGGGGGATTGTAAAATGGTGCGGCCACTGTGGGAAACAGCCTGCCGGTTCCTCAAGAAGTTAAACATAGAGTCTCCATATGACCCAGCGATTGTACTTCTAGGTATACACGCAAGAAAACTGAAACCAAATGTCAGTGCTAAAGCTTGCACACAAATATTCGTAGAAGCGTTATTCGTGATAGGCAAAGAGTGGAAAAAACCCAATGTCCATCAACAAAGGAATAGATAAACAAAATGTGGCACAACCATACAATGGACTATTTATTATTCAGTCATAAAAAGGAATGAGGTCCCGATACATGAATGAACCTTGAAAACACTACGTAATGTGAGAAAGCTAGGCACAAAAGGCCCCGTGTTGTACGATTCCACTGATATGAAATGTGCTGGTCATGCGAGTCCATGGGGACAGAGAATAGATCAGCGGTGGCGGGGGTCAGGAAAGGCCGAAGGGCCTGGTTCTTGGACCCCTTCCCCTCTGGTCACCCCCACGTGCCACCCAGCCATCAGTCCAGCCTGAACTGTCCACTGACTCCAGACCCCCACGTCCATCGGTCCCGCAGCCTTGCTGGGATGCCCAGTCGGGAGCTCAACCTTAATTTCTGCAAAACCACTGTTGCCTTCCCGTCTGAGCCTGCTCCTCCCGTAGAACTTCCTGACTGCTGTCAACAGCAATGCTGTCCTTCCAGTTGGAAGCAGCTGTGGGTGGAATATAATTCCCTTGTTACCAGAAGGACCGGCCCCCTTGGGGCCTGTGACGATCAGGCGCGAGCATCGAGAAATTGCGGCTTCCGGGGAAAAGGTAAAGGTCTTGGGTTCAAATCCCAGCCCTGCTTCCTGACTGTACGGCTGTGTTTGGTTACCTAAACCTGCCCAAACCTTCTCTTCCCTGTGATGGCAGTCGTGAATCTTCTAGGATGGTTATTTCAGAAGAAATAACATGGCAGGGCCCTCTGGTGGGACCTGGCGTGTGGAGGATGCTCCGTTGACTCTCGCAGGGGTCCTGGGCTGCCGGAATGACCAGTGGGGTGGTGGGGACGGGCCCAGGGCTCCAGGGGACCCCCTGAGACCCACACTTTGCTCTTCAGGTTGCCGGCGCTTGAGGCAGAAACAGAGAGATCGTGACACGAGGCAGCTTCCTTGTGGAGCTTGAGGAAAGCATCCCGGGGGCCACAGACACGTTCCCTGGGCTTGACTTTTTACAAGATCAAAGTCGTAGGAAGTGGTCTGCGGGGAGCGGCCACCACCTGCCCACCATCCGCGAGCTCCCCCTCCCTGCCTCTCTCCCGGGTTTGTCGGGAAACGCCGAGGTGGGTTTGCAGCCTGGCTCCTGGGGCTGCGGATGGGCTCGGAGGAGAGCTTTGGACAGCCGGGCAGTGGGTGGGGTAGGCCGAGGGAGCCAAGGGCAGATGAGGCTGCCCGATGGCAGGAGGGGGTGCTCCCTGCATACTGGGTACCAACCAGTGGGCTTCCGGCCTTTGGTCCGAGCGGAGCAGACACTTGCTGGTTCTTTCTGGGCCGGTGTCCTTGACTTCTCTGGTCCCGGCCCGTGGGGTCACGAAGTCTCATCGTTTCCATGCCTGTTGCTGCCTCGGTCTACCCGGTGCCACTCGTTGGAGCAGAAACACTTCTGGATCATCTTCTCTGGTCCCCTTATTTGCTCGTGAGGAAAGTGAGACCCTTCCGGGGCAGCCAGCGCCCTGGGACGGAGTGTGTGGGACACCAGGCCCTGGTGGGATGACCCCGTGCCTGTGACGCGTGCAGGGGCAGCGCTGCGGGAGGGCCGGGATGTGCCAGGAGCCGCCGGATACGGTGCAGACTTTAACGGGGCCTGAGACGCCACCTTTCCCACGGGCTTCGAGGTGATCCAGCGTGGCAGGTTGGTGGGCCACATCGTGAGTGGCGAGGGGTTGGGCCCTGCGCCTTCCATTCCTGGGAAGACAGGACTGACGGAGTGTCAAAGCCAAACGGCGCCAGGCCTCCTCTGCCCCCCTTCTGGTGGCTACCTGCGCGGCCTGGCACGCGAGACTGGAAGGACCAAAACAGAGGCAACTCCTTTTATCTCCTGGATGGGGGCCCCCCCGGGATGGTGGGTCTTCAGCCAGCTCTTCTGGACCCTTTCTGTGCATCCAAATCCCAGGGTGGGGTGGGAGGCAGAGATTTGCAAAAACCCAAGGATGCTTGGGCGGGCTCCACTCCCTACAGATTCTGTTTCAATTGGTCCGGGGTGGTGTCCAGGCCCCTTTGTTTTCTGAAGCTCCCCGGGGACTCGGCACAACCAGGGTGAGAACCACGGCTCTTGGCGGTAGGGTTGATACTTAACCATTCATGCAATTGCTCGCTTGTTCCTCCCTTCCTTCATTTATACAGGTAGTGAGCATTTTCCAAGATCCAAGTCCTGGGATCTGTCCTGTTGGGAGTGACCACCCCTTCCCCAGTGTTTACTGAGCCCCTCCCTACTCCGGGCCAAGCACTGGCCTAGGCCCTGAGGACACACGGGCCCCTGAGCGGGAGGTAAGAGGACCCTTGAGAAAGAAAAAGCCGAGACCTACGCGCCAGGGTGGTTCTCTGGAAAGGTGACCTCTGAACTGAGACAGAGAAAGCGAGGGAGGGGGTGTGCACAGCCGGGAGGAGCACTCTCTAGCGGGGAACAGTTTGCAAAGGGCCTGGGGTACAGTGTGTGTTTGATGTGTTTGAGAAGCAAGGAGGGGGGCAAAAATCCAGGAATACGCTCAGCAAAGCAAAATGCAGCACGGTGCGTTCTAAGCTTGCTGTAGCTGTGTATTTACTCGTCTTATTTTATTTTATTTATTTTATTATTATTATTATTATTATTTTTTTTTCGTTTTTTTTTTTTTTTTTTTTTTTTTTTTTGGGACAGAGAGAGACAGAGCATGAACGGGGGAGGGGCAGAGAGAGAGGGAGACACAGAATTGGAAACAGGCTCCAGGCTCCGAGCCATCGGCCCAGAGCCTGACGCGGGGCTCGAACTCACGGACCGTGAGATCGTGACCTGGCTGAAGTCGGACGCTTAACCGACTGCGCCACCCAGGCGCCCCTATTTTATTATTTTTTAAAAATGTTTATTTAGTTTTTGAGAGAGAGAGAGAGAGAGAGAGACAGAGCATAAGTTGGGGAGGGACAGAGAGAGAGGGAGACACAGAATCTGAAGCAGGCTCCAGGCTCTGAGCTGTCGGCACGGAACTCGATGTGGGGCTCGAATTCACAAACTGTGAGATCATGACCTGAGCCGGAGTCGGACCCTTAACTGACTGAGCAGCCGAGGTGCCCCTTATTTTATTAAAAAAAAATTTTTTTTTAATGTTTATTTATTTATTTTGAAAGAGAGCAGGGGAGGCACAATGAGAGAGGGAGAGAGAGAATCCTAAGCAGGCTCTGTGCTGTGAGCACAGAGCCCGACGTGGGGCTCAATCTCATGTGACATCTTGACCTGAGCAGAAACCAAGAGTCGGATGCTGGACTGACTAGGCCACCCGGGCCCCCTGCCTATTTTAAAATGAGCTCTAGAAGTCTGCCTCAGGGAGGAGTGAGTGGCTGAGGACAGGGGTTGGAGAGAGGCTTACCATTTTTCCCTTGTGTACATCTTAAATCCTGGGCCGATGCCTGCATTGCGTATCCAAAACTAAATAAAATTTAAAAGAAAGAAAGGAACAAGGAGACTAGTGTGGCTGGGGCTAAGGGAGGAGCGGATACCAGGGAGGGAGGGGTGTGATCAGGAAGGCCATCTTAAGGAATGGAGCTTTATCACTGCTGTGTGACCCCGGGAAAGCTTCCTAACCTCTCTGTGCCTTTGTTTCTCGGGTCCCACCTGAGGACTGTGGTGAGGGGTAACGAGCAGCAGTAGTGCCTGGCACACACTCGGAGCAGCCCCATGAGATGGGAACCACCAGAGGGTTGGAGCTTCTGTGGCAACAGGGCCCCCCTGGCCACCGTGTGAAGAGAGGTGGGGGACAAGCAGGGCCCCGGAGGTAGGGGGCCATTAGAGGCCCCTGCACTTCTCCAGGCGGCAGGCTGGCGGCTGGGACCAGTGGGGGCATGAAGGTGCTGTCTGTATTTGAGATAGAGCCGGCTGGGGTTTCTGATGGTCCGACCGGGGTTGTGAGGGGAAGAGAGGACTCGGGGGCAGGGGGTGGTTTCGGCCTCAGCACCCGGAGAATTGGTGCTGCCATTGACCGAGATGGGGAAGAGTAAGAGGGACAGGTGTGCGGTGTGGAATACTCAGGATGGCCACCCCATAGCCACGCAGACATGAGTGGGGAGCAGGATGTCTGGGTCTGGGGTCCATAGGAAAAGTCGGGAGTGATACACGTTTGGGACTTGTCACCGCGTCGGTGGCCCTATTGTAGGGTGAGGTCACATAAGATGAGAGGGCGAGTGGAGAAAAGGAGACTTTCTGAGCCTGAGCCCTCCAACCAACCTTAGAGGCTGGGAGAGGAGGAGGAGGGGGAAAGGGAAGGAGGAGGGGAGGGAGAGGAGGGGGGAGAAGTGGGAGGGGAGGAGGAGGGGAAGAAGGGAAGGGGGAGGAGGGGGAAGGGGAAGAAGGGGGAAGAAGGGAGGGGGAGGAGGAGGGGGAAGGGGGACAGAGGAGGGGAGGGAGAGGAGGGGGGAGGAGGGGGAGGGGAGAGGAGGGGGAGGGAGGTCAGGGGATGGGGGGATAAATCAGTCTAACAAGCATTTACTGAGCTTGGAACATTCTGTTCCATGTGTCCCAGAGGTGCCGGGACAGGGGACGAAAGGCCCAGACCCTATGCTGGGGACCTTATAGGCTGATGACGGAGACCAAGGAACAAGCTCACTAAGGGCCTAGTTTTGAGGCCTGATCCGCAAAGAGAAGAGTACCCTAACCTGACTTGATATCAGGAGAGGTTCCCCAGAAGTGGAACCCCTGAAGTGAGACTTAACAAGTGTTGGAGGGGCACCCAGGTGGCTCGGTCGGTTAAGGGTCTGCCTCTTGCCTTTGGCTCAGGTCGTGATCTCGTGGTTCGGGAGTTCGAGACCCGCGCTGGGCTCTGTGCTGACAGCATAGAGCCAGCTTGGGGTTCTCTCTCTCCCTCTGTCTCTGCCCCTCCCCGACTCATGCTTTCTCTTTCAAAATAAATAAACTTAAACAATAAAAACAACAAAGCAAAAGAACAATCAAGTTTTGGAAAGGGAGGAAGAATGTTCCAGAAGAAGCCACAAGAGCAGCACGAACGGAGAAGTACAGACGTTAGATGGGGTCCATGAGGGGGCCAGGGGACCCTGATCGGCGGTGTCAGGAGCCCTGTGTTTGCGTCTGATCCCAGGGGTCGTGGTCCCCAGGTCAGCCGATCGCAGCCAGTGAGGCCAGATCCCGACCGCCGTCTGTTTTGCAACATCTACAGCTTAGGTATGGTTTCCACGTTTTTAAATGGTTGGGGAAGGACAATCAAAGGCGGAATAATGTTTTGTGACATCTGAAAATGACAGGAAATTCAAAGTTCAGCGTCCATAAATAAAGCCTGTTGTTCAGACACGGCCGTGGCCATTCTTTCCACAGTGAACAAGGCTGCTGTGGCTGTGCCGTGGCAGAGTGGAGCGGTGGCCACAGATGCCGCGTGGCCTGCAAACTTTACGGGGAAATTGCGGGGCTTTGTGATCTGGCATTTCAGAGAGACATAGCAGAGAACAAGACAGAAATCAGGATTCCAGCCTGCTGGGGCTGTCCGGCTCCAGAGGTGGCCTCTGAGGGCAGGGGCCCTTTGGAAGGTGATCCTCTCCTGCTTCTAGAATTTCTCCAGTTCCTCTTCCCTGGAGCAGAGTCAGCTGTCACGAGGGAGCCAGTGACCTCGGAGACCAGGCCCTGCCCTGTGAGGCTCCCTCACAAATCCTCTGGGAGAGGTGATGCAGGCCATGGGGGGCCACTTGGAACATTCTCTCTGGTCTGGTGTTTATGACGTCACCGGGGCTCCAGGCCGGGAAGGAACCACACCTTCAGCGTGCCCTTCTCAGGAGCACATTCTCTCTCACCGGTGGAGCGAAATCTCCCTTTACCTGGAATCAGGTTTCGTTGTTTTGTTTTTCCCTTTAGGAGCAAACTGTTCACTTAAGAGCAGGTGTAAAATCTTGTTTTCTTTTCTTTCTTTTTCTCTTTCTTTCTTTCTTTCTCTCTTTCTTTCTTTTATTCTTTTTGTTTTTAAGTTTATTTACTTATGTTGAGAGAGACAGAGAGAGTGGGGAAGGAATAGAGAGGAAGAGGGAGAGAGAGCGAGAATCCCAAGCAGAGTTTGCACTGTCAGCACGGGGCCCGACGCGGGACTCCAACTCAGGAAACCGTGAGATGGTGACCTGAGCCCAAACTGAGCGTCGAATGCCTAACTGACTGAGCCACCCAGGCGCCCGTTTCTAACTTAGTGTTATGGCTCCAGGGTGGAAACGGCCTCCGTGTTTGTGCCCTACACATCACCTAGCACAGAGCCTGGCTCGCGGAAGGCTCTGGATGAATGCTGGCGGATAAACGAACGAATGAAACGCCACCCTTCCCCCCAAAGTCACAGACTATTCCCGAAAAAAGGAATCCCTGAGAAGCAATCTTCCACGGTAACCCTGCCACCAAAAAACTTCCAGAGGTGGGCCTGGCACTCTTCTGCGGGGTGGGGGCGGGGGGGGGGGGAGTCTGGCTGGGCACTTGCGGGGTCTCTGAGTGGTGCCAGCGGCAGCACGTGGCAGGACGGGAAGTGCAGGTGCCGGAGGCACGGAGGCAGGACGTGTCCAGAGAGACAACTTCTGCTCCCTCACAAGGAAATGGAAGGACTGGCAGAGGAAGGGGGTTGTCCCCGGAGCCATAACTCATCTCGCCTACAACTCGGGTCGAGGCATCGATGAATCTTCACCCTCTGGCTCCTGCGCTCCCTGGCTAGCCGCTTCCCAGGCAGCCCTGAGGCATCCAGCTCAGGCCCACGCCGCTGTTCACACCTTCAATGGCATCCAGGGGGGACGGTCCCTTCTGGGAGCCTCAGAAATAAAGAAGAATGAGCCGAGGAGGCTTCTGGTCCTATCTCTGCCAACGTCACCTTCTGAGCTCCTCTCTGCTCACGGAGGCCCAGACACTGAATCAAAGCTCATGGGGCCAGCTGGCAAGAGGCAGGCAGAGGCCTGACCCCACTGCCTCGGCTTCTCTGCAAATCAGAACCACCCGGTGAGGAAGGGGGGATGACGGACAGATGACCTCCTCCGACAGTGCGTCCCAAGACATTTGGTTCATTCATTTATTCAGCAGACATGCATTGAGGCCTTGCTGTGGCCCAAGCATTGAGCTGGTCAGCAGTGAGCCGGGCACAGATGTGGCTTGAAAGGGCCCCCGTTTGACCGTGTTGGGTGGAGAGGAGGCATGGACGGGTCATTAAAAACACCGCACAGGCCGATGCTGGGACTGAGCCATACACAGGGCTGCGGGGAGCCCCGGATGTGGCTTCCAGCTGGAGGAGAGGTGGGGCAATTAGTCAGGGGAGGCTTTCTGGAGGAGGTGATGCCTGAACCGTGTGATAAAGGATGAGTAAGCATTTGGGGGGGGGGGTCAGGCTGGGGGTGATGAGAGCATTCTGGGCAAAGAAGGCAGGAAGGTGTGTGCCCAAAGGCTGGAGAAAGTATCATGGGTGTGCACGTGTGTGTGTGTGTGTGTGTGTGTGTGTGTGTGTGTGAGTTGTGTGGCTGGCATATTAAAGGAGAGCTGGGCCGTACAAAGGATAAAGGAGGGCAGCAAGGGGCTGATCAGGATGGCCTCAGGCTCCTTGCTAAGGAGTTGTGTTTATTCCATAAGGGTGGGGAGGTGCAAAGACAGGAGAGTGAAACAGAGTCACGTCTGCCATGGGGACTGTGTGGGTTCCATGTCACGGAAACCGAGTTTCAACTACCTTGAGCACAAAAGGCAGTTATCCGCTTTCAAAACTGCGGCGTCTGGGGACAGCCCTGCCTTCAGGAAGAGCTGAATCCAGGTGCTCAGCCCATGTCGGCAAGAACTCCGCCTTTGTCTCCACCTTCCTCTGTGTGGGCTCCATTCTCAGGTGGGCGCTCCCGCACAGCAGCAACAGAGGACCCCGGCCATTCCTGTCACCCGGCCCGGACGCCTGCTCCAGGGTAAGTCCTGCGGCTGCTCTCATTGGCTGGAAGTGAGTCACGAGCCCATCCCTGAGCCAATCATGGCGCCCGATCACGTGCCACCTGCGAGCGGTGGGTGGGGCAGCCACGCGGATTGAGGGGCGTGGGGTGGGATGCCGTCCCCAAAGTGAAATACCCGCGCTCCGATCAGGAACGGGGAATTGAGGGGCCGGCCGGTGAAAATAACAGACGTCCAGTCACATAGTGTATGGTTCCACTTATAGGAAGTGTCCGGAAGAGGTGAGTCCGTAGAGACGGAATGAAGATTGGTGGATGCCAGGGGCTGGGAAGGAGGGAGGTGGGGAGGGACGTTTAATGGTAAGGGGTTTCCTTTTGGGGGGACGAGTGGGAAGTACGTTGCACGACAGGGTGAATAAACACTCTGCGAAATGCCACTGAATTCTTCCCTTGACAATGGTTCATTTTATGTTATGTGAATCTCACCTTAATACGAAATAAAGACACAGCGGATGTCCATCCGCAGGGATCCTAGGATGCGCCCGCATTCCACAGGGCCTGCTCGCTGGTGAGACTCCTTTTCTTCCCTTTACTCCTGCTTGTTCCCTTAAAAAAATTTTTTTTAATGTTTATTTATTTTTGAGAGAGAGAGAGAGAGAGAGCGCACTAGCAGGGGAGGGGCAGAGAGCGAGGGAGACACAGAATCCCAAGCAGGCTCCAGGCTCTGAGCTGTTAGCACAGAGCCCGATGGGGGGGCTCGAACTCAGGAACTGTGAGATCACGATGTGAGCCAAAGTCATACATTTAACCGACTCAGCCACCCAGGTGCCCCCTGCTTTCTCCCTTCTTAAACCTCAGAGAGTTTGGGGCCTGCAAGCAGATTGTAAGTCAGAGGTAATTCTAGGCACGGTCGCCCGCAGGGCCACTGCCCGCGGCAGGGGCCCCGCGGAAACCTGGGCCACTGGTCCAGAAGCTGAGCTCATGTATTTTCGTGGGACCTGGAAAAGGAGGCCCGGGTGAGATGCCAAGGACGTCTTGTTCACCAGCTATACCTGTTTTGCTCGGGGCTCTGGGCCGTGGGACGGAGCTGCGCTGCATGGGGCGCGTGGCCGGGACCCCCGCTGGCAGGGAGAGCGAGCGCTGGGTCTCCACGGTCGCTTGGCACCGAGGAGGCGCAGGTGACGCCAGCACGGGAACGGGCTGGGCCTGGGGAAAAGCTCTTTGCGCTGGAATGGTAAAGGGGAAAGAGGGTTTTGGCTCCCTCTCTGGGCCTTTCCGCATCCCCCATGCTGGGGTTTGGGCAGGGCCCAGAGCTGCCTTGGGGCTCTCCCAGAACGAGCCTGCCTTGGCTCCTTCAGGAACGGGAGTTTGAATCCAAAGCTGACCTTGGGTTGCTCAGCGCAAGCTGCCTGCCGCGGGCCGAGGGCTCCTGGTCCCCGCGGGGCCCCAGCGGGGCTCGCCTGGCGTGGACGGGGGACGAGTCTCCCCGGCTGAGCTGTGCTCTCTGCTCCTACCTTGAGCCGGAGACGGGCTGATCTCCAGTCCGGGGTCTGGTCTCAATGGATGCGTCTGGGATTCTCAGGACGCGGTGTCGGACCCCGTTGGTACCTGCCTGTGCCGAGTCACATGCGGTTTGGGGCCTTGTTTACGGTGTGGCTCTCCCCTCCCCGCCAGCCAACTGGGTCAGAACCCGCGAACGATTTTACAGGCTCCTTTCGGGGATTCGCCCGCAACTGAAGCTGGAGAACGATTGGCGTGTGGGACCGTGCTTTGCTCCCGGGAGCTGAGATTTCCCACGTGGCTCCCCTCCTGCTTGGATGTGTCCGGGTGTCAGTGGACACAGCGGGGTGGGTCGTGGCACCACGTGGAATGGGACGGACTGAAGAACAACCACTTTGCCGGTTCCGTTTCCTCATCGGTAAAAAAGGGGATCCGCAAATTCGCCTCCACCCCTGGGACCTTACTGGGAAGTCGGGCCTTTGCAGATGTAATCGGTTAAGGATCTCCTGCTGACATCACCCTGGCCTGAGGGTGGACCCTGAATCTGCCTACTGGTGTCCTTGTAAGAAGACGAGAGGCCACACAGAGAGACGTGAGCAGAGGGGAGAAGGCCACCCGAAAGCAAAGCGGAGAGTGGAGTCATGTGGCCAAAAGCCACGGGATACCTGGAGCTTCCAGGAGCTGGAGGCGGCCAGGAAGAATTCTCCCCCGGAGCCTTTGGAGGGACCGTGGGCCTGCCGGCACCTTGACTTCCGACTTGTGGCCTCCTGAACCCGGAGAACTGATGTATGTTGTTTTCCTCGCCCGGGTTGTGGCACTTTGTCATGGGCCGTCCCGGGAGACAAAAACGCCCCCTCAAGGGACAGCTGTCACCGCAAGCATTGGACACACAGCACATAGGAGGTGTCCCGTGAACGACCGCTAGCATCACTGTGCTGCCTGTGGCCCTGCAGGGGCCCAGCGGGTCAAAAGGAGCATCGCCAGCGTCCGCGGGGACACCCGGCCCCCGTGGTGGTGCCCTGTGTCACCCCACGCCCTCCTGGCTGCCTGCGGCTGGAGCCTTAGGAGGACCGAGCCGGAGGGAGAGAAAACAAAGAGGCAGCTGGGAAGGGCAGCCGTGGGCTGAGGGTTGAGGTCTGCGGGAGGAATGTTCACCGCCATGAATCACGGCTTCCAGGCCCCTCTCAGCCTGCTGACACATCACGCCCCAGGGGGAGGGCGGCGATGACCTCATGCCGGTGGTCACACACGCCGGGCTCCTCCCAGTACCGCCCAGGGCTCAGCGTTTGCCCAGAGGGAGCTGTCCCCACCCCACCCCTGCCCAAGTCTGTGTGCTCTCTCCTCCCTCACACACACAGCAGGACGAGCTGACCTTCGGAGCCAAGACTTCGGTGGAGGTTTATTATCTGGATGCTTTTGGAACGGGCCAGGCGAGCGCGCTGAACATCTGCGTGGGGAGGGCCTGCTGGGAGGAGCTTCGAAGGGACTCGTTCCCAGGGCCGGAGTCCCACTCTCTCGATGGCTTACAGACGGGGACACCGAGGCCCGGAGGAGTCAAGGGCTTGCCATCCGCCTCCAAATCCGAGGTCTTTTTGGTTGCAAAGAGCGAGGATTGGAATTCAGAATTTATCTTGGGCAAGACTCTGTTCTGCCTCCTGGACCAGTGGCCTCATCTGCTCGGCCGCCACCGTGCATCTCACCTCCCCGGCTCCCGGTCCCTGGACGTACCCTCTAGAAACGACTCAATTTCCTTTGCCCTGGCCTTCCGAAGAGCAAGCAGGGCTGCTGATAGCAGTGATCTTAGCTCTGCGAGCTGCCCCCGTGCACGCCCCGCCTTCAGAGACGGAGAAAGTTTTCCCCCAGGCCCCCGATTCGGGTTCCTGGCCACTAGATCGCCAGACCACCGTGAGCAAGAATCTTAGGAGAGTCTATTGAGACAGGACATCTAGCGTGGAGAATGGGTCCCTGAGCATCTGGGGCACGTGCAGCCCCTAACCTATCTTCTGTCCTAGCTGGAGAGACCTAGAGACTTCGGTGAGCTGAGCCACCGCGGTGCATGGGCTTTGACCAGGGATCTGGGACAACAGGCTGGGCCGCTTCGAGCTCCCCAAGGCTCCTGCTTATTTATTTTACCATTATAACTCAAAGCCAATATTTAAGCATTACCAAAGCAACAGCCCAAATTCTCCAGCCCTTGGCCCCCGTCCAGCCCCACACGGTGGGGACGGAGCAGGAGGGAGGAGCAAGGAAAATGAGTCAACCATGCCCCCCACCTCCCAACCACCTGGGAAAACAGTGACCCAAAAAGCAGATCTCAGCTTCTCTTGCGGGGCGGTTGTTCTTTTCCGTGGTCCTACGACTCCGCGCTTTGCACCCAAGCAGAACCAAGTCAAGCGAGACCTCGGTCTCCCGGGGTTTTATTTTACTTTTGTTGTACGGTTGGAGCCAGTAGGTTTTTCAAACTTCATATTGGCATTTCATGTGACGAAGAACGTGGACAGGCCATAAGGGTTCAATTTTCTTGTCACTGGCTGGATGCATCTTTCACCAGGACCCAGACTAAGCAACGGCACGCGGGCGGCACCCTCTCCCCAGGCCCCCTGGTCCCCGCTCCTCGTTGGGGGTAACCGTTGTGCTCGCCACTCACGGCCTCGCTTAGTTTTGCCTGGTTTTGGACTTTGTATACATGGAATCGTACCCTATGTTCTCTCCTGGACTGGAGCCAATGGCATTTTCGGTTCTCGAGAGACCTGAGTGGCCCTTCTCGCCAGCAGCTCTGGGGAGGAGCGAACACAGAGAAGGCACCTTCCCTGTCCCACAAGCCAGTAGGTGTCAAGACAGGAACTGGAAAGCATATATAGAAGGGGAGGGGGCAGGCAGTGATCTTGATTTAAAAAGGCACACCGTCCTTCTGTGCCCCGTGTAACTGGCGTTTCTATCTGGTGTTCGGGGAAGGAGACAGGAGGGGAAGAGTAGAGTCATAATGAGCCCGATGGCTGGGGTCTCTGGAACCTGCCCCCCCCCCCCCCCCCCCCCCCCTCAGTTTTTCTGGCGGATGCCGGGCTGGCTCCAATAGCCCCTGGGTTTATGCCTGGGCGGCTCAGGGCGGCACAGATTTACCAGCTGTGGCCCCCGTGTGTCCCTGTGGTGGCTCCCCGTGTCGCCCCGTGAGGCTCCTTGTGTCGCCCCGTGAGGCTCCTGGGCTCCTGGCCGCCTGATCAGTGGCCCCGTGCGGCCCCCCCCAAGGCTGCCTTGGATTTCAGTGTTTTTTGGTCCCAGGACTGGGGAGTGGGGGAGGGGTAGTCCTTGGTGCTTCATAGCGCAGGGGCCACAGGGAGTCTCAAACTATCTGCAGAGAAGGCCCAGCTTAAGAAATGTCCCGTGCGTCGCAGACGGCTGCCTTTGTGAAATATGATAACCGTGGCATGCTCAGGAAAATGAAAGGGAAGAAATAAAGGCCATACAGGCCCCCCATTTCTTTTTTGTTACTGGAGTCAATGGTCACAAAATTGGTCTCACAAGATAGAATGGGACCAACCTAAAAAGGGGAAAAGGGCATTTGGGGATTCTCAGTGTTTACTTTTTTTTTTTTAAGTTTATTTATTTATTTTGAGAGAGAAAGAGCAAGCAGGGGAGGGGCAGAGAGAGAGACAGAGAGAGAGAGAGAGAGAGAGAGAGAGAATCCCAAGCAGGCTCCAGGCTCCCAGCTGTCTGCACAGAGCCTGACACGGGGCTCGAACCCACGATCCATGAGATCATGACCTGAGCTGAAGTCAGACACTTAACCGACTCAGCCACCCAGGCGCTCTTCTTGGTATTTATTCTTGATCGCTACCCCTGTTTTGATGTCCTTGTGACAAGCTGTTAGCTGACCAGCACAGGCCAGTGGGTCACCTTTGTAACAGCACCACCCTGAACACCCTCTGCCCTGCCCTCAGCTGACCTCGTCGGGTCTCCGTGGTTTGTATCTGTCTGTGACCCCTCCTCGTCTCCTCGGCCGCCCCATCTCCTTCCTGTTTCTTTATATGTTGCTTTGGCGGAAGTGAAAGAGGTGCGAGCCTCTGCCCACCCGTTTTGGGATCCTTGTACGAGACCCTCAGCACACAGGCCACGCTCTCTTCGGTTTCTAGCAGATTCTAAGGAGTTACGCGTCACTTCTTTCTGCCTTTTGTGGCTTCTCTCTCTCAGACGTGGGACGAGGTCCCTCCAGAGCTGGGTTGGAGGAGTATACGGTTGACAAGAAGACAGTGCCACACTCCAATCCTCTCTCCTCCCTTTGTGCCCACCCACGTGCTATACTGAACCCTGGCCCCCCAGTGTGACACAGGCACCCCTAGAGCGGGAGGAGGGATCATTTGCCCCCACAGTCCAGTCCTGAGCCCACACGTCCTGGGCTTTTCCTCTCTGGAAGGCTCTAGGACCCCAGTGGGCTGGCAGCTTTATTCCAGCCGAGGTGACCACCAAGCCCCCTGTCCCCAGTGCGCCCTCTGCCCTCGCAGGATATCGGTGATCTCAGCTCCTCTCGCTGCAGGGAGCTGTCTGAGGTCGCTCAGCCCCTTCCTCCTTACCGTCTGGTCATCTCTCCCACGGCCATCTACTGTGCGACCAGCCTCCCCCAAGGACTCTGACTCATCTGACCCCAATGTCACGAGTACGTGTGGGACAACACACGGGAAGGGGGATGGCGAGGAGGGCGGAGTGCGTTTTCTCCAAGAGATTGGTCTAACCGGGGCTTCTTTCGGGCTCGGTGAGGACGGCGTCGCCCCGGCCAGAGACCCAGGCAGAAACAGGCGGCGCTGGGATTTACGAGCTGTCACCGTCCCTGCGTGTACAAGCCGGCTTGCTTTCCCTTTCCTCTCCTCATTATTCAGCTTTGGTTCTGTTTAATAACCCTGGCCGCATACTTCTCTAAACCAAACCAGCTGCTTACTAGCTTTTTATAAGCAGCAATAAGGACGGCGAAGACCCAAGGGCCCTTTGGTCTCCAGGAGGCCGAGGAAGAGGTTGAGGGCCCCGGAGGGGGCCTGCAGGGGACGCGTGGGCAGGGATCTGTCCTTCTGCCGGCGGCTGCCTGTTCAGAGCCCGGTGTCCCTGCAGAGGATCTGTGGCCGGCGCTCCACTGCTCCCCTTCCTGCGGCCACATCATAGGACTTGGGGATCACCTGCCTCCTGCGGGATAAGGAGCTGGTGCAGAGGCGCTGGGAGATGATCCGGGCTCGCGAGGTGCCAGGAGGTCACTCTGAGGGAATGTTCTGAGCCGTGAGCGAGCCCAGGAAAAACAATTCGACAACAATGCTGAGTGCCTAGGTGACAGAGAAAAAAAAGAGGAGCCTGTTTGGGAACAGATTTCGGTCTCCGCTTCCAATTTACTTGGGAAACTATGAAAAGTCTCTAGCAATGTTCTTCTCGAAGCTTTCATCATGGGCTTGCTGGGTTCCGAGTGCAGCCAGCACCCTAATCACAAACAGAGGTGCTCGCCGCCATCTGGCAGAAAGGGGTCAGCGCGCTGCGTCTGCGGGGACCGAGGCCCTCCGCGTGCCAGGTTCCTCCACGCGGGCCCCAGGAGGCCCAGGACGACGGGTCCCACCCAGCCACTGCCCCAGGGACTGCGCACCGCTTGGAGAAAGAGCAGGGGCAGGGCTGCTGACGATGACGGTGTCTGGCCCAGTGCTTTAAACATTTTTCAACTTATTTTATTTTTCGGTGGGGGAAAAGGGCGGGAAGCAAGAGGGAGGGTGGCCAAAGATCCCGGTTTGCCTGGAACTGAGAGGGTTTCTGGGCTAAAGAACTTTATGTTCTACAACCAGAGAATTCCCAAGCAAACCGGAATGAGCTGGTCACCCTGGTGGGAGGGGATGTCCACGGGGTAGGAAAAAGCACAGAACTTCGATCAGCATGTACGGTTCCCCCCTGACTCGAGGTTTGTCCCCTCTGGGAAGTCAGGTCACCTGCCAGCGCTTGCCTGTAAAAGAGGTCAGACCAGTGTGAGGAGATGCGAATTCACAGGTCTACAGTCAGGGCAGGTAACCGGTGAAGGGTGCCCTGTCGGGGGTGGGGGGGCGGGTCCTTGGAGACCTGGGGGGAGGGCAGGGGGAAGCTCCGCCCCTCGCCCAGCCACGCCCCCACCCCAGCGAAATGCGGGCCCTGGTCTACCAGACGTCTGTGTTTTTAAAGAATTTTTTTTGCGAGCGCTCCCAAATTCGGAAATGTTGGCTCACATATTAATGACATCCTGTATCGGCCACACAAACACGTCCGATCGCCAAGTTGGCTTCTGGGCAACTGGTTTGCAACCTCTTGACTACGCATTTTCTGTTTCCTGTCAGTTCGAAAGTTCAGTGATTTTATAAACTCCGGCCAGCCATCCCCTCAGTTAACTGGAAATGAGTCACGTGGTTTACTTTGAGAAAGAATAAACACATATATATGTTTCAAAAGCTGATTTCAGGGATTTAATCCTAGAAAATGCTGTCCGCGGTGTCCCAGCCTGGCATTTCTCTCCATTTAGGTAGGGGTGCCGTGGGCTCGGTGTTGTTAAGACGTGCCACAACCTGGGTGAACCTTGAAAACATGGCTGGGAACAGAAGAAGCCAGACACAAAAGGTCACGTGTTGTCGGATTCCATTTACATGAACTGTCCAGAAAGGCAACTTCATTGAGACAGAAAATACATGAGTGGCTGCCAGTGGCTGAGGGATATGGGGGTTGAAATAACTGCTCATGGGGATGGAGTTTCTTTCTGGGTTGACGAAAATGTGCTGGAATTTGATGGTGGCGATGGTTATACGACCTTGTGAATATACTAGAAACCACTGAACAGTGCACGTTAAAATGGTGAATGTACGGGGTGCCTGGGCGCCTCGGTTGGTTGAAAGCGCGTCTGACCCTTGGTTTTGGCTCAGGTCATGATCCCAGGGTTGTGGGATCGAGCCCCACCTTGGGTTCCACGTGGAGCTGGGAGCCTGCCTGGGATTCTCCCTTTCTCCCTCTGTCCCTCCCCCGACTTGCACGCGCGCGCGCTCTCTCTCTGAAATAAAAATTAAAAATAATAAAATGGTGAAGGCTGTGGCATGTGCATTATATCCCAGTTAAAGAATATATTGTTCAAGTGTTGATTCTCCTCACACTGATCTGTAGGTTCTGCGCAATCCCAGTCAAACGCTCAGCGGGCTTTTTGGGCAGAAACTTGACAAACCGATCCCAAAATTCAAATGGAAATGGGATGGACGTAGAATCGCCCAAACAACTTTGCAAAGGAAGAGCGAAAGAGGAGGTCTCATAGCATCTGGTTTCAAGGCTTATAAAGCAACAGTAATCCAGGTAATGTGGAAAGTAATTGTAACGACAAACAAATAGATCGATGGCACAGAACGGAGAGCCCAGAAATAGACCCACACAAATACGGACAACGGATTTTCAATGCAAGTTCAAAGGCAATTCCGTGGAAAAGGGGTATTCATTTTTTTTTAAGTTTATTTATTTATTTTGAGAGAGAAAGAATCCCACGCAGACTCCGTGCTGCCAGCATGAGCCTGACTCGGGGCTCGCGCTCACGACCCTGGGATCAGGACCTGAGCCGAAATCAAGTTGGACGCTCAACCGACTGAACCGCCCAGGTGCCCCGGAAAAGAGGTACTCATTTCAATAAATGTTCCGAAATAACTGAATATCCCTATGCAAAAAAAAAAAAAAAAAAAAAGAACATCGATCCATACCTTGTGTCATATAAACATATGAATCCAAAACAGATTTAAATGTAAAACTTAAAACAACTTCTAGATGACAAGACAGAAGGAAATCTTGTCACCTTGGGTTAGGCAAGGATTTCTGAGGTATGGCACCAAAAGCATATCCATAAAAGAACAAGTTGATAAATCGGACTTAATCCAAATTGAAAAAAAAAAAACCAACCAACTTCTGTTATTTTGAAAGATACTTTTACAAGACTGAAGAAGAAAAGCCACAGGCCAGTAGAAAACATTTACAAATCATGCATCTGATAAAGGACTTGTATTCAAATACTGTATATAAAGAACTCTGAAAAGTTATTAGGACAACAACCCACTTAAAAATGGGTAAAATATTTGCACCAAAAAATGCCTATTTTGTTTAATAAACATGTTTTTCCTTATTGGATGGCCAATAAACACATGAGCCACAATGCTAAACTCACTAGTCACTAGGGGAATGCAAATGAAAACCACAATGTGATATTACTATACATCTGTTTGAGTGGCTAAAATTAAAAAGACCGACCATGCCAGGTGCTGGTAAAGATGTGGAACTCAAACACTGCTGGCCGGAATGTTAAAATAGTACAACCACTTTGGGAAAACAGTTTGGTACTTTTTTTTTTTTTTAGTTTATTTATTTATTTTGAGAGAGACAGAGACAGCCAACACGGGGCTTGAACTCACGAAACCATGAGATCATGCCCGGAGCCAAAACCAAGAGTCAGACGCTTAACCGACTAAACCACCCAGGCGCCCCAATAGTTTGGCACTTTTAAAAAAAGTTCCACACAGGGGGTGCCTGGGTGGCTCAGTCGGTTAAGTGTCTGATTCTTGATTTTGGCTTTGGTCATGATCTCGCGGTTCGTGGGTTCGAGCCCCACGTTGGGCTCTGTGCTGACGGCACCGAGCCTGCTTGGGATTCTGTCTCCTCTCTCTGCCCCTCCCGTGCTCGCTCTCTCTCTCTCTCTCTGTTTCTAAATAAATACTTTTTTAAAAAGTTCCACATACAACTGCTATATGGCCCAGCCATTCTATGCCTGAATATTTACCCAGAAGAAAAGGAAACATATGTCACACAAACATTTGTAAACCAATGTCCGTAGCAGCATTATTTATATAAAGAGCAGAAAACTGAAGGTACCCTGAATGTGCCTAGCAGATGAATGGCTAAATACGTTGTGGTATATCCATATAATGGGATATTATTCAACACTAAAAATAAACAAGCATATGCAAAATCATAGATGAATTTCAAAAGAAATATGTTGGACGAAAGAAGTTAGACATAAAAAAGGACGTACTAGTCCGCTGGACATGCCATAACCAAGGACCCCACACCTGGTGGCTTCAACCAAAGAAATTTA
The DNA here is from genome assembly GCF_028018385.1 of Neofelis nebulosa. Lineage (NCBI taxonomy): Eukaryota > Metazoa > Chordata > Mammalia > Carnivora > Felidae > Neofelis > Neofelis nebulosa. The sequence continues at coordinate 215,770,555 of NC_080783.1, forward strand.
TTCTCTCCCAGTTCTGGAGGCTGGGAAGCTGAGCTCGAGTCATTGGCAGATCTTGTCTCTTGTGAGGTTTCCATCCTTGGCTTGTGGATGGGTCTTCTGGTGTCCTCACCTGGTCCTCCCTCTGTGTGTGTCCTAATTTCCTCTTCTAAATTTTTTATTTTATTTTATTTTATTTTATTTTATTTTATTTTATTTTAATGTTTATTTATTTTTGAGAGAGAGAGAGAGAAAGCAAGGGAGGGGCAGAGAGAGAGGGAGACACAGAATCTGAAGCAGGCTCCAGGCTCCGAGCTGTCAGCACAGAGCCCGACGCGGGGCTCGAGCTCACAAACTGTGAGATCATGACCCGAGTCAAAGTCAGACGCTTAACCGACTGAGCCACCCAGGCGCCCCTTAAATTTTTTTTTTTTTTAATGTTTATTTACTTCAGAGAGAGACAGAGACAGAGTGTGAGCAGGGGAGGGGCAGAGGGAGAGATACACACACACAGAATCGGAGGCGGGCTCCGGGCTCCGGGCTGTCAGCACAGAGCCCAGTGTGGGGCTTGAACTCACGACCCGCGAGATCATGACCTGAGCCGAAATCTGACGCTTCACCGAATGAGCCATCCAGGCGCCCCGTAACCTCCTCTTCTTGTAAGGACACCAGTCCTGTTGGATGAGGGCCCAACCTAATGACGTCATGTTAACTCAGTCACCTCTTTTAGGGCCCAACCTAATGACCTCATGTTAACTCAGTCACCTCTTCAAAGGTCACATCTCCAAATATAGTCCCGTTCTGGGGTGCTGCGGGGGAGGGGGTCAGGGCTTCCGAATAAGAATTTTGGGGCGGGGGACACAATTCATCTCATAACAGAACTGCGTGCTTGCATTTGTATAAAAGTCGAGAAAATGCAAGCTAATCTGGAGGGAAGGGAAGCAGAGCAGTGGCTGCTGGGGGCTGGGGGGGCTGCAGGGGTGAGGGGACGAGGTGACAAAGCGGCCTGAGGAACCTTTTGGGACGGAGGTATCTGTTCATTATCTTGGTTGTGGACACGTTTTCACGGGTGTCCAAAGTTACCGAATTACACGCTTTAGACACGTGCTGTTTATTGAATGTGAATTGTACGTCACACCCGGAGGTATTAAAAGTAACAGCAGGGGCGCCCGGGGGGCTCGGTCGGTTGAGCGTCCGACTTCGGCTCAGGTCATGATCTCACGGTCCGTGAGTTCGAGCCCCGCGTCGGGCTCTGTGCTGACAGCTCGGAGCCTGGAGACTGTTTCCGATTCTGTGTCTCCCTCTCTCTCTGCCCCTCCCCTGTTCACGGTCTGTCTCCCTCTGTCTCAAAAATAAATAAACGTTAAAAAAAAAATTTAAAAGTAACAGCAAGGGTTTAATTCTAAAAGGCAGCCTCCAAGTGTCTTGGGCCCGGTGCCACGTCCGGCAACATCCCGTTCGCCTCTGCTTACGAGGACCTGATGGTTGAGAGGGTGCCCCCCACCCACTTACCTCCTCCCCTCGGGCCATACTCCGCACCGCCTGCTTTCTTGCAGCCCAGCTGACCTTGCGGTGCCTCCCGCAGACCCAGGGAGGACGCCGTCTCTTCCGTCTGGGACCCTCCCGCCCCTTCCTCACGTTTGAGATCTCAGTGTCCTCTTTGTGGTTGGCCGCAGTCTCGAACACCCCTCCCTCAGCCCGGAACCTGTGACTCCAGGGGTCATATTCAATTGTGGGACACAGCTCACCTTAAGATGGGAAGACATGCGCCCTCAAAGGCAGAGCACTTCTGTGGCTGCTGGCGGGAGAAGTCCCGAGAAGCAATCACGGGCAGGACCGGATGGGCCTCAGCTGCTCTGGAGAGGGAGGGGCTGCATGGACAGGAACGTGGGTGTCCCCCAGTTGCTGAGGGCGACCCTCAGCTGACAGCCAGCGAGGAGACAGGGACCTTGGTCTTTGCTGTACACGCAGTGTCCATATGTTGACAAAACCTCATCCCACTGTGATTAGGAGGTGGGGCCTTAGGGGGGGGTGATTGGGTCAGAAGGGTGGGGCCCTCATGAGTGGGATTCGTGCCTTCATAAGAGACCCCAGAGAGCAATCCTGCTCCCTCCTGCCATGTGAGGACACGCGGCGAGGCTGGCAGTGAACCAGGGAGCGGGCTCTCACCAGGCACTGAATCTGCTGGCACCTTGATCTTGGACTTCCCGGCTTCCAGAATGGCGGGAGAGAACTCTTTAAGCCCTTAGTTGTTCTGTTGTAGCAGCTGGAAGAGACGAAGACGGGCCTATGTGGGCAAGAAACCAGACTCTGAACAATGGACTCCAGCTTGGAAGTGGATTCTTTCTGAGAGCTTCCGGATGAGAGCCCAGCCCTGCCGACGCCTTGGTTTTGGTCACGTAAGACCCTGAGCGCGGAGCCCCCTTGAGCCCACCCAGACTTCTGATCTGTAATAAATGGGTGCTGTTTTAGATGGCTGAGTTGTGGTAGCTTGTTAGGTAAATGAAGTCAGAGAGGAGTTTCCTGACCGTCCTGTCCCAAGCAGCCCCGCCCTTAACACCTTCGTTATTTTCTCTCAGGTCCTCTGGTACCTGCAGAGTAGTAATGTCAGTTTCATGGGACTCTCTCTCATGCCAGAACTTAGCCCATAAGGGCAGAGCCAGTGTCTGTCTTGTTCATCTGTGGATCCCGAGTACCCAGGACTAGCCTGACTTGCAATTGGTTCTTTTTTTTCTTTTTTCTTTTTACAGTTGATTTATTTATTTTAAGAGCGCGCGCGCGTGTGCGAGAGAGAGAGAGAGAGAGAGAGAGCAAGGGAAAGCGAGTGGGGGAGGGACAGAGAGAGAGGGAGAGAGAGAGAATCCCAAGCAGGCTCCGCACTGTCCTCGCAGAGCCCGATTCGGGGCTCGATCCCACGAACGGTGAGATCACGATCTGAGCAGAAACCAAGAGTTGGACATTTTACCGCCTGAGCTCCCCCAGGCTCCCTGCAACCGGTTCTTGATCAGTGTTCATGAAAGGATGCATGATCCCTAAAGATCGTGCACGCTGATCAAGGGGTCTTCGTCTTCCCTGCTCTCTTCTTTCTAAAGGGCGCAACTCGAAGTGCTAAGTTGCATTGGAAGGCTTCTCATCAGATGTTGAAACAAAACGGGCTTTTAAAATTCCTGGTATTAATTTCGTCTAACCAAGGCAGTAGGCTGGCCAACTTTTCTCAGCTAACATTGAAATGTAGCCCCAGGACTTTTGAAAGACTCTCTCCGGAAAGATCCAGTGATGCTGTTGTTTTGTAAAACATGACTGACCAATTCTTGGGACTCCTGAAAAGTGAAGAGGGGTGGAAAATGGTCTGGCGGTTCCTGGAAAGGTTGGATGTGGAGTTTCCACATAATCTGGCATTTCCACTTCTTGGTATCTACCCAAGCGAAATGAAAACATGTATAAACAAAATCGTGTTCATGAGTGTTCACAGCAGCATTATTCATCATCGCCCCAAAGTGGAAACCCAACTGGCCATAAATTGGTGAATGGATTAATAAAATGTGGTATATCTGTGCAGTGAGACGTTATTCGGACGCGAAAAGAAATCTGGAACCGATGTGTGCTATGCATGGGTGAACCTTGGAGACGTTATGCGAAGTGAAGGAAGCCAGACACAATTTGTGTGTCCATTTATGTGAGATTCCATTTATGTGAGATGCCCAGAACAGGCAAATTCCTAGAGAAAGTAGATTAGTGATTGTGCGGGGCTGGAGGCAATAGGGATGTTGACTAGAGCGTGGGTTTTTTTTTGGGGGGGGGATGAAAATGTTCTGAAATGGACTGTGGTGATGGATGGACAACTCTGCGAAAATTCTGAAAATATTCTCAACGTATAACTCGCCTACAATGGCATGTGAATTAGCTCTCAATGAAAAAATTACACCTCGTCCAGGTGTGAGGGTGCATGGAAGGCCCTCTTGCCTAATTCCTACCGAGTCTGTGGCTGGGCTGTCCAGGGAATTTCAGAATGCTTGGAAGGAACCCCTTGCCTCAATAACACTTATGGCAGAGGGAGGACTTCTTCCTGGATCCCCGTTACTCTGGGTTCACTCACGCCCACGGTGCTCCCTGTCAGTGTTACACAGAGACAAATGGTCGCTTATTTATTTATTTATTTATTTATTTATTTATGTTTATTATTATTTTTAATGTTTATTTATTTTTGACAGAGGGCGAGCGGGACAGGGGCAGAGAGAGAGGGACACAGAATCTGAAACAGGCTCCAGGCTCCGTGCTGTCAGCACCCAGCCTGACACGGGGCTCGATCCCGTGAACCTCAAGATCGTGACCTGAGCCGAAGTCGGATGCTTAACCAGCTGAGCCACCCAGGCACCCCTATTTATTTATTTTTAATTTGCATCCAAGTTAGTTGGCATATAGTGCAATAATGATTTCAGGAGTAGATTCGAGTGACTCATCGCCTACGTATAACACTCAGTGCCCTCTTTAATGCCCCTTGTCCATTTAGCCCCCCCCACCCCCACAGCCCTCTGACAACCCTCAGTTTGTTCTCTGTATTTAAGAGTCTCTTATGTTTTGTCCTCCTCCCTGTTTTTATATGATTTTTGCTTCCCTTCCCTCATGTTCGTCTGTTTTGTGTCTTAAATTCCACATATGAGTGAAGTCATATGATATTTATCTTTCTCTGACTGATTTCGCTTAGCATAATACCCTCCAGTTCCATCCACATTGTTGCAAATGGCAAGATTTCATTCTTTTTGATTGCTGAGTAGTACCCCATTGTATATATACACCGCATCTTCTTTATCCATTCATCCATCGATGGACATTTGGGCTCCATACCTTGGCTGTTGTCGATAATGCCACTGTAAATATTGGGGTGCATGTGCCCCTTCGAAACAGCACACGTGTATCCCTTGGATATATACCTAACAGTGCAATTGCTGGGTCGTAGGGTAGTTCTATTTTTAATTTTTTGAGGAACCTCCATACTGTTTTCCAGAGTGGCCGCACCAGTTTGCATTCCCACCAACAATGCAAAAGAGATCCTCTTTCTCCGCATCCTCGCCAACATCTGTCGTTGCCTGAGTTGTTAACGTTAGCCCTTCTGACAGGGGTGAGGTGGTATCTCACTGTGGCTTTGATTTGTCTTTCCCTGATGATGAGTGAAGTTGAGCATTTTTTCATGTGTCGGTTGGCCATCTGGATGTCTTCTTTGGAGAAGTGTCTATTCACGTCTGTTGCCCATTTCTTCACTGGATTATTTGGTTTTCGGGTGTTGGGTTTGATGAGTTCTGTATAGATTTTGGATACTAACCCTTTACCCGATATGTCATTTGCAAGTATCTCCTCCCATTCCGTCGGTTGCCTTTTAGTCTTGTTGATTGTTTCCTTCACTGTTCAGAAGCTTTTTATCTTGATGAGGTCCCAGTTCATTTTCAGGTGTTTTTTATGAGAATCAAATCATTCCTGGATGGAATCTCAGTTTGGGACCTGGAAATGGCAGGCATGAAAATCTGAGCCTGGAGAGTTTCTTGCAGCAGTAGGGGCCCATCCAGATCTCACTCCCTATAACTTCCCCTCGACTTCAAGTCCGGGCCTGGACAGAACAGAATCCATTTCTGGCCTTTCATAGACTTTTCCACCGGACCCAGGAGGTGAGTCCTGGTGTTGGGTTATTCCGAGACCATGTCCCTTTACAGGCACGTGGCATTTGCTTTTAATCTTCCCTGGGACTTTCTATAATCATATCTGACAAGTACTTTTATCCCAGATGGACTGAGATGCTTGGTTCAGCTTGAAGGTTCATCAGGCAGACCTGATGTCTGCCCAGTCCTCAGCCTGAAGGAAAACTCTGGGCTGCAGCAGGGGTGGCTGGCTAGGATAGAGTCATGGGTCCTGTGGAGAGCATCTGAGACCACAAGACCTGAGCCCCCTCGACTGTCTGCCTATCCATGATCTCAGCCCTTCACTGGTCTGTGCATCTCCCGTTGGGATAAACTCATCCCTCCCCATTTGGCCACGATCTAAATGAGGTCTTCCAAGATTGAGCCACATCAGCTTCGAGTTTCCCGAAGGTGCAGACTCCGAAGGGCTTTGTGCAAAGGTCTTGATCTTGGGGTTTGCACACAGGTGAAGGATGTTAGAGCCCGAGTGCTGGGTGGAGGCCGGTGCTGGGTGCTATGATCCTCTCTCGCCAGGGGGCGCCACACTCCTCCTCTATCTCTATCCCTGTCTTGCTTCCAGATTTCGAAGGCTTGGGAAAGGGGGTGGCGCACCTTCCAGACTCTCGGTCACTGCACTTTGTAAAGTGCTTATGGGCCTCAAAGTTTCCTAGTGAACAGGCTGACGATTTTCTGAGCGAAAGCACAGCTGACCTACCTGACAAGGGCTCTTTGATAAGATAACAACAGCGGACTGCAAACCCCGTTTCCTTCTTGGTTTCCATTCTGGTTTCTGTTCCATTCGACGACTCCAAAGTACTTCCCCCCTTCTCCAAGTACGGCATCAAACCCTTCTGGAATCTTTCGTGGCGAAGAGGGCCCGAGACAGTGGACCTGGCAAAAAAGGAGGCTCTCTCTCAGAAGAGTCTAAACACACCCTCGTTAGTCCTGGGTGCAGCCAGTATGTCAAGAAACTACATCGAGACTTCTTCCTCAGCGGCTCTTGGTTGTTACAAGGAGACCACGCTGGAAGGTCTCGGCCACACGGGAGGTTGGGCCCCACTTCTCTACCACGTGTACCTAGAGACGTCGGTCTGAGGGGACATGTTCTCCATTGTCACAGTTCTCATTGTCCACGGGACTGCAGGAGGGGAAGCTGCTCAGGAGATTTGGGGGGGCCCAGTCAGGGGTCCCGAGAGGGTGAGAGGTGAAGCCACCCCCTCGGAGAGGGGTCTCACCTCTCCTACCAGGTGACCAAGAGGCGGGGCCCAAAATGGCGTGTGAGAGCGTTACGTGTGTAAAAGTCACAAGAATGAAAACCTTGGGGTCCTGTTCCCCCGGCTCTCCCAGTAGATACAGGAGTTCACACCCACCCCGGGAGCCGGGCCTGAGAGCAGGCAATGGTCGTAGCCCGTGGGTACGTATTGTTTCCGAGATTCCCCGAGGTGGCCCGTCTTGCCCCTTCTCTTCCACCAAGGATGTTTGCACCAGTGACAGGTTCCTGGCCTCACCAGACTCCACATGGTTTTCCCGCCTAGCCCCGCACCCACATTCTCCCGGGAGCCTGGGACCTCGGGGTGGACGCCCCCGGAGGCTCCACCAACTAGATATTTTATTTTTTATATATTTCTTTACAGTTTATTTTTACTTATTTTGAGAGAGAGAGATAGAGAGCGAGTGGGGGAGGGGAGGAGAGAAAGGGAGACAGAATCCCAGGCACGTGCTGTCAGCGCAGAGTCTGACTTGGGCCTTGAACCCATGAACTGTGAACTCATGACCCAAGCCTTGGGGTTTTTTTTTTTTTCCCTCATTTCACTGCTTGCTCATGGACCTGGGACCTCTCTCACCCACCTGCCTTCCTCCTCCTTGGGACCTGGGTCGGCCTCTGGTGGGATTGATGTTGCTTTCCCACACTTGCATGGTGGCCTTCTGGATGTCTCTGCACCCTCGTCTTAACGCACCTCCCTCGGTGCCACCAACTGGTGTCGGCGCCCTTTGAGTGGTGGCGGGTGGGGGTGCTCCTGGGAGTGGCTGGGCCCAGCGGCATCCAACTCTCTCATTTCCCGGCTCCTTCCACTAACCCCTGACCGCGCCGAACAGATACGGGACAGAAATACTCAAGTGAGGCGGGGAGGGAGTCTGGATTACATGGAAAATCCTTGCCTCTTTCCGAGAAGAAATCAAGAGTTTGTATCAAACACCTGAGGGTCAGGACAGGGCTTTTCAGCAAGTTCCCAATCTCTGTAGAAAGTCAAGGTCCGCGGAAAATTCGACACCCACGCGAGCCAGCGGACTGAGATGGCTGCCGGTGGAAATGAGCTCTGCTGGGGACAGCCCATGCCTGCCAGCCCGAAGCCTCCTCCACTGCCCTGGCCTGGGCACTGCCGGGCTCTTTGCGTTCCCAGCCCAGAAAACAATCCCGACCTGGGTCGGGGGCCCTCTTGGCTTCCCCCTCAAAACGTACAAAGCTCACATTTTCTCCTTCTCCCTCTTTGCACCTTTCTCATTGTGTCATTGTGTTCCCCGATCCCTGATCACCTCCGGGGCTTAGCCAGTAAGCCTCTCCGTGGCGTCCAGCTCCCACCCAAGAGGCTTAACTTTTCCCATCTGAGGTCATCTGGGAGACCTTTTTTCCTGTCCTGTCTGCTCCCAGCCCACGTAGACCTGTCTCGTCTCCGTCTTTCTGCATATGTATAGTGGGGGCGGCCATGGAGCCAGAGACTAAATACCAAATTGCCTTGCTCTGCGTGAAGTCTTCTCCTGTTAAAGAGCAAATTATTCAAAGACACTTGTTCGAGACGGTAAGACGGACTTTAATCCAGGGGTGGGGGGCGTGGCAATAGGCGTGAGGACCCTGTGATGGAGATTGGACTCCGTTCTGAATACAGAGGGGGCAAGTAGGAGATTAGAGCCAAGGAGTAGGGTGGGGACAGAGGACGGTAAATCACTAGGAGGAAACATCAGGGGTGAAGGGGGTCCTCGCCAAACCCACCCAATGGGGTTCTTGCTGAAGGCAGGCCAGGGTGGTCAGACATCACCTGGGGGGTAGTGGGGGTGAGGAGCCCCATCAGGCATCGAGGGTGGGGGTTCTTGGCGATCTGACTCAGCAGGAGTCATGTGGGAACGAGGAAGGGCGCCACTTGGGGTGCGAGACGTTTCAAGAGCCTGGAAAAGTTTGTTCCAGCAAAGAACCTTGGTCTCCAACATTTGTCCCAAGGATAGCGGTGAGGGGTATAAATGATACCACGCAGGGCCCCGCCATGCCGTGGTTTCGGGAAGATGAGTTTCTCACCTCCTGGAGCGCCCATCCTCGTCAGGGAGCAAAAAGTCTTTGTTTAGGAAAATAACCCGCTAAGGGGTGAAAGGTGAGGACTTCAGAGTTAAGAGAAATGGGGACCAGGAAACAAAAGCCCCCCCCCCCCCCCCCCCCCCAAGGCTTGAGCTGCTCTGCATAATACAAGAATGGGCATCTGGGGAGAAGGAGGAAGGGGGTGTGAAGAGGCCGGAGGCAGGGGAAGCAGGGCTGGAGGCCAGAACTAGGTCGGCAGAGACGGCGTCAGGGGGTTTCGGGACAAGGAAGAGGCTAATAAGCCGTTTTCCTCGCATTTGGAAACTTGCTCCGTCTCCCCAAGCCTTCAGCAAGAATACGCAGAGAAGTCTTCCGCTGATAGCGTTATTACTGTTCCTTGGGCTCATCCGGGGGGATCGCAGCGGGCAGAGTCAGAGCCGGGGACAGACCCGGGGCTGGGCGGTGGGAAGAAACTTGGGGACGGTGCCTACAGCTGCCACCTGCTTGTAACAAATCTGCCTGGGCTCATCTCAGGGATGCTCCGCACGCCGCCTGGAGACAGGGATGCCACCGCGCGAATCTGCTCCTTCAACAAGCATTTATGGAGCACCGACTGCGTGCCGGGGGTGCTGCCGCAGGATGCTGAGGACGCGGGAGGAAACTGCGCACAGATCCATGGTTTCTGTCGCTCCCCAGGCGATGACAGCTCCCTTCCCTAAAAGCTTTGCCGGCTCCCCCTGCCTGAAGGTGACGTCTGAACAACTCCAGACGATGGGTGATGACCCTTCACAGCCCAGACCCAGCTCACCTGTTCGGCCCCTCCTCTGAAATCCCTCAGGAAGTCCCACTACCCTGAGATCACGTCTGATTCCTGGATGTTCCTGGAATGCATCAGGCGAGCTGCAAAGCCTCCACACCCCGAATTCCATTCCCACAGCCTCCACACCTTCTCCCCTGCACCTTTCCTGCCGATCCTTCCAAGCCAGGCTAGGGGGCACTGGCCTCGTGGCTGTCCCTGACTACGCCTATTCTCCCCACCCAGCCCCCCTCGCTCCCCCCGACCCAGCAGCCACCATCATGCTGGCCTCCGGGCTCCGGTGGTGCTCCCGGCTGGCAGGGATGGACCGGATCATCGTGAGTTGCTTCCATGGTCTCTCTCCTCCTGAACTGTACCAGGGAGAAGACCTCTGTCTTGTTCGTCTCAGTGCCCACCCAGCACCTGGCACTCAACGAGCCTCTACCGAGTTGAGCTGTCTGGGCAGCGAGGGTGAGAAATCCTTTTACCTAAGGATCTACAGAACTTTCCCCAGTGTTGGGAAGACAGGAATATCAACTATGGCTGCAGCCTCCTCTCCGGTGAATTTTCATTCAACTCCCAGTATAAATAGCTCCCTTTCCCCCTATCAGAAAACATCTGCTCCCACTGAGCTGCCCAGGCCTGTACCAGCACTATAAATATCCTGGCCGCGTCTAACCTGCTCTGGCACAGGGGCCAGGAGAATTTGGAAAGAGTTGAACACCAAGCGAAGTGAGGCTAGCCGGAGTGAAGGAGCAGAATTGCCCCATCTCCCCCCTCTTGCGCCCCCAGCCACAGGCCAACAACACTTCCCGCGTGGGCTTGGAAACCCTCACGGTATTCCTGGGAATTCGGCAGAGACAGTCAGCTACCCCTGCTTTCCTGGGTTTCGACACAGCGTGTGATGCAAGGACCCCGCTCACGTCTCAGCGGCTGAGATGCGGCTTGAAACTCAATTTGAGCCAGCTCTCCTCATTCCGGCGGGGATCTTGCAGGATGGGAGGTGATAGGGCTTTGAAAGCATTGCCTTTCATGCACATTTATGCGGAATCGTGTGATGCTATGCTCCTCGAAGCTACTCCTTAAATTCAATAAACCGAAGGGCTGAAGTCCACATGGTGGCATGGTCTAGAATCTGCACACATTTCCGAGGTGGAAAAAGGGAGGCTAGTGTTGGGGAGAAGGGACCTGGGAAACAGGCTCCATCTAAAAACACCAGCTGCAGGGGCGCCTGGGTGGCTCAGTCGGTTGAAGGTCCGACTTCGGCTCAGGTCATGATCTCACGATCTGTGGGTTCGAGCCCCGCGTTGGGCTCTGTGCTGACAGCTCGGAGCCTGGAGCCTGCTTTTGGATTCTGTGTCTCCCTCTTTCTCTGCCCCTCCCCTGCTTGCACACTGTCTCTCTGTCTCTCTCTGTCTCTCTCTCTCAAAAAATAAACATTAAAAAAAGTTTTGTGAGACACCAGCTGCTGACATCACACACCATGTTTGTAAAACCAAGCTGTGGCGTAGAGAGGGCTTCCGGGTACCCTGGAATTGAAAGCTTCTTCCTCACTCTCCAGGGCCTGTTCAACACTCCCTGGGGGGGCTGATTTCTCTTCAACCCCCCCCCCCACCCGGGTGAAATGTCTGGCAGCCCGGTGACCTTCCGGCAGCTGCTGGAGAACAAACAGTTCGCTGATCACTTCGAGTCTACAGGGTCTCTGTGCAACAGAGAGAGTCACTGAAGTGAAATTTCTTCCCTCCCAGCTCGGCTGCTCCCAGTCAGAAGAGGCTGTGTTTGGCAATGGTGGGGGGCTGGGGGGTGGGGGGCTCACCCCGTGTGTAAGGAGCCCGACTCCTCCAGGGAAACAGAACCCACAGGTGTATTTACGCTCAGGGATCGGCCTCCGAGGGTTATGGGGGCTGAGAAGTCCCAGGTTTGCGTCTGGGGAGCGGGAGACTCTGGAGGGCCGGTGGTTCTGCTCTGAGTCAAGTCCGAAGGCAGAAGACCAACGTTCCGGCCGGAGGGACGGTCAGACAGAGCGAGAATTCTTTCTTATTCAGGCTTCCAGGGGATTGGCTGGGGCCCGTTCACACCCGGGAGGGTTCCCTGCTTTACTGTCCACCGACTGACTCACGTGCTAACCTTGCCCAGAAACACCCTCACAGACACGCCCAGAAATAACGTTTGACCAAATATTTAGACACCTTGTGGCACGTCAAGTGGACATACACAATTAAGCCTCACACTTGATTTCCTCACAGTCTTAAAAAAATTTTTAAGAGTTTATTTATTTATTTTGAGAGAGAGAGAGCCCGCAGGAGAGGGGCAGAGAGAGAGGGGCACGGGGGATCCAAAGCTGATCTCTGCTCTCAGCACAGAGCTGGACGCGGGGCCGGAACTCATGAGACGTGAGATCACGACCCAAGCCGAGGTCCGACACTTAACCGACTGAGCCACCCAGGCTCCCTCCCCACATTTTCTGTCCACGCCCTTCCCTGCCACTAGCTGGGCCGCTTCAGCCCCTCCAAGGCCAAGTGGGGTGGGGGGCACCCCTGTAATCGGCCTCTGCTTCCTTTGGTCACGGCAAGTGTTTAAAGCGGAAGGGGCTTTTGGGTTCCTTGGTGAGTCCCCGTAGGCTGGGGGATTGCTCAGCTGTGGCTCCCGAGGGGACAAGGACATCCTCGCTAGTGCCTTAGCATCTTCTCTCAGCCCTTCTCCTGGCAGCCCTTGGGGCCAGCCCTGTCTCACGGGCTGCGTCCGGTCTGTGGGAAAACCGGGGCCAGGGGCTCTGCACCCGATCGAGCAGCCACCTCTCCTTGTTCTGATTTGAGCCTTCTTGTCATCAAGATTTCTCGGGCGTGCAGCAGACATCACTGTCCGGTCCCCCGCGCTGCTGGGCATGCATGTCGGCCCCCTTGAGGCCCTTCTCACCAGGTTCCCCACCCCCCTCGCTCGTGGGGCTCGGGGGAAGGGGAGGGAAGGTGCCAAGCACCCAACGACTCCTCCGAAAACATCGTCTCTGATTTCTCGCCACCCTCCCACCTGTGGGTGGTCAGAGGTTCTCAGCTCTTTGCAGGCCCCGCTGAGAGGCCTGACTTTGGAACGCGGGGGTATTGGCACCTGTCAGTTCTCTGTGTTAGGACCTTCCCCACAATTGAAACAATGATTATATAGATATATAGATATAGATATATATTTAAATAGATATATACTTAAATAGATATATATTTATATATATATATTTATTTATATATATATTTATATATATATTTATATATCTATTTAAGTATATATCTATTTAAGTATATATATCTATATATCTATATCTATATCTATATCTATATCTATATCTATATCTAAAGTTCATCTATTTATTTTGAGAGACACAGAGAGAGCACCAGCGGGGAGGTGCTGGGAATAGGGGGGAGGAGAATCCCAAGCAGGCTCTGCACTGTCAGCATGGAGCCTGATGAGGGTGGGGCTTGAACTCATGAACCCTGAGATCATGACCTGAGTTGAGATCAAGAGTTGGATGCTTGACCGGCTGAGCCACCCAGGCGCCCCTAAAATGTTTTTTAAAATTTTATTTATTTTGAGAGAGACAGAGACAGAGAGAGAATCCCAAGCAGGCTCCATGCTGCCAGCGCAGAGCCCAATATGGTGTTCGAACTCACGAATTAGGAGACCACGACCTGAGCCGAAATCAAGAGTTGGACGCTTAACCGACTGAGGCACCCAGGCGCTCCAGAGACAGAATCATTTCTTAACATCCTGTTCCCTTTGGAATAGCTGAGGGTAGTGGGCCAGCAGTTGTAATAATACAGTCTGTCTTCTTTGGCGTAATTATGTTCCAAGGGTTTCCAGTGTTCTTCGATTGCCACTGTTACCCCCGGGGGAGAGAAGGCTGGCAGCGAGACAGCCTTTGTGCGCTAGGGTACTAGAGGCTTTACAGAGGTGGTTGTTCACCTCACAGAATCAGGTGGAGGAAGGAAAAAGGCGAGGGGCATTGCCAGTCTTTTTCAGAAGAAAAGCAAAGCCTTTCCAGACGGCCTCCGGAAGACACCCCCCCATGCGTGCATCGGTAGGACTGGGCCAAGGCAGAATCAGTGGAGATGGGCAAGGCGGGGGGGGGTGGAGGGGGCTGGGAAAGCCAACGCGTCAGTCAGGGTGACAGTCTGCATCTGTCTCCCTGAGCAGCTCACCCCACCTGAGGTGGTGACTGTGCTCAGGGGAACCTTCCGCATCCTCCCCCCCACTCCTCCTCATTATGAGATATTAATGGGTTCTCACGAATGATGCCACGTAGATAAGGCATTGGACGTGGGCAAATTAGATTCTGTCCTGATTCCTGTACGGTCCCAGTGGAGTCAGACACGTGGACGTTACACTTTTGACTCTCGCCATCCGTAGTAGTAAGTTGTGGTGTTTCGACCTTGGCTCCGGAAAATTCGGATGTTGCACAGTGACCTGGATGTAGCGGGAACGGACTTCGAGGTGTGAAAATGTGTATCAAGCCATTAAGAGAGAAGAGCGAGGTTCTTTGGAACACCTGACAAAAAATGGGAGATAGCCTTACTCTTTGTTTTTATTATTTTATTTTTACTTTATTATAGAAATATTTTCTTAATACTTGTTTTAGTCTGAAATTGGTTCTATGTATCTGTGTAGACCTTTCTAAATTTTTTAAAATTGTTTTTAAATTTTTAATGTTTATTTACTTTTGAGAGAGACAGAATGCAAGCAGGGGAGGGTCAGCGAGAGAGGGAGCCACAGAATGCGAAGCAGGCTCCAGGCTCTGAGCCATCAGTACAGAGCCCGAGGCCGGGCTCCAACTCACCAGCCGTGAGACGACCTGAGCCGAAGTCTGACGCTTAACCGAATGAGCCACCCGGGCGCCCCTCTGAGCAGACCTTTCTAGATAGAATTGTTGGACAGGCTGCAAGTAGAATTTCTGGTCTAAAATTCGTTTTTCGGTCCGATTTCTCTGGGGGATCATGGGATTCCCTGGAAGACGGCTGGCTACACGCTCCGGCTGGTGCTTTCAATGTTAAGTTACTACTTCGGTTTACTCAATATTATCTTTCAGGCCTACAATAGCCTCAAAGTTACCGGACTCCATGATGGTAGAGACACTTTGCTGCCGGAAAGGATCCGGATGATAACGTGATGAGAGCCTTTTGAAATCTATCCGTGATGACATTATTACGTTTTTTTTTGGGGGGGGGCATCCTCCCCACTGAAATCAGGATCAGCAATGAGGTGCAGGCGTCGGAGAAAATGGAGATGTGGATGCCGGTGTCATGAGGTCTGTGGGCAAGTGGCCTTGCTAATGTCGCACTCCTGACGCAGACCTGCCGATGCCTCCTGTCCCGTGGTGCCACTGCCTGGCACTTTCTCGGCAGCCAGGAGATCCCGGGGAGGAGCGAGGGCATGTGCCGTTTCTCCCCATCCGCCCGAGTGGGAAGGTAGCTCCGCCTCCCTTGGGAGAGGAACAGGGGGGAGGAGGGGTGTATGGGGTTGGGGGGAGGGAGAGAAGCAAGGAGCACACCCCTACAGATCCCCTCTGCATGTCAGCCTGAGGAGCTGGGAACAGGTGTCCGCCCCCCCCCCCCCCCCCCCGCCATATAAACTTAAAACATAAACACAACCCAGTACAATATGCTCTGATCTGTCATAGAGCAAATGGCTGGGATTCTAGACTCTTCGGTCCCTTTATAGGTCTCTCCCTTCACTGACCTATCTGCCACGTGTAAGACAGCTTCTCTCCGGGTCTCGGTTTACTTACTTCAACCAGAAAGATAATAATAACAGCCTTCCTATTAATAGGGCTGATACAGAGGTGGTTCTATTTAAGCTAAGTCTTGCTTTCGTCATATCGTAGATTTTATTATAATGCCAGTTATTAATAAATAATATCGCCCCCATTAGACAGCCTGATATTAAATACATATGAACATGGCTACATCCAGATGATGGGATGTTATTTAGTACTCAAAGCTGATGAGCTATCAAGCCCTGCAAAGACATGGGGGAAACTCAGATGCATAATACTAAGTGAAATAAGCCGACCTCAGAAGGCAACACACGACGTGATCTCAATTACAGAACATTCTGGAAAAGGCAAAATTACGGAGGTAGTAAAAGGATCGGTGGTTGTCAGAGGCTGGGGCATGTGAAAATGGTGAATAGAGAGCCCCGGGTATATTTATTCTTAGAAGTCCGGCCCGTTTTATTCCCGAGATTTGCCAACAGGTTCTTCCTCCATATTTGAAATGGATGTTGCGTCAGGCAGAGGGAGAACAGCCCCAATATTCGTCTAAGTAAAGACATTTACTCAGGCAACTTCACTTTCCTCTGCCTCTCCCCGCGCACAGAGAACATTGCCAGGTCAGCAGTATCCACCGTCCCTTAGACACAAGGAGTATTATTTAGTCTAGAAACTCTCAAAGGAAATATCCGCTTGCACGTGAAAAATCTCTGGAATTTCTCTGTTCCTCGCTGTCCAACATCCCTGTATCTGCGAAACCTCCTTGAAAAGCCTCTGTACACAGTGCTGTGTTGTTCATGGGCACGGCGGGTCTGCCCCAGCACGCTTCTGTCCCCGCCGCTGTCACCCTGGGCTGCTCCTGCCCTCAATACTGGCGGTGCCCAAGAGGAGAGGAGAGGAGGAGGAGGAGGGAACAGGGAGGAGGGCCCTCCGAAGACCCGAAGTGAGAAGTTTTACACAATTAGGGAAATACACAGAGGAACAAAATCCACAGTCCCTGGAGTGTCTGGGCTTCACTGCTTCTCAGTCCATAATTAGGACTAGGAGGACTTTGGATCTAGACAATCTAGACAATAAGAAAGACTGAGGGCTGGTCTGATTTCCCGGCCCCAAGCCAGTGTTAACAGATCTGGAGTTTATTTAGATTAGGCACCCTGGGACCCAAGGGGACATCCAAGGGCCTTGCTAGAGTAGTCTGCTAAGGTGTAACTGTGTTGGGCAATGTCTTGCCTTCTCTTTAACAGAAAGGCAGGGACACACTCTTTCCTCCCCATCTCCCAGGCCCTCTCCACCCCTCACTGCTGGAGGACTGTCTGGTCTCCACCTAAGTCTGGTTGCAGCAGCAAAGGTGAAAGACCACACAACTCCCCAGCTCCTTTTACAGAAGACTTTTTTTTATATATAGAATTTTAAAATATCGACTTACTTTTGAGAGACAGAGTGCAAGCAGGGGAGGGGCAGAGAGAGGGGGAGGCAGAATCCAAAGCAGGCTCCAGGATCTGAGCCGTCAGCACAGAGCCCAACACGGGGCTTGAACTCACGGACCGTGAGATCATAACCTGAGCCAAAGTCGGATGCCTAACTGATTGAGCCACCCAGGCGCCCCTATAGATGATGTTTATAAATATCTTTCCCTTCGTGCCAGCAGGTGGGATTAAACCAAACTAACATGGAAAAGGGAAGGTGGGAAAGAATCCAAGGGGTATAGAGGGTACCCTTCGGAAAACAAGAAATATTCAAGTAGCAGGTGTGAAAGTTTTAAATAGAAACCTGCTTACACTGCACTCAGAGTAACAACAACATTCGGAGGTCCCGGTTGTTTTCAGAAGACTAACATTTAATTTCCAGATGGTTCCAGGACAACAGACTTAACATCCCATGGATTCGTTGTAGCAGATGCCCAGCTCGATGGCCCGTTGTGTCTGTGCCTTTCAAACTCTGGGTTTAGGAATTCATTTTCTGAGTTGTATGCTAAACCTCTTACGTTCCAACACACACACACACACACACACACACACACACACACACACACAATGACTCTGTTTTTTAAAATGTAATCATACATGGGAATTTTATGACATCAAACCCTTAAAAATGTGGAAATCTGGGTTTCAAAATCCTTACTGGGAGAAAATAATAAACCTCTTGATTCACAATTTTTTTTTTTTTTCTCCGCTTATGGTTCATTCTGGAACTGTGGCTGGCACACGCTTAGGAGACTGGGGTAGGAGGCATAATCCGGTATTCATGGACGCCTGGCCCGGGCCCTGCAGACCGCGCCTCCGATCTGGAAATACTCTCTCCTCAGACAGGAATAGAGAGGCGACTTTTGGGTCACTCCCAACCTCACAAAAGGCTTTTCAAACAAGATGAAAAAAAAAAAGAAAAGAAAAGAAAAGAAAAAGGAAAAAGAAAAAAAAAAAAGCTCTGATGTGTTGGGAGAACCCAGTGAGCTTTCGAACGGCAAAGATGGGGTGAGCCTCCGGGAAGGCGGATGTGCAAGGCGGCAGAGTGAGGAAGAAAGGGTTACGGGCGGGCGGAGGAGGTGATGGAGCCCCCCACTTCCTCCAGGTGTCCTTTACGCGGACTTTCCAGTCAGGCTCTTGGCTGCAAGAGGTCATTCTTTTTCCTGTGGCTCGGGTATCTGCTTTCCAGCTCTTTCTGGAAAGCCTGTGTAAGGGCCGCCTGCCCGCATGGGCTGCCTCGCCCACAGCCCTGTTCCCCACCAGGGAGGGTGAGCACATTTCAGATGAATTTCCTCCTAGGAGCTCCTAGAGACGCAGGAGCCTTTGGCCCCGGCGGAGCAAACACCTGTGTTCCTAAATCGGGGAAGGCTCCGTCTCCCTCTAGAACGACCCCACTTTCCTGTGTCTGTCGGGGAAGCAGAATATACAGCCTCAAAAGGGCGGTGAGGAGGAGGAGGGAGGGAGGGAGGCCTTGGCCCAACTCCTCCGATCTCTCTGAGGGCCCAGGGGGCACGGAGCGGCCTTCAGCTTGAGGAACATAGAATTCCTCAATCGCAGGCGAGCCGTGAATGCCCAGTAACTCTCGCGGCCTGGATACGCTGAGTGCTGCTGTGGGCACCGGGCTGTGACAGAGGACAGAGAGAGTCAGAAGTCCCTGCCCGCGTGAAGTTGGCATTCCAGTGGGCGAGGCAGATAAGGAAGGAGACAAGGGGGCTGTGCCGTTTGGGATAAGCTCGTGGGAAACCACGCGTGGGCGGGAGCTCGGCAGAGAGTGGTGGGGGACAGCTCACTGATGAGTGGGCGTGTGGGTAAAGACCCCGAGGAAGGGAGTGAGGGAGCCATGTGGGTGACACAGAGCGCTCCTGGTGGGGGGAACAGCACGCGCCAAGGCCCTGAGGCGGATGTGCGCCTGGTGCGTTCAGCCAGCGTGGCTGCAGCCGAGGAGCACAGACCACGGGCCGGAGAGAGGGAAGGCGTGAACTTCGTTTAGGGCCCCATCTTCCGCCAGAAGGAGATTCAAGGGAAAAGTCGTGCAGGTGGTAAGGTGACAACTGTGACAGCGAGGGATAAAACAAGTTGAAGGCAAGCCCCAGAAGGTGGGGGGGGGGGGGGATTGGGTAGGTGACGGGAGCATCTCGGGTCTGGGACAGGTTGTGCGCTTGAGGAGAGCGTGTAAGAGAAGCGACCTGAACTGCACTCGGGCGGGCTCTCTGGACCCCGTGGGGATGTCCACCCCTGCGTGGGGAGAGAGGTTTCGAAATCTCTCGTGGCAGCCGGACTCACCCTTTAGATAAGAGAGAGTTGAGTCTTCCTCCTCGGACTTCTGTCAAGGTCAGAGGAAGAGAGAGTTCACCCCTTTACATCTGGGACGGTATCTCCTCTGAGTTTCTCTTCCGTCTGCGTCAGCAGCCGTCGGCCCCGCCGTTAGGAGATGCGAAGGTGCCCGTGTGACACATCCCCTGCTTTGTCAACGTCGAGAAAGAGGAAGCGTCTTTATCGAATCTGCCTTTGTATCTATCCAGTTCCCAAACCATCTCTTGGTGCGCCCGCCCACCCCCCACCCCCACCCCCCGATCTTGCTAGGCAAAACTGTTCTGGTATATGATGCCCACGATTATGTGGGGATCCAATCCAAATCACCATCTCTAAGCTTCCTAGGACCTTACGCTCTAAGATCAAGAAATCGCTGCCAGGCTGCGAAGGAGCCTCTCGAGACATCAAGCACACGCTTCTTCTCTGCCCCACGCAACAGCGCAGAACTCGCTTTCCTTTCTGCCCTCAGGGGCCTTCCCGGCAGCTTGCGCGCACTTGGAGAACACCACTCCATAAGCGTGTGTTCTTCAAGTGGGTGTTTGGAGCCCTCGTGAGCTTTTGTTTTTGTTTTTACCAGGGTGGGGAGTTGGCGCAGAGGACGCACCGGCCTGTGGGACATAGTTCCCTTTGGAGGTGGCTCGCAAGGCACTCTGAGTCACTCTTGCACCCCACAAATGGAGCCATCCTCGAATAAATACTTAAAAAAACCCCAAAAAACAGAAAACAACAAACAAAACCCCCAAACAAACAAACAAAACCCTACCCCGTTTCCTGGCAGGTCTGAAGCTCGGAAGGGTCCAGATGTTGCAATACGCGGGGGGCAAGTCGGAGCGAATTGCTGGGCTGTGGGAAACTTGGACGTGATCTCATCATGCCCAGGCCGCAGCCCGGGCTCTGACTGATTCCCCGGGAACCACTAGCAGAGCAGGGAGAAGAGCCAGGCCCCAGAAATGCCAGAGAGCGCGGCTCACCCAGGTTATCCTGGAAGCCCAGACAACGATGGTCAGGTTCTAGTGGGAACGCTGTCTGCTGACGAGCAGCTCTGGTTCCTTGGCTAAAACCCCAGCTGTGCCGGGGACTGACCTCATTCACGAAGTAAACATTGAATCAGATACCGGCAGGCCTAGCCCCGGTTGAGTGGAAATAACATGGATGTTTCCATAATTATGAAGCTGCCAATTGGATTTGGCAAGAGGGTCCCTAAATATGTCGACCGGAATGAGTTCATTACCTTTCCTCGCCAATTTAATCAGGGGCCAATTGCCTCGTTGCGGTTGAAATGATCTGTATTAAAATGCTTTACTTACATTTTAGTTTTTATATTCCGAATAATGTACTGGAAAGCGGCGTCGTCTAGCAACCGGAAGACAATACTGGGAGCCGGTGGGGCGGGGGGGGGGGGGGGGCGTGGTTGGCCGGGGCTGCGGCAGCACGCGTGCGCCAGCGGTTACCGCACTGGGTCTCGTAATCCCGTTACTGGAGGACCGGATGGGGGCTGCGCAGGTTCGGCTTCATGAAGTGGGCGTGGCTACAGTCTCGTCCGGTGTCGGCACGTGCCACTTCGGGGTCGCAGGCACTCACTGTGGCGACAGTCTGTGCGCCCAGGCTACAGGCTCTCCATGCCCTTGACCATGCCCGCGACCCCCTCTCCGCCTTGCGCCTTCCTTTTCCCGCCGTTGAAAGCGGGGGGTTTTGCGACCCCCATGGTCGTTGAGACCACCGTTTGCAAAGCAGTTTTAGTTCATGATCTGGGGGAGAAATGATTCCGGACGGCGGTTCCTTCCTTTTCCTCATTTCCTTGCAGAGGCAGCGGAGGCGGATGGGGGAGGAGCCAGGTTGCCTGAGTTCCCGGCCTTGGCTCTGCCCCTGACAAGGTGGGTGACCTTGGGTAGGTCACTTCAACTCGCTTCTGCGCCTCCATCTCACCATCTGTGAAAAACGGAGTGAAAACAGCACCTCCCTCCAGGGGAGCTGTGGGGATGGAAGGGTTAGTTCATGCAAAGCACTTACAACAGCGCCTGGTTCCCAGAAGAGGTTAAGTATCCTCTCTGCCCTTGTTATCACTGTTTATTACTAGCCAGAATGAGCCAGCACAGAAAACACCGGATGGCCATAGTTGTAGGTAATTTAGGGGTACATTTACGAGGGGTAAGTCAATTAACTGCATCCCAGGTCCAGTGGCAATCAGAAGCCAAGTGACCAGAATTATGACTGATTCACTTTGTCCCTTATGTTGGTTACACGGGGTTAACGTTTAGCGTTTCTTTCTCGGAATAGTCTTGTCTGATTTTTGATTTTGAAGTAAGTCAAACAAAGGGGTGTCATCATTTCGTTTGTAGACAGTTCTGCTGATGCTTATTTTCTGCATTCGGCCCCGAGCTGGATAGCCGGAGGTCCCTCGCACAGGCCCACGGAGCTGTTTCTTCCCCTAATGATGAGAGTGGTTGGCATTTTTCAGTCTCACGAAGGCCCTCCTCAAACGAAGCCATTCAGACCGTTTCCTCTGAATGTTGTCCCAGCTGTTTATTAACCCTGCTCCCAATACCCTGGGCCCCCTGTCCGAGCTGGGAGGGGAGGAGGCAGTCCCAGGGACTCGCTCCTTCGAGATATGAAAGAAAACTGGACCAGGGTGACAGATCTGACAAGCTGGGGCAGCGGGCGCTTCTGCTTTCCCAGGGTATTTTTTAAAAAAAGTTTATTTACTTATTTTGAAAGAGAGCACGAGGAGGGTAGGGGCAGAGAGAGAGGGAGGGGAGGGAGGATCTCAAGCAGGCTCCACGCTGTCAGCACTCTTGGTTGACAGAGTCTGACTCGGGTTTCAAACTCATGAACTGTGAGATCATGACCTGAGCCGAGATCAAGAGTTGTACACTCAACCCACTAGGCCACCCAGGCGCCCCTGCTGTCTCAGGGTACTTTGAGAAATCATGGAGGGAGGGGGAAAAAACTGGATAAACTGAAGGCCTGTGAGCTTAGTTTTGATGATGGGCAACATACAAAATTTTAGAGCAGATAATCAAAGGAATGTTTGCCCAGCATTTAGAAAGGGTGATCATGGGGCGCCTGGGTGGCGCAGTCGGTTAAGCGTCCGACTTCAGCCAGGTCACGATCTCGCGGTCCGTGAGTTCGAGCCCCGCGTCGGGCTCTGGGCTGATGGCTCGGAGCCTGGAGCCTGTTTCCGCTTCTGTGTCTCCCTCTCTCTCTGCCCCTCCCCCGTTCATGCTCTGTCTCTCTCTGTCCCAAAAATAAATAAAAAACATTAAAAAAAAATATTAAGAAAGGGTGATCATAAGGGTCGATATTGACTATTGAGGGAATGTTTCTCACTAGGTTGGTGAATCGGGTGAGCACTTTGCCACAGCACAATGACTTCTGACCATCGTTTCAGTGTCTCAAGAAACTTATGGAGGAGCACCTGGGTGGCTCAGTCAGTTAAGCGTCCGACTTTGGCTCAGGTCATGATCTCACATTCGTGAATTCAAGCCCCGCATCGGGCTCTCTGCCGTCAGCACGGAGCCCGCTTCATATCCTCTGTCCCCTCTCTCTCTGCCCTGCTCACTCTCTCTCTCTCTCTCTCTCAAAAATAATCATTAAAAAAAACCCTCTTGTGGACAAAATAGTGACAAAAAGGCTGCTAGAGCTTGAAGGGCCATTAGATAATCATGTGGCACTTTGATGACACCAGTCTTTAAAATTTATTTTTTTAAGTTTATTTAGTTTGCGAGAGCAGGCGCGTGCACAAGCAGTGGAGGGGCAGAGAGAGAGAGAGAAGGGAGAGAGGATCCCAAGCAGGCTTTGCACTGTCAGCGCTGAGCCCGATGTGGGGCTCGATCCTACAAACCATGAGATCATGACCCGAGCCGAAATCAAGAGTCAGACGCTTAATCAAGTGAGCCCCCTGGGTGCCCCTAAGGTGACGCCACTTGCTTCAGGCCACACAGCTAATTAGCGTCCAGGCTTGGAATCTGTTCCTGGCCTTGTGTCCCAGGTGAGGGGTCCATCCACTGCCGGTGGCTCCTGGGCATGGGAGGTGGCATCTTACCAGCCGATGGGACGGTGTCCTCCCAGGGCTCTCTCTAGCGGCTTGCCAAACAGTTCTGTCCTTGGCCCTAAACCCCTCAACATTCTATCAACAACTTGGATGAAGCCAAAGATAACTGCTTATCAACTGTGCAAATAGCACAAGACTGGGAGGGAAGGCCAACATGTTGGAATTACAGAATCAGGATCCAAATTATCTCACCAGGAAAGAATGATTGGTGGAATCCAACAAGATAAAATTTAACTGGAATACTTGTAAGGGCCTGCATTTAGCTCCAAAACTAGATTGCAAAAGTATAGGATGTGGTTGGAAAACATGTCCAACCTCACCCATAACCAAAGAGATGCAAATTGAAGCAACCATGAGATAATCATTTTCTTTTTATCAGATTGGCAGTGATTAAAAGAATTAAAATTCCCCAATTTGGTGGCTAGGGTGTGGGGAAAGAGGTTCTCTCTCTTGTAAACCACTTGTGAGCGTGTAGACAAAAGCACCCTTGCTGGAAACTGATCTGGAAATATACAGCAAAAGCTACAGAATGTACCATTTGGCCCAACAGCTTGGTTGGCAGAAATGTATCCAAAGACAGGTATGCAAAGGTTTATGGACAGGAATATTTATAAGAGCAGCGTTGGGAACAATTTTGGAGGGGTGTGATCCGTTTGGGAGCAGAAGTCTTGGTGCCTCCGAAGGGTGCCACACAGGTATTGTCAAACCCTTGGTGCCGAAGGAGGAAGAATGGGGGTCCTTGTGGCTCCCGAAGGCCAGGCCAGGACTTACGAGAGACAGATGTGGCTTCATAGTATACAGCGGATCCTAACAATTAATTCTGTTAAAAATTAGGATGGGCCGGCTGCCTTGTACATTCCCCATCACTGGCAGATGGCCCTCTGTCCAGGGTGTCGAAGAGGGTAGTCATTGCTTTTTAGCCATTGGGATGAAATGCTTGCCTTGGTTCCTTCCAGTGCAAAGAGGCAGGGGGGGGGGGGGTCTTTGCTGCATTAAATCATCAAAGGGTGGATTCACCACTCAGGTTGAAGGTGGGTGGGTGGTCACACCAGCTTCTGCTTCCTGACACCGAATTCTAGAAATAAAGTGAGAAACCCTCTTGCCATCCCTCTAATGACACTCTTACCGAGAGCCTGACCATCCCCTTCACCCCAAATCTTTTTTTTTTAATTTTTTTTAACGTTTATTTATTTTTGAGACAGAGACAGAGCATGAACAGGGGAGGGTCAGAGAGAGGGAGACACAGAATCTGAAACAGGCTCCAGGCTCTGAGCTGTCAGCACAGAGCCCGACGCGGGGCTCGAATTCACGGACCGCGAGATCATGACCTGGGCCGAAGTCAGCTGCTTAACCGACTGAGCCACCCAGGTGCCCCTCATCTGAAACTTTCAATGTGAGGGGCACTCAGTAGGGCATGTGACTCTTGATCCTGGGGTCATGGGTTCGAGCCCCATGTTGAGTGTGGAGATTACTTAAAACTAAATAAACTTTAGGGACCCCTGAGTGGCTCCATTAAGCACCTGACTCTTGTTTTCAGCTCAGGTCATGATCTTATGGTTTGTGAGTTTGAGCCCCACCTCGGGCTCTCTGCTGTCATCATGGAGCCCACTTCAGATCCTCTCTCTCCCTCTCCCTCTGCCCCTCCCTCATCCTGTTCATGCTCTCTCTTTCAAAATAAATTTAAAAAAAATGTATTTTGAGGGAGAGAGCAAGAGAGGGGGAGGAATAGAGAGAGAGGGAGAGAGGATCCCATGCAGGCTCTGTGCTGTCAATGCAGAGCCCAATATGGGGCTTGAACTCACAAACCTCAAGCCCACGACTGAGCTGAAATCAAGAGCCACCGACTGAGCCGCGGAGGCACCCCCCAAAATACTCCTCGTTAACTCTTTACTGAGCCGTAAGTGCCAGATGTTCACCGGAAGTCAGAGATGCTCACCGGAAGTCACAAAGCTCTGGAGCTGGGAGTCGCCTTCCTCCAACACACTGGTGGTCAGAGTGATCCTTTCATAAGACAACTCATCACGTCACCAGTAACAGACCTCGTGGCCTTCAGCGCCCTGCACATTCTGCTCGCGCCCAGTGTGTCTCCTACCAAGACCCCTCACTCTGAGCTCAAGCCACACGGGGCCCGCCATTTCTTCCAACTCGTCACACTCCTTCCAGCCATAGAGTTTCTACACAGATTCTGTCCTCTGCCTGGAAGTTTCCCGTTGTCCCCTCTCTCCTTCCTGTGCATCCTTTGGGTCTTAATCAATGCCCTGAGATGAATTGTGCTTCCCCTCCCCCCAATTCATGTGCCCCGCCCCCCCCCCCCCCCAGCACCTCAGAATGTGACTATATTTGGAGACCGGACCTTTAGTGAGGTGACTGTGTTTAAATGAGGCCATTAGGGTGGGCCCTAATCCAATCTGACTTGCCGACACCTTGATCTTGGACTTCTACCTCCCAGGACTCGGGATATAGTTGGTTAAGCCCTCTAGCCCGTGGTATTTTGTTATAGCAGCCTGAGCTGACTAATACAATTAAGAAGTCATTCCCTCGGGGGTGCTCTTCCCCACCCCTCCCCTGCTTCAGCACTAGATGGCTTTCCACCTTCACACTTGTCACACTTTGTGAATAATCATTATTTGGATGATTATATGGCTATTGTCTGTACACCTTCCTCAGGATCCGGACTCCAGGGGAGCAAGGACACCTGTGCAATCAGGTTCTCCAGCATGTTTCAGCCACGAGCACAGTGCTCGCTGCTCATATAGGAGGGACTCCACATTGTTGGGTGAAACCGAAGTATTGTTTTGCCAGCATTAAAAAGGAGGATATTGAGGCTCAGAAAGGTTAATTTTCCTAAAGGTCACAACCCCAACCCCCTATAGCTCTGGCTCTTAACCACTACACGACATTCTGATTAAAAAAAATTTTTTTTTTGAATCTTAATCACCTGGCTGAAGTAGGGTTTGTCAGTTTCCTCCACTACATTCCTCTTTTCCTCAGTCCCTAACTGTCCAATTTTGAAATGTATCTATTCATTCAATAGACACTTACTGAGCACCTCTCACATGCCAGCTTCTGTCTAGGAAGTGAGAACCCAGCAATGACAAGAGAGACAAGATCGCTGCCTTCCCATGGAGCAGGACATCAAATGAGATAACTAAATTATATGGTATATTGGAAGGCAATAAATGCAACGGAGCCCGGTGAGAATGAGGGACTGGGGAGTCAGACCAATCGTTTAAAATCAGCAGGTTAGAGAAGGGCTTTCTGAGTAAGGAATGTTTGAGCCAAGCCTTGAAGGAGGTGAGAGAGGGAGCCCTGGGGATATCTGAGGACAAGTTCCTTGCAGAGGTAAAAGCAAGTTCAGTGTCCCAGAAACAAATAAGCCTGGAAAATGACCCATGTGGCTGGAGTAAAGAGAGCAATGGAGTCACAATCAGGAGAGGGGCTCAGCCAGGTGCCAGGAACCTGGTGGTACAGGACATTTCTGGCCATGGTTAAACTTTGCCTTTCCCTCAGCGAGAAGGGAGTCTTTGGAAGGTCTTCACAGAGGAGGCCCATGATGTGACTTTTAACAGAATTACTCAGGCTGTCATGGGAACCCAGGCTGAGGAGGAGAGGGCGGAAGGCTGAATCTAGGAGGTCAGTGAGGAGGCCATTACAATAACATGATGATGGGGGCTTGGTCCAAGATGGTGTCAGTCTTTTTGAAGAAAAAGCCAATAGGATTTACCAATAGGACAGGTTGAATGTGGGGTGAAGGAGTACTCAAGGTTTGGAGCCTGAGAAGCTGTGTTACAAAGAACACAGGCAGAGCAGCTTTGGGTGGGAAAGCTCAGGAATTTCGCTCTAAATATGAGTTTGAGCTTGCCTACTAGGCATTCAAGTTTTGATGCTAACTAGGTAGTTGTATATCCAAGTATGGATATACAGGGGAGAGGACCAGGCTCTCATCAGCCAAAAGGGACGGTCTTTAAAGTCATGAAACTAAATGAAATCACTTCAGATATTAAGTGAAAAGAGAGAGAAGGTCAAGGAGCCAGTCCCAGGGGGGCACTGCTACATTTAGAGGTCCGGGCAAAGAGGAGGAACCAGCAAATGAGGTGGGGAACTAGGAGCCAGGGATGCCGCAAAAAAATCGAGAGTACGGTCCCACCAGCTAAGTGAATAAAGTGTCTGATGCAGGAGAGCGTGATAACTGTTTCAAATGTTGCTGATAGAGCAGATAAGAAGAAACAGCGTGCCCGGAGAGGGTACAGTGGGAAGAGAGCTAGAGACGCGAATATAGACATTCTTTTCAGGAGCTTCGATATTTGGAAAAAAAGGAGACAGGTGAGCTGGGAGCTACAGGGTCATCAAAAGGTTTTCTTGGGAAGAAATGATATATGTTATATGCTTATGGGAAAGATCTCGTTGAGGAGAAACCGAGGCTAAAAAGGTTAGGCCACTCTTGGCGCTAAGTCTCCTGGGTCAGATTCTGCTTCTCACCCGACGCGGCTTCAGTGATAAATTTAAGCCTCATGGGGCCTCCAGCCCTGCACGGGATCCAGTCTAGGGCAGTTTGAATTTCTACATTTTTCGGGCCAGAGGCACATCCGATGTTTACTACCTTAGGTGAAAAAAGTCTCTCAAATTGCACTCTGGGCTCTGACTCTCGCTTTGGGGGTTCCCGGGAATCGCCCGCCCCCAGGGCGCGTGACAGCGTCCGGGTTGCCATAGGAACCCGCGCCGCGAGCGCCGCACGGGGCCTCCGCGCCAAAGCAGCTGACCTGTCTTCCTCCAATCCCGTCTCGGGGGCGGGGCCCGACGCACCGTCTCCACAGCAACGCCGTTGCCAGTCCGCGCTCAGGGCTTCGGCCCCGCGGGAGGCGCGCTCGGATGACGTCACGCCCCCGCGCCTCTTGAGTGACGTCAACCCGGCTCGGAGGAGGGCCCCGCCGACCTGCAGATGTGAAGGCGGCTGGGCGTCGTCTCAGGTTGGGGCGTCTGTCGCTCCGAAACACCTAGTCGTGAGCGAGTGCGGTCGGGGGCGGCTCGCTGCTGCGCCCTCAGTCTTTCCCGGGAACCCATCGGAGGTGCTGCTGTCCCATCTGGCTCTCTCGGAGCTGTCTGGAGGGCACAGATCCGAGAATCAGACCAATTCAGTCCCTTCTCGTCGGCCTTTTACTCCTGCTGGTGCATTCCTCGAAGAATCCATAATGCCTCCTACCAGTCCGAAAATGCTAGTTGAATTCCCAGATTGCTTTTGCCAGCGAGTTTCCGTAGCAGGCCATCTCCTTTTCCAGACCGGTGCTTGTAAGATGAGCAAGCAAAGTTTTAGGCTCTGGTTGTAAAGGAAGGGTAACCAGACTCCCTCCGACTGAGGGCCTCAGAAGTTCTCCGAGTCAGGATTTGAACTTTCAAGGGCTTGGGACTTCTCTTGACTGCTCGTGGTTCTTTCAGAGTTTTAGCTAGGATGCAAAGGGTCGACCTGGCCAAGTAAATGAGCTGCAGGTAAATGAAGTGTCACTGTTGTGAAACTTACGAAGCAGCCGCTTCCGTCTCGCGCGGTGCTGACCCCGGGCATGCAGTGATGATGAGAGTCTCTGCCAGCAATGAGAACTCCCTTCGTTGATTAATTCAAGAAACATTTGTTGGCCATCAACTGTGCGCGAGGCACAGTTTAGATTGTTACTGTTCGTCGAAAGAATGAAGTTGATTTAGGATCTAGCATGTGGCTAGAGGTCAGATTTCATTTTGAGCCCGGGCTCTGCTGAGTGATCTTGGGTGAGTTCACATCCCCTCTGGATCTTGATTTCATGATTTCTAGAAATGGGTATAATAATGCCTACCTCCTAAAGGTGACTGATAAGAGTTAAACCTCATGCTACAGTTGGGGGAGGGGGCTTTATTTCTCTTTTCTTATGTTTCTTCCCTTCTCAGTCGCTGTCTACCTCAGGCTGTCCACAGAGGATACCGCCGCTGGTGGAAAACAGCCCTCTGACCAGC
Source organism: Neofelis nebulosa (assembly GCF_028018385.1). Classification (NCBI taxonomy): domain Eukaryota; kingdom Metazoa; phylum Chordata; class Mammalia; order Carnivora; family Felidae; genus Neofelis; species Neofelis nebulosa. The sequence continues at coordinate 215,799,843 of NC_080783.1, forward strand.
ACACAGCCTCAGAGGTCGTCCACAGATTCTCCTCAAATTGTTTTAAAAACAGCTTTCACCCAGACTCTGCTTTCTGTGGGTCTGTATGCTGAGGCAAGGTTATATTTAGGCAGAACCCTCCTACCTCATCCCCAGAAAGTTCCTCTAAAACCACCTAATCCAAAAGGAAAAAAAAAAAATACCTTTCTTCAAGTGCATGGTGTCTTGAAGCTAAACATGTGCCGGTGTGTTGGAGGGTGGCCTGGGAGATTGGGTCAGGTCCTGGGTCACTGTCTGGGGAGGGAGGAGGCACCGTAAGGGTTGGGGAGTGAGTGTCTGGTTCCCCTGTCACCACAAGGCCTGTGGTTTCCAGCCCTGTCTGCATCCACGTCCCACTAAACAACAGTGGGAAAGCAAACAGACTTGCACACCAGCGGACACACACACACACACACACACACACACACACACACCCAGACTTGCACAGCCTGCAGAGGAAGTGGGGCACCAGATGTTCTGGGTTTCCTGTTCGATGCTTCCACAGCTGGTCGAGTCTGTGGTTGTGGTTTGTCTGTCTCGGGCTCATGTGAGAGACAAAAGCTGGGCTGACGGGAAACCTCCCCTCTGGCCCCCCTTCCTCGGCTCTAACTGATCAGTCACACGGAAACCTGGCAGGTCAGACATTTCCTGAAACACCCAGAGCTTGGATTCTCCCAGGAGGAGGCTGAATCCCCCTGTGTCTGGGAAGCAGCCTCTGGGTCGAGGGTCAGTCCTCACAGAGCCTAGGGAGGACAGAAACATCTCCGAGTTCACGATTCATAGAGAGCCACATCCCTGCTGAACAGAATGGAGCTGAGGCCAGGTTGCCACAGTCACTGATCGGGCGCCTGGCATAAAGCAGCCACTCAGAGACGCTCAGCACGGGGAGAAACGAACGAGGAACAGGGAACTTCACCTTTGGGGGCTGGATCTCAGAGCTCCTGCTGGCCCTCCCTTCTCCTGAGTGGCTTTGGATTCAGACAAAGGTCCGCAGCATCACCATGCCCCTGCTTTGCTGCAAGTAATCCAGCCTCCCTGGGCCTGGTTTCCTCACCTGTAAAGTGGAGACAGTAAGATCTGTTTCACAAATTTGTGAGGCCCCGTGAGACACGTGGATTTGCTGGATAAGGAGTCTTGCCCATCATAACTGCTCAATAAATGCCGGTTCCCTTTTCTCTTTGAAACCCTGCAGTTTATTTAAGGATGCACCAAGAAAGCAAACGAGACAACCAAGCGACCAAGATACGGGTACCCATTGTGGGGGGGGGGGCAGAGGGGGCTGGGGCTACCCCGGGGTCTCTAGGCTCTGGGAGGCAGCACCCAGTGTCTTCCTCTGGGCACGGAGGAGGGTTAGTATCTGGGGATGAAGGAGAGAACGGGTAGAGTTCTCCTCCACCCTTCGGCTCAGTAGTGATCTTAATCGTTATGGCCGCCGTTCAACCTGAACTCGGACCTGGGCAACAGGAACCCTGCCCTGAGCCCCAGCTTTCGACAGGCTCCCCCGTGGCTCTCCTCCAGCTGTAGCCCTCCCTAGGAGACGCATTCAAAGTCAGCTGTTGGCTCTGGCACCTGCGAGCCAGCTCTGCAGCCTTGGGCAAGTTACTTTACCTCTCTGTGCCTCCGTTCCCTCCCTTACGAGACAGACGGGTAAAACAATAACCATGTCGTCAGGTAGTCATGACGATTGAGTTAATGTGTGTAAAGCACTCTGCTGGCGTGTGGTGAGGGATCATTAAATGTCCACCGTTGTACACCCAAACGCACTGGATGCTTAACGGCAGCCTGACCACAGGTGGATTCTGTGACGAGGTCCGTTTCACAGATGAGACTTTGAAGCTTGGGGAGATGAAGGACGTTTTGCAAGTTCACACAGGTAGTACGTAGTAAGGCTGAGGCTTTACTCTGGTTCTTTCTCATGTGTGAGGTTTCAACCACCTCCCCTGGCTGTATTTTTTCTTCTCGGAGCACCTGCCCCCACCCCCTAGGATGCTCAGCCCCTTCCTGACTCCAGGACGTCACCCCCTGCAGTCTCCAGCTGGATTTCAGCTCTCAGGGCGAGGGCTTGACTCTTGACTAGTGTTTTCCCTGCGGAAACTTACCTCGCAGAGTAACTTCTTTTTTATAACGTTTATTTGAGAAAGAGAGAGAGAGAGAGAGCGAGAGACCGAGCACGAGCGGGGGAGAGGCAGAGAGAGAGGGAGACCCAGAATCCGAAGCAGGCTCCAGGCTCCGAGCTGTCAGAAAAGAGCCGGACGTGGGGCTCGAACTCACGGACCATGAGATCACGACCTGGGCTGAAGTCAGACGTTTAACCGACTCGGCCACCCAGGCGCCCCATAGGGCGACTTCTTACAAGCAATGGTTCCTAGCCGGGGCGGGGCGGGGCGGGGCGGGGGTGGGGTGGGGGAATCTGAGTTAATTCATAAGAAGGCCTCAAGTGTTTCCAGGACTATTTGTATTTTAACCCAAAGAAATGGCTCTCTGGGGAGAAATTCACACAGAGCAGTTGTGGTTTTCGTTGGGGAGGTGGTCCTCTGCTGCACCCTCAAATCCCCCCCGCCTCCCGGCGCTGACTTCATCTGCTGGGAGAGGCAGGCTGGTGCGGCGCCAGGGTTCTCACACTTGGTATAATTACTGCCCCAGGAGCTTTGAAAACGCGGTTTCCCGGGCCCCGTCTCAGAGTCTGAGAGCTACACTTTGAGAAATACTGGTATTGTGGTGAGAGACACAAGACCTCGGTTAAGTTCTTCAATTAGCTGTGCAACCTCAGCAGCACGTTCGATCCTTCTGAGCGCCCGTGTCCTCATCTTTAAAATCGGAGTTAGGACTCTCTCGTTCGCCTCATGGGGGATCGCCAGTGAGGGTACTTTGCGCCCTGTTAGACGCTCCGGGGTGTGAGAGAGGCGCGCGTGTTCAACCAAGTGCTGCAGAGACCTTCAAAGGAAGGCATAGACCCAGGCCCAAGCTGCAAGGAAGTCCCCCAAATCTTTGGTGGGATAGGGGCCCCTGAATATGCCCTCATAAGCCCTCCTTTGGGTGAAGGCTGCTGGCCGGAGCCTCCTGCACGCTGGTCTCTCCCAGTGAACAACACGGTCAACTGTACCAGAGTGTGCCGGGAGCTTGAACCCGTCGGGGTACGCCCGGCGACGCTGCAGGAGCAATCAACCCCTGGGTCCCAGTGGCTGAACACAATAGAAGTTTCTTTCTTGTTCGGCCCGTATGTGCCAGCAGGCCAGGAGGTGGGTCTGCCCCACAGACTCACTCAGGGACGCAGGCGGACAGAAGCTCCATCTTGTAGCCACGCCATCTGGAACATACGGCTTCCGCAGTCCCAGTGTCCAGGAAAGAGAGCCTGCGGAATGGGCCGTGGGCTTTTCACTGCCCGGGCCTGCCAATGACACCCATCACTTCGGCTCGGTTTCACTGGCCCAAGCCAGTCACATGGCACAGCTGGGGCGTGCAGGGGAGCACCTGGCGTATTTGGTATTGGCGTAATGGTTTCTGCCCCAGGACACTTGCAAGAGGAGGAGGTCTGAAAACCCTTGGTCCAGATTTCCGGCTTGGGCACAGAGACCTATGTCCCTCGAGAGGAAAAAAGAAGGATGACTTCTCTGTCGAACTGCTCTCCCGCCTACGTTCTGAGAGGCTCAGCGTTCCTGTCTCGTGGAGTGCAGCTTTATTTGTTTGAGAAGGTGGGTGTTGCTTCCCCCCTCCCTCCTTTTTCCTCATTCTTGCCTACCCTCAAAACATGGGAGGAAAAGCAGCCTGCCTCGGCTGGCCAGCCGTCTGGCCCAGGCGCCCTAGGATCAAGAGGAGTCATTCCCCAGGAGGCCAAGAAATACCCCAGGGGCTCCCAGGGTCCTGTGGGCGCTGGGGAGGAGGCTGCCACGGCCAAGAAGGGGCGCGCCCGGCCCCCCAACCCCACCCACGGTCAGCCCTAGCATTCTGTGCAGGGTAGAGCCGAACGTAACACAAATATCTTTGGAAATGGAGAACGCTAGACTGGAACCCAGCAATTTGGGGCACAGTTTGGGGCAATTTGGAGCACATAGCTTGGGAACATGCCTGCGGAAATTTTTCATTCCTCGAGTGTCGGTAGATACATGGCACGTATTTGTTTAACCTCAAATCAAGCCGCAGTCCCCATTTCTGGGCTGATCTGAAAGGGTTGTTCTAAAATAGCTGAACAAACTGAAAATCATGGGTCTAGGTTGCTGGAAGGGCTTTGCAGAAAGCGGCGGGCTCAGGAAGTTCCTTAATTTTCCATAGAATGTGACCCGGAGGTGCAGGGAGGAGGGGAGAGGAGCAGAGCCTGGGCCCCTCTCCCGGAAGACTACACATGGGCTAGACTGTCTATGGGGGGTTCAACCTTTGGCCCGGTCAGTTTCAGGGTGGGAGGAAATCTGGAAGATTCTTTTGTGAGGTCTCCTCTTGTTATTTTTCTGACCAGCCTCTACTTCCCCTCTTTTGGTGATAGAATGTCTCTGTCCTTAGGAGAACCTGTTCCGTTGGTTTAGGCAGGGCTGACTCAGGGGTGTAAGTGTCTAATTGATGGGTCCGGAGGGTGGAGCGGGGAAGGCCTGGTCTGTAGCATTTGCCAATTTCCATGGTGTAAATACTCTCACCATAGCCAGTTTCAAGCTACAAACATCGCTTGACTGAACAACCAGCCCTCACAAGCACGTCACTGGTGCTGATTTTACCCCATCCAGGAAGTGGGCGCATGACCGTGAGATGCCTTCCCAGAGCTCTTAAGGGTTGTCAGAGAAGACTGGTTCTTCCCCTTGGCATTGTTAAGTAGATAGGATGTTAGTCTGGGGCTGTCAGCAGCTGTCTTGCCAGTTAAAGGGAAGCAATTGGTTTGAAGAGAAGGGACACTCACAGCGTCACTTGAACTCCTGAATCCAGCCATACCCGAAGCTGGTCTATTCACAAACATTCCAGTTGTACACATCAGTATTTCCCCTCCTTTGCCTAAGTAGTGTGACCTGAGTTCCTGCCACCTGCCCATAAAAACTCCACGAAAGGGGCGCCTGGGTGGCTCAGTCAGTTAAGCGTCCGACTTCGGCTCAGGTCACGGTCTCACGGTTCGTGAGTTCGAGCCCCGCGTCAGGCTCTGTGCTGACGGCTCAGAGCCTGGAACCTGCTTTGGATTCTGTGTCTCCCTCTCTCTGTCCCTTCCCCACTCACACTCTGTCTCGCTCTCAAAAATAAATAAACATTAAAAAAAAAATTTAAAAAAAAAAATTTTTTTTTCAACGTTTTTTTTTTAATTTATTTTTGGGACAGAGAGAGACAGAGCATGAACGGGGGAGGGGCAGAGAGAGAGGGAGACACAGAATCGGAAGCAGGCTCCAGGCTCCGAGCCATCAGCCCAGAGCCTGACGCGGGGCTCGAACTCACGGACCGCGAGATCGTGACCTGGCTGAAGTCGGACGCTTAACCGACTGCGCCACCCAGGCGCCCCCCAAAAAAATTTTTTTAAATGCCACGAAAAACACAAACGGGCCACCCCTAGGAAGCCAGTAAGATAGATTTGGTGTTTGTCTCTTGATTGTGGTGGTGATTTTACAGGTTTACACATCTGTCCAGACTTCGAGAACTGTATACTTTAGTGGGTGAAGCTTACTGTAAGTAAATTACACCTCAATCAAGATGTTAAAAATACAGATTGGGGAATGTGTAGGGGTGGACGGGAGTGGCTTCTTCCTTATTTAATTCTGCCAGGCAAAGGTTTGGGGAGGAAAAGAAAACGAAAGTAGGACTCTGCCGCTCACATCAACTGGCTCTGACTCTAACCTGTATCATGATTTATCTCCACCGGGCCACTTAACACCGGGGACTTCTTGGAGAAGAAGCAGGGGAAAGAAGGAGGGAGGGAGGAAGGCAGGAAGGACTGGAAGTGGGAAAAGCAGGGTTCTTCAAGCTGAAGTTGGGGGTTATCTTCTCTGGAAAGCCCTGGAAACCAGCCAGAGTCCCCATTAGCCTTCCGTGCCACCGAAAACAGCCTTGCAGAACAGCACCACTGACGAGAGAAAGCACCTGGGGCCCGGCAGAGTTTTGCCTGGTGCTCCTTTGAGACGGAGTTGAAACAAACCTGATACAAACCCGCTCTTCCTTTCTATCTCTGGGGTCTGGGAGAGGGTGGGCTCCAGACTGCCAAGGAGAGAGCCTGCATCAGTGCCCAAGTCCCAGCATTCAGTGCTGGCTTAGGGCGCTGAGGCTTCTGGCCGACCCCCGCTCCCCAGCCCCCACCGGTTGCCTAGGGGCACCTGAGACAACATCTCATCGCCTACAGCGGGCTCAGTCACCAACAGAGTGGCTAACAGCAGCTCTGGCTCCTTCGATGAGACCAGTTGGCTGCCCCACCCTGTGTCTGGCTCCACGGGCACCTGGCTTAATTTTCACAATCCTGGAGGTAAATTCTCCGATAATCACGCAGATGAGGAAGCTGATGCTCAGAGAGGTTAAGTAATTTGCCTGGGGTCACACAGCGAAGAAGAGGCACCGCCAGTTCTTAACTCGGGTCTGTCTGGCTCCAAACCTGGCTCCCGTGACTAACTACAGAGTGCAAAGCCGAGGGAACTGCATTTGTCTTTTCTCACCTCGTGGCGCTGAATTCACAATGATGGCCCCAAACAAGGTGAGCCATGCTAGGCAAGATGGGTTCCAAACGCCTGCTGCGGGTGTGGGAGTGCCTGGGGCACCATCACTAGGGCGGAGGCTTCCCAATGCACTGATCCCCACCTGCACCCTCCCCATGAAGGTCCTGGGGGGGTTACTAGGGGGGGCAGAGTGGGGCCACCCAGCTGCCAGGGATCAGATCCGCCCAGGACTGGCTCATGGCTCTACAGGAGTGGCTGGGCATCGTTCTGAGTGGGACGGGGGCCCTATTCGGTCCAGCAGAGCCGTGGGGAGATCCTCAGCCATTGGCTCTCCCGGAGGAGGGACACAGGTGTGGCTCCTTGCGCCCAGGTCACTCTGGTCATACCCGTTCTGGCCTCCTGAAGCCCCCACTGGAACCACCCCCTTCCCCACCTGCCCTTGTCCGCTGAGAAACCCTGCTGCAGGGAAAGAACCCTCTTTGGCTGAAATTTTAGCTGGGTTCCAGGGATGCCGGCTCGGTCTGGTTGGATGGTGTGGGTGGATGGAATGGGGGTGGGGTCACGTGGCCACACGAGTGGGGGAGGGGTCACAGGAAGAGAGGAGCGGAGGGGGCAGGATGGGAGGAGCGAAGGAGGAGGGGAGGGGTGTGAAGTGCTGGGGTGGTCGGGCGGGTGGGATGTGGACTGAGAGCAGGGACGTCCGTGAACTTCCCTAGTGGGAAGGGTGGAGGCTGGAAAGCAGGGAGGGGGATGCGCACCCCCGACCCCCCCCCAGGGCTGGATGGAGGGAAAACACCAGAGTACTCAGAGCAGAGAGAGAGCAGAGCAGAGTGATAGAACAGTTGTAAACCAGTGTTTTAAAATGAGTATGAAACGTGACTGAGCGACGCGACGCGACGCAACGCGACACTGCTAGCGGGGAGGGCCCAGGGTCCCAGGACGGGGAGGGCGGGGCTGCCCCAGTTCGGGGATGACTATCTGCTCTTGGGTGGCTGTAAGCCACCATCGGGGCGCGTCTGTGAGCGGCAGGAAGCCAGGCAGGGCCGCGGCCCGCTGGGTTTGGGCTTTGCTGTCTCTGGGAGCACGGAGAGCAGCCCAGGGTCACTCAGCCCCAGGGGCCCCGGAAGCCGCCGTCCTGGGCGCTGGACGCGGGAGGTGTGCCGATCGCGACCTTTAAGCTCTTCCGTTTACCCAGCATCTACCATCCGTGTGACCAGCACGGGGCACGCTCCGCGTAACACGCCTCGTGTCACGTGATTCTCGCAGTCCTCCAGCGGAGGAGGCACTACGCCTGTAGATTGGGAAACTGAGGCTCAGAGTCCAGTCTCCAATGAGGTAACAAGCGACGAACCCGGGCCGTTCCCCTCCGCCAGTGTCCGCGAGAGCGAGCGGCTTGGCACCCTGTCTCCGTGCAGGGGGGAGGGAGCCGAGGCAGGGGCTGCAGCTGCTGGGGGCCCTGACCTCTGACCCCGGGCAGTGGCTACCTGCCAGGGAGGCTGATGGACCAGGGCTCTCTGCTCGGGCCCTAACCCCAGCCCAGGGTCCCCCAAGCTGCCGGCCCCCGGGGTCCGGCCTTCCTCTGCCCAGTCAGGGGCAATCCTACTGTCTTTGAAGAGGCGGCCCCCACTTCACCTTCCAGAAGCCTTCCCGCCCCTGCTACCAGGGGTTTCTCCCTTGTGGTTCCGCCTGCTCGTTTGTACAGAGCTTAGGTCCCCAAGTACTGTGAGCGATCTTCCAATTCTCTTCCCCCTCTGCAGCATCCTGTCTGATGTGGCCGCGGCTGGGCTCACCGACCATGTCGCCACCAGTATAGAAACCACACGGGGTGGGGAGAGGTCCCCAGCGAAACCTTGTTCCCCATTTTCCTCTTAATACCATTTGTTAGGATTCAAGGGGGGGACACCAGCACGGGCTCCCCCCCCCCCCCCCGTCAGCCGAGTTGCCTCGTGTGTGGCAAACTTTCGCACTGTCATCCTGCGTTTGGAAATTTAAAACTTTGACGACATCCGAAAAGCGAAGACCCTTAAACACGCAAAAGACTTGAGGTGCATGGGTGGCTCCGTCGGTTGAGTGTCTGACTTCAGCTCAGGTCATGATCTCAAGGTTTGTGAGTTCGAGCCCCGCACCTGGCTTGCTGCTGTTAGCCCAGAGCCCGCTTCCGATCCTCTGTCTCCCTCTCTCTCTGCCCACCCCCCTTTAAAAATAAATAAACATTAAACAAAGGTAAAGAAATGTGTTTTTTAAAAAAAACCGCAAAAGACTTTTTGATGTGAAGATGTTCGCAGCAGTGTTATTTATAATATGAAGAATTGGAAACCTACCTATATATGCAAATTTGGAGAACAGCTAAATGGATAGTGTATTATATACACATAAATAGCAGACGGACTTTTTTTTTTTAATGTTTATTATTGATAGAGAGAGACACACACACACAGAGTGTGAGCAGGGGAGGGGCAGAGAGAGAGGAGGAGACCCAGAATCCGAAGCAGGCTCCAGGCTCCGAGTTGTCAGCACGGAGCCCGACGCGGGGCTCGAACCCACGAGCTGCTAGATCATGACCTGAGCGGCGGTCAGACATTTAACCGACTGAGCCCCCCAGGCGCCCCAGCAGATAGACATTTTGGAAGATGGCGATGATGACTTTGTGGTCACATAGGAAAGTCCTGTAATAATGTAAAACGATTATAACTACGTGAAACATACCGCCATGACCCCACAGCCAAAATGTCTGCCCAGGAGGGACAGCAACATGTTAATGGTTAACAGTTACTTTGGGTGACTTCTGATTTTCCCTTTCGCTTTCCATAACAAGCATGAATACTCACACCGAGATTAATTGTACCTCGATCATCTTTTTTCTTATCTTGAAACTCGTATTTACTTTTGGTGAAACGATCCAGTAAAGAAAAGAAGAAAATAAACACGGTAACATTGTGTGTATCTCCTTCTAGTCCTTTCTCCATGCATATTTCCACGCCTATAAATAGACACTCGGTTGACTAGGGAAGAAAAATCCCAAGGAATTTTGGAGGCGTTCTCTCTGGGCTCGGAGGTCCCAGTTGCCTGCAAGTCTCATGTGGCTGCGAAGTTAGGCCACTGGCCCCGGGCTGGTAGGGCGGGAGGTGCCCCCCTGCTCGGAATCCCGGGCCAGGGGGACCCCGCCACTTTCAGACTGGGAGCCGTCCCTTGGGAACCAGCTTGTTGATCCGCTGCCCCGAGGCCCACCTTCCCCACCAGACCCAGTCCTACCTCCTCTGCTCCTTTTTAAGGGACAGCAAAGCAATCAATCTGCTAATTAATCCTGACTTTTCCAAAGTCGGAAGTCTCCAACCCGTGGGAGACTTGCTATTTTCAAGTGGTTTGGGCAGTTGTTGGCCATGGTGGGGAGTTTTCCATCTCTGTTCCATAGGTTGGCCAATCAACAGCGGATTTGGCCCTGGAGGTTTGGTGGGGTCGGGGTCTGTTTGGCCCTGCCCTGCCTTGCTCTGCTTAGGTGGGGACACTTGCCCCAGGGCTCTGCCCAGGCCACTGCCCTGGCTCCCTGGGAATCTGCTAGCAGGACTCAGGTGGCCCTACAGGGAGGTGGACTCATTGACCCCCACAGTCTGGGCCGGCCTAACACCACCCTCCCCCTCCAGGATTGGGGCTGTCCCCTCCTTTGCTCTTCCTAGGAAATGCCCTGCACCCGGGGATGGGCGGAAATAAAGGAGATGGGGGACGAGGAAGCCTGTTCTCAGCGTCCGTCTGTCCGAACCCCCCGCCGCCCCCATCTCCTCCCTCCCCCCGACGCCCCATCCCGTGGCCACATCTGCCCCCGTGAATAAGATGGTGTGATTCAGCGCCTCTCCGTTCCGTCCACGCCCCTCCTCCTCCCCTTGGCTCCCATGTCACCCCCACCACCCCAGCCTCTCAGGAGCTTTGTGATGACCGCAGCTATGTTTCTGTCTTGGTCAGAGGTGAACGTGAACCGTGAGTCCCTGGGCTCTGCCCGGAGCCGAGTCTCCCTTGCAACAGCCCGTTTCCACTTAGAAGGCAAAACAGGTCAGGCTGGCCGAGCCCTGCTTGCTGGGTCAGGACGAGGACAGGGTGGGGAGGCTGGGCTCGGGACCAGAGCGGGAATAGGAGGGTGGGACGAGGGCACCCAGTGACTGGCATCGGCACTTGCCCTCCAGTGCCTGGCATGGTACCAGGCACACAGGAGGCCCTTGGGAGTGTTTCTGCAGAACAGATGCTGTTCCCAGGCCCCAAGGGGACATCGCATGAGCTATGGTCACCGTCCTCTTTCTCAGTGATGGGAAGGCAGATGTGGGGTCATTCTCTAAAAGCTTAAATCTATCCCAAAGGCATCTGCTAAGCACCCACTGGGTAAGAGAATTCGGGCTTTGCTTTCAAGGGAAAATCTCTGTCATCCTGTTGCCGACTGGCCACCCAGCCTAGACTTGGAGCGTCGCTGTCTCTCACGTCTCAGGCTCTCAGCCCCGAGGGGGAAGAAAGTTATCCTTTAAAGGCACGGCCCCGTGTCTAGGCCTGGTGGGTTGGAATTTAAGTGAATTTCTTGGCAGCCCTGACCCACCGTCTCGCCTGGGGTTGGGCCCTTCTGATTTCAGGGACGGAAGGTCCATTCAAGGTTTCCTCAGAGACTGGGGTGGGGGGGGGCCCTGGAAGGGTAGCTGTGGAGCTAATGCCGGGAGGGGTCTCCCCAGGCCACCCCAGCCAGGGGGCACTGCTGTTCCATTCCTGTAGGCCCAGGAGCCCCTCCCCCTGCTGATGGAAGCCTTGCTCTATCAGGTGAGACAATGTTCCACCCTCCCACCCTGGGGGTGCGGCCCGGACTCAGCGCCTACCAGTCAGGGTACCCGCTCACACCTCTGGCTCCAGAGACTGGCTTAGGAATAAGCACACGACCCAGGCTGGTCAACGAGAACCCTTCTGGGCACTCCTCTGCGGACAGCGGCTCTTTCCTGGGGGCCGCTGAATCAGAAGGATGGAGGGTTTCAGGTGACCCTCATGCTGGGCTTCTAGAGAAACCTTAATCTTAGAGGTGCGGCGAGAGATGGGGACCCGATTGCGTCATTTGAACTCCTGGGTCTTGATGTACCTGAAGCGGAAGCAGGCCCAACTGTGAAGTTTTCGGATAAAAGCTCATAGGTTCCCCCCTCCCCTCCCCCACCCCCCACCGCCAAGCCAGTATGAATTGTGTTTCTGCTATTACGTAAGGGACAAGCCCCCAGTTACTGCTGCTACACACTGCCCTGCTGGGTGTGGCTTGAGTGTCCCCAGGAGGGACTGGTTCACGTTGATTTTTAGGTCTTATTTTATTTTATTTGACAGAGAGAGAGAGGAAGAGAGAGAATGAGCAGGAGAGGGGCAGAGGGAGAGGGAGAGAGAGAATGAGCAGGGGAGGGGCAGAGGGAGAGGGAGAGAGAGAATGAGCAGGGGAGGGGCAGAGGGAGAGGGAGAGAGAGAATGAGCAGGGGAGGGGCAGAGGGAGAGGGAGAGAGAGAATGAGCAGGGGAGGGGCAGAGGGAGAGGGAGAGAGAATCCTAAGCAGGCTCCACACCCAGCACAGACCCCAATGAGGGGCTCAGTCCCAGGACCCTGGGATCATGACCTGAGCCGAAATCCAGAGTCGGAGGCTCAACCAACTGAGCCACCCAGGCGCCCCTCAAGCTGATTTTTTAAAAACTAGGCCTGATTGGCTCAGTCCATAGAGTGTGCAACTCTTGATCTTGGGATCCTGAGTTCAAGCCCTACACTGGGCCTAGAGATTACTTAAAAAAAAAAAGTGAAAAAAAAAAAAAACCCAAACTAGTTCTGGTATAGACAGTCTTGTTCCAGATTCTTTCTGCATCTTCGTGGCCCCCCAGTGCCCCAACACACACACACACACACACACACACACACACACACAAGCTTCCCTTGGGTGACCTCAGTGCGGTAGACAGAATAATGGCCCTTCAAAGTTGTCCGCACCCCAGTCCCCAGAACCTGTTATTAAGTGATATCACACAGCGAAGGGACTCTGCAGATGTGATTGGAGTTAAGAATCTGGAGATGGGTGGGGCGCCTGGGTGGCTCAGTCGGTTGAGCGTCCGACTTCGGCTCAGGTCATGATCTCGCGGTTTGTGGGTTTGGGCCCCGCGTTGGGCTCTGTGCTGGCAGCTCGGAGCCTGGAGCCCGCTTCGGATTCTGTGTCTCCCTCCCTCTCTGCCCCTCCCCCACTTGTGCTCTGTCTCTCTCTCCCTCTCAAAAATAAAATAAATGGAAAAAGACCCCCCCTTTTTTTTTTTAAATAAAAGAATCTCGAGATGGGGAGACTGTTTTGGATTATCATGGGCCCCATGTAATCTCAAAGATCCTTATCAGAGGGAAGCAGGGGGGTCAGAGTCAGAGAAGGAGGTGACGACAACCGGGACAGGAGCTGGGGAAGAGGCCAGAGCCCAGAGCCGAGGAATGCGGGTGGGTGGCTTCCAGAAGCTGGAAAGCCAGGGCCGCAGGCTCCCTTCAGAGCCTCCGAGAAGACCACAGTGCCCCCCAAACTCCGATTCTAGCCCAGGGTGTTAGAACACTTGGCCCGCCACGGCCAACAGTACTGCTGGTCTAAACAGTAGAAATTTAGTGTCTCACAGTTCTGAAAGCTGTGAGCTCAAGGTGCCGGGGCATTTGGTTTTGGGGTGAGGGAAAGAGGCCCCGCGGCCCAGGCCCCGCCCTCGCACAAGTCCCTAAGGCTGTCATTCTGGAAAAAGTCCATACTGGAGTCTCAAGTCCGGCTAAGCAGTCGGGGCTGCTTTGCTGGCTCTGAGTTCTCTGGGTCCTCCCGTATTTGCCAAGTCTTCTCATTGCTCGGCCGGCGTCCCAGGCCAGCTTGGGGGCGAAGGGCACACGTAACCCATTCATCAGTCTGTGCCCTCAATGCGTCCGCTCCGAGCTGGGCTTCTCCCGGCCCTGCTTTCCCGAGCCCAGGGGTTCTCAACGTGCGAGATTCCTCCCTCCCCCGTGCCCCACGGACGTCTGGCACTGTCCAGACATTTGTGGTTGCCGTCATAACTTGGGGTAGGGGACGTGCCAGTGGCATTTAGTGGATAGAGGTCGGGGAGGCTGCTAACGATTCCTGATGCCCAGGACAGCTGCCTTCGGATACGACAGAGAATTGTCCAGCCCCAAATGCCAGCATTTGAGGTTGAGGAACGCTGAGGCCTAATCCCACACTTTTGGAAGAGTTTTGGCTGGAGAGTTTTATTGTTTGGGTTGTGAAGGGCTGGCCCCTCTGTGTTAGGAAAAGATGGGCAAGGCTCTCCTGTGCCGTGTCGCGGTGGTGTCCTGACCGAAGGGCTCTCTGCTGCCGCGTCATCTTCCTTCGAAGGCTTTCTGTTGAAGTTTTGTTCTGGTGGATTCTACACACCGGGGCCGTGACGTCTGGCGGCCACACAGGATTGAGGGAAGCGTGTTCGCTCCTTGACAACAAATCCCCAAGCACGCCTGCGGCTCAGTCCCGCTCACCTCGGCCCAGCTCAAGTGACAGGTGCAGGAGCGAAGGCATCTCGGGGGAGGGTCCTCCTGGGTGCGAGCCCTTGTCCCGTGGCCGCCGAGCCTCAGCTTCCTCATGTGTGAGATCGAGATGGTCAAACCTATCGTAGAGAGTTGCCGGGGAGTGGAGTGTGAATTCACTGGAATGTCGGAGCTGGCTTGGACTGGCCACAGGAGGCGAATGTTTAATTTTCAGGAATTTTCGAGCCACGTTGTTAAATATAGCTTATCATTAACAATTCAGTTCCCAGTCAGGGGCGCCTGGGGGGCTCAGTCGGTTAAGGGGCTGACTTCAGCTCGGGTCACGATCTCGCGGTTTGTGGGTTCGAGCCCCGCGTCGGGCCCTGTGCTGACAGCTCGGAGCCCGGAACCTGCTTCGGATTCTGTGTCTCCCTCTCTCTCTGCCCCTCCCCTGCTGACACTCTGTCTCTCTCTCCTGTGTCAAAAATAAGCAGTAAAACAAAATTAAAAAAATTCAGGTCCACAAACTTACCATTAAATGAATTAAATTGAAAACAAAGCTAATAGATACTTAAACTTATCACTTCCTGATTATTTTACTATGGTCTATGCTCTCAAGGATATTTATATCTACGGGAAATACCACGCACCTCTTTTTAACTCCGTGTGCAGGAACATCACACTGGCGGCTTGGAATCAGCCATGGTGGAAAGCATTTACATCACAGAAATTGATAAAAATTGATTACATCTCAGGACTTGCTTTATTGTTCCGCTGATTTTCTAGATTTAAGACAGTGATGGAGAAAAGGGTAATAATGCAAATTAAACCTGGAAGTGACTTGTGTCTCTGGTCATTTGTGAATAGTGTACAAAAAAATTAAGGAAAACTTCTCCCAGTATTCAAACACTATTATCCAATTCAGGAAGAAAGTGTCATTCCAATAAACGTCATCATGGTCTCACTTTTCCTTAGTCTTTAATTTAATTGGAGACATCAGGGGTGCCTGGGCGGCTCAGTGCGTCTGACCCTTGATTTTGGCTCAGGTCATGATCTCACTGTGCGTGAGTTCCAGCCCTGCATCGGGCTCCGTGCTGACAGTGCAGAGCCTGCTTGGGATTCTCTCCCTCTCCCTCTCTCTCTGCCCCTCCCCTGCTCACGCGAACGCATACGTGCACACTCTTTTTTTTTTCCTCTTTCTCTCTTTCCCTAAATACACTTTTTTTTTAAACGTTTATTTATTTTTGAAGGAGAGAGAGACAGAGTGCAAGGCGGGGGTGGGGCAGAGAGAGGGAGACATAGAATCCGAAGCAGGCTCCAGGCTCCGAGCTGTCAGCACAGAGCCCGACGCGGGCCCCGAACCCACGAGCCGTGAGATCATGACCTGAGCCGAAGTCGGACGCTCAACCGACTGAGCCACCCAGGCGCCCCTAGGTAGACTTTTAAAAAAAATAAATGGCGACATCAGTTAAGCTTCTTGTCAGAACCCCATCTTCAAGCACATGAACTATTCCTGAGCTGGAGGGTAATCGAGCATTTATTTGGACCAAGATTAATAATGAACTTAGGTGCATATATTTGTGGGGCCATTGCCCCGCCCCCCCAGAACCGGTTGTTAAACATCTAACAGCGCAGCATGGAACGTGAACCTGGATATGGAAGTTGTTCACGCAGGACGAGGCTTCCACGGGGTCCACTCGGTCACCAGCCCGCCTGCTGTGGCTCTGTGGGAAGGAGACGTGCGTGTCTAAGCTGAGGAGAGGACTGGCTCTTACAATCCTGGCCTAGAGCGTCCACTCTCCCTGCCCACCAAGACACCCTGGGTGGGCATCCTTGGGGCCACACGGCACCCACAGAGGCCGTGTCCTGGGCACAGGTGAGCATCCGAGATCCCGAGGGGGGAGCCTCCTGGTTTGGTGGCTACCCAGTTTGGGAGATGGCCCAGAAGTCCCAGGTTCACCTGGTCTGAGCAGGTTGGAATGGGAGGCGGGAGCCTGGGTGGCCTCTTGGGGGTCGGGGCGGGGTGGGAGAGACCTCGAGGGGCACACTCGGAGAGCGTCCTGTCTGTGCCGCCTCTGACCTGGGTGCAGTCACCCAGCGGATCCATCTTTCTTTCTCTTTTTTTTTTTTTTTAATTTTTTTAAAATGTTTTTATTTATTTTTGAGACAGAGAGAGACAGAGCATGAACGGGGAGGGTCAGAGAGAGAGAGGGAGACACAGAATCGGAAACAGGCTCCAGGCTCTGAGCTGTCAGCACAGAGCCCGACGCGGGGCTCGAACTCACGGACCGCGAGATCATGACCTGAGCCGAAGTCGGACCCTTAACCGACTGAGCCACCCAGGCGCCCCAAATCTCAGATAACATTTTAATCTAAGTATGTCTCTTGCAACGTTTGGCAATTTTGTACCTCCCAGGCCGACCTGAACTTGTCCCCCGGGGCCAGCACCCTTTCTCCCCAGTCATCCCTCTACGTGGGCTGGCCGCTGAGTGAGCTAGGCTGAGCCGGCACCGGAGCAGGGATCCGGGGTCAGATCCGGATGCAAGGAGGAGCCCAGGGTCTGGAAGACAGAGAGAAGCAGAGGGGTCAGGCCAAACCTGTGAAGGCAGAGCTGGACCCGGACCAGGACCGGGTCTCAAACTCCTTAACTCCCCCGTCCCCCCGCTAATGGGCGCGCTGGCACCTGGCTTCTCTGAGCCCTTGTTGTCTCCTCTGTCGGATGGGGATAAGTAATACTAGACAGAGGTGGTCATGACGGTCACGGGGGACAGAGGGCACTGAGCACAGTGCCTGGCATATACCAAGTGCTCAATAAATGGTAGGCTTGACCATACACTTACCCATTACTATATATAGCACATCATGTCCTTATAGAATAATTACTTACCGCAATAATAATAAACAATTACTGTTCCAGATCGGACTTTTGTTTTGCTTACTGTTATAGAGCCAGCATCTACAATGGTGCCTGGAACATGGTAGGTGCTCAGCTGCTATGTGCTGAAGGACTACATTGTGGGGATGAGAGCTTTGCCTCCAGCATCCCTGAGGTCGGTCCAGCCCACTCCTACCTGACCAAGCCACCCGACGCGGCCCTAAATGCTGAATAGACTAAACGCGTGGGAAGGTAGAAAACCCAGGCTGAGACGTGTGGCTTCATCTCCATCGAGTTCTGGGAAGTCAGACCTTTCTGACCTGGAACAGAAGGTGGGTGGCCTCCCGGTGCATCTGGGAATCCTGGCTCATCACGGCCCCGGGCGGAGGGGGTGGGAGCACGTTGTGACCCCAGCCCTCCTGGCAGATGGACAGGAACCTGGGAAAACAAACGCAGGCAAGTCAGCCACGGCGTCTGTTCTGGAACTCCCTCTGTCTGCCCTGGACCTCACCGGGGCCGCAGCTCTGTGCCGTCCGGCGGGTCCGGCCGGCACTGCCGAGGGGACACGGCGTCCCCCAGCCCGGGCCCGAGCTCAGAGTTCTGGTCTCCCGGTTATTTGGGCAGAGGCGGTTTGCAAATTCCTGGGGCCCCGAGACACCCCCAAGCCCCAAACTCGGCGTGTCTGAAACTGAGCTCCCGACCTCCCACTGGGAACCTGCTTCTCGCTCAGACTCGACCTCTGACAGTGGCACCTCCATTCTCCTGGATCTCATGCCGGAAACCGGGAGTTCCCTTGACCCTTGCACGCCCCTTCTCCCCACGTACAAGCCGGCACCCAGCCCTGGGGGTCCTGCCTTCCAAGTGTCGCCTGATTCTTTCCACACCTACTGCCACCATCCTGGGCCTGCGGCATCCCGCCAGCCTGCCCTCAGCCCGGCTGATCCCTGCCGCAGCCCCCCAAGACCTCGTGGGTCCCAGCTCGTTCCCCATGCAGCGGTCCCCGAGTGCGGGCCTTAGCCGGGCTGCCCTCTGTCCTGCGTCCCCTCCCCCTGCTTTACTTGGTACCTTCCTTCCTGCTCAGCCTGCAGGTGCGGGCCTCCTCGATG
The DNA here is from genome assembly GCF_028018385.1 of Neofelis nebulosa. NCBI lineage: Eukaryota > Metazoa > Chordata > Mammalia > Carnivora > Felidae > Neofelis > Neofelis nebulosa. The sequence continues at coordinate 215,817,938 of NC_080783.1, forward strand.
AACACCTAAATATTCATGTCAATCACAGACACAACGACGCTTCACGCCTGAATATTTAAATACGTGCCTTCTGAGATCAAGGACAGTCTGCTGCATGACCCAAATTCCATTTTCACACCCAGGAATTTAACTGTGATGCGGGAGAGGTATATAATGTGCAATCCATGATTTAATTCGCCAATCGTTCCTAAAATTAGTTGCTGTCCTTATTCGCTTCAGCCCAGGATCCCACCAAGAATTACACGTGATGTCGGGTTGCACGGTGCTCCCTTCTTCGTGATGCCTCCGGCGGCACCCGGACTTGCCCCCCAAAGCCCTCATCCCGCGTCATCTTCAACCCTCCGCTTTGCCTCCTGACTGCAAACTCCCTGAGGGCAGGACCGAGCCTGTCTGGGGTCTGCTGGTGGTTTCTGGCATATGGAGAGCATCCCGTCAATATATTTTTACATTTTTTTTAACGTTTATTTCTTTTTGAGAGACAGAGCATGGGTGGGAGAGTGGCAGGGAGAGAGGGAGACACAGAATCCGAAGCAGCCTCCGGGCTCCGAGCTGTCAGCAGAGACCCCGCCACGGGGCTCGAACCCATGAACCGTGAGACCATGACCTGAGCTGAAGTTGGACGCTTAACCGACTGAGCCACCCAGGCGCCCCATCCCGTCAATATTTTCCAAGTTGACTCGAGGAGATGACGCACATCCTGGGTGCTTTCCTGTCGCTGTAAAATCTGCCTCTTGTAAAGGGGGCTCAGCTAAGGAAATATTTTGAACTCAGACTCTCGTTCAATCTAAACCCTGGGAGGTGTGACCCACGAGAGGAGCAAGGACAGCTTGTCTTTGCTGTCCTTTTATAGCACGGAAGGAGGCAAAAGGGGACACCTGAGTGGGGTGTGGGGGAAAGGGCCGTCTGGCTCCGGGCTTTTGATCTGCGCCCCAGGAATGCCCAGGAGGTCCGGGAGTTTCTGGGTGAACGAGGATGTCCAGCGAGGGCCCAGCAAATGCTTCCTGGATAACGGGCTCACCGGGTCCCTCACTCGCCGAGGCCCTGGAACTGGCGGGGAGAGTGACACGCTGGCTACAATAACAATGGCCCGGACTGGGTCTTTGGAGGGGCAGGAAGGCCTTAATGGCCCCGCGAGACGGAGAGGTCATTCAGAGTCACCAATATTTATTGACACAGCCGTGACTGTCCCTGGGACAGCTGTGAATCAGAGGAACTACCGGGAATAGCACTCAGAGGCCAGACTCACACTGTCTGACCAGCGGCCGGCCACGTCCCTCCCTCACCCCTGCCCCCCAGCCGCGGGGCAGGAACCTCGCTGGGGCCCGTCCCGCCCCTGCTCCTGCGGCCCACCGCGCCACGCCCAGACAGCCTTCGTTCCTTTACTGGCTCCTTGCATCATATTGAGCGCCCACTGCGTGCCGGGCGGGGTTCTCAACACTGAACCCTCTACGCTTCTGAGCACCTGCTGTGTGCTAGGCACGATCTAGATACTGGGTTCCAGCTATGTGTCCTTTCTTTGGTGCACCACTACGTGCGTGTGCCAGGTACGGTATCAGAATGCTTGCCCAGGGCGGTTCAAAGCGGTAAAGCCCAGAACCAGGCCCTGCCCTTACTTCCTTTGGGTCCCGACAGCATTGCCTCGGGCTGGAGGAAAGCAGTTTTCCCTCAGCCCGACAGGGATCTGCGTGCCCCAAGGTCAGCCTGACGGGGGGGGGGGGGGGGGGGGGGCAGTCCCTCGAGGGGATGGCAAGAGCGGGTGGCCCAGCTCCAGCCCGGGATGGGCACCCGGCCCTGGCCACTCACGAGGCCGTGCCGCCAGGCTGGCTGCGGCTCTCAGCAGAGCGGCCCCCGTTGCCGGGAGACACTGTGCAAAACAGTGCTGGCTGTTCTGCAAGCCTGGCGTCACCCCCAGCCCCGAGGCCACTGCAAGGAGCCCGGTCCCCTTAATTAGAACCTGCCGGCTTGGCCCTGGCCCTCCCCAGGCCCGAGCTGACTTCAGTGGCCGTGAAACTTGCAAACTCTTTCCTGTGTGCTCCCTTGGGCTCCAGCCTGCAGGAGCTTCAGAGGCGACTCACTTCCCCTGGCTGGGGACTGGGCAGGTGCAGCTGCGGCCTGTTGTGGCTCCCGGGTGCGGGGCTGGCACGCCGGCCCATGCCTCTCCGGGCCTGGCACGTGACGGGCACTGGGAAGGGTCTGCCACACAGATGGGGACACGCCTTCCTGAGCCCCGGCCGAAGCCTCTTCACCCCTTCTTGCTGCCCCAGCCTGCTCCTGCCCGGCTCCCCGGCCGGCGAGGGTTGGCCCGGTGGGGGGTGGGGCGGCATCTTCCCGGTTCTTCTCTGGGCTTCCACGGCATCTGTGCAGACGTGCTGTGTAGCCCGGAATCCCTCCAGGGTGGGACAACGTGTTTTGTCTACCTCTGCATCTCAGAGCCCACCTCTTGGGTCCCGGCTCCAGCGGGAAACAGCCACGCCCCCTCTCTGAGGGTCAGAGGCATCAAAGCTCAGCTTCTTCTCCCTACAGACCCCCGGAGCCTGGAGCAGCCTGGGCCATCAGTGTCTCCGGCCAGGTGGATCGGACTGGTTCCAGCTCACAGGCAACTCCTGTCCAAGCCCGGGCCGAGGTTTCCACTTGGAGAAGGTCCCCATGGCTGGGCTGGCTGAGGACCCGGTGCGGAATCTCTGACTAATCCCAGCTGTCCGACCTCTGGTCCCCAAGTGCAAGGGAGCAGCTGGCACTAAATTCGCTCCCCCAGGGCCCCCTCAGCCCTGCCCGTGTGAGAGGTGGCCAGGACCGGGCCCGGGCGTGACACCTTGAGGTCTTCTGGTGCCTCTTTTGTGCCCCAAAGCCCATGCCAGTTTGCAGAACGCCATGGTCCCGGCCTCCAAGAACTGTGTGCAGTGGCTTCCAGAAGGACCAAGCCCGGCTGCGTGTGTTCTCGAGAGGTGGCTGCTCTTTCCCCAGCTCTGGGGTGTCCGTCCACACCGGGGGCGGTGGGATTCCCTGGTGGGAGGCCAGAGGGAAGGGTTGTCAGCCAAGGTGGGGACTTCAAAGGGCTCCTCTGGGCTCTCTGCTCGGGCCCCCGGCTGTGGGATGGGCTGAGCCGCCAGGCTGGCAGCTGGCAAAACACGGCTGTGCTTGTTCGAAGCCCCAAATAGCAAACAAGGGTGCCTTTCTAATTGGGGTGCCAGCAGGGTCCTCCCCGGGAACGGGGGGAGTTTGAGGGTGGCCTTGGACTTCAGGCATAGGCCGCACCTCCCCGGGCAGTGTGGGCGGGGTCCCCATCCCTCAGTGTGCTCGACCCTGGCTGGTCCCTGGCCGCCTCCTCCAGCGGCAGGCAACTCAGTTCGTGCTGATTATTAATTACTCACTTACAAGTGACCCTATTGGGGCAAAGCGGGGACTGGATAGACTCCGGTCATGGTGCGAAGGAGGAGAGGAACCCAGCGTTTATTAAGCACCAACTGCACGCCTGGCTCAGTGTTGGGCAAGGAACGAAGGAGAAACAGCCCATAGGGGTGGGAGAGGGCCCGGAGGATGTGAGTCCAGGCCGTGGGCAGCCCTGGGATCAGCAGGGAATGGGGAGGCCAGTCCCTTGTCCTTGCGGGTGGGGCCGGCCCGTGTGTCCAGAGGGCCGGCCCGTGTGTCCTTTGGTGGGCTTCGTCCCTGCAAAGGAGGGAGGGGTGGAGAATAGAAAGCCACAGCTGTGCCCTCCTCCCAGCCTCTTTCCTCTCCTGCCCGGCTGCCGGCCAGAACCCCCCCCCACCTTTGCTGTGGGACCCGGATGGCCTGCCGGGCTCCTCGGTCCTGCGGGGCACATGGGATTTGAACCCTGTTTCCACTCAGGAAAAACCTGGTACATTCCACTCAGGAAAAACCTGGCTCGTCCCTGGGTGTGGCCGGCTGGCCTTGGCCGGGGGCCTGTGCCAACCGAGCGGCCGCTGCGGTGCCCGGGCTCATACACCCCGAAAAGGGCCCCAAAGGCTCAGCCTCACTGACTTAACTGGAGAGTCATTTAAAACCCCTCCAGGGCCGCCTGGCTGGCTCAGTCGGCGGAACCTGCGACTCTTGATCTCAGGGATGCAGGTTCCAGCCCCGTGCTGGGTGTGGAGATTACTTAAAAAAAAAATTTTTTTTTTAATTTAAAATTAACTTAAAGAAAAAAAAAAAAATCTTTCCAGTTGCTGGGTCACTGAGGCCTCGGTGGCAGGATTCCACGCTCTGGAATCCCGCCAGGGGACAAGCCCGCAAGGACAGGAGGCGCCCTTGAGCTCCTCACCCCCCAGGACCCGTTCCTCCCACGGGAAAGAAATGCCACGGGCCCTGCCCAGCCTGGCGACGAAGCTCTGTGCCCCGGAGTCCGGTCTGACAGCACGCAGGGAGGCCTGGGCTTTTATGGGGCAGGTCAAGGAAGGCGGAAGATAGCACGGCAGGGGACCTTGGTCCGCCAGTCCTGCCGGCCACCCTAGAGGAGCGCCTTTCTTTCCTTCCTCCTCCCAGGATTGCTGAGACCCCAGGACGTGTGCAGCGGGGTCAGCTCCGTGCCAACAAGCGCCTAGCAGGCCACGCAGAGGCCACCGGGATTCCGCCCAATGTGCCAGTGGGTCCTACAGGTGCCGACCCAGGGAAGAGTGTCCTGACCTGCCCCTCCTGTCCCTTTGTATATCCGTTACCTATTTTCTTTTTTAAAATCTTAGAGCTCTCGGGGCGCCTGGGTGGCTCAGTCAGCTAAGCGTCTGACCCTTGATCTCAGCTCAGGTCATGATCTCACGGTTCGTCAGTTCGAGCCCCGCGTTGGGCTCTGCGCTGACAGGGCGGAGCCTGCTTGGGATTCTCTCTCTCCCTCTATCTCTCTGCCTCTCCTCCATTCTCTCTCTCTCAAAAAGAAATAAACATTAAAAACAATGAAATCTTAGAGCTCTTTATTGGGTCTGAAATTCTGCCCCGAGAGTCCACGTGGGTGGATGTGAGAGAGCGTAGAGAGTGGCTGAGTCCCCTCCCTCCCTCCTTCCATTGGGAGTGGCCCCCTGTGACTTCCAGGGACAGTGACACTGAGGGCACAGTGTCCCCTTGGCTCTCACCAGCCAGTGGACTTCTGCTCCTTTGCATCCCGGGGTGTTTTCTGGAGAAGGCTCTCTGGGCCCCCCCCCCCCTCAGGGCAGAGTGCTGGGCTCATTCGCATAGGTCAAAGTTCAAGGGCAGGAAGGGATGGGGGGCTGCAGGAGCTAATGGGGGGCCCCCAGTTCTCTGAGGTAGGTCTGAAAAATTTGCTACTGCAAGTTAGGGCTTGAAGTGAGTGCTAACGATGAGATGAATCCTTGGTGGGAACGTGGAAGACAGAACAACGTCTACCCAGAGACGTCCCCGTCCTGAGTCTCCAGAGCCTGGGACCCATACTTAGCACGGCAAGAAGGACTTTACAGAGGTGGTTAAATTAAGGACCTTGAGGTGGGGAGATTATCCTGGATTATCAGACGGGTCCTTTCAAGAGGGAGGCAGGAGGGTCCGAAAGGGACAGAAATGGTATGAAAGTTTGTGTCTCCCCCAAATCCACATGTCAAAGCCCTCTCGTGGCTGTATTTGGGGCTGGGGCCTCTAAGGAAGTAATTAAGGTCATAGGGGTGGGGCCCCAATCCCAAGGGATTAGTGTCTTTATTAAGAAGAAACACTAAAGAGGCTGTTTTTTCTCTCTCCACCCCTCCTTCTTCCCTCTTTCTCTACCTGTCTCCACCCCTCCTGCCTCTCCCCACTGGCTGTGTGCACACCGAGGAAAGGCCCCAAGAAGACACAGTGAGAAAGTGGCTGGCTACAAGCCAGAAGAAGGCTTTTACATTCAGGAACTGAACGGGCCAGATCCGCCCTTGATCTTTGGACTTCCCAGCCTCCAGATCTGTGAGAAATAAAATTCTGTCTTTTAAGCCGTCCAGCCAATGATATTTTGTGTGGCAGCCTGAGGACAGGGTTGGGGGCGGGCAGGGGTGGGTGCAGAGATGGAAAAGGGCTCATGACCCACGAACCAAGGGGTGCAGGCAGCTTCTAGGAGCTGGGAAAAGTAAGCCGTTGGATTCTTCCCTAGAGCCTCCAGAAATCGGCTCTGCTGACACCTTGATTTTTAAGACCTCTGGCCTCCAGAACTGGAAGATCATACATCTGGGTTGTTTTTAGCCATTTCGTGGCAGTTTGGTACGAGCAGCCGCAGGAAGATAACACAGGGGCCACGAGGTCTGGCCTGCCCTGTCTGACCTTCCTTCCCCTTCCCCGGGGAACAGCCCCTGGCCCTTCCTCTGGGAACCTCCCGCCCCGTTCTCAGGCCCTCCCTGTGTGTGGGTGGAGCAGGTGACCAGGACACGGAACAGCACGTCTCCCTGGCCACGGGGCGGGGGGGGCCCGGGGTTCTGGGGCTCTTCCCGAAACCTCCGGGGGAGAGGAGGCCCCTCTTTCCACCGAGGCAGCTGAGGACGGACGTAAGCCTGAAGCACTCGCTGGCCATCTGGCCACGTCAGGGGTGGAGGCCACGCCGGAAATCAGGAACGCAGAACCGAGGGAGGCCGAGGGTGCCTCCCGACTCCCCCAATCGACCCCCCCAATCGACCCCCCAGCAACTTGAGCTTTCCGACGCAGGAACCTTTAGATCCCCTGTGTCGCTTGACCAGGTTTGAGGTGGCATTCCGTCACTTGCAACCTGGAGTCCTATGCTAATGTCACTCGCTCTCGGCCGCCTGCGATGAGCTCCATTTTCTCAGGTGGGAAAGAAAGGGCTTGAATTAGGGCACGCGGCGTGGGAATCATTCCCACCCGGGCCGGTCTTCTCTCCAGAGCAGCCATTGTTAGTGTTTGTTGGGGGCAATTATGAGTCACCGCACTGTTTCTGGAACAGTTTTTTTTTTGGGGGGGTGGGGAGCTTCCACGAAAACCCGACTCCTGCCTGTCTGTGCGTCTTCTACCCATCGTGGTATTTATCGTGCGGAAGAAAACGGAGCCCTACCTCCCCCGGGGCAAGCACCTGCTTCGGTCCTCCCGGGCACTCTTCTGTAAATGGACACGCTCTTTTCCAGTGTTTTATTCCACGATGGTCTGGAACAGGGTACGTGGGGCGTGGGAAAGAAGGCGCACGAGGCTGTCTAGAGAAATCTCGCGGGTGCACGTGTGGTAACGGGCAGAGTAAATGCGCACAGAGGCCAACGTGGTCGTTATGGGAGGCGGCACAGAAGCGGGGTGGGCAGGGCCCCCTGCGCCCTCTGGCAGGCTGGGCGTCCACCGAGGTCTCTGCGGCTTCTGTGTTCACAGCCTGGGGGACAGACGAGCCACCGCTTTTGCTCTGGGGTCTGGGTGTGATGCCACCGTGATAAGGAGTATGATTTCGTATCTTCTATTTGCCCCTCGGATCCTGACGCCGCCTTCCCCTGCTTCCTGCCTCGAGGGTGCCCTGTGCGGACAAGGGGCTCCTGTGCCCTCTACCTTCTGGCTGGGAAGCCCTACGGCGGGCTAGAGAGAGGGAGGAGGCTGAGGGCAAGGTGTCCATTCTCCTGGCTCCTTCCGTTCGATGCCTGTGTTCATTTCTGCCACAACAAAGTACCATGGACAGGGCGATGGTGGGGGGAGGCGGGGCGCATAAACCGCAGAAGTTCCTTCAGGAGGTCACTAAGTCTCAAATCAAGGTGTCAGGCAGGGCCCCGGCCTCCCTGGAGGCTCCGGGAACATCCTTCCTGGCCTCTCCAGGCTGCGGGTGGCTCCGGGCGATCCTTGGCTTGTGACAACAGCATGACATTCTCTGCCTCCTTGTCACATGGCCTTCTCTGTGTCTCTCTGTCTCCTCCCTTCTCATAAGGTCACCAGTCAGATTTCAGACCCACCCCAAATCCAGGATGATCTTGTCATCTCAGGATCCTTAAATAATTATATCCGAGAGGACCCTATTACCAAATGAGGTCCCAGACAGACATGAATTTTGGAGGACACTATTCAGCCTACCGCAAAGCCCTCATGGACTGGCTGGGTCTTTCTGACCAAAGGTCCGACAAAGGTCCTGTCTGCATGACTCTTTTATTCTGGGCCTCGGGCCTTTGGTGCCTCCGGTGGTAAGGCTCTGATGGCACCAGCCCTGGGACCCTACATTCTCCTTTCCCCTCTCGGTTCCCCTACACCCCACCTCGTGAACGAACGCTCCTTGAATGACCTGAAAGAACCATCCGTTTCCTGTTGGGGTGTTGATGGACATACTCTCCAGCACGGGGCACTCAGTCCATCTGCTTCCATCATCGAAATTAGTATCACTCCCTCCTGGATGAAGAGACAGGCTCAGCAAGGCTGAGCTACCCGCCCGAAGCCGTACAGCTGAGATGTACCACGGGTAATGCCCTCCTTCTCTCAGGATGCCGGGCAAAGCCAGTTCTGCCTCCGAGAGGCATCCTTTGGGGTGTGGAGAGGTGGGGACAGTGGGGCCTGACTCCGGACTCGTGTCGCTGCAGGTGAATGGAAACCCAGCTCCAACTGGCTCCAAGCAAAAGAGAGAATTTGTTGGCTCCTGTGCCTGAAAAATCTGGGGGTGGTGGGGAGGTGGACTCGCTCGAGGCACCTCTGGCTTCCTGTGTGCAAATGATGGCGAAGAAGGGCACGTGTCCCCCTTGTCGGCTCTGTGTCTCTGTGCCAGCTCCATTCTTGGGTGGCTGTGCCTGGGAGGGGTGGGGGCAAGATGGGTCCTGACTTCCCAGCTTCAGGTTCCCAGCGGGAAGGGAGCTTGTCTCTCAACGGCCTGCAGAAGTCCCAGGGAAGACGCTGGTGTCAGGCAGGTGGCTCCCCAAGGGGAAATCAGGGTGCCGCTGGAAGCTCCTGGAAAGGGCAGGTGCTTGGTGGGGAAGGTGGGCGGAGGTTTTATCGGTCACCTGAGGCAGTGGAGGAAGGAAGGGCCGGGCAGATGTGGGACCGGGGCTCCTCCCACCTTCCACCTTAGCAGAGGGATCCTCCCGAGCCAGGTATTGGGAAGCAGGAGGTGGGCGGTGTGTCGGGGGAGGGGGATGAAGGCATTTGGGTGCAGAAGGCCACCCCACCTGGTCCCAGGACGTCAGCACCATAAACCCTCCCTAGGGATGGGAGTCTTCAGGAGCTGATGTCCCCAGTTGCTCTCCAGGAAGGTAGCGAACCAGCAGGGTGGAGTCCCATCTGCCGCCTCCTCGCTGTGTGACCTTGGGCCAGCACCATCGTCCTCTGGGCCTCCGTTTCCCTGCTGTTAAACGGGGGCCTGCTCCCCATTGCCGAGAGATCAGAGGGAGAACCAGCAGGCATCTGACAAGTGCCCTGTGCGGACCTAGGAACCCGGCTTCTGGTCTCGTCTTCACAGTGTCTCCTGTCTTTCCAGGTGTCCTCGGTGTCCTGTCTGGTCGTCCGGTGGCCAAGCAGCTTGGAGGCCATAGAGGCTGGCTGCGTGTCGCCTGCTGACTTCCCACCCTCTGTGTCTTCGGTAACTGCTTGTGGGAGGCTGAGGTGTGAGTCACGGGAGGTGCCGGGTGAGGCCGCGGGGCCCGGGGGGCCCCGAGCCGAGTACCAGCTCTCATGCCAACTTGGTGCCAGGCCAGCGTGGGCCACCAAGCAGGAAGAATCAGAGCATCTCTGTCTGCACCCAGGCCCTGCCTCCTCCCAGCCGGAGCCCCACTTGGGGCAAGCCTGTCCCCTCGGCGCCTCAGTCTCCGCCCCCACCAACGTCAGGGCAGGGCTACAAGAGCGCGTGGGGAGGTAGGAGGCTCGGCGGCTGGTTTATCGAACGGCCCAGTGTGGTTTGACACGGCTGCAGTCCCTCGGTCCCCGGCTGCACTCTGTCAAATCGTCCCTTCCTCGACTTCCAGTTTCCTTCACTTTCGGTTTTCACTGAAAGTGTTCGGACTCTCTGCTCTGTCCCTTCTCGCTCCCCTCTGCTCTCTGTCTTTGCTCCTCCTGTGGGTTAGGTAGGGGTTGAGGGGAGCAAGATTCAGGGTGTATGGTCTCCCTTGCCCTGGTCCTTGGCTGTCCTCTCTCTGGAGCCTCTGCGTGAGCCGTTATCCACCCCACCCCACCCCCATCCTTGCCCTCGGCTCCTGTCCCTGGTGAGATGCACCCTTGATCTGCGGCCCCTCCCTGGATGCAGGTTCACAAGGGCGACCTCACCTCCTCCATCATTTGTTTGACCCCCGTGGGGCCCATTGCCACTCCCACCTCTCTTTGACTCTTCCTCTTCTGAGAGGTCTGTTTTGAAGTATCTGCCTCTTGGTTCTGTGTAAATCTTCGGCTTGCCCCCTGACCCCCTGGGATTCTCCAGCCCACACTAGGGGGTGAAACGAAGATGTTACTGACCAAGCAGGAGCCAGGTTTTCTGCTCCAGAGACTCAGTCCAGCTGGGCCTGGCGGAAAGCAGGCGGAGGTAGCACAGGGCCGCCTCGTACAGGTGTTAAGGCTGTGTACTGCACAAGGGTGCCTCAACCGTGAGGACACTGTTGTCAGTGCACATCCAAACTGACCTATGTGAGGCGTGTGGGTAAGTGTCAGGATGCAGGCCTGTGTCTCTGGGTGGCTGAGGCAAGCCTCCTTTATGTGAACCCCACACTGGCCTGGACACGCTCAGGGCGGCACCTGTATACTTCCGCACACGCACGGATGTGTGCAGCTATGCCCAACCCCTGCTGAGCTCAGAGGATGCCTTGAGGTCCCTCCACCTGCTTGCTACTCTCGCACCCAGTCCTCACGCTCACCGGGCTCCTCGGGGGCGGTCCTGAGGCAGGGTTCAAGGAATAAGTAGAGGCCAAATAAGCGAATGGATGAAAGAAGGGGCACAGAGGGCAAATGGCATAGAAAGGAGTAGGCATGCAGCTGAGCATCTGACCGCGTGCCTTTGCTTCCTGGGTTGAGCAGTGTTCTGGACCTCGGCCAGCTTCAGGGTCTGTGCTGCGGGGAGGGCCGGCCTTTCTCTCCGCTTAAACCCCCAAGTGGCTCGGGGTCTGGGTCTGCAGTGTCTCCCAGACCAGTGTCTTCCGGCCCTTGGGACCAGTAGTGGAGCACTGCCCTTGGAGTCCAAAGTGAGAGCCCCCACGGGCCACCTGGGTGTCCCCTGCCCCGGCAGCAGCTGCCAGCCACGGAGAAAGAGGAGTGCCAAGGAGAGGGCGAATGCTTTCCCAGGGTCCCTGTGTGCCTCTCCAGAAATGCCTGGCCTCCTTCCTCCTGCCCCTGGCGGCAGGGGCTCCCCGGGGCGCCCTGGGTATGGGCCTGGGGGCAGGGAGCCGGGTGAGCTCCGTGCTTGCCAGCCCGCGGGGAGTCTGTCTGCCCCTCCCTGGGCTCTGGTGAGAGACTAGAACACAAAGCTATTTTTATTTATGATAGTGTCAGTGGGCTGGCCTCCGTCTAGACAGCGGGTGTTATCATTCGGGGCCATCCTGGAATGCGCAGCCCCATTTATTGAGAACAGAAGACCGTGTGCAGATTAAGCGGCTCATAAAAATAAGCTGGGAACTGATACCGAGCCGGGCAAAGCCAAGGTAACCGGCGAGGTCAGCCGTGCACGTTGCTTTTGGACACCGGGATGTTTTCAGAGAAAACGAGGATCGCTGTGGCCGCGAGGGTGGGCGTGGCCTGAGCCTGCCAGTTCCCCTCTGGATGACACATTTAGCTGCCTCAGGGCCTCAGCGTGCTCATCTGTAAAACGGGCACGAACACAGACCGTCTGTCTCAGGATGAGGACTACGTGGCTAAGGGGGAGAAAGAGTTTGGGAAGGTGCCGGCGCACAGCGAAAGCTCCTCGATATTACTGCCTCTGCTATCATTCTGCCCCTTCGACCTTTGGAGCGTGGCCACGAGGTTTACCGGAAGGCCCCCATCCCTGCTGGCATCACGGGGATCCATTTCTAAGCTCCAGACAGAAATGTCAGATCCTGGAAGAGGGAAGGAGGAAAAGGCAGCAAGAGTGGCCTTGACCCAGCCCTTCCGGAGGGCCAAGGCAGCTGCGGTTGAGACTTCTACGTGGGCACACTGGGGCAGAGCTGGAGGGCCCAGACCTGGGCAGGAGAGAGCTCCAGTGGGGGTGGCAGAGGCAGGGACCCGGCTCCACCCCAGCGGACGGTCCCAGCACCCCTCTGAGCCTTGGTTTCTGCTTCTGAGAAATGGGGAGGCTGGGGGGTCCCTTGCAGGCTTGCCTGGGACGGAGCGCGCCCAGCGCTCAGGGTGCTGTGTGGACGCCTGGCTTCTGTGAACCAGGCACTGACAGAGCCCACGGCAGAGCAGGCCCCGCGGCCCTTTGGGTTGGGGCTTTAGGAAGGAACAGAGCCTCTCCTGGTATCTGATGCCGTCCTGCTGTCCTGCTGTCCTGCCTTCCCGCTCCCACCCCGACACTAAAGGTACACATGTGTTCTGCGTTGCCCTGATATCGCCCTGGCCTGGGGCCTCTGTGGTCAGAGGCCTTGTGCTCTTCCTTCAGCTTCCGTGGTTTCTCCGGCTCACCCTTCGCACCCGGCGCGCCGCCCCACCTCCGCGAGGTCTCCATCCCAGCCTCTGCTTTGGAAGACGCCTGCCCTCTCCTTCCTGTGATAGGAGAAGCTCTGGGTGGGGTCCACCCTGTCCCCAGGGGCCACACCCAGCACCCCCTGAACGAATGAGAACCCAGCTCTGCAGGGAAGCGGACTGTCCTCAGCCACCCGACGAGGGAGACTGCGGGGGGGTCGAGAGAGAGTGTGTGTGTGTGTGTGTGTGTGTGTGGCCTGTCTGAGCAACCGAGGTCACGGTGGACCCGCCAGACAGCGCTGTCCAGGGGATAGCATGCATCAGCATGTGCAAAGTGAGTGCTTTTGCCGGCACACGCGAGTTCTCAGGCCCATGGCGTTGGGTGGAGGCGGACGGTAGGCTCGTGTCTACTTTAGGGGGTGGCTGTGAGGCTCACAGAGGTGGTTTCGTTTTCCCAGGACCACCCAGGAGTCTCTGAGCTGCAGGTGGAGCCCAGATCTTTTCCCCTGCGTCTTTTTTGGAACCTACTACCCCCGGGAAGGAGAGAGCCCAGCGGGAGCTCCCGCCCAGGAACGACTTAGGAAGAAGGCAGCCTCGATTTACCCGGGTGTGCTGGGGTTTGCCGTCCACTGCCCCCCAGGCCCCGAGGCATGGCGGCAGCGTCCCTGGGCTGACCCGCTGACACTGTGAGTGCCGGAGGGACCCGTCACCAGGCACAGAAGAAGCCTGGAAGCGCACAAACCGCACCCCCCCTCCTTTCCCAGGATGCTCTGCAATGCGTGGGCTCAGAGTAGCCACCGCGACTGCTCCAAGGGAAAGAGGACCCCAGAGGGCAGGGCTCAGGGAGCCACACGGACAGGCTCAGGCTCTTCCCCAAGAGCATGGACTGACTGCGGCTGGATTTCAAGACAGGAGCGCCCAGGGCGGTTCGGTCAGAGCCACAGCCTAGACCAGGAGCTGCCTAGAGATGGGAGGATTTCTGGACGTAAGCAGAATAAATGACCCGGGTCCCCGAAGTTCTGGGTTTAAGCCTCCTTCATGGGGCTGCCCGGGGGAGGGGCACAGGCTGTGAGCTCAGACAGCATTCTTACTATTATTATCTCCAACCCTTAAATGGCACTCCCTGTGTGGCAGATACTTCCTAGCAAGAGCCACTCCACGAGCAGGTCCTGTCACCACCCCCGTTTCACAGAGGAACCTGCACAAATGGGCTCGATCCCCACCCCCGCCGAAAACTCCTATTTATTTTTCAAAACCCTGGTAGGGCATCCCTGCGCTGATCTCCTGGTGGGGGCCATCCTTCCCCCCAACCCCCCCTGGAGCCCCATTTCCCACACCTGCCGGTCTGTGCCCATCCACTGGGCTCCTTGCTCAGAAGCCTGCTTTCCGGAGTCTGAATCCCCATCCGGCACAGACAGGGGGTCAAGACGTGTTTGCCAAACGGGACAGCAGAGGCTGTGGCCCCTTTTCTCGATACTCCCACAGGACCTCCTGGAGGAAAATGTTGCTTGTCTCCCCCGCAGGTGGCCAGGAAACCTGTCCTTTAAAGGTGACTCTGGGCAGGTCTGCTGGCCCAGCCCACCCCCCAGCTTATCTTTCCTGGAAACTGGGGGTGGGCGATGCCTACAGAGGGGACCCCCCCCCCCCCCCAAGCTTCCAGGGATGGCGGCAGGAGGCACGAGGAGAAGCCATGGGACCAGAGGGAGGGGTGTCCCCGGGGGGGCACAGGCATATCCAAGATGCTTATCTTTCCCCCTCTCTCGTCAACGGCTATTACAACGCCTTGGGCCTGTGTGGGCTTTGCAAATTTTCGAGGCGTTGCCTCGAACCCAGTTCTCCTTGACCCTTTGCAACACCGTGAGCTGGGCTGGAGTGGTTCTTCCCACTTTGCAGAAGAGGAAATGGAGACCCCCCAAAGGTGATGCCCAGCCTCACAGGATCAGCGACTGGTATTCTGAAGTCCCCCCGCCTGTAGATCTCTGTCGGCCTCACCCTGCAGCGGGCCAGCCTGGAAACTTCCTAAATTCCGCCACCGTGTCCGGTTTGCGGGTGAGGGCCCCCTGCTTATGATCCTCTCTCTTTCGGGTTTCCTGGAGGACTCCGAATGAGGGGGGTGGCAAGGGCTGGGGGTGGGTGGCAGGAAGTCGGACTCCTTAGGGCTGCCGGGAAAGGCGCCCCAGGGGGCAGGGTCCCAGGGCCGGCATGCTGTTCCTTCTGTCCTGCAGCCACCAGGCCTGGCCCCTCCCAGCGTGGCCGTCAGAGGCGGCTCCTTCCAGGGAGAGCCAGACTCCAGCCTGCTAGCAGAGGATGTTTTCCTGCGCAGTGGACATAACATTTCTGGCACTTTCAGGAGGGGACTGAACAGTCTGTCCACTTTGGCTGCGTTCGGGGTTCCTGGACGGGCGCAAGTGTGCTTTCACAGGCAACAAGATTAATCACACAGCAACCTCCCTCCCTCCCGGCTCCTCACCTGCCCCGCCCCGTCCCCTGTCACCCGCGCTGTGCTCCGGAGCAAACTTCTGAGAAGTCATTCCAAGTGGCCTCAGGAAGTGAACACTCGAGTCACACGCCTCCCGCCACAGGCCTCCTCGGTGAGGGGGAGGGGCTGGGAAACACCCCCGACCCCGAGTCCCGTGAACCCCAGCCGTCTCACGTGGGGCACGTCCCATCCCAACTGACTGCTTTGGCCTCTGACCTGACGCAGTGGCCTGGATCCGACGGCCGTTCCTCCTGGTGCCTCTCTGGTGGAAGTTCATCAGAATTTCCAGAGGTTTGGGAAGCTTCCAGAACCCCCTGGATGAGATGTGGTCCCAGCCCTGGTTCCCTGTGTCCTTCCACGCTCCATTTAGAAAGGTCTCTGAGGCACCTGGGTGGCTCAGTTGGTTAAGCGATCACCTTCGGCTTAGGTCACAATCAGGTTCGTGAGTTCGAGCCCCACGTGAGGCTCTGTGCTGACAGCTCGGAGCCTGGAACCCGCTTCAGATTCTGTGTCGCTGTCTCTGCCCCTCCCCCGCTCACGTGTTTTCTCTCTCTCTCAAATATAAATAAACATTAAAAAATTTTTTTTTTTAAAGGCTGGTCTCAAGTGGCCAAAGTGAAATCAGTGGGTAGGGCCAGGATAGAAGATCAGGAGAGAAAGGGAGAGGTCTGTGTCCAGAACTTCCGGGCCACGCCCAGGGCTGGGTGGGGGGTGTGGTGGGGGGGACAACCCTGGCCTGGAGGGCCCGCTCCAAGGAACGCCTCGTTGCAAAGCTGTTCTCAAGGTCTCGAGGTTTGCTCTAGACCCTGTCTGTCCCAGAGGGCCCAGGAGTAAACATCAGACAGAACATTCCACGAGCTTAGGGTCCTGGCAAGACACCCCGAGGCCAGGGCCACACGGCCACCCCAGGCAGGTCTGACGCTTTGGAAATTGGGCCCCCCACCCTGGCTGCACTCAAGGCAGAACAGGTTTGGGCGGCACGGGGGTGGGGAGCAGCGAGACCACTCCGCAGAGGCCCGTGGGCCGGCGCCGGGGCCCTGAACCCTCCGGGGCGAGCTGAACTCCGGCGGGAGGCAGGCTGCTAACCAGTAAGCAAGTTGTAAAAACCCAAGTCAGACACAACATCTGGCAGCTGCTTCAAATAGTTCTCCGTCTGAAGGTGGAGTCGCTCGTGGCCTTCCAGTAAATCAAACCATGTGCGACGAGGGGCCTGTGCCGGCCTGAAGCACCCTGCTTGGCCGGGCCCCAGCCGCGCCTCCGGTCTCCCTGGCTCTTTAAATAGCCTGGGGTTCACATTCCATTTCCTTGTACGATCACCGTGGAGCCGGCCTGGCCGGAGAAGCTTCAGGATGCGGGCCGCCTCCTTTGGTACCCCCCAAAAAGGATGGAGGGAAACGGGCACCGAGACGCCACCCAGTCCCCCGGCTCGGCCTCCGAGCAATGCCCGTGTCTTCCTAGACCCCGGGACCCCTCACCGTAGCTGGTCAGGGCGACGCCCAGCGAGGGCCCGGGTGCCCTGTCCGCCGCCAACTTGCAAGGCCTGTGCCCGGCCCCGTGGCTTCCACGCGCCGCCTGGGCGCCCACCCCGCGGAAGAATGGTCATCGGTGCCAGAGCAGACGTGTTCCGGTGGGAGAGGCGGGGGCAGAAGGGAGGGCTGCCGTAGCCGATGACGCTGGGAATCCCACCACGGGCCTGGCGCTGGGGTCTGTTTTCCATGCGCGTCGTTTCGTAAATCCTCACGGCCGCCCTCAGAGGTGTAGAGGGTTGACTGTGGCCCTCGGAAAGATTAAGTCTACGTCCTAAGCCCAGAACTTGTGAATGGGAGCTTGTGTGAAGAAGGGGGTCTTAGCCGACGCCATTAAGGACCTCAGGGTGGGTTCATCCTGGATCATCTGGGTGGGTCCTAAATCCAGTGACAGGTGTCCTTGCAAGACAGCCACAGAGACACAGACGGGAAGCCCGTGTGATGACGGAAGCAGAGGTTGGAGCGACGTGACCGCAAGCCAAGGACGGCATGGAGCCACCAGAAACTGGAAGAGGCAGGAAGGATTGTCCCCTCCGAGCCTCCGGAGGGAGCGCGGCTCTGTCCACACCTTGATTTTGGACTTCTGGCTTCCAGGACTGGGAGAGGATGAACGTGTGCTGTTTTAAGCCCCCCAGCGCGTGGTGATTTATTGTAGCAGCCACAGGAAACTGATACAATGTGGAAACTGGGGGTCACAGAGACGGAGCAAGGCCACCTCTCTCCTCACTGCCCCAGACTCTGCCTCCCCGATTAGGAGGCTGATTTTGAGAAAACTGATCTCATTCCCATCCAGCAGGACAGAGGTTCCGGGACCCAGGCAACTTCCGGGCAAGATGCCTTCCTAGGAAAGGCTTGTTCACAAGACTTCCGAGCACACGAGGGTCTGTGTGGCGTATGAGTCATTACATGAGCTGCCTTCTTACTGACCAGTTACTATGGGCCAGGCTGCACTCTAAGTTCTTCACGGGGACTGAATCCTCACGGTGACCTCAAGAGAGGAAAGTTTCTCTCCGTTTCACAAATGAGGAAATCGAGACCAAGGGAAGCACTGGGGGAGGGTGTCGGGGAACACCCCCCCTGGAGAAGCAATTGGAAGTGAAAGCAGCCGGGCACAAAAGGTCCCACAGGGGGTGCGATCCACCTGATATCAGCTGTGCGCAACAGGTGAATCCATCGAGTCAGAAGGCAGATTGATGGCTGCCAGGGGCCGGGGGGCGGGCGGATGGGGAGGGACTGCCAATGGGCACAGGGTTTCCCCTGGGTGGATAAAAATGTTCTGGAACCAGACAGAGGTGGTGTTGCACATTGTGAGCGTGCTCACGGCACTGAAGCATACACTTTAAAATGGTCAGCGTGACGCTACGTGAGTTTCATCTCAATTTTTATTTTTTATTTTTATTTTTATTTTTATTTATTTATTTATTTATTTTATTTATTTTTGGGACAGAGAGAGACAGAGCATGAACGGGGGAGGGGCAGAGAGAGAGGGAGACACAGAATCGGAAACAGGCTCCAGGCTCCGAGCCATCAGCCCAGAGCCTGACGCGGGGCTCGAACTCACGGACCGCGAGATCGTGACCTGGCTGAAGTCGGACGCTTAACCGACTGCGCCACCCAGGCGCCCCTCATCTCAATTTTTAAAAAAAATATTTATTTAGTTTGGGGAGAACACCAGCGGGGGAGGGGCGGAGAGAGGGGGACAGAGGATCTGAAGAGGGCTCTGCGCTGACAGGCTGACAGCAGCGAGCCCGACGCGGGGCTCAAACCCACGAACTGCGAGATCATGACCTGAGCTGAAGTCGGACGCTCGACCGAATGAGCCACCCAGGCGCCCCAGCTCAATGTTGTAAAAAACCAGTGGAAAAGGGTGAGGTCGGAGTCCTGGCACCAAGGACCTTGAAGCGCCCAGCCCTAAGCTCCTAGTGTCTCAGCAGGTTCCCCGGGAGGAAAGTGCTCCTGCTGGGTCACAGATGGGGACAGCAGGGCGCCTGAGAGCCTTGCTGGAAGTTACCGTCCCGTGTGGGTCGGGGAGCTGGGCGTGGATCGCAGGCTGCCCCGGGTCCAAAGCCCAGGACCCTCTCCGTGGCCATGAGGACGACGCACAGACGAGCTCGAAAGTGAAGTTCTTTGCTTTTTGGCTGAAGTTGGTTCTAGCTGTGGTGGTCACAACCCCGATGGTGACTTTGTGGAACAGCAATCAAAGGGAAGGAACCTCACAAACGTGGTTTGCTTGGAATATCTATCAAAAGGTGGAAGGGAGAAGGGACGGTCTGCTCTTCACGCTGTCAAGAGCGGGGACACGATCGGGGAGAGACATGGTCCTGGGTGATGCTGAGGTCGTGGGAAATATCAGGGGCAGCTCCTGGGTGGACAGGCCTGCTGCAGGGTGCCTGGGCAGTGGTCTAGGACCTGCAGGCCAGCTCCGAGCTCCTGCTTCAGCTCTCCAGGACTAATTGCCTTGGGGAAACTGAGGCTCGCTCGGGGGACCGGCCCCAGGCTGAGGTTTCCTCCCCCCACTCTGGTATTTTCCTCAGACTGCCTGGCTCACGAGCACTTCCTCACCTGGGAAGGTGCTGGCCACGCAGCCCCAGCTCTCCAGGACATTTGCACGTGCTCTGAAACGAAGGGTACGGAGAGCTGATTTCCACCCACATCAGTGGTCTCCACGCTTCTCTGAGTCACAGCCCCAGTGAGCCTCTGAAGGGAATGGGGAAGGTCAGGGGGTCTGCCTGGGTCCAACTCTGCCTCCACCCCAGGGCAGGGCATCAGACTCGGTTCCAGTGTTTCAAGATGCAGATTCCCGGGCTCCACGTGCTGCATCAGAGTTTCTGTGGGTTTGCTTTTTCCCGAAGGTGCCCTAGTGATTCACGTGCAGGTACCTGTGAACTTCAGCTTCAGGCCCCCAAGCTGGGTCCTGCTATTCGTGAGCCTCTACAAGACACAGTCTTAGGGACGGCTGGAAGGTCCACCCTCAGAAGAGTCAGGGGAGGGGTAAATGAGGTCTTTGCATTTCCTGCCTACAAGGTGGACCCAGGACGGGCTGCAGCTGGGTCGAGTGGGAAGACAGACCCAGGGTAACTCAGTGCCGACTCCATCCTGCCAGCTGCCCTCAGCCTGGGCTTTTCCACCGGGAACATTCCCTCTGCTCAGCAAAATCACTATCAGACTGGCAGCGGCTGCTGTGTTCTGGCCCGGGAAGAAAGGTTCCAAAGAAGTGTTAGCTTTCTGTTCTCTTAAAAAAAGAAAGGAAAAGAGAAAGAAAAAAGGAGAGAAAGAGAAAAGGTCAGAGCCCCGCCGAGGACATGGAGGTCCGAAGCTGGGACAGGATGCCGCTGAGGACACCGGGAGGACCGTAAGGCCAGCCCGGCTGCCGGCGGCTGAGCCCCGCGAGGCCCTCAGAGAGCCATGAGCGGCTTCCTCTGGGCCTCCTCGGCCAGGACATCATTTGTTGATTCTAGAGCCCAATTCCTAGCTCATGATTTCTCTCCGGTTGCCATGGCCCCGTACAGAAAACACAGCAAACTCCTGGCCCCGGGCAGCTCATTTATTTCAAATATTCCCTGCAGCTGGACTCCAACCATGTTTGGGTGTCTGGACTGGAGCATGAACTAACTGCTCTGTCTTCGGCCCCCTCCCCAGCTCCCCCGGCATACTTTATGGTTCAGTAAAGTCCGCATTCCGAGGAGGCGCGGGAGGGAGGGTGGGTGGGGAAGCCTTGTGCAGGAGGAGGGGTGGGGGGGGGCTCTTCCCATCTGTGGCCAAGCCCCAGGCCGGCTACCTGCTCGAAGGCAGGGTATTAATTACAACCACATGGGCCGCTCTGCAAGATGGTTTTATTAAGACTGCTCCCTTCCACGCGAAACCCTGCTCCCCCAGAAGTCTCCAGGCCGTACAAAGGCCCTTATTTTCCCCGGGCGTCCACAACCCCCAATCCCACCCCTACCCCCGCCCACCGCCTGACCCCGCTCCTCCCCCTGCTGTGTCCTTCAAAGCTAGCGGAGTCCCAGCTGCAACCCACACGTGAACTCCGACTGAAAAATAACGTCAGACCACCCCTTTCCTCCCAACGCACCCGGGGAGGGTCTCTAGGGCTCCCTGTCCCCCAGTACCCACCTGGATCTCTGGAGACCCGAGAAGAAAGAACGTTATCGGGAAGCTGGTTTCGGGCTGGTTGGACCATTCTCAAAGACCGATTCCGGTCCAGGAACTGCCATTTTCCAGAACAGAAGCGCACGAGCTTTTAAAGCGTTTGCTAGCGCCCTCGCTAGTGTGCTGGGCCCTGTTCTAAAGCCTCATTTCACCCTTGCTACCCTCCCACGAGACGGGCAGGGTGAGGACTGCCATTTGATGGAGGCTCATCCAAGAGCACGCAGTGAGGGAGAGTCAGAGCCAATATTTGAACCCAGGTCTGACTCAGGAGTCCCTGTGCTCGTTGCCGGGACAACCCACCGACACACCAGAAGAATTTCCCTTTCCTCGGCGACTTGTCCTGCAAAAGAGCTGATACAGTCACAAACAGTGGTCTCCAAACTCTCTTAGGCAAGGTCGTTTGCGGAGTTCGAGACAACTGCAGATCCCTGGCCTGGCCCCAGGAACGTCGATCTGGTTCATCTCAGGCCGGGCTCTGAGAAAACGTGCGTTTCAGCCAATACCTCCCGTGTGGTGCCAGTGCAGGTGGTTCGAGGAGAGCTGACCAGGAGGCTGACAGAGGAAGGGACACGGGACTGTGGTCCTGAGGGTCTTGGGCCCTCAGGCCAGGGCACTTTTCACAGCACCGCGAGATCCTGACAGGCCCATGGGGAGCTGAAATTCTTTCTTGCCAATTCTTTGGAAACCAGTGAGGACATGAGATAGTATCTAGTAAATTTCTTGCAGATTCACGGATCACTCACCGATCCTCTGAATAAGCCTGAGTCTCCTGTCTTCTCTCTCTCTTTTTTTAAATTTTTAAATGTTTATTTACTTTTTGAGAGGGAGAGAGACAGAGCATGAGCGGGGGAGGGGCAGAGAGAGAGGGAGACACAGAATCCGAAGCGGGGCTCCAGGCTCCGAGCCATCAGCCCAGAGCCCGACGTGGGGCTCGAACCCACGAATTGCGAGATCATGACCTGAGCCGAAGTTGGGTGCTTAACCCACTGAGCCACCCAGGCGCCCCTCCTGTCTTCTCTGCTAGGGGATGAGGGGGGTGTCTTGCCCTCAGCAGCTGGCAGGACAAGGTTCACCGTGAAGTCTCATTAGCGTCATGCATGCTTGGCACGGGGGCACAAAGGTGAGTGCGGGACAGGCTCCTTCTACCGAGTGTGCAGAGCGGGGACTCATATCTTGCCCCTTAAAAAGCCCACGCTGTCAACTCAAACCATAGGACACTGATGAGCCAGGGGCTCTCACTGATGTGTAGAATCCTTTCCATCAGGCTCAGAAAGTCTCAGTCTGGGCTGCAGGCTCACAAACTTCTAAAAAGGGATGGGGACATTCTAGGATCACCTCTCTAGGATTCTCCTCCTCACTGGGCCTCAGTGGGCATCCCACCCTCTGCCCAAGGGTCCTGGGGATCACCTTAGTATGTACTGAGAACTGGACACACGCGGGAAGGGCTTGGCCACAGCCCTTTCCCTTCCCCCGAGACACAGAGAGGGAGTCAAAAGTGGCTTTGTATTTTTAATAAACTTTCCTTTATTAGGTTACTGACTATTATTAACCATCATAAAATAGAACGGGAGTTTCAAAACTGTACAGGTCACAAGGTTCTGGGCTGAGGGGAAAGAAGGGTGGGGCCGGGGTTTGGGAAGCTTGGGGACAGAGGTGCAGAGAAATGACAAAGAGCCCGCAATTCATCCAGCGTCGGTGGGAGACGGCTGGGCCAAGGCAGTAAGGCTGGGAGCAGCAGAAATAGAACTCTCTCGTGTGCAACATTCATGAGAACATGACCCACCCCGAAACAGGAGTGAGGAAAAGTCTTTCAAAGTCTTACAGGTAAGATTTCCTCCCCACTCCCCCCGCCCCGTCCCCGCCCTTGGAAAAAACCTCAAAATAATAAGGGGGCAATTTACATTCCTCACCCAGACTTGGTACCAATTTTGTGCTTTAAAAAATATACTCCGTTGGAAGACTTTTTTTTTTTTTTTAAAGGTACCCTACAGCAGCTGTTTAAAACATAATTCTTACAGACAAATATATATGTCTATATATTAAACATTTAAACAAATAAAGTCATCTATTGTACTGGTACAGAAATGAACAGAAGTCCGATTCGAAGAGAGTTGACCTCAAGATAGAAGGCGGTGAACGCGGTGGCAGGGGCCGGGGGCTGCTACGTGGGGGGGGCTGTGGCAGGGCGCTAGTGACCCTCTTCTGTTGGCTGCCCCGTCCCACCCCGCCCTGCACCTCGTGTGGCTCTGGGGGTGGGGGGCACGTGGTGAGCTGAGGCTGTTCCACTTGGGCGCAGAGCCCAGACAGGGGCACTAAGTGGGGGCCTGCGCTGGCTTCCGGTGGGGCACCACCTCTCTGTGGTCTCCCCAGCCCGTCCTGCCCCTGGTTTCTCTGGGGATGGAGACCCACTCAGCCTCCCTTCTTGGTTGAGGCTCCAGAAGGCCAGGGCTTCTGACGACGCACATGGGAAATCTCAGCTAGGAAAGGAAAGGCAAAAGCAGCAACACCCTCCCCCAGAAGACTGAAGAAATAAAACCACGTGCAAAGATGTCCGAGCCCGAGGGGTGAGTGGCCACCTGGAGAGACACAGGGAGCTGCCGCAGCCCTTGCAGACGGGACCCCCAAGATTCTTGTATTGCACGTGAGGCGAATGTTCCCTGAGGGGCGTGCTCGGGAACTCGGAGCAGAGCCCCACCGGAAACTGTAGGTCCAGAGCCCCAAACAAAGACACCCTCGTGCCCCTGTGAGGACACGGCCCACCGAGAGGGGCAGGTGAGGCACACACATATCCCGGGGAGGGGCAGGTGGAAGGGACCACCAGAACACTCCAGAGAGAGGGTACTGAAACAAGGTTTCCTTTCTAAATGGAATAAATAAATGGCTTTTGTTATTGTTCAAAGAATAAATAGAGGGTACCAAGGGACTGACAGCCGGGGCTGGTGCTGGGCGCTGCGGAAGGTCCGATCTTGGTTTGCTTCTGCCTCGGAGTCCGTGGGGAGTTCCTGACGTCCTGAGCGTTGTTTGCCGTGGCGTCGCCCCACCGGCCTCAGCACCAGCCTTTATCTGAGCACCTCTTAGCACCCCTGGGATCTGCGCTTGGCGCTGGGACCCGGCAGGTGGCAGGAGTAGCCCACGCCACCCCGAGGGCAGATCGGAGCTCAGCGCAGGGCTTCCTAGGAGTCTGTTCTATGTGTCCTTTTCCAAAGAGGGACCTTGTGCGGCATGCAGGGGACTTCTGCCAACGTCAGGACGGGGGACAGGGGGGCCTGGGTCGAGCTGTCCGTGTCCGGCAGGGGCGCTGGGCGGGATGAAGAGGGAGAGCAGGGGCTTTCTCCCGCGGCCAGATGCCAGCCCGCGGCGCGGGGCACGGCGGTAGCTCGGTGAGGTGGCACCAGGTGGCTGTCGTGCTGGCGATGCCGGGGCTAGAGCGTCACTGGTAGAGGAGGTAAGCCTTGAGGGAGGCGGGCAGCGGCAGTGTGTGGATGTCACCCAGACGCTCCTTCCCCAGGGCCAGGCGCACGGAGCGGCGGCAGAGATCCATGAGTGGCAGGGGCTCGGCTGGGGGGGACAGAGCAAGGACAGCAGGTTAGTGCAGCTCTGGGTGGCTCCAGAACGAAAATGCTGACAACGCTGGCGATACTCTCACTGTCCGTTTCAATACACAACTGGTGAGGAGACCATTCTACATGTTAAGTCAACTGTTATTAGCTAACACAGAGAACCTGCCCGGGGCCGGCCGCCTTTGTGCGCCCTCCCGCAAACACCGGGTCCCTTAATGGTTTGTTATTTATTTTTAGTTTTTAAATGCAGCCCCGTACTTTTGTTTTTCTTTCTTTTTTTTTTTTTTAAGTTTATTTATTTCGAGAAAGAGACGGAGAGGGCGAGTGGGGGAGGGGCAGAGAGAGCGGGAGACAGAGAATCCCAAGCAGGCTCCTTGCCTTCAGCGCGGAGCCCGACGTGGGGCTCGATCTCATGAAGCGTGAGCTGAAATCAAGAATCAGATGCCTAACCGACTGAGCCACCCGGGCGCCCCTCCCTTGATGGTTTATTATGGTTTGCTCGGAGGGGCTTAACAAGCACAGGGAGGCATCATTATCATCATCCCCATTTTACAGATGAGGACACTGAGGGATAGTGAGTCCAAATAACCCGCCCAGGGTCACGATGCTGGTAGGAGGTGGAACTGGGTCAGAACCCAGGCCGTCCCTGCTCTTACCCACAGGACGAGCAGTAGCCTTCACAGTGCGTCCGTCTGGGCACACGGAAGCCAGCCCTTCCCCCAACACGGCCCAGCTCCAGACCCCACGTGGGCGTCCAGGAGGGGAATCATTCTAGGTGAGCCCAATGCTCGTGGGTCCTGCAGCCGTCCCCCCGCTCACTGCTGAGGGCACCGAAGCAGAGGGGCCTAATGTGCCGGGTTACGCTCTGGGGTCCAAATCCAGGCAGCCCGGGCTCAGCAACCACATCCTTTAGGCTCCAGACCCCGCCGCCAATGAAGACAGATGTAAGAAATGGTGGAGGAAACCCAGCCACCCTGCAGCCTGGAGGTGTGATGTCTGCAGAAACCCCTCCGTCCCAGCTCTTCTCTCTCTGACGGAGAGAAGCTGAGAGCCCAGGCCAGGCAGAGTGGAAACATCAGCCCAGGCTCCGCAGCCGGGGCCCTCGAGACCGCCCCGGCCACCGCCAGGGCATCTCATCTCGCGGCCAGGGAAACTGAGGCTGGGGCTCACGGCAGTGCCGCCTCAGGCACCTGGATTTGAGAGGGACCTCTAGCTGCAGCCTGAAGGAGCACTTCTGTCCTTGTGTCCCCAGACAGCCGGGGCCCGTCTTCCCCCAAGGGAGGCTCCATGCATGCAGCCTGTGTGCTCCAGAAGGAGTGTGGATAGTCACTCCCTCCCAGGCCCTGGAGGCCGCCGGGGGCAGAGTGGGCCTTGCTCTCCCCGCCTCCCCGGGACTGACCCTTCCTGGCCCTCCTCCCAGAAGCAAAGAGGAGGTGAGCCCCCTTGGAGCTGCTCAGGGCCACCCTGCAGCATCCCCGACACGGGAAGAGCTGAAGTGATGGCATCCGTGGCTTCGTCCAGGGTCTCCCCCTGACACCGAGACTCCTCTGTGACCAAAAAAAAAAAACAAAACAAAACAAAACAAAAAAAACACCGAGAAAAACCCAGCATTTCCCTTGAGATCCCCTGCCCCCAATGAGAAGCAGATCACCGTTTTCTAATACTCACGAGTGTGCCAGAATACGAAAAATAACATGAAAAAACCTCAACTCTTGAAGAGCAAAGCCTATGGCTGGAGGTGTTGGGGGGGAAATGGGGAGTTGATGAGTACGGGGTTCCCTCGGGGAGACGGAAGTGTTCTAGAACCGATCACAGTGATGGTTGCACAACTGTGACTATACCAGAGCCCATGGACTCATACGCTTTAAATGTGGGGATTGTATGGCCTGTGAATTACATCTCAACAGAGCTGTTATCAAAAAAAAGAATCTTAGGCTTGATAATACATTTGCTAAATTCCTGGCTTTAAATGAAGGCAAGCAACCCCCACGGGTGGCCAGCCACCGCGAGACGGCAGAAGGAGCTGAAATGGTAAATGTTTTCCGTGAAAAGCTTTCTCGGTTCCTGGACAGCACAGGATGATTAAAGGCAGCCCTGCCTGGAGGCAGGAGAATGCACTAAATGCTTGGGGGCCAAGCGTTCCAGACTCCCCGGGGAGCAGGGCCCGGTTCCTCCCACCTGCGAGCCCACAGAGACAGGAGTTTCCCCCCCGCGTCGTAAAGCGTCCTGTGCCAGTGGCCTCACATCTGGTCCTCACTTCCGCCCTGCACAGCAGCCTGACCTCGAGCAGACCACTCCCTCGGCCTGGGCCTCAGTTTCCCCATCTGTACGATGAGGAATCCAGACCAGATGCTTCCTAGAGTCTCCTGCAGCTGAGATCCTGACGGCCAGAAATGCCTCCCAGTGGTTCCTGACCTGGAAACGCGCTGAGTGGCCCTTCTATGGGCCGAGTGGGGGATTTCGGTGGCCCTTCCTCTCCTCCACTCAGGAGCTCTCTCCATCTGCCCCCATCGGGCCTGTCCCTTCTCCCTCCCGGATGTGGCTCAGCTCCCATGGGGAGCCCGAGGGGCTTCCCCTGGTGGCTGAGGGCACTTGAGAAAGTAGTAAGAGCCATTGAATGTGGCCAGAGAGCTGTGCAGGGCTGCAGAGGGAAGACTGAGAGGGAGTTCCCATCACACCCTCTTAGCTTAATGGTGTCCGAGGCATCCCACGGGGACCCTCACTGAGAAATGTTTCTAAACAGCAGAGCTCTGCAAACCCGCAGCCCCAGCTGCCTTCTTTTTGGTGACAGCCTACCTGAAATGAACATCACAGCACCCAGCAGCGGTCATGGCCTGTGGAACACGTTATCGTGTGCC
Source organism: Neofelis nebulosa (assembly GCF_028018385.1). Lineage (NCBI taxonomy): Eukaryota > Metazoa > Chordata > Mammalia > Carnivora > Felidae > Neofelis > Neofelis nebulosa. The sequence goes on from NC_080783.1 coordinate 215,844,966, forward strand.
TGGCGGGGACCGCAGCCCCCCTCAACCTCCCGACGGACGGGGAAACGGGCTCAGGGAGGGGAGAGCCACGGGCTAGAAAGTGAACATACACCCAGGTCCAGCCTATTCGGCAGTCGGGCCCTCTCTAGGCCAACGGGAGGAGGAAGTTCCCCACGGCCCCCTGCAGTTTACCCAGACGTGGATGAGGACCTACGTCTACCTCCTTCCACCCCCCCCACCCCGCCCACTGAAAGCAGCTATGTGATATGGGGGAGCCTCCCCTGCCTGACCATCTTTGGACCACACTGAATGATCCAGTTACGGGGGCTGTGAAACCAGAAGGATGTGTCCTTGGGACATAACCCACCTGCCGGGACGAGCTGCGGAGGCTGCAGCTAGCTGACAGAGCCAGTGATGCGTTAGGACCTGTCACCCGAGCATCCCCCGATGGGTCCACTCTTGGGGACCGTGAGGGCACAAACAGGTCATTCCCCCCTGGACCTTGTAGGAGGTCAACGATGACGCACAGGGCCACGGTCTGATGGCTTTCCAAAGGCCGGGCAGAGACCAGCAGTGCACTGGCCACGGAGAGGGAGATGGGCACCGGGCCGGGGAAAATATCCATCCTGATTTCAGTTGGTCACTAACAGAACCCAGGAAGGCCTCCCCACCTCAACACTTTTGACGGGGGCCTGCGGGCTCTGCCTCGAGCTCCGCGCACAAAGTAAGGTACCCAGTGAACTCCCACCGAGGAAGCCGCCCGGCGGGGAAGGCAAGAGTTTACTTATTTGATGATCGTGCAAGGTGCGTCAGCCGCCCTGCCCATCTCCAGGAAGCTGAGGCGCTCGTCACAAACTTCACATAGTTTGTATGAATGGGAGGGGCGGGCACTGAGGGCGCCCAGTCGGGAAGTGAATCGGGTGCTTTTTATGGGAGCAGAAGGTTGAGGAACTGGACGGTTTATGCGCCAACTTCCACATCTCAAGGAGCGATGGACACCCGGTGGCCTATCTGAACACGCACGGCCCAGCACGCCGGCCGGAGCTCTCCTGCAACCCAGCTCACGCCTCCAGAGCCCGGGGCTGCGATAGCTCACAGGCTAAATGGACGAACTCTGCGTCCGGGAGGTCAAGGACAGCGTCTCGCGTCAGGAAGTGCCCCTGATTCAGCCACGTTCCCATTCCCACCCGTCACCTTGGCCGCCCCTGTGACTGCAAGCAGCTTCCAGTGCAAGTGCTCTGTGAGCTGGATTCTAGACAGTTGTGGCTGGAGGATGGCCATCCCAGGGCATGTGGGCACCTCTCCTTAACGTGAAGCAGGTCTCACCAAACAGAGGCAAAACAAAACCCCAACCCCTTGTCCTTGGCCACCAGGGAAGGAGGCCTGACCCCTGGCTGGGTAATGAGGCACCTTTGGTTCCCGGCTCCCCCGACTCTGAGAGCCAGTTGTCCTCATGGGACCAGCGTTTTGGGGGACAGGGCGTCTAGAACAATCCCTTCCCTCCTAAGTGGCCTCTCTCCCCCAGAAGGAAACTCTTGCAGGTTGGGTGATTAGTATCCTTGACTAGGGCACTTCTCTGCAGTCCAGCTGGAATGGTGATGTGGGAGAGAGCCACCAGCGGGTGAGGCGCCCCGGGAGGGGACCCAGGGAGGCCAGGAGGACCCCAGGAGGAGGTCACCAAGTCAAAAGTCTCCTGAGGAAAAGAGCTGAGCCGTCTCCAAACCCACAATCACGACAGACCTCACCAAACTTACTTATCCGGGAGCAGTAAAAGGGAGACTTTGAAAATGCTGGAACCGCAGGGAAAATGCTTCCTTAGTGGGAGACGCTAAGTGGGAGCAGGGAGGACCCATGAGGCAGGGACTCTCCCTTGGGGGACGGTCAGTCTGCGGCTTGCAAGTAAGTCTTTTCATTTTTGCATCTCCGGGGTGTGGGGGCGTGTGGCGGGGGGGACAGGCAGGCCCAGGGCCCAAGCTGGGTCCTGTCTCCCCAGGAAAGAGGAAGGGTGACACTACAGTCCCTCTGGCTGCAGCTTCAGTCCCAGAAAGTCTCAAAGCTGGAGGAGTCAGAACAAATGGGCTGTGGTCAGAGGCGGCTGGACGGTGGGGGAGGTCACCCAGGGGCAGGAGGGCCGGGTGAGCACGGAGGGCGGCCACGCTTAGCGACTTAGGCTGACGGGCTCTGCAAACCGCTGGTCCCTGCTGAGGGCAGGACCTGGTGGCTGGGGTGCGGTGGGGTGGCGCTGGGCGGGGTGGGGTGGGTGGGGAAGGAGGGCTCAGACAACTTCCCAGACTAATAAATCAGACCGCCCCAGAGGCTGTGACCCTGAGAAGACGTTATCTAGCCAGCCCTGGCTAGACCTTCTGCCCGTCACACTCCGCTCCCCCCGTGGACCACGGACCTGGGCTGCCATGACAGTCTCCCTTCCTCAGCTGCCTTGGACGGTAAAGCAAACCCTCCTGGCAGAAGACACAGGCGCCCTTTGACCTCGCCCAGTGAGCACCCCATCTGAGAGCAGTCTCACCTTCCCCTCAGGTGGCAGGCAGCACGGGGGTCTCGTGGGAATGGTCTGGAATTGCCGCCTCCACATCTACGGTGGGCGGAATAGTGTCCCCCCCACCCCAAATTCAGAACCACTTAGATCCTCAGAATGTGACCCTCTTGGAAACAGCATCTTTGCAGGTGTAATTAGCTAAGATAAGGTCATGCCGGAGTAGGGGGGGGCCCTGAATCCAATGGCTGGTGTCCCAATAAAATGAGGCCATGTGATGACGGAGGCAGAGGTGGAGTGATGCGTCCACAGCGAGGACAGTCATCAACCAGCCGAAGCCAGGAGGGAGGCCTGGGAAGGGTTCTCCTTGGAAGACCCAACCCTGGACACCTTGATTTTGGACATCTGGCCTCTGGAACTGTGAGGGATTACATTCTGTTGGTTTCAGCACCCGGTTGGTGGCCATTTACTCCAACAGCCCAAGGAACTGAACACACCGCCCTTCCTGCTCCTCTTCTGAGCCTCTCCCCACCCCAACCCTGACGACTTCTGTCAAGGTCACCGGTGATGGCCTTGTTGCCAAAGCTGATGGACACTTCTCCGCCGTCACCATACTGGACCTCGTCCTTCCTCAAGTCCTTCCTTCACTTGTTGTCCAGGATACCACTCACCTCCCAAGCCCCACGGCCACTCCGCCTCCTCACCCCTCCATCCACCTGACCCCGAAACACTGACGCGCCCCAGGGCTCCGCCTCAGCCCTGCCCGCTCACTCCCTGGGTGAGCTCAACCCGGGGTCCCAGCGTCACACACCGTCCAGCCGCGGATGACCGTCCCACTGACTGTCTAGACTGGCAGAGCCATCTAGATGTGTGCAGTGAGCATCTCAAGCTCAAGTTCCCTACTCTGGCCCAAGCCCTGGTCCCCTTTCCCCTGGACAACTGTCATGGCTCGTCCCTGGCCTCCCAGGGGCCACTCTTGCCTCCACCGTTCATTTCTACCCAGCAGCCAGAGTGGTCCTTCCCTAGAAGGAGAGTGTGAGGTGCTCTGTCGGTATGGAACCGAGGTGTGGGTGAGCTGGCCGAGGCTGGCACTTATCCTATTCTGTGTGTGTGTCCGGCTGTCGGCATTGTACCAGCCTCATGGGTCTTCCTATCTGCATCCTCCAAAGTCAACTGGTTGTGCAGAATGGGGCCCATTCATGACGGACTGGGACTGGGGGAGCCGAGAAGGCTAAAGGGCGTCCGGATATTGCCTGGCACCAAAACCCAGGAACCAAAGAGTTCGTGGGACTGATCGCAGCCGCACACTCACAAGCCAGCTCAACTTTTTACTTGGACCTTTTCCTCTTGCCTTTAAATTTCCCTGACTGTCCCTTCAGGGAGGCGGATTTGAGGCCTGCCCTCCCGTCTCCTCGTCTGACTGCCTCTCGAGTAAACCCTTTCCTTGCCGCGTCCCGGATGTCCCAGGGATGGTCTTCACTGCCCATCGGGGAGGCAAACTTGGCTTTGGCTACAGCATGGCATTTCAGGGGGAGGGAGGGGTCCTCATCATTAGTCAAGAGAACCCAAGGTAGGCTCAAGCCACCTGGTACTTGGGGGTCTCCACCCGAGACCCGGCTCACAAATGCAACTCTCAACAACACATTCCAACGCCCGCTCCCCACTCCCCTCAAGCCCTGTACATTTCCCCAACAAGAAAAGTTACAGAAGCATCCGACTTGCCACCTGAGGCAGAGCTGACAGGGCATCCCCTTTACAAGACGCCCGTCTGGGCCTCCAGGACTGTTTTGGGTCTCACCCTGACTCAGCAGAGGAACAGTTCGGGGTGAGTGTGCCCTGACTTGCCACGGTGAACAGGCTAGTCCCCTCCGGGCCACTCAGGGGTCTGTGTTCTGTATTAGAGCTGGCCACGGGAACAGTGGAGCCCTGCAAACACACAACACTGATGGACCTGTTCCTGGAGGGCACCGGGGGGCTGGACAGCTTTATGGAGACCAATAGCCCCAGTGGCCTGGCGACAACACAGGGGGCCCAGCAATTCATTCATCTGTCTGGCTGCACAGAATGGGCATGAAACGATCTGGGGCTGTGGTCATTCTTCTGCCAGGGCCAGGGCTCCTGAGATCCTAGGTCCTGGGCAGGATGTGCCTGGTTCTCCTAATCCCTGTCTTTCCCGGCCCAGGGCAGATGTGGCTGTAGACTTTCTACTACCATCACCTGGGGAGACAGACTCACAGAACTTGCTCTCCTGGTTCCCTAGACCAGGTCTGAGATAACATCCTGGGGGGAGGTTACCTGCTGGACGCACACCTGACTGCTCCTGCCAAGAGTCCCATGACCTAGGGGTACTGGGTTGCACAGGTGAGTTCATTGCCATCACCCAGCCAAAGCCAGGGGCAAGGAGCGAGGGAAAGAGGCAGTGGAGACTTCTAAAGAGAAGTGTTTAAAACTTCCCTCTGCCTTATGTCCCCGGATATTTTCTCTGGTATCTTCCAAGGCTGAAGTAGGGAAGGGACATGGGAGAAGCTGAAGGTTTGGAGGCAGCACGACCAGAGTCAGCGTTTGTGCTTCTGACCCCAGCAGGGGCTTCCCCGACTGCTCACCTGGCCTAAGGGTGGGGTTAGACCTCGGGGTGCCAGGCCAAACCTGCCCCTTAAAAATGGTCAGCACATGGGCGGGCAAAGCTTTCTGTATCGCCCCCTTTCCAAGGTGGGGCTTGCAGATGGTAGAAGGGACCCATGAAAGAGGGAGGGCCAAGCATGGGGATGGACAGTTCTGGAATTCTGGGACCTCCTGCCACCATGGGGTCCCAGCCACAAAGCCACCCACGGAACCCTCTACTTCCTAAACCAGGAGGACAGTGTGGCCACATGCGGGCTACTTAACATGTGGTCTGAGAAAGGCCACTACCTTTTCCAAAGGACCAGTGGGAATCACTGCTGATTCAGCCTCCTTCTAATCCACATGATCCTCCCCCAAAAGCCTCCTGACATCCTGACTGAACAAATCCCTCCAGGGGACTATGTCCCAAAGGAGCCAACTCAGAAGACTCCAGCACCAGAAGAGAGAGACCCTAAACCTGTTTAATGAGCAACAGAGAACACTGGTTTTCATTTCTGTAAGAGGTCCTCATACTCCGAAGACTGCAAACCCCAGCTCAATAGTAAACCCCCAGCTACTGTGCCAGATTTTGGTCAACCGCAGATCAAAACTGGAGACAGACCAACCAGAAAAAAAGAGCATCTATTCATGCATGCATGCATCCATCCATGCATCCATCCATTCATCCAACCATCCACTCATCCATCTATCCATCCATCCATCCATCTACCCATCCATCCATCCATCCATCCATCCACTCATCCATCCATCCATCCATCCATCATCCATCCATCCATCCACCCACCCATCCATGCATCCATCCACTTATTCATCCCTCCACCCATCCATCATCCATCCATCCATCCATCCATCCACCCACCAATCCATCATCCATCCACCCATTCATCATCCATCCATCCATCCAACCACCCATCCATCCATCCACCCACCCATCCATCATCCATCCATCCATCCATCTACCCACCCATCCACCCATCCATCCACTCATTCATCCCTCCACCCATCCATCATCCATCCATCCAACCACCCATCCATCCATCCACCCACTCATCCACCCATCCATCCACTCATTCATCCATCCACCCATCCATCATCCATCCATCCAATCACCCATCCATCCATCCACCCACCCATCCATGCATCCATCCACTCATTTATCCATCCACCCATCCATCATCCATCCATCCATCCAACCACCCTTCCATCCACTCATCCATCCACCCATCCATCCATCCACCCACCCATCCACCTGTCCATCCATCCACCCACCCATCCACCCATCCATCCATCCATCCATCTACCCACCCATCCACCCATCCATCCACTCATTCATCCATCCACCCATCCATCCATCCACTCATCCATCCACTCATCCATCCACTCATCCATCCATCCATCCATCCAATCACCCATCCATCCATCCATCCATCCATCCACCCACCCATCCATGCATCCATCCACTCATTCATCCATCCACCCATCCATCATCCATCCATCCATCCACCCATCCATCCATCCACCCACCCATCCACCCATCCATCCATCCACCCACCCATCCATCCATCTACCCACTCATCCACCCATCCATCCATCTACCCACCCATCCCCCTATCCATCCACTCATTCATCCCTCCACCCATTCATCATCCATCCATCCATCCAACCACCCATCCACCCACCCATCCATCCACTCATTCATCCACTCATCCATCCACTCATCCATCCACTCATCCATCCATCCATCCATCCATCATCCATCCATCCATCCATCCATCCATCCATCCATCCACGAGGTGCTATCAGGTAATCTGGCCGACTCCAGCTAGAATTCTTCATTTAAGCAGAGGAAGGCAAGAGTGACCTCTGAGGATCTGAATATGCTGGGATGTCTATCTAAAGACAATTTAGTTCCAATGACTGTGAACTTTTGGCCAGGCCCAGCCAGGATCCTGGGGACACAAGAAATCCAGGAATGCTGCCACACTGGACAGCACAGAGGACACTTACGGTCGAGGCCGTTCAAGTAGCGCATGCGGATCTCACAGTGGCCCCAGACGGCACTCACTACAGGATACAGTTTTTTGCCCTTGAGTCCTCGAAAAGCCACTCCCATGTACTGTCCGTCCACAATGAAGCTCAGAGTCCCGTCATCCATGTCCAAGGCCACAAGGAAAGAGTCAGGGACAATAAATGTCTCATCCGGCTCCAAAAAGGCCGGGTATGTTTTGCTCGGCTGGTTTTTGCCATCGTGATAGAGCCGGTTGCGCCCCAAGTCCCAGCCCCAGGACTCGTGGTTATTCCCCACGAGAGTCGTGTACCCAACGGAGTGCAGGGGGGCGTCCGCCGTCGCCACCCCCACCACGGCGTGCGTGCCCCGCTGCCTCATGGCCCACGTGATCTGCCACACGTGCAGCCCACGCGTGTACCCGACTTTGCCCCTGATGGCGTCCGTGCTCTGGGCCACCGGATGCCGGTGAAAGATCAGCTTGTCGTCCTCCTTCACGAAGACGTTGAGCGATCGGTCGTTGTTGTTCCACGAGTGGAGCAGCTGGATGTCGTAGGACACGGGGGGCATGTCCAGCAACAGGTCCAGGCGGGTGGGCTTGCAGTAGTCCAGGCCCTGGAGCTCCTGCTTCAAGGGCCGGTACGTGGGGTCCCTCATGTCCACAGTCTTGATGCCTCCGGTGACCTTCTGACCCATGTTCGCCTTTGGTTTCACCTTTGCACCGACTCCCAAGGCAAACTCATCAATCGTGGGGTCTCCCGTCCAGTTTTCCAACGAGGCCCAGAGAGACGTCCCAAGGAAGGTTTCCAGGCGGCCTCTGTGGACTGTGGCGCACTCAGTGTTGCCTATTGGATGGAGAGAGAAAGAGCGGGGTGAGCAGGGCGTGTGGGAAGAAGGGGAACCCGGAAACCAGGAGCATAAGGCTACCCACGCGGACACATCCCAGCCACCTGGCCTCTGTGCTCCCAGTACACCTGATGCGGGCTCTGGCCCCATGACTACACCGCCAGGAAGGTAGAGGGGCTGTTCACCAGCGGTCAGCACGGGGACGCGGGCCTGGGGACTGGGCACCATGCTCGCTGGTGTCAGCTACACGACACTCTCCAAATGCCTCATCACGGTTTCCCAGGGCGGAAGGCCAAGTTAGCAGGGATCCTGAAATCAGCCCTGGGGCAGTGGGCATCTTCCTTGGGCAAAGCAAAGGGAGGCTTGTGTCCCTTCCCTGCTGTCTGCAGGGAAAGTGAAGCCCCGACAGGCAGCGGAAGCTTCCGGACTCCATTTCCCAGCACCTCCTCTTTTCTAGCACAGTTGTTTGCAGGGGTTCGCGCTAGGGGAGGCGACCCGGGCGTAGGCGGAAAGCCCCCCTCCCGGCCTGCTGGTCCCTGAGGCTGCAGCGACCTCCCCAGCAAGTCCTGTGTCCCTCCTGGGCCGCGGCCACCAGTGACACTCTTCTCATGGCCCCTGGTCAGGTGAGAATGAAGACTCTCGCCCCCCACCCCCAGGTAGTTCTGGACCAACACTTAGAGGACCGTCACTTTTCCCCGCCTACACCCTTGAACGAGCAGCCGGTGTTTGGCCCCTTGGGTCCCAACAGCCCATCTGGGGAGGAAGCCCAACTCCAAGACTTCACCGTGTCATGGGGTTGTAGGAGAGACCTCACTGCAGCTGTCCCGTCCCCTTGGCTGGCAGTACCAGGAGGGTTACGACCAAGGAGGAGGGTGTGACACATGGGTGCCCAGGGGCCGGCAGGGTCAGGAGGTGGGGCGGGCGGGGGCCATCCGCAGTGGGCCTGCTGTCTCTCCTGGGCCTTCCAGCGAGCCCGGAGTTGCCTCCCTCCCCTGGGACCACGTCTTCAGGGTGACCTGGCTTCTAGGAGGCTGGCTCTCGGCAGAGTAAATGTCCCTGTGTGGGAACACTTGGACCCGACCCCCTTATCTCAGCGAGCACACCAAGCTTCTCGCCCTCCCCTTTCTGGTGTGGAATGGAAGGCTTGATCGCTCCCCGACGCATGGGCATTTCTTCAGAGACAGGCTAGGACTTCTTGTGTCGAAGGTATGCAAAGCTGGTATAAAGCAGAGGTGTCCCTCTGCAGCCAGAGGGCCACCCTGGTTCTGGAAAGTTCTGTGGATATCGTGACCTGATGTCCCAGATCCCCCAGTTTCAAGCTTTCAGGCCCATTGAGTCCTGAGAGCCATCGAAACCTCCAGGACTCGCCTGTGGTCCCGCGGAGGGTTTGGCACCTGCTTGCCAGGCTGTGTGGGGGTGGGGGTGGAGAGAGCCAGGGTTTGGGGGTGCAAACATGGTCCTGGTAATTGCAGAGACTGGGGCCCACCAGGCTGCAGCCTTCCCTGAACCCCCTCTTCCATGTCTCCCCAGACTCCATTCGAGTATTTTCCTGAGCTGGTCCGGGGCAGTTCTCCAAGTCGGAAGCACCCAACCCATCTCTGCCTGGGCGCCTCCCTCTGGCTGGTGCCCAGTGGCCTCCCCGTGCAGGACGCTGGTGGGGACCCCAGTCAGCTCTCTGGAGGACGGGAGGGAGCTGACTTCCTCAGAGAGCTCATTTCACTGCTTCCTGGAGCACAACGGCCATTGCCCTTTGGTGGGATCTATCCCAGCACCTCAGCGTTCCCATGCTGGGCACAGGTGGGGGAGTGAGGAAGGGGCTGGGGGTCAGGGGAGACACTGGGCAGGCAGAACATGCGGGAGAGAAATGCGGCAGGGAGAAGTCCTTCCAACACATTAACTTCAACTACTTGGAGAGAGGGACTCCTGGGTGGCTCAGTTGGTTAAGCGTCCTGACTCCTGATTTCGGCTCAGGTCGTGATCTCACGGTTCATGAGTTCGAGCCCCATGTCGGCTCTGCACCGGCAGCGCGGAAACTGCTTGGGATTCTCTCTCTCTCCTCTCTCTGCCCCTCCCCTGCTCTCGCTCCCTCTCTCAAAATAAATAAACCGTAGAAAAATAATAAACTACCTGGAGAGAAACGGGTGGAAATGGAGCATGGGGGAGGTGGGGAGAGCTGGCACAAGTCAGGGGTGGAGCTGGGGAAGGGATGGGGGGTGACAAAGGGAGAGAGGAAGGGAGTTCTCAGGCCTGGGAGCCGGGGCCTGCACACATATAACTCCTGCTTCAGCGAGACCAGGGATCAGCAAACTTCTCGGATAAAGGGCTAGATAGTAAAAAGTTTTAGGCTTTGTGGCCAGGCAGCCTGTGATAACTACTCAGCGCTGCCTTGTGGCGTGAAAGCAGCCCCGGACGGTGCGTTGATACGCGAGCATGGCTGAGTTCCAATAAAACTTTGTGAGAATAAGCTGGTCCCTATTCTTGGCCGAGCTCGGCCAACCTCTGGGCTAGACAAGGGGCCTCGCACCTCATCTCCGCCGAAGACGGAGTGCCGAAGTGGAAGGCAGAAGATGTACGCGGGAGGGGATCTGGCGGCCACAGCGTCAGGCCGGCCTCAGAGCGGGCCAACAGAAAACACGGCATAAGCTCGCGGTGGCCGCGGGCGACCTGTTCAGGTCAGTCAACCACGCTCTGAGATTCCACGGCCTGCAGGCAGAGTCCGTTTGCGCGGCCCTTGTGTTAAGCTCCTACCCTCCTGGGCCAGCAACCCAGGGCACCGTCCAAGAGGGAGGGTCCTTTCGGGCCCCCGGACCGCGTGACCTCGAGCAGCGGGAGTCTCTGGGAGGAAGAGGGGCAGGGTAAATTGTCTGCGGCACCGTGGGGTGGCTCCCGCCCAGGGGACGTGGCCCACCCGCTCTGCTGCCTCTGGGCCAGCCCGTCTTCAGGGTCACCCCCAGGTGGTCAACCACCATAGCAACCCTGGAGCCATTCTTGATTCATCCGTCACCTGCCTGCCCCCACCCCGTGTCCAGGCTATGGTCCAAGTTGACACTTCCTTCTCGTAGACCTCAGGCTGTCCACGCCTAGCCACCTCCTTGCCTCCCTTTCCTTCCATTTTTAAATGTGGCCGCAGAGATCTGCCCTTCTGGGGGTCTCCAGAAACTCCACTAGCCCCTTCTTGGGAAGAGCCAGTAAGGTTCTCCCCCCTCAACGTGCACTTCCCTACTTTGCTCCCATCAGCGCTGCCCCTGGGGCTTCCAGTCCTGTGGGGGGGGTGGGGACTCACGCACCTCGGGCCACTGCCTAGGACTCGCCCTTAGCTTTTCCGAGGCTCTGTTTGCTCCTGGGACAGGGGTGTCCCAAGCTCACCTCTCCTCAACAGAGACAATGTTCCAGAAAGGACCTAGTACAACCGGCATTTTCACTTCTGCTTTCGTTTTTATTTTTATGTTCCAGGCTGTGCTCTGCACACTGAACAAAGATCCCTGTTATCCATTTTCTTGGTCCCTGCACTTGGTCCTATGATGGACGCTGGCCTTGAGCCAAGACCCAGGTGTCTGAAATGTTGCGTAAATAAAATTTAACTTCCCCCCCGCCCTTTTTTTTTTTTTTTTTACTTTTATTTATTATTAGGGACAGAGAGAGACAGAGCATGAGCATGGGACGGGCAGAGACAGGAGACACAGAATCCGAAGCGGCTCCAGGCTCAGAGCTGTCAGCACAGAGCCCGACGCGGGGCTCGAACCCACAAACCGCGAGATCATGACCTGAGCTGAAGTCAGTCGCCCAACTGACTGAGCCACCCAGGCGCCCCTAACGTCCCTTCTAAGCCCGGGGTTGGCAAACTTGTTCTGTGAGGGGCCAGATCGTAAGTATTCTAGCCTTTTCAGATGATATGTAAATGAACGGGCATGGCCATGTTCCAATAAAACTTTATTGCCAAAAAACGGTGGGCCAGATTTGGCCCGAGGCCATAGTTTGCTCACCTCCATCCTAAACCCATGCCAACTGCTGACGTTATTTCCAAAATGCCTGGACGCGGTTCTGGGGGGCTGGGGAGGGCACGGAGTAACAGAGGCACCGGCTTGGCCTGTGCCGCAATCGCTAACACTGGGCCAAGGAGTCGGCAGGGGATGCCACACTTCAGGGAGGAACCAGAAGAAGCAGAACAGGCCCCAGCTCTGGGACCAGTCCCCTTTCCTGCCTTCTGAGAGGCAGACGCAGATGTCCAGGCCTTTCAGGGCCTAAAGTTGTCACAGGAGTGTCAGGGCCTGGAATGGCCCAGCGAGTCCCTAGTGAGTCTCCACGCATTGGGAGGACCCAGACCTTGTCCCCCTGGGGGAGAAATAAAGCTGCAGCAGGTGTGGCCGTGTGTTGACCTACCGGGCTGGAACAAGAGAGGCCGAGGACAGAGACGGCCCTCGGCCATCGCCACCACCCCTGGGCTGTGGCTCTTTCACTCTCTCTGCGGGGTTCTCGTTCACAAAGCTCGTACACACAGGGGCGCCTGGGCGGCTCAGTCGGTTAAGCGTCCGACTCCCGGTTTCGGCTCAGGTCACGGTCTCACGGTTTCACGAGTTCGAGCCCCGCATCGGGCTCTGTAGCTGGCAGCGAGGAACCTGCTTGGGATTCTCTCTCCCCGGCTCTCTAGGCCCCTCCCGCACTCACACTGTCTCTGTCTCTCTCAGGATAAATTAATCAATTAAAAACAAAAAGCACAGGACACGGGGTCCCCAAGACTACTCAAGACCGTCGCGAGCCAGCTCTCAAGACAAATTCCTCGTTTGCACCCCTCCCGCCCCACCAGCCTCTGATTGCCCAAGTAACATACTGTCCCCACTGTCCTCAGTCCCTGCTTCTTCCCCAAGATCAAAGACACGCCTGGAGCAAGGGTGAGCAGGACTCCAGGGTGACCTGGGGCGGCGGGGGTGGGCAGGGATCTGTGTTTTTGGTGGGTGGGGTGTTGCCCGTGTAACGGGCACAAATACAGCAGCAGGATGGCTCTCTGAACCAGGAGCAAGAACGCACGCGTACCTAGAAACACACGTGTGTGCGCACGCGCACTTCAGTGGGAGCAAAGTAAAATATGTACAAAGGAGCTCTGACCGTCGGACTGTCCCTCTTGCCGGTTCCGGAGAGTCGACAAGTCATTCTGGGTTGGGAGCTCCTGGCGACATTTTTTTCGACAGGTAAAATCAAATTAAAGATCAAACAGGGTCAGAGGAGAAAACTAACCGCCAAAGGGTGGGTTGGAAAGCCCGCGAGGGAAAGGGCCCCCTTCACACAACGGGCAGAGAGCGTGCAAGTCCCAACACAGAGCTGCACCTCCTGTGGGGTCACGTTCTCGAGCCGCGGCTGGCACGGGGCCCCGTGTGGTGCAAGTCACTGGAGGGGGTTCAGGAAAGGCCGCGTGGACGGCTTTCTCACCTGGAACAGCAGGCGAGGCGCCCACCCCACCACGTCTCCCTTGTCGGGGACCTCGACCTCGTGGTCAAGTTCGCCCACGCTGATGAGCGGCTGTGGAGCCGTCCCTGAGACCGAGGGTGCTCCTGGGGCCTCAGTCTTCACGCTCCACTTCCCTTCTGCTCAGCCGGGGCCCTCCTCCCACTCACCAACCTGGCACAGCACTGGCCCCAGTATGCCGGGGGGGGGGGGGGGGGGGGGGGGGAGGGGACAAAGGGGGGAGGACCCGCCCCTGACATCAAAGCCAAGCACATGGTTCTGTCTGGTGCACCGCAGGGCTGCCTGGGGGCGTCAGAGAGGAGCAGGCAGTGGGAGGGAAGCAGGAATCACAGCCAAGGGGCAGGGACACTGGCCCTGTAAACTGCCTCGTCTTTCCCAGAAGAGGGACACAGAGGGGCGTGAGCAAACACACCTCAGAAGCTTTACGACTCTGCATACTTACTTAACAATCGCGTGCACTGAGATTAAAGGCTCTGGGGCCAGGGGTGGGGGTTGGGGGTGGGGCACAGAGGGCGAGTGCCTGCTGTCAGGCCAGATGTCGCCGAGCCCTGTGGTTTGACTTGGGGAGACCCCTTTCCCTCTCCTGAACAACCCCCCCCCCCCAACTCTCCCCCACTAATGGTACGCACACATCATCTTCGATGGGTCAAAAGCCAGCTCATCCACTGCAAAAGGGGACGCCTCTCAGACCCTCTAAGGGGCAAAAGCATCCCACTTCAGGGAGCCATGCGGGATGCACAGGGTTTAAAAGCTTGAGGTGGTCTAGAGAGAATGTGGGGGAAAGCCACCCACGCACAGGTATGGGGGTGCGTCCGCAACACGCACCTGGGCACGTGGGGCCACGTGGCGGCCGCCATCCAGACGTATGACACCCAGCAATCACCTGCCAGCTGCTCTCCCAGGATCTTGCCTACGGAACCCGAGAGCCCTGCACGGGGACACGGGGACAGAGACGCTCACGGCCCTACGACGCCCCCCGGCCTTGGAGAGGAGCAGACAGCCCCCTCGGACGGCTGACTTCTACAAAACCTCACGTGACGCTGTTCCATGGAGAACAAGATGCAGGAGGGGATCCTATTTCTGTAAGAACGGAATTTAAGAAGATTCTATCTGCACACGTTTATCTGTGGGCAGGCACAGAGAAAGGTCTAAAATGAATAAACACCAAAGCTTTCACAACGGTTAGCCCTGGAGGGGGGCGGGGTGGAAGGAACGATGCATTCACCGTGAACACTTTTTGAACTGAGTTTTTTTTTGTGTGTGTGATTCACGTATTACTTGGGTAACGGAATGATTTTTTTTTTTTTCAACGTTTTTTATTTATTTTTGGGACAGAGAGAGACAGAGCATGAACGGGGGAGGGGCAGAGAGAGAGGGAGACACAGAATCGGAAACAGGCTCCAGGCTCCGAGCCATCAGCCCGGAGCCCGACGCGGGGCTCGAACTCACGGACCGCGAGATCGTGACCTGGCTGAAGTCGGACGCTTAACCGACTGCGCCACCCAGGCGCCCCTGGTAACGGGATGATTTTTAAGCACACGGAAACGAATAAAGGCTGGAAAAGAATACTGGCTTTACACTTCCACAGATGAGTTGTTTCCCAAAGTAACTCCTGAAGGCCCTCCACGTGTGGGTCACTTCTTCTAAGGCGGGCACAGGATAAATGTTTGATTCGGCCGGGAAGACGCACAGGAAGGATCCAGAATCGGGAGGAGGGCGAGAATCACCGGGTACAGCCCAGGGGGCCGTCCCAAAGAGGGACGTTACTTCCACAATGATTGCTCCCAGGATTTCCAGTGGCCCGGTTTCTAACTCATAATTTGAAATTGCCCAGTAAAAATGGGGTGGCTCCTGTCTCCCCTGGACCCATACGAGCTCGCCTAAAACTCATCCTTTTGTTTTGTGGTCTGAGGAAAAGTCCGTTGAATGGGCGGAGGGACCGCTCTGATGGAGACACATCCAAGGTGACCGGTGACAAATGGATGGGGTGGGGGAGGAGGGAGGGCACACACCCAGGAGGGCTGCCGGGGACAAGAGTGGCAGTCACACACTCACCTCCTTTTAACTCAAGTCCCCCTCAGCTTGTCCGATTGACCCCAGAACAGTAAAACCATTGTTTTGTCCCAAGATGGGGAAAGAATGAAATGCAGGCTACGGAACAAGGTGACCCATTTATAAAGCCTCCTTTCACCTGAAGATCAAATAAACCCCCTCCCTCCGCCTCCCCACCTCACACATCGGTGTCTGCAGCCCAGAGTTTTGCAAGAGAAGCACGCCCCGAGCGGTCTGTGATTCTTTCAGACAACTTTGCAGCTTGTTGACTTGCTGTCCGGCTCTGCCTGTCAGTTAGGGTTTCACGCTCCCGTGAGCCAGGACTCGGGGACACGCTTTGGTGGTGAGCGCGCTCGGGGCGTGCTCCGTGCGAGCCTGGCCACGGAGCCCCTGGCAGAGGTGTTCCCACCAGCAGGATAAGGCCGCGCAGCAACGGTCCCCCGCACCCCCCACCCCCCCATTCCACCTGCCCCTTTGAGGAGAGATTCCCCGGAACACCCAGGAGAGAGCTGTGTTCTTCTCAAGCGGGGATATAAAAGTGAAGTCTCTGCCCCTAGAACCAACAAAATGTATCGGTCCCTTCTGGAAACTTCTGACGAGTGACTTTGGAGAGAAAAGCCCGCATGGTCCAGAGCTCTAGCCTCTGACCTCAAAACACCAAGAATGCACCTGCTGTAAACACCTACGGAAGGACCCAAATTACTCACGGCACTTTCAGAAAGGGCTCACGTCAGTTGAACCCTGCCCCTGGGAAATCAGCACTACATTCATACAGAGACTGAAAATTAAAATAAAGAGCCACGGCTGCACCCAATCAAGGTTGTGATGGCAAGAGCCTGCACTCCGTTCAGATGAGAACCCCTGTTCTTGGAGGGACCTCGGTGACACACAATGACCCACGGACACCTCATCAGAAGTTTGCCGAGAGAGCGGCCGAAGAGCCTTTGAGAGGCAGTGGGAACGGAGCCCGTAGTGGGGGCTGGGCACCCATCAGATGGCACCTGCCTGGTGCCCTCCACACAGGGAGCGGGAAGCCGGGCAGAGAGCTGGGCCACGGGGACAGCCCACGGGAGCCCAGGGGAAAGGCTGTCGGTGGATGAACCACCTCAAAAACTCCAAGCATAAACTCCCTGAGTCCAGAGCAGCGGTCGAGGTCCCAAAAACTTTCTCCGGGAAGAAGAGGCTGTTCTCCTGGATGATGCTCACAGGAGTGCTCCTCCAAGTGGGGTCCCCCGACCCCTTCATCACCTGCCGGGAGAAGCGAATGCCTGGCCTCCCATCCCCGACCCACTGAATCAGGGGCTGCGGTCCAGCGGTCTGCATTCTAAGGAGCCCCCAGCAACATCAGGACACCGCTGGTTCAAAGGAATGACAGCTCAACGTTTTAGAACGTCAGATCCATGTGAAAGAAGAACCACCAGGCTGAGATTCACAACAAGGGTTTTTAAAAACCGCGTGTTCAGTCTTGATGTGAGTGAGATCTTTTAAATGTTACACATGCTCATCAGAAATCTCAATCCAGAGGGGCGCCCGGGTGGCCCCGTCAGTTAAGCGACCAGCTCTTGGTTTCAGCTCAGGCCGTGATCTCGTGGTTTTGCGAGCCCCGCGTTCGGCTGGCTCCACGCTTGACGGCGTGGAGCCCGCTTGGGATTCTCTCTCTCTCCCTCTCTCTCTCTGCCCCTTCCCTGCTCCTGCTCTCTGTCTCAAAACAAACAAACAAACAAACAATAGAAATCTCAATCCAGAAATGTATAAAGTATAAATTAAAGGGTCCCCCTCCCACTGGGGACGGTCCACTTTGAGCAAAGGATCACCCCCAAATACTACTCACCAGTTTGCTTTTTCCAAGTCATAAGAGACTAGTCCTGGTGCCAATTTCGTGTGGTAGGAGCCGCATAATATCCCATTATGGGAATTTCTGTCACTTGCCTTTAGAGATGAATGTGTGAAGGTCACGCGTGGGGTGAGGGATTCTCCCTAGTGGGGTGGCCTTGAGCAGCTTCCTCTCATTAGTCTGTGGCCACCTCGTCTCTCAATACGCTCCAAATCTTGGACTTCAGAGCCCCACCCTACGGTCCACTTCTAGTAGAAGAGTCTACGGCCATACCACCCTGAACGCGCCCGATCTCGTCTGTCCATTTTTAGTAGGACAAAAGCGGAGGTCACGGGAACCTCCCACCAGGCTTCCTGGTCTTTGAACTGGCCACAGTGGCGGCAAGGTGCCCAGGTTCCCGCACAGCTAGTTGGACTGAAGGCTTGTCACCCGGACCTTGAATGGACCACAGCCAAGGAACTTGGAAAGGATTCTAAAAGGAATCAGGCCTTGTGTGCAACCTAATCGCCATTCCTCGTGTGCGATTTCACGGAACTGAACAGGATGCTGAGGGAGAGGTAAAGCCCCACGCCTCGCAGGCCGGTCGAGAAAAGGACTTAACCCTACTTCTAAAGCCACAATAGCTCACGGACCTCCTCCTCCTGTCCTGTCAACCTGGAAAGTCCTGGACCCTGGGCCGCCAGCCCGATGGGAGGGCCACCTCAGCAAGTCCGAAGGTAGCAAATCACTCAATCCTAAATTCCCAGGCAAGCAGAAGGGTCCAGCTGCCAGGTTCCCATGGCACCAGCTTGTCACTGGGGGGTACGGCAAGGAGGCAGGAAGTGGCCTCCCCAGCTGCGGCTTCTCCTTCTTTTTTTTTAATATTTTTATTTTTTGAATTGTACTCTTTAAAAATGTTATATTATGTGAATTTCACCTCGACAAACAAAAAACCATAAATGGATGAAAAATGTCCACGTGTCCAAAACCCACACGGCAGGAGGTGGGTGTGGAAAGGGCTGCAGAACGGAGGGGGGCCCGGAGCTCGAAGAGGTCTAGGGTCACACACAGGGACCCGGCCAACGACGTGCCTCTGTGGGAAGTAAGGAGCCTTCTAGAACTGGGTCACGGCCGCGCAGTTCTCCACTCTCCACCCCACCCCCCCTTTCTTTCCTCCAAAAGAGAAAGCGAGTGCGCACCTGCACCTCTGTGCCTGCTCCCTCTGTCGATGACTCTGGTGCCGGATCTGTCAGCTGCGACCACACCGCGGGGCTTCGGCCCCGGGCTGACGCACGGTGTGACTGGACCTGTCGCCACATGAAAACCTGTTCCGATGGGCTGTTTCTGAGTTCTCGTGAGGATTACTGCTCACAGATCTGGAGAGATCTGGGCCTCCCGCGTCGGTCACCACCACCTCCCCCCGACCCTCTCTGGCCAGACGCCCTCTCGTAAAACCCGGCAAGTTGGCCAAGCGCTCAAGGCCTGTGTGCATCTAGTAGGTGTCTAAAAAAAAATCGGGGTCGCAGGCTCGCCCCATCCCACCAGCACCTGCTGAACCCTGAGGGGCGTGGCATGGGCTTCCCAAGACCCGGTCTTTGTCCCTCAGTCCCTGAGCTTCCCAAGCAGGTGGACAATTCAAGAGCACGGGCTGCGCACGGTCGGCGTTCAGGGAAGTAGGGGGCAGTGCTCCACCTCGGCTGCCAGAGCGCGTCTTCCCCGGGGGGAAACTGGCAAGAAAGTCAGCAAGACAGTCACCTGCAGAAGTGATCCACCCCGAGAGGTGGTCTGTACGTGTTCAGCTGACGAACACTTGGAAGACGCCCAAGTCCCAATAAGGTGCCTTAGGGTTGGAATGCGTTCCAAAAATATTAGGTGCCTCCTGTATACACACAGGTAGAAATCACTGGGGGAGACAGGGAGCAATCATTTGAACAGTTAATGCAAACTTCAGGGGAAGAAATTTTTTAAAGTTTCTTTCTTTATTCTTGAGAGAGAGAGAGAGAGAGAGAGAGAGAGAGAGAGAGAGCATGAGTATGTGAGCAGGGGAGGGGCAGCGAGAGAGGGAAAGAGAGAATCCCAAGCTGTGAGCACAGAGCCCGATGTGGGGCTTGAACCTGCGAACCGTGAGATCGTGACCCGAGCTGAAATCAAGAGTTGGAGGCTTAACCAATTGAGCCACCCAGGCGCCCCTCCAAGGGCAGAAATTTTTATCTGTTGTGTTCCCTGTGGCAGCCCCAATGCCTAGCACAGTGCCTGCAACACAGTAGGTGCTCAATAAAAAGTGTTAAATGACTGTATCTCTAACACAGGGCCAAGTAACAAGTGTCAAAGAAAAAACAGGCAGAGTAGTGAGGACAGAGAAAATGATGGGAACGGGTGGGAAGGGAAGGCTTCTCCGGTACCGCAATGTATGGACGGAGACCGAGATAAATGGAGGGAAAAAAGCACGAGCCTACTCAAGAGGAAGAGCGTTCTGGGCAGAGGGAACAGGATGTGCAAAGGCCCTGAGGTGGCAGCACGCTTGTCGTGCTGGGAGAATAACAGAGGAGCCATGCAGAGGGGCAGGCACACCGGCCTTGCGGGCCACAGTAAGGACTCTGGATTCTTTCTCCAGTGTGATGAGAAACGGGCATAGGGCTTTGAGCAGGGGGAGGACACAGTCTGACATCTGTCCTAACGGGATCCTTTTAGGCGGCTGTGTTGAGAAGAGGCTGTTGGCAGCCAGCGTGGGAGCCGGGAGACCGGCTGAGAAGTCAATGCGAGGTTGCAGCTTGAACCTGAGGGTGGCCGTAGCGGGAAGATCCAGAATGTAACCCGGACAAACTATAGCCCAACAGGTGATATTAGGCGTGAGGACACAGACCCAGAGCCTGGGAAGACGGTGGCCTAATCTGTGAACCCAAGGACTCCAGCTCTTACACGCCCTATGGTGACAGCAGAGATATCGGGTTACAAAACAGGAGGGCCACTCGACCGGTTTTCCTGAGCTCTGGTTCTGGGCTTCCAGAAAAGTTCGTCACTTTTAGAGGCGAACACAAATCTTTTGCACACTTGGCTGTCTTACTCCTTACTGTATGTGAACGTATCACCTCAGGTTTATACCTCAGTCTCCTGTGAGTTTGGTAAAGATCTCTAAACTGTGTCGAAATTGGAACGCCGGGGGAAAAAATCCAGTTCCCGAATCTACAAGATGTGGGTAGGCCATAATGACCCCGAGGGCTCAGCTGGCCCCCTTGGGATCCTTATCGGAGCAGCCGGCTGTCTCTACCTAAGACTTCCTGGGACTCAAAGGGGGTCAGTCGAGGGTAACTTGTTTACCAAGTGCCTGCAAACACGGAGAAGACACACGAAGTCTGGAGTTGGACCACTTGGGCTTAAGCTTCAGCTCCACAAGCTGGGCGACCTTGGGCAAGTTGTCTAACCTCTCTGAGCCTCAGGTGCTTCTCCACTGGAATGGGGGTGGGGGTGGGGGGGGTGACTGCCTGACATCATAGGTTTGCTTTGAGGATTAAGTGAGAAGCCCACAGAAAGCCCAGCCCTTCATACAGACCCACGCTGGTGATGCATCTGTAATTTAGTGGTTTGAGGAGCAGGCAGGAAGGAAGGGAAGCTGGGAGGGTTTCTTGAGAAGGCGTCTCTAGTGGAGGACCAGCTAGAAGAATGGTCGCTTCGGGGTGTCCGTGACTCAGCCAGGTGGCCGCCTCTCGTCATCTCAGGCTCATTCCTGACGACAGAGAGGCCCCCTCGGGAAGCCCGCAGGTGCTGGTGCCACAGGCAGGCAGTGGTCTTGCCCGCCTCTACCGGATGCTCCCCGGTGCCTCCCCCACGTCCCCCGCTGTGCCTGCTGCGGGATGCCGTGGCAGCTGTGGCGGTGGGCCCGTGGTGTCCCGAGTCTGCTGTGGCCTGGGCTCTACTGAGGCCAGGTGGCAGGGACACACACATCTGGAGAAGTTTCTCGGGAAAGCAACTGGATTTGGGCTGGGTCTATCCCACTTGGGAAAGCAACTCGGATCTGGGCTGAGTCCGTCCCACCTATCACATCTGAGGACACAAAAGGAAGGAAGGGGAAGTGGGGAAAAGGGAAATTGGCCCAATATCCATTTAATGGGCTAGTCCCGGATGGCCATCAGGGCAGAGGGAGGAAGAAGCCAGAGTGAATGAATGCGCTCGCTTCTCCAGCCAACTTTGGAAACGTCGGCAGGCGCGGGACCGGCCACTGGAGCTGGGCCAGGTCCCCCTCCACCCCCCCACCCCCGTCCCCTCCCCCGGGTCCTAGGTACACGTGAGGGCCGCGAACGCACGCGGCACCTGCTCGCCTCGGCCACATCAGACAGATTGCGTTTGGAAAGGTGTTTCCTCCGCACGCTGGACTTGCCATGAAATACAACCACCAGCAGGTGACCTTCACGGGGAAATGGGGCCACCCCAGGGCAAGCGGCCCCCGCTCCTCACGGTCACGGCCGTGGGCCGTGCAGACCTAGATGCGGGGACCCCTCTACAGCCCCCCGGTGCAGCGGCGGGCCCCGGGACTGCCTTCCTGGCCGGGCAGCGAGTTTCCAGGGCCGGAGGAAGACCACAGCTCCTCTCCCCCCCGACACACCGAGTATTTCTAAGGCCGTCCCAAGTTTCCGTTCCCATATCAAGAGCGCCTCTTTTCTGCTGAGGCAGCGAGACCCGTCAGCGAAACGAGCTGCCGGGACCCACGTTTTCGTAACACAACGCCTTCCCTTGCAACGCACCAGGGTGAATCACTGAGGGTTAATACTATCGGCAGCTGGGCTGGTGGAAGGAATCCGCGCAGAAGCCGGACGGCGCGGCTCCGGCCGGCCCCCACCCAGATACCCCACCTCTCTTGATTGACAGCACCCCCTTTCCAGGCCCCCCAGTGGAAAGGCAGACGTGACTGCGGTTCTGCACGCGCAACAATCCGACTCCTTCCTTGAGAACAGGCCCTTTAGGGGCCAGGGGACGGTCACCCTGTGCCCCGCATCTAGGCATGCCTGGAGCTGGTGGAAAATGCAGAGTCTGGGCCCTTCCCGGCCGATCTGGGCCCAGGGGGGTGGGGACCGTGGAGCGGGCCCTCCCCAAGGCAGAAAGAAGCCTGGAGGGAACACGCGTCAGAAAGAAGGAAAACAGAGGGGCGCCCAGCCCTCTCCAGCAAGCAGTCCTGAAACATAACTGGCCCCGAACGAACCAAATCTAGAAGCTGACAAGTTTAGCAGAAGTAATGCACAGAGCCCGTCAGGGCCTCATCCTCTTGCCAGACCCCCCGGAACAGGGGGGGGGGGACTTAGAACGGGCCGTAGATTCCCTGGCCCACAGCTTCCAGAAGCCCCCGGCCACTCAGGGTCTGGGGAGACCATGGTTTTGGCAACAGCATTCCAAACCTCTCCTCCTCTCACAGCTCATCAGGGGCTCCCTTCTGCCCACCCTCCAAGCCCTCCTCAGCTCTCCCTTCTTCTCCAAATACCCTCCATTCGCCAGCTAGCCACGCCAGCCTCGCCACTCTCCGGGAGCCTCACACGCTGTCGCGGCCACACCTGCTGTAGCACCGACCCTTTCACTGCAAACAACCCCACCTGCTGGAATCCCGTCCATCTGTCTGTCCCGGCACCCCTATCTCCCGCAAAAACCTCCCCCAGAATCACCTCGGGACGCGGGTCCTGCCAGAACCTAGAGTGCAGGTCCCTTGTGGCCCCAAGTAGCATCCTGGCTGAGGCCCACAACCTTGCCCGAGACCCGCCCCTCACGGCCGGCCAGCAAGTGGCCTCACCGTCTTCTGGACACCTACCGCCGGATCCGGAGTTCTGGAATGTTTCGGGCCAGTGCCTGGGGAAAGCGCCAGGAGAGAAGTCCACGGGCTCTCGGGCTGGGGGCAGATCTGAGGAGGGGAGGCTGCCTCCCTGCCAGTGGCCGGGCCTGCGGGTCCCCCAGGCCTCCTCTGCTGGGGCTAGATCAGCCCTGGCCTGAGCGAGCTCCGCCGTCACCAAGGGGAAGCGGCCCTTGGTTACCACTGGCCGGGAGAACACAGAACGCAAAACAAACAGTGGGGCCCGCTCCTCCACGGACTCACTCCTCGCTGCTGGGAACGATTACAAGGTAACAGGCCAGTTTTTAAAAGCCCTCCAGAAGGGAGGCTGCGGCCCAACGGGAGGCCACTCTGTAACCCGTTCCCTTCCTCCCGCCGCCGCTGCACCCTCCCCAGGACCCCGGGGCCCTCCGTCCACCCACTCAGGGAAGCCCAGGGCAGCTAGGCTGCAAGTCGCAGAGGAAGCCGGGGCGAGGCAGAGTCTCAGGCAGACACGGCAGCTACTTCGGCAGCCACGAAGCCAAGGTCTCAAAACGACAGGTGGGCCCGCGTTGGCAGGTGTGGAGGTGACTTCCCCGAGGACCCCGGCCGGGCCTGCAGGGGCAGGCTCACCATAGCACTGTTCCTTCAGCCCCCTTCCCAGCCCCCCCCCCCCCCCCCCGCTCCGGCAATGACCAGCCCTCTTGTCCCCAAACAGGTTGCCATGAAATTAACAGAAATTCACCAGCTTAAGTTGCCATCAAATTAATAGAAACTCACCAGCTTATTGGGCTCACCAGCCGGGGCTGGCAGGGCGATGGGCTGGGCCTGCACCCGGGCCACAGCCAGCCCCCCAGGGCTCTATCCTCAGGCCCAAGCCTGGGCGCCGACCCCCTGTCTGCCACCAGCCAGAGCGGACCTGGCAGCCAGGTCTCCCCCATGCGGAGGCAGCTCACAGCCGGGGCCTGGGCTGCGTCCCAGGTGCCCATGAGGGAGACTCCAGTGGAAACCGGGAAGGGTTAGAGCCGAGTGGCACTCCTTGCCCCCAGGTGGCGGCGGGGGTTGGGACACATGCAAGGCGTGCAAGCAGAGGTTTTCTGGCTGGCTGCCGCACCCCCACCCCGGCCCCCGGGGATTTACGCCTGAAACTTTAATACCTTCCCGCATTGATTCAAGCCCTGCTTTCCCTTCCCTGCCTCCACACTGGGCAGGTGGGAGCGTCCCGCAGTGTCCCCCTCAAGGGACAGACCGCTAACTCTGGACAGGGAACGTGGTGGCAGCAGGTCGAAATCCCCAACAGAAGGAAAAGCCACCACATTGCCTGTCTTTCCCTCGGGAATTACCCCATCAGGCACGCGGGTCAGGTTTTCCCCGTCTTAGGGAAGTCATGCTGATTGCCGGCTAGAAGAGCCCACCGTGGCTCAGGAGCCTCCTGGCGACAGAGAGAGAGACAGAGAGACAGAGAGACAGTCAGAGACACAGAGAGAGACAGAAACACAAAGAAACAGCGAGACAGAAACAGACACAGAGAGACAGAGATAAACACACAAAGACACAGAAACAGACACACAGACAGACAGAGGGACAGACACACAGAGAGATAAAGAGAGATAGAGACACAGAGACTGAGACACAGACAGAGAGACACACAGACAGACAGGAAGCACAAGGAACACGAGGCGGGAGGGTGCAGGCCCCGAACCCTCCACAAATGTCCACTCGGGGCCCCAAGAGGCCAGAGTGTCCTCGTCAGGAGGGCAGGGCCGAGGATGGGAGTGGGGGACCCTTCCCCAAGCCAGGCAGGAGGGTCAGAACTCACAACCAGAGGGGAGAAGGGTCGCAGAGAGCTGGGGAGCCCCTCCGCCCACCCCCAGCGTCGCCCTGCTCTCACCCCCACAAAGAGGGGTTTCTGTCCCCAAACCGACAAAGCGTTGAGGTTAAAACGAGTCAACGAGCTCAGTGACCAGGCAGGCCAGGGGCTCCAGGGCCAGAGAGGGGTTACCTGGGCAGGTGCAAGGTTCCCGCCTGGGTCGTGCTCTGGGCAGGGGCACCGGTGGCAGTCGCACCTTGAGGGGTCCCCTCCCTCCTTTTAAAAGAACCCAGTACCTTCGGAGGTGAAGCCCTGGCTCGCCTGAGTATCAGGAGCCAAACTCCCGGCCCCCCTGTCCCCCCTGGCCAATCCCTGCTTGTCTTAGAGGGACCAGGGGCCAGCTTCTGCCCCCACCCTGTCCCTGTCACCGAGCTGTTCTTTCCGGGGGGTGGGGGGGCTGAGCAGCGGGGATGAGTCTCAGACTCCCACTCTGACATGCTGGAAACTGAAAGGGAGCATTTCTAGGGCAGCCAGACAGAAACTACTAGAAAGCCCCCCTCGCCAACTCACTTGAGTTGACGGAGAAGTTTCTTCCAGAGCTTCAGGCGTGGACTCTGTTCTGAGGGGGAAGTGAAGGGGCCAAGAATCCCTGGACTAAGACCCCAGACCCTCCTCGGAGCCCCCCTTTCCCTTCCTTCCTTGAGGACTCCCCGCCCGTTGTGATTACAACAGCGGGGACGTTTAGGGTGATAATTAGCAAGCATGTGCAGGAGAAAGGGTCTGGAGCTGGATGGCCTTGAATGCCACTACACGGAGTCAGGACTCCGACACTGGGACCAGGTGACACATCAGAAAGTGCATCCAGGGGCGCCTGGGTGGCTCAGTCGGTTGGGCGCCCGACTTCAGCTCAGGTCACGATCTCATGTACCGTGAGTTCGAGCCCCGTGTCGGGCTCTGGGCTGATGGCTCAGAGCCTGGAGCCTGCCTTCGGTTCTGTGTCTCCTTCTCTTTCTGCCCCTCCCCCGTTCATGCTCTCTCTCTGTCTCAAAAATAAATAAACGTTAAAAAAAAAAAAAACATTAAAAAAAAAAAAAACAAAACAAGAAAGTTCATCCAGCCCCTGGGCTTCCAGAAAGCGCTCCAAATGGAAAGCTCATGAATGTCCCCTCTTTCCACGGAGCAGGTGAACTTGCTCTGCTTAATGAAAAGTGCCGTGAGGGGCAGTGGTTCTATAAACACAGCAACTGATGCCCCTTTCATGCCTCAAGCCTTGGGGACTGTGGCGGGGGAGGTGGCCTCCCGTGTGCCACTCCCCCAAACACTTCCTTGAATGCTGTAAGAAACACTCTTGCTTGCTTGCTTTTACTTTGGGGGGAGGTAGATTAAGAACCAGGAAGGAAGAATGAGAACATTCCTCTTAGGTAAACAAAGTTTGCAGTGGGTTAACGACGCAAGAAACACCACTTCCAACAACAGCATGAGAAAGCGTTGCTAATTTTTCACCCAGAGAAACACGAGCAATAAACACATACGGTCTGTCAGAGGGCTGAGAGAAACAGAGGCAAGAATGAATACACACGGAGAGGCCAACAGCTGCCCGCACATAGTGGGTCCTCAAACAACACTGGATGCTCACACGGCCTTCATTCACTGCGAGAGGTCGGTGGGGGGGCACTTGGGGGCACTTTGCACATATTCCTGAGTTAGGTGATGTCGTAATGATGGCCCACGTGATGTTCAGGTGGTCAAATCTTAACTCCAAAGATCATCTTCCAGCCGCTGACCCCAGAACCAGGGAACCACCGCCTTCTTTTAAAGCACAAAGACACCACAAAGACCATTCAATCAAAACGCTTTGTTTTGTAAAATGGGGCCTCCGCCGCGGGAGATAGTAAGGTAGAATCCTCAAAAAATTAAACACGGAATTACCATTACCAGCAACTCCACTTCTGGGGATACACTCAAAAGAATTAAAAGCGGGGCCTTGAACAGATGTTTGCACACCCACGTTCACAGCAGCGTCATTCGCAACAGCTAAACAGTAGAAGCCACCCAAGCGTCCGTGGACAAGGAGTGGATAAGCAAGCCACGGAGGATCCATGCAACAGAACAGTATTCCGCCCGAAAAAGGAAGGACATTCTGGGGCGCCTGGGTGGCTCAGTCGGTTAAATGTCCGGCTTCGGCTCAGGTCGTGATCTCGCGGTTCGTGCGTTCGAGCCCCACGTTGGGCTCTGTGCTGATGCCTCGGAGCCTGGAGCCTGCTTCAGATTCTGAGTCTCCCACTCTCTCTCTCTCTCTCTCTCTCTCTCTCTCTGCCCCTCCCCAACTCGTGCTCTCTCTTCCTCTCTCAAAAACAAGTAAACGTTAAAAAAAAAAAAAGGTCTTTAATAAAAATAAAAAGGAAGGACCCTATGACATGTGCTACGACATGGGTGAACCTTGAGGGCATGAAGTAAACCAGTCCCCAAAAGACAAGCGGTATATGATTCCACTTACAGGAGCTACCCAGAGTGGTCAAATTCCCAGACAGAAAGCAGAACGGTGGACGCCAGGGGCCGCGGAAGGGGGAAGGGGAGTGAACGTTTCATGGGGGCAGAGTTTCAGTTTGGGAAGACGAGAAAGTTCCGGAGGTGGATGGCGGTGACCACAACCCAGCAATGTACGTGTGCTGAATGCCTCTGAACTGTACCCTTGAAAGTGGTAAAAACGATAAATTCTGTCCTGTGTCATGTGTATTTTACCATAATAGAAAATGCTTCGTTTTCTACGCAAATCAGGAAGAAAAACCTGAAGCCTAGAAAAATTAAGTGAGGGAAGAGGGGTCCCCGCTCCCCCGAGCTACCAGAACCAGTGATGAACGAGGCAGACGCCCTTGGCCGGCCATCCCTGTACCCCCCACCCCACCTCTCCCAGCCGACCGTGGCCAAGGTTGTCCACACACGGATCTGTTTTCCCAGGAGCCACGCGGGAGGGGGGATCAGCCCAAGCAGCGATAGAATGTCACCGCTGATTTGGCTAACGCGCTCCCTAGACCTCTTTGCCAACTTCCCTTCCTCTCGGTTAGAAGACCAGAAAGGGCTTGACTCTGGGCAGGCCGCTTCCGGGCCCTGCGCACGCGGGGTGCTCACATGGGAGCCGGTGCTTCGCAAACCTGCCAGGGCGGCAGAACTGGCAGGAGATAAAAGTGGGCTTGAGAAAGAAGACAGCTTACGAAAGACCGAGCCCACAATGGCTAAGGGGCTGGGACAGGTTGCTGTCCAGGAAATGACTCGTGTCTCCCCTGGTCCCTCGGGGCCGCTCCGGGAACAGACACTGCAAGAGAAGACCAAGCTTCTCGAGCTTCTCACGGGAAGGCGGCTTCCGGCAGCTTCCCCCACGGGCTGGGAACCTGTGAGACACCTGAGGTGGCTGGCGGGACCCAGGAGGGCAGCTTGGTCCTCACTCCCTGCTGAAGAATACTGAAACCGAGCTGGAAGCCACAGGGCCCAGGGCGCCCCGGGGGCTCGCTGCCCTCTCCTGCCACCACCCACACTTCCCGTGGCCTCTGTCACCCTCCACACGCTCAGGCTGCAGAATCTAACAAGCTGAGGTCAGGCCCCAGCCACTTTAGGGAAAGTGCTCTTGTACGGTCAAGACCTCCTAATGAATATTTTTTTCTAAATGAAGCCCAAAAGAGAAAAGTGCCTTGCATTATTAAAAAATTAAAAATAAAAAAATAAATCTTCAAAAAAAAAAAAAAAAAAAAAAGACCTCCTAATGAATAAACTGAATGGCCTAAAACAGCATCTCCTCAGTCTCTCAATCATGTGTGAGAATACTGACCGCGTCCTTGACCTTGAAGCGTCAGTTTCCCACTGGGTGAGGCTCCCACCCCGGCTCCTTTGCCAATTCTGCCTCCTGCCCCCTAAACACAGAGGTTTTTGGCAAGACTCTCCCTCTGCTCTCCAGGTTCCAGGGAGCACCTCCCCTTGACCTTGACCCAGCCGGCACACGGCATCTCTAATGGCAACCCCGCCCCCCACTCACACACAGCTGCCCCAACTCAAACGCGGGCTCCTCCCAGCCTCCACGCCTCTGCCAATTCCTGTCCTCGCTCTCACGATGAAGTCACCGTCACCTGCAAGGCTCCCCCCAGCGTCCCCAGACTGGCCTCCCTGCCCACAGCGTCTCTCTGACCCAGCCCACACAACCGTCCGTCCTCAGACACTCTCGTTTAGACAGCTTTTGTTCCTTCTGAAAACCTGCAATCCACAAATGTATAAAAGGGACGCGTATTTTCTTTTCTTTTCTTTTTTTTTT
Source organism: Neofelis nebulosa (assembly GCF_028018385.1). Taxonomy (NCBI): domain Eukaryota; kingdom Metazoa; phylum Chordata; class Mammalia; order Carnivora; family Felidae; genus Neofelis; species Neofelis nebulosa. Next base: position 215,874,132 of record NC_080783.1, read on the forward strand.
TAATTTTTTTTTTCAACGTTTCTTATTTATTTTTGGGACAGAGACAGACAGAGCATGAACGGGGGAGGGGCAGAGAGAGAGGGAGACACAGAATCGGAAACAGGCTCCAGGCTCCGAGCCATCAGCCCAGAGCCCGACGCGGGGCTCGAACTCACAGACCGCGAGATCGTGACCTGGCTGAAGTCGGACGCTTAACCGACTGCGCCACCCAGGCGCCCCGGGACGCGTATTTTCGACACATAAAGCAAACAGCTGCCAACAGCGTCGCGTCCGTTTCTGCGCTTCCTGCACGGTGGTCAGAAGGCCGGATGACTCGAACGGGCGATTCGGGGGATAAATGCAAGTGGGGAACACACTCGTATGGAAAGAGGCCCCAGCTCCCTGGTAGACGGAGAAACACGGAATCGAGGTGACAATGCGCTCTCGTTTCGCACCCCCCGGGGTCTCCACATAGTCAATGCAGAGACAGCACCAACCGCTGGGGGTGGGGGGGGGGGCACGAAGGGGCACCCGCACGGCTGGTGAGGGCTGAAACGGTGCCGCTTTCGAGAAACCAAATCGAAAGAGACATCATCCCAGCGAGTGCACTCCTGGGGGCCCGGGCCCGCGAGAACGAAAGCGCCCTCGCCAAGGACGTCCGTAGGGGGTGTTTATTACAGAGCCGCTGCCAAAGCCCCTGCTCCCGATCCCGCGGTTTGTGAGTTCGAGCCCCGTGTCAGGCTCGCGGCTGTCAGCGCAGAGCCCGCTTTGGATCCTCTGTCCCTCTCTCTCTCTGCCCCTCCCCCGCTTGTGCTCTCCAATAAATAAATAAATAAACAGACAAACAAATATTAAAATAAAAAAGCAACTAGAAAATAACAGACGTTGGAAAGGATGTGGAGAAATGGAAACCCCTGCACACTCCTGCTGGGAATGTAAAATGGTGCAGCCACCGTGCAAAACCGTATGGCGGTTCCTCAAAAAAAAAACCACACCTAAAAATCGATTTGCCGAACGAGCCAAGAGTTCCACTCCTGGTTATGTGCCCCAAAGAACTGACGGCAGGGGCTCAAACGGGTCAACAGCAGCATCACTCACGATAGCCAAAAAGTGGAGGCAACCTGAATGTCCGTTGATAGATTAGCGGATACGCAAACTGTGGCACATCCATGCCACGGAATACTATCCGGCCTTGAAAAGGAAGGAAATCCTGTCACTTGCTGTGACACGTACGGAGCTGGAGGACATGGGGCTAAGTGAAATCAACCAGTCATAAAAAGACAAGCGCTGGATGATTCCACTTACCTGAGGTTTCTAGAGGAGTCAAATTCTTAGGGACAAAAAGTACAGTGGCAGCTGGGGGGGGGGGGGTGGGGTGGGGGGGCGGGAGTAAACGAGGACACTTGCCACCATGAAATGGAATGGAATGAAATGTCAAAAATAAAATAAAATTTTTTTTTTTTTAAAAAAAAGCTGTTCCATACAAAAAAATACAAAAGGAAAGGTGTTGACAGGCATGAAGGAGCCCCTAAGGAGGCTGCTGTTATCAGGGGTTAGGGCAGTGGGCTATCACCCACCCCACGCCCAGAGGACAAACGTTCAACATAAGCACAAGGGACTCCAGAAGAGTCTAGATCTGGCAGTACACCCTAGAAGGCAGCAGAGGCCTGTGGGTGGATGCCACCACCCCGAGGTGACCTCACAGGGACACTCTTCTCCCACCCTCCCCCTGATCTCCCCACTGGCTGATCCCAGCTGGAAGCCAGAGGGAATGGGAGCCCCCCCAACGCTACCCACCCAGGAGGTGCCCCCAGGACAGGGGGCACAGCAGGGAGTGACCTGGAGGGGCAAGGAAGCCCCAACATAAACTCCAAGACTGTTTCTTTAAAGCAAGGTACAGGATATGATATAATGATTGATATGATATCTGATATGATATGATATGATATGATATGATATGATAGAATAGAATATGTCTCACCATTTCCATGAGAAAGAGTATATCATCTGCATGGTTATGCAGGCACACCATATCTGGATGGACCCCCCTCCCCAAGAAAAAAGACTATATTTGACACGCTATGGAGGGGACCGGGGGAGTGTGGGGAACAGGAGTTGCCGGGAGGAGACTTCTCACTATCTCCCGTATTATACCTTCTGAATTTTGAACCACACAAATGGTTCAAAATGTTAAAAGTTTCGTTTGGGGCCGCCTGGGTGGCTCAGCCTGTTGAAATGCCTGACTCTTCGTTTCGACTCAGGCCATGATCTCATGAGTTCGAGAGTTTGAGCCCTGCATCGGGCTCTGCCGCGTGGGATTCTCTCTCTCTCTCTCTCTCTCTCTCTCTCTCTCCCTCGCTCTCTGCCCCTCCCCCACTCGTGTGCGCTCTCTCTGTCTCTCTCAAAGTAAATGAGCTTTAAAAAAAAGTTAAAATTTGCTTATATTAAAAATCATAAATAAAATTGAATTTTAAAAGTGAAACAAACAAACAATTAGAAAGGTGACTGCCAGAGGCGGTGGGTGGCGGGGGGCAGTGGGGGATAAGGAGCTGTTGTTTTCGTGGGGACAGAGTTCCCAGTTTACAAGATGAAGCGGTTTTTTTTCTTTTTTTTTTTTTAATTTTTTTTTCAACGTTCTTTATTTTTATTTTTGGGACAGAGAGAGACAGAGCATGAACGGGGGAGGGGCAGAGAGAGAGGGAGACACAGAATCGGAAGCAGGCTCCAGGCTCTGAGCCATCGGCCCAGAGCCCGACGCAGGGCTCGAACTCACGGACCGCGAGATCGTGACCTGGCTGAAGTCGGACGCTTAACCGACTGCGCCACCCAGGCGCCCCAAGATGAAGCGTTTTTGAGACGGGTGGTGTGATGGCTGTGCAGCCCCACGAACATGCTTCGCGCTTCTGATCTGAACACATAAAGACGAGGTGACGGTGCTCTGGGCTTCCAGCGTGCATCCCCCAGAAACATATGCTGAAATCCTAACCCCCAGTATAGATCAGGACTTTAGGAGGTGCTGAGGGCATGAGAGCGGAGCCCTGATGAATGGGATTAAAGTCCTTTCAAAGAAGAAAGCACAGGTTGGGGCGCCTGAGTGGCTCAGTCGGTGGAGCCAGGTCATGATCTCACGGTCCGTGAGTTCGAGCCCCGCGTCGGGCTCTGTGCTGACAGCTCAGAGCTGGGAGCCTGCTTCCCATCCTGTGTCTCCCCCTCTCTCGGCCCCTCCCCTGATCATGCTCTCTCTCTCTCTCTCTCTCTCTCTCTCTCTCTCTCTCTCTCTCTCTAAATAAGCATTTGAAAAATAGTAATAAAAAAAAGAAGAAACACCAGAGAGATGATCTCTCTCTCTCTCCACCACGTGCACAGCAATGAGACAGCGGTATTCCGGCCAGGAAGAGGGGCTCGCCGGCCTCCAGAACTGTTGGAAATACACGTCTGCTGTTGAAGCCCCCCGGCCTGCGGTGGTCTCTTAGAGCAACCCACGATGCCGAAGACAGACGGTAACTTTTGTGAAGTGTATTTCACTATAACTTAGAAAAAAAAAAAGAAGGCAGAAAAGACATGCTCCAGGTTAACATCAGTTTGAAATGCGGATGAGAGAGACCAAAGGGGAGAGGGTTGTAGGCAAACGCGATGCACTCTCGCAAACGAGCCTGCGTGAAGACAGGAACGGGTGCGTCTCATCAGCCCGGCAAGGCCGGAAGGGTCACGTGGGGACCTCAGGATCCGGTGATTCCTCCTTCCCTGCATTTACATATCACGTATCATTCGGTGAGTGCGCATTGTACTCAGGAGCAACGAAGCTATTTTCCTCCTGGAAAAACTTACATACGGAAGGCACCAACCCCCGTATTTTTTTTTTTCCCCGCGCGGAACTGACAACCGTAAGCCATGTGGGTTCAGATCAAGTCGTGTCTCCTGGGAGCATCTTGGGAAAACGGCTCCCCCAAATACGCGCACGCGATCCCCTTGCAACGTGCGTGATGCTCGTCGTGGCTTTCTTGCTCTAAAGTCTTTGGTGGCTTCATCCTGCCTGTAGGGTCAAGTCCAAACTTCTGAGATGGATACCAAAGGCTGTGCCCGCTCTGTCACAGAAAGGCTGGCTCGAGCCCTCTGCTCGCTCTGACCGGCTACTCCCGCCCCTGCCCCCCACCCCCATTCGGCTCACACACCTTTCTCTTTCTCTGCACACGCCTGTGGCCACCCCGCTCGTGGGCTACTCTGAACCAGCTCAGCTGTCTGTCCCTTGGGGCAATTTTCCTCCCGAGACTCTGGGAATCATTCCCGGAAAAGAGTCCAGAAGCCTCATGCCATCATTTCGAGAATAAATTGTCTGTAGAGTGACACTACCCATGGAATGTCCTCCGCAGCCCTCCCCCTGAACCCATCCGCACCCAAGCTCACTGTCATTCTGGCGATTTGTCCAAGGTCTCCCAGACTCTGGCAGTGCCCTCTGGTTGGCTGTCGGGCTCCCCTCCCAGAACACTCTCCGCCCCCACTGTCTTGCGCCCTCCTCATGAGTCCCATCCACCGTCCCACATCACCTTCCTGAACATTCCATCGCTCCCTGGCCACAAGGTCATTCCCCTCCTGCGCTGGCGTGGAGTCCTCTGCCCCGGGGCGCACACCCTCCATCCGGCTGACTCCTCTCCAGCTGTGGCCCCCCATCCAGGAACCCCTCAACGGGGGGCACCCGACCCTAATGGAGAACGGAACCACCCGTGTACTCTTTTATACCTTCAGGACTCCCCAAGCTTCCTGCCAGGGATGCCCCCTGCACCGTGCGTGCCCCCCGGGGATGCTCCCACACTCATCAGAGCTCCTGCAAAACTGTCTACCCCTGACCAGCGATCCCAGCAGATGCAGGGGCCACACGTACTGGCATAATTAAGAGCAGTGGTTCTCAACTGGGGTGATTTTACCCTCCGGGGGACATTTGGCCACGTCTGCAGACATTTCCGGTGGTTCCAATCAGGGGTGCGAGGTGCCACCGGGACCCTGAATACCCCACAGCGCAAGGGCAGCCCCCACATCAAAGAAAACGATCCTGCCCGTCACGTCAACAGTGTCGCAGCTGAAAACCCAGAGCTGAACGGATGCAGTGATCCCTGGACAGAACTGTCTTCATGTGGCCGTGGCCGTGGCCGGAAGCACACACCCCAGAACGCCAGCATGTGTGGCTCTGTGTCAGGCCAAGGGGGTGGCACCTCAACCCATGGCCGTCCTGAGCCCGGAGGGGAGCGGCTGAGGAGAAACTCACCCCGGCATCATCCCCAGCCCTCTGTGTCACCCTGAGCAAGACACTGGACCTCTGTGGGTCTTAGGTTTCCCCGGCTATAAAAGAAAATGTCAAAGGAGATCGGCTCTTCAGCGGATTGGGCTGGAGAGGTCCTTAAAGCACTTGGAAAACTCGTTTCCGGTTGGCAGAACCATAAGCTGCCCTCCTCTGGAGTCACAGAGCCCATTCGCATCTTCAAGGCTCAGAAAAGTCCTGGAGGACAGACAGCGGCTGGTGCTGTTTAACCCTGATGCTTTCACGCCTCACAGAAGGGGACATTCTCCCCGCAGCACACTTCGCCACGGCCCTGCAAGGGACTCCGGTCCGCAGGGCTTCCGGATCTTTCAGCGCCTGCCGCTTTGTGATTCTGCGACGAGCAGTGCCCCTGCCTCCTGCCACGGCCACGATTATCTGGCCCTAAAGCAGTCGGCGCCAAAGTGTGCAAACTCTCTGTGGGGTCCACACCGTGTCCCCGAGTCCCACAAGCGTATCTCAGCGGAGCGCTCGTTTACGAATCCGAGGTCAGGGGCTTGCTTTTTGGTGGGTGATAGCGGCTGGCTCTGAGCCACGTTGGGCCCCATCCTCTCAATCCGGTCCGGGGGTTTTGGCAAACGGTGACCCAGGGGCCAGGGTGGACTGCTGTCGGTCTTTGTAAATAAAGTTTTATTGGCACACAGCCGTGCCCTTTTGTTGACATACTGTCTCCGGCTACTTTCCTGCTTGCTAGGAGTCGTTGCAACAGACAGCACGTGGTCCACAAAGCCTAAATATTTACTATCTGGACCTTAGAGTTTGCTGACCCTTGGTCTAGACCTTAGGAAATGCTGTCTACCGTGGAAGAACCGGGCCACACTTCTCCCCCACGCTCCTCCAAAAGACCGTTCCAGCAGGCTCCGGGCCCCACATCCACCCGCACGGAGATGACACATGGTGCCCCAGCACAGAGCACGGCCAGGATGCTGCTGTCTGTCAGCCCCGTGCCCGCCCACGCCCTCCTTCCCCGGGCCCTGCACTGCCCCCCCCCCCCACCCCAGGCACACTTCCCCACCACAGACTCCCTGGATCCCGGGGGGAACCCTCTCCCTTCACATACCAGAGCCCCATTTACAGCCCAGTGTACCAGCCTCTTCTGGTTATGCACCTGATTAGCCAACTTTTAAGTACGTATCCCCCCAAAGATACATTATGCATACATCAGGCTCTCGCGTTTCTGTATGGACGGGACCTACCTTAGGAAACACGCGTCAAAAAATAGAAATTAAACAGGAAGAGGGTAAAAAAATAAAGCTCCGAATTTCTTCCCACACGCTGGCAGACCGGAGTCTGGAGAGGGGGTCTGGAGGCTGTCGGCTCCCAGCTCCCACGTCGGCCGGCACCCTCAGGGGCTCGGGCCTCGGGGGGCAGGGGGCTGTGCTGGTCTTTCCCAACAAACGGCAGCAGATTAATCAAAGGACAAGTGACCATCCTGATGCCCGCCCAGCCCCGAGCACCTGTCCCAGAGGACCCCTGGGTGGGGGGAGGCTCAGGGTCCCCAGACCCAGGAGCCACCTGGCCGCAGACAGGAAGGGAAGGATGAGGAACCCTCCCTCCCCGCCCCCGCCCCAGAGAAGGCACCAGCTCCTCCCTGGACAGCAAACACTGTGGCACATCCAGGGGGATTTTTGTGTTTTGACTCAGAGGCAATAAGTCTTTCAAATTAAGCCAACTGCAGACAGAGCTGCAGTAATGAGGAAAGCCCCTTGGAAACAGCCGGCCTGGGGTTTGCACTCCTGCCAGGGAGGGGAGGGGCGAAGGCCACTGAGCGAGGGCGAGAGGGCAAGGCTGCCTTGTGGGTCCTCCCGGGAGGTGGTTCCTCGGGGCCAAGCAGCTTTGAGGGGATCTCAGGCCCACCCCCAGCTCCTGCCCTGCATCTCCAACCCTCACTCCAGCCCTCCCAGGCCTGCCCACCAGGAAGGCACTAGGCCACAGGCAGTCGGAGACCCCATGGCTCCCCTTCTCAGTGCCTTTAGTCACTGTTCAAGGGGCACCGGCTTGGATGTCCCCCACTGACCTTCTGTGGACACTTCAGGTGGTTCCAGGTGTCCCCACAGGGTCGCCTGGTGGCACTCCAGACCCCCTGTAGCGTCTTCTCTGCTCCCGGGAGGAGTCAGGGCAGACACCGGGGACACAGATACATCTTCCCTCGAGTTTTATAAAGAGAAAAAAAAATTTCAACCACAGGGAGCTTAGTGCCAGCCCAGGAAGCAGAGCCGCCCAAGTAAAAAGGCGGCCCGGCCTCGCTGGGCACCTGGCTGCTGTTAGAAACACACCCTGCTCGTACCCCCGAGACACCGGCCTGCAGCTTCACGGAAGGGGGGACGGGGGGAGGGTAACAGCCCCCCGGGAAGGTGAGGGCTGAAGATGCTGGACAGAGCTGATGACAGGATTCGAATCTGCCCCCCGAACCGGTCCAGAGGGCCTCACATGGAGGGGGGCATCAGGGCGAGGGCCTGCCACCAAGGACGCGGAAGCAGGGACGGGGCCGCCCCTGCACCAGCGTCTACGCGGGAGGGCCCGCTCCCAAGGTCCTGAGTGCATGCCCTTCCAGCCGGCCACCAGCTCCTCCGACACTCCTCTCACTGGGCCGCTTCCCTGCCCCAAACCATCTGCTGGCATCCACGAAACACACAGGTGCCCGTAGCTAGTTTCCTGAGTGACCACGATGGACCAGGCACAGGGCGCCCTCAAAGACGACCGTCAAACTTTCACACAGAAGAGCGTTTCGTGACCTGGTCCTGACTACCTTTCTGGCCTCGCTCCCAACCCTTCCGGGCCTCCAGCCTCGCCCGCCAAAATGCAAACACCCGATGAAACCACGCAGTGTCCCCAACAAGATGGGCTGAGGGTCTGACTCCTCTGCCCACCCCTGGCTTCTCGTTCTGGTGATGCACCTCGATCCTGTCTAGTGGGGGGGGGGGGGCTCCCTCTTCCCACTCCTGGTCCTGGGCGGGAGTAGGTCGTGCTCTACTCCGGGCTCTAGGGGTAGGTACCGGGGCTCAGCCTACGGCATCAGGGCACCACCCAACCCTGTGACAGTCAGAACCAGTCCTGGGACTTTCGCTTAAATGACCTTCGGAGAACACGGCCAAAAAGGAAGAAGGCGGATGGATGCTTACACAGAGAGGCAATTGCTGATGCCAGGATCGGAGCCTCTGGATCCAGCTACGCCTGAAACCGCCTGACGTTTTGGCTGCTTAATACAGTTCGGCGAATCAGTTGCTTTTTGCCTAAGGCATTTGGATGGGGTTTTCTGTCCCTTGCAACTAGAAAAGTCCTACTCGACTCACAGGCCAAGCTTTTTAAAGACCACTTTTTTGCTTACACTGTTTCTTCCACCTGAACACCCTGGCTTTTCTAGGCTTCTTTCACGGAGACTTTGAAAGCGGACTTGGGTTCCCTCTGGAAAGCCTTCTGACCTCCTCCCAGTGTCATTTTGATGCCCCTACTCTGTGCCTCTCAGTACCTGTGCGTTCTTTCCATTTATTAACCCGTCCCTCAAACATGTGCTGAGCACTCGAGCCCTGCCCCTCGGTCGGCTCAGTCTAGGGGGAGACACCGTGGCTGCTGGTTTTCTTTCCCGTCTCCCCATCCTTGAAGCAGGGACCAGGCTGTTCTAACAGCCAGCCCAAAGCCTGGCACACAGCAGGTGCCGGATAAATGTCTGCTGAAGAAGGACGGAGCAACCCTGCCTTATCCACGGACACGTTATACGCGAGGGATGGGGCAGAGATCCAAGCCTGTCCAGGAGCAAACCTTGTCGGTCCTACCTTCAGTCCATCCAGAACCCAGCCACCCTCACCACCGTGCTGCTCCCGCCTGGGCCCAGCACCAGCCTCCTCTGCCCAGACTCTCCAGTACCTCCGGGCCTTTGCACTTCCCGAGCCCTCTGCATGGTACCGGGTACACGGGGCCTGGGCACCCAGGTGGCTATTTCCTCACTTCTGCCAAACCTTGGCTCGAAGGCCGCCTCATCACTGAGGCCTTTCCCCGCTACCCTACTTTAAATGGCAGATGTTCTCTCCCCGCAGCACCCCTGCCCCTGTAACCCGCTCGGCTCTTCCCTCAGCACTTTCCAGTGACACTCATTTGCTGATCTGCTTCAGACCTGCTCCCCGGCGCGCCTGGGGGGCTCACTCGGCTCGGCGTCCGACTTCGGCTCAGGTCATGGTCTCGAGGTTTGGGAGTTCGAACCCCACGTCGGGCTCGCTGCTGTCAGCATGGAACCCACTTCAAATCCTCTGTCCCCCTGTTTCTCTGCCCTTCCCCTGCTCATGCTCATGCGTGTACATGCCCTCTCTCTTTCTCAAAAATAAACATTTTAAGAAAGAAAAGAATGGAGTTGAAATCTGAAGGAAGAAAAAAAAAAAAAAAGACCCGTTCCCCTATAAGAACACGTGCTTCACAAGGGCAGGTGTCATTTCACTGGAACAGTGCCTGGCACACAGTAGGTGCTCAACGAACACCTGTTGAATGAGTCAGGGGCTCTGTGTTCCACGGAGCCACCTCTCACACTGCCAAGCTGCACAGAAATGCCACCTCCACGAAGCAGGGCCTAGGGCCTCTGCTCCCATACCACCTTCCTGAAGGCGTATCAGGCATCCGCCTGTCTGTCCCCCCTCTGCTCTGGAACCTTCCGCCAACTGATCGGCGGAGGTTGCCTTCCAGGCCCCTCATCCCTTGAGAAGTCAGTCTCCAAACACGTCAAGTGCTGACCTCTAACAGCCCAGCCATCCCTGGTGTGCAGGGCAGGCACATACCCAGACAGCAGGGGGCAGCCTTGGCCCCTTCCCTGGCCCCGCACTGGCTGCTCTTCCCCCGGAACCCCCCCCCCCACCCCGCCCCAGGCAGCAGTGGGAGCAGAAGCGGGCTCGTCAGCTGCTCCGTGCTGAGCCCTGGGGTCCCAGCTTCAAGTAGCCAGACAAGCCCTCCATTCAGCGGCAGCAGCTGGCAGGTGGCTGTGCTTCCAGACGGGACTCCTGCAGCCCCCACGGTCTGCCTGGCACAGACCCGCTCACGGGGCACCTCCCATCCCAGCCTCGCCCCCACCGCCCTCACCCACTCGGTTTCCAAGAAAGAATGTGTCTGGTCTGGACCCGACAATGCTGGCCCCGTGACACGGAGAACAGACCGATTGTCCCAAACACGACCGTCTCGCCAGTGTCGGCCCAGAGAGGTCAAGGATCACAGGAGTTATCATCACAGTGAGCTGTGGCTCCCAGGCGGTCACACCCGCTCCCGGGGAGAGTCTGGGTGCTGGGAGGCAGGCTGGCCACCTCCTCCTCCCGCCGGGAGCCACACACAAAGTTCTCTTTATGGGAACACGGCGGGCCGGGCACTGGCAGCTTCAGCCTCAGGGAAACCAGGTTTGGGTTTTCTCCGAGGGCACAACCAGGCCTTTGTCTTGCCTCTGCCCCATCCCCACCCGGCTGGCTTGCCTGTCGGGGACATGGCGTCCAGGACCCAAGCCCTTCCAAGCGGACCCCTCTGAGGCTGGGCACGGAGACACCGCCGAGGACGGCAAGGGATGTACAAACGGCACCCGACGCAATCCACGTTCCCCACCAAAGCCTCCCTGAGCACCTACTACGCGGTGAGCCGTGGGATCACGGCGGATCCTGCCGCAGAAGAGGGCGACGGATGTGACCACAGCCAGTTCGGACACAGCTCACTGAGGCGAGAAATCGTGTAGTCCCGCTATGTGCCAGCCCAGCCCCCGCAGCGGGTCCCCACGGTGAAAAGAACAAAGTGTCGCCCGCCTGGAGCCCACCCCCGCTGCACCGCGCACATCAACTCGCTAAGAAAAGCATGAACGGGTAATAATCCACTGGGATTTGGTCCCCTACTTTGGCACACAGAAAAGATAGGCCCCGGGGCACCTGGGTGGCTCAGTCGGTTGAGCGTCCGACTTCAGCTCGGGTCACGATTTCACGGTCCATGAGTTCGAGCGTCGGGCTCTGGGCTGACAGCTCAGAGCCTGGAGCCTGCTTCCGATTCTGTGTCTCCCTGTCTCTCTGCCCCTCCCCGACTCATGCTCTGTCTCTCTCTGTCTCAGAAATAAATAAACATAAAAAAAAAAAAAAAAAAAAAAAAGATAGGCCCTAAAAACTGGAGGAAAAAGATATGGCAAAAAACCCCAGGAGCCCTGACCGAACAACCAGGGTGCCCGAGGAGGAATTCCAGAGCTGGATTTCAGGTGGCCGAGGGGGCGGGACCTGGTGTGCATTAAGCCTGCCCGTGACCGCTCCTTGGGGTCCGCATCCCGGTTCTCCGTCCTGCAGGAAGAGTCCCCCTGAATTTCCCACCAGCCACAGGGAGGAAGGAAGGGAGGAGGCCCACAGCCCACAGCTCCCGAGCTGCACGGCCCTGCCGTCTGTGATATCGCAGCAGATCCTGACCCCTCGTCACCCTGGAAGCCCCGCAGAAGTGACAGTGGTGCGGACGTGGCATTGTCTCATGGAGGCCGAGGAGGCCCCAGGGACCCGCAAACGCCACTTCCCCAGAATCTGCCCTGTGGGGCTCGAGCCACGGGGGCAGCCAGGTGTGAGACAGAAACCACTTCCTTGAGGGGAGATGGGTCTGGTGTTTTCCATTTTCTGCTTTGTGCACCTCTGGGTTCCACGAAGACTAAATATTAAGCCCAAATTAAGCCCTCCGTGGCAGACAGGGCTCCAGGCCCAGGCGAGGGGGCCACGCGGCCCAGTACTGCCTTCTGGGCATCAGGAGACGACGAGCGTGGACCTTTGGGGTCGTCATCCTTGGCACCTGGGCTTCGTGGAAGCATCTTCCAAGCTCCGCCGCGACCTCCGCCGGCAGGCCCCTGGGGGACAGCTCCCCAAGCCAGCCGGGGCGGGGGGGGGGGGGGGGGGAGAATCGGAAAAACCCCAGTGATTTTTCGGAAGGAACATCGCTTGCTGAGCACTAGGCAGAGGGGCTGGAGGGCCAGGGAGGGGCCAAGTCGAGCTGTCAGTCCCTCTTGGCTCCAGCCCAGCAGGAATTAGGCTGTTCCCTCTAGACGGTCAGAGCCGCCAGCCTAGCCAGGGCACTTTGAGGAGGGGAAAAGGTCGGACGCTCAGACAGAGGGTCAGGAGTGTGGATTTCCCCTTTCCAGCACGGCAGAGGGGAGGAGCGCTGCCGGTGGGAGCATCCGGCCGGCGATGCCGTAAGGTCCTCGAAGGCCAGGGCGGGGGGTGGTGGGGAGGGGGAGGGGGCGGCCACCTTGCCCCCAGACATTCGCAGCCCCTCTACAGACAGCATCAAAGAGTGACAGCCAGACACTGTCACCACGGGGAAGGTCACATGTGGGTCAGTGCGGGCAGCACGGGAAGGGAGTGACCTATTTCCAAGGCCCATTCAGGAACCTCCCTGCAAGCCCAGACGTCTGACGCGGCCAGACAACAAAGGAAAGGGGGGCTGGGCTGGGGGGTTGGAGGTGTCTGATGGCCCGACGTGTCGCTCCCCCCATCACAGGGGCCCCCGCAGCTGGGCCTCCACCCCCCGCTGACCATCGGGGTGGCCAGAGCAGGGCCCATCGTGTCCAGCAACCGGCCACCTTGCTCTCAGCTCTCCTGGCCCTCTGGAATATTCTGCCAGTACTCAACCTTGGTGGAACCCGAGGTGGTCCTGGCCTCCCCAGAATTTGCCCTAGGGCCCCGTAAGCACACCTCTCCCCAGGAATCACACCATTTCTCCTACAGCTTTGAGGAACACTCGTCACCCTGGGCCTTCATTCATAGACACCCCCTCTCAATCAACCATCGATCAGGACTTAAATCCCATTTGCAGACAGGTCAGGTCACCATGCGAAGCGGGGAGGGAGAAACCAACGCAAATCTGTTGAAAACTCGTGCACATCCGAGACGGGCCTGGGCTTTGGAAGTAACCACCCTGGGTTCCAATCCCAGCTCTGACCCTTCCCCAGCTAGGACCTGAGCTTTTCCGGGCCTCGGTTTCCCCGTCTGCAAAACGAGGACAATAACCGCATCTGTGTCACAGGAGTGGTTTCAGGGTTAGGTGATGCCTGTGCACATGTCCCCCGGCGCCTGGTTCGTACTGAGTGCTCCTTAAAGAGAAGCCACGGCGACCGGCCCAAGACAAAGAAGGAGCTCAGGAGGAACCAGGGACTAAGCCCCAGGGATCTGGGTCATTGCTAAGAGCTAATCAAGACCCGAATAGGATGCGAGCTCAGGGCAGCAGGTGCCGAAACTCCCTGCACGATGCTATCTATTCCCAGGTGTGAGTTAACTTGCCCCAAGTGTGCAGGCGGGTCCCCGACTGGGTTTGAGATTGCAGGGCCCGGCGGGGACCACGCCCAGCGAGCCCTGCCCACACACTGCCACCCGAGATACCCACTGCGGCTAAACGAACCTCCTGCATGAACTCGGCCAGGCCTCCGGCCAGTCCGGTGCCCTCATCCTGTTTCTCATGACTCAGCGTGATTCACACTTAACGTCGCTGACATCAGGCTGGTCCCGGAGTCCTCGGCACGGTCCGGCGACAATCGGTAGCCGATTCGAGAAAAGCGGCGGGCCTCCCTCTCCGTGGGTCTCGGAGGCGACGACGTACAGCGTTAACGAGCTGCCCCGTCTGCCTCCCTCACCGCGGCCTAAGCTGTTCCAACAGCACTCTCATCTATTTTTGGCTGAAAAGTTAAGTGTTCCCTGGAGGGCCGGAGGGCAGAACTGCTCAGACGCTTCTCCGGCAGGTACCAAGGTCTGGCCAAAGGTCGGGCAGGTTTACAAAAGCCGCACAGGGCCTGCTCTCCCCCGACAATGCGCCCTGGGGCTCGAGGCCACCCCGTGCCCTCTTTGCAAAGAGCCCTGGCTTCCTGCTTCATGCGCCACTAACCCAGAAACTCCACACTCAAAAGAAGCGGCTAAGCCCTAGGAATGCAAACGTTGAAGGCGCACGGCCTGGGATGCCTCTGCAGACTTGAACTAGAAAGGTTTAAGGGCTTTTGTCAGGTGTGGGGGCGGGGGCCAAGGAGGAGCAGGTTCAGAGGGAAGCAGGAGTATTTCCAGGGCCTGTAATTACGCACGGCCTTTTTCAGCCGAGGTCTGTCCCATTGCCTTGGCCTGGGGAGTCGGTCAGAGACTCAGGAATTTAGAGACGTGAACAGAGCAGAGAAGTTGAGATGCCTGGGGGCGCCTGTTAAGCGTCCAGCCTTGATTTCGGCTCAGGTCACGATCTCACGGGTTCGAGAGTTCAAGCCCCGCGTCAACAGTGCGGAGCCTGCTTGGGATTCTCTCTTTCTCCCTCTCTCTCTGCCCTCCCCCACTCATGCTCGTCCTCTCTCTCTCTCTCTCTCTCTCTCAAAATACATAACTAAACTTAAAAAAAGTGAAGAAAAAAAGAAGACGCCTGTTCCAAAGGAGGGTCTCCCACTGGAGATGGGGGCGGTGGTGACCCCTTCCATTCGCACCAACCTTTCATAAGCAGAGAGCGTCCCACAAATCCGTCCCACCTGAACCAGCCACAAGAGCAGGTATGGCCTCAAAAACGCCAGTGACATAAGCGAAAAATCACTCCTCTACCCCCTCCCCCAAGGAAACAAGAGGCACAGAGCCCACTCTCCAGGTCACCTTTGAAAGGAAGGTCACGAGCGGCGGGAGTGGGGGGCGGCCACCTGGGGGTGTGGTCAGACCCACAGCTGGGATCGAGGCTGAAAAGCACTCAACCGATTCCATCCTGCGTGTGCCAGGCACTGTCTTAGGCAAAACTAGACGCCAAACTAGACGGACAGAGCCCCTGCCCTCATGGAGACAGACAGACATCAGCAGGCAACCACGGAATATGAGCCGACTGGGTCAAAGATGCTACCTAACTCTTCCGTTGTTGGTAAAGAGGTTGGCTAGCTCATTCGTTCGTTCATTCATTCATTCGGCAAGTTCGCACGTAGGCCCCCCTGTGCTAGGCGGGCAGGGGACCGGACAGTGGCGAGCGAGGTCTCTGCCCTGGAGGGTGTCACGGCGACTCCCGCCACATCCCTCAAGACCCCACAGCGCCCCCTGGGTTCCTCACACGCCCCCGAGACAGGCCCCGAGCATGGAGACAAGTCCCAGCTCCGTATCGCCAGCTCCCTCAATGACGCGGGGTGAACCATTCCTCCTGCTCCATGGCCTGAGTTACTTGCGAAACGGAAGGCGGCGGGCGCGGGCTTCCTCCAAGTATCGAGGGATAAATTAGGAACACGGAGCAAACCCGCCGGGTACAAAATGCCCCACCAATGGTGTGCTCTGGAACCCCAAGACTTTACAAAGGGGCTGGCTCGTGGCTCTCCAGGACCTTCCAAGACCTCCCAGTCCAACAAGGGAGCAGGGACACCCAGGTCTGTAAAGGGCAGGGGGAGGACAGGTGAGAGGAAGCTAAAGCCTCATGGGAGGAGGGAGGGAGGAAGGGAGGGAGGAGGTATCGCAGAGGGGCCTGCAAGAGAGAGATGCACCCAACTCGCGGAGAGAGACAACAATGGTTAATTATCCCCCTCCAGTCTGTCTTGTTTCTGCCTAGACAATGGCTGGCACATAGTGGGCGCTCAGTAAATATTTGCAGAAGGAAGTTTCTGCTAGGAAAACCCGAGAGGCAGGCAGAGAGACCAAAGCGGGGGGTGGGAGGTGCCCAGAAACTGAGACACCAACCTGGACATGGGGACCTGCCAGCAGGGGACTCTGGCTCTGTCCCGAACAGGTGAGTCTGGCTGCCACAACAGAAGTCACTTGACCCAGTGGCACCGAAAGTATAGCCTTTTGGAAAAGGAGAGCGTCTCCTGCCTCTGGCTCCGGGACCAGGCAGGCAGGTGGCCAGCCCAGGGCTAGACCTAGTTAGGGTCCTCCCGGGAGGTCTGGGGCTGGAGGCTTGGGGACAGGCTTCCCACCTGAGCCTAGCAGCCCAAGCAACCACAGGACCACCAGGTATGGACTCGGGAGCTCTCTCCAAACGGGCCGTCCCATCTCCCACCGCCAGGCTTGACAGTGACTTAAAGCCCTTCGAGAGGTGGCCCTGTCAATGTCACCACTGCACCCAAACCACATCAGGCACACTGAGGACCCGAGGGAGCCCACACCTCAGAGTCACGTAAAACCCATCGCTGCCTGCCACCCTGATCCAAGTACCCCTCTGCCCCTTTCCACCTCTGGGGCCGCCTCTCCGAGCTCCAGGCGGACACGGTAAGGACTTCTCCCCACTCCACAGGAGCCACGCAGGCTTGGTGGCTTCACTGAGCCTCCAACCCAAGATGGTCTCCACCTCCTCCTTTACTCGATTCAGTGGGGTCCCAAGGAGGGGGTGGAGCAGGAGGGCCCCCAGGACTGTCCTCATCCCTCCTGCCCATCTCTCCTCCTGTCCTCGTAACTTCAAGGCTCCGGATGGAGGGGAGGGGGGTAAGCGCACCAGGTGGAGCCTTGATCTGGTGGGGCGGGGCGTGTTCATGGGCAAGGTGAACACCCCGCGGCTGCGGTGGTTCCCAAGCCCACGCCCCCTCGCGCCGCCCCTCGGCTTCCACCTCTCTGGTCCCTATCTGCTCTTTAGGGCTTGCTTCAGGACAGCCCTCCCCAAGGCAGGGGTCCTGGGCCAGGGGTCCCTCCTGTTGGCTTTCCCTGCACCGGTCACACTGTGTTGTAACGCCAGCTCAAGTGACCGGGGACGGCCAATCCTCACGGGCGGAGGCCTGACCCGCCCGGCTGCGTCCAGAGTCTGGCAAAGGCACCGAGCTGGGTGAGCCACCCCAACCGCAGGGGAACGGTTCTCAGCCCAGGAGACAGCGGCCACACTATCTCCGTGTAGTCTTTGGGGCGATTCTGCAAGGTGAGTCTGGTGCCCGTTTTTACAGATGTGGAAACTGAGGCTCTAGAAAGCCGATCTGTCCGGGGTCTAGGTCAGAAGCCAGAATTTGAAACTCAGAAGGTCTTCCCCGGACGCTGGGAGCCTGAGAGCG
Source organism: Neofelis nebulosa (assembly GCF_028018385.1). Classification (NCBI taxonomy): domain Eukaryota; kingdom Metazoa; phylum Chordata; class Mammalia; order Carnivora; family Felidae; genus Neofelis; species Neofelis nebulosa. The sequence goes on from NC_080783.1 coordinate 215,891,354, forward strand.
GAGGTCGGAAGGGTGGGGCCCCGGCACCGAGGAACAGGGCAGGAGCTCGGCGTGGGCCACAGGTGCAGGACTCTGCCCTCCGTCCCGCCTCCTGTCCCCACGCAGCCTGGAGGTGCCGCCTACGCTTCAGGCAGCGCGGGCTGGGAGGGACCGGAGTGGAGGCGACTAAGCCGCTGCTCTGCACGGCCCCCAGGTGCCCACGCCCAGCCTCACCCCTTACCCGCTGTCAGCCCAGGCGCACAGCCCCTCCCTCACCAGGCCACAGGAAACACCATCCCTCCCCGTGCCGCAGATTCCCAGAACCTGCCCGGAAAGGGAGTGAGTGCAGCGGCTTCCTGTGGTCCCCACCTGGCTGTCAGGGGCCGAGACCGTCCACCCCGCTTCCCCTGGCTCCCATGGGACGCCCGAGTCAGACCGTCTCACCCGGCCTGGGCTCTCCAGGGCAGGCCCGGGGCACTGGGAAGTTCCAGAATAGCACGGGCTTAAAAACCCAACAAGGGCAAGTACACAGGGTTGGGACTCCCCTTAGGCCTTGGCCTGTGTCCTTGTTTCCCATCCGCTCCGCGGCCAGGACACAGGGGACAGCGCCTGGCACACACGGGCCTGTGGCAAACACGTGGGGTGAATTAAAAGGGAGGAGGGTCAGGGAAGAATTAAAAGCACCCATGCACGAAACCTGTGAACTTCAGGGGCTCAAAAAAAAAATCGGTCCCCTCGACACAGGAAATCAGTTGCATATGGCTTTGAAACGGTCTTTTGCCACACGGTGACCTGAAGATCTCCATCTCGTGTGCGCGCGCACACACACACACACACACACACACACACCCTCTACCCCTTCACCCCTTGTCCTGGGAAGGCAAGGAGTTTAGATTCTGGCTTCCAACCCGGATCCCAGACAAATTACTTGGCCTCTTTGAGCCACATCTATTAAAATAGAACAGAACTATAAAAATAAGTTCTCAGATACCTAAACTAAAAATCCCAGAATCGTTGATTTTGAGGATATCTATTAAGGGCTTACGACACACTGGGAACCATCTGCTCTCCTGGCGGTTTTGTAGGCGGACGGCCTCTTCCACCAGTGACAGGTCTCTTCCCTTCTTCCTTCCTTCTCTCTCTCTCCAGTCCTTACACGTTGTAAGGTTCAGTTTCAACATCACCTCCTCCAGGAAGCCTTCCCGGACTCGCCTGCTGAGAGTTAACTCTGAGCCCCATCTTAGTACTCCAGAACTCTGCTCACCTCTCATTGCCTTTATTACCCTCTGCCTAACATGATATTGTTTGGGAGTTTTCAGTACATTTGCCCTCCTCCTTTCCAAAGAGCACACAAGGCAAGTTCTCAAAGGCCAGGACTAAAGATGATAAAAATCCAAGCCACGTTTCCTGGGAGCAGGAAGGCACATCGAAAGTAAGGCCCCCCCATCCCATCTCGGGCCTTGGATCCCAGTTATGGGAAGGACAGTATCTGGAAGTTAACCCATATCAACTCACTCCATCCATGAGGTCCTTTTACACCCCCATTTCACAGATGGGAAACTGAGGCCCAGAGCGCAGAGGCAGGAAGTACCGCAGCAAGACTCCAGCCACCTCCACCTGACTCCCAGGCCGGGCTCCTAACTGCTCCAGCCCCGACACCCAGACTAAACACGGTTTCCCAACGTGGCTTGCTCCAGAGAAGGAGCCCGTGAACCAAAGATGTCATATAGGGATGTCCTCGTGCCCCCAGGGCGGCGGGATGCCTAGGGGCTCCAAGAGACCCAGAGTCCCCGATGGCTTGGTAAGGGGCGACTTCCCCGAGCCCCCCTCAGGTGCCCCTCCATCAGTCAGCCCTTTGGCCACACAGCCTGCACCTCCTCACCATCCGGCAGCTAAAGGAGTCACACCCGGCACAGCTGAGGCCCCAGGATCCTGCCCAAGGCCGACAGGAAAGTCTGCCCTGTTGGGCCAGGGCTCACGCTAAACCGGCAGCTAATGTTATCTGGTCCAGCCCGTGCACACCCACACCCGCCCACCCCCGTACAAACCCCTGCTCAGTCCCCTGGGGACCCCTCTCACCCCAGCGTGCCTGGGCACATCACCAGCTCCCACTCACCTGAAGCAGGAGGCCGGTCCAGCTGGGGAGTGTCCCCTTCCCAGGCCAGACCCCTGGGAGGGAGGTGCAGGGAGCCCCAGGGCGGGAGAGGCCGGCTGTCCCCTCCCCCGCCAGTCCTAGTCCCCCTCCCCCTCCCCTGTCTGCAGGGCTGAGTGGGGAGAGCACACGGGCCCGCCGCACCTCTCTGACCTCCCGCACCTGCTCCCTGCTCGTACATGACTAAGCGATTTCCACCTCGGCATCCGCCTGCCAAGGGGCCCGCTGGCCGCAGGGACCGCACCACGGTGCCCGGAGCCGCACACACTTCAACCCATAATTGGTGAGTCTTCTTCTTGGGAAAGAAAACCCCCTCCATGTTTTGTTTTGTTTTGTTTTCCCCTTAAATGAAACAAATCCACCCACGCAGTTACTGGAAACTCAAGCATGTGAAACTGAACCGTTTGCAAAGAGAATTAGTCAGCAACCTTGCGAACGGCGGAGCAGTCCCCTCCGCGGTGGAGGTGGGGCCGCCCGTGCTCTCGAGGTTCCCATCCAGGAGGGGACCGGGGGGCCCCTCGTGCACGCCACGTCCCCCAACCTGCAGGTGACGCCCTGGGAGTGGCTGAACGCGAGGGCGAGTCTGTTCACGCCAGGTCGAGGGTGAAACACGCTTTTCTGGCTACGTACCGGTCCCGACTTTGTGAGACCTGATGGTTTCTATAAGCCCTGGCTCAGGGATCAGACTCGCATTCACATCCCGCCCCATCTAGTCAGGTGAATCTCTGCGGGTCTCAGTTTCCTCATCCGTAAAATGGGGGCAACGGAACCTGTCAGGATCACCCAGTCTATGTGGAGTCCTTTGTGTCTGGCACCAAATAGGCAGCGACACATGTGGACTCTTGAGCAGGTAGGGTGCCTTTCGTCAGGGAGCGACAGTGGGTGGACTGTTCTAGGGCTCTGTCCCTCCGGGTTCTGTCCCTCTGGCTGCAGTGGAATTTGCGGAGTCGGTTTCCAGCCCTGCTGCCTCGCCCAGGAGGTGGATGCGGGGGGAGCCCCTCTAAGATGGGGCTCAGAGTTAACTCTCAGCAGGCGAGTCCGGGAAGGCTTCCTGGAGGAGGTGATATTGAAACAGGCCAGGGGGACGAGTCTAGTCCTGGAGCCCTGAGCCCCAGTCTCCGCGACCCACGGCTCCTTGGCCTTGCCTTCTCCACTGTACAGGGAGGCCTCAGACATTTTATTCTGTGTTGTTTCTTTAAACAAAACAAAACACCCAGGGGTACCTGGGTGGCTCAGTCATTAGAGCAGCTGAGTCTTGATTTTGGCTCAGTCATGATCTCACAGTTCCTGGGTTCGAGTCCCGCATCAGGCTCTGTGCTGACAGTGTGGTGCCTGCTTGGGATCCTCTGTCCCCACCACGCCCCCCCCCCCCACCGTCCCTCCGCTGCTCTCTCTCCCTCTCTCAATAAATAAATAAACTTAAAAAAAAAAAAACTCACTAAGTTATTTGCCTACATTAAAAAAAAAACTGGATTTCTGGCTTTTGTTAGGGGGGAAAAGAAATGGACGCTACAGAGCACTGGACCCCAGGGCACTGGGCAAGAGGCCACTCCCTAACCCAGGACACACGCACTCTATTTTGCCACAGCCCGCCCCCCCCCCCCCGCATCGCCTTCCACTGGGTGCTTCCTAGGGCCTCGTTCCTCGCCCCTGGGGGTATCTGAGTTTGTGACCCAGTTTAAAACCCTAATTTTATGTAGGAGCGTGACCTCAGCCACTTGTCACTAGAAATATCCACAGGAAGTGTCCCTAGGGAAGGTAATTAAAGTCTAATGCCGCGGGCTGATTTTTCTTGGAGAAAAACAAGACGATGTAAGAAGAACTACACCCCAGTCTGGCCGAGGGCAACTCGGGGATGAGATAGTAATTTTCTGAACTTCTTTACGCGATTTACTAGACAAAGAACAGAAGCAGGTGTCCGGGGCCCTGCCCTCATTTCCCTGATTTCTTCCCTCTCCTTTGGCTTGTGAACCAAGAGGGCCTCCCTCTTGGGATCTCGCCCCCTGGACGTGCAGAAGGTGGGCAGCCTGCTGAGCAGGCCCTTCTGGAGGGTTCCAGGACGGCTGTTTGCAGGACCGGAAGCCCCCCCCAGCCCCAGCTCTCCCGGCTGGCCACCCGTTTTGCTGATCGGAGGGGGCAGGGGAGGTAGGGTTTGGCGGACACAGCTGGATCTACTCTCAGCCCAGCAGAGACACTGAAAATGTGAAGTGAGCATCTGAGGGCATTTTCGAGTTGTTTGGGTCACTCCTAAAGGCAAAAACACAAACTTCAGGATCTCTGCTTTCTTGACTCTCCAATGGCCATCTGAATGAAGACTTCATTCAGTCTCCACGGATCGCCTGCTAAGGGCTGGCCGGCGAGACACAGGAGGGACAGGCTGACGCGAACCAGTTCCCACCCAGTCTGTCTTCTGGCGCCTCCCCCACCTGGGAGCCCCTCCTGCACCCTCCCCTTCACCTGGCTAAGGCTTTTCTCCTCCAGAAAGTTCTCATCCCCCCGGGAGCACCCCAGGCACGCCCATGTCACATACCTTAACACCATGTGGCAGTCTAATGACTGCTGCCTTTGGACCCACGCCCCATCCCACCAGATCAGGAGCCTCCACGTGCTCAGAGGCCTCGTGGAGCCCAGACTGGGGCCGCATCCAGCCTGACTTCTTGGCTGTGTGACCCCAGGCAAGTTATTTGACTTTTTCGTGCCTCAGTTTCCCCATCTGTAAAATGGGCATAACCAACACCGCTCAGCAGAACTCTTGGGAGCAGTGAATAAGTTAAGGCGCGCAAAGTGCCAAGCATGGTGCCTGGCACATAGTAAGTGCTCAATAAACATTAAGCAAACTGGTCTAAACCCAGGAGGCACAGGTGGTCAGTGAGCACAGTCCACTGGGGACACGCACAGCCTTGCACCCAGCCTTGGACAACCGGCACACTGCTGTGGGTCACCTCCCCCTCACATCCTCCGCAGAGCCCCAAATTCTACCCAGGCGGCCGTCAGCAGGTGCTTGCCAGGATCGTGCCGTGTCAGTGCAGCGACGAGGCACGAGACTGTCCAATTCTCATAAAACGCAGCTCACGAGCTGCTTACCCAAAAAACCTCCGTGACTGTACTTCCTACACGGGTGCCAGCACGCACGGGGCTCAAAACCGCAATCCTCGTACCCTGGCTCCCGCCTGCAGAGCCCCTGACGCGGGGAGCGGTCACGAATCCCAGGATGGGGCTGCTGGCTGCCCGACTGTACGGTCACTACAAATCATCAAAGTGGACATTTACAGGGGCGCCTGTGGGGCTCGGTCGGTCGCACATCTGACTCTTGATTTCGGCTCAGGTCACGATCTCACGGTTCGTGAGACGGAGTCCCATGTCGTCCGTGAGGTCGAGTTCTGCGCTGTCAGCGAGGAGCCTGCTTGGAATTCTCTCTCTGCCCTCCCCTGGCTCTCACGTGCACGTGCGCACACACTCTCTCTCAAAATAAACAAAGAAACGTTTTGTTTTGTTTTTTTTTTAATTTTTTTTCAACGTTTTTTATTTATTTTTGGGACAGAGAGAGACAGAGCATGAACGGGGGAGGGGCAGAGAGAGAGGGAGACACAGAATCGGAAACGGGCTCCAGGCTCCGAGCCATCAGCCCAGAGCCTGACGCGGGGCTCGAACTCACGGACCGCGAGATCGTGACCTGGCTGAAGTCGGACGCTTAACCGACTGCGCCACCCAGGCGCCCCAAGAAACGTTTTTTAAAAAGCGGACGTTCACGATGGGTAAGCTGCATGGCATGTGGATTACATCTCAGCGAGACTGCTCGGATCGAATCCTGCATTAAGTCCTGCTGTATACACTCTGAGCCTTGAAGAGACAGTATCCCGCTCTAATACCCAGGAAAGCCGGGTTCTCCCTGCTTTTGTCTTTTTAAAAATTCAAGGAGAACAATTACACCAAGGCAGAAACTTGGTCATCACAAGGGCTCCTGTATCTCTGTGCTGGCTTCTTCTCTGGCTGAAGGAGGGAAAGCCAACTCCATTTTTCTACTTTGCCCAAATACAGCAACGTTATCAGGTTCCCCAGGGATGCTCCAAACCCACCTTCGCAGAAAGAAAACAGAGGTCACATCCCTAATACCCAAAAGGTGCCCGATACCCAGCAATTCAGGCAGAACCATCCTGCCTGGCCCCTGACCTTGACCTTTATCTGCTCCTGCCGGTTCACCAAAATGTTCTGGGGAAAGGGCAGTCGGGCCAGGGAGTGGGGGGTGGGGGGTGGTGGCGGAGGGAGTGACAGAAGACCACTTCCAGTCTGCTTCTAGGACAGTGGCCTCTAAGCTTATTTTCAGCAGTTCAAACAATTTCCCCCAAAGCTAAGTCTTGCACAGAACCCTGCACCCCTCAAAACAAAAAAAAAAGATCAAAGTCAGCCTGTTCTGGTTCCAATGACCGTCTCCCCACTCTGGCGCAGCCCGAGGCTCTGAGGGAAACCAGCAGCCAGGGGATGTGGTGTCCAAAGCCACAAGATCCGCATCCGGCCCTTTCTGGGACTTTGAGGTTATCCCCTGGAAAGCAGGACCTTTCCAGAAAGCAGCGTGTCCCGTGAACATGAACAAGACGCACGAACAGCAGTCACGTGGCATTGGGTCACGGAGATGGGGGGCTCACGACACCAGCCTCGGCTCCCGCATGTGCCCCAAATTTTCCATGAAAATAACGCACGTAAACGCTGACACGGAAGCAAAACGGCAGGAGTGGGGAGACACCCTGGGGGATGGGGGGACCCGGCCTTGGTTCAGCACTAGGCTCAGACATGGCCCCTGGGTCGGTGCTATCCGGGCATCTCCCTCAGGGGAGACACCGTGACAGCGAAACAGCACCGGCATTCAGTGCGTATTGGCTGAATGACGAAGGAATTAAAAAAAAAAAAAAAGCCTTATCCTGAGCTGTCTGGACACCCCCGAGGGTGACACGGTGGTGAGGAAGGCAGGCTTGCTGGGACCCTGGGGTCCCAAATTTGGCCCGATAGGGTAGAACCAGGAGAGCGGGGAAATCCCTATTGTTTTGAACATCACATTTCTCCAAAGAAGATGAAGTTTGTTTCAAGGGACCCTGACATTTAGATATAATTTATGCATAATTAAACACATTTCACACTGGTGTTGCCCCTTAGGGTGATTCTTCCGAGCTTCACAAATGCAAAGTGACCTTTCTCATTAGGGCTTCTCAAAATCTCCAAACCGCCAAGACCCTCAGATAAGCAAACACCCTCACGCGTCTCCCCCTGCACCCCCCACAAGCCCCCCGTCCTCAGAGTAATTAAGCAAGGAGGTTCTGATTCCCAGGTCCTCCCGATCTGTCCAGGGGCTCGTACCCCAGAAAGCCATGTCGGTGCCCCAAGACCTTGGCACGCTCCCCCCACCTCCCCCTGCCCCAAAACTGCCATCCGCTGAATCCTGTGTTTTATGTCAGAACCGCATGAGGCCCCCTGGGATCGGCCTAGCAGACAGATCCCTCCACCACGGCCCATTTCCTGGGCGGCCCGAAGGGAGCCCCGGCAGGTGCAGAAGCCTCACGGAGCCTCCCCACTGCCCTGCCCCAGGAGAGGTCCAGGCCACGGGGCAGCACCACGCCAGCCAAAAACTCCAGCCTTGGCCAGACCTGCAGCCAAGCTACTGATGGTTAATGGTCTGCCGGGAGAGTCCCCAGAGCGTCCAGGCAAAGGGACCAGGGCCTTGACTGGGGCTCCTATGAGGACCTGGCCAGAGTGTTCAATGAAGAGGCGGATGGAGACAAACATTTCTAGTTTATCCGTCCTTCTTAGGAATAGCTTTTGGGGTGACTGGGGTGGGGTAAGGCCCAGGGTACCTCCTACCCACCCCTGGGCCTGGCATCCGGGGCCTCCCTGCTACACAGCAGCTTCCCGTGATCCTCCTCCTAACGGCCAGCCCCTCCTCCTTGGGGTCACTCTACCTCCCTGCCCCCTACCACGAACCCCACCCCACCCCCCCAGCCTAGAACAGTGCTCCTGCACAGTCACACGAGGCTCTCTGTGCCCAGCCAGCACCCCCGGCAGGTTGGCCAGTGTTTCCTGCACAGGCCTGTCACCTGTCATCTCTACCTGCTCCGTCACAGACGCTTGAGGGCTTAGGGCCGCTTCGCACGACTCCAGTGTCACGCCTGGCGACAGGAAGTGTTACACATGTCAGCGTGTTCACCAGAGCAGAAAGAACATGGGCCAGCTGTATGTCACCCACGTAGCCATGTCCCCTCCGGCCACTTAGAAAACATCTCTGAAGCTCACTTTGCTCCTCTGTTGAGGGGGAGGTCATACCTAATCCCTAGGGCTGTTTGAAGAATTAGAACTCGGTCTATAGCAGCAGGGGCCTCAGGCCTGACACACAGCAGCCATCTGATAAAGGTTAACACCGTTTCTGGAAGATCGTACTTCGAGCAGAACAGGAGCGGACACGACCTCCCCGAAATGCTGGCCGGAGGCTGGGAGGGAAAAGGCGGGGAGGAAGCTGTCAGGGGCTCCAAGGACGGAAGAGCCAACGTTCCCCGAGGCGGTGACAGGTCAGGTCTTGTCCCGAGGCAGGGCCCGCCGCTGGAGTGCCGGTGACCCAGCCAAGGGTGGCCACAGAGCAAACAGTGTGCCCGTCAGGGCATCCCTGCTCTAGAGCTCTGGGTCCTAGCTCAAACGAGACAGAGACAGTCCATCCCCTTGGGGCCCGATGGTCAGGTCTCAGCCACCACTGGGAGGGAAGGAGAAAGCGTGACTCACGAGAGCTGCGGCTCTGGTGGCAGACGGGCCGGCAGGATTTGAAAATGGCACCAAATTATATTGTCAGCGATCCATTCTGGAAACAGCCGCCAGCCCCAGGTGGCCTGGGGTGGGGGAGAAAAAGCTCTGTGAGATACTGGCCCCCCAGCCCCAGAGCCGGTCCGCGTGGGGACACATGGGGCATCGCTGAGCGAAGTGGGGGATGGCTGCACAAAGTGAGCTTGAGGCCCAGGTCATGCCCTGAAGGCCACATCACGGATCTGGGGAATTTTCCCTAAGAGCAATGTCCCTGTTGATGGGCTTTGAGAAGGGAGTGGGTGTTCATTTTAAAAACATCACTGGATGGGGCACCTGGGTGGCTCAGTGGGTTAGGCGTCTGACTTCGGCTCAGGTCATGATCTCGAAGTCCGTGAGTTCGAGCCCCGTGTCAGGCTCTGTGCTGAGGCTCAGAGCCTCTGCTCAGAGCCTGGAGTCTGCTTCAGATTCTGTGTCTCCCTCCCTCTCTGACCTTCCCCCGTTCATGCTCTGTCTCTCTCTGTCTCAAAAATAAATAAACATTAAAAAAAATAATAAAAAAATAAAAAGATCACTGGGAAAAGTTTAACACAATGAAAAGGATGGCTGGGAGCAGGAGGGCGGTGGCTGGGTCTTGGGCGGCAATGGATGCGGAGAGGAAGGCAGGTGTTTAGAGTTCTAGGTGAATGTTTTAGACGAGCTGTCTGAACAGAACCACCCCCACCTTCAAGCGGCCCCCACGTGAGCCAGGAAGGGAAACGCAGCTTCCATTCAGGAAACACTGAACTTTCCACGCCAAACGTAATTAGCCAGAAGCCAGACACAAAAGGTCCCAGAGTCGATGATTCCATTTATAGGAAATGTCCAGAATACACAGATCCAGAGAGACGGATGAAGGCAGACTGCTGGCTGCCGGGGGCTGGGGGAGGGGGCGGGCGGGGGATAGCCATCGGCTACGGGGTTTCCCTTTGGGTGATGAAAATGGTGGGAATGTGGGGTGCCTGGTGGGGGGGGCTCTGTCAGTTAACAGTCTGATTCTTGATTTCGGCTCAGATCGTGACCTCACGGTTCGTGGGTTCGAGCCCCACGTCGGGCTCTGGGCTGACAGTGTGGAACCTGCTTGGGATTCTCTCTCTCTCTCTCTCTCTCTCAAGATAAATAAATAAGCATGTTTTAAAAAAGAAAAAAAATGTTGAGAACTAAAAATGCTTCGTTTTAGGTTGTATGGAATTCACCTCAATTAAAAAAAAAAGCAGTCAGTATCGCAGAGCATATTAAGGGGCCTCCTGCGGCTAAGGGCTCTCCAATGGGCCGCCAATCCCATTTCTGCTGCGGGTGCCATCATATCCCCACAAACCCGGGGTCCCTTCTGTCACTCTGTGGCCCCCTATGTCAATTTCTCAGGCCACGGTGACATCCAGTCTTCCAGCCTGTCCCCTCTGGCCACTCACTTCCGCCGCTCCCCTTCTTCATGGCAGAGCTTGGCGGGTGAGGGTGTAGACCCGGGAGCTGGGCTGCGGGGCTGGGCTCCCAGCTCCTCCCCTCAGGCCCCAGTGGCCCTGAACGTCTGTCTTCCCGTCTGTAAAATGGGGCTGCACCGCCCTACAGGCCTCACCGACGGCATGAGGACTAACTATACGCACAAGGGGCATCGGAGGGCCCACCGGGACCACCGGCCTCCCACCAGCCTCCAGTGGTCACCAAGCCCAGCACCTGAAGTTCTGAGACCAGCCCTTCAACCCGACCTCTCTGCGGGCCCTTCCTCCTCCGTTTCGTCCAGACCGCCCAGCTGGGCTTTCTGGTGGCGCTAAGCCCGGCCCCTCTGCCTACCCTCGGGTCCCCAACACTCCATCTATCTCTACCTCTCCCGTCTGAACCAGAGGAAAACGAGTTTCTTTCCCACACCAGCTCTGCTGTGCCCAGATGCTCTTTGTGGTCGAAACCCGGCTATTTATAGTGAACGTGTGCCAGACAAAGTACCGTAGGAAACAGCGTCCACCACGAGGAGGCCGTCGGGTTCTAGGGACCCGTGGCTGAGATGGTAAAGACAACAGACCCAGACGAGGAGTTGCCCCGAGGCCCTCAGCCACCGCCTTGAGGAGCCCAAGTCAGAGCTCATGTTCAAGAAGCATCCCGCGCCCGGGCCCCTCTCCCCACAGGCCCCTCCCGGCGTCCTGCGGCCTCTCAGCCTCACTCAGCCCTACCCCAGCCACAGGCCAGCCCGTGCTCGCCTCCTGCACCTGCTATCCTCCCACCTGGGGTGCCCACCCGCCTCCCCCTGCCCTCTCCTTGTCACCCTCTCCGCGACGCCCAGGTAAGGTCATCAGGGGAGACAGGCCGGTCTCCCCCACTAGACAGACAGGTCTCTGAGAGTGAGACCCGCCCCCCCCTTCCTTCAGATCCTCTGCCCAGTAGACTGGCCGCACACGTAGGGGCTTAAAAATGTTTGAGCGAAAGAATGAATGACAAGAAGTCCAAAATAGCTCAGACGGCTTGTTTTGGACTTCTGGACCTCCCACAGTCCGTGGGGAGTGAAGCCACCAGCCCCTCAGGATGTCGGGGCTGTGCACTGCGGCCAGTGCTGATGCACGTCACCGCCCTGAAACCTCACGGCCACCCCATGAGGCGGCTGTCACACCGCACAGTCAGGGGGGCCGACGCTCTGAGGGAAAGCCGGGGTCCAGGCCGCCCCTGAGCCCAGATTAGGTCTCTCTGAGCCCTGCTGGGAACCACTGAACCGCCAGCCCTGCCCGCACTCACCCGTCCAACAGGTACCTGGGAGACGCCTACTGTGTGCGCTGAGCGCTGGGGACAGAGCGGTGAGCGAGACCCCGTGTGGCCTGCCCCTGCCCACCCCACCCCACCCCCCACCCAGGCTGTCCAGCAGGACAACTGCCAGCTGCCCGCGGTGCCTCGAGAGGGTGAACGTGTGTCTGGCTGGGACTCTGGGTGGAAGGTGGAGGCAGGCCTCCCGCCACGGGAACACCCCGCGAGCAAGTGTCCCTCTGGGAGGGACACTTTTACAAGCGGGGGGGCACCTGGGTGGCTTGGTCGGTCGGTTACACATCAGACTCTCGGTCTCAGGTCAGGTCACGAGCTCACGGTTTGTGGATTCGAGCCCCTCGTCTGGCTCTGCGGCCCCCACCCTGTACTGACACCGATGGACGGATAAGCAAAATGTGGCCGATCCATACAATGGAGGATTATTCCGTTTTGAAAAGGAAGGACGTTCCGAGGCAGGCTACAACACGGACGACCCCCGAGACCAGCCAGTCAGAGAAGGACAATCCGCAGGACCCCGCCTAACTGAGGGCGCGCTGGGAGTCAAACCCGCAGAGACGGAGGCAGAATGGAGGGAGCCAGGGGCCCGGGGACCCTGTTTCTAGAAGAAAATGCCAGAACGAGGGTTCTACCCCAGGCATGCCTCGGCTCATGCCAGAATCTCTTCTAGTAACCCCTTGGAAAAGAAGGTTCCAAAGTTTCTACTTCAGCCCAGGCCTCTCACAAGAGCCCCAGGCCTAGCTGCCGTCCCGACACATCCACAGAGCATTTCTACCTGGGACAGGTGCAAGGTACCTCCATGCCCCTGGCCCCCAGCCCTCGCTATGGGGTCACCACCCACTGTGACCCCCCCCCCAAACTAGCGAGGAGGCTGACAGACATCGGCATGTCCAAACAGCTCTCAAACCTGTGGATTTCACCTTGAAAACACCGCCAGCCTCCGTCTCAACCAGCAGGAAACAGATGCACAGACACAAGGAAGCATTTTGAATAATCACAGGCCCCCAAACAGCCAGCAGCTGTGTGGCCACAAGCAGCCTGTCTGACAAGGGCCGTTCACAGCTGGCACAGCTGTCAGGACCTTGTCACCAGGTAGACCCTGGATTCCTCCTCCGTGTGGCATTTACGTGTCACATGCCCGGAGTCATGGGCCCAGATCACCCGGTGCCTCCCTCATTTTCCCAGAGGCACCCCGAGGGTGGCAGGTGCCCCCACACTTCTCCGCCTGTCCGTCACCCGCACGGTGACTTCAAGATGGTCAAGGTTGGGTTTAAGATTGGCCCGGGCACCATGTTTGTTGACAAATGACTCCCACGTCCCCTGCTACCCAGGTGCGATCTCGAACGCCCGTGCCTGCACGAGGCCCAGCCTCCATGGTGCGGGGTGGGGGGCAAAGCAGGGCTGAGTCTTTCAGGGTCTCCTCCCCGTCTCCACGGGAGGCCCAGGGGAGCTGATGTGGTTTGTCCGATGGCCAGCGGACTGATTCATTTGTCATGTTGAGCAATGAACAGGATTTTTAAAACACAAAACAAGCAAGAGGCTTCCCCAAAACTCTGGGGTTGGGGGACAACAGGACGGATCCCCTAGTGAGCCGTCCTCACCTTGCCACAGCCAGGAGGGACCCTCAACTCCAAGTCGGGAGGAATACACTTCCCCCGACTTGCCCCCAGGGAATCACACTCCACCTCTATGAGACTTGATATTTCCCCTTTCACGCTTAGGAACTACTTACAGATGACCTGAGGTCTGCTTCAGAATGGTCCAGCCTGAGTGTGCACACGCGTATGTAGACGTGCGTGTGGATGCGTGCACACGTGTGTGAGCGTGGGCGTGTGTATGTGCTGACCCTTGAGGCTGGTGAGGGCACCTTATACTCTTCTCCCAACTTCGGTAGGTGTTGGAAATTTTCCATCATAATAAAAAGCTTTCATTAAAAAAAAAATAGCAGGGGCGCCTATGTGGCTCGGTCGGTGAAGCGTCTGACTTCGGCTCAGGTCGTGATCTCACGGTTGGTGGGTTCGAGCCCCGCGTCGGGCTCTGTGCTGACGGCTCACAGCCTGGAGCCTGCTTCGGATTCTGTGTCTCCCTCTCGCTCTGCTCCTCCCCCACTCACGCTCTGTCTCTCTCTCTCTCAAAAATAAATAAACATTAAAATTTACAAAAAAAAATAGCCCACGCTTCTTGGAGAAAAGGCTAAGGTGATGGCAGTGGCGTGCTGTGCTGAGTAAAGGCTTACGCACCAAAATCAGTGTTAGAGTTTTGTTCCACCAGCCAGTAGCAGCAAGACTTTGGCCAAGTCATGTGGCCATTCCAACCCCAGGAAAACCAGTTTGCTGCCCCGGGTTCTTAGGAAAAGCACAGGGTTAATGCGTCAAGGACTCAGATCACAGCCTCGTGCCAGCATGTTCTACAAAACCATTTCTTATCACTGCCATCATCATCATCAACATCATCATCATCTCCAATAACATCCCGCCTGTAAAGCACTTAGTAGCACATGCCCGGCACCTGCCTATGAGCTAGACTTTTACTCTTAGATCAGGAGGAACTCCCTCTATCAGATAACTGGGAAAAGGGAAAGCATTATGTTTCTTGAAAGGAACCGGTGTGGAATTTCTGGACAAAACTCTGAACGCTGTAGAGTCGGAGGTTTTGCTGAATGTGCAAATGCATCGGCAGGCAAGTCTCTGCTCCCCCAAGGAGAGGGAAGGTCCAAGAAGGGACCAGGCGCAGCGAGGAGAGCACAGAGAGCACCCCATCGCCCTTAGTGAGCAGGGGCAGCGCTGGCCTCCACCGGCTGGACCCCCAGCCCATTCCCAGGCCCCAGTGGAGAAATTAAACATCTATGCCGATTGCCCAGGGGTCCACAGAGTTTTAGAGGGCAGCCCCAGGAGCCCACTGAAGGGTGGTTTTAGCCTTGCTGGAGCAGCCCAAGGAAGGCAGCCTCACCCAGCAACAGAGTGACATCACCCGGGGCCCCTGGCAGGACCACTCCTTCCTAGGAGCCCCGCAGCCCCCACCAATCGCCCCGCGGCCCCGACCTCCCTGAAGCCAGATCTGCCCCTGCTCGTGACTGTCAGAACCACTGGGGTCCATGGGCCACGGCTTTTATTCTTCTTGCTTCCCTGGTGGTAGCCAGGCTGGGAAAGAAAAGGATTTGTGAAGTTATCGCATTAGGCCACCCCACACCTCCCCATCTGCAAACACACACACACACGCACACTCTCTCTCTCTCTCTTTCTGTCTTTCCCTCTCTTTACTGGGTAAAGCGCTGTCTGCAAAAGAAAAAGCAGTAAGAGAACGAGAAGTGCTTAAAATGATCTAATCGGGCCCATCACCTGACAGCTGGGCAGCTACGAGGTGCCTGGCCCGTGACCTCAGCACGGGAGGCAGTAACCGGCAGCCACAGCCAGGGGTCTGGAGACCGTCCACAGCCCTGGGTCTGCTGTTTGCGTAAGCCAGCCACCCTCTCTGGACCTCTGCTGGGAAGGGAAAGGCTGGCCTACGCAGATGCCCTGCAAGTAAGACAGGGCTTCCCCAGCTCCATGATTCCTTAGCAAGGTGGGGGGGCGGGGGGGTGCGTGGATGCCTGTCTATGCTTCTCATGCTTAATCTAGCACTTTCCACCACCCAGAGGGGCAGTATCAGATACGGATGATGGGACACAGAAGGGAGGAGCGCCCCCCCCCCCCCCCACCGCCGCCTTCCTTGCTCGCTGTCCTCAATAATCGGGGATGAAGTTCTGGGCCTCCTCCCCAGCTGTCCTACCCCGGGAGAGACTTCTGCCAAAGACACCAAACTGGAGTCACCGGGGGATGGCGTTGTTTTACCACGGCCACCTGTTAAAACTCAGCTCATGACCAGTTTCTGATACTACAGGCTGGCGTGTTTAATTAAATATTACTCACTCAGGAAGCAGCCCCTGCCAACTCACCCCCAAACCGTGCGGCTCATTGTCGGAGAAAAAGAGAGGGAGGGAGAAGGAGCCTGGGTCCTCCCGAGCCGGCACCACCGGCAGGGTGTCCCTGTGCCCGGTCCCCACACAGCCCACTTTTGGGAACCAAGCAAGGGAAGTCAAGTAACCAGCCCTCAGTAACCAGCAGCCCCACTGCCAGGTTACCATGGGGGGCATGCACACCCTCACTCGCAGAGAAGCACACTCACCCCGCACCGACACACTCACACTCACCCCAGGCACACACGCAGAGACACATGCTCTAACTCACCCACAGACATGCAGAAACATTCAGAGACACACACAGACCCAGAAGCACAGTGCAGACACACACTTAATCTCACACGGACACACCCTCAGACACACCCACACAGGCAGGCTCAGAGACACACATTCACACTGTCACCAGACCTCTCGCACACAGACACGCTCTCAGGCACACACCACACTCACACACACACACACACACACACACACACACACACACACACTCTTGTAGCCTCCCATCAGGGCAAGCCACGGCGCCAGGGGCCAGTTAACATTCCAGGAACCTTTGCCTTGAACTTGAACAGGACAACTACCAGGTCGCACACACCCCGGGCGCGCAGACTGAGCCATCCCGCGGCTCCACCGACCCACCCAGACTGCTCTGGTTTTTCTGTTTTAATCGATTTGCTGACACAACACTCGGCTCCCCCTTGGCTCCCCCTTGGTTGCCGGGAGAAGCTGCGGCGGCTCCAGGACGGCGGAGAGGGCGGCGCCGCCCGGGGTGTCGCCCGGCGGGCTCCCCGGGGGAGGCGCGGAGGACAGGGCGCGGGGGAGCCCCGAGGGGGCCAGTAAGGGCCGCGCTGCAGAGCCGGGTCCCGACTGGCGGGAAAAGCGAAACTAACTTCGCGGAGCGGGGTCGCGCTGCCCCCGTGTGGGAGGGGCAGGTCAGCGCCCCCGCCTCCACCGCGGGGACAGTCGCGATCGCAAGAGCCCCCCCCCCCCCCCGGGGCGCCCCGGCACCTGGAAGTCGGCGGGGGCCGCTGCGCGTCCGGGTCCCCTCCCCGGGTCTGCAGTAGCTGAGCCTCGACCCCCGGCGCGACGGTGGCCGCGGCCGCCGGGGACCACCGCCCTGTCTCGCCCCCGCAGGTGGGATCCGGGGCCGCCGCGACCCGCAGGCGTCCGCAGCGGCAGCGGCGCTGGGCGGCGCCCCGGCCCCCTCGCCCGGGACCTGTGGCGAGAGGAGGGTTCCCCGCGGGACCCTCACCCACCAGGTCCCCAGCGCCCAGCCCCGCGCCCACCACTCAGTCCCCGACCGCCGCCATGCCCGCGCCCACCCCGCCCGGACCCCCAACCCACCCGGTGCCCGTGCCCGGCTCTGCCTACCGCGCCAGGGAGGGCCGCCTGCGCCGCCGCCGCTCTCCGGGGCCGAGGAGGCCGGGGCGCCCCGGGCCGCGCCCGCCGCAGGGAGCGAAGTCGTCTCCTCCCGCGGCCCCGGCGCCAGCGCCTGGAGCCTGGTTCCTGCTGCGAGCGCGCGGGCAGCCCGAGCGCGACTTCTGTGCAAAGAAGAAAAAGCAGGCGAGGGCTTTAAAGTGCAGGGAGAGAAACGCGCCGGGGGGGGCGGGGCCGGTGCGCCCCGCCCCTCCCACCCCGCCAGCCCCGCCCCTCGGCTCCCGCCCCGCCCCTCGGCTCCCGCCCCGGCCCCGGCTCCCGCTCCCGCGCGCCGGGCGCTGTGCGCCGCAGGGGCGGCCGCGGGGCGCCGGGCGGCGGGGGCGCCCCCCCCCTGTGCCGCCCCCTCCTCCGCCCGCCCCACCGCCCCACCCGGAGGCCATCGGGGCGCGCGCGGGGCGGCACCGGAGCTTCGGTCCCTCCGGAGGCGTCTTCGGGAAGCGCCGGGCAGCCTCCGCTGGGCGAGAGGCCGGCCGGGGTTGCAACACCCGGCGGGCCGCGGCTGGGGGCAGACGGGGGGGGGGTGGGGGGGTGGGGGGGTGGGGGGGGGGGGTGGGGGGTGGGGGGGGGGGGAGGGGGGCTTACTAATAATAATTTTTAAAACCTCTTGGGAGGGTGGGGGTTGTTTCAATAACCTTGGGAGCAAGGCCTTGCTTGCCTCATCCGAAATTCCCAGCAGTTTAAAGTTCCGCAATTCGAAGGCACAGGAGAGGAGGACGCAGGGATCGTACTCACAAGGGACCGGGCTCTCTGGGCTCCCGGACCTCGCGGGCCCCCGGCACGTTGGCTCAGGACACACAGCAGGCGGCGCTCCGTGAGTGTTTGTTGAATGAATGCGCGAGCGATTGCCCTCTGTAGGACCTCCACCCCCGAAGAAACTTCTTATAGAGTCTTGGGGCTCTTGGCTCGTCCCAGGAATTTTCCTCCTCAACCCTAGAACCGGGAACGTCCTAAAGAAATTAGTGTTTTAAGAGCGACATCTCCCAGCTTTCCTCCACCCTTCACGATGTGCGGTGTCCATTGAAGGGGGTGGGGGATTAGCGTGCCCGGAGCTGTAACAGATAATGTGGTTCCCGAGTTATTTCATCTTGGCCATACCTCTGTAGAAGAGGACTGCTCTTACATCTTTGCTGCTGAGAAAGAGCTGGACTCTTACCGTTTCCAGAGGTTGACATCTTCTCACCTCACTGGGCTGAAGATCAGTTTTGTTTTTAAAGTTTATTTATTTTTTTTTTTATTTTTTTAAATGTTTTATTTATTTTTGAGACAGAGGGAGACAGCGTGAGCACGGGAGGGGCAGAGAGAGGGGGAGACACAGAATCCAAAGCAGGCTCCAGGCTCCGGGCTGTCAGCACAGAGCCCGACGCGGGGCCGGAACTCACAAACCGCGAGATCGTGACCTGAACCAAAGCCTGACGCTTAGCCGACTGAGCCACCCAGGCACCCCAAAAGTTTGTTTATTTTGAGATTGAGAGAGAGGAAAAGAAAGTGTGAGTGGAGGAGGGACAGAGAGAATCCCAAGCAGGCTTTTCGCTGCGAGCACTGGGGCTCGAACTCACCAACATGAGGTCCTGACCTGAGCTGAGCTCAAGGGCAGAGCGCTTAACCGACTCAGCCACCCAGACGCCCCTGTGTTGTTGTTTTTTTTTTAATTAAAAAAATTATTAAGCCCCCACTGACTGCTGTGGGCCGCGTGAGCCTCCGTGGGCATTCTGGAGGCTCAGTTAACATTCCTGCTTCCGGTTGTCTGGGAACCCAGACCGCTGGGGTGGGCAGCCATTGTCAGCAACCCAGGGGCCCTTGGAATGTAGAGCATGGGACTCCCTCTCGCCACTTTGCAATGCGAGGACATTAGTTGGCCCAGGGTGTAATAGCACTTGGGACAACTGTGAAAACATCCAGGAAGGCGAGGGCTTTCTTAGTTACTGGTATACCTGGGAGGAGTCTGATTGCTGCAGAGCACAGCCTCTTCTGGGTTCTGGGTCTCTCCCCTGGAGGAGTAAGCACGGAGGGGTGTGTCACACAGGAGGTGTGCACCCCTCGCCAGCCGCTGTCCTCTCCTGGGGCTGTTGCCACAGCCTCATGAGTCGAAGTCCTCCAGGCTCCGCCTCTTATTCTGGAGGAGACCTTTGGGGACAGACTGGAGCAGATTGTGTGTAATTCCAGTGGTGAGATCTGTTCATTTAGGGCCGAAGACCTCACCTTTGATGTGTGGGCCCTGAAATGGATGGTTCCCAATTAGGAGTCCTCAGCACCCCTACTCCACCCTCCTTCAGCATTAATCTTGAAACCTCAGCTTTGAGCCAGTTGGGTAATTAGATCCTGCTGACCTAAATTTCCCAAAGGAATCTCTGGGGGAGTGAGCCTTCCTTCTCTCCTCCAGGACTCCGGGCAGGTAGGCAGGACCACGCTGGAAAGCTGGTCATCGAGCGGTGACCCTCTGTGGTACGGGACGCTGTTGAGCAATTGTGGAGACCAGAGAGGGCTATATGCTCATCCTATCAGTGCTGATACTACTGTTTGCTAAAAAGATACAAAATCTTGCAATAGTGTGACATCAGCTGATAAACATCCAGGAATTTGAGGACTGACTCAAGTCTTAACCGATCTGTGCTCCACTGGGGTGAGTAGGGAGGGGAGGGGCTCTGGGCCTGGTGATGCCACCCCCCAACTCCATTCCCCTGCCCCCCCAACCCCTCCCCCTTTCATCACTGGCATCTGCACATATAATTCATTCCCTTCTGTAATCTGCCTCAGGAAAATGACCGGAAGAGATTACTAGATAGCAAATTAACATCAGCTATTTTTTTCTGACGACGGAAAATCTGTCCAGGGAGACCTTGGACCCCTTTGAGCCCTTAGAACAGAATCTTCTACCCTCACAAGTTCTCATGTCCCAGGGCACCCACCTTCTCTGGGTCCCTCTTGCTGCCTGGAGTGAATGGAGAAGGGTTTTAAAATTAGACAAACCCCAGTTCTGCCATTCACTGCCTGTATGACCTTGAACAAATTACTTAACCTTTCTGAGACTCAGTTTCTCCATCTGTAGAACAGCTCTGTGTGTTTCCCATGATTTGCTGGGGGGGAGGGGCAATCATCCCACAAATACTGAGTACAACATGTGCAGGGCAATGTGTTAGAATGAAATCAGAGGTTTTTGAGGAATTTCGGAACAAGAGACACATTTTAGACATTATTAGTGACAAAACAAACCAACCAACCCCAAAACAAAAGCAAACTTTCCGGGGAAACGCATGGGATCCATACACGAAAGGGTAGCAAGATTCACCAGAACAGAAAGAACACTGAAGCATATTAATAAAATGTAGGTCCATTCTGCATCCCTAACATAAGATACACTTATCTCATGAAGTGAAATTGAAATCCAGTGGACCTAATCTTACAGAACTTTGATCTTAAAGCTTTTGTGAATTAGTACATATTGATTCATTTCCTCAACTCTTGGCCTTAACTGGCTTTGGATTTCACACAGAGGCATGTGTTGTTAGACAGTGACACCTGCTGGTAAATTATGGTATTGCAGTGTAGCTCTATCAGACACTATTAATCATCAGTATAAAGGGGAAATGTGGAGAAGAATTGGGGGAACTTTAAATGAGACACTAGGTGATAACCAAGCTTGAGGAGACTTCCTGTGACCTTGAGAAGAGATGATCTTGGGCTCATGATACCAATTATTGCAAAGTTCTTCAAAAACACTTGCAGTGAATTAAAAGTGAGTAGGCTATGGTCTTGGTGCCTGCTTTAACTCTTTACCAGAGACTTTCAGTGTGTTTTTCCCCCGTGGGATGACATCTTCAATATTACAGGAAAACCCCATAATAGAAGTAAAGCAATCCTTGAAGTATTTATTCACTTAATCCTTCAGTATTTTTAAAAATTAAATAGTGAAGCACTGAATGAATAAATATTAAACAGCACTACTCTGTACCCAAGAGAAAGAAAAGTAAAAAAAAAAAAAAAAAAACAGACCAGGTTCCTGACCTTAGAAAATTTCAATTTAAGTGGGAGAGACAGACAGTAAATGGTAGGCGAGATCATTTCAGATAGTAATAAGTGATCATACATAATCACTTGTTATGTAAGTTTGCTCCATGGTCTATTTTTCTTTGGACAGAGATCTGTATTCAGTGGCCTCAGTTCATACTCGCTTCAGACTCTACATAAAGATTCTAGAAAGGTCATCCTTCTGTTCCCAGAATGACAGATCAGAGACTTCCAATAGTCAGGAACATGTTTTTCCTTCCCGTCCCCCACAGCAGGGCTTGGTAGACACTCTGAAAATGAGCCCAAACTGACTGGTCCAGCCTCTCTCGGGGTCCCCCAGCCCCAGAGAGGGGGTCAGCTGCCTCACTCCCTCAGCAAGCACTTACCGGGAACGAGCTATGTCCTCCTCTGTGCCAGGAGCTTGTGAAGTTAACACTGGTCTCACAGAGACCAGTCTGAAGACTGAAGATGGACCAGTTCCCATCCTGAATCCTGGAAGAGCATCTCCAAGATCTTGGAACATTGGTCCTGCCATCCTTCTGCAGAGAGCCCGGCACATTCTGGCTGGGATTGGTGATGCCCGTTCTGGCTGGACTGTTTCCTCATCAGGGGTGCCCTGAGTTGTTCTCCTTAGGGGACACCAGGTTGCACTAAGGAAGGATTAAGGCATCCAAACCTATAAGATGGTCACAGATACATATATATTTTTTAAGCTAACATTTGTTGAATGCTTATAATGTGCCAGCTACCGTGCTCTGTGCTTTACACGTATCACCTCCTGTGACAACCCCCCCCCCCACGAGGTAGGTACTATGATTATCTACATTTTACAAATGGAAAGCTGGGATACAACGTGGCGAAGAAGACCACCCAGAGTCGCCTGGCCGGCAAGTGGCAAGACCAGGACCTGAATCTGGAGGGACTCAAAAGCCCCAGCCGTCCGTTGGCCCCGGTTGGACCGACGCCTGTGAACCCAGGGCACCAGGAGCACCAAGGGCCAGAGAGAAGATTAAGTGCCACCGTATCAGCCTACGGAAGGGGTCAGGCACAGAACAGCAGCCAAACGGGAGACAGACCCGACGAGGAAATGAGTGGACGGCCCCTCCCGGGGGTGGCTCTGCGGCCAGGTGGAGGGTGAGAAGGGAGGTCAGAAGAGTGAGGTACCAAGATGGCCAGCAGTGGGTCCAGCTCCATGTTCCATTCATTTGACGCCAACCCCCCCCCACTCCAGGAACTCCCCACACCGTCCACTGCCTACCACCTCCTCTACACATCCATCCTATGCCATGGGTACTGGGGTTGAAGAGCTTGCCCCCCAAAATCCTTGCCCACACTCAACCTGTGACTATGACCTTATATGGAAATAGGTCCATACTGTCTTCAAGTTAAGATGAGGTCATGCTGCATTAGGGTGGGCCCTAACCCAATGGCACGTGTCCTTATAAGAAGAGGGAGTGTGGACACGGAGGAGAGTGTGATGTGACGGCAGGGATTGGAGGGGGGTGTTTACAAGCCAAGGAACGCCAAGGATCACCAGCAACCACTACAAACCAGCAGGGGCAAGGAAGGATTCTCTCCCAGAGCTTTCGCAGGGAGCGCGGCCCTGCTGACAGCCCGATCTTGGACTTCCAGCCCCCAGGACTGTGAGAGAATACATTTCCTGTTGTCCAAAGCCACCCGCAGGAAGTGATGCACATGGCCTTCATCACCTGTCCCCTGGATGGCCGCCACAGCCTCCTCACCCGTCTCCGTGCTGGCACTCACGGCTCCTCCGATCCGTTTCCCGCTCGGCAGTGAAAGTGATCTTTGCAACATACCTACGGCACGTGGGCCCTACTCACGCTCTTCCCACAGAGTCCAGGATTCTTACCGTCCCGCCCACCCCCAGGCTCGAGGTGGTCTGGCTTCTGCTGCCCCATCAGCCAGCTCTGCGTGGCGCCCTGTCCCACCTCTCCGGGCTCTGCTGCTTTCCTCCGAGTTCCACGCTCCCTCCTGCCTGGGAGCATCGCCCCACAGCCTCTCCACCTGGATTTCCATCCCATGTGTGCTTTCTGCAGCCACCACTGGTTCCTCCACCTGCTCCCAGCTCCCGCTCTACCTGACCTGATCATTGTCTCCTACTGCCCCCTCTCCCATTTACCCCACCCCACGCTCGTCACAGCGAGAATTTTATCCTTACTTATCTCAGACCTTGGCACACATGGGCCTTTGTAACAGTCAGCCGTTGCTGTGTAACAAACCACCCCAAAACTGTGGCTTCCGGCCACGATCATTTATGCTCGCTCACATTTCTGCAGCAGGGAGTGGGGAAGCGGCTGGTCCTGCTGGGCTTAACCGGGTGACTGTGCTTTGGGCGACTTTGCCTCGTTTGGCTCATTGATCTGCTCTGTATGCTCATCCTGGGACTCAGGCAGAAGGCACACTGGAAACCCCTGGGAAGCCCCATGGTGCCAGCACATTTCAATCTCTGCTTGAGTCATGTCTGCTCACCCCCCTGCCCCGCATTGGTCAAAACCAGTCACACGGCTGAGTCCAGTCCTCAATCAGTATTTGTTGACTAAATACATTTGCTTGAACAAGATTAGTCATACAGAAATGGAAGGATAGTCATTGGAAAGCAAGGGACAAGGGAGGAGGAACTCCTTGGGAGGGTCCTGAATGCTTTGCACGGTTGACACGCCCTGGTCCCCAGCCTGGACTTCATGAAAACGTCTCCTGGCGACCCCACAACTGTCAGCATTATGCTCCCGTGGGGAGAACACAGGACACTCCCCACCTTCCCCGCAGGGTGAGAAGCACCATCCCTGCTAGGCCCTGGGGGGGCATGCTGGGAGAGGAACCACTCCCCCCTTCCCTCCTGCTATCCATCCTTCAGTACACCGGCCCCTCGTGCCTCACTGCCCACAGCTGCCGGCCAGTCAGGCCTGGGCATTGCTGTCCCCCCACTCCCCACCCCCAACTTTTCTTGGGAACAACCTGCCCAAGAGATTCGGAGGGAATTAGTGATAAGGAATTAAAAGACAAAGCACTGCTTGGCTACAGAAAATACACGCACACGCACACGCACACACACACACACACACACACACACACACACCAGAAAGGAAATGTAATCTTAGCATACTACGCGGCTCAGCTGTTAAGAATATTTAGATAATCATAATAACGGACACAGCGAATACTGACTTACTCCAGTGTCGTGATTTAACTCCAGTCTGAAGCCGGAAGGAGACCACGGAGCGGAGGATGGTGATGGGGATTGATATAATAATATTAATGGCCAACGCTCATTGAGAGCCTATTATGTGCCAGGCCCAAAGCACACGGGCAGGTCCACTGCCTGCTGACGCAAGCCCGGCGGGGTGCATACCAGCACCCCACACCACAGCTAAGGAAACCGAGCACAGATGAGGTAAAGAACTTGGTCAGGGTTGCTCCGCCGTAAGTGGCAGAGCCTGGTTTCGAACCCGGGTAATCTGGCTCGAATTATTCTCTTCTAGGTAGTTCCTTAGGTTTTAGACATTTAGGTGATATTAAAGTGAAAAGACATAGGAAACCGTGGTCTGAGCAGGCTATTGAGAAATATGGCGGTAGATATCCAAAATAATGGCCCAAAAGAATCACAAGTAGTCACTTCTTGGGTGAAGCATTTGGGCGTGGGGGTGGGGCAGGAAATGGTTTGGGTTTGCTTGTAGGTAGCCCTCTGGTATTTTAAAAACTACTTGCATGTCTTATTTTGATTCAGATACAAATCAAATCGAGAAGGGCGCCTGAGTGGTTCAACCGGCTAAGCGTCCGGCTTCGGCTCAGGTCACGATCTCGCCGTCCGTGAGTTCGAGCCCCGCGGTGGGCTCTGTGCCGATGGCTCGGGGCCTGGAGCCCGCTTCGGATTCTGTGTCTCCGCCTCTCTCTCTGCCCCTCCCCCACTCACTTTCTCTCTCAAAAATAAATAAATATTTTTAAAAATTAAAAAAAAAAAAACAAATCAAATCAAGAAAAGGAGCTTCCAACGGTACAAAAGGGATCCCCAGTCTCCCCCCGCCAACCCCCAAGAGGTAAGCCTCTGGCTGGCTTCCTGTGTGTCTTCTAGACCTGTCTGGGCTCTCTAACTTGGGGGCTGCACACCACACCCACCGGATCTCCCTTTTGTATCTCTCCCCGTAATGATCTGTCTCAGAGATGGCGCCCATCGGGGTCTCTCTAGAGTTCCACTGGATGGTTCCATGAGCATCTAGCCAGGTCTACCAGCTGCAGGGGGACCTAGGTGAGCTCCTCCCCAGGTGCCTGAGGACCTAAACGGAGTCAGCCACCAACACGTGGGAACAGAGCCATCAAACCCAGTGGCCTTTTGTCCCAGGGAGAGTTCACACCCAGAAGGAGAGCTCCTGTCCCGGCCACTGGCTACTATTGGCACAGGCCCACGGAGGATCTTGGGGGAGGCAAGGTCAGCAAGCCAGGTGGCCTTGAACGTCAGAGCCTCCCTGCCCCCTTCTTGGTTTTGGGGTCATCTGGCTTCCCTCGTCCTGTGACAGATGCCCAGTACCTCTCTGGATGAGTGGTGCTCTGGGCTCCCGGGTCAGCCAAGTGCCAGCCTGCTCCTCCCAGACGTCTCCAGGAATTGCCTCAGGAGAGAGGGAGCCCCCTCCCTGTCCTCCGCCCTGTCATGGCTCCACCGCCCCCAGGGTTGCATCTGCTGGGTATCCAGGAAGCCGAGTCTGGGTGAGGTCCCCGGGGTGCCCACTCAGAACCCAGAAGGAGGAGGACTCGGGCGGAGTGAGCTGAATTTCCTTTCTATTTAAAGAAAAAACCCAAGTCAATATTTTTAGGTGCCAGCTAAGAAGTTGCTTCCTTTGCGCAGGGTCATTGTCTGTTGCGCGGCTGGGTGGTGGCTGACCCAGCCTGCAGAGCTGGGGAGGGGAGAGGAGGAAGAGGAGGAGGAGGTGGAGGGAGTGGGCGGGGGGGGGGGGTGGGGGGGGGGGAGGGTTTCTGTCTCCCTGAGCTGGTTCAGGACAGATGCTGACATCTGGTTTTAAGGGAGGGGTCTGTCCCCGCCCCCTCCCTCCCCCCCCCAACCAGTGGGTTTGCCCGGCGCTCCAGAAGAAACTTGCAGGAAATTGGTGGCAATTCGAACCCAGGCTCCTTCTGGCCTCTGGGTTGCATTCGGATACCAGACCACCCAAGCAGCTGGCACTTGGCAAGAGTGGACTGAGCTCTGTCTGGAAGCACATCTGGGAGACGCTCCACGGCAGACGCCGAGGGCCAGGGCCATCTGCGGGGCTGTCAACCTGTGTCTTTCTATGCCCAGAAGGGCCCGTTGCAGGAAAGCGTTCCAGGTGCTTCTGCAGCTTGTGTGTGTGTCGGTGGGGGGCGGTCGGGAGGGAGGAGGTCACCTCTATTCTCCCAGAACAGCTGGGAAGGACGCAGGACCGGCAAAGGCCCGGAGAGAAGCTCTCTGCCCACCGCCCCCCCTTAGAAGGTTCTGGGCCTTGGGGCAACGGATGGGGGAGGTAGAGGCTTCGTTGTGCTGAGACGGGGCCCTTCAGAAAAGCGAGGGCAGGGGAGAGGCTGAGCGGGCGGCCTGATGGACAACTTTGCCTCGAATGGCTACGATGTCGACAGTTAAGGGGGCACTGAGAAGACTATGCTCTCCAAGGCCCAACGCATATTTGCGGGGCAATGTGAAATCAAAACAGCTCATTGGTGGCTCCCAGGCCACCTCTACCTGGAGCCCTGAGGTTCCCTGTCACCTGCAGCACCTAAGAACGCTTCGTTCATTTCCTGAGTGCAGGGCCGGGTCTCAGTGACCCTTGCAGGAGGCAAATCCCTGGCCCGCCAGAGATCTGCAACCGTTAGAGAAACCGGCCTGGTAGGTGGGCACATGTCCCCGCTCTGCCTGTGGCTCCGGCCACCCAGGCATGCTACGGGGCTCTCCCGGTGGGGGGCCACCCTAAGACCCAGCTCTGTGCCTCTTCCCGGAAAGCAGAGTTTGTTATTCTGGTTAACAGAGGAGGAACCAGAGCTCACGGTGGGAAATTCAGCCCCACCACTCTGCAGCCGAACAGCAGGGCCCGGATTCGAACCCAAATATTTCGGACTCCAGGGGCCAACCAACTCTCAACCTCACAACCTGCCTCCCGGGTGTCTTGGAAAAGCCAGGGACGGTGGGAATCCCGCGTCCTTGCTCCCAACATCCTACTGAGGGGGGCGGAAAAGTGCCTCGTGAACTTGGCGAGCGTCGCTGGCTGACGTTGGCACCGGGCTCGGGTATGGAAGGAAGTGGCGGCAGCAACTCTGAGGGCCAGAGTGGGCTGTGTGGGCAGAGCCGGCAGACCCAGTCCTCGGCCCCTGATGGAAAACACACGGCGACATGGACTGAGAAGCCGCTACGCCGACAGAATCAACGAGCACCTAGTGGGCGCCGACTGTATACCAGGTAACGGGGCCATAGCAATGAGTAGGTGGCCCTTGCTGGGCTGATGGGGAGGGTGCCCAGTGACAGATCACAGCTTGGTGTGGAAAGGGAGGCCCCTGCTGGCCTCGCTCTCGGCTGAGTCCCTGGTGCACCCCCCCCCCCCCCCGCCAGTCCCCGCACTCATAGGTATCTGTAGACTGAACAAATGACTCCTTGTGTGAGCTGGTTTGGCAGCTGGACTCACCCCCTTCTTGCTGGGCCCTCACGCCACGGCCACCTGGTGGGACCCCTCCAGGGCTGGAAACTCCTCAAGGACCCCTACCGCCCAGGAAGTGATTCACAAAGTTTTCCCTCAAACCACCCTCACCCACCTCAAGCGGGACTATTCTTGAAGTCTCCGGTTTTATATTGGAAAGGGATGGAATTCGGCTTTTTTTTTTTTTTTTTTTTTCTCCAGGGGTTGTTTTAGGGTGAAAATAATATCCTCCAGGGCGCCTGGGTGGCTCAGTGGGTTAAGCCTCCGACTCTTGATCTCGGCTCAGGTCATGATCTCAAGGTTCGAGCCCCGCCTCAGGCTCTGTGCTCATGATGTGGAGCCTGCTTGAGATTCTCTCGCTCTCTCTCTCTCTCTGCCCCTCCCTCACGTGTGTGCACGTGCTCTCTCTCTCAAAATAATAAACTTTAAAACAATAATAATATTTTCCTTCAATTCTGGGAGCACAGTTTGTTTTTTTTTTTTTTCTAGAACATGGTGCTTCGTTTGTCCTGTGTCTTCAAGTCTCCCCAACTCTGTGTGGTGATCCAGTCTGAGAAGTCGGGAACGACCTGGGAAAAGGTCCACGCTCCTTGGTTGGCCTTCGAAGCTTGAGGGTCTGGCCTCTGTCACCTCTGCTGCCCGCACTCACCACTGGGACTGCCCTCTCCAGCGGCACAGGACTGCGTGTGGCCCCGTACCCAATTCAGGCTGCTTTAGGCCTCCTGCCTGGGATTCCCCGTGAGGCCCCCCCACCTCCTCTCCAGGTCGATGTCTACTCAGCCTTCAAGACTCGACTCGGCACCTCCTCCTCCAGGAAGCCCTCCTGACCCCCAGGTGAGGCCCAGTGCTCTGTGTGTGTCCTCCGTAATGCCCTCTAGTATCAGGCTTCTAATTTGGTTCTAGAACGATGTCTCCTATCCACGCTGTATTATCTAGGATCCTTTAATGGCAAATGCCAACAATCCAATCCGATTGGTTTAAGCTGGAAAACAAGTGAGACTGATTGGCTCACAAAACTGGAGCGGGGACGAGAGGAGCAAGCCTAGGGGGTGACAGGGACATTGGAAACCCTCTGTGCCTCTTGTCTAACTGGCTTCTTTCTCTGGGACAGGAGCCCTGGCTGCCTGCTCCCCAGGAAGACACACAAACAGCTCCCAGCCACAGGAGAGAACGCTCTTTTTCCGCCAGCTCCAGCCCGTGGTGGAAAGCGTGTGGGCTGGTGCAGGCCTGGGCTGCCGACGGCGTTGGGGCTGGGGGGGCGGGGGGCATTCCTACCCCCGGGCCTGAAGGGCCAGTGGGAAGGAACAGGTACTGAAGCCCCAGGGAACAGACGCAGACCGAGGCCATGCTGCATGCACCCTGGGACCTTCCTGCAAGGACGCGGCCACCCTTCTCAGCTGGCCGTTAAGTTACCCACCCCTTTCCCATCCCATTACTGATGGACCGGCTGGGGCTGGAGATCCGGCCCGTGTAGACCCACATCCTGCAGCCTAGATTGGGTAGGGGGGAGGCCGATGGACAGGGGAGCAAACCGAGCTGTGCTAAAGATCGGGCCCCGGAAAGGGGCTCGGAGGCCGCTCTGCTGGGCTGGGGGACCTGCCGAAGGGGAGGTCCTGAGTGGGTTCCGGGACTGGAGCACGAGGATGGGGCGGCCCGGAGCCGGCAGGGGGAGGAGGGAGGGCGACGAGGGAGTCACTGGTCAGGAAGAAGGAAGCCTGTTGGTGGAGGGGTCACCAGGGTGTTCTTTCTCCGGAAGCTCGCCACCAAGAGGCCCTCCTCCTGTGCGGCCCTCAGAGGGGAGGCCGCAGCCGCAGCCCCCCGCCCAGCCGCATCTTGGGGTCTGCGAAAATTCTCCGTGACGGCGCCCTGAGTTATAACACCTGCAAGGAATCGGGAATCGAACCGTGGCGGAGAACGAGAAGCCGTGGAGGCCGCATTTTGGAGGCGCTGAGAGTCGTTCGGCAGTTTCCTGCGGGGGGGGGGGGGGGGGGGGCGGAGCTGCGTCAGTGTGCGAGAGACCCGAGGCCACTTTTGAGTGTCTCCCCCGGAACTCTGCGCTCAGCAGGGGTGGGCGTCCAGCAGGCCGCCTGCCTGCGAGGCTGGCAACCACCACCCTTGGGTTTCCCGGGGCGGGGGGGGTGGGGGGGGGATGGCTGCTTCTGTAATAACTTCAGAATTAGCAAACCTTTGTGGCAGACGTTTCCTTCTCCAGAACACGGGATAACTGCGAAGATGGTTATTGCTATTAACGAGGTGGCCCCGATTTCTAAGGACCCATAGGCGCCGAGGAATGGGAAGCTTTTCTAGCACGGGTTCCGCCCGCGTGATGGATCCACGCGGACACCTCCTGGTGCTGTCATCACAAGGCCCCACACTGGACACAAAGTCCTCCCCAAGGTGTCCCAGGCGGAGCCACGAGCCCCACGCCCTCTCTCCCTCTGGCATCTCGAGCCAGTCGGTGCCGCGAGCCGTAGGCAGCCCCGGTTCCCTTACAGGAAAGCCTATCTGCACACACAGTGCGGGCTGCCGTGCTTGAAATCAGAATTTCAACTCAATAATGAGTAACGCTTTAAGTGTAATATGTCTCAAATGTTGCATGGGACACAGGTCCACCAACAGTGCATTTTTGTTCTTTATCTGAAATTCCAAGTCACCTGCATGTCCCGTAGATTTAGCCGCTGGGTCCGGCAACCCTAACGAAAGCCGGCTGAAGCCGGCTTCCTGGCCACACCGCCCGACGTCCCTGAATCCAGCCTCGCTGAAACGGCTCCCGCTCCGGGCCTTCCAAGGACAGGAGCCCGGCACCTCCTTGTTCTTTCAGACCTCGTTTGAAGTTGAGCTTCCGTCACTTGCAACCCAAGGTTAAAACAGGCGGTGACGAAGGGGCGCCTGGCGGGTGCAGTCGGTCAAGTCTGATCTCGGCTCAGGTCATGATCTCTCGGGCTCGTGAGTTCGAGCCCCGCGTCGGGCTCTGTGCTGATGGTGTTGAGCCCGCTCGGGATTCTGTGTCTCCTCCTCTCTGCCCCTCCCACACGTGTGCACGTGCACTCTCTCTCTCTCTCTCTCTCTCTCTCTCTCAAAATAAATAAACTTGAAAAACAAAAATTTTTTTGGGGCGCCTGGGTGGCGCAGTCGGTTAAGCGTCCGACTTCAGCCAGGTCACGATCTCGCGGTCCGTGAGTTCGAGCCCCACGTCAGGCTTTGGGCTGATGGCTCGGAGCCTGGAGCCTGTTTCCGATTCTGTGTCTGCCTCTCTCTCTGCCCCTCCCCCGTTCATGCTCTGTCTCTCTCTGTCCAAAAATAAATAAAACACGTTGAAAAAAAAAATTAAAAAAAAAGAAAAACAAAAATTTTTTTTTAAATTAGAAAATAGCCAGTGATGAAGCCACAATTCGGGTAAAAAGTAACCCGGTGGCCTGGGAATCTCAAACTCCCCGGAAAACCCAAAATGTAGCACCAGGGGCTCAAGACTCTTGAAGGAGGGTTTCGGGATCTGGTGCCCTGGCTACAAACTCTCCCCTCCTTTTCTTTCTGGGCCACTGATTATTGCCGCCGTTATAATTACTGTCCTATCGGAGTTTGTTTTCCAATTACAAAGTAATTCATGTTTACCGGGGCATTTTAAACCCCACATTTCTGTAAATTTAAAAGAATAAACAAGTTGGGGTTCCCCCCCCCACCCCGCATGAATACCTTCTGTTACAGCATTGTCTCCAGCAGGCAAATGCTAGATTCAACATCCGTGTTCAGTGACAGAGGACGGGGAACGTTCATCCGGACGCCGCTGTCCCTCGGGATGTGACGCACGCATGGAAACGAAGTACGAAGACCGTGAGGAAACACAGAGAATGCTCATGAAAATATACGCCTAAAATAAAGCAGAACACACACCCCTGTGATGGCAAAGGTCACGTGTCCCGGGAGGGGTCCCCGAACACGAAAACAACAGATAGAGCGGCAGGCAGGCATTGTGGATGATTTTTCCCCATTTCATGTCTTTTGTGTGGTGTTTTTTGTCCGTAACTAGAAATCCAAGGGGGAGAAGATTCACCTTTCCCAATTTATCTCCCTCGCGGTTGGAAGTGGGAAAAGGAAGAGACCTCAGCTTTGCAGCCCCCGTGATTCAATTAACACAGGGAATAAACGAGGAGCAAATTATAGCAGTAGAAATGGGGAGTCACCCTCCGGCCCAGCCCCGGCTTGGCTGTCAGGCAAAGTCGCCCGGGGTTTGGTGCAGCCTGCAGGCTTTGGTGGTAACCCTCCCCACCGGCTACCAGCCTGGCTTAACGACATTCTCTACTGTGGATCACGCTCTCGGGGGAAGCAGGCAAGAGCTGAGCCGGCCAAGGTGGGGCCCCTCTATCAGCTGGAGCCCGCGTCTGGGAGTCCGACGGAGGCTGGGGACTGGTCGCGGGTCGGCCACTGGCTGGGAGCCGCTGGTTTGCCCAATGGCAGCATCTTCTGTCCCCGGAGCACCTGCTTCTTTTTTTTTTTTTTTTTTTTTAATTTTTTTTTTCAACTTTTTTTTTTTTTTATTTATTTTTGGGACAGAGAGACAGAGCATGAACGGGGGAGGGGCAGAGAGAGAGGGAGACACAGAATCGGAAACAGGCTCCAGGCTCCGAGCCATCGGCCCAGAGCCTGACGCGGGGCTCGAACTCACAGACCGCGAGATCGTGACCTGGCTGAAGTCGGACGCTTAACCGACTGCGCCACCCAGGCGCCTCCCGGAGCACCTGCTTCTGAGACGACCCAGTAGTTAAGGGTGTAGACTCGGGCCGGACAGACCTTGGGCTTTACCACTTGATAGCGGTGACCTTGGGCATGTTAGGGAAACTCATCAGAAAAAACGAGGCCTATGGGGCGCCTGGGTGGCGCAGTCGGTTAAGCGTCCGACTTCAGCCAGGTCACGATCTCGCGGTCCGTGAGTTCGAGCCCCGCGTCAGGCTCTGGGCCGATGGCTCGGAGCCTGGAGCCTGTTTCCGATTCTGTGTCTGCCTCTCTCTCTGCCCCTCCCCCGTTCATGCTCTGTCTCTCTCTGTCCCAAAAATAAATAAAAAATGTTGAAAAAAAAATTTTTAAAAAAAAAGAAAAAACGAGGCCTCTCACTCGCGCTGTGTTAGCTGCTGTGCGGTGGCAATGGCCTCTTAGCTTCCTGTGACCACGAGCTCCAAGCTGGTGGAGGTCACTAGTGACCTTCGAGAGCACTTTTAACAGAGCAGTGCGGGTGGACGTAGCTAGGAGGCCACTACGAAATCCATTCCTTCCGAACGGTCTGTGTGTTAAAATGGTGAGAGCTGACAGAGGAGGTGGGGGGGCTTCCCCAAGATGGGCGTACGAACCCCCCCAAAAAGGAGAGGTGGACGGTTCAAGAGAAGGCGGAGCATAAGCTCCATGAAGAAGGGGCTTTGGTCCCTGCGGGATGCCCTGGGCTGGAACAGAGCCTTGAGCCAGTAGCTGCCCGGTATCTAAACTGAGCACCCCTTCTCTGGGGCCTGGCGCCCTGAGGCTGAGCTGTGCAGGGCTGCGTGGGCAGCCGGCACCCCCCGAAAGTGCTGGCAGAGGGATTCATGCAGCCAGCACACGGGGGGGCCCCGGCCTCGATGAGATGGGGCACAGAGAGGGAGGGTGCACACTCAGGAGACACACACACACACACACACACACACACACACACACACACACACACACAAATCAGTGAGGACTCCAGCCTCTTAAACATTTCACATCCTTCTAACGTTAAAGAGACTTTTGTGGAAAGTGTAGGTATTGTGTGGAAAAAAATATTTATGTGGCGTTCAGTAAGCCCTTGAGTTTGAAGTAAAATTATTAATGCACTATTGAAAATGAGATGAGCTCCAAGAAAAGGATCTCATTTTTCTAGAAAAATGTTTATGTTTATTTTTGAGAGACAGAGAGAGAGAGCACAAGTGGGGAAGGGGCAGAGACAGAGAGAGAGAGACAGAATCCGAAGCAGGCTCCAGGCTCCGAGCTGTCAGCACAGAGCCCGACGCAGGGCTCGAACTCACGGACCGCGAGATCATGACCTGAGCTGCAGTCGGACGCTTAACTAACTGAGCCACCCAAGCGCCCCTTAAAATATTTTTTATCTCTTCTATTTGTATCTGTCTTGCAAGAAGTTCACCTCGTAGCACTACCGCTCATTTCTGGGGGATTGAAACGAATTTTGTCCCCCTACATTTCTTTGGGTACTTTTCGCCACTGTTAGAATTCAGTTACAACAAGCATGCGATATTTATACAAAAATATGTGTGATTTTGTTTTTCTCTAAAAAAAAGCCAATATGCAAAGATCTTACAGTGGTTAATGCTGGGTGGAGGCAATCTGTATGGATTAGTATTCTTATCTTTGTGCTTTTCTGTATTATTTTTTCTTTCAGTTAAAGATAAAAGCATATGGGGCGCGCCTGGGTGGCTCAGTCTGTTAAGCATCTGACTCTTGATTTTGGTTCCGGTCATGATCTCGCGGTTCACGGGTTCGAGCCCTGCGTCGGGCTCCACGCTGACAGTGCAGAGCCTGCTTGGGATTCTCTCTCTCGCTCTCTCTCTCTCTGCCTCTCCCTCTGCCACTCACGTTCTCTCTCTCTCTCTCAAAATAATAAACTTTCAAAAAATAAGCAAAAATAAATAAATAAGTAAATAAAAGCACACGGAGTGGAGGGAGGGCGTAACTGATTATTTCCAACAATGCTTCTTCCAACAAAAAATACATCGGCAGTTGCCACAGGCCCAGGGCTTGGGATGAGAGAGGGGAGGGGCTGTGTCCATGCAGGACGCAGGGGTGGGTGAGGCGGAGCAGGCACATCACACTGCCAAGGCCCGGCAGCCGCACGGACCTCCCGGTCTTGCTCTCCACCTACAGTAAGTGGGAAAGTGCCAGGCGTGGGGTCAGCCCGTGCCCATCTTCCCTGGTGCCAACATGAATTCTGGCCCCCGTTGCGGCCGCTGCCACTCCGGCCACTGTGAACGGAGGGGATCCGGTCCCCCCCTGGAGGTGATGACACCCACCAGGCTCCCTTCTGCCTGCCACACCCACCAAGGAGCCCCGTGCGCTGGACGCACCCTGTGGAAGCCTCTCGATCCCAGCCGCCAGCCCCGTTCTCCTCTCCTCACCCACAGGCACCTGTCTGGGGCCCCACAGCACACCGTCCCGAGCCTGTCTCGGTGACTCTCCCCCAGGCCCCTGCTGGGGTGGCCTCCTGGCATTACCGAGATGACCCCGCTCAGCACCTCCTTTCAGGGGGAGGCACCCATGTCTGGTGACCTGTGGACGATGACGCCTAGACAAGCCCTGAACCCTTCCAGCTGACGATTCTTGCCCTGCTTTCCTGACTGCCCTTCATTCATTCATTCATTCATTCATTCATTCACTCATTCACACACCGCCTGCACGGTACACACCCAGA
This sequence comes from Neofelis nebulosa, assembly GCF_028018385.1. Taxonomy (NCBI): domain Eukaryota; kingdom Metazoa; phylum Chordata; class Mammalia; order Carnivora; family Felidae; genus Neofelis; species Neofelis nebulosa. The sequence goes on from NC_080783.1 coordinate 215,926,531, forward strand.
GCCTCTGCGGTCTGGGTCCTCAGCGGACAGGTCAGGGACGGCTAGGCAGATGGGGGAGAGAACAGAGGGCAGTCCCCTTCTGTCGGGGGCCGGGCAGGCAGGCTGACGGCCTCCAGGGCTCTGGCAGTGGCTCCACAGAGCCGGTAGGGGCCTCTGGAGGAGACATTTAGGCCAGCACCTCCTGAGCGTGTCCACCAAAACCTCCTTCTGTTGTCTGCACAGCCCTCCCTCCCGCCCTTCTGACTTGCTTTCCAAAAGCTTTGGTCAGTCAGGGGCGCCTGGGTGGCTCGGTCGGTTAAGCGTCTGACTCTTGATCTCAGCTTAAGTCGTGGTCTCCCGGTTCGTGAGTTTGAGCCCCCGCCACAGGCACAGAGCCTCCCTGGGATTCGGTCTCTCCTTCTCTCTGCCCCTCCCCGGCTTGTGCTCTCTCTCTCTCTCTCTCTGTCAAAACAAAAATAAATAAATAAACTTACAAAACAAAACAAAAAAAGCTTTGGCCAATCAGGAGGAACGGTCCAGGTGAAGCACTAACCAACAGCCAAAGCAGCACAGCGCTGGGCCAGCCAGAGCCGGGGCGGGCACCCCGAGTGATGAAATCCCGGCCCCACACGGAGGGATCTGCCCTCTTGCTTGGCCCGGATCGCCTGTCGGGTCAGCGTCGGGCCCCCGCTGGGCTTCCTCAGACACCCCCCACCCCCACCCCCAGCTGCAGTGGCTCTTGTGTTCCCTGCCACAGGTGACAGCCCCATTCTCGCGAGGTGAAGCCCTCGGTCCCCAGTGGTGGGCAGATGGCTGCCAGCAGCTCCAGGGCGACACGCCCTCAGGCTGGGGTCTAGGGACAGGGAGACGCTTCTGGCCATGTCCTTGGACGCACTCTGATTTGACCGACTTGGGCCACAGGACCCCCCGAACCAGTCGCTGCGGCTGTGGGCACTGGATGTCTTGAGCCACCAGGACCCCCGGACACAGTCCAGGGAGGCTCACGGGGGGGGGGGGGGGGGGGAGCAGGTACGGGTGACTCTCCGGGACCGCCTTCACGGACACTAGCTGGGCCGCGAAGCCTCAGGTGTCAGTAGGCGGGGAGCCTGCCTCCACGTGTTTCTGGAAGGACGGCACCACCTTCCCTGCAGAGAGTGGGAAACCGACACTGATTTGTCCCCCAGCTCAGGGCCACCCCCCCCCCCCCCCAGGAAGCCTGTTCTCTGCGCACTTCCCAGGCAAAGTCACGGTCAAGAACTGACTACGGCCTCTGGTTTCCAGCCTTCATTACCGCCCACGGGCCTTCCCTTCTTCCCCTGGGGACTCTGGGCGTGTGTCTGTCCCCTGTGCCTCTCGGTCCCCGGGGACCTCGCCCCTTGTGGATGTGCCTGCGGCTCCTGGTGCCGCCTTGTGAGGTCACCAAACGTGCCTGGGTCCCACAACCAGCAAATCTCTGGCTCCCGTACCCCCAGTAGTTCTGGAGTTTCGTCGGACTCCCCCAGAGTCCTTATGTTCCTGGGAACATGGCACCGGTTGGAGGTGAAAATCAGGCAGAGGACGCGAGAAGACCAACAGCGCCATCAGGCCCTGCGGACTTCAGAGATGCTCCCTCCTGGTGCCGCCCCCTCAGACACCACAGCACGCGCCCTCTGGGCAAGGTCTTCCCCACCTGTCGCGCTGCCACCAATGCTGGGGGGACCGTTTAGGGACCTATGAAATCCAGCCACGGGGGGGGGGGGCTGAGGGCCCTCAAGCAAACGGGATGCAGCTGGTGGGGCCAGACAAGCCCGTGTCTGCAGCGGGGACGTAAGGACGTAAGCGGGTCCTCGCCCCCAGGACCTAACTGTCCCTCCCCCACCGCCAGAACAAACCCAGTGCCGTACCCAGTACCGGGTCCGTAAGCCGCCCCACTCCATCTCCCGGAGGAAGAACGAGCGCAGGGGTTTTGGCAAAACGATTTTATTGTTTACAAAATAAGTGTCATGTCTGACATACAAAAAGGCATTTTAAAAACTCGGCTCTGAATGCGTCTCACGGTCTGAGACATCTTTAAGTGGCCACTATTCCCCTAAAAACCGGGGGCAGTTTCTCTTTGCACAAAAAGGCAGGGCACATTCCTGCTGCTTGGCGGAGAGGAGCCTTCGTGCCCGCAGTCTCCCCACCGCACGCGGGACGCAGTCCCTCTGGGAACGGAGCCCCCCGCGGCACAGAAGCCCAGGACCGAGTGTCCCGGTGTGGGACAGAGAGCGCCCGGACACGGCCCAGACTGCATCACGCCCTGGTTCCCGCGCCGGCCCCACACCCCCTCCAGGTCTCTCGCTGGCACCGGACCCACTGGGCCTTCCCGGCTGGAAGCACGCGGCCCTGCACTCCGTCCAGGGCAGCGACCGCTCTCGGGCCCAGCGGAGAGGCCCTGCCGGCTGCGCTCAGCCCTGTTCTTCCAAGAGGACGGGCCCGGGAGGGGCAGGCGGTCAGGGCGCACCTCATGGCCGGTGCCCTCGGGGCCCTCGATCAGCGCTAACCCAGGGTCCCTGGCCTCTCCCAGTTACGAATCTCATGACGTTTTACGACTGACCTTTCTAGGCTGACGTAGCGGTACAGCTAAAGACCCGACCTGGACAAATTTGTGCCGTGTCTGTCTACACTTCCGCTCTCAAAGCTAACATTCAAATATGCTCCCCTGGGCTCTCAGCCAAAGAAAATGCATTTCCTTGGCCCTACACCAGAGGGGCAGACAAGGTGCAGAGGCTTCCTTTCGAACACCTGAGAGCAGCACGAGCGGTCCGCGCAAAGACCGGCCTTGGGAATCAACAAGTAAGCAGAAGCACAATTAATCTAGACCTCCGCCCCGTCCAGCCTTCCGGGCAGACACAGAGGCGCGGACACGTCCCGGGAGGGGGCGGGGGATCTGCTTTGCCAACAGATGCGCCCCCGGAAGCCGGATGGAGAGGAAGTTTCCCCCAGAGGGATCGTTCTCCCCAGCTTGCTAGGATTTCGGAAATGCCTCCTCAAATCTCTCGCTGCCCCTGTCTCATGCTGGTGACAGCATTACTGAGCTTGCACCTTGCGTAGCAACAGGCCTGGGACCTCAGGTGCCGCGCTCGCTCACCCCCCACCTCGGGCTGCCGGTGCGGGGGGTGGGAGCGCAGGCCCCGGAGAGGACCTCGGCCACGGCCGCGGCAGGTCCTCGGGAACACAAGCTGCTCCCTGGTTCCTGCTCCCCAGGGGAGGGAAGGCAGCTCTAAACGGGGGTGACGCCCTGCTCTAGCTCACCGGGCGCCAAGAGGCGGGGGATCCAAGACCATGCGGCGCCCACCTCGAGCCCCAGGCCGGCAGCACGAGGCGGACGCCGGACCGCGGGGACTGTGGCTTGGGTGACCCACCGGTTGGCAGAGGGAAGACGGCAGGCAGGGCCCTGACCCTCTTCCTCCAGGAGGGGCCACCTGGAGGGTGGCCAGGGGGGCACGGGAGGGGGACAGGCAGCAGAGGCTACAGGTAAGCATGCGGCCGGCCGGCTGCCAGCCTGGCGACACGGGGAGGCGGCCGCCCTCTTAAGGCCCTGGCCCCTCCAGCCTTTGTGTTTCAAAGGGTGAGCGCGTGCGGACAGCGCTAGCCTGCCACCGAGGGCGCCACTGGCCTTTCCTGTGCCTTGCTCCTTCCCGAAAATGCTGCCAGGTAGCCCTCCTTCCGGAACACGCTGCCAGGCAGCTTCTCTCAAGTGGACTGAGTTCTGCAGGGTCCCGGGTGCTGAGGACAAAATCGAACTGGATAAAACTGATGCCGAGTCTGCTTACGTGAGGCTGCATATGTTTTTATGGGAACAAATTGTTTGTTCCGGAAAACTGAATTGCACGCAACACCCCCGCCCTGCCACACACACACACGCACACAAGGTTCTGTGGAAGCTTCTCCCTTTCTCTGTCACACTGTCCTCAGCTCTCTGTGCCAACAGGGAGAGGAGGGACCCAGGCAAAGCAGGAGCGCGCCCTGGGCCCGGGGACACGAGCCTGTGCCTTCGGGAGCACTCCCCTGGAGGAGCGTTCCCAGCCAGGTCACTGGCAGAGCTTGGATTCTGCGGCTAACGGGGGTGGCGGTGGGAAGAAGCCGCTGTCTGCAGAGACAAGAAGCAGGGAGGGTCATCAAGATGTGACTATTTTCACGTGCGGTTAGCAGAAACCTTTGCTCCCAGATCAAAATCAGACTCTCAGCCTACAACCACCTGGAAAGTCCCTCAACTCTTTCCCCACAACAAATGGTAATATGCTCGTTCTAGAGATGCTAATTTGACGAGGAGGGGCCCTTCCGCCTCGCCTCGTCCAGGTCGACAGCGAGGGCACACAGGCTGCTGACTGCCTCCCCAGGGAGCCGCTCCGGAACCGGAACCGCCACTCTGGGCAGGAGGGGGCACCACGGGGCCAGTACCCCTGTGGTCATCAGAGGCCTCCAGCTTCAGCTTCCAAGCCATCAGTAAACAAGGACCCCTCCACTTGCCTCACGGGGTGGCTGACAGGGTACCAGAGACCGAGCGAGCAAAGCCTGAGTGACGGCTGACTCCCAGGGAAGGTGTGTTTCTTGCTGAGGATCGGGGTCCAGAGAGGGTGAAGGCCTTCACCCCCCGGGGGCCCGGTTCTGAGAACGGCTTCTTCCCAGCACAGGGACAAGGGAGGGAAAGGAAGACTCAGACGCGGAGTTACTGGCTGTGTCTCCTGGTGGCCTTTGCTGGTGTGATTTTTAAGATGGCACTTGACCGTGGAGAGGAGGATCCTGAGCCCCTCTGCCCCCGCCCCCCCATCCTGTGCACACAGATGAAGGGGGCATTCTGAGGCAGGGCCCTCCTCTAAGCACCGGACGTCCTGGGCTCACCCCCGCACCGACTCACTGTAATTCAGAATGGTGACATCAGAAGCCTGCTGGCCCTACATCCTGGAGGCCTCCGTGGGCACGTGGGGGGCCCTTTCTCTCAGTGCTGCAGCCGCAGAGGACGAAGCTTCCCAAGGAACACACGGGCGGTGCTCGGGGCCAGCAGCCCAGGGAGGCAGAACGTGAAAATGGGAAGAAACGCACCCGGGGAACTGCTAGGAGGGGGCTCCTCTCTGGTCACACGTGGAGAGGGCAGGGATGGCGCGAGAGCGCCCCCATGTGGCCACAGGTGGCAACCGGCCTGCAGCCACCCACGTCCTCTCATGCCCGCTGGCCAGCCAGGTGCCTAAAAGCTAAAATGCCGACCCTCCAGAAAGAGAGACTTCCCGACCCGGCACTGGGGTTCTGCCTCGCCAAGGGGAGCTCTGTTGGTGCAAAGAGAGGTGTCCTGTCTGGACGGGTCGCTGGAGGTCAGGGGAATTTTAAGAAGAGAGCCTTCCACATCGAGAGCCCCCCTCCCACGCACCAGATTCACACGCACACATCTCAAAGCGAGACCAGAATTCTTTTAAATCCATCGCCTTGAAGGAAGTGTAAACAATCAAAAGTAGAGAAACAGATTTGGCCGGGCTCCTCCTCCCCAAGGAAAGCTCTCTGTGGGGCACCCACACCGGACACAACGTGTGACTTTAAAACAAGACAGCAGTCACAGAAAGATCGGTCTCATTCCTTTACAGTCCTGTCTTGGGGGCATGACTCTGCAGGAAGCTGGAATACAAATTCAATATGTGAGAATATTTTTTAAAAGAATTTCAGACTCACCGCCGTCCCCCTCCCCCGTCCTCCCCCCCCCCCCCCCCCCGCCGGAACCTTGGGGGTTTCGGAAAAACAGGCATTACTGACCCACCGCTAACCAGGAACAGAGCAGCCACCCTCCCCTTAAAGAGAAGCTACCTATTTCTTTTTCCAGCTCTTTCACAGTGTGTTAGCGGGAGGGGCCGGTGGACAGCAAGTAGGTCGCTCCATCCGGCATCATCCACTGGGAGGGAGCATAGTCGGTGGGACACCTGCCCCCTCCCCCCCACCCCCCGTGGCCCCGCGAACCCGCCATGTCCCCGAGAAGGCCGCAGCTGCCCCACCGAGGGGGCCTGACTCCCGTCTGGTCAGATCAGAGCACCTGGATGGTGGGGACCGTTTGCACGGTGTCTCTCCCCACATATGATGTGTCACCATCAGAGAAAGACTTAACTGGATCTTTCCTGGTAAAGCAAGAGGGTATACTGAGAGTGGAAACGCCCACCGGAAGTCCCCTGAGGTGCAGAGGACCCTCATAAGTGAGGGATCCCTGGAATGGCCGAATCATCTCTGCGCACCGTGCATCGCGAAGGGGGCAGGGGGCCGGCTGGAGGAGGGAGAGCAGGCGGGGACCTCCCCCGACGCAGAGAAAGCTGCGAGATTTCTGGGACCTTTTAACTTCCTTGTGTTTGTTGCTGTGTAATGCTACCATCCAGCCCTCTGGGGGGCAGCAGAGAGACCGAGGGATGAGAAAAGACCCCACCATCGTCAGAGTCAGAACCGAGAGGAAGGGAACCCAGTCAGAGTCAGAACCGAGAGGAAGGGAACCCAGAGGGAGCAGGAGAGACTGCCACCAAGAGGCCAGAACAGAAGGCTAAATGTCAGAGGCTCAGGAAGAAGGGGAGGAGGGGACAGAAGAAACGGCGACTCGGCCAACTCGAGGTCTCCGGACAGTTCCCAGCAACCTGCCCTGCGTGGGCTCTGCACCCGGTGGACACCTGTGTCCCTTCTCTCTACCATCCATAGTCTGTTCCCATGGGAGCCAGCTCAAGGATCACCCCCTCCGGGAAGCCTTCCTGGGTTAACCTAATCACGGCGTTCTTGCCGGAGTTGGGAGCCTTCCCCCCCGCCCGGTTCTGTGCTGCTGGTGTTCATGGGGAAAGGCCACAGGTATGCTCTTAAGGTGGATACTTCTCTCCTGAACGGGACCGGAAACTTCTCAAGAGCAGAAACTCCGTTTCTTCCTTGCACCTGTGTCTACCCACCACAACTAGACAGGGACCGTCAAAGGGATTGGGATAAGGCCTCGTCCTTTCCTCTCTGGCGGCCTAACCCCGAGGCATCGGGTTCCAGGCAGCCAGGGCAGGTGGCAGGACGGGGGAGAGGGGACAGTACGGGGAGAGCGAGAGCGGGAGTGAGCAGAGGCCCCTGGGGCCCTCATCCCAGAAACGCCTCATAGTCCATGTACCAAACCAGCTGGCCGGAACTAGGCAGGACGCCTGAAATGGGCCATTTCTTGGGCTCATGGCCCACGCGGCTCACCAGCATGGTGATCTCACGCTTCACCCTGCCCATGACCAGGACCGCCACCTTCCTGGCGCGGTTGATGAGGGGCAGGCTGAGGCTCATGCGCTGGAATGGCCTGGAGGGGCTCTCGGTCAGCACGACCAGCTGCTCGCCGTCCAGGCCGCTGGGCGACTGCGGGAAGAGGGAGGCCGTGTGCCCGTCCGCGCCCATGCCCAGCAGCACCAGGTCGAAGCTGCCGTTGGCCACCAGGGCCGAGATCTCGCTGGCGTACGTCTGGGCGCCCTGGTCCTCCTCGGCGCACAGCCGCTGGCGCAGATGCACGGGCATGGGGTGAATGTTGTAGTAGGGGACCCTGATGTGCTGGAGCAGGTGGGTCTGCAGGTGCTGGAAGTTGGACTCGGGGTCCCAGAGCGGGACGCAGCGCTCGTCCACCAGCCACAGGTGCGTGTGGGCCCAGGGGAAGCCGTAGTGCCCGGTGGCCAGCTGCTGGAACAGGGGCACGGGGCTCGAGCCGCCGGACAGCGCCAGGTGGAACGTGCCAAAGCGCCGCACGGCCCGCACGGCCGTGGCCTCGATGTCGTCGGCCAGCTTCGCGATCAGCTCCTCGGGCCAGGCCGAGATCAGCGGGCTCTCTCGGTACTTGGCCTTGAGAACCTGGAAGCCGCTGGGCATCGGTGCAGGGCCGGGGCCCGGCACCAGCCGCTCCGGCTGCTGCTGCGAGAAGCACAGCCGGGCGCCGCCGAACTCGAAGTCCAACAGGTGCCCGTTCTCAGCGCCTCCCGGGTAGAGGCGCGGGACCTCGTGGGCCAGGCTGTCCAGCAGGGGGGTCCAGAAGCCCCAGGAGGCCAGCAGGTTCTCCGTGGTGACGAAGGAGTCCTTTCGGCCGTGGAAGATGCGAGATATGAGGACAGAGTAGGCGTCCTGCTCCCTCACGGGGCTGTAGGCATAGAAATCGGACAGCGGGCGGCCGAAGAGGCGGAGCCCCGGCCGGGCCCCCAGCTCCTTCCAGCTCTCGGGGGGCAGGGAGGGCCTGAACAGGTTCCGACTGACCAGCACGGCAGGGCTGCCCAGCTCACCGTGTCCGATGTAGAAGACGATCTGCCGAGGGAGGCACTGGCTCTGGTCGGCGACCCAGTGCTCGTCGTTCTGGACACAGTAAGCCTGGTTCCTGAACAAGATGCGAACGTAGCCCACTCTCTCATCCAAGGCTTTGCCGGACATCAGGATGAAAGGGACGCCCTCCCAGCGAAGGTTGTCCATGTGAACGAGGACGCCTGAGGTGACAGGGGACGGCAGGGCTCACGCTCTGGCACAGAGAACCGAGGACTTCCCGGGGCGCCGGCCTTCCCTTCCTCGCCTCCGCCAGCCCTTCTCCTTGCTGCCCCCTCCTGCAGGCAGCCTGTGGAGCACCCGTGACCTTGCTATGTTCACCCTTTCCAGCATCTTCTCCTGCCAGCCAGCGCTCGAAATGCAGCCTCTGGGCCACCTCGGACTCCCACCTCCGTGAGTGAGGTACCTTAGAGTCCCAGTCCCCCTGAGAGACAACCAAAGTCTCGCGGTGGGGGCGAGGTCGGGCCAACCCCGACTCTTGCCGGGAAGGAACGCTTCCCTCCAGTCCGCAGAGCACCCGGGCGTACCTGAGGCAGGGTGGTGTGCGGGTAAAGGGGCCTGCAGGGCGCCGTCACGGCCGTAAGAACCAGAAGCTGAGCGTGCTCCTGACGTGTGTTCCTAGCCTGGTTTTCCCAAGTCCTCTCTCTGCACGACCCTGGGCAAGTCTGTGCCACCCTCACCGAGCCTCTCATTTCCTGACCTTTAAATGGGGACGATAATCATACCCGCCTTGCGGGTTTGTGCATGCGAGGATTTAACGAGGTAACATGCAAAAAGTGCCTGGCACGTCGTAAGTGCCCAATAAACAGCCACTGCTCTTGTAGCGGAGTTTACTGCCTGCGGCATTAGGGAGCCAGCCCTCTCCAGGAACGCTCTGGGCCCGTGGAACTGTCCACGGGACGTCGCCGGTGGACATCTGTCTGAGCCGCAGGGTGACTGCCTGCTGGAGGGGGCCCGGGCTGGGCCAGGACACAACCGCAGCCTCACTGGGGGCTAGATGTAAGGGGGGGCCAGGTCTGAACCCGGCTCAGAGAGCTCTGCGGGTGTGTGTGGACGTGGCCCGAACCGAGATGACTACCGGGTGCCCTACCCCCACACGGACCCAACAGGTGACCTACCGCTTTAAGATGGGGGAGGCCGGAGAGCCAAAGGAATCTCCTCCTCGCCGACAAGCACCCTCGTGAACACCCCACCCGAGGTCCCTTCCAACCCAAAGCGAAGCGTGTTTGAGCCTGGAAAGCTGCCCCCGGCGGCGGCTGCCCACGCCCGGCCCCCGAGCCCACCTGCGAAGGTCGGCGTCAGGCTGTGGAAGCTGTCCGGCTTCTGCTGCTCTCTGCGCACCTGCTCGCTGTATGCCTGGTACTGGCCCAGGACGGCGCTGCCCTTCTGCAGGCCCCGCAGAGCCCGGAAGGCCCGGAGCTTGTGCTGGAGCACAGACTCTGAGCTGCTGATGTTGTGGGGTAGCTCCATGGCCACGAGGGTGAGGACCTCGGTCAGGTGGTTCTGGAGCACGTCGCGAATGACGCCGTACTCCTCGTAGAAGCCGGTGCGGCCTGTACAGCAGAGAGGAATCAGAGGCTGTAAGGAACAGTCAGCGGGGCGCCTGGTGATGGGGGCGGGGCGGGGGGGGCTTAGTCGGCTGAGCGTCCGACTCTTTGTTTCAGCTCAGGTCACGCCCTCACAGGGATCGGGCCCCGCGATGGGCTGTGCACTGGCAGTGTGGAGCCTGCTTGGGATTCTCTGTCTTCCTCTCTCTCCACCCCTTCCCCACTCATGCTCACTCTCTCTCTCAAAATGAATAAACTTAAAGAAAAAAAAGAGGGCAACATGCCAGACTTCCCCAAGGCACACCTGGCCCCCTGTCCCTGCCGCCCGCCCCTGCTGTCTTCATCCCCCAGTCCGTAGAACTTCCAAACATGACTTATGTCAGAGCAAATCTCAATTAAGAGAAGGAAGGAGGGTGTCTCTGAACACTCTAAGTGAAGCTGTCAAACCCTTGGGCCTTCCCGGGAATCTGCACAGTGAAGGGTCTGGTCCCGGAGAAGGCCAGACTGCGTTTACCTGCAGATCTGTGGCCGGACTCCCGACCCTCCCCAGGCGTCAGCCGGGAGGGAGGTCTGGCCCCGCAGGAGGCTGCATGCAGCATCGAGGCGAGCGCCTGGGCTCTGGGCTCTGGCTGCCGCCTGCTAGCGTGGTCCTGGGCGTTACCCGACTCCTGGGTCTGTCCCTGCATCCCGCCATTAAGTGGGGCTAACAGGTGCCACCCCGTTACCAAGGGCACAAACGTGCCAGGCAGCGTGCAGGGGCCGAGGAGGTCCCTGTCCTCAGCTTTCAGTGGGAGGGAGGAAAAAATAAGTCAACGAAGGAATTACAGACAGAGAGTCAGAAGAGGGCAAAGGGCGGGTCCTCTGAGGGCAGGGGAGTCAGCGCTGCCAAAAGCGAGGGAAAGACTGGCGGGGAAGCCTTCGGGCGCAGACAGCCCGAGGCGGGAAAGAGCTCGGCTGGGAGGGCCTACCGGAAGGTGAGCAAGACGGAGAGGCCAGGAGGGCAGGGGCTGGTGGCACGTGGGTCCGCATTCAGAGGAAGCGGGTGGGGAGAATGATGCAGGAAGAGACACGATCCTGGCCCACTGCGGGGAGAACGGTGCAGGCCAAGGAGGCCAAGGAGGAGGCTGTGCGGTTGCCCCAGCGGAAAGGCAACCGGGCTGGGGCTGATGTGGCAGCAGAGGAGCCGGAGGGAGTGGACGATCTGTTCTGGGGGCAGAAGTGACGGGACCTGCTGACCGCTGGGGGCAGGCACAAGAGAACTGCTAGATTTGGGGCCTGAGCCGAGGACGGGCAGCGGTGGAGGGCCACGGGGAGAGGAACAGTCTGGCGGAGGGGAAGCCATGAGTTCCCCTGGGTGTGTTGAAGACTAAGACATCCAGGGGAGGACGCCGAGTTGGCAGGTGGACAGGGTGACAGGGTGAAGGAGAGCGACACAGACAACACCGAGCACAGAGCCCCGCGGCGGCAGCCCCCCCACTGCCCACAGGCTCCCGAGGGGCAGCGCCCACGGTTATCCCTGTTCCACGCCGGAGGGAAGAGCCAGCCGTCTAGGGCTCGTCCCAGCAGAGTCGGGAGCTGGCCGAGCCCACGCTCGACTCCACGATATCCTCCGGACGCAGCACAAGGTCTGATTATCGGTGCCTCGGATACACACAACCCAACAGGCGTAGAGCTTCGGATTCAAATGCACACCCCCTCACACGGCCTGGTTCATATTCCGCCGACCGGCCAACGCCCAGGCCGGTTCAGAGCCTTGGACAGAGAGAGTCTGCCATCACGGCAGGAGGGGCAATCGTCCGTCAAAGGCTTTGTGTGAATCATCTAGAACTCAGGATTGCTTCTTTTGCCCGGCAACTCCTAATGCCCTACAAGTCTCGGCTTCTGGAGGGTTATACTGACCTCTTGGCCTGCACCCCCGGGGGTGTCCGGGGGCCCTGTCTTCCACAAGCCCCGCTGACTGCCTCAGTGCCCGTCCGTCTCTCCCCCTGCCACGCACAGGAGCTCCCGCAGAGTAGGCGCCGCACCTGTCCGCCCACTGCTGCTGGCCTCGCACCCGACACGGCCCCGCAGCCGCACCCACGGGACACCGGGCAGCAGAGAAAACGGACATCTACACGTCATCACGAATCAATCGCAAAAGTATCACGTCAGGAGGAAGAAACAGGATTGCTTTGATAAAATAAAAATTTTGAAAACAGGATAGGAAAGGACTACTATAAACACAACGTCAACAAACGAAAAGTACGGTTGGAAGTCAGAAATTCCACGGATGGGTTTTATGGATAAGAAACATCTGAAAAGAGTCAGTCATGAGAAGACAGATCTGACGAGACTATCCTGAGTGCAGGATAAAGGGGCAGAAAGACCCACACTCACACGCAATCACACACACACACACGCACACGCACGGTATGCCTCTCCTTCAGGATGAAACAATATATTGTTTACGGAATCAGACTTACCCACAAACAATGAAGACAGTAACCTACCCCAGATCTGGAATAGTGAAGGGGAGGAAATGGGACAGAATTTGGGGAAAGACACAATAAAGCTCTTTTTAAAAACAGGGCGCCTGGGTGGCTCAGTCGGCTAAGCGGCCAACTTCAGCTCAGGTCATGATCTCAGGGTTTGTGAGTTTAAGCCCCATATCAGCCTGCTTGGGATTCTCTCTCCCTCTCTCTCTGCCCCACCCCCCACTTGTGCTCTCTCTCTCTTAGTAAATAAACTTAAAAAAATTTTTTAAATGGTTTGGTGGGGGGGCGCCTAGGTGGCTCAGTCGGTTGAGCGTCCGACTTCAGCTCAGATCACAATCTCACGGTTTGTGGGTTCGAGCCCCATGTTAGGCTCTGTGCTGACAGCTCAGAGTCTGGAGCCTGCTTCGGATCTGTGTCTCCCTCTCTCTCTGCCCCTCCCCTGCTCACTCTCCCTCTCTTTCAAAAATAAAGAAATAAATAAACTTTTGAAAGAACGGCTTGGTGGGTACACTCGATGTGTTATATCGTAGTTCTTACACGTTATATTTCCTACATATATTTAGTATGAATTCTTTTTGATCTAGTTAATATTTAATTCAAACAAGCAAAAAGAAGTGGCCCCTAATTCAGACCTGGCTGGCCCCGCACGCTCCCTCACAGGGGCCACCCAGGGTCCTCGGCACCAGTCCTGAGCCACCTGCCCCAACCAGGCTCGTGGCGCGAGCTCCTGCCAGCTGGGCGGCGAGGAGGGCCAGGCCATGACTGGCGGAACGTGCCCTGAATTCAGCTCAATGTGCCATGCCCGACGGAACACCGTGTCGCGGGGCAAGAAATGGACCCAGGAACCTGCTGGCCAGAAGGCACCTCTGTCCTCAGGGGCAGGAGTCTGACTCTTGCTCTCGGCCAGAACTTGAGGGTGCAACCCTGGCCACGCTAAGCCCTGAAAGAGTGGGAGAATCCAGCCCAGCTGTGCCAACCGAAATGCCCAAAGTGCCCCCCCCCCGCCAGCTGAAACGGTGCCTGAGCTCCTCCAGCCCCACAGGGCTCTGGTCTTCAAAGTTCTTACGATACGGCTGAGAAGAAGGACATCAAGAACAGATAATAACTATATAATAACAGTGTTCATCAGTCCCTTTACTCCTCACAATACTGATATATAAGCAGGTCTTACTTTTAAAATACAAGTTTTAAGGGACACGTGGGTGGCTCAGTCAGTTGAGCGTCCGACTTCGGGCTCAGGTCGTGATCTCGCAGCTCATGAGTTCGAGCCCCACACAGGGCGCTCTGCGGTCAGCGCAGAGCCCGCTTCGAATCCTGTGTCCCCCTCTCTCTCTGCCCTTCCCCCACTTGCGCTCTCCCAAAAATAAATACATATTTTTTTTAAAAAATACACATTTTAATTTTAAAAATACAAGGAAACGAAGGTTCAGAGAAGCTAGGTGACTTGTCCAAGGCCACAGAGCTGACAAAGAGGTAAAAATGCGATCAGACTTGGGCAGTTAGCTCCAGAGCCCGCAATTCTTACCACGCAAACACCTCCTTTTTAACTTCCTACCACTCCCAGTTTTTAACAACCATACAAGTGAACGTGCCACTCGGGAGGGGGGGGGCTGAATGGCATGAGCACCAGCGGATGTCAGGAGTGGAGTGGAGGAAGCAACCTGAGCTGGGCTCTGGAAGGATGGCTCTAGGTCAAAGGTCAGGGACCCAATGCCTGCCGGGGCCGGGCCACGGAGGCCCCAACACACGGTTCATACGACGACGTAAGCCCGGCCTGGCAGAAGCAGCCAGTCTGTGACTCGGAACAGCAGAAATCGAGCGAGAGCAGACAGAGAGGGCCTTGGACGCTAGACTGAGAGGTCTGAGGAGCTATTAAAAGTTCCTGACCACAGCCAGTTAAGCAGAATCACCGTAGGCTCCACCAGTTTCACTCCTACGTGTGCACCCAAGAGCAATGGAAACACACGCCCACACAAACACTTGTACACGGACGTTCACGGCAGCATTATTACAATCGCCGAGAAGAGGAAGCCACCCAGACGTCCATCAACCGATGGATACGTGAAATTTTATCATTCACGATAAAAAAGAAATGAGGTCTCGGTACACACCGCAACATGGCTGCACCTTGAAAACACGTCACTCGGAGAAAGAAGCTAAACACGAAAGGCCACCCTGTTGCGTGGTTCCATTTACATGAAATGTCCGGAAGAGGCAGCTCCGTAGACACAGAAAGCAGATTCGTGACTGCGTGGGGTAGGGGCATGTGGATGAGGATAAGGGGCACAGGGGTTCTTTGGGGGGTGGAAAATGCTCTCGAATTGACAAATCCACTGCACTGGATACTTTAAATGGGTGCACTGTCTGATATGTGAATTGTATGTCAAATACGACTCTTTCAAATAAGTGTGAAAGCAGGAAGGAGAGGTGCTGTGGGACAATCAGGCCGTCTCCGGTCTACCTGCAAGACAAACTTTCAGGGAAGGGGACTGGTCCGACAAGGCAGCGTTCGGGGCAGTTAAGGGAAGGAAGCAGGGCTAGGGCAAATGACGTTAACGGGAAAGACAAAGGCGTTATTCGGGGGATGAGTACATGCTTCATGGTGACTGGCTCTGGAGTGTGGTCCGTGGAGCCAGGAGCTACGGGTTCGAACACCTGTTCTCCCATCTTTCAGCCCTGCAGCCCCACGAGAGCCGCTCTGTCTCACACATAAAAGAGGGATAGTCCCGTCCCTCCCTTGCAGGGCTGCTGCGAGCATTAATGAGTTAACACATCTACGAGGCTTGGAACGGAGCCCAGCACACGGGAAGTGCCGGGAGACACCGGCTAGTATTTTTATTATTATAGGAGCTGCAAAAGAAGGACCAGCAGCCGGCAATGCAGAGAACAGTCACCATTTGGAGATAAAGAAGTTAGACAACGCAAGTAGTGTTTCATGAGAAAAGTTCAATGGCGGTTCGAGTTCTGAATCTGCTGAGTCTGAAAGTGGTGACATTTGGTGCAAATATCAAGAAGACAGCTAGAGGTTTAAGACGAGGGCTTGGGTAGGCAATGAGTGCCAGAGACGTATTGGATTTCATCAAGTCCAAAATGCCGACGGTGGCAAGAGCATCACGGTTTTACTACCGCTGAGAAAGAGACGGGCTGCCAACCACGTCAGCTATGGTGCCCCATCAACAGCGAATGCAACTTCAGGGATGTTCAGATATTCAAAAAAAAAGGTGCGCCCTGCAATCAATGGATTACAGATTTAAGAGTATAAAGAGGATAGTTAAAGCTTGGAGAACAGATGAATTTTTGATGGAGGGAACCCAGCAGAGTCCTTCAAGGGCCCTGTTATCTGTTTACCATTCATTAGTTTAGCAAATCCCTAAGTAGCCCTCTTCCTATTTTTATCCTCTCTCAAGGCCGGGGAGAATGCACTTCACAGGTTTACTACCCGCTGTGTAAAAGAGAGCTTCCTTTATTCCTTAATTTCAAGCTTCAGGGGCGGCCGTGTTTAGCACAGCCCGGAGACTTGCAGCCCCTCCCGGTTAAGCTCTGCCTTTTCAGAACCGCCTTTCCGGGAGAGACCACACAGCCGACCGCAGGACAGGCGTCCAGCCGGGGCACCAGCTCTCCTGCGGATGCCAACCACTCCGGTTTTCCACCAGTTACTGTGGACTGATTCTTCCTGAAAACGATCTCTATTCACTCCTGGTATCCTCTCCTAGATCAAAAGTTGAGGGTTAAAAACCCACTGGTGTCTGAATAAGGACAGAAAAAAGCTCAACCGGGTTGGACAACTAGGAGCAAGACCACAAACCTGGCTTCCAAACGGCTCAAGGCCAGCGCTACCCAGGATCACAAGGTCACAAGCACGGGAGACCCACCGCTTTGCCCCTCAGCCGGGCTACCCCTCAGACCCTCGTGGGGCAGCATCCCACGGCAGGCAAGACAAGCTGTGTCCCATGTGCCTGAAAAAAGCTCCCACAGACCCACCACACCGGCGAGGACGGGAGGGACATTGGCACCAATGCAGGCAAAGCTGTAGGAACACGAGGTACGAACACCACTGCTGCATACGTTCTGGAAAACGGTCTCATGAGATGTAATGAGCTGTAACGTAATTTCCACCATTTGGCTAGTAATTCCACTTCAGAAGTACACTCAAAGGAAAAAATATTTTTTTAAAGGCTCATAAGTGTTCTAGGATGACGGCGGTCAAACAATTTTGTGAATAAATTAAAAGCTACTGAATTGTACACTTTAAAAGGGTAAATTTTATGATATATGAATTATATCTTAATTTTTAAAGCCTGCAAAGTACTATTTAAAATAGCAAAAAGGGGGCGCCTGGGTGGCTCAGTCGGTTGAACGTCTGACTTCAGCTCAGGTCATGATCTCACAGTTCGTGGGTTCGAGCCCCGCGTCGGGCTCTGTGCTGACAGCTCGGAACCTGGAGCCTGCTTCGGATTCTGGGTCTCCCTCTCTCTCTGCCCCTCCCCTGCTTGCACTGTGTGTGTGTGTGTGTGTGTGTGTGTGTGTGTCAGAAATAAAGAAATGTTAAAAAAATTAAAATTAAAAATAAATAAATAAAATAGCAAAAAGTGAAATGCCTAAGAACACAGCAATCCATATTCTGTGACAGAAACAAATTTCACAGAAATAGTTACTACAAGGTATACACTCTACAGATTGTTGACAGGTGGAAGCTGAAATACATGTTCACATCCATATGTGAGAGAGAGATGAACCAGGCGAAGGCTGGACATAAAGGAGTATTATAGACCAACTACGGGTGTTCGCGTAACCCGGCACGAGTCACATGTGAGTCCCAGGGAGCCCCAGAGAGAGAGGCAGCCTCCTCTCCTTGACAACTTGCAAGGAGAGCAGGATTTCCACTGGTAAAGCATTTCCATGTATGTGATTTCATTTAAGCCTCCAAACAACCCCAAGAGAGAGGCAACAGAGATCGTCATCATCATTCAGAGATGTGCTGAGGATCGCACCCTTCAGAACGGGGACTGCAATCCCCCTCCCCACTGACTCCACGCTGCGGGAGATCCAGATTTTCCCGGGAAAACACAGATTTAAGAACCTCAAAACTGAAAGCTAGCCGTGATCCCCACCCGTACCTTCGGGGATAACTAAAAATAAAGAGGAGGGAGGGCCAAGGAGAGAGCAGGTCTGCCGGCGCTCTCCCCGGTCAGGAGGCCAGGCAGCCGCCCTGAGCTCACCTTGCAGATGGCCCTGCAGAAAGGGGGGCCCAGGGCCGGAGGGCAGGACAGCTGGTGCGCACCTGGGAGGACCCAGGCTGCCTCGGTCCCTGTGTGAGGGGCACTGAATGGCCACTCCAGCCCTCAGAGGTCAGCATGCCCTGTGCTCCTTCCCCGGTGTGGGAACAGGGGGTTGGAACCCTCCCCGGCAGGGGCAGTTACAGCATCTTCGAGAAGTGTCCCTCTTTCTGCCCGCCTGGGTGGCTCCATCAGTTCAGTGTCTGACTCTTGATTTCGGCTCAGGTCATGATCTCACGGTTCGTGGGATCGAGCCCCACGTTGGGCTCTGAGCTGACAGAGCAGAGCCTGCTTGGGAGTCTCCCTCTCTCTCTGCCCCTCCCCTGCTTGCTTTCTCTCTCAAAATAAATAATCTTAAAATAAATAAATACATACACACATACATCTATGCATACATACAGAAAAGAAAAGAAAAGAAAAGAAAAGAAAAGAAAAGAAAAGAAAAGAAAAGAAAAGAAAAGAAAAGAAAAGAAAGCCTTCCACCAAGAGGGGAAAGCAGGGCAGCAGAGGGGCGCGGAGATGCCGTGAGCACATCCTGGCAATAAGGCCAACTGCCGAGGGCCCGCACGGAGTGTGCCACAGGCACAGGGGTGAGAAGCTTGGGTTCTGAGGTGCCATAGAACTTGGATCCCATCCCGGCACCCCCAGAATAAAGGGCAGACCAGCCTGGACAGCTGTCCCTCGGGCCATCAATGACGCAGCCCTCCCTTCAGCAGAGCCTCCCGGCGGCCACCATGAGGGCCAGCAGGGGTCATCTCCACACAGCCAAGGTCACTCCTTGTATAGCCCATGGTGCTGCTTCAGGAGATCCAGCCCCCCAGGCTTTCTGTGGCTCTGAGGGGGCGGGGCACCTTGGGTGTGATGGGGGAGGGGGCCCTGGGGCCAGGGAAGGAAGTGCTTTTCCTCTCCTCCTCCCCTTTTCACTCTCTCCCTCCTGCCTGTGCGGCAGCCTTCACACTGCAGCAGACTCCTCTGGGCCAGAGGCTGCGGCAGGGAAGGAGAGAGCCACTCAAGGGCCAAGGAGAGAGGGAGCTGGGGAAGCCAGCCTCAACCACTCGGATGACTGGACTGGGGCCCAGCGGTGGGGGAGGGGCGGGGATGGGACATCCAAACGACCTTGCCACTCAGAAGTCCCTTTCCAGCGCCCAGGCCCGGCGTGCAGCCCCCTCCCTTTGCGGCACTCGAATGGCAGTGTAGCCTGCCATCCCTGAGGGTCCCGGAGCTGGGCCACCCCGGAGGCTCCCCACGCCGCACAGCTGAAGCGGCACCTGCCCCCCGCGAGGGGAGACCGCCCCTGCACTCTGGCCTTCTGAAGCCTGACGCCGACTGCTGCGCTCTGAATCCCACCTTGGAAGCTCCCAGGCCGCCCTCAGTCCCACCGTAGCAGCTGGCCGGCCACCCACGAGGACCCACAGCAAGGCACGGTGACCCCCAGCAGGAGGCCAGCCCCTCCCCCTGCCCGCTTCCCATCCCGACTGCTGAAGGCACGGCCAAGGCCCAGATGTGCCGGCCACGGGACTCACTGGCCACGGGGGCACAGCCTCGGGGCCCACGTCTCCTGTCCTCTCTCTCCAGCCTGAACTAGTGCGACGGGCGACTGGGGGGCGGACAGGCCGACCAGGGAGATCCAACCCCCAGGATGGCATCTCTGACGAGGACGGGGCAGGCCACACCCTTATGGGTTAGAGCCCCTGGGGGGGGGCGGGTATAGAATCCCGCCCCCCCCACCCCCCCCCCACCCCCCCCGCCCCAGTTGCCTGCCCTGCCCTGTGTCTCTGCGCCTCTGGGCTGAAAGCACAGGGCCCAGCTGAGGGCAAAAGCCTTGTGCTCCGGGGCGTGGCAGCAGCACCCCCTTCCCCTCCGAACCCACGTCCTGAGGCTGCTGGGCCTGGGCCTTGGTCCCACGCGGCAGCCTTGACGGCAGGGCCACCGTGCCCACCCTCCTGGGCCGCGGCTGTCTGGTACTGTCCGAACCTAGATTCTCCCTGCCTCTGGCCGTGCTTTGGCAAACAGTCCTGCCCGGGCCTCTGTCTGCCTTTGTGCCTTGCCTTCTCTTTTCCTTTCTCCAAAACCCAAAAGTATCTTTGCTGGGTAAGCAGGCCTCTGGTTTGCTCAGCCCCTGGCTCCCTAGGGATCCCGCAAAGAGACCTGCAAGTGACATCGGGTATCAAAAGGGAAATGCACTAGAAGGTTGGAAGGGATACGGAGCGATGGTGCCAGCTGGTAACCCCAGCCATCACCGCTCCTCCCCAGCGCAGGGTGGGCACAGGAAGGGGCCGCCAGAAGCGGGGCAGGCGTCCCGGTGTCCCGGCCCTGCCGGTGGCTGAGCCAAGTCTGGGCAGAGGCTGGTGCTGGGCTGCAGAAGGTGAAGAGGCTGCGGCACCCTGTCACCATCCCACACCCTCAGCACCAGATCTGAAGTTCAGCTCTCTGCCGGTGAAGCAAGAGCCGGGCCCAGCCCGCACCCCCACGAGCGCGGCGGACACACAGCGGCACAAGGAGGGAACCCACAGCCTGAGCCCCTGCTGAGGACAGAACGGGAAATAACGGAAACGCTGGGGCGGGTTCCCGAGGCCCACGAAGGCTCAATGCGGCGGGGAGAGGGTCAGTGTCCTGACAGGGGCTCCGGAATGGAGAAACCCAGCTCCGCTCGAGGACGGACATGCCCTCAGAGGCTGGGCTCACGGGGCCCTGCCCGACTGCCCCAGCCCGGCACCCCCGCTCCTGCCTGCCTCCCACGGCACCGTCGGCCCGCATCAGTCATTTCGGAGTCTGTCCTAATAGACCCTCTCCCCGCAGCGAGAGGTGTCGGGGGGGCAGAGGCTGTGCCTCATTGCCCCCAGTATGGCCATCGCCCTCACACGGAGCCTCCAGTACCAGATACACGTTTGAAGAGGAAAGGAGGGAAGCTGGAGAGAGTAACCAAGGGAAGGAGAAAGGAAAAGAGAAACAGGCAAACAGGAGACAGACCTCCTGGACCCCCAGCCGGGCCCGAGGGGTCTGCCCTCCTCTTTGCCCAGGGGCACACCATGGGCCGAGGACAGTGGCCTCGGCCCCACAGACAGCAGCCAGCGGGATGAGCTAGACGCAGTGCTACGGAGCCTGGGTGCCAAAGCCAGACCTCTCACCCCAAAGACCCGGCCCCACCGCTTCCTGCTGCGTGACCTTGGGCACATCACCAAACCGCATCCGTAAATGGAAGCTAATAATAGGACCCACCGCAGATGGCCACTGGGGGGACGGACACAAGAAGAATTAGCTTTTATGGTCTTGGCTGAGAACCGATGCTCTGACCATAATACAGTCAAGGCTCAAAAAAGTGGAGGGAGTCACAGAACGCCAGCGCTCCGCGGAGCCTCAGCAGCGGTCTTCTATATGGCCCGCTCATCTCGCAGCTGAGGGGAGTGATGTGCTGAGGTCACCCAGCAGAGACAGGCCGGAGGCTCCCCGGTCAACGCTGCTCATTCATTATTCGTTCAGCGCTTGTGACGTGCACGCCAGGAGCCTGAAAGGAGGCACCTGACCCCCTCAGTCCGGTGGGAGAGGCACACTGGACCCAGACAGGACACAGAAAAGACTGGAGGGCGGACCAAGGAGGCACGTGGTGCTCCGAGGGCGTGAGGGGAATGGAGCTCGTCAAGAAGGCCCCCTGAGAAAGTGATGGCCGAGCTGGGAAGGAACAGGAGGGACGGGAGGCGAGGAGGAGGTGAGGAGAAGCATCTGGGCAGAGGGCGCCACCGGTACCCTGGGGTGGTAGCCCCGGGGCAGCTCTGATGGGCCCCACCACACCCACGTAAGGTCTTGGCCACGTAAAGCCAAGTTTACTCACCCAGCCTGCGTTCCCTAAGGGCAGCGAGGCCCGGGCGGGCTCTGCCCTGGGGGTTAGCACAGGCCAGAGCTGGGCCACAGCAGGCCCCGCAGGAACACCACATACCGGCGGAAACTTCCCTCCGAGAAGCACCAGCCGGGGCGCAGAGGCTGGGCAGATCCCCCGGCCCTCGCATCTCACCAGGCACAGGGCCGGCGGAGGCCGGGGAGCCGTGGAGCGCGGGGGCCATTCACTCACCCTCGGCATCCACAGTCTCCTTCATGATGATCTCCACCCGCTCCACGTGGTGCCGGCTCCAGAGGCCGTCCAAGGCCTTGCGGTTCTGGTCTCGGAAAGGCAGGATCTGAGCCACGGCCTGCCGGGGAAGGAGGCCAGTTGGGCGCCGGTTCTCAGGGTGAAGAAGGAATCCTGACTCCGAGAAAGGGCCCACGCTTCTCTACCCCCTGCTCGGAGGAGACGCTCCCAGGATGCAACAGTCCCTGGGCTTTGGGACCTCACAGCTCTACGCGCACTCCAAAAACTTGTAAGTGACCTCCGCAGCATTACCTGCTTTTTATTTTGCGAGGAAAAAAGTACTGCAGATTATTTATCTTCTATGACCATCGACTTTTAATAAAAGAAAGAGATCTTTTTACCACTAAAAATGGAGCAAGAAAAGCTTTAGATTGAATGCATTCAGTATTCTTTTCTCATTTTCCCAGGAACAGGTGAAAACCTCACCAGGTCCTCACCTCTGAGGACCACTCTTTGGGGATGCTGCCGCTCCAAACAGGGCTGGACAGAAAGCAATGCCTCTGTCCTGGAAAACTATGAAGTGCCCACCCACGTGGCCCTGGGCTCACCCAGCCTGGTCAGCACCAGAGGGCGCCGTGCTCTGTGCTCTCTGCTGGGGTTTCTAGGGAGAGATGTTCCAGAGGCACTCCAAGGGCCTGCCCAGAGTGAAGTGGCCAGCCAGCCTGCATCACCCAGGAGGCCGCCCCACGCTCCGCCACAGAACCTGGCTGAGGAAAATGGACTTAGGGTCCCTATGCAGTGCGAGACCTTGTTACCAGCCTTTGGCTCAAAACAGAACTCAGGAAGACACGGACACTGAAAAAAGGCAGTCGGATGTGGAATAAGTTAATTCTAATCTCCCCACCGGGACCCCCTGGAAGCCAGGCCGACACCAGAGTCCTGGGGCCACCCGTGTAGATGACGCAGGGCAGCGACTGCTGCTTGATCCAGAACGCGGCTGGACAGGCGGACCAGGGCCACACAGTCCTGCCCCTTGCCGCCCTGCTTCTCCTCCAGCCTGTCGCCGCCTGCCGGCCCTCAGGTTGACCATGGCAGCTCGGATTTCACGACGGCTCAGGCCTAATCCCACATTAGCAGAGTGGCTCCGCAGGTGGGGTCTCCCTGCGCCCGGCTCATGCCAACTCCTGGGTGCAGCTCACCTGCTTGCCCAGGTAATGGTCCACCCGGTACATCTCCTCCTCTCGGAAAAAGCCCCCGAGTTCCGTGGCCAGCTGCTGGGCTGAGAGGTGGTCATGGCCGAAGGGCTTCTCGAGGACAACCCGCAGCCAGGCGCCCGGGCCCGGGCGGCAGCTGCTGTTAATGTTGCGGGCAATGTCCGCATAGGCAAAGGGTGGCACCGAGAAGTAGAAGATCCTGCCGGCCTCCCGGAGGCCCCCGTGTTGGACCTGTGCCTCAATGTCCTTGCTCAGGGCCATATAGTCCTCACTCGTCGCCAGGTGGCGGTACGCACTCAGCCGCTGGAACTGGCCCTTGAGTTCGGAGCAGCGGTCGGGTACCACGTCCTCCGGGCAGGAGAGGGACTCCAGGACCTTGGCTATGAACGCTTGGCCCTGCTTGGTGGACGTCAGGGCAGCCCCATGGAAGCTGAAACTGTAGTCCTTCCCCACCTCATCCAGGTACAGCTGGAACAGCCCCTGCCATAAGTATTTCCTGGCCAGGTCCCCGGTTGCTCCCAGCAGGATGACGGAGACGTGTCCCCGGAGCTCCTGGGCCTGCAGGCACCCCAGGAGGGCCATGCACATCGCCACTGTGAGCATCTTCCAACAGCCAGGGTGCCTGGGCATAGGTGAGACAGACAAGGAACAAGGAAAGATGAGACATGGTTCAGGTGGCTGGGACATGGAGGTAAACACACTTCCAGGCTCTCAAACATTTCCTGCCTGGCAGGAAACAACCACATTTCTCAGAAAAATGTTATAATCCCACGGCTTCCCCGCTGCTCCCTCCTCAGCAACTTGGCTCCTGTGCCGGGAAGCTGGTGCGTAGGGAGCCTGCCCCGTAAACAGGGACTGTACGCGGGGAGGGGGTAGGCCAGTTGCTACAGACGGACCGCGGTGCCGCAGGAAGCTCTGGGGAGGCCCCCAGGGCTGCCGCAGGATTTGGAGCTGCCCACTGGAAGATCGATGTCAACCTCATCCATGAGCACAGGCCACCAGGCCCACGAGCTCGGGAATGGTAGACGGCCCTCGGGTGACGGCTGGAACTACAAGAAGACAGGATCACCCCCGTCACTCCTCGCTTGGCTTCCCTCGTGCCTGCTGGGCTCCGGGCCCAGAACGATTACTAATATCTCCTACGGCACAGTGAATAACAACACAGACTCTGGAACCAAACAAGGTGGAATCCTAGCTCAACTCCTTCCTGTTTGACCTTGGACAATTACTTAACCTCTCATAACCTCAGGTTCCTCATCTGAAATAGGGGTGACAGCGACCTATACCACAGGGTTATTAGAAGGAGAAAATGAGGGGCGCCTGGGTGGCTCAGTCGGTTAAGCATCCGACTTCAGCTCAGGTCATGATCTCACACTCCATGAGTTCGAGCCCCGCGTCGGGCTCCGTGCTGACAGCTCAGAGCCTGGATTCTGAGACACAGCTCAGATTCTGTGTCTCCCTCTCTCTCTGCCCCTCCCCCACTCATGCTCTGTCTCTGTCTCAAAAATAAATAAAAAAACATTTAAAAAAAAAAAAAGAAGGAGAAAATGAGTTACTATTTATCAGATGCTTAGGACACTGCCCACCACCCCCGAGCGCTACGTAAGTGGTAGTCGGCACTAGGGTATGTTAATGACAGCAGCGGCCCTGAACGGAGCGCTTCCGTGCGTAAGATCCCACTGAGTGCAGGCAAAAGAGCCAGTGGAGTGGGTGCCGTGATAGTTTCCCTCTTGCAGAGAGAAAAGCTGAGGCTCAGACGGTGAAGGAAGGTGAGGAAGGAGGGAGCCCAACAGGCACCAGGCTCTCTGGCCCCTGAGCTGACACACAGCAAGTGCGTGCTGCATCCTCCCTCGTGTCTTGGCTGCTTTTCAGGCTAATTTAAAGCCGCTGACACGTACGAAAGGCAAGAGGCCTCGGACCCGCCACGAATGCGCCGGAGGAGCTGCTTTCACTTGCCTTCTGTTCTGACCAAGGTTGTAGGGCTTACTGTGTGCAATTCTTACTCCGCGGCTCTCCCGTTCTCCGATTTCCAACCGAGGCCAGTGCTTTGGGGGAAAGGGAGAAGTGAGGGGGGGAGTAGGCGTGGCCAGCTACTCGGCTCTGAGAACTCGAAGGGGCGACGGGGCCCAGCCCGGGGCGCTGGAGCACTGAACAGGGAACCGAGATGACTGACAGCAGGTGTTCCCGGATGAAGGGTGAACAACACCCTCAACCGTGAGGTTCGAGTCTGGCTGTACGGTAGGGACACGGAGGTGTGAGGCGATACCGGGCCCCCTTACCTTCCTGCATCCCTGTACCATCCCCCATCTTGAGAGGGACCTGGCCACCCTCTGACAGCCCACTCCCCAGCCCCCCCTTTTCCCTTTGCCGCCTCCTCGTCTCTTTTGATGTTGCAGTTAGCGGCCAAACCAAGATGAGGCTCCAACGACAGGATGTGCGTCAGAATCTACAGGACACCAGACATTTCCACTATTCAGCTTGATGTGGAGGGTAAAGAGACCAGCTGCGAGGCCTCCAGCCTTCCCCTTGCACTCTCCCTTAACCTGTGCACTCACTCCCGAACCAGATGGGCCACAGGACCAGCCTTTCCTCTCCCGCTTCCCAATCCCTGTCCTTGGCCCTTCACGCATTTCCTTCTCGGCTGGCAATCGCCCGTCTGGAGGGAAGACAGAGCTGCAAGGTCAGTGCGGGAGAGAGGCGGTGAGAAATCTGAAGCCCGGAGAACAGCCTGGAGAAGGAGGAGCCTCCAGCTGGCGAGCTGCATTTCAGAGCTCCTGATCCCACACCCGGAGCCAGGGCTCCGGACTGACAAGTGCCGGGGACAAGAGGAGGAGTCAGGAACCTCAGAGAGCCTGGATGGGCAGGTGAGGGAGCCCCAAGGACCAGTCCCTCTCCCCCAAGCCCAGAAGACTGCAGAACTGTCGTGTCCCCAAGCCCGAGCCTCCAGTCACTGTGCTGAACGGCTTCCTCAGTCAAGTGGAAGAATGTGGCATTTGGGTCAGAGTACCAGGGCTCAAGACCACCTCCTGGCTGTGTGATCTAATGAACTCTCCTAGTCAGTTTGGGTCCACTTTTCCTAACTATAAAACAGGGCTAACACCACTGAACTATAAATGAGGGGCTTGTGACGATTAGCCGAGATGATGCAGGTGACAAAGCCCTATGCAGACATTAACTAACCTAGCTCAGTGCCAGGCGCTTCCTGGCTCCTGGGGGCGGGGGGGCATAATGCCACCGCTGCCCGACAGAACTGCGCAGCTCAGCGGCTACAGAGCTCAGCCCCGCAGGCAGCCCCGAGGAACCAACTCGGGCACTGACGGCACATTCCCCAGACGGGTCCTTACTCCCGGCCCCGAGGGGAGGGAGACAGTGACCAGTACGGTCATCCTCCTCGCTGCCCCGACAGGGAAATAAACAGGCTTCCCGAAGCCCAACAAAGTCAAGAACAGGGCCCCAGCTCTGGAGCAGGGGTGAGGCAACAGGGAAACCAGACGGCTCCAACACACCCACCGACGGTCTAAACCACCCTCGCGCGGCATGGCTCTGCTTTTGCGGGGTTTTCTGAAGCACTTCCCCCTGCCTCTCTGCCTGCTCCAAGAGGAATGGGCCTACAGGCACCTCCTAAAATCACACACCTGAAGTGAGCCAAAAAGCCTGGACGTGACAGTCCAACTGCTAATACTGCCATGAACCGTTTGTATCTTTCATTCACAGTAAGTTTCATTTGCAGAGCTCCGGCGCAGGAAGGGCAGCCTGCGGGACTGCATGTTGGGCTGAGTGGTGGTTCTTCTCCAGCTCCTGCCGTGAATCACCACGCCACCTCGATGACCTCTCGCCGAGGTGTCTGTCCTGGCCAGCCCCCCCTGCCCCACCTACGAGACGAAGAGACTTAGCGGAAGGATCGCTACTTGACTGCTGCCCCCCAATCCCGGGTTTTCCAAGGAAAGGAGAGAACCCCTCTCTCATCAGGGAGAGGCCCCAGCTCTGCCTTCCTGTAGGGCAGCCGGGTGCCTGCCTTGGGGGAGGGGAGAGGGGCGCTGAAACGGGAAGCAAAGAGCTGATGACCACGTGCCCTTCCGAAGCTAAGACGAGACTCTTGAAGCTTTAACCGAAGCGTGTGAAGGATGCAGTGTCATTTACGACACTCAGATACTTGCCAGACACACACTACCCCACCGCGTGCGGTGCCGCGGGGCCTCGTCTAGGGAGGCGCAGAGGACCTTCTCCAGACAGGCTCGTCTGGGTGTCAGGACTGCTGGGCCCGTGTCCGCAGTCCTGCCCCCCGAGTCCGGTCTGAGGGGTTCCCACCCGGCATCCTGGGCAGTTCACCTTTGGAAGAACAGCTCTGCCAACGCTCCCAAAGCTGTGAACACCGACTTGGCGGGCCTGGGGGTCTGGATCAGAATCTGCTTCCGGTCTTTGTTTCTGTCCAAGCGAAAGAGGCGGGTGTGGGGCACAGCCCCGCAGCTATGCCTGACCCGCTCCGGTGGCAGGGTAGCTGCTGGTAAACCACAGGGGGAGTGGCACTGGTCTGCTATTCCCAGCAGACACGGGGCAGGGGCAAGGAGCGGAGAGGTAAAGGTCAGTGGCTGCGGCGGCCTTGTCCCCTCTCCCGATGCCACATCAACACCTTTGACCTCCACCTTCTGTTTGCCAAGCGGGAAGGAGGGGCCTGTCTTCTTCAAATCATAGCCCAGGAGTTTGGAATTTTTGAAAGAATGTGTGGGAGTAAAACAAGAGTTCAAACTAAAGATCATTTTTAACCAGAGTGCGAGGGGAGGGGCCCAGCGCCCTCTCCAGTCACTAACTCCAGTGTTTTCCCCGAACTCTCCCGGTCCCGGCCCATCTGCACAAGACACACCCAAACCAGTCAAACCCTTCAGCCACTCGACAGCCTCGACTCCTCCCTTCCCGGGCCCCTTGGGAAGGGTCAGGGACAAGAGTTGCAAGATCGGGCTCTGGGGCCAGTTTCCTCCCCAGATCTCAGAAAATCCTTATTCCTATCACCTTCTCAGGGGTCTTGGGTCCCTACGACCCAAAGGTGTGCTAGAGCCGCCCTGTACCTGCACGCAAGATTCACCTGCTGAATTTTTAGGAATTTTTCAAGCCAGTTGTTAAACACAGCCATTAAATTAAAGACCAAATCAGGGTGCCTGGGTGGCTCAGTCGGTTAAGCGTCCGACTTCGGCTCAGGCCAGATCTCATGGTTCATGAGTTCAAGCCCTGCGCTGGGCTCTCTGCTGTCAGCACAGAGCCCGCTTGGGATCCTCTGCTCCCCCTCTCTCTTTGCCCCTCCCCCACTTGCATTTTTGCTCTCTCTCAAAAAAAATTTAAAACCAAATCGTACCAATTTATAACCCAAAAAATTATATTCAAAGGTAATAAATACTTTCAGTTTACCATTTCCTATTTTACTGTATTTTACTATCAACCTGGGTTCTTGACATTGTTTCCATCTACTGTGTCTGTAAGGTGAAGATATTCTACGATGGGGTGCTTGAAATGGCCCGGGAAGGGATATTTCACCACAGATACTGGCAAATGCTGTAAATTGGGCCCCCCCTCACCAAGCCCCACCCCTGCAGAACTGTTATACATTTACCAACATAGGACACCAAATCTGCCTCTCCAGTCTGGGTTTTCTGCCCCTCAACTCCAGGCTCATACAATCAACTGCTACTCTGACACCATTCACTGGGTGTGTAGAAGACGTACTATGTTCAAAACTGAAGGGACTTATCCCCTGACCTGCTCCACTTCTCCAGCCTCCAGAAATGGTAACTCTATCCTTCCGGGCACTTAGGCCAGAAACTTTGGGGGTCATCCAATCTCTCGGCAGATCCTACAGTTCCTATCACCAAAATTAATCCAGAGTACAACTACTCCCCGCCTGCCACCACTCCACTCTGGTCCCAGCCACCATCACCCCCGTCTGGGTTCCTATAGGAACCACCTAATTGGCCTCCGGTTTCTTCTGCCTTTTCCTGAACATGGCACTCGGTGCCCTTTTTATGGCCTCCCACCCATGACCTCTTCGATCTCTTCTGCCACTATGCCCCTCTCTAGGCTCCAGCCACCCATCGTCCTGCCTCAGGGCCTTTGTACTTACCGTTGGCTCTGCCTGACCTACTTTCCCCTGCAGATGTCCACATGCTTCACTCCCTCGCTAACTTGAATTCTTTGCTGAAATGTCACCTCGGTGAGCCTTTCTCAGCCGACTCTGGCAAACTGCAAACCTCCCACCTCCACCTCAGCCCCTGCTCTGGTTCTCTCCGCAGTACGTATCATTCTCTAACACGCCGTCTGTGAAAAGCGTATTTGTTTTATCGCCTGCCACCCCTCCCCGTCAGAATGCGAGTGCCAGTGGGGGCAGGGGGCTTTGTGCTTTGTTCGCTGATTACCTTCAGTATCCAAAACAGGGCCTGGCACACAGAAGGTGCACTGTAAATATGTGCTGAATGGACAAATAAATCCCATTCTGTAGGAGACCACTGTCGCCTGTGTGCGAGCTATCTGCATCAGAATGATGGCACGAAGGAAGAAATCTCTATTGGTGACTTCAAGCGCTACGGCCCAGTACACGGGCCCAGCAACAACACCAGTAATGATAAAAGAAACGTTTACAGAGCATCTAACTATATGCCGAATCCTAGAGCTTCACATGCATCAAAGCTTTTAAATTCTTGCCACAACCCAGGAGCTGGGTACCATGACTATGCCCATTTGTAGAATGAGCACAGGGGAAGCCGAGGTGCACGGGGAGGGGGGCGGAAAGAACTTACTGAAAGGCAGGCAGCTCAGAGGTGATCGGCTATAAATACGGGCGGTCTGGCTTCAGCACTTAGGTCCCACGTGCCAGTAAAACATGTGACTACGACCCCAAGCAGTGGGATTTAAAACACTGCACTGGTGTGGACATGGATCCTGCCCCTCTAGGAGACGCGAACAACGGTGGTGCCAACAGTCTATTTCTCTCGTGTCTCAACCACGGGGAAGGCAAACAAGTCAATAAGAAGCACAAGATGAGGCAATCCCCATAAAGCACTTGGCACGAGCTAGCCGACGGTAAGCAGCCCAGAAATGTTTGTTTCTATCATTATGAAACCAACAGCATCGTGAGTAAAGGTACTTTTCTTGCTAGTTTCTTGGAACTGCTGCAAAATGAATTAACCATCCCACAACATAAAAAAGACATACCAAGAAACGGCTCATCAACAGTTTTCGTGACCTTCCAGTCATACTGGGGGGGGGGGGGGGGGGCATCAAAGAAAGAGAATGCTAGAAAGAGAATGCTTAAAAGTCCCCAGCCCAGCCCTTAAGGGATTTATAATCTAGCTCAAAGAATAGGGGCGTGAACCCCAGCTGTAAAATGGGGATCATCCACCTCATTTTAACACTGGGCAAAAAAAAAAAAAAAAAAAAAAAAAAAACCAACCCAGATCACGGATGTGAAAATATTTTAGAGGGCAATGGTGGTAAGAGCTCTCCCAAAGAGCCACTAGGCTCTCAAAAAGCAAAAACCAGACTTCCTGGGCAGCAAAAAGCAAAACGAGACTTCCTGCTCTGCCCGTGGGTTAGGGTCTGTCCGGCAGAATCCACCGTGAAACGCGGCATCATGCAAAGACACCTCACCTTGTTCAAATTCCATCAATAAAGTCAGGAGTGGCTAGGCCACTGATGACCAAAGGGAAACCTCTAGGTTTCCCTTTCAGATGGCCTAAAACTGTCGGACCCAAGAGTAACTTAGTAAACTCCAGTCTTTGTATAAACATAACTTGAATGTCTGACTAGAGGGGTTACTTGTTGGGCAGTCGCGTACCTCAAAGAAAAGTTACTGTCTGAGAAATGAGCTCTCTTCATGCCAAGCAGGGAGCATTGTTATCTCGAGTGTTCCTAAAACTAACCAAAAGATGAGCCTCATAAACTCAAAACGTCTATCCGCCTTCGATCAGGGCAGAGAATGTGGAAAATAACTGAAAATCTGCCCATTCTACACCAATTCCCCCTAATTCGCTACCTTTTCAACGAGCCATGCGCCCCGTTGGGAGGACAGGCGGTCGGGTGGGCAAAGAATTTAGGTTTATGACCTTTCCAGAAGTTCTCATTTCCAACCAGACATTCAGGCTGAAGTGACCTGATTCTCAAAGAGGCGGACAGGTTTACTTCTGGAAAACTCTTCGTTGGATGGGTGTGCCGCAAACGCTCATGGAAACCGGAGGGCGAATGCCAGAGATCAAGCTGATCTCGGGAAAGAAAGCACGGGGTTCCTCCTCTCACCGGGCTGACTTCCAGAAAAGCCTAGAGAAGGGGACGCCGCGGGCCCCTCCAAACTAGCCGCCAACGGGGCTGGCCGGCCCCCGCCGCCAAGGGCTCTGCGGAGGAGGAAGTGGACAATTTATTTGGAGGAAGCGGGGCTGGGAGGCAACTCGGGCCGGCGCTGGGCCCCCGCCGGAGTCCCAGCAGCGGCGGGCGGGCGGGCGCGCGGTGGCCGCGGAGACGCCGCCCGGCCGAAAGCCCGAGGCGGCCGGGCCGCGGGGCCGCCGCGCCGACCTCCGGCGCGGCCCGGCGCGAGCGCGCCGCCGCCGGCCGACTGTCAACAACGCCCGCGGCCGAAGGAGCCGCAGACCAAGCGGGGGAGGCAGCTTACTTCATCTCGCCCGTCAGAGCCGGCCGCTTCTCCGGGAAACGTCGGCGGCGGCGCGGGGCGCGCGGCGCTGCGGGCCGGGCTCGGGCCAGGCCGGGGCCCCGCGCATCCTCTTCCGCAGGCGCGGCGCGGCCCGCCCCGCCCCGACAGGTGCGCGTCACGCGGCCGCGCGGCCGCCGCGCGCTCCGGTTTCGCCGAGCGTAGCCGGGGGGCCAAGTCGGCCGGCCCAGCCGCCCCCTCCCTGCCCCACCCGAGCCGCGTCCGGCCTGGGAGCGCGGGGGCCCCCGCGGGCCTGGGCCCCAGACCACCGCGGCCTCGGCGCGCGCGCCCGCGCAGTCGGGCCGCCTCAGGGGCGCGCGCGCGCGCGCTGTCAGGCCCCCCCCCCCCCGGCGAGGGGCGGAGGCGCAGGCGAGACCACGCCCCCTGGCTCGGGGTCGACCGAGGGGTGGGGGGAGGCGGAGCCGCCCGGATGATTTCTTGGTTAGCGTAGAGAGGGCGGGACTTCAGAGTGAAGTGGGCGGGCAAGCGGCCGGCCGACCCTCCGCCCCGGTTCTGCGGTTCTGCGGTGCATCTTTAGGGGCTGCCCTCTGAGACACCCGAATAGTGGAAGGAAGTGGCGGTGTCGCGGAGGAAGCCTGGGAGCCGGGTGGCCGGGTCCTCCCCAGCATCTGGCAGAAGCTGCCGGACCTGGAACAGGTTACTTGCCTCCTCGGGCCTCGCTCTTCTACGTCTGTACAATGAGCAGCTTGGTCCGTCTCACTTTCAGAGCCCAGAAGTCGTGATATAGGGATCAGAGAGCACGCTATTGCCGGGCCTCCACGTTCAGTTTCAAATCTCTGCTTACACCCGTGTGACCTTGAAGACACAAACCGGAGACTCAGTTACTTCGTCTGTACAATGGGACGATGAGAGCATGGCCTTTTCTCTAGGGTGGTGGTGAGGTGGATACGTGAGATAACACGGTCAGCTGCTTCTGTCAGCACCCAGTCGATGGCATGTGAGCCCTCTACCCCCGTCCTCACCAGTGTCATGCAGTATCTGACCCTCAGCCTGCAGCAACCTCGTACCTACTTTCTCCCAGCCCTACAGGCTGGCAGGGCCCCTAGTGGCACCCCAGCCATTAGAGAGGCAGCTGCTCCTTCCTGAGAGTGAAGGTCCTGAGTGACCTCGGGCTAATTAAGGCAGGGCTACCCAGGACCACCTCCTGGATGTAGACCCCCCCCATCCCTACTCCCAGAGCACCTTAGCTCCACCCCTTCCCCAGACCCACCTTCCTCCCACTGCAGGGACAGGAGAATGCATGGTCACCTCTGCTAAAGAGTGCAGAGCACCCAGGAGAGGGGATTCTGACTGCAGAGAAGAAAGCTCATAGCAGCTTTTTCTTTCATGAAGGTTCCGCGAGAGGTAGAGCATTGAGAGCAGGCAGAAGGAACTTGGCAGTGGCCAGCAAAACTGTGTGGGGCCAACAGGCCTGATTACCACACAGGATATTGGGCAAGAGGGTTCCAGGAAGGCTGGGAAGCTGGAAGGGCCTGGGCCCCACTGTCATCAAGGCCAGGGGCCATCTGGGGGCCTGCAGTGAGCTGACAGCTCACTGCAGGCCCCACAAAGAATTCGGGCGGTATGCTGGGTGGGACCTGGGTGGGGGCATCGAGGAGCCAGGTACCCACTGGGCTGCCTCCACAGCTGGATGTGGGCAGGAGGGTCTAGGGGAGGGGCCAGGCAAAACAGTCTGGGAGAGGCCAGGACTCTTGGCCAAGAGCCCTTCCCATGTTCTGCAACCCTAGGTGCACCGTGCCCTCCCACAACTGTGCGAACCGGGGCTGAAGGAGGCATTATGGAAGATGGCAGGTGCCCAAAGACTGAGATGAGCCAAGGGGACCTTTCCTGGGTCCCTGTACAGCCATCATAAGGGTGATCTGCAGGTACCTTGAGGGCATCTTTAAAAAATTTCCCACAGGCAAGTCAACCGTAAGCAGCCCGTTAAGAATATTCGCGTGTCCCCTTAGGCGTCAGGGGGGCGGGGTCTGCACCTAGGATGAAATGAGCCAAGGCTGTTACAACTGTCCTCCCCATCGACAGCTGCTCGTCCCAACTCCATACCTCCTAGTCTGACCTGGACCATCGCTTTGCCTTCTTTCCATCAGGAAAACACTTTGGTCTCATCCAGGTGTAAGCGTATTGCCCCCGCCAAACCCACAAATCTACAGCCTTGTCCATTAGGGCCTGTGATTGGCTTCTGCTCGTTTGCCAACCCGAAGCGTTGCTCATTTCTGTGCTGCCAGCAGCTACGAGACGCTCCAGGCGACATCACCGGGGACCAGGTGTGCCCAGAACCCTGCAAAGGAAGCCGGAAGAGAAGAGCAATGCCCCCCCCCCCCCCCACCGGCATCTTGCGGCCCAGACGGTGTCTGTGGCTTCTGACTTGTCAAAGAGCACCGTGGGGCTCTCTTCGCCAAGCTCTTTTTTTTTTTTTTTTTTTCATCTTCCTAAACTGTGGGGTGGGCAGGAGTCAGGGTTAACTCAGCCCGCTTCACTTCACAGACATGGAAAGTGAGACCCAGCAAGATGAATGACTCACGAGAGAGGTCTGTGGAGTTAGAAAGAAAATCACGTGGTGGGTTCTATTTTCAGAACGACTCACCAAGTCAGCTCTGCTCGTTCACTCTGCTCTTTGCACCGGGAGGGGAGGGGGAGAACAGGTGTTGTGGATTTGCAGCCACAAGTCGAGTTTTTCACCCCCAGACATGAGAAAGCTCAGCGCTTTTTCTCCCCTAAAGACGGGCTTTGTGACGTCCGCATGAAGTGGCTGCAAACAATGTTTGTTTTTCTATTGCTGCGGTGACAACACCATTTAGTGACGTAAGCAATGCAAACGTATTATCTTACAGTCCTATGGGTCAGAGGTCCCGCGTGGGTCTCCCTGGGCTAAAACCACAGGGTTGCAGGGCTACGTTCCTTTCCAGGGCAGCCCTTTTCTGGCTCATTTGGGTGCCTCTGGAAGTCAGTTCCTTGTGGTTTAGGACTGAGATCCCCGTTCCCTGGCTGGCTGGCTGTCCGCTGAGGGCCATTCGCAGCTTCCAGAAGCTACCACATTCCCTGGCATATGGTCCCTTTCCTCAGTCTTCAAAGCCAGCCACAGAGGGTTGAGTGCTTTGATCTCGCCTCCGTTTTGGGGTTCATGTTTCTGACCCTTCTGGGAAAGGGCCTCTACTTTTTAGAACCCATATATTAGATTGGGCACACTTGGATGACCCAGGATCATCTCCCATCTCAGAGTCCGTATCCTCAGGCACATCCGCAAAGTCTCTTTTGCCGTGTAAGGTGACATGAGCACAGGTTCCAGACATTAGGGCCTGGACATCTTCAGGGAGTCATTATTCTGCCTACCGCCAACTAGAACTTTCCAGACTCCTAAACCCTCTTGATTGTCCAGGATTTTTACCACATGACTTTTTACAAATACCTTTACTAAAATATAATTCACATACTATATAGTTTACTCATCTAAAGCGTACAATTCAGGGGCACCTGGGTGGTTCGGTCAGTTAAGCGTCTGACCCTTGGTTTTGGCTCAGGTTACAATCTCACGGTTTGTGGGATAGAGCCCCCCATCAGGCTCTGCGCTGACAGTGTGGAGCCTGCTTGGGATTCTCTCTCTCTCTCTCTCTCTCTCGCTCCCTCTCTGCTCCTCCCTGGCTTGTGCTCTCTCTCTCTCTTAAAATAAATAAACTTACGTTAAAAAAATAAAGTGTACAATTCATCGGTGTTTAGCAGCCACAGAGTGGGGCAGCCATCACCAAGATCAATTTAGAACATTTTTATCACCCCAACAAGAAACCATGTACCTGTTACCCCTCACTCTCCATTTCTCCCCCACCATCTCAACCCTAGGTGGCCACCAATCTACTTTCTGTCTCTGTGATTTGCCAATTCTGGACACTTCCTATATGTGGAATCATATAATGTGTGGCCTCTTGTGTCTGTCTATGATACACACACACACACACACACACACACACACACACACACAATGTATAGCAACATAATGTTTTCAAGTTTCATCCATGTTGTGGTATGTATCGATACTTCCTTCTTTTTATTGCTAAATAATATTTGATTGCATGGGAATGCAACATTTTGTTAATCCGTTCATCAGCTCATGGACATCTGTGTGATGGGGATTTCCACTTGGGGAGCATTATGAATAACGTTGCTATGAACATATGTATCCGTGATTTTCCGTGGACCTGGTTTTATTTCTCTTGGATACATACCTAGGAGTGGAATCGGCCAGTCGTATGGTAACTCGACAATTAACTTCTTGAGAAACTGCCAGAATGTTTTCGACGGTGGCTACACCGGTCTGTCTACATTCCCACCAATAATGTAGGAGAGTTCCTATTCCTCCACCTCCTTGCCAGCATTTGTTATCATCTGACTTTTTCATTCTAACCATCCTCGTGGGCGTGAGTTGGGATCTAACTGTGGTGTTGATTTATGTGTTCTTGATGGTTTTTGTCATTGAGTCTCTTTTCATGGGCTCATTGGCCACGTGTTTATCTTCTTTGCAAAAATGCCTAGTCAGGTTCTTTGCCCATTTTTCAACTGGGTTATCTTTTTATTATGGAGTTGGTAGACTTCTTTATATATTCTAGATACAAGTTCCTTCCCGGATGGATGGTTTGCAAAAATTGTCTCCCATTCTGTGGGTTGTCTTTTCACTTTCTTGATGGTGGCCCTCGAAGCATAAGAGTTGTAATTCTGATGATGTCCACCTGCTCTATTTTTTCTTTGGTGGCTTGCCTTTTCAGTGTCCTATTCTACAAAGGCTTTGCCTAATCCAGTGTCATGGAAATATAGGCTTGCATTTTCTGCTAAGAGTTCAATAGCTTCAGCTCTTACATTTAGACTCTTGGTCCGTTTTGAGTTGATTTTTGTATATGACCTGAGAGGCAACGAGTCTAACTTCATTCTTTTGCATGTGGATATCCAGTTTTCCCAGGATGCTTTGTTGGACTGTTTCATAAGATGCTCCGGAAACATCTGTTTGGATAGCTGTGCAATGCTGACGTGACCGAAGTCCCTGCCCAGTCCGGTGAGACAGACCCTTGGCAGACCGATGCCTGGCAAATAATAGTCCCTTAAAAAATGCTTGCCAAGTGAATGTGGTGGAAGGTGGGGAGCCAGCCCTACCAGGTTCGGGTGTTGGCGGCCCCTCCGCTTGGCGCGTGGCCGTGAGTCACTCTGAGGGTGTCTTCTCGAAGCAGCCACCTGACAGGCGGCAGTCAGCAGTCGGAGGAGGTACATCAGTGCCCTTGAGTAAGAGAGGTAAACCAATGATGTCACTAGTGGCTGAGCCAGGTCTCAGGAAAAAAAAAAAAATCCCAAATTTTGTTTTGAGGCTGCCTGGGAGGCAAGGGGTCGAGGGAAAAGAAGAGAGAGGGCTGGGGAGCAGCCGGCCTGAATGTGAACCAGGACAGGGGACCTTGAGTAACAAAGCGAGGGGCTCCGGTGCTCAATCAAGGTCAGGGTTTCTTGCCTCAAGCTTCAAGAGGCAAAAGCACAGAAGAGCTCTTGGCTGGCAGATGAAATGAAAAGATAAGGCTGCTGGCAGCCGCCCCAGACATCTCTGCACCAACAAACGCTGCATCGCATCCTTCGGGCCAAGTGGGGTTGCAGCGTGGGGACGGCCAAGCTTCTGGAGTGGGCGCCGGAGGAGCCTGGGGTCTGGGGAAGGACGGGGCACCCTTGCAGGGGAAACGTGATGGTCAGCAGGACCTCACGAGACAGAGGCCGGCTTCCCGTTGGCCTCTCCAGGAAGCAGGCACCGTCTGCCTTTCCCAGCCCTGACGCTGCAGTTGTCTTGTCTGGGGCCGGGAGTTTGGAAGCCTCTGGTGAGCCAGCAGCTCCCAGGAGGCTACAGGGTCACAGCAGGGGATACCTCCACAGTCATCGGCCCCCTCCACCCCTCCCCTCTGCAGCCGTGGAAAGACAGGTAAGGCGCCCCTCATTCATCTGTCCGGTACTCACGACATGCCAGGTGTCTAGGCTCAGGGGAGGCAACTGTGACCAAGGCCCCTGTCCTCGAGGAGCTTCTATTCTACTCCAAGCGGAGGGGTGTGGTGGGGAGGTGTAAAAGAGAAAGTACAGAGGCCCCCGAGACAGGAAACAGCGTGGCATCTCGGAAGAACTGGGAGGGATCCCGTGTGGCCAGACCACCGAGCAAGAACTGGCCTGAGACTGGTGGTAGGTGCCCATGAGGAATGTGGATTTTCTTCTAACTTACAGCAGAGGGCTCCGGGAATCGTAAGGAGGAGAGCAACACGATCAGTGTTCGTTTTGGAAGAGTCCCCGGGGTTCCTGGGCCACAGGCTTAGAGGAGAAGCACATTGAGGGGGGGGGGTCATCGAAGGGTCCAGACAGGCTGGGGGGGGCACAGCTCCAGGGGGTTTCGAAAGGCGTGATTAGTGGGGTGCCTGGGGGACTCCGTTGGTTAAGCATCCGACTCTTGATCTCGGCTCAGGTCGTGATCTCACGGTGTCGTGGGTTCGAGCCCCACATCGGGCTCTGTGCACCGACCACGTGGACGTAGCCTGCTTGGGATTCCCCCTCTCTCCTTGTCTCTGCCCTTGCCCCTGCCCCTCAGAGCTCTCTCTGTCCCTCTCAAAATAAATAAATAAACTTAAAAAAAAAAAAAAAAAGGTGTGATGAGTACTTAGGTATGGCAAGGCCAACCGATTAGGAAATAATGCCATCGGAAGGGTAGTTTGTTACGGTTCCCAGGAAGGAGGACCCCTGTGCTGCCCACACAGGGCCACGTGAGGAAGCCCCAGGGCCGGTCAGAAGGCAGAGGGAGACAGGGAAAGTGTGCACAGGGCCTTCCCGTGGGAAAGCATAGGCAAGGCAGGCTCCACAGGCTGAGCACTGGCTAGTTTGAATAGTCGGGGCAGGTTCTGGGGCACGGGGGCTGCCCCCTCGCTGTGTACCTGGTTCCCGGTGATTCGGGAACCAGGTGGCCTCAAGTGTGAAAGCCTCACGGAGGAGGTGGATGGGAGTGTAGGCTCTGGATTGGTGGGTTTGTGTGTGCAATGCACACTCCAGGGTAAATCGTTTACGATCTCTAGGAATTGGCTAGCCTTGGGAGGGCAGTCCTTCCAGAGCCAGCCAGGCTGCTGATGTGAGAGCATCAGGGGGGCTCCTCTGTTTCCTAGAGAGAAGCTTGGGAGAGGACATTGACAGGATTGGCTGATGGGTTAAACACAGGGGTGAGAGAGGAAGGATCCCCAAGGATAGGAGGGTTTTTGGTAGAAACAGTTGGGTCCCTCACTGTTGAGGCAAGTCTTTGGGGGGCCAGGAGACATAGCTATCCCCCAGGGAGCATAAACTCTTGTAGGGAAGGCCAGCTTCAAGTAGGGAAGGTTGACAGGCCAAAGTCAGTGGCACTAGGCTCCCTGAAGTATGAGCGGACCTTGCCTTAAATCACTGAAATGTTGCTAAAAAAGTATTGCATACTACATAGTACCTATGAATACATATGAATACATAGCTCATAGTAACCATTTAGAAGTCTTTGCTCTCCATGGACTTATATCCATTTCAGAGACCGTGACTTCCATGGCGGGGGCCTCTGCTGCCATAGTCCAGGAATATAATGCTTCCCCTAAACCCACCTTAGCCGTGTTAGAAAATCTCTTCATAGGAATTTAAGACGGAGCCTCTCAAACATATGCTCTTTTGACCGTGTAAATAAATGCCTTTTAACTTTCTTGTTTTGGAAGATGGTATTTCATTAAGTTCAATTACATATAACAGTAAATAACTTCTCATATAATTTTGAATCAAGAGTTGAAGGACAGCGCCCGTGACATAAAACAATTCCTGTGTGGTTTGATTTGATGGTATAGGCTGATGTATTTATACCTGTCACAAAGCTAGAAAGGAGTCTCTCCCTAGAATACAACCTCGACCTGGTAAGGGACCAGATGAGTGGGGGATGTTATAACACCTAAGTTAACATTCTCCAGTTCTTGATAATTTAGATGCCCCATGGCATCGACTGTGAGGGTGGAAATATTGACTGTTGGTGACAAATTTGATGGTGTGGCTTGGGCCAGGTGATGAAGGACTTGAGTGGCTTTCCCTACCCAGTCTCCCTTGATGTTTGAACAGCCCCATCACATCAACTGGAATTCACGTATTGGAAATAGTCATACAGGGGCGCCTGGGCGACTCAGTGGGTTAAGCATCTGACTCTTGATTTCAGCTCAGGTCATGATCTCACAGTCACTAGATCGAACCCCACGTGGGGCTCCATGCTGGGCGTGGAACCTGCTTAAGATTCTCTCTCTCTCTCTCTCTCTCTCTCTCTGCCCTTCACCCCTCACTCTGTCCAAAAAAAAAAAAAAAAAAGACTGATCAAATATCTATTGTCATTGTTTTTTAGCCTCTTTTTTATGGCAAGTGTCTTGTCAACTATACTCTAAACACTTTGAAGGTGAACTGTCCAGTGGCAACTATAACTTAGGAACACAAATCTCTCCCCAACACCCAGCGCCAGGCTCTCCTCAGCACATATTTGTATTAAATACTCTCCATAATATATAATACATATAATATATATATAATATACTATATATAATATATATAATATATAATATATATATATATAATATATAATATATAATAATATATAATAATAATATATAATATATCACAGCTGGCAGCTGACAGACCTTTGTCAGATGAACCTTCTTTTCACACACGCAAAAAGTCACATTTGGTTGTGCATCAAAGGACACCATCAAGAGAGTGAAAGAACACCCTGCAGAATGGGAGAGAATTCTGCAAATCTCATGTCCGATACAGGATCAGTATGCAGAATATAGAGAGAACTCTTACAACTCAACAACAACAACAAAAAAACCAGACAACCCAATTCAGAAATGAGCGAAGGACTTGAACAGACATTTCTCTAAAGAAGATGGTAAGATAGATGTATGATGGCCAATAGGCACATGAGAAGATGCTCAGCATCATTAGCCATCAAATCAAAACCAGTGAGATACCACTCGCACCCACTAGGAAGACTCCAACCAAACCAACCAAACAAACAAAGGGGGAGAGTAACAAGCAATGGTGAGGACGTAGAGAACACGGAACGGTCATGCGTTGCTGGTGGGGTCGTACAGCAGTGCACCTGCTGCCGTTCCAAGGTTCCGAGGTCCCTCAAAAAGTCAAACATAGAATTACTATATGATCCAGCAATGCCAATTCTAGGTACGTCCCCAAACGAAGGGAAAGCACGGACTCAGACACTTGTGCACCAACGACCACGGCAGCATTATTCACAACAGTCAAGAAGTGGAAACCACCCAAGTGTCAGTCAATGGATGAACAGATAAATGAAATGCGGTCTATCCCTACACGGAAATATTCGGACACGAGAAGGATGGACATTCTGCCACGTGCCACAGCATGGATGGATGTTGAAGACGTTATGTTTTAGTGCAAGAAGCCGGACACAAAAGGACAAATAACGTATGGCTCCGCTTACATGTGATACCTAAGTCAGGCACATGGAAGGGGACGGGACGCACAATGACGGGTGCCAGGGCCAGGGGAGCGGGAAGTTTAATGGGGACCGAGCTTCTGTCTGGGGACAGGAAAAAAGGCTTGGAACTGGTTGGCGGTGATGGTTACTCAACATTGTGAATGGTTTTTTTGGTGTTGTTGTTGTTGTTGTTTTTGTTTTTAAAGTTTGTCTACTTAGGGGTGCCTGGGTGGCTCAGTCGGTTAAGCATCTGACTTCAGCTTAGGTCATGATCTCCCAGTTCGTGGGTTTGAACCCTGCGTCAGGCTCTGTGCTGATGGTTCGGAGCCTGGAGCCTCCTTCAGATTCTGTGTCTCCCTCTCTCTCTGCCCCTCCCCGGCTCGAGCTCTGTCTATCTCTCTCTTTCTCAAAAATAAATAAAACATTAAAGAAATTTAAAAAATAAAAAATAAAGTTTATCTCTTTATTTTGAGAGAGAGAGAGAGGGGCAGAGAGTGAGAGAGAGAGAGAGAGAGAGAGAGAGAGAATCCCAAGCAGGCTCTTCTGTCAGCACAGAGCCCAATGTGGGGCTCGAACTCACAAACCACGAGATCAGGACCTGAGCCAAAACCAAGAGTCGGACGCCCAACTGACTGAGCCACGCAGGCACCCCAAGGTGGTGAATGTTTAATGCCACTGAATTGTACGCTCAAAAATGATTTAAATGGTAAATGGTAAATTGTTGTCACAATTTTCAAAGTCACTGAAAAGAAACGTTAAGTCACATTGGGGCAGCGTCCTGTGGACAAGATGCTGAGAGGCACTTGGCTCATAGAGCAGCATTTAATTAGGGTGCCCACTTGTCTCTCCTGCACCCCAGGATTAGGACAGACCAGCCACCCCTCTACCTTTGTCTGGAGAGGGTCGGGCACGTGGAGGTTTATCCCAGAGGCTGACATCGGCCAGGACTGGGACAGCTTTCATGTGGCAGAAATGGGAACTTCTTCGAGGGCCCAGCCCCCGTCTCCCCTGCTCCCTGTCCCTCCCGACGCCCCACCAATG
The DNA here is from genome assembly GCF_028018385.1 of Neofelis nebulosa. NCBI lineage: Eukaryota > Metazoa > Chordata > Mammalia > Carnivora > Felidae > Neofelis > Neofelis nebulosa. The sequence continues at coordinate 215,968,614 of NC_080783.1, forward strand.
CCTGTCCAGCCGCAATTTTATTGTAAAAGGCGAATTATGTGTTAGTTGAAGTCAGACACTTTGCCTTGATGACCAGTCCAGTGTGGGAGAACATGTGAGTCCCTGTTACAAAATAAAAAGGCACGTGAAATTCAAGCACATGCCGGGGTCTCTGAAACACTACATTCCCAGGACGCAGGCAATTGGGTAAGACAAGAGTGATGTTCTCCTAATTCTTCTAGAATTAAGCACTGCATGGATGAGGCCCCAAATGAGTTCATCCGTAATAAGTTCCAGGGTAATGTGAGAGCAAGGCTCCCAGGTACTCGAAGAAATCCACATTGCAAATAGAACCCTAAGGAGTGCGGCTGTGCCCGAACAGGTATTTAGAGGTGAGGCGGGAAGCGTAAATGGAGCCCTACCTAATGCGCGGTGTGCTAATTGTGTTTCCCTGCAATTGCAAGACTAACCCTGGCGTGTCTTTAAAGCTTTTGTGTCTAGGGGCGCCTGCGTGGCTCAGTCTGTTAAGCGTCCGACTTCGGCTCAGGTCATGATCTCATGGTTCATGAGTTCGAGCCCCGCATCAGGCTCTCTGATGTCAGCGGAGAGCCCACTTCAGATCCTCTGTCTCTCTCTCTCTCTCTGTCCCTCCCCTGCTCACGTGCTCTCTCTCAAAAATAAATACACTTAACAAAAATTTTAAAAATTAAATTATAAAGTTTATTCATTTATTTTGCAAGAGAGGTGGGGGCGGGGGAGAGTGAGCAGGGGAGAGGCAGGAAAGAGAGAGAATCCCAAGCAGGCTCTGAGCTGCCAGCACAGAGCCCGGCTCAGGGCTCGATCCCACAAACAGCGAGATCACGACCTGAGCCGAAATCGAGTCAGCCACTTAAGCTTAACCGACCGAGCCACCCCGGCGCCCCAGCAGGCTTTCGGAGCCACCAAACCGGGCACTTTGGAAGGGCTCACACTTGTTGTTCTTTTGATTCTAGTGAAAACACTTTCTCTAGCTGGTCTTTTGTTATTGGCAATTCCACCCCTAGCCCCTGGAGATCCCAGCTCTCCCTCTGGTTCCCCCTCCAGGCTCTCCTATCTCATCTTTCCAGGAAGATCTCTGAACTCTCCCAGACCCACTGGTCTCCGGAAGCTCCCGCCTTGGACCAGCGGTTGGGGAAAGAACGTCACTGCCAGGGGCTGCTTTAGCCAGATGCAGATTTCTCAGGGGAGGGCTGCATCCCTGGCCCTGGGGGGGCAGGTGCCTGCCCTGCGAGTTCTCTCCTAAAGATCCTTCCAGGCAGCGGGAGGGAAGGGGGAAAACAAGCCCCTGCTCCTCCACCAGGGGGCGATACTCACAAGACACCGATCCCTGGAAAAAACATTCTTTCCCTGACCTCAAACGTGCTGCCTGCTCTTTCTTCCTCGACGTGGTCGCTGAAATACCGGGTGCAAAGTGGTCCAGCTGTCCACACCTCGCGCTGGAAGGGTGGGGGGGGATCGTGGCCTCTAAAGACTGAATGGAGCCGGGGTCCCCTAGAACATCCCTCTACACACGCTTTTCACGACCAAAGATGGAAGGCAAAGCAAGGATTTTTTTCCTTCATCTTTTAAGAGCTTTGCTTAATACTAAATCTAAAAGGTAGAAAATTCTCAGCAGAACTTCAGGGACCCATGCAGATCATGACATGACTTTGGGGGGTGGGGGCAGAAAATTGCTCCCAAACACCAGTCACTGGTAAGAGCGCTCGGGGTTAATGAAGGTCTGCACGGCCCGCACGGGGCCTCGGTGGACTGGAATTCTGCCATGGATGAGTTTTGTCAGGAATATTAATGATTCCGCCGGGGCCCTCCTTCCCCGGCACACAGATTCAGTCTCTTCACCCAACCTACTTAGGATGCAACCCAGGCACCCTCTCGGACCATTTCACACGCGTTTATCACCTCCGGGAATGCTCACCCGTCATTCCAGCCCCCCATCCTCGCACCCTGCCCACACATGGTAGGATCTGGATGCAGCCCCAGTTGAAATCTAAGCACGGGAAGTGGGGAGAGCTCCACAGAGACCAGGTATTTATTCTTCGAAGAGTCTACTCTTTTCCTTAAGAACATCCTTTTTAATTAGATTTTAGGCATAAAAAAAATCAATCCGGTGCTTTATTTCATTACTCTTCTGATATGTTAAACTGTGCCCTTGGTGGCTTAGAACTGTAACCAGAAGAGTCTATAAAACAAAACAGTAGGCAAGTTAAAATTGCCTATATTTTTAAAAAGTGGGCCCTTAACATCCTCCTGCAGAAAAGGCCAAGGGCCCTAACAGACAGGAGAGAGGACACAGTTTTCTATGGAGCCATTTGCCTACCCAGTATCCATTCTCCCTTTCTTCTAGGAACAGACCCCTGATTTTTTTCAGTGAGGCGCCATACACTGCACTTCAAGCTTCTTTTGCAGCTAAAAATGGCCTCCTGACTGCCATGTGCTTTTTTTCCTATTCTTCCTCCACCTGCTGCTTGCTTGTTGCCCAGAATGCTGATGTGACAACTGGAGCTTCAGCAACTCTTTTGGCTCATGAGGCACCTGTGAGACAGGAAGGCTAAGAGTAGAAGAAGAGAAAAAGAGGAGGAGCCCAGGTCCGTGGTCACCCTGTGGAGCTACCCAGCTATCCCAGGACCTTGAACCTCTAGAATTTTTTTTTTTAATGTGAAAGAGAAATTTCCATGGTGTTTGTTGCAGCTTCTGTCACTCACACAGCTCTTATCTGTTACACATGTCATAAAGGATCACGTAAGCACCAATGTTTTTATTTTACCCATTTTGGGTTCTTTAAAATTTTTTTTAAGGTTTATATTTATTTTTGAGACAGAGAGAGGCAGAGCGTGAACAGGGGAGGGGCAGAGAGAGAGGGAGACCCAGAATCCGAAGCAGGCTCCCGGCTCCGAGCTGTCAGCACAGAGCCCAATGTGGGGCTCGAACCCTCGAACCCTGAGATCATGACCTGAGCTGAAGTTGGACGCTCAACTGACTGAGCCACCCAGATGCCCCGGGTTTGGTTTTGTTTTTTAAGTTTGTTTGTTTGTGTGTTTGTTTGTTTGTTTAGAATATATGGGGAAGAGGCAGAGAGAGAAAGAGGGAGAGAATCCCAATGCAGGGCTGGAACCCACAAACCGTGAGATCATGACCTGGGCTGAAATCCAGAGTCGGACGCTTAACGGACTGAGCCACCCTGGTGCCCCTCTATTTTACCCATTTTGGAAGGACATCTTTCTGGAATGCATTGCTCTCTTGCCTTTTTAAACCAAGCGTGCGGGGAACATCTAGGGTCGTTAGATATAACACAGAACACCCGGTAAATTTGAATTTCAGATAAGCAACAGATAATTTTTTGGTATACGCATATCCCCAGTGTTGCACAGGACATACTCATACTAAATAATAATGTGGTGCTCATCTGAAATTCAGATTTAACTGGGAGTCCCACATTTTTATTTGCTAACTCTGCCAGCCCTCACGGAACAGACTGTTTTCCTGCTGTTACTCATGCTGATGTGTGTGGTGATGCCGTGGGGGCCTATCGAGGCGTGTCGGGCTTTTAGCCCTTCTGTGAAATGGACCCAGGTTGCCATGCCTTTCCTTTTTATTCCACGCTTCCTAATGCTTCCCTATCTTCTTTGGCCATCAGTCTGTCGGTAGCCCTGTCTGTTGCTCCAACAGGCATGTCTGTCCTACCCCTGTCCTCATTGGTGATGTGCCCTGGTAACCTGTGGACGAACACCGCGTTCAGAGGGGCGCACCCCGGGACCGGAAGTCTGGGTTCGACCCCAGGTCCCCCCGCCCTCCCCCCCCCGTGTCACCGTGGGCAGCTCATCCAACCCATGTGAGCTTGGATTCCTGCTTAGATAATATGGGAGGGAATTAGAGCTGCCTCGTGGGTTATGTGAGGCTTAACTGTGGGAACTGCTGGGGCCATGCCTGGCCCTCCCTAGGCCCACAGCAGATGGGGTAATTGTCGTGCGGTGGGCTCAGCGACCGGCTAAGCAAACTGGAGAAACAGAGATCTAAGGAGAGAGCTTCTATGAGTAAAACATGAGCAACAGGGATGCGGAGGTCGCTGAGAGGGGGTGCAGGAGGGAGGCCGGGGGGGGCCGAGTGCTGAAGTCACAGGAGAGCGTGAGGACACATGCCCGGCCAGTGTGGGTGGTGCCAGTGGACAGCGTGGGCGTTGTTATCTGTTCCCCCAAATTCACGTGCTCAAACCCTGACCCCCAGCACCCCAGAATGTGGCTGTTCGGGAGACGGGGTCTTTCAAGGGGTGATTAAGTTCAGATGAGGCCGTTGGGGTGAGCCCTGACCCAATCTGACTGGTGGCCTTATAAGAAGACGAGGTTAGGACACAGACGGGCACAGAGGGATGACCACGTGAGGACACGGGGAGAGGACGGCCATCTGTAAACCAAGGAGAGAGGCCCCAGGAGAAACCGGCCCCTGCGGATGCCTTGATCTCAGACTTCCAGACCCCAGAACTGAGAAAATAAATTTCCCTTGTTTAAGCTGCCCCGTCGGCAGTACTTTGTTAAGACAGCCCCCTAGCAAACTAGTACAGGTGTGAAAACAGAAGGTTCTGGAAAGACAGCAGCAGGCCGAGTGCCCACGTGCCATATTTCCTCCCTTTATGCAACGGATATTATTATTGTTATTGCTGTCCTTATTGATATCAGGGAGCTCAGCAATGAACACAGTCCTTCCCGTGACAGGGACAGAAACCCAAGAGAAGAAGAAACCACAGAACCAACCCCAGGCAGTGGTGAGCCAGGCTGCGGGGCGGGGCGTGGGGTGGGGGCCTGTCCGGGAAGGGGTGAGGAGCCGGGAGACAGGCGCTGGGCCAGGGAACCGGTCAGAAGAGGCTCCGAGGGTGGGGGGCAGGGGCCAGCTGGAGAAAGTTCCAGGTAAGGGAACTGCAAGGGGGCATTTAAAGGAACCCAAAGGAGGCCAGTGCTGCAGGAGCCCAGCCCGGCACGAAGGAGAGAGGCCAAGAGGAGGCGGGGGGTGGGTGAGGTGGGCCTGGGCCCCAGGGAGGCGTTTGCACTTACCTTGAGATGGGGGGCAGCTCAGAGGGGCTGTGCGTCTAGAGAAGGTCCGCTCCTCCCGGCCGCGCTGGAAATGGCAGGGCTGACTCCCAAGGGTGTCACCCGAGAGGCCACAATTCGGGCCTCTGGGGAGTCAAGTCTCTCTGAGGCAGGAACACCAGAAGTCCCCAGGTGGTGGAGGTCATAGGTTTGCCTGGAGGGGATGAAGCATCCCACGGGGCACAGAGAGAAAAGAAAGGGAATGTGTTCGTTCATTCATTCATTCATTCACAGATGTGCACACAGCCTCCACCCCATGCCCGGCCTTGATCTGGTGTTGAGGACGTAGCAGTAATGGAACAGCCAACCTCTCCGCCTTGGGAGAGGTTGCATTCCAGGGCAGGGGACACATAATAACACACATATAAGTGTACCATGTCAAGGCGTGAAGAAAAGCAAAGCGGGGCAAGGAACAGAGTGAGGGGGTGGTCCTAGTGTGCTGTTTGGCAGAAGGGAAAGGCTCTCCCTTCCCAGAAGGGTAGGGGGCATTTGGGCACAGACCAAAAGATGTGGCTTCCATAACCAGGGTGGTAATTTCAAGGACCCCGGGAATGCTTCCTTGCCCCGGAATCTATCTTTCCTCCGGCTTCCGGGGCCTGGAAATGCCCCTGTCAGCCCTCTGCAGGTATGGTCTCCGTCCTTCTGTTAAACACGGACGCTCCCGGGAGGAAGGTCAGCGTAAGCCAGTGAACCTGCAGCATCTTGGCCGAAAGACATCGACAATCGGTGCGGAGCAAAGTCACCTTTAGTCCAGGGTGGACAGAAGCTGGATGGAGCTCTCCCCTGCTCGACGCACGGTATGTGCTCCCCAAACACCTTTAAAAACAGACAAGTGAGAAGATCCCCGTAGGGCGTCTGTAAGCCGGCGGGTCTGATACCCGGGCGTTTATGGCTCTGTTTCAACACGCCAGGAGGCAGATTGGCGGGGTAGGAGATTGTCATACCGCCGCGGACAACGAAGAAGCCGGAGGAAGAGGCAATGTCTCCGTTCGGGACAGAAGGGCTGTCGCCGATCAGAAATGTATTTGGCTCTGTCATCCCCCCGGGCCCCCACGTGGCACAGCTCAGGGTGGAATGAACTCCACACGGCCCGGTTGTCAACACGCACGGTGGAGGAGAGTCGAGGCGGAAAAAGCCTTTATCTCCTGTTGAAAACAGAAGCCGCCCTCTTGGACCCCCTCCCTGGTGATGGTGGGTTTGTGTGGGGGAGAGAAAAGGCCAAGCACATGGAAGTCATCACAGAAGGCTTTACTCATCCGGGAAGAAAAACCACTGCGGTGCATTGGACGTCCCTGGTCCCAACCCAGATGATTTGCTAGGCAAAGGTCGAGGGACTTTTTGTGAGTTAAGACGTAGGGAATCTCCTGAGTCAGATGGCAATCCGGAGCTTATCTCCAGGCAGCGCTGCTCCCCTCCCCGTTCCCCAGGGGTTCTACCTCATCCTAAAAAGGGAAAGACCCTGAAGTCAACTCCAGAGTCATATGTTAGAACAACTGCCAGTTAGAACACTTTCCACAGACGTAACCCGGTTTTCTCCCATTGTCGCTGAGTGTGAAAGGGAATTGTCGCCTGTTAACCTCACATAAGGCGGCCAGTGGAGAGCACTGGGGCTGTATCTGCCTTCCACCCCCCCCCCCAGAAGCCGGCGTGGGGGGACCCTGTGAGGAGCTAGACCTACACGTATTGCTTTTCAAGGTCAAAGTTGATGGGGTCATTTGCATGCCAAAGATACAAGGCTTTAGGGGCTAAGAAGAAATCTGTTATGTGTTAGAAACGTGTTCTTTGGGGGGAGGGGAGGCGGGGGGAGAGAAGAATCATCGGATTTGCTAAAACACCACGGGAAAGACAAAGTAAAACACAGGACCCATGATGTTGGCTGCTCCAAACGACCGCCACTGTTCCTACGTTTCTTCTTTCCTATTGATTTAAAAACGAACGCTTGCTTCATGGTCTTTATTGACCCGGCAGGTGTTTTGCTCATCACCAGTGGCAAAGGGAGATGTGCCGTGGCGTCTCCCCCCGCCCCCCTCCATTCTTAGGGTGACCCCGCACACTGCTCTGCCCAGTCCCGCGCGCGGAAAGCCTGGGAGCCCACCCCGGGTGTCCGACTGTAGATCGGCACAGAGCAGGCATCCAGAAGTGCCCCATAAATATCTGCAAAAGCAACAAATCTGAGACGTGGGGTGGATGGAAAATCAATGGTGTCAAGCTGAGAGAGAGGGAGAGAGAGAGAGAGGAGTGTGCAACCCCAGCATGAGTAAGCTGAAGTGTGGTTAAGAGCACAAATTCTGGAGCCCGAGGGCCTAAATCCGGCCACTTAGTGGCTGTGTGACCTGCACTCCTTTGTGCCTTGGTTTCCTTGGCTGTAACTCGGGGATGGTGACGCAGTACCTGCCTCAAGGCTCTTGGAAGAAACAGATAAGTCAGGGGCGCCTGGGGGGTTCAGTCGGTCGCGCGCCCCACGTTGACTCAGGTCGTGCTCTCGCGGTTTTGTGGGTTCGAGCCCCGCATCGGGCTCCCGTAGCGGACATGGCATCTCACCGCCGCCGGTTCTCGTAGGAAAGCTGTCGCTGGGCCGGGTAGCGGGTTGGACGACGTCTCCCCCCACAAGATGCTGTGCCGCTGGAATCTGTGAAGATGAACTTACGTGGAAAAAGGGCTTCGGTAGATGGAATTAAGGATCTCAGAACGAGACCATGCTGATACGGGTGGGCCCTGAATCCAGTGACAAGCGTCCTTATCAGAGGAAAGACAAAAACAGCCGGGAAGGCACCGAGGGAGAAGGGCACGTGAACGCGGAGACAGAGATTGGGGCGGTGCGTCACAAGCCAGGAAAGCCGAGAATTGCCATCAGCCACCAAAAGCCAGCAGAGAGAGGTATGGGGCTCTCTCAGAGCATCCAGAAGGAAGCAAGCCTGCCAACATCTTGATTTCAGACTTGGGGCCTCTAGAACTGTGAGACAACACCTTTCTATGGTCTTAAGCTACCAATTTTGTGGCAATTTATTACAGCAACCCTAGCAGACTGACGAAGATGATATCCCGGGTCTCGAAACCGGACTACACTGAAGAAAGCTTGCTTTGGTTCCTAAGCCTTATGCGTGGCCTTGTCCCTGGAGACAAGAAAATGACTTGGTATTTCCCCACCACTGCTCTCAAAGGCTTGAAATTCCTCGGGCTAAGTCTGCAGATCATGTGGGGGGCGGGGGGCGGGTAGGGAAGTGAGTGGCAGGGCAGAGAGGAGTCCTCAAGGTCAAGTGAGGAAATGGCAGAGGGAGATGGGTCACTTTAGAGAGGGCGATGACAGGCACAGGGGGACGATCAAAGGATCCGCAGATCCAAATTCTCATCCCGGTTCTGTACTTTACTGGCAAGGTGACTATGGGTGAGGCCCTGCCATTTCCTGGGCCTCAGCCTTCCTGTCTGTGAAATGGAAGGATTAGGCTGCATGCTCTCTGGGGTCCCTTCCACTGTGACACTCCACGCGTCTGCGGCCGCCCCCCACGGCCACCAGGGGTACGGCACGGAGGAGGGCAGTGCCAGCAGCCTGACTGCGGCTGGTCCTCGGCTCTGTCTGCCAGCACAGCCTTACCTGTGTGCCAAGGCCCCGGAGCAAGGAAGGTGGGTGAGGGTGGCAGGATGCGGTGCCCGCGGTGGCCGTGGCACTGCAGCATCATGGCCGAGCCTGTCCCGAGCAGGACGCAGGCAACAGAGCCTTCCCTCCTGGTCCGTTTAGAAACAAATCACACACACAGCGTCTCACTTCAGTGATGAAATGTACATGGAATTGATGCCATTGGTCCTTCCGAACTATTTATTTGTGAGACTTCGTCGCCCTGCCCCCTGCTTTCTCCTCTATTGTCCTTTCCAGACTCTGAGTTTGCATTAAATTCAAAATCTGGGAAGACTTACTTCTCCCCACACCCTCTTCAACTTCTCGGTTTATCTACGCTGCGTTCTCTCTCATGGATTATACTAGGATGCGCTATTCTAACCATATCTGCATTTAAAGTGCTTCTCTCTCCTGGAATTTTCCCAATTAAATCCCTGCCTCAATTTTAAACGATAGCAACGTGCAGAGAGGCAGGAGCAAAAACTTCAAGAATCACAGACAGGTCAGGACACCATTTACACTTCGTGGCCATCTTGTAACATTTCACGTGAACACAAATTTCTTAGATGGGGTTTTCTTGAAGGCAAGCAAAAAATAGAGATTTCCGAACTGTCGAGAATTTGCCCGTGGACAGAGAGGAATTTTCCTCTTCTTTGTACCCTGGGTCTTCCTCTGTCCTTTTTTAGTAAAGTGATGGTGTGGACTTGTCTGGAGCAAAGCAGCCGGTCACTGGTCTGTGCTCCTTCCCGGGGAATCAGGCTGTAATTCTCAAACTTTGGAACAAGTCCCACCTTGTCCAAAATGCGGTCCCAGAAAGGAAGGCATTAAAGGTTCTGCAGTCTTCTTGTTCTTTTTTGTTTTTTGTTTTGTGTGTGTGTGTGTTTGTGTTTTTTTTGCAAGAAAAGCATCTTCAGGGGAACAAATGGGGAGGTGGAGCAAAGCCTTGGACCTGGTTGCGAGGAAGTGTGGGGAGGGAGGAGGTTCTTTGGAGATGTAGGAGCCGGCATCTTGTAGTGTCAGGGGTTTAAATTAAACGGGGGGGAGGAGGACAGACCATCCCAGCCGCCAGCAGCGTTGACTCCGGGCATCATCTCGGTGCAGGGACCCAGCTGACACTTCTTATTTCGGGTCCTGCCTCCCTAGCAGCAGTCTGCAACTTGCCGGCATCCGGGGAGCACAGCAGCTGATGAGCAGAGGAAAGAGGTAACTTTCAGGGAGGGGTGTGTTGGTTTTTCTGATGCCAGATCGCCTCCTTTCACCAGCTCCTTAGACAGCCGGCGGGAAGACCCCCTTTCCTTTGGGTTTTAAAAAGCTTTCTCCTCCGAGAAGCTTCAGCCCTCTCCCCGCACTTTGCGGAACTCTGGGCTCCGTGAAGTTCTTCCAGGTCCTTCCCCGCATGGCTTTCCAGCCGAGCAGTGCAGGGAAAGCTGAGTCAGGCGTGCTCACGGGGGTAAATTTTCCAAGATAATTTTCAAACGCTGTTCGGATTATGGTTTTTTTTTTTTTTAATGAATTTCTTTCTCACGTTGGTTTCATGGCTTGCGCCTCGTGTCTGAATTACGCTGCGAGGAATGTAAGTTTGTGGAGGAAATTTCGGTGGGGGTTTTACGGTTAAAAAAAAAAAAAATTCTACTCCATTGCAGTCTCGCTGCGGTCCCAGCAACCTGGTTTCTCTGCAGAGGCTCTCACGGTGCAGTCCGCCTCTCCTCTTTACCCTTGCTAGAGTCTGAGTCTCTGATTCCCACCCGCCCGGCCTCCCTAAGCAGTCCCCCGCCCCGTACCCCCTCTCCTTGCCCACCCACCGTCAGCAAAGGACCCCGCGAGTGAGCCGATGTCCGTGACGCTTGGGGTTTGAAGGAGAATTTGGGCACTGCAGCTTTAAGAATGCCGTACTGCGAAATCTTTCTCCTTCAAGTGACTGCAGAAGCCGAACAGCAAAGGGAGGAGGTAGCTCGGGGAGGAGGAGGGGGTGGAGGGGGAGGTGGGGGGGGGAGGAGGAAGAAGAGGAGGGGGCGAGGGAGGGGAGGGGAGGGGGAGAGAGAAAGGGACACCCACTCTCGGGTCAGCCCTTGGGTTGCTCAGCCTGGGGAGCGCTCAGCCCCAGGCAGAATCCAAAAGCACAGTCAGGACCTGACTCTGGGCTGGTTTCCCTCTCCCACATGCTTGGGGCAAGGGACCCCGCCGACTTACTGATGAGTTTAAGCTTAGTCCTTCCTGGTCTTGGCGCGTGGGTTGGCGTCTGGTTAGCTGGCTTTTTAAGTCATGGGGAATCGAGCTGAGGAATTTGGTCCTTCCCTGTTGTGATCTTTCCAGCCTGGCTTGAACCTCGGGAACGCAGCCGCCGTATTCATTGGGGGTGGAGGTTTGCTTCTCCTGGGTAAACTGAGGTGAGCTTTGGAGGGAAACTCAAAATGCAAATAAATCACTACGGGGCGATCACGGGGGCAGAGGCTGCGGCGGCATTTGAGACCGGATGGATTCCCTCTGCGTTTAGTAGTAGGTACCGGATGGTGCCTGGAGTGGCCAGGCGGCTGGGGGGGCCCGCTGGGGGCTCGTCTAGAGGGGATGCAGAGAAGCAGCGAAAAGCACACTTTGGGCCGCGGCTGTTTCTGGGGGGAGGAACAGGCAGCCCGAGGCCCCCCGAGCTCGGGTCTCCGGGACCAGACTCCTCCCCGCCTGGCCAAGGGGGCCGCCCCAGAGACAGGTGCTGCCTCAGTAGGTGCCGGCCGGAGCTCCGGGCTAGCACTCCTGGCTCGGCATTCCCGGACACGCAGGGCTTGGATCTGGGTCCACACTGACAGTGATGTCGTGCGGCGTCCGCCCGGGGGGGGGGGGGGGGGGGGGGGGCGGGTCCCGGGAGCTGGAAGGGCCGAGGCCCTTGTGCGTCCTCCCAAAGCGAAAGGTGTCCTTTCACCAAAAAGAAAATCAGCGAGAACCGCCCCCCCCCCCCCGCCGCCAAAAACGTGTTCCGTCTCACAAGAAATCAGTACTAAGGATGTGCAGCAAACCTCTCTAATTTAACATACGGACTGTAGCTATACTATATATAAATTACATGGGTAGAAATTCTCTCTGGATAACGTATAGATAGACATTATCCAGGCAAGCCCCTGAAGCAGCAACTGGGCTGAGCCTGGAGGGTGCCATGACCTCCGTGGGTTCCTGCATTGTGTCCTGCTTCTTGCTGTAGACAGGAGCCAGACTGGAGGGCTCATCCTGAGAAAACCCTGCCGGCCCTCTGGCAGCGGGCACTAGAGTCACGGCTCCTTGGGGCACGACAGGGGCCCTGATCAAACCCCGTGGGCATTTGGGGAAATGCGCGCTCACGGACGAATACTTTACAGGGCCCTGGCTGTCATCACGCAGACTGGAAAAGGAAAGGCTCTCTGCGGTGAAAGCATCCCACCCCCAAACTAGGAATGTCTTTCTACCTCTCTGCTTCGGCCAGTCCCATTCCGTCCTTCAGAGCCCTCTGTCTTGCTCTGGCCATTTTTATACATTCCTTATATATTTAAAACCATCTCTGACCTCCGCTTCTAAATCTACCGGGGGGGGGGGAGGGGGGGAGGCAGTGTTTGTAAGACCCCCCCCCCCCACCGGGGATATGGAGCAACTTTATCTTTCCGGATGAGCATCCTTGGACGTGAAAGATTTCTAGCCTGGTACACCCCAAAATGAGTCACCAGTGTCCCGCATTCTGGGGTCTTTCGAGGTCAAGCATTCTGTGTGCGGTGTTGAAGATGCAGCCTCATTTGTGCGTCAGGCAGGGCTCCCCACCCCCCCACCCACCCCCCCCCAAGCTGCTAGGATGAGCCATTTGGACGAACCTTGCTGAGTTTTCCCTCATCATCGGGAGAAGGTGTCGGTGGCCTTGCCACCTTGGGGAACAGGAGAACAGAGCTGGTGAACTCAGGCAAACCCCTCTCCCATTCGGGGCCTCCCCCTGCCCCTGCCCCAGCCTGGATGACAAAGGAGCATCTCTTAGATCTGCAATTAATTCCCTTCTATCTGGAATCAGCCAAGAGAAAAGCCTCTAGTCAATGGCTGCAAAGGAGTGCCTCTGTGCCCCCCCCTCCGGCAGGCCATCCAAGTGGACCAGTCTCTGGTCCCCTACGGGGAGGTCAGGGGAAACAGGCCCTTCGCACGTGTGTTCCGAGGGGGAGCAGGTGACCCTGAGCCGGGCACTCGGACGTCGCCAGGGCTTGTGAAATGGGCCACATACACTGCCGGGGTGAGCCGCGTGAGGGGCTTCTCACTGCAAGAGACCCCTTCTCGCAGCCAGGTGCCATCTGGGCCAGAGTGACCACAGCAAGGCAGTCGGGGAAGGAGCAGCCGAGGGGACAGGAGCCCCTCAGGGACGGGTAGGTGGGGACAGGGCCTCCGCCCCTGCAGGCCCCTGGGTGCCCTCGTGTCTCAGGCGGCCGACAAGGGAGCCGGCTGCTGAAGAGGTAAGACAAGAGCCGTCCGAGGACAGCCAGGGGCCAGCGCTGGCCAGGTCTCGCCAGGCGGAAAAGCCAACGTGATTGGCCACGATCGCCGCTCACCCCCCGCAAGACCCCCATGTCAGACCCGCTCGCCCCGGGCTGTTAAGACGGTGGGAGCCAGGAGAGGATTCTCCCCCGCCCTCCCACGGGTCAGATCCCAGTGGCCTTGTACTTGACCCCACAGGAACATCTAGGGGGTGACTGTGGGCCTGGGCTGCTCCTTAAAGAGAATTCTCCCTCTCCATCCCCCGGCGTCCTTAGAGCAGGGCACACTGTGGTCCAGCAATCGTCGAGGGGAAATGAGGCTAGCTGGTCCTTGAGGCAGGTGGGGGCCGCGCCTGGAAGGGGGTGTATCTCTTCCGTCTCGGGCGGTCGGAGGCTCCCGGGCTCCTCGCAATGCGCCAGTGCTGACTCAGGGCTTCTCCAGCTCTCCCTTCTCCCACCCTGTCCGTCGCCTTGGCCGGCCCAGCCCTTGCCGCCGCTTCTCCAGGTCCCCTGGCGCAGAGGCGGTTGGAACCAAGCTGCGGCTGCGGGCAACCCCCCCCCCCCCCCGCCTCCCCCCTCCCCGCCACCCGGGCCAAGTCAGCAGTGCTGGCCGCGGCGGGGCTGCAGCAGCGGGCGGGGCAGAGGCCCTGCGCCACTGCCCCGGCTGGCTGGCGCGCTGGCGCTCCTCTTTCTCGCTCGCGTCCCGACGGCCACCTCCCGGCGGCTGCGCGCAGCCGGCGCCGGCCCAGGACCGGGTCCTGATTGGTGCGCGGAGGGAGTCTCTGGCTTTATTTATACCACCTTTTCTGCGCGACTCTACTTCATCGGAGTTGACGGCCCGGGCAGCAGGCGGCCTTCCCCGGTGGGAAGGACGACAAACGGGGCTCCTGCGCGGACCGCCTTTACGCATCCTCGGACGGGCCGTTTCCACGGGCGCCCGGATCCCGAGAGCCCCCCGAGCAGGGGGGCCTGATGTGGAAGTCTGCATAGAAGAGGAAGATGTGTGCGGCCGCCTCGGAAGGGTTAGGAGGGTGCAGGATTTGAGATGAGCCGAGGGGGGCGGTGATCCGGGCCCCGGCTCTGGACCTCCTCCTCCCAGTCGTGGATGCCAGTTTGGAAAGCAAGGCTGCCTTCCCAGGTGGGGGGGGTAAGGAAGGGCCTCCCAACCCAGGCATCTTCTTGGGTGTGAGAGCGAAGGGACCTTCACATTCTTGAATGCTCCCGCTCGGGATTTCTGGAAGGTCTTTCCCCCCAGTGCCATGAACTTGGGGGCAGAAGGTTCAAGTTGGACATTGAGGAAATCCTGCAGAGAGGGAAGCTTCGCCAGCAAATGCGGGCGGGGTCCAGTGGCCGCTGACCCTCCTGGGTGATGGGAGAGGTTGAGATGGCAGGAGCCGGGGGCCTGGGGGGGACAGAGAGGGCAGCCCCAGGGGGTTCAGACAGCACCTTCTGCCCAGAATAGCAGCCTCTGGTACAGGTCGTCCTTTATGCCAGCAGCACGAAAGTGCTGCTCGACTGGTCCCCGGGGGCCTGTTCCTGGCAAACGCCCCGTCGCCTGGCAAGATGGGAAGTGATGTCACGCTGCGCACCTAAGCCTGCTCTTCCGGGGCTGCTCATGGTTGTGGGACCATTCAGAGACCAGTGTCTCTCACGGCCCTGGACCCTGGACTTCCACAGGAAGAGCCTGGGCGCTGGTGGCCACCACTGTCTTTCGTGTCCCCACCTCGGAGGCTGTCCTCGGAGCCTGCATTGCATTGGGAGAAGGAAGGAGATGGGGGAAGGGGAGGGGGAGGAGGAGATGGCAGGGGTCATGGGGTCCGCAGATCCTGCTCTGTGCTGATGTCACCAGTTTTGGGGGGGGGGCTGTCCAGGCCCACGGCTGCCCCAGAACTGACACCAGGAGCCCTACTCAGCCTGGGACGGGCACAGCACTGCGGCTGCCAGTCTTCCTGTCAAGGACGCGGGGACAGGCGGTTCTCCAGGGGACTGCCTGCACCCTCCAGGCACAGCCAACTGGCCAGCGGAGTCCCTGCGGTTCCTGCAGGAAAAGATCATGAGAGCAAATGGAGGGCCTGGGTTTCAACTGGGGGTGTCCACCCCGGCAAGGCGACAATACCCAGGATCCCGAAGGCAGGGAGGACCAGGTGACACCGGGATCCTGGAGCTCCAGGGCCAGACCCTGACCCACCTCACTGCCCACTGGCCGTTTCTTGCTTTCTACCCAATGCGGAGTCAGCAATTTCTCTGCTGTTCTCATTCACTGCAAATATGATTAAGGATCAGAACCCGTCTTTCTGCATGTGATCTTTAGCCTCGCAAATGGAAGATACTTAGCAATCATCTGGTGCAAGCCCCAGGCTCAGAGCTGAGGACAGGGAGGCCCAGAGATTACCGACTTGCCCAAGGACACCGGAGGCTCAAGGCAGACCTGGGAGCCCCCGGGAGATGTCTGGACCTGGCATGAGGGACAAGGATGGAATCGTCAGCACTGGACCCATGGGGCGCCCCAACTCAGGTGAAATAGGACAAGGTAAGGAAAGGGGGCACCAGGAGGTAACACAGACCAGAGCTCCTGAGGACCATGGGCACAACTTCCTGGCCATCAGGTAGTTCTGCCCTGGCTTCTGCCTTTGAGCAGGGTTACAGCACCCCTGGTGTACAATTCTCACGGGGCAAAGTGCCAGAGGCAAAGAACACGGGGCTTCTTTTTTAGTCGATTCTCTTTTCAGTTTCGGGAAATCGGGCCCCTGGAGTCCGGTGGCTACCAGAGCTGTAACGCAGGCTTTGTCCAGCAGAGGGCGCCCGAGGACGCGGGAAGGAAGCCCAGCCGCTCGCGGCTCACTGCGGGGTGGGGGGGAGAGGAGGGTGCTGGCGGGTTGCGGAATGGGGTTTGGGGTTTTATTCGGTTCCATGCGTTCAGCAGAAGAGTTTTTCAGGATTTTGTCTCAATTAATAGAAGCGGGGAGGGCTGGCCATCCTCGAATAAGGTGGCAAAGGACAGATGGGACAGCCCCGCAGCAACACCAAACTGAGCCTCCTGGGCCTCCTCCAGGACCTGCAGGACACCTTTGGGTTGCGGGTCACAGGCATCGTGCCCACCGCTGCTCCGGCAAGTTACGAAAGGCGGTAGCAAACCCAGACAGGGGTCCCCATGGATCAGCCACCGGGTTTGCCTCGTTCTTATCCTACCAGCCTTTCCTAATGGCCCACCTCGGTTGGGGGCTTCTACTGAGAGTCTCGGCTCACTTTGGTGTCCGATGAGCTCCCCCTCTCTCCCCTGACAGTTCCACTTGTTTAATGCTGTTGGTGTTGCGAGCAGGACTGATCCCAATACCCTTACAAGGAAAACGCTGTGTGCTAATGACCTTCAGCTACTTGGAGGTGAGTTAGTGCAATGGTCTAGATGAAAGGCAGCCCGTTTCCCCGTATCATGAGATCACCTCTCCCGTCTCTGGTAAAATGTGTTGTATAGATTGCACGTGATCGTACGTAGGTGGCAGCTCCTTAGTTCTCCAGTTTAGGGCAAGTACGAGACTGATGCTCTAAGTGCGTGTGTGTGCGCGCAGCATATGGTTATTGACGGAGATACTGCAGAGCGGAAGCCAGACGCCTTTATGAAGATACAGGTGGTGTTTACGTTGACTTGCCGGAGATGGGGAAAGTTAACCAAGAGATTTGACTGGGGCTGCCTCAAATGGCCCAATCGGCAACACACGGCTTTCTGACGGCATGCCAGTGTCAGATTATTACTGAAGTCCCCCTTATCCGCGATTTCGCTCCCTGCGGTTCCGTTACCCAGGCGACTATGGTCCTGAAGCAGAAGATTCTCCTTCGGAGGTATCTATCACCAGAGGGTCAAAGGTAGCCTAAGGCTAGCCCTTCCCCTTCCCCTATTTCATCATGTAGGCATTATATCATCTCCCCTTGTCACAAGGATGAGTCCAGGGCAAGGAGACACAGACAGAGAGAGACCACGTTCATAACTTTGATTACGGTTATAGTCTCATAATTGTTCTCCTATATTCCTAGCTATTATTGTACCTCATTTATAAATTAAACATTAACACAGGTGCACACGCATCGGCAAAACCTAGGGTATACAGGGTTTGGATAAACCATCCAAGGTGTCGGGCATCCGTTGGGGTGCTTGGAATGTATGACCAGCAGATAAGCGAGGATTACTGTATCTCTCCCAAGGAATTCTTGATCACGCCTTCTGCTAAATTGTTTCAACCCAATAAATATTCGTCAGGCACCCACTGATGTGAGAATTGGGGTACAAACCGCGTAAGGTGTAGTCCCTGCCTTTAAAAATCAGTAGCGGGGCGCCTGGGTGGCGCAGTCGGTTGAGCGTCCGACTTCAGCCAGGTCACGATCTCGCGGTCCGTGAGTTCGAGCCCCGCGTCGGGCTCTGGGCTGATGGCTCGGAGCCTGGAGCCTGTTTCCGATTCTGTGTCTCCCTCTCTCTCTGCCCCTCCCCCGTTCATGCTCTGTCTCTCTCTGTCCCAAAAATAAATAAAAAACGTTGAAAAAAAATTAAAAAAAAAATCAGTAGCAAATTCACCATATGGAAATATGGTGGCAAAGCACCAAGGGACAGGGGCCACTTCTCAGCGATACATTTGACAGTTCTGATCGATCTTGCCTTTTCTTGGTCAAGAGTGGATGCTGGGACGTTGTGCCAGTGCGGTAGATCACTTGAGTTCGGAAGCAGGGCTAGTGGACTCATCCAGTCCTGGGACTCAGATTCCAATGCCGGGGTCAGCGCCCATTGGTTGCTTTCTTGGGGTGTCTTGCTTCGGGGTCTATCATGGAACGTGGGGTCCATGTTCAAAAGAATTTGCAGACTCTTTGTATCCGTGCTTGCAAACAGCACAGTTCTCTTGTGTTTGGGCGGTGTGTGTTTGTGAAAAGCATTCTGTTTTAAAATACCAAGTGTTTGAAATATGCATTTTTTAACCCTATTTTGACACTTCTTCATTTTGCAACTTTCCAGGTCCCCTACAATGTGGCAGTGGCCTGGGTGTCTCGTGTCCTCTGAAAGGCTGGGCCACACTCAAGCCATTGCCCCTTTGTGGTCTAAAGGTCACCTTGCCCTGCAGCCCACATGTTGCAAATAGTCTGTTCAAGGTCCCAGAGATACCAAGCTTCCTTTGGTGTCATAAATGTGCTTATTTCATAATAGGGAGTAAACTGGGGGGAAAATTTTTTTTTTTAAGTACCAATTTGGTTAATCTTCAAAACAGGAGGGGTAAGATAGGGCTGGCTCATGATAAAGTTGTGAAGTTGGCCAAGGATGTCTTTGATTGCCACCCCCGCCCCCTGCCCCCCCCCCGGCCTTTACCCCACCAGCCTACCCCACAGGCTCAAAGGGACCCAGGTCACCATGGAGCCTCTACTTGGAGCCTATGCTCAGCCTGGCAGCCTGAGCCCCATGCTGGTGTTAGGTCTGACCCACCTCTCTCTCTCACCTTAGAAGTCGGCTCTACGTTGTCTCCGTCGGAGACACCAGGGCACGTAGGTCTCTGGAAGTCACCGGCTCTGTCAGACGTTTCCTGAGAACTGCAAGGACTTAACTCAAGGGAAAGTGTCCCGTTGGCAAAATCACCCTTGGGTGAGAAAGTCGGTGAGGGACACCGCAGCACACAGGTACCCACAGGCTCCCTCCCTGCGCACCTGGCCCTGCGTTTGGTTTGATCTGCCTCACGTCTCGGCTCCTCTAGGTTCCCGAAGGCCAACCGTGGCTGCTCTCCCAAGGCCTTCCTTCCAGGCTAGTGGAGAAACACAGCTCCAGCGAAGAAGTCCGGTGAGTGCCTTTATCTCCTCCAGCCAGAAACCCAGATGCTTGCCACACGGTCTTGTGAGGGCTGTGCTAAGCGTTCGTCCTATTTATAGAAAGACGTGGGTGATGCTGATCCCCTGCTAACTACCACGGATGGGGCAACGACCACAAACACGTAACTTGGCAGAAGCTGCCAAAGGACTGAGGATGTGAGTTGGGTGTGGCTGAGTAGAGATAAAGGGGGTCCCCTAGGGACAATGAGCCGCATCGTTCGTGGGAGTCAGCCTCAGGGTCCTCGTGTTGGAAATATTTATACATCCTGGGATGAGGGTAACTTTCTGACTCTGTGTTGAGCTCAGCTATGCTTTAGAGCAGACTTACCTTCGGTGGGTGGTCCATTCCACCAACTCCTGGCTCTTTTTACCATCTGCCCTGTTTTACGAGGGCCCCGCCTATCCTTGGCATTTCCCTAGCATCCCCCCCACCCTGGGCTCTGGCTCCGCTAGGTCAAGGCCCCACCCCCTTCAATGAGATGATTCTTTCCTTCTGTAGAACAATCCACATTTCCTACTGGCACTCGGTCACTTTCCCTCTTTTTTTTTTTTTGATCGATCAGTAGAACAATGTAGTGACTGCATCAGAAATAAAGTGCTTATGCTAATATTTTCTGAGTTAGGAGAGAATTGCCACTTTTTCCCTCCACGGCCCTTGGGCTGTAGGAAATGGGTGCTGTAACCATGGCCGAGGGTGCTCCTTAGTACTGTTGTCTCTGATGTCACATTGGGGGCCCGCGATGGAAACGGGCTTAGTGGTCACAGCCTCTGGTTCTCACTGACCGTTGGTGATGGTGACGATGGTGACTAAGGATGGCGAGCGCTGGCCCCAGGGCCCTAGTCTGGTTCCTGTGGCCTCCGGGCAGGGGGGAGGACTTCTTGGTGTGCTCCAAGATCAGTGAGGAGGCAAGTGCGGCGGGAACAGAGTAAGCGAGAGAAAGAGAGAGAAAGAAAGAGTAATGAGAAATGGGGTCAGGAGTCAGTTGGGGCCAGGATCATTTGAACTTTTTTTTTTTTTTTTTTTTTTTTTTTTTTTTTTTTACATTTTTTATTTATTTTTGGGACAGAGAGAGACAGAGCATGAACGGGGGAGGGGCAGAGAGAGAGGGAGACACAGAGTCGGAAACAGGCCCCAGGCTCCGAGCCATCAGCCCAGAGCCTGACGCGGGGCTCGAACTCACGGACCGCGAGATCGTGACCTGGCTGAAGTCGGACGCTTAACCGACTGCGCCACCCAGGCGCCCCGATCATTTGAACTTTTTAGGCCGCAGAAAGGACTTTGGCTTTGACTCAGTAAGGTGAGGAGGCACTTTGGGGGAGAGACGGGACTAGACTTTATTCTAAATGGGTCACCTCGGATGCTGTGCTGAGGACGGGCTTTCAGGAGCAAGGGTCCAGGGAAACCAGCTAGGAGGCTGTGACAGTTACCCAAGCAAGAGAATGACAGTGGCTCGGACAAGCGTGGAAGCGATAAACGTGATGAGAAAAGCAGAGAAGGGGCTGGATTCTGGCTGCATGTTGGTGGAACCAGCAGGCTCCGCTGATGGACTGGATGTTGGGGGGAGAGAAACGGCGGTCGAGGATGGACTGCAAGGATTTTTGCCAGAGCGCTGGGGTTGCTATGCATGGAGAAGGGAGAGACTTCAGAGAGCAGCCTCGGAGGCCAGGAGCAGTCAGGACTTCAGTTTGGTCTATATCATGTTTTTAGCTTTCCATTACATACCCCCGAGACTTTCGATTGGTTGTCGGCTATCAGAGCCTGGAGGTCATAGCTGCAGATATTAATCTGGGAGTCATCAGTGTACAGATGAAATTGATAAGCCGCGAGGCTGGACGAGATCACCCAGGGAGGGAGTGTCGGTGCACTGAGTCCTGGGGTTCCCCAACACAAAGAGAGTGGGGGCTAGAAAAGGAAGACACTGAGGAGCGGTCAGTGAAGTAGGTGAGAAGCAAGACACTGACGTCCAAAAACCCAAACGGAAAGGAAAAAAGAGTTTCCAGGATCAGGGAAGGACCAGCTGTGTCAAATGATGCTGATGGGTCAAACAAGATGGGAGACTTGGAAGCGGCCCCTGGGTTCGGCCACACGGAGGTCATCGGTGACCTTGACAAGGTCTGAGCGGAACAAAAGCAAGCTTCGGTGCTGCTTCCTTCGACCCGGTTGGCAAGAAAGAGCATCCTCAGACTCAAGCTCACGGCAGTAACAGGGATGGGCGCTGGCCAAGCGGCCGTCAGGTTCTGAGGACTTAACAGGCTCAGGGAAGCCCATCCCTTCTGCCCTCAGTCTCAGCAGGTACAGCTGTAGGGCCCGGGAGCTTGTCTTCTTGTCTCCAGCGATTGCAGACAGACCGCCTCCAGGCTGTCAGTCTGTGGGGCCAACCAGACCTTGTCCTGGTCCTACTGGGAGCTGCCAGCCGCTCAGCACCGGGCGGCCCAGCACAAGGGACCCCATCGGACCTTTCAAAATATTTTGTCTAAACTCAGTCACCCTACTACCTTTTAAACAGCATCTTTGTCGTCGTACACAGACTGTTACATTATCACCTGAACGCACTGGCTAGCTGGATGTGAAAGGCCTTCGGCCTTCAACTAATTCAAAGGACAATTTAGTGACCGAAGAGAAGTCACTTTACCATATGCATTTGGGAATCCCAAACCCCAGAAGCGGATTGGCATGGAGACTCCTTCCAATACCCATCATACACCTCCCGGACAGTGTATTCGAGTAAGCTCGGTGAGTGGGGAGCTGTGCCCTTACCTTCTTTTACCTAAGGCCCCTCCACGTAAGCCAGTGATAGCGGCCAACATGGGATGCAGCCTGGTATGCAATTTTTTTTTTTTTTTTTTAGTTTATTTATTTTGGGGAGAGCGCAAGCCGGGCAGAGGCAGGGACAGGGGGACAGAGGATCTGACAGCAATGTGCCCGATGCGGGGCTCGAACTCACAAACCGTGAGATCGTGACCTGAGCCGAAGCTGGACGCTTAACCGGCCGAGCCACCGAGGCGCCCCAGTATTTTTAAATTTGGGGGGAGGAAGCGGTAGGGAGGAGGCAGTCGAGAGCTTCTGAAATTGTAGGTAAAATGTTGTGTGATGTGAGTTGTTGGGGTTTTTCCTTGGAAAGGATTCAGAGCCTTCATCAGAATCTCAGAGGATTATGTAACCCCAAAAAGGTTACAAACCATCAATCTGGAGCGATAGGTAATGCATACGTAACAAAATACATGTATCTTACACAATAGGACGTGCATCATACACCTTATTTAATATATAGCATCATATATGCCCCAGGGGTTGCTTGTGTTTCTGACAGTGGAGTCCCGTAGCCGTCTTGGAGCAGTCTTGTTCTGGGAGGAACCGCTCAAGGGTCCCTTTGACACTCACTGGCTTCTGGGGACAGGATAAGACCGGAGCGTCTGGCCCGGAGGACGGGCGGTGGCCAGGGAGAGCCGCCCAGCACCGTGGAGTGTGAAGATAGTTGGGAAGGTACTGGAAGCCTGCAATGGGCCAGTAAGCCTTGGGGAAGGAGAGGGTGGGGTCTAGAACTTTTCACTGGCCGGGATGGACCGGGATGGCCCTGATGAGGTCGGCCGACAGGAAGGAACACCCCTCAAAGGTGTGTGGGGAATGAGTCATCCTGGAGCCCACCTCAGCAACCAGGAAGTCCTAGAGAAGAGGGGTGGGCTCTGTACCCCGGTACCCAGGGCGCTGTGGTAGCACATGCAGGCGGGTTCCGCTGATTCCGGAGCCAGACCACCTGGGCTCACGTCCCAGACTAGCGGCATAACCTTGGGGAGCTATCTAACCTCTCCGTGCCTCGGTTTATTCATCTGTAAGATGGGAATAATAAAAGTCTAGCGTTTTTATGAGGGTTACACCAGGTCGTGTCTGTAAAGCACCTGGGCCCGAACCTGGCCAAGGGAGACCCCCAGTGTGAGTCTTTGTTAAATAATCCAATGTGTGGATTATTAGCAGGACTTCATGTCTCCAAAGGGCTAGACGTTGAGGGCTATGCGTGGGCCCTAAGACCCGGGGCGTCCTCCTCCATCACCCCGCCCAACTGCACCTGGGGAAGCTGGCAGACCTTGACCTGACAGTCCCAGATCTATTCCGGAGGGGTGATGGGGGCAGTAACCAGGACTTACAGCCTTGGGGTGGGTTGTTACTCCCAGGGTTCTTTAGATGGGGGAGGGGGGGAGATTCCTCATCCTTCCCACCATCCTTAGGACAGAAACCGGCCCTATCTTCCCCTTTGAGCTGGAGAAATGAGATGCTCTGGTTACGTATAGTTACGAAAGCTGCAGGCAAGGCAAACAGATCTGGGCAAGTCTCACTTCTCTGGACTCAGGGTTAGGGAATTTTCACCCATTCCAATAAAAATGGAGGGGGTTCCCCCCTGTGCCTGCAGCCTTTGTTAAATAGTGCCCCTGCGTCCAGAGGCTAACTGTGCCTTTGGGGTTCGGCAGAGGTCTAAAACCCAGGTCTGTCACTTTTAAGCTGAATGACATGGGACGGAAGCTTCTCAGAGACTCAGTTTCTCACCTGCTATTTTTCTTTTTTTTTTTTTTTAAAGATTTTTTTTTAACGTTTATTTATTTTTGAGACAGAAAGAGACAGAGCATGCATGGGGGGAGGGTCAGAGAGAGAGGGAGACACAGAATCAGAAGCAGGCTCCAGGCTCTGAGCGGTCAGCACAGAGCCTGACGCGGGGCTTGAACTCACGGACCACGAGATCACGACCTGAGCCGAAGTCGGACGCTTAACCGACTGAGCCACCCAGGCGCCCCTCTCACCTGCTAAATGAGCATAGTATTAAGGATGTGATAGAGCTGCTGGGGGTCAAACGAGACCAAGTCTGTGAAACGTGTAACGGTGCAGATCATACATAATCAGGACTTGATAAATGACAGCTAAAAAATGTTACGTGTGTATAAGTATCAAATGTCTACGGAGAATCGATTATTCTAAGAATAAGCCGACCTCTCTCTGTCCTCAACTAGGAAAAAGGCTGATTGGATGCATAAGCCACAGGACAACTTTAGGAACTAGAAAATAAACAGAACTTAAAACTACGTTTGGTTAAAATGTCTGCTCAGCACAGCAGTGAGTAAACATCTCAAGGTAATTCCCCCCTTTGTGCAGCATGGTAACTGTTGACATTTGTTTGCTGTTTTTTAATCTGGTGGTGATTTCTTCACCAATCCAACCAGTCAAGTCGGGCTTTCTTACTCAGAGATGGGGCCTTGAAAATTGTGCCTGCTGACAGTTCTGTAGTGCGAGGTGGGCTCCCTGGGCACCGCCACATGCTGTACACGCGTGCGTGCGTGCACACACATACACACACACACACATGCCCCTCCACTATCACTCTCGCAAGCAATCCTCCGATGTCAGGGGTACAATGAGGAAAACTCCTCCTGGCAAGTACCCTCTCTTCTGCGGGGTCCAATCTGGCGCCCTGTGTCCCTGTAGGTCCTGTCTTCGAGGCTGTAACAGACAGGCTGCCACAGCCTCCTGGCCACTTGCCCCTGAGGTGGTCCCAGCCAGGGCCCTGCCATAGCACAGCCTCAGCTACGGGAGGCCTGACTGTCCCGTTACCCACAACCCGGATCAGATCTTCTAAGTCAGGGGAGTTAGCGGCCAGCGAACGTTGAGGTCCTAGGGCTTTTGGATGCCTGGCCGGGTTCCTGCCACGTATTTCTAGCCAGTAATAAAGAATGGTGCCTCCTTTTTCCTTTTTCCCCTGAGATGTAACTTACTTGCCATACATCTTACCATTTAAAGGTGTACCGTTTAGCGGGTTTTAGTGTATTCGCAAAACTGTGCGCCCATCACCACGATCTAATCCCAGAACGCCGTTACCCTTTCTTTTTTAAATTCACCGTTTGCGACAAGATGGATTCATAGGTTGATGGGACAGATGGAAGAGTGAGACTCTTTGGGAGTCCTCCGTGGTTTACACTTAAGGCCTGAAGGCCACCGAGTGCGTTGTTTCGCAGCCACGCGTGGGGACGCAGACTCTGTGCAGTGGGGGGCACATGTTGAAGCCTGTCGATGCTTCTTCCGTGGCCCCCTTTCTCCACAGCCTTGCTTTGCTTTTAAGTTAGGGGTATGTGTATGTCCGGGTGCTGGGTGGGTCCTAGGGGAAATACAGATGAGCTCAGCATCCTTGAGCCTGGTGGGGCTGGGGACAGGTGAGAAGACTTTGGCACCCACTTTGTAAAACAGTCCTCGCTCATACAAAAATGCTCAACCATAAAATAATGATGACGATGATGATGTTGATAATAATAATAGGGCCTGGATATGGTTTGGCTTCTCTGGATGAAAGAGTAGGTTAAGAATCCGGTTATCCCAACCGTTTAGTTGTGAGAGCCTGGTGTCTCCAAAGGGAATTCATTCAACTATTAGCTGCCCAGGTCAAGGCATTTTGGTGGCTCTGAAAGGAAAGTAAGAATCAAGAGGGCCGAGGAGGGCAGAGCCTCTCAAACAGGATGCTCCCAGGTGTCCACATGCATAGAGCAGAAAACTAATGCATCCTGGGGGGCTGGCACCCCAGGGACCCCTAGATGAGCTGGGAATGTGCCAAAGTGCCTCTGTGCACAGGCACTCTGTCTAGTGCAATGCTTCCAGTTGCCCTGAGGGGCAGGGCCTTCACTCATTCATTCATTCCTTCATTCATTCCACATCACTGAATCCTGAAATTGATGCTGTCTGTATACATGAGGACACCAAGGCTTGGAGAGGCTAAGCAATCTGCTAAATTGAGGCAAAATGGCAAGTGCTTCAAGAGTGCGGCTGGGGGTCTAAAAGGCAGGCATTGGGTCCTAGTTCCAGCCCCCTCACCTCCTTGTGACGGTGGCCAAGTTTTACCTTTCCAGTCCCTGATTCGCTCACCTGTAAACGGGGACAGCATTAGTACCAATCTCTTGGGACTGTGTGAAGATTGCACAACACTACCTGGGGAGGGGTTTACCGTGATGCCCGGCGCGCTGCGAGCACTTCCTGCAAATTAGCTGTTATTATTGTCCAAGGTCTTGAGCAAGTCAGGATTAGAACCCCCTTTGCCTTTCCATTCCCCTGTACTGCCTCCAGAGCCACTGGCCTCATTTATCCTTCCTGCGTCTTTGAGGATCTGGGAAGGCCATTTTCACCCCATCTGCCCCATGGGGATGGGCACCCTGGGGTGAGGGTGGGCGGGGAATTGTCGCCTACCCGGCACTGCTGGGGTGGGGAGAGGCAGGCCTCACCTGCAGCCATCCACGGGCACCTGGGCATTCTCACCTGCTGGCCGGCTCTTTCCTTTTCTAGGACTGTTCTAGAATCCCTGGAAAAGTCTGGGAGACACCGGGCTCCACACGGACTCATCACTGTGAACCTCAGCATCCTCATCCATCAAATGGGGGCAGCTTACACCTGGCCTCCACCAGCTCCCTCCAGTGTGCCCAGGTGTGATTTTGTGATTACACACCTAGGCAGCAGCGGCTTCCCCACTGTCCCACAAGGACCATTTTCCCTGCTGTCCCCACAAGGACCATTTTCTCCCAGTAAAATGAATTTGTTTTCTCCCCCAGACGAATGAGTTTCGGCCGTCACCTCAGGGAGCCGCTGCGCCACCACGAAGTCCAGAAGACCTGTGCCCTTCAGTTTTGTCCTCCGGGAGACCGGTGCCTGCTAGATCACAGGTGCATCACAGGGGGTCCTGCGAGTGTCTGTGAGTCTGCAGGGAGGGTCTGCTTCTCGTGAAGCCATCTCCCGTCCTGCAACGACCCCTAGGGCAGAAACACTTGCAGAGGGAGCCCCGGGGCAACTTGTCTGCCAAGGGTCCCGAGGTCCCGACCAGGTGGGCCTGGGTGGGAGCTAGGATGGTTAGGTGCGGGGTAGTGGCCGGGGATCCCCATCCCCACAGCGGAGAGGGGAAGGGGAATCTTTGGAGCCGCCCCTGCGCGGACGTCCCCACCAACGCCGACCTTCCCCAGACGGAAGGCAGCCTGGAAACCGCGATTGTGGGAGACAGCGGTCCTGCCCGAAACTCGTGCCCAGGACACGCGTCTGCGTTTGCGTTTGCGTTCCCCGCAACCCTGGAAGGCCTTGCGTCCCCCCGCCTCCCACCTCCCCCAACACCTACCCGGTGCGGGACGGCCGCTCCCGACCCCTCTGCCCAGCCGACCTCGACCCCGCGCACCCGGCTCCGAGCGCCGCGCCGCCCGCCTCTTGCGCCCCGGGACGCGCGCGGCACCCGGTGGCCCGCAGCGCCGGAACTTGGGGGCGCGGTGAGTGGGGGCGGGGCGCCGGGCCGGCGGGCGGGGGCCCCGGCGGGGTGCCCGGTCCTGGCGCTGGAAAGTCCTTTCCCGTCTCCTTAAATCCGGGGCTTCCTTAAACGCGTGGGACCTTGGAGCTCTCCAGGCTACGACAGGTCCAGACCCGGGACGTTGGTGCCTCCTTCCCTCCTCCCGGGGAGAGGCCGCGGGCTGCGCGTCGCGGCGAGCGCCCCGCGGCCTCTGTGTGCCGTCTCACGGGCCCCCTCGGGTCCCGCCGCGGAGGGGCGAGGAGCCCCGGAAGGGTGGCGATGGCCGTGCGGCCCGGCACACGCGCGCCGGGGAGGCGCGCCCGGGCCCCCGCGGCCGAGCGCGCGCCGTCCCCCCTCCAGGGCGCCCCGCCGCGGCCTCGGGCCGCGCGCACCCCCCACCCCCCGACGTGACCCCGGCGCCGGCAGCGCCCCCGCCCCGAAGCGGGCGCGGGCTGGCGCCGCCCCCAGCGCCGCTCGGTTCGCCACCTGGCCCTTTCCCTTTCCAGGTGGGGGAGAGGCCGGCGCCCGGCCCGTCTCCGCAGAGCCGGCTCCCGGGGTCTCGGGCTGGAGAGACACGTCTCCCGCCCCGGGCCGGGTGGTGCGCGCAGGAGGAGGACCCAGCCGCGGGCTCTGCCTGGGCTTGCCTGGGCTTGTTCAGAGCCGGGCCGCTACCCTCCGTGGCCGCGCAGATCCGGGGGGACCTCGAGATTTTGCGGGCGCCTTGCAGCCAAGCCCCGGGGAGGAGGGGTCTGGAAGCCCGCGCCGCAGGCTCGCCCGGTCCCACGGGGAGCGCAGGTAAACGCTTGTGTTCTCAGTCCGTTGGAAAGTTCGCAAAGGAGGAGGCAGGAACTTTCCTCCTCATAATGGGAACCCTGTTGTTGAATTGTGTGGCCTCCGAGTCATACGGAGAAGAATTTCCAAGAGGCAACAAAATGCTCTTTGATTTCATAATCTCTGGAGAGAAAGGATTTCTTTTCTGGGTTTTGCGCGGCTGGGGTTTTTTTGTTGTTGTTGTTTGTTTGTTTGTTTGTTTCCTTCGCCTTCGCTCTCCGCGGTGGGTGCAGAAGGGGGCTCGCTGGTGTAGGGGTGGAAATGGGGACTCTGGTTTTATTGCCGCCGCTTCCCCCACCTACGATGGGAGCAAATCCCTCGGTTTCCTGAAAGTGGGGACGTGGAGACTAGCTCCCCAAGGTGGCTGTGACAAATCTCAGCAGATAGGAAAAGTAGTCCTGTGGCCACTACGGTAACGTTACATCAGGGGCCCAGTCTGCCAGCCTGCATTTTAAAGAGAGGAACAGGGGACGGGGTTTCAGCCTTCCTGTCCCCAAGGTGAACATGAGCTCTCCGACCCCCCAGCCCCCAGGGGCCAGAGCGGGGTGGGGTCCGGCCTGGGAGCTTCAGGTCAGGATGGGGTCCGGATCCGCAAGCCGCAATGCGGGGGACCCTCCCTCACCCTCCGGTTTTGGTTGATGTGGTTCGGTAGCACTGACAGGGCTCATGCTCTGGTCCCTTCACTGTTTCTGGGCCTGGTGGAGCCCAGGGAGCAAGGGGACAGCATGGCTGTGCAGAGAGGCCCGGGCCGACGCCCTCCTGGTGTGTCCATGCTGGTCTCCTGCAGCGAGGAGTGACAGTGTTGCCTGGATTAGTGGAACCCCGCAGTGGATGCTACGAGCTGCATCATGGGACAGAATGGCTCACGGTGAGTTGTGTGGGGTCAATTCTGCCTCTGCCCCCAGGCCTGAGAAGACTCTGGGACAAATGGCCACTCCCCGAAGCCTTCATACTCTGCGTGTGCCGCTAGATGGTCAAACGGGCCAGATCATGCAGTGCTGTGCAGTAATGGCCGAGACGGGTGGCCGGGCAGGACAGAAGGCTCCTGTACTTGCCAGTATTCCCCTTGGGGGTCTGTGCCGGGGCAGGGGGCCGATGGGGCAGCATCCGCTGGTACCCCGGGGGCCCATCTGCTGCCATGTGGGTTAGTGGCCTGTCTCCTGAGCTTCCCAAGCTTGAGGACTGGCCAGGACTGGCCTGCTCTGCCCTGCCGAGTCCAGCTGTCTGTCTGGCCTCAAGGGTCCCCTGGCTAACAGATGTGGCAGCCACCGTTATTTGAGCGTGAGGTATACAGCGGTGAACCCGAAGGAAAATCCTCGCTTTTGTGGTGCTTATCTTCTGCTGGAGGAATCGGGCGATACACAGACGCAGTGAACTTTTAAAGCAGCGTTAGGTGGAGATAAACGCCGTGAAGGGCTAGGAGGGTGAAGAGTGGCAGAGAGGCGTTGTTGGTTTTGATGGGGGAGGGAGGGATTAAGTCATTGAGGAGAAACCTGAATAAAGGCGAGGAGAAGGCTCTGCGGGCAGAAGGGTCCTGCCGTTGGCGCATTGGAGAAGTTTACAAGCAAGCCAGTGAGGCCGGAGGGGAGTGGCGGCGGCCGAGGTCAAGCAGGAGCCAGATCATCTAGGGCTTTGTGTGTCCTGGGAAACCCAAAGGCTGATGTGGAGCAGCCTTTGGAGAGTTTTGATCTGTAAGTGTCATAATCTTAGGTTTTATTTTTTTTTAATTTTTTTTTAACGGTTTTATTTATTTTTGAGACAGGGAGAGACAGAGCATGAACGGGGGAGGGTCAGAGAGAGGGGGACACAGAATCTGAAACAGGCTCCAGGCTCTGAGCGGTCAGCACAGAGCCCGACGCGGGGCTCGAACTCACGGACCGCGAGATCATGACCTGAGCCGAAGTCGGCCGCTTAACCGACTGAGCCACCCAGGCGCCCCAGTCTTAGGTTTTAAAACTATCGCTCTGGCTGCTGGGTAAAGAAATGTACAGAATTAATTAAGGGTGGTCGCGAGGAGACCCACAGGAGGCTGTTCCTGGGGGCTGGCTAGAAACCGCAGTGGCTCGGACTGGGCTGTAGCATGGGGGTAGAGGCGTAGGTTTTGAAGGGAGAACCGACAGGGTCCACTGCTGGATGGCCCCGGGGGGATAGAACAGAACATAGAGGAGACAAAGATGACCCGGGGTCTGCGGCTTGCACAGACCGGTGAATCATTTGTTGACACGGGGGACCAGGATTTTACGGGGATCTGGAATTCCGTTCTGGCTGCGGTAGAGTTGCCTGTCAGACACCCAAGTGGGGATGGTATTGGGTGCTAGAAACTGGAGGTCAGGGCAGGGGCATCTTTGTGACTCCGGTGGTGCCAAATGCCACAGGATTGGGGGAGGTTGCCGAGGGAGGGGATAGTGGAGGTTTAAGCGAAGGTGGGGGATAGTTGTCTCGGAGAACAGGGACAGAACGGATAAGGGAAGTGACAGAAGAGTGCCTGGCAAATGGCAGCTATTTGCTAAAGATTGGTTGGACGCGTGCACAGAAACTCGTGGGACTGCTGTGCAGCGCGGGGCAGAAAGCCCAGCCGGGGAATGTAATCGGATGGTTGGTACTCTGGGGTTTCAGGGGCTCACAGGGCTGGGGAGAGGCCAGGACGGTTTTGTGACAGCAGAAGGGATTCGATCTGAGCCCGGGAGAGCCGCCAGGGCTCTGAGACAGTTGGAGGGAAGGGAGAGGTACACTGAAGGGAATGGCATTCGCAGGATTAGGCACGCAAGAGGCAGGTTTAGAAGTCTGTTACAGGATCAGTGGAGGCTTCTTAGGAAGGGAGGGTTGGTGCAGCAGAATGGCTGAGGCCCCCCGGGGGCCGGAGCGGGGGTGGGGGTGGGGGGACAGGAGGAGCAGCCAGAGACTGAGAGAGCCTGCCCCCCACCCTGTCAGACGGCGGGGGGGGGGGGTGACAGACTGGGCCCCCTCCTGCTACCCCCGCCCCGTCCCCTCCCCTGCTGCAGCCCAAGTTGTGACACCTGACAGACAGTATGTCCTCAGGTCTCTGTGAGGTGGGGAGGGCCCGAGGATTAGGGTCTGTGTTTTTGACAGCTGAAAAGCGAGGCGCAGGGAGGTCGTGGGGCTCCCCTTCTTAGGGTGATGTGGGCGCAGTCCCACCCCAAAGTCCTCCAGCACTCCTGGCTGGGTTTGCACTTGTCTGTCGCCTTGTCTGAGAGGATTGCCCGTCTCTTGTGTTAGGACAGGGAACAGAAACGTCTGTTTATGTCGGACCTTAAGGAAGAGCGCTCCAACACCTGGAGAAATGGGCATCTGTTTTTCTTTCTTTAATTTTTTAATGTTTATTTAATTTTGAGAAAGAGAGAGAGAGCGCGTGAGCAGGGAAGGGGCAGAGAGAGAGGGAGACACAGAATCCGAAGCGGGCTCCAGGCTCCCAAGCTGTCAGCACAGAGCCCGACGTGGGGCTCGAACTCACGAGCCACGAGATCATGACCACGAGCCATGAGATCATGACCTGAGCCAAAGGTCGGACCACCGATCGACTGAGCCACCCGGGTTCCCCGGGGCATCTTTTTCTTCTAGGCTGTGTGACAGCGAGCGCTCCTTGCTTCTGTTCAGCCGGGGAGGGCTGGAAGGGGCCTCTTTAAATCTCAGCTTCGATGATTCTGGAGTCTTGTGGATTGAAAACGGTTGGTGACTGGCCTTGGGGCTTTCCCCTCTGGGTCTGGCTGTAGATGCCAGGCAGAGGCTTGCTAGATGCCAGGGTCTGGCGGCCCATGTGGATCAGTTTTCTCCATTCATAAGCACCTTGGTTCTCACTGGGGTCCCCAGTGTCCATTAAGCCCACGACTTTCCGGTCAAGGGCTTGACACCCAGGTCTTCTTTGCCACTAGCTTCATGCATCTGCAAATAGGACTTAACTTTCCTGGGTTTGGTTCTTCCTCTATAAAATTAGGGTTATGTTAGGACCTACTTCGTAGAGTCACGGTATCAGATAGATGAGACAACGCGTATAAAGTGTGGACCAAGCTGCTGTGGCAGCTGGGAGGCATCGTCAGAGGTCAAGAGCTTTTCTTTCGCAGATATTTAGTACTTTCATAAATCAGAAGAACCTTCCTCTACACCCGATAGTATTGAGTAAGGTTTTTGGAGTTGTTTGATTGATTTTTGCATTGCAAATATCCCTCTCAACTTCCCCTTCCTAAAAATCGCTTTCGTATTTGTTGTTACTGCTAACTAGTGTTGCAAATATTTAAATGGTGTGAAATGCCTTGGGTTGATGCAAATAGAATATACTCCCTGCTCCTGAGTCGCTGGCTATGGGCCGGTGGCCACTGACCCCAGTGCATTGTGGGGTTGATCCAGCGCCCGGAGCCCACGGTGTCGACCACTCTCACCCTGGGGCCCCACCTTGACCTCTGTGGTGCCAAGTGACCTCTCACCGCCCTGTCATTTGACGTTTGGCTTGTCCCTTTCTGAGAATAGTGCTGACTCACTCCTCCCAGCTTCCCACCTCACCTCCTGTGGGCGGGCACTCCTGCCTGATTGTCGCCTCCTCCTCCTGGAAAGTAGGCGGGGGAAAGGGACCGTCCATCCAGAGGAGAAAGAGTTGTCCTGACGGTTGGCGAGTGGGGGGCAGGGTTAGTTGACTTGGGCTGAGTTGATTCCTGATCCTGGCGCTAGACATGTTCTGAGGTTGTCACATCATGTCGCAATAAAATTAATTAAAATGGATTAAAGATGAAAGTGGGTAAGACTGCTGTCCCCATAACCCGTCTGTTCTGAAACCCACCACCCGTGGTGGGGTGAAGCCAGTTTAAAATCCTAGCCCACGTTGGGGCACCTGGGTGGCTCAGTCGGTTAAGCGTCCGACTTCGGCTCAGGTCATGATCTTGCGGTCTGGGAGTTCGAGCCCCGTGGCGGGCTCTGCGCCGGGAGCCTGTTTTGGACTCTGTCCCCCCCTCTCAAAAATAAATGAACATTAAAAAAACAAATTTTTTTTTTTAATCCTAGCCCACGAGATTGAGCCCTAAGCAATGCTATCCCTCCTCCAGGATCTCTGCAAGGCTGGTGGTTCTCAGAATTGTCTCCAAATCTGGAAGGAGATTAACATCCCTTGCCTCCAACCTGGAGAGACAAACAGCTCTTGATCATTTTCTGAGAAAGCTGCTGGGGGTGGGGGCTGTGTTGAATTTACTCACCCTGGGTACCACCCAGGCGTCTCCCTTCCCTGATCACCCCCTCCTTAATCAGGGCATAACCAGATGGGGGGCACAGATGAGGGGTGCAGACTTTTCCTGAGAGACTGTTGGCCTCTAGCAAAGTGGGCGGAGTTGTCCCTGGGTTTCTTCCCTCTCGGTCTCGGGAGTAACCCCCCCTTGCTGGCTGCCCCACAATTCCAATCCGGCACCCCACTTCGGTGCCCGCTGAGGACTGTCTTATCCCCTGAAATGCATCTAACCCCCCAAACACTTCAAAAGTTCCATTCCCTTAGAGCCATTCATAAGCCACATCATTCAACACTGATTTGGCGGAAAAAAAGCCAACGCTTCGGTCGCCTCTCCCGTTCTCTCCCCTGCACCAAAGAATCACACCTTCTCCCAAATGCTTCTAGAAACCCGAGCTGCCACTGTGTATGCACGGTGCTAATTATGCTCATTTATGTGAATTGTTTCCATTTAAGCCTAATTACTGTACTGGGGGCTAACACTTCTGCTTTTCCTTGAATACGTGTCAAGTTAACTTTGTTATGAGTTGTTTTTAAGGCAGCAGAGAAATGCAGAGAACGTTTTTTGAGGTGAGATGGTCCTCACTGTATCTCTCGTTTCCTCAGGGGTACTGGGCAAGAATTGAACATTCCTCAACCCATTTTCTTTTCCTACCGGGGAATAAATAACTCCTGCCCTCAAAGAGTCTCCAGGAGGATCACGGGAGCTGGTCCGCTCGTATTCCTCGATCCGCCCTGTGTTGAAGGCTGTGTTCAACAGCGGGTGAGACAGACTGTCACTGCCCTCATGGACGTTATGGTCCGGTCAGGACAGCAGAAGGTGCATACTTAATGCATACGCAACGAACATTTATTGAGCTCTTACTGTGTGCCAGGCGCTGTTTTAAGCACCTTACTTAATCCTTGTGTCGGCACCGTGAGGAAGCTAACGTTGTCTGCGTTGTTCACATATGAGGAAACTTAGGCGTAAGTGTGGTCGTGGCAAAGCCGGACTCCGATGCACGTGGTGACTCAGTGTGTGCACGCTGTTGGCTGCCCAGAGGGGGTGACTACGGGGTGCCGAGGGAACGGCAGTGGGGGTGCAGGCACTTTGAGGACTGGACTGCAGCACGGGAGGGACGTCCCATTACCTTTGCCGTTCTTCTGTTGGTTAGAAACCAGGCGTGGGTCACCCCTGCACTCGGGGGAGGGGCTCGCACACGGGTGTGGACACCAGGAGGCTGCCGGCCTCCCCCCCCCACCCCCCTCCCCTGCCAGGGTCTCTCCACCACAGTTTCTGATTTTATTTGTCCTTGAACTTTCTTGTCACGTCAACAGTTGGCAGCTGAAAGGGAAAAAAAGAGCCAGGACACCAAGCCGCATTTCTTACATTTTTTCTTGATCCTCCCGAATTGCAGGTATCTGCCCTCCAGGGAGTTAATACCGTCGTGGCCGTTTCCATGGTTAACCGGTCCCAGGAATTTTATGAAAGAGAAATCAAGCTTGAGTCAGGGTCAGCAGGGAGAAAAGGAAGAGCCTAGTGAAGAATTCAGACGTTTCGTCAATGCTTTAAAATTCATTCATTCGTTCCTTTATTCCTGTCTTCATGCGTTCCCGTGGTCACGTGGCTGGGGCACTTTGGTGAACTGCTTCTGCGCTTGATACAGTCGTGGCCACATCCCTCCGCGACATCCAGGGTAGGGGTAACGGGGAAGAGAGGGTGGACACCCTCTGCCTAGGACCTCTCCGGTGGTTTCTCTCCCCGTGGGCAGGGGGACCATCCTGGAGCCCACTGCAGGGACAGGCAGACAAAGGGAACGGTATGCTGCTTCAAGCAGAATAAACACAATTTTACCTTTTCCTGCTGAGCCAGATCATCGCGTTGAACCCTCGTGGCCGTGGCCGTGCTGTGTAGTGTGGAACAATGGCCTGAAGGCCCCAGCTTCGGAGCGTGGGGCTTTTTAGTGTCGGTGACCGTGTTTTATAGCATTTCCGTCCCTTCCGTTTTCTGCCCCTCACCTGTCTCCCCTTGGTTTTGTCGGTGAATCTGATTTCAGCAGACCTTCTCCACCCTTCTGAGTTCTGCTTCCAAATGACTGCGGGTGAGAAACCCCCATCCCCATACAGGTTAGCGCTGTGTGTAAGGTACGAGTTAATGAGTGGATCTCAAGGGCAAGCTGCCCCCTCCCCCCCCCCCCCCCCCCCCCCCCCGATATCAGAGTAAGGGAGCGGGTGCCATTTGAAAACAAAGCCTTGCTTTGATTCGTTGCTTTTGTTTAGTATCAGTTGTGTTATTTACTAGACTTTGAATTCCAGCTGTCAGGTCCGGGTGTCTGTGCGAATATCCACAGAAGACCACATTGGGCTAACAGTACTTGCTGAGGAAGGGAAGGAACTTGGGCGGATCAAAGGACTTTCTTACTCCTCCCTCCCCACCCCACCCCCATTGCTGCTGTTTAATGAGTTAATCAATGACTCCAGGGGTGATTACCACAAACTGGGGGGACAGGGGGGCTTGCAACAACAGAAGTGTATTCTCTTGCAGTTCTGGAAGCCTGAAGGATGAGCGGAAGTCAGTTGGTAAAGCTGGCAGAGAGGATGCTCAGGGCAGACTCCCCAGTGCCACAGGGCGGGGGCGGGGGTGGGGGTCAGGAGAGCCAGGATCAGCATCCGTGAGCCAGGGCCCTGGTCTGTGATCTCAGAGAGATCTCCCCTGCTCTGCCGTCCCCGCACCCCCACCCCGTCTCTTTCAGCGAGCTGGTTTGTGGCTGACATTTAAAAATTAGAGCTTGGTTCTTTTGGCCTAAGCCAGATAGCAAATTTACTCTACACTCAAATGCAAAATCCCCTGAACGGGAGGAGGACGAGGCAGTCCCGGCTCAGCCAACGAGTTTGCACATCAGGGCGCCTGTTACTCTGCAGAGGGCAGGTTTGGTTCAGTGAACCAGGGGTCGGGCCAGGTCCGTGGACGTCCGGAACTTGAGGGTATAGGTGGAAAGTGAGCCATCAGCGTGTGGGAGCAGGAAGGGCAACGTTTGGGGGTCCGCACGCAGCCCTCCTTGTAATGTCTCTCAGGCCGGCCTTGAGCCGTCCGACCACGCTCGGACCCTGGGTCCTGATGGGGTCACTGGACACTGGTCACAAACGGACTCGATGCCGGGGCCCATCCTTTGGAGGGCAAAAGTAGCTTCTCCCCCACCCCTCCCCCCAATCAATTCACTGCCCAGTGCCGTGGATTCGTGTCTGACTCGGCTTCTCTCTCTTCCGTTCTCTTCCTTCCTGCATCTCAGATCGCCAGTTGCCCCCCAGAGCCGGCAGGCATGCCAGGACCCCAGACTGGGGCTCCAGGAGCAGCTTCCCTCTCGCTGGCCCATTTCACTGCACCTCTGGCAGTGAAGTGACTTCTCCGGGCAGCTTTTGTTTGCCTTCGTAGCTGATATTCTCTCTTTTTTTTTTAAGTTCACTTGTTTATTTCGAGAGAGACAGAGACCGCGTGGGGGGGGGGGGGTGGGGGTGGGGACAGAGAATCCCCAAGCAGGCTCCGCACTGTCAGCCCAGAGCCAGACTCAGGGCTGGATCTCATGGACAGTGAGATCATGACCTGAGCCGGAATCAAGGGTCAGATGGTCTGAGCCACCCAGAGCCCCAAATTGTGATCTTTTATGGTCAAACATCGCTCTCCGGTTTTGCCACTGATGTTAGCAGGAAGTGGGTGGTCATAAGAATGTTGGAGTCTGTGAGCTGTCCCGTTGGGTCAGCCCCTGTCCACCCAGCTCCAGCCTTGTCTCTAG
The DNA here is from genome assembly GCF_028018385.1 of Neofelis nebulosa. Classification (NCBI taxonomy): domain Eukaryota; kingdom Metazoa; phylum Chordata; class Mammalia; order Carnivora; family Felidae; genus Neofelis; species Neofelis nebulosa. The sequence goes on from NC_080783.1 coordinate 216,005,740, forward strand.
ATGTCTGTGTCCCTCTTGCAGGACAGGGCAATTTGGAACGGTGACAGGTCTTGGGGAACCTACGTGTGAGTTATTCAGCAGGCTGTGGGTAACAGAGGGGAGGGGAGCCCAGAACTCATGATGGAGAGAAGTCGTGGGAGGATAAAGCAGTAGGGACGAGCCGAGCTCAGACCTGAGGCAAGGTTTTTTTTTGTTTTTAATATTTTTAAATATTTATTTTTGAGAGAGAGAGTGTGTGAGAGAGAGGGGCAGAGAGCAAGGGAGACAGAATCTGAAGCAAGCTCCAGGCTCTGAGCTATCAGCACAGAGCCTGACACGGGGCTCGAACCCACGAACCGCGAGATCATGACCTGAGCCGAAGTGGGACGCTTAACTGACTGAGCCACCCAGGCACCCCCTGAGGCAAGGTTTTAAGTGGGAAACCAGATCTCAGGTTCTGAGGGTCCGGAAGCGGGGTGCAGTGCCTTGAGAGCAGGCTGGGTGATGAGAGGCGCCACGCTTGGGTTCGAGGGGGGGCATTTTAGCCACATAGGACTTTCCTCATTGTGAACCTCGGTGGGGAGCGATGGTTCCAGAACCTTGTCTGAGTCTGAGTGGACCGTCCGTGGGGACGGCCACCCGCTCAGAGGATGTTGGCAGGAGATGTGGGGGTGTCAGGCCTGCGGCCCCCTCCCACGTGGGCTCCTGGCCTGGCACATGAGCTGTATTTCTCATTTCCTTGTTTGGCATCAGGCACTGCCTCCCCGCCTCTGTCCTTCTCTTTGGCCTTTGTAGTCTCACTTGGGCCAGTTGTCTGGGGTCTGGTGACCGGGAACAGCAGCCCATGCAGGCCCACAGGGGAGAGCTTCCCCGAGCAGGTGAGGTGTATTCCCGGGAAAGCGGGTTCGGATACGAGTTATCCTGCTCTCATCCTTTTCGTTTAAATGTTCTTTTTGTTTATTTTAATTTGTTTTTTTTTTTAATTTTTTTTTCAACGTTTTTTATTTATTTTTGGGACAGAGAGGGACAGAGCATGAACGGGGGAGGGGCAGAGAGAGGGAGACACAGAATCGGAAACAGGCTCCAGACTCCGAGCCATCAGCCCAGAGCCCGACGCGGGGCTCGAACTCACGGACCGTGAGATCGTGACCTGGCTGAAGTCGGACGCTTAACCGACTGCGCCACCCAGGCGCCCCTATTTTAATTTGTTTTTAATGTCTATTTTTGAAAGAGAGAGAGAGAGAGAGTGCGTGCGCACGAGCAGGGAAGGGGCAGAGAGAGAGGGAGACCCAGAATCTGAAGCAGGCTCCGGGCTCTGAGCTGTCAGCACAGAGCCTGACACAGGGCTTGAACCCACAAGCCGTGAGATCATGACCTGAGCTGAAGTCGCACACTCAACCGACTGAGCCTCCCAGGTGCCCCTCTTTTGAATGTTCTTTTTAAATGATGAAATTAGTGGTAACGCTTATAAATAGTCAAACGATCCCGAAGTAGATGGAGTTCGTGGGATAGGCCCATTTCCGGCCCGCGTCTCCCCCCGCCGCCAGCTCCCAAGTCCCCAGAGGCGGCCACTGTCAGCTCTGGGCTTGTGTCCTTCCTGTCCACCCAGCTTTCTGGTTGGTTTCTGTGGAGCATTTGCCGAGCCTGTGACAGACCAGAAAGAACTCGAGCCTCTGTATTTCTGGAGCCTCTGTCTCCGCGGGACTCACCCCCAGGGGTCTGCAGCCAGGCCCCAGGGGTCTGCAGCCAGGCGCTGGGGTGTCCCCCACGTGTGTCTGCCATCAGCTCGGCTCTGGCCCCCTGGGGCTCACCAGGCTTGTCTCCACAGGTCTGGGGAGGAGTCCGGCTGCTCTTGGCTCGGGGCTCTCGATCAGCTCCCAGCTTCCCTCCGTGCCCTGCCCCCGTGGGATGTGAAGGTGGACGCTCGGCTCTCCCTTCCCCACCCCTGTGCACTTGGCCTCTGCTGTCCCACTGGGCTGGCAGGTCAGGAACGCAGAAAGACCTCTTTAATGGGCGGGCGAGGCTCTTATTTATTCAGGCGGGACAAAGTATGTGAAAGGTCACTGACGCCCGTGAAGCACCTGCCGCAGGTGAGCCCGTCCGCTGTGACAGTGGAACTGTCACCTCTCTTTCCCTTCCGTGTGAGCCCTTCAGCACTGAACCCCAGTGGGGTAAGCTCTGAGGTTGGGAGCCCCCGGCCTGCGGCAGGTGACAGCCTGGAGAGCTGGGGTGTGTGCCCAGAGGTCCCTCCAAAGATGCAGACCCCGTGATCACCCAGCCTTACCCCAGGAGGGGGTCCCCACCTGTGGCCCGCCGGGCTGAGGGACATGTCCAGGGACTACAGGTGACTATTTGCCCGGGACTTTTATGGAAGAGAGAAAAATATTTTTCATTGTGTTAGGCTGTTGGTCAATCACGGCACTCCTGTCATTGGGGGGCTGGGTAATTCTGTTTCGGGGGGTGCCCTGTGCGCTGTGAGAAGTTTAGTAGCATCCCTGGGCTGTACCCACTAGATGCCAGTGGCACCCCCCCACCTCCAGTGTCTCCAGACGTTGCCAAATGCCCCCTGGGGGACAGAATCACCCCCCGCCCCCCACATTGAGAACCACTGGATTCCAGGATTCAGAAACGGGCTTTCTGTGACCACCGTTTGGGAATGGTGAGCTGCCTCTCGCTTGGGTGCAGTTTTCAGTTTTCTTTGTTCCTTTTCCAAAAGGCTGACCTCATCCGGCTCATTTGTTTGTTTCGTTGACTCACGCTTGCTCTAACCACAAGCAGCCTTCCCACTTTGGGGGATCCCAAATGACTTATCGTGGGGCTTTGTGTGTAAATTTGAAAGATTTCTTGCCTACCACTTGGGGGGTAGAAACCCTCACCTTCTTTTTTTTTTTTTAGCCCCCTTCGGTAAATGCTTCCCTGGAGTATCTCAGGGCACGGGGAGCTCCCGAGGTGACGGTGAGCACCTTTGCGTTTCGGTCTCCGAAATCACTAGATACGTATTTTTCTCTTGTTACTTTGGGTCTTAGCCCAGCGACTAGCAGATGATCTAAGGGCCAGGGCGGTCTGAAGTTGGCCGGGGCTTGGGGGATTTTCTGAAAGCCTGTGACCCAGGACTGGCTGTTTGAGAGTGAGGAGGAGGAGGAGGAGGAAGAGGAAGGCCCCAGGATGGACCCACCCGGGTCATGCCCCACTGCTGTGCATGCCTCTGGGCTGGCCTGTTGACAGCTGGCTCCTCGTGGGGTCTGAGCTAGCTGCTGGCTTTGAGATGGGGTTTCACAGAGCCCAGTGTTGCCCCGGGGCCCCGCCCGGCCCAGGCAGCCTTCTCCTTCCCTCCTTTGGGGAAGCGGCGTTGTCACCCCTGAGGCAGGAGGTCGGGTCCTGCCCAACTCACCACTGCTCCTCGATGGGTCCTGGGCAATGGCTCCCTCAATGGGCAATGGGTCCTGGTTTCCTGGGAGGGGCTTTATACTTAGCGTCTGCCCCTGCCCTGGAAAACCCCAGTTATCAGGAGACCTGTGTGCCCACCGCTCTTGGGGGCCACCCCATTTCTGTCCTTCCGTGGCTCCCAGAGGCTTGGCCTGTTTGACCGCCTCCAAAGCTTGTGATTGAACTTGAGCAGTGGTCGGGGGCCCGCCTCCCTCTCCCATGCACGGTGTGGCCTTGCACTCAGCCGGTGCTGTGAGCTCACGTGCTCACCACGGACTTGCACTTGACGGGCAGCAGAGAGTGCAAGGGAAGAGAGGCTAGATCTGGCCACCAAGGACTCTTTGTCCCGGGTGGCAAGAAAACAGCCTGTGATGCCGCTGGGCCTGAGGCCACCAGCCCCAGCGGCTGTGCCCATCGGCACCCTGGTGCAGACATCAAGCCGGAACCCCCTCTTGTAACCAAACAGTATCCCAGGTGCTCTGTGATCCTTACCGAAGGGCTGAGGACAAGAGGGAGCAGGGCTGGGGACAAGGGGGAGAGGTGGGCCTGTGTGTGATCAGAGCAGAGTTTCGAGGGCGCCTGGAATGTGCCCTTTGCTCTCGGGTGCTGTTCTCCCTGCCTGTACCTGCGCCCAGGCCTGGCAGAGCTGTGAGTCTTCCGGATTCCAGTGTCCGCGGAAGCCAGTCTACTGGAGTAAAGCTGCTTTCCCAAAATAGCCACCCAGAGGGAAGGAGCAGCCCTGGAATTTGATCCCGAAGATGATGACCATGACCGCCTCGCCCAGGCTCCTGGTCCCACCCAGCTCTACCTCCCTGACCGTCACCGTCACCGAGGAACTGTTGGTGGGTGAGAGCTAGGTTTTTCCTGTCTCCCCTTCCCTCCTTCCTCTTTCATTTTGTTCTTTCTCACCACCAGCTTTAGGTTTAGGTACAAACTCAGACTCAGGAGAGATGTACCAGTGCCGATCGGCTGGCGGGGGGGAGGAGTGGTGGTCACAGGGTGGGGAGCACCTCTCCGCAGGTGAGTGCACACCTCCCGAGGGGCCCGGGTGCTGGCAGTGAGCCCAGCCCCTGGCAGCCGTGCCCGGTGCCAGGCCCAGAGGCCGCAAACCCAACAGGTCAGACAGGTGGAGCGAGCCCCGCGCCCCGCAGCCCCCCGGTCCCGGGTCCTCCCTCAACCCACAAAGGAGGTAACCCACCTTTTCATTTTTTTTTCTGCTGGTTTGATTCACTGTCAGCTTCCGGGAACACTGACACCTTGAGAAAAAGACTTGTGGGATTAGCGGAGAGAATCAGGAATTTGTTTCTAGAGGATTTACTGCCTTTGTAGGAAATTTGGACTGGGCCTTAGAAAAACATTTCTAATTGTCTGATCCTTTGTTCGAAAAAGTAAACGTCTTACGGAGCCCTGTTGCTTAAGGAGCCTGGTTGCTTCCCAGTGAGTGGGGAAGGCAATGAGAAAAATCCAGAAACAGTGAGAGTTTTGTTTTTGTTTTTGTTTTTAGTAACTGCAGACAGAAAGCCTATGGAGGGATTTATCGGGGCCTGGTGGGCTCTTCCTTTTCCGTAAGGAGGGGTTGGGCTGGGGGCCGGATTGTATTTGGAAATTGTCTGAAGTTCAGAAATCACCTCTCCTTGGGGAAACCCGCCTCTGGCATTTTCACTCCCACCGTACTTAGCCCTTTGACAGTTTTGGGGGGCGGATCTCTGGCGTGAAGACGGGAAGGGAGCCCAGGTCTGAAGAACAAAGCTCGGACTCCCCACCCGAAGCAAACATCAGCTTCGTCCCGTCTGACGTTGAAAACGTTTCGCATCTTCCTCCGAACAGTCCCTGCACCCTCCCGTCTCCTGCGGTCATGGAATGTCACCCCCATGGGCACCGGGAAGTGACCACCAGACCATGACTGCCTGATACTGCCCTCGCTTGACTCTGCTTTGCAGGGAGAGGACGGTGGGGGGTGGGGGGGAGGGCGGTTTCTGCTGTCGTTGAACCTTTTTATAGCAGAGATGTTGTTTCTGTTAAGTGATTTCTTTTTTTTTTTTTTTTTTCTTAAATTCCAAGATCATCTGTGATGCCCAAGTTGCTTAGGTTACGGGATATATCAGTTAGGATCCCTTCCTCTGCAAGTAAGAGAAGACTCCTGCTCGAAATGACTTAAGTAGTCAGAACATTAACCGTTTTACAAAACATAGAGCAGCTTCGTGATGTGTCGCGTCCAGTGGCCCGGTGACGGCAGGGAGTTAGGTTCTCTCCGTGTTTCTGCTCTGCTGTCCTCTGTGTACTGACTTTGTCTTCCGCCAGCTCCCCTCCCATCCAGCCTTTCCTGGCGTCTCTTGTGATGAGTGAAGAAATCTTTCTCGAAGCCCCTGACTTTCCCACATGTCTCATTGGCCTGAGTGATGCCTCAGGCCTGGCCCCAGCCAGTCGGTGGCAAGGGAAGGAGCCGTCGGATGGAGTTCGTGAGGCATGGGCCTGAGGAGTAGATGTTGCGTCACCCAAACCAAATCAGAGCCCGTGAGTAGGAGCAGAGGAGCATGGACGGGGGGGGGGGGGGGAACAGCCAACCAGGATCTGCTACCCCGGGAACTTTATTTTATTTTTTTAAGTTTATTTATTTATTTTGAGAGAGAGAGAGACCGCAAGCAGGGGAGGAGCAAAGACAGAGGGAGAGAGAGAATCCCAAGCAGACTCTGCCTGACGTGGGGCTCGATGTCCGGAACCATAAGATCAGGATGTGAGCCGCAATCAAGAGTCAGAGGCTCGGGGCGCCTGGGTGGCGCAGTCGGTTAAGCGTCCGACTTCAGCCAGGTCACGATCTCGCGGTCCGTGAGTTCGAGCCCCGCGTCAGGCTCTGGGCTGATGGCTTGGAGCCTGGAGCCTGTTTCCGATTCTGTGTCTCCCTCTCTCTCTGCCCCTCCCCCGTTCATGCTCTGTCTCTCTCTGTCCCAAAAATAAATAAAAAACGTTGAAAAAAAAAATTAAAAAAAAAAAAAAAAAAAAGAGTCAGAGGCTCAACCAACTGAGCTACCCAGGTGCCCCTGCTACATTAGAAACTTTAAATTTATTCAGTTTTCTTGCTGACTTGGGAGGGGGGTGGTCAATAACTGACAGTAACGCTTGCTCCTAAAATACGTGTATTTTGTACTCCGTTCTTCACACAGGGGCAGTTTTAGGCAATCGTGTCTTCTGTTGGCCTTGCACTTCCCAGACAGGCCCTTTTCCCAGTGACCATCCAGGTCGGTGGTCCTCTAGCATTTAAGCTCTTCTCCCCATCGACGCATCGGCTGTCTCCCAGAGTTGGCTGTTTCAGGTCTCCATCTAGCAAGGACTAGAAAAGGGGAAACTAAGGATTCTAAATATTACGAGGCTTTAGATGAATAAGCCCCCAGCTTGGCAAAGGGCAGGGCAGTAGGCTTCTGGCTGGCGGCCCCCAAGAGCCAGCGCCCCTGCTCGCCGCTCACCCAGGGGATCAGTGGAGAGACAGGCAGGCACAGGTGGCTCCTGAAATTTGGGAGAAACAGGGTGCTGGCTGCTCTCCTGGGAAAGCCGGCTCCACCAGACATGCACGGATGGTAATTTCCGAGGCGGAAAACATCCAAGTGAGGTTTTTTTTGGGTCTCGTCCCTGAGACACCCTCCCCCCCCCCCCACCCCCGCCCCGACTCTCGAGACAGGTTTGTCTCTGCCCAGCCTGGACGGAAGTCACCGCAGATGTGGATGGGTCTCTGGGGGTCCTCTGAGCCACCATCACCTTCCTGCTGCCGGGTCAGGTTTTCTGCAGGAGGCCGGTGCAAGGGCAGAAAAAGGCCTTCCAGCTTTCAACGTCATTGTGAAAGGCAGGAGGACCCTTAACGGCTGGGGGTAAAAGTCATCGGGTTCTTTTCCAAGCCTGGCAGGGGGGAGTGTGTGGGGGCAGGAAGCGAGGGAGACCCAGAATCGGAAGCAGGCTCCAGGCCCTGAGCTGTCAGCACAGAGCCAGACGCGGGGCTCGAACCGGCGAACCTCGAGGTCATGACCTGAGCCGAAGTCAGGCGCTTAACCGACTGAGCCACCCCAGGCGCCTTAAAAGTGCTGTTCTCGAGGATCAGAACCGCTCACGGTTGCAATTTGGCACGTCTGCGATTTCTTGCCCATCTCACTCTTCACGGGCCCCGCGAGGCCCAGGACGTCCCCACCCTCCCCACCCAGCGTGGCTTGAGCCCAGTCAGTAGCCGATGGGTGCTGAAGGTACATCAGTGCTTCCCGAGACACGCGCTGTGGGATCGGGAAGGTTTCCTGAGTGGATTTCCACATCTCCTGGATAAAGACGACACCTCCTTTTCCAGGATTGGAACGTCCAAGAGCCCTGTTGCCAGAATCCATTTTTCTTTAGCACTTTCAGTGCTAGGAGCTTACTCCCTTGGCAAAGATGACTTCTGGTTTCCTCGTGTTGCCCTGGCTCCCTGGACCAGCAGCCCTGCCTGTGCAGCGAGAGGCGTTGGGCCTGGGGCTCACAAGGGCCCCTGTAGGGACAAGTCAAGTGAAGGCAAAGTCAGGGCTCTGAACCGAGCCCCAGGCCTTTCAGCAACAGAAGCTCGCTGGTAATTGAACCAAAGGCCTTTCGGTAGAAGAGAACATACGTTTAAATCTAAGTACGTTCACTCTGACCTTGGGTTGCAGCTTTGCAAGAGACTCTGACTTGGTTAAGACTGCTGACTTGGCGTGCTTTGCGTCTCGTAGAACACAGTCAGAGTTCGTGCATTGACTGATCATTCACCCTCCCTGGAGTTCTGGTTTCCCCTCTCTGACTGGGAAGTTTGTCCCCAAAGTCCAGACCTCCCCTCTCTGACTGGGAAGTTTGTCCCCAAAGTCCAGACCTCCCCTCTCTGACTGGGAAGATGATCCCTGAAGTCCAGACCTCCCCTCTCTGACTGGGAAGATTGTCCCCAAAGTCCAGACCTCCCCTCTCTGACTGGGAAGATGGTCCCTGAAGTCCCGGCCTGCCCACTCTGACTGGGAAGATTGTCCCAAAGTCCAGGCTACTCTCTCTGGACTGGGAATATTGTCCCCGAAGTCCAGACCTCTCCTCTCTGACTGGGAAGATTGTCCCAAAGTCCAGACCTCCCCTCTCTGACTGGGAATATTGTCCCCGAAGTCCAGACCTCTCCTCTCTGACTGGGAAGATTGTCCCCAAAGTCCAGACCTCTCCTCTCTGACTGGGAAAATTGTCCCCGAAGTCCAGACCTCCCCTCTCTGACTTGGAAGATTGTCCCCAAAGTCCAGACCTCTCCTCTCTGACTGGGAAGATTGTCCCCAAAGTCCAGACCTCTCCTCTCTGACTGGGAAAATTGTCCCCGAAGTCCAGACCTCCCCTCTCTGACTTGGAAGATTGTCCCCAAAGTCCAGACCTCTCCTCTCTGACTGGGAAGATTGTCCCCAAAGTCCCAGCCTGCCTCTCTGACTGGGAAGATGATCCCTGAAGTCCAGACCTCCCCTCTCTGACTAGGAATATTGTCCCCAAAGTCCAGACCTCTCCTCTCTGTCTGGGAAGATTGTCCCCAAAGTCCAGACCTCCCCTCTCTGACTTGGAAGATTGTCCCCAAAGTCCAGACCTCCCCTCTCTGACTGGGAAGATGGTCCCCAAAGTCCAGGCTACTCTCTCTGACTGGGCATATTGTCCCCGAAGTCCAGACCTCCCCTCTCTGACTGGGAAGATTGTCCCCAAAGTCCAGACCTCCTCACTCTGACTGGGAAGATTGTCCTGAAGTCCAGGCCTCCCCTCTGACTGGGAAGATTGTCCCCAAAGTCCAGACCTCCCCTCTCTGACTGGGAAGATTGTCCCTGAAGTCCAGGCCTCCCCTCTGACTGGGAAGATTGTCCCCGAAGTCCAGACCTCTCCTCTCTGACTGGGAAGATTGTCCCAAAGTCCAGACCTCCCCTCTCTGACTGGGAATATTGTCCCCGAAGTCCAGACCTCTCCTCTCTGACTGGGAAGATTGTCCCCAAAGTCCAGACCTCTCCTCTCTGACTGGGAAAATTGTCCCCGAAGTCCAGACCTCCCCTCTCTGACTTGGAAGATTGTCCCCAAAGTCCAGACCTCTCCTCTCTGACTGGGAAGATTGTCCCCAAAGTCCAGACCTCTCCTCTCTGACTGGGAAAATTGTCCCCGAAGTCCAGACCTCCCCTCTCTGACTTGGAAGATTGTCCCCAAAGTCCAGACCTCTCCTCTCTGACTGGGAAGATTGTCCCCAAAGTCCCAGCCTGCCTCTCTGACTGGGAAGATGATCCCTGAAGTCCAGACCTCCCCTCTCTGACTAGGAATATTGTCCCCAAAGTCCAGACCTCTCCTCTCTGTCTGGGAAGATTGTCCCCAAAGTCCAGACCTCCCCTCTCTGACTTGGAAGATTGTCCCCAAAGTCCAGACCTCCCCTCTCTGACTGGGAAGATGGTCCCCAAAGTCCAGGCTACTCTCTCTGACTGGGCATATTGTCCCCGAAGTCCAGACCTCCCCTCTCTGACTGGGAAGATTGTCCCCAAAGTCCAGACCTCCTCACTCTGACTGGGAAGATTGTCCTGAAGTCCAGGCCTCCCCTCTGACTGGGAAGATTGTCCCCAAAGTCCAGACCTCCCCTCTCTGACTGGGAAGATTGTCCCTGAAGTCCAGGCCTCCCCTCTGACTGGGAAGATTGTCCCCAAAGTCCAGACCTCTCCTCTCTGACTGGGAAGATTGTCCCCAAAGTCCAGACCTCTCCTCTCTGACTGGGAAAATTGTCCCCGAAGTCCAGACCTCCCCTCTCTGACTTGGAAGATTGTCCCCAAAGTCCAGACCTCTCCTCTCTGACTGGGAAGATTGTCCCCAAAGTCCAGACCTCTCCTCTCTGACTGGGAAAATTGTCCCCGAAGTCCAGACCTCCCCTCTCTGACTTGGAAGATTGTCCCCAAAGTCCAGACCTCTCCTCTCTGACTGGGAAGATTGTCCCCAAAGTCCCAGCCTGCCTCTCTGACTGGGAAGATGATCCCTGAAGTCCAGACCTCCCCTCTCTGACTAGGAATATTGTCCCCAAAGTCCAGACCTCTCCTCTCTGTCTGGGAAGATTGTCCCCAAAGTCCAGACCTCCCCTCTCTGACTTGGAAGATTGTCCCCAAAGTCCAGACCTCCCCTCTCTGACTTGGAAGATTGTCCCCAAAGTCCAGACCTCTCCTCTCTGTCTGGGAAGATTGTCCCCGAAGTCCAGACCTCCCCTCTCTGACTGGGAAGATTGTCCCCGAAGTCCAGACCTCCCCTCTCTGACTGGGAAGATGGTCCCCAAAGTCCAGGCTACTCTCTCTGACTGGGCATATTGTCCCCGAAGTCCAGACCTCCCCTCTCTGACTGGGAAGATTGTCCCCAAAGTCCAGACCTCCCCACTCTGACTGGGAAGATTGTCCCCGAAGTCCAGACCTCCCCTCTCTGACTGGGAAGATTGTCCCCGAAGTCCAGACCTCCCCTCTCTGACTGGGAAGATTGTCCCTGAAGTCCAGGCCTCCCCTCTCTGACTGGGAAGATGGTCCCCAAAGTCCAGGCTACTCTCTCTGACTGGGAATATTGTCCCCGAAGTCCAGGCCTCCCCTCTCTGACTGGGAAGATGGTCCCCAAAGTCCCGGCCTGCCCTCTCTGACTGGGAAGATCGTCCTCTCTGTCTGAGGACCCTGGACGCAGGAGGAAGAGGAAGGACCCCCTCCTGGCCACCATAGCTGCCAGATCAACCCTGGCGCCTGGGGAGCAGCCTCCATGGGCAGACACATTCGCCCAGGTCACCGCCTGGATTCAGAAAACGGGGTTCTGTGTGGAAACCGGGGGCAGGAGCAGTAGAAGTTGCATCCGGCCCTGCTTTTGTGCGCCGTGTTTTCCCCTGGTTCATCTTCGGAGCCCGAGGGCGGCCTGGATCCAAGATGTAGCAGGGCCCCGGTCTTCCTCCCACATCCTCTCAGCGCCGTGGACCTTCTGCTGCAGTCAGCCCGTCCAGGAGACGCACACGGGCTCCTCCCCCTCCTGACCCGACCTTTGTGCCGGGCAAGAGCAGTGCCGGGCACCGGGTCTGAAGCCAGCGGGCGTCGTGAGCCCCTTCCCGCCCCGCACACCCCGTCTTCGGAAGGGCCCGGCCGTCCCACATGCCGTGCGGTGCTCGCGGAGACCAGGCGTGCCGGCCGCTGCTTTCAGTACTTGGGGGTCCCCTGCCTGGTCCAGCCAGTCTGGGGGTTCTTCAGGCTCCTGCCCGCCCCCCGCGCTTGCTTGAGGACGGTGGTGGCCGCGGAAGGTGCCGTCGGCCCCACCCCACACCTGCTGGGTCAGAAGCGCGCGGAGCTGGGAATCCGCACCTCACCGGGTGGTTCTTGGACACGGGAAAGCTGGCTGCCGGTGCTCCAGGCTGACAAAGGTGCCCTTCTGGAACTTCCGAAGCTTCGGGATAAAATTGGACGCGTCGGAGGCCTATTTTCCACACTAAAACTTAAAAGCCCGGTCCGGTTTGCTTTTTAGGCAGGGCTTTATGGCTTCGCCCGTTTGGGGACAGAAGGCTACGGAGAGAACAAACTCCCCCCAACTCCCACCGGACGTTTGGCAGCCAGGAAAGGAGAAGCCGTGTGCCCTGCACCCTGCGGGGTGTGTGAGAAGGCTGCCGGTGGGGGGGGGGGGGGGCTCCTCCTCCCAGTGATTCAACCAAACGCGAATCTAGGTGCTGCCGGGAAGGCATTTTGCAGATGTGGGTGGCATCTACAACCAGCTGACTTTAAGTAAAGATGATCCTCCATAATGTGGGTGGGCCTCGTCCAATCAGTTGAAAGGCCTCAAGAACAAAGCCGGGGTTTTCCTGAGGAGGAAGAAATTCCACCTGTGGCCTGTAGTGTCAGCTCCTGCCGGAGAGTTTCCAGCCTGGCCGGGCTGCCCCGGCCAGCCCCACAATCATGTGAGCCAGTTCCTTGAAATAAGCCTCTTACTCTGTATCTCCTTCTGGTTCCGTTTCCCTGGTAGAATTCTGACTGATACACCCTCTCCGTGGCTCCCAGGATGGGGGGGGGGGGGCGGCAGTCGGTGCTGCTTTGTTCCGTGGCTCCCTTTGCGCGTGGACGTGCGGTTTGAAACTACTGTCCTCTTCGAACTTTTTTCTCTTCCAGGAAAGTGCTGACTTGGGTTTTTTCCCTCCTTGTCAGTGAGTCGTGGGCCGGCCCTGTCGGGATCCGTTGCCGGTCTCCGCTTTCTCCACCGTCCCGTCTTTCCTCCTCCTCTTTCCTTCCCATCCACAGGTCCCGGGGAGAGGCCGCACAGGCCTGCCGCCCGGGTCGCCGACCGGGCCAGCTGTGAGTGTTTCTTTGGCAGTGTCTTAGCTGGTTGTTGTGAGTAATAGTGAAGGAAGCAATCAGCAAGTATACTGCCCGAGAAGTGCTGCACGTTGTGGGGCCCGCGAGGGAAGGAACAGGCGAGAGGCGGCGCCCGGAGCCAGCGGGAGACGCCGGATCCAGGATGTGGGTGGCTGTGCTCCGCCATGTTGGTTGGTAAGGGCCTTCGGGGGGGAGCAGCCTCCAGGGCCCCCGGACTGGCCTGCTCGTGGGTGTTGAGGGGGGGGGGGAAGAAAGCACCCTGGCTGGGGCCTGGAGGCTTCTGGCTGGGAGAAGTTTGCACCCAGGGCTAAGCAAAGCCGGCATTCACAGAGCGCTTGGGACGTACGAAGCCCTGTTCTAAGCGTTCCGAAATGTATTCCCTCGGGAGCAAGAGTCTGCTGTTATTTTTGTCTTACAGAGAAGAAAACGGAAACACAGAGAGCAAAAGCCAACAAAGGATGCAGCTGATAGTAGCCGGGGACAGGGTTTGAACCCCAGCAGTGTGGCTTGACAATCTGTGCTCTTAACCCGGGGCCCGTGTCCTTAGAGATGGGCCTGGGGTGGCTTCGCCACCCTGCGGACACACAGACCCTGTTCCTCTTTGCCCCGTGAGGCCGATTGTGAAGGAAGTCATTAGCTTTGGCGAATGTGGCTGGGTGGGCGTTCGGAGCCGTGTCTGCCTTGGGGAGACTTTTCCTTCTCCGCCAAGGCCAGCCCCAGGACGGTGACCGGAATGGAATGAGAAGTTGCAGGTGTTTCCGCCCCGGTTGGCGGATCAGGAAGCTGCCTCCACGGGAGCTCAGCTAAAAGAGAGTCGAATTCTCTGGGTCCTCCCGGCCCTCCCTGCGGACGCCCGCTTCGGGTCCAGCGGACCGTGCGGCTGGATTGCCATGGCAACACGAAGTGGACCCAAGCCACCGGAGGACGGAGAGCAAAGGCACAGTGGTGGCTTCTGTCGGTCTTGGACCACAGAGCGCATCCTTGGCCTCCGGTGAGCCTGGGATGAATAACCTATCAACGGGCCTGTGCTTTGACAGTGGCCACCAGAGCAGCCTTTGGTCCTTGCCTTTCTCGCGTTGGTGGCTGTGTGCTCTCTGATTGAGCCGTGAGGACTCCAGCTCCCCGTCCCACTGATCGTTTCCGTCCTCCAGGCTAGTGCTTTGCAGGAATTCACACGCGTCCGCGAGGTGAAGCCAGATGTCGGTGGTTACTCCTCTGGCCCCCCTGGCTGAGACGGGCCTCCAGGGTCTGCGAGGTGATGGCGCTTCCGGTTTGATGCAGACCGAGGACAGCACCTGCTGTGGCCCCCCCTCCCCCCCCCCCCCCCCGGGCCTCCGCACGCCCCCTCTGCTCATCCTCCGGCTACTGCCTGGGGCACCGCCCTTGCTCCGGCCCGCCTGCCTGGACCCCATGTAGTGGCTCTCTTGTCTCGCCTGCCCGGTGCTTCCTAGCAACCGAAGGGGAGCTGAGCCCGTTTCCATCTTGACCCTTTTATGTAAGCCAGAAGACCCCTCAGAAAGGTTTTCTGAGTCTTGGAGTCTAACTTTGGCCTTGACACACCTCCTCGGGTCCAAGCTGGTCATCTCCCTCTCAGTGCTCGAGAGCCAAGTGGACCGCCAGGCTCGCTTTAGCAAATCGGATTCCCGGGGGGGACTCCTTCTGTTTCTCCTCCAGGGCTCAGAGGGGAGAGGGTCCCTTTGTAATGCACTTGGGACTGGCCACGCCCATGCCTACTTGGCCACAGATTCCCCTCTCTGCTCCCCAGGCCCGTGGAGCTGGGCGTGGGCTGCAGTGGGGGCCGTGGGATGTCTGGAATGCCAGCCGCGGTGACCGACCAACGCTCAGCTCCTGGAGCTGTGACCAAGGCAGCACTGGGGATGGCTTTGGAGCCGAAGTCTTCACATTTTTCCCAGTTTCGGGCGGAAGTGAAGAATGCCCGCCTTCTCCCAGCCCCACCAGTTAATTCAGGAGCTTGAATTTTTTTTTGTTTGTTTGTTTTCTAAATTAAAGGGACCACGCTCTTGGATTGTGATTCTAACGGGCCGGTTCGTTTGAGTTCAGCCAAAATTACTTGCGAGTAAGCTCTTTTCGTAGCCACCTCTGCTCTCCGTTATGCCGGCAGAGAAGCCAGAAAGGTGGTGCCTCTCAGATTCGGTGCCCGGCCCGAGTTCGCGGATACGAAGGAAGGAAACAAACAGGAGGCTTTGCTTCCATTCCGATCTTTGGAGGAAACGTGTCTTTGTGACGGTTTATTCTGCAGTCTTTCGAGCCGCTAACGTAGGATATCCGCTGGCATCTTTGTATCTGACAGTGGAAGATACGGACTTGGATGTGTATCTAGCTCTTTGTCTTTCTGGAACTCCTGTGGAGACAGGCAGAGCAGTGTTGACTCCGGGAATGAGTTGAGAATGGATTGGGACAAAGAAGGGCTACATCTGCCTCTCCGCGTCTCTCCTCACACGCGTGCACACACGCACGTGCTCCTGGCCATTGGTTTGGGGGCACCCACGTAAGTCAGTGGCTCCTGGTGACATCCCTGTGCCCTGGACACTTGGTCTTCCCTAACATCAGGGTCGGCTTCATGATGTGGCATCTGTGTCTTTAGCTGGCCCTGCCTTTGGACTGTTGCCAAATTAAAATGTGTCATAATTTTGGGGGCGCCTGGGGGGCTCAGTCGGTCGAGCGTCCGACTTCGGCTCAGGTCATGATCTCGAGGTCCGTGAGTTCGAGCCCCGCGTCGGGCTCTGTGCTGACAGCTCGGAGCCTGGAGCCTGCTTCAGATTCTGTGTCCCCCCCCCCCACTCCGCCCCCCCATCTCTGCCCCACCCCTGCTTGTGCTCTGTCTCTCTCTGTCTTTCAAAAGTGAATAAACATTAAAAAAAAATTTTATAATTTTTGGACAAGGGCCCCGTGAACTGTGTAGCTGTTTGTGACTGTCAGCCTTCCGTAGGCCTTCAGGCTTCAGGTCACGAGGACTCTGTCATCCCACATCAGGAGTTGGGTGCCCATTTTCCAAGAGGTCTTGGCACAGAACAGGCGCTCCAGCCTGCTGGTCTCACCCAGAGGGTCAGGGTGAGTAGAGCTGAGCGGGACCAGAATGCAGTCTCGAGCTGAACCCAGAGCCAGCCGGGGCGCACACGCGAATAGAGAACTCCGGTCCCAGGCGTGGGGCTACTCCGGGGTTAATCCAGAATTGTGATTCATCAGAATTCAAGGAGGGATTTTATTGGTTTTTGGGAATTGTATCTATTTGGGGATTACATTAATTTTCTGTAGGTTTTTTTTTTTTAATAGTTTTTATTTTTTATTTTATTTTTTTTTATTTTTTAAAAATTTTTTTTCAACGTTTTTTATTTATTTTTGGGACAGAGAGAGACAGAGCATGAACGGGGGAGGGGCAGAGAGAGAGGGAGACACAGAATCTGAAACAGGCTCCAGGCTCCGAGCCATCAGCCCAGAGCCTGACGCGGGGCTCGAACTCACGGACCGCGAGATCGTGACCTGGCTGAAGTCGGACGCTTAACCGACTGCGCCACCCAGGCGCCCCAAATAGTTTTTAAAGTTTACTTATCTTGAGAGAAAGAGAGAGAGAACGTGAGCAGGAGAGGAGCAGAGAGAGAAGGAGAGAGAGAATCCCAACCAGGCTCCGTGCTGCCGGCGCAAAGCCCAGTGCGGGGCTCCCGCTCACAAATGGTGAGATCATGACCTGAGCTGACGTCGACGCTCAACCGACTGAGCCACCCAGGCGCCCCTTGAGATTATATTCATTTTCTAGGGCTGCCCTGACAAAGAACCACAGACTAGGTAGCTTGAACAACAAAAATTTGTTTTCTGTCGATTCTGGAGGCTAGATGGGCAAGATCAAGGCGTTGCTGAGGTTGGTTCCTTCTGAGGCCTCTCTTCGGCTTGTAAATGGTTGTCCCCCACCCCGACCCCCCGTGTCTTCACTTCCCTCTGTATCCATCTGCGTCCCAATTTCCCCTTTTTGTAAGGACACCAGTCATACTGGATTGGGACCACTCTAATGATCTCATTTTAACTTAATCACCTCTTTAAAGACTCTGCCTCCAAATAAGGTC
The DNA here is from genome assembly GCF_028018385.1 of Neofelis nebulosa. NCBI lineage: Eukaryota > Metazoa > Chordata > Mammalia > Carnivora > Felidae > Neofelis > Neofelis nebulosa. The sequence goes on from NC_080783.1 coordinate 216,022,559, forward strand.
ACATCCTGCGGTGCCCAGAGGTAGACTTCCAACATATGAATGGGGTGGGGGACCCAGTTCAGCCTGTCCCCTGGGGATTTTTCTAGGCACTTCAGAATCTAGTTTTAATAGCTTCACAGTATCTCTCCGAAAAGGCGAGAAATTGTCGACTCCTGGGCTCTGCTCTCCAACACAGGAAGAGGCAACATAAGACTCCGTGGCCAGCAGAATGTGGCTGTGGGTGGTTGCTCAAGGGTGAGAGGCGTGTGTTACTTAATTCTGGCTTCCAGATAGACACAGGAAGAGTGACGGCGCAGGGGATGGGAGCCAGCTGCTCCCCGGGTCCTGTGGGGCCTGAGCGAGAGGAAATGAGTGTGAGCAGGAAGATGGGGGTCAGAGTTGAGGGAAGACCTTCAGGCTGGGGCGGGGTGGGGAGGACCAGAGGCTGAGGTCGGGAGAGCAGGAAGTGTGGTCCCGAGGATCTGCACTCGGTCACCTGGGGTGTCCCAGGAGGAAGGGCCGGGCTTATGACAGTGGCTCACAAACGTCCTGTGAACTTTGGGAGGGCCCTAAGGCTCTGATGTCCCCGTCCTGGGCCGGGCCTGGCCACCTGGACACTTAGGAAGCTCCATATGTGAGGAGATAATTATTGAAGCCGGTCCCTGGCTTTCTGGAGGTTTATAAACTTTTGTGCTTGTTTGAAATTTTTCATAATAGGGGCACCTGGGTGGCTCAGTCGGCTAAGTGTCCGACTTTGGCCAAGGTCATGATCTTGTGCTTCGTGAGTTTGAGCCCCGCGTTGGACTCTGCACCGACAGCTGGGAGCCTGGAACCTGCTTCAGATTCTGTGTCTGCCCCTCCTCTGCTCACGCGCTCTCTCTCAAAAATAAATAAATGTTAAAAAATGTAAAAAAAAATTTTTTTTCATCATGAAATGTGTTTTTTGTTTTTCTTTTTTTAAAAGGGAGGGAGGGGCGCCTGGGTGGCTTAGCTGGTAGAATGTGCAACTCTTTTTTAATCATTTTTGAGGGAGAGACAGAGTGCGAGCAGGGGAGGGGGAGAGAGAGAGGGAGACACAGAATCTGAAGCAGGCTCCAGGCTCTGAGCCGTCAGCACGAAGCTCAACACGGGGCTCGAACCTACTGACTGTGAGACCATGACCTGAGCTGAAGTCAGACACTTTTACTGACTGAGCCACCCAGGTGCCCCCAGAGCCTGCAACTCTTGATCTTGGGGTTGTAAGTTCAAGCCGCCCTTTGGGTGAAGAGATTACTTAAAAATAAAATCTTAAAAAAAAAAAAAAAAGTTAAAAAAAAAGAGAGGCAGAATAAAGAAAAAAAAAAAAAAAAAAAAAGCTCCCAGGGGCTTCTGATGCCAGCCCTGGTTAGGACAAAGATGGGAGGAGGAAGCATTGAACCTGCCCTGGGCCTCCCCTGACCTGGGGGAAGCAGCGCCTCCTGGTGGCGAGAGGTGGCACTACTCACATAGCCGGGTCACCTGCATTCCCAGACCAGGACAGTGTGTGCCCGGGGAAAGACCTCAGTGGAGGAAGCCAGGCAAGCCTTTGCAGCAGGCTCTTAACCTTTGTTATACCACGGACCCCTCTGCCTACCTAGTAATGCCTATGGACCCAAAAAGACAGAGGCGAAAAATAAAATACATGGGATTACGAAGCAGAACAATTATAACGCAGTGTAATTATCAAAATAGCTGATAAAGCCAAATTTGTTATGTGCCCCTTATCAGCGTATTCAATAAGATTCAGCAGAAGCTGGTCTAATGATAATTTTTTTAAGTTTATTTTGAGAGAGAGGCGGGGGGAGTGCAGGAGTCAGAGGCAGAGAGAATCCCAACCAGGCTCCGAGCTGTCAGCACAGAGCCCGATGTGGGGCACGAACCCACAAACCGTGAGATCATGACCTGAGCCGAAGTCGGACGCTTAACCGACTGAGCCCCACCAGGCGCCCCATCATCTCATTTGCTTTAAAGCCAAGTTTTCAACCTACTGAAGCCCAAGGTCCCTTTTAATAAAGCAAAAGAAGTCTTACATCCTCCGGAAGATTCTGAAGGACTTCTAGGAAGGAGGGTTGCTCATGCCTCTTATCTCCTCCCCAGAGTCATTAAGGGTCACTGCTCATTCTTCGCAGCGTTATTCACGGTGAGCAAAAGGTGTGCATCGACAGCTGAATGGGGAAGGAAAATACCATGGAATGTTATTTGCCCATAAAAGGAAAACGAAGTGTTCATACGTGCTGCAGCCTGGGTAAACCTTGATGACATTACAAGTGAAAGAAGCCACACGCAGAACGACTACCTACCATCCGATTCGGTTGGTGGGAAATGTGCAGGAAAGGCAAACACATAGAAACAAAAAGTAGACGAGTGGTCGCCAGGGCTGGGGAGAGGAGACAGGGGAGTTGACTGCTTAAAGGGCACAGAGTTTCTGTTTGGGTTGAAAAGTTTTAGACATAGGGGTGATGTGGGGCGCCTGGGTGGCTCAGGGGGTTGAGCTTCCGACTCTCGATTTTGGCTCAGGTCGTGATCCCAGGGTCGTGGGATCGAGCCCTGCGTCAGGCTCCTTGCTGAGCCCGGAGCCTGCTTGGGCTTCTCTCTCCCTCTCCCTTTCTCTGCCCCTCTCCCCCACTCTCTCTCTCTCTCCCTAAGACAAAGTAAAATAAACGGTTAAAAAAAAATAGCGATGCTGCTTACGTCATCTCTTGAATGTCATCATTGCCACTGATCTGTATACTTAAAAATAGTTAAAACGGGGCACCTGGGTGGCTCAGTCGGTTAAGCGGCCAACTTCGGCTCAGGTCACGATCTCGCGGTCCGTGAGTTCGAGCCCTGCGTCGGGCTCTGTGCTGACAGCTCAGAGCCTGGAGCCTGTTTCAGATTCTGTGTCTCCCTCTCTCTGACCCTCCCCTGTTCATGCTCTGTCTCTCCCTGTCTCAAAAATAAATAAAAATGTTTAAAAAATTAAAAAAAAATAGTTAAAACGACAATTTCTTATGTGATATCTGTCTTACCACAATTTAAGAAAAAGGAGTCCCCTGCTTACAGACATCTTTCTGGTTACACTGAGCCATCCCCTCCCCCCCCAGTCATGCAGTGGGACCGGGGACCCTCTGCAGACCAGACGGCCTTCTCCGCACTCCATCCCTGGCAGCTCGCAGGTCCCCTGGCTTAAATGCTACCTTAATGCTGCCTGCCTCCAGTTTCTGTCCCCAGATAGGACCTCCTCCACAACCCCGACCCCCACCACACAGCTTGTCTGATAGTAATCTGACACGTCTGTCCGTCTGTCCGCAACCAGCTCCTGCTTTTGCCCGCCCCCAAACCTGCTCCCTCCAGTGAAGGCATCTCTGTCCTTTCGTCTCCGAAGCCTAGAGCCTTCCTCACTCCTCGTTTGCCCACGCTCACGTCGGAGCCCCCAGTAAATCCTATCATCTCTGCCCCCAGAACACATCCATGACCCCAGCCGCCGCCATTCCTCACCTAGACGATACAGGGGCCTCCTAGCCGGGCGTGATTTCTCGGAAGTAACACCTCCGCTCCGCCCTCCCGAGGCTCCTGTGTCGCTCAGTGTGTAAAAGTAAGACCCTCACATTGACTGAGGGCCTTGTGTACTCTCCCTGTGTCTGTTCTCTCCCCTCTCTGTCACTGCTTCAGCCACAGTGGCTCCTGGCTGCTTCTGGGACACGTAGGCTGGGCTCCTCCCCAGGGCCTTTGCACGTGTTGTTTCCTCTACCTAAGATCCTTTCCCTGGCTGTCTGTGCCGATTCTCACCCTCTCACTTCGGGATCTGCTCAGACACCAAACCATTAGAGTCGACTTCTCTGGACACCTGTACAGAGCACCCCCGGGCCCCCACCAGGACACCCCCAGCCCTGTTGCCTGGCTTTACTCTTCTCCCGCATTTACCACCATTTGCCACCCTGTATATTTGTTGATGGTTTCTCATCTCTCTTCTTGACCAGAAGGTCAACTCCCGGAAGGCAGGGATTTGATTTCGCTCAGTGTCGTATCTTCAGATAATCAGCAGAGGGGCTCGGTAGATGTGTGTGGAATGAATAAATTACCGGAACCCTTTGATTCGCTGAAATTCTACAATATTCTTCCAATGCTACTCACTTGTAAGCACTAAAAAATTACAGTAACTCCACTTTACAAAACAAAACCCTGGGGTAAGGACCCTCGGACCTGCTTTCCCCGTATTGGTAGTTTGTGCTGGTTAAGGCAAAGACCGTCAGAAAGAGCCAAGGAATGGATGTTTATTTCTCCCTCCTGCGGCGGCAAAGACCAGCATGCCAGGTTGTCAGGTGACTCAGCCACAGCCACCTTCAGGGACCCCAGTTCTTCCCATCTTCTTCCTCCACCATCCTGCGGATCGTGTTTCTGGTTTGCATGTCGAAGCCGGGGGGCTGGGGGCCTTCCGCCATGTTTTGAGGCCCATGCCCAGAAGAAGCCCACTGCCTCTACTCCACTCACCATTCGTCGGGAGGCCTCGTCACGTGACCACACCTAGTTGCAAGGGGTTCTGGGAAAGTAGTCTCTGGCCGGGTGGCCGCGTGCCCAGCTGCTACCCCATTACCAAGGAAATAGCTGTTGGTGGCTCCATTCTGGAGATGGAGAAACGGAGTGTCAGAGAAGTTAAATAGCTCACTCAAGGTGGCACAGCTAGCAAATTTTGGCCTCCTGGACCCGAGGCCAGGGCTCTGTCCGTACACCCAAATAGCCCCGTATTCACAACAACCCTGTGAATCTTCTGCCCATATTTCCTGGACGAGGCACCGGAGGCTTAGAAAGGTTAAGTGGCCCCTTTTAGGTCAGGCGGTGTATCAGTTTGCTATCCGTGTGTAACAAATTACACACACTTGGTTGTGTATTCACACCAGTTTATTCTCTCACGGTGTCTGTAGGTCAGAAGTCTGCCGGGGGCGCCTGGGCGGCTCGGTAAGTTAAGCGACCAGTTTCAGCTCCGGTCATGATCTCAAGGTTTGTGAGTTCGAGCCCCACACCGGGCTTTGTGCTGACAGCTCGGAGCCTGGAGCCTGCTTCCGATTCTGCGTCTCCCTCTCTCTCTCTGCCCCTCCCCGCCCCAAAAAACAAACGTTAAAAAACAATTTTATTTATGTATTTATTTTTAAAGAAGTCTGTTGTGTGGTTCACAGACTGGGTCTCCTGCTCTGGGTCTCGCACGCCCCGCGCCGGCCGGCCGTGTTCTCAGCTCCCCGTGCAGGTGGCTGTGGGTTCGGGTGGCCCTCACTTGCTAGCAGCCACGGCCTCACCTTCCCACGTTCACAGTCCCACTCATGACAGTGGACGGCGGGATCCCCACGTCAGAGCCCCTTCATAGGAATCTCCCCTGCCCTTCACATTTCTCTGACTTCCTCTTTTGCTACTCGCCAAGAAAAACTCGCTTCCCGTAAAGGGGTCTCCTGATGGGGCCAGGCCAACCTGGATCGTCCGTTGTCCTGAGATCCGCTGAGCCCGTCGGCGCCGGGCCGCTGTGACAAAATGCCACAGACTGGGCGGCTTAATTAATAGACCTTGATTTCTCACGCTTCTGGAGACTGAAGTCCCAGACCGAGGTGCTGGCAGATTTGGTTCCTGGAGAGAACCCGCTTCCTGGCTTGTAGAAGGCCGCCTTTTGCCGTAACCTTCCCTGGCCAAGAGAGAGGAAGCAAGCGTCTGGTGTCTCTGCTTATAAGGTCACTAATCCCATCACACGGCCCCAACCTCATGACCTCATCTAAACCTAATCACCTTGCAAAGGCCCACTTCCTAATCCGATCATTAAGCTTGAGGGCTAGGACTTCATGTGGACTTGAGGGGTTCGGGAGGACAGAGGGACCAGCATTCAGTCCACAACCTTAGGCCTTCAATCACATCTTCAAACTACCCTCACAGCAGCACCTGGATTAGCGTTTGATGAAATAACTAGGGGGGGGCGCCTGGGTGGCTTGGTCGGTTAAGCGTCCCACTTCGGCTCAGGTCATGATCTCGCAGTCCGTGGGTTCGAGCCCCGCATCGGGCTCTGTGCTCAGAGCCTGGAGCCTGTTTCAGATTCTGTGTCTCCCTCTCTCTCTGCCCCTCCCCTGTTCATGCTCTGTCTCTCTCCATCTCAAAAATAATTAAACGTTAAAAAAAAAATTTTTTTTTAAAAACAAATAACCAGGGGACAGGAATTTTGATGGGGGGGTGGGGCCGGGGTGGTCTTTAGAATGCTGCCCACCAGGGGCACCTGGGTGGTTCAGTCGGTTAAGTGCCCGACTTTGGCTCAGGTCATGATCTTACAGTCCATGAGTTCGAGGCCTGAGTCAGCACAGAGCCCACTTGGGGTCCTCGGTTCCCCTCCCTCTTTGCCCCTCCCCCACTCGTGCGCGCGCTCTCTCTCTCTCTCTCTCTCAAAAATAGATGCACATTAAAAAGATGCTGCCCACCAGCTGGGGTCAGGACATAGGTGCAAGGTTAGAACTCGGGTCTTCACTGTACCCCAAGACCTCTCTCCTGGGGCCAACAGTGTACTTGAAGGCAGTGCCACCTGCAAAATGCATGCCCAAGGAGAGGCATAGAGGAAAACAGCCTTTCTCCCTCCAGTGGTCTTTAACGGATCCAGGCATGGGGGGACCACAGTGTGTGTGGGGGGGGACCAACTGGGGGGGGGCTCCTCAAAACAGGCCCTCAGGGTTTCTGCAGGCAGGAGGGCTGGGTACTCAGCAAGTGGGGGAGGGGGTGGTGGGCAGCCTTCAGAGCTCTGGGGTGGGGAGGGGCGAGGCTCAAGGTGTTGGCAGAGCGTGTAAACATCCCACTGAGGGACGCCTGGGTGGCTCGGTGGGTTAAGCGTCTGACTTTGGCTCAAGGTCACGATCTCACCGTTCGTGGGTTCGAGCCCCCTGTCGGGCTCTGTGCTGACAGCTCGGAGCCTGGAGCTTGCAGCCTGCTTCGGATTCTGTGTCTCTTTCTCTCTCTCTGCCCCTCCCCTGCTTGCACACTCTATCTCTCAAAAATAAATAAAACATTGAAAAAAAAAAATGAACACGTTCCATGGAGACACAAGGGCTTCTGTAGGAACATACACCCACTAGGTGGTGCCCCTTGAAGAGGGAAGAGGCCGTGGCTGGTCAGCCTTGTCCCCGTCTTTCAACTGCCCAACGGTCGCGGGAGCATGCCAAGGGTTGCACCACCTCCTCTGGGGGAGCTGGATGTGGGGGAGTACGGAGCGGGGCCGTATGGGCCGGGTTCCTCCTCCAGGGCCGTCACTCACTGTGGTACCCGGGTAGGGAAGGCTCAAGACCATGTTCACTTCCACACAGGGAAATGAGAAAGGTGGCCAGCCCGCATTTCTACCAGCAACGTAAGGAATAGTCCCCCTTCTGTTCTAGTTTTCAGGTCACATACGTGGCTTGTTATTCGGGTTGGTGTGAAAGCTCAGAAAATCGTGTAGGGCTCCTCTGATTTCGAAACAGCAGCTTGTCACCCCTTTTAATGGTTTTTTTTTGTTTGTTTCTTTTTTTTTTTTTTTTCTGAGAGAGTGAGCACGTGCGTAAGCGAGGGAGGGGCAGAGAGAGAGAGAGAGAGAGGGAAACACAGAATCGGAAGCAGGCTCCAGGCTCCGAGCTGTCAGCACAGAGCCCGACGCGGGGCTCGAATTCATGGACCGCAAGATTATGATCTGAGCCAAAGTCGGATGCTTAACCGACTGAGCCACCCAGGTGTCCCCTGTCACCCCTCTGGCAGCTGTCCAAGGAGGAGGATCTTGTGCCGTGGCTGGGGCGGGAAGACAGAGGAGAAGCAAGTCAAAGCCAGTCTGCCCTTGGGGCCACTGGCTGTGGTTACGGGGCCTCTGGGCTTCTTGACCCCTCGACCTGCAGTCAGGCAGTTGTGGTGCAGGGAAGGCTGTCGCCATGCGCCAGGACATTGTAGATGGAGCAGCAGACAACGGCCAGCTTGCCTGGCGCAGACTCTAGAGTGGCAACTTGGGGTCAAAAGAAGACTCCATCTGAGTTTCTTACCAGTTCGCCCAAGGAGGAGGAGCGGGAGGCAGGGCTGGGAGACCAGGAATGGAAAATGTGGCCAATGGGACATCCCATTCCCCATGGGGTAGGAACCGTCGATGGCAGCCTGGAGCCTGAAGCTTCTCTGGGTCTCCCGCTCTCCGGGTCAGGCCTCTCTGGGGGCCCAGCACCCCTGGGATAGGAGAAGCAGAGAGCCCAGGAGCTCTACTGAGAGGCATGGGGCCAGGAGTTGCTGGTTCCTTTTGGTGGAGAACACACTAAGTGGCTTAAAACCACCCAGCCACCTGGCACCCGTGCATCTTCCTTCCTGCTCAATGCCCGGACCCACGGGGCAACATCAGGGAGCTCAGATTGTGGAAAATACTCTGTAAGCTTAATTTGAAGTGATTTGAAGCTATATCGTTGTGTGACTTTCCCCCCCTTTTCCCTATAGTGGGAAGTCTGAATGTTCTTTGAACGTTGTTCCCTGGTGCAAAGAAAACCAAGCCATCACCTGATCAGACTTGCCTGCAGAATGGCCAGATGCTCTCCTGGGATGGTGGGCAAAGGGCTGTCATCTCAGTAAAGCAGGAAAGACACAGTCAGCCTAGAGCAGCTTGCCAGACCTGTCCCGTCTGTCTTCCTCCCCCAAATAGCCAAGGGATTAAATGACTCTGGTCTTGGCGGGTTGGGGGGTGGGGTGGGGGTGGGGGCAGTCCATTCTGGGCTCTTTCTTGCCCAGCCTCATGCCAAAGTCCAGGGCTGCTTGCACAATCCAAGCTTAAAACTATTCATCTCAGTAAAAAGCTGAGAGGCTTCATTGACAGCAACCTCTGCCGGGGGCTGTTCATTATCTGGGGTCCTCTCAGGAGGAGGTCAGGGCCTTCTGAAGTGACTCAGAAGGAAACCAGCTCTGCGGAGCAAAGTCCCTGAAGATGTTTGCTCAAGCTTCGGAGAATTGTTTTTAGTAAATTTTTTTCTGATTAAAGAAAGAACGTATGCTCATTCCAGCCTTGCTAGGAATAGCCCAGACCTGGAAAAGCAGTAGAATGGGTAAATATATTGGTCATACGATGAAATACTATACAGTGATGAAAACGAACAGCAGCTTTGTGTGAGAAGAACGTGGTGAGTCTCACAAAAATAACACAGAGCAAAAAATAGAAGACACAAAGGGAAGATAGGGTGTGATTCCATTGACACAAAGTTCAAGACAGGCAAGCTGTATATACCATTTTGTTTAGGGATGCATACATGAGTGGTTTTGTAAAAAGCAAGGAAATGAGCGAAGGGGAAAAAAAGGTTTGGGGGGAGGTTTCTGGTGTGCTGGAAATGTTCTATTTCTTGCTCTGGGTGGGTATTTGTTGTATAATTATTCGATCGTACTTTGCATTTTAGTTTTCAGTGTGCGTATTTCAGAACACGGTGTTTTTAAAAGTTAGATACAAAAAGGTCTATGCCTATGATAATCTTTACCTTTTATGAATCAAATGTAAAAGCAAATCTAGTGTATACCGAAAACTATAAAAACTTCATGGAAGGAAATTAAGGGCACTCTAAATAAATGGAAAGACATCCCATGTACATGGATAAGAGGATTTAATATTAAAAGAGCATTATCCAGGGGTACCTGGGTGGCTCAGCCAGTTGAGCGTCCAACTTCAGCTCAGGTCGTGATCTCATGGTTTGGTTTGTGAGTTCAAGCCCCACATCAGGCTCTCTGCTGTCAGTGCAGAGCCCCCTTTGGGGCCCCTTCCCACCCCCACCCCCACCTCTGACCCTGCCCTGCTTGCACTCTCTCTGAAAAATAAAAAATAAACATTAAAAAGATGGCGTTATCCCCCCAATTTATATACAGATTCAAAGGAATCCCTATAAAAATCCCAGCTGACTTTTTTTTTTTTTGTAGCAATGAAAAAATTGCTTCTCAAATTGATATGGCATTGCAGGGGGCCCCAAACAGCCAAAATAATATTAAAAAAGAAAAACAACGTTGGAGGACTCACACTTCCCCATTTCGAAACTTACTACAAAGCTACAGTAACCAAAATATTCTGTTGTACTGGGAAGGAAGGAAATACAGGTGTGAATCTTCATGAGCAGGGATTAGGCAGCAGGCACTTGGATACAACACCAAAAACACAGCAATCAAAGGGGGAAATTGGACATTGTCAAAATAAAAACTCTTGTGCTGCAAAAGTAAACTATCAAAGTGAAAGGACAACACACAGAAGGGGAGGAAATTTTTGTGAAGTCATATATCTGGTTAGAGTCTAAGATCTAGAAATATAAAGAACTCCAACCCCTCAGTGCCCAAAAGGATAGCCAAGGGAATTGAATAGTCATTTCTCCAACAAGGATATGCAAAGAATCAACCAACACACGAAGAGCCACATCGCTATTTACTAGAGAAATGCAAAGCAAAGCCACGACGAGGTACCACTAGGAGAGCTAGAATCAAAAAGGCATAATAAAAAGTATCAGGAAAATGGAGAGATGTTGGAACCCTCCTGCATTGCTGTAGGAATATAAAAAGCTGTAGCCACTTTGAATAACAGTCTGGCAGTCCCTCAAAAAGTTGGACACAGAGTAGCCATATGACCAGCAGTTGTCTTCCTAGGTACATACCCCAAATAATTGAGAACATGTGTCCACCCAAAAACCTGTACGCAGATGTTTGTAACAGCCTTATTCAAAGTAGCTGGAAAGTGGCCTATCAACATAATTGATAACATGCTGCAATGTGGATGAACCTTGAAAACATGCCACGTGGAAGAAACCAATCCCCAAAGACAACTTACTATCTGATTGCATCTATGTGAATGCCCAGAACAAGCAAATCCATAGACACAGAAAGTAGGTTAGTGATCGCCTGGAGCGGAGGGGAGGGAGAGGTCGGCAACGACTGCTAACAGTTTCATTTTGAGGTGATGAAATGTGGAATTAGATAATGATGGTTGCACAGACTTGTGAATATACCGTAAACTATGGGACGGTACGCTTCAAAGGGCCAATTTGATGGCAGGTAATTGGTATCTCAATTTTTAAAAACACGAAATGTTGAAAAAAGTAAAACCAGCAAATCAGGAATTAGTGTTTCATGAAAAAACCAAACCAAACCCTAGTAATCTTAACTTTAAAAAATCGCGTGCTCATTGCCAGAAAAAAGGAAAACACCCCTTGCCCAAAGCAACCATCCCTGCCCTGCGAACGCTCCGGGTACCCACTGTATGAGGAATGAGCCTCGTCCTCCACCGTTGTTTCTGTTACTAGTGGAAAGAATGCCTCCCTCCGCCACCCACCACACACTCCGCACACAAGCTGGCTGCAAGGAAGGAAGGTAATAGTAGCCCTAGAAATACCAGTCCTTCCCCGTCCAGGACAGGGTGTCCTAGCCATCTGGCTGGAGCAGGGGTAGCCCTGGCGTAGGGGGCGGGGAGGAGGGTGTCCGGGCGGGGCGCGGGGACGCGGCAGGGGACCCGGGAGCCACGGGGTGGAGCCTAGAGGGCGTGGGGGCGTGGCTCGGGGTCCGGGCGCTGGGTCTCGGAGGGCGCTTGGGGGCCACGGGGCGGGGCGTGAGGGCGCGGGGGCGGGGCGTGAGGGCGGGGCGAGATGCTGGGACCTGGGCGGGGCGGGAACGGGACCTGCGGGCCACGGGGCGGAGCGTGGAGGGCGCGGGGGTGGTGCGAAGGGGCGGGGCCGGGGCCGCTGACCCGGAGGGACCGGGAGGGGTCGGGGCGCGAGCTGTGGGCGCGTCGGTGCCCAGACGGCGGCGGCGGCGGCCGCACGCGCGGCCCGGCCTCTGTCCCCGCGGCGCCGCGGCCCCGGCCCCCTGCCCGCCGGGCCATGCCGCCGCCCGCGCCGCCCACCGAGCTGGTGCCGTCGGAGCGCGCCGTGGTGCTGCTGTCGTGCGCGCTCTCCGCGCTCGGCTCGGGCCTGCTGGTGGCCACGCACGCCCTGTGGCCCGACCTGCGCAGCCGGGCACGGCGCCTGCTGCTCTTCCTGTCGCTGGCCGACCTGCTCTCGGCCGCCTCCTACTTCTACGGGGTGCTGCAGGACTTCGCGGGCCCCTCGTGGGACTGCGTGCTGCAGGGCGCGCTCTCCACCTTCGCCAACACCAGCTCCTTCTTCTGGACCGTGGCCATCGCCCTCTACCTGTACCTGAGCATCGTCCGCTCGGCGCGCGAGCCTCGGACCGGCCGCCTGCTCTGGGCCTTCCACGTGGTCAGGTGGGTGACAACGGCGCCGCTTCGCTCGAGTTCCCGACCCCCCCCCCCCCCCCCCCCGGCCTGGGCCCTGCCTGCTGCCTCTGGGGCCCTCGCGCCCTTGTGGCGCCCGCGTCCTGGTCGGATCCCTGGCGGGGGGCCCGACAGATCGTGTCTGCTCATGTTAGGGGGCAGCCCCGGGGCCAGCGGGACGATGCGGGTGGAGAGGTTGGACCTGTCCTGAGCGTCAGCGCCGAGGGCGCCCCTTCCTGCCTGCCCTGGCCCGAGCCTCCCAGCGAGTTGGGTGCCTCAGCGCAGCCCCTTGGAGGGCGGGGGTGGGGGTGGGGCCAGAGCTCGGCCCTCGTAACTTGGAAGACACCTTATGCCTTCCCTAAGTTCTGGCCATCTCTGCTGCCCTTGGGGAAAAGCGCCTCGTTCCCAGGCAGAGAGATGAGTTAGGTTGGGCTCCAGGCTGGAGAGGGCGGCTGCTCCCAGCCCCCACCCCGTGCCACAGGAGGTGTGATGCATTCAGCCACTCCCAGGCTAGCTGCCCCCTGCTACCTGCAGTGTCTCAGCTGTAAGATTTGCAAAGGACCATCTTCATTATTTTGTCTTTGCTCGTCTCTAGACCCAGACCATCTTGACTTCGTAGGGTTCGGCATCTCTGAGGGTGAGGTCAGTGGCAGAAACTGGTCTGGAAGAGGGCCCCCAGCTGCCTGGAGTGTATGGGAGTAGAGGAAGCCCAGGCGGTGCCCTGCCCTGGCATTGAAGCGTCTCATTAGGTCACCCTCACCTACGCCTTCCTGGTGTAATTTCAAGATTCTGACATCTGATGGTGTCCCGTGCTGCACCCAAGGCCGGAATCTTATAGGGCTTGTTTGCCCTTTTTCCTCTCCCAGATAAGAGCACCAAATACTGGGGCGCCTGGCTGCCCCAGTCAGCTGAGCATCTGACTCTTGATTTTAGCTCAGGTCATGATCTCAACAGTTCATAGGCTCGAGCCCTTCATCGGGCTCTGTGCTGATAGGTTGAGCCTGCTTGGGATTTTTCTCTCTCCCTCTCTCTGCCCCGCCCCCCTTCTCTCTCTCTCTCAAAATAAATAACTAAACATTAAAAAAAAGTGAGTGCACCTAGTGCTGCCCTAATTATAGGACATCTCTGTTAAATACTTGAGTGCTTTCCATGGGACTGAGGACACTCAGCAGTTTGGTAGAGACAGGTCACCTGGGTGTCACAACAGTGAGATCACAAGTCTGCAGGAGTCACTTGACCTCTAGGTCTCAGAACTGCTGGATGAAGGCCAGCTGGTCCCTGGGAAACTAAATGGCCTGCTTCTCAGCTGTTCATGTCAAAAGCTTGGCAAGGAGTGAGACAGGACCTCAGATGCTGCAGGGACTCACCGGGGCTGCCTTTCCTCCCCTTGCAGCACCCCCCTGAGCTCTGTGTCCAGGCCAGAGACCCAGTCCTTAGCAGTCTGGCTGGGTGTGGCTGGCATGTAGACTAGAGTTTACATGTACTTGAGAAATCGAGCCTCCGACTGGCTTTCTTTGCCAAGAATCTCTTCTCTTTTTTTCCCCCCTCTTACAAAAAAAAAAAAAAAATATATATATATATATATATATATATATATATATATATATATATTACACTGTGTTTTTTAAGGGATAAAGAGAACCTAGTACAGATCCTATAGAAGATACATTTCCTGATGAACCCGAGTTGGGAGTTCCTTCAGCTCAGTCCTAGGGGTGTTTTCTGTGATGCTTAGGAAAGGCCTCCTAAGAAAGCCCCTTTTGCTGGCCACAGAAAAGAAGGGAATTGTTCATCTTGCCCATTGAATGTGATCCATCTACTTCTTAAAAGAAAATTACAAGAAGGAGAAGGAGAAAATTATCTATATCCAAGCTAGGAAGGGAGAATGACAAGTTATTCTCTGGGGTTCCCTTTCAGAAGCTTAGTGCTTAGCTCCTGGCTGGTCTAAGAGGATTGGTAGAAAACCTGTCTAACAGGTTCATTTATTGACTGAGATCCTCCCAGCCTGTCTTGCTAATGACCTTGCTAAGGCCTCTCCAGCGCCACTCCTGGGAGTAATAGCGTATAACTGTTAAAGACCTGTTGGCAGGAGAAATCTCATCTTCAGACAGAGGCTGCACGGTCATCCACTTTTTCACCATTTCAGACTGCTGAAAATCAATCTTCTTCAGACCTCCAGTTGATCATGTCTATTGTAGTTTTTATGAAATGATTTTGTAAAAGATTTTATTTTTAAGTAATCTCTGTACCCAGCGTGGGTCTTGAACTCATGACCCCCGAGATCAAGAGTCACACGCTCAGCCCCCTAAGCCAGTCCGGCGCCCCTGAAATGATTTTTTCAAAAAACCAGCAGATATCCTGATGAGTGGACAGAGGACACATCCAGACACGGAGTCAAAACAGTTCATAAACATGTGGGGAAAAGTTTACTCCATTCATACTCAAAATAATGCAAATTATTTAACAGTGAGGTACCATTTTGTTATTAAATTAGAAAAAAAATAGTGAAGTAGAATACTAACACAATAAATGCCAGGAAAACAGGTATTTTCCTACATTATTACTGGCAATGTAGACTGGAATTATCCACATAGAAAGTACTCCTTGATCCACTGATCCTATTTATAGGATCCTATATATCTTTAAAGAGATCATTCGGGGCGCCTGGGTGGCTCAGTCGGTTAAGCATCCGACTTCAGCTCAGGTCACGATCTCGCGGTCCGTGAGTTCGAGCCCCGCGTCGGGCTCTGGGCTGATGGCTCGGAGCCTGGAGCCTGCTTCCGATTCTGTGCCTCCCTCTCTCTCTGCCCCTCCCCCGTTCATGCTCTGTCTCTCTCTGTCCCAAAAATAAATAAACGTTAAAAAAAAAAATTAAAAAAAAAAATAAAGAGATCATTCAAAATACATTCAAAGCTGTATATACAGGGGAGTTTGTGTGAGAATTTGGAAGCAGCTTGAATGTCCAAAAAATCAGGGAACAGTAGATGACAAATTGCATCCTACCGGAAACGTTACACAGCCTTTAGATACTGGCTGCGAACTCTTTAAGTCGTGTTTTGTGAACGGTATGATCTAAATGAAAAAATCCATCTATAAAACTGAAGGCAACCATGTAAAGCAGGAGGTGGGATAGAATCCTGCCCATACACCACTTCCCAGCAAGAGCCTGCAGTGCCCCCAAGACCCCATCGTAATAACTGACCAGGTCGCCTTTACAGAAAGACTTTTTTTCCCCCGCTTTGGAGGAGGGCTGCTTACACTTTATCCTCATGGACCCGGTATCTCATCACAAGCCTGCATCTGGCTCCTGACGTCTTGCAAAATGCAGTTCCATTCCTTAGCCAGTGACCCAGGGGCCAGGCAGGATGGTCACCCTCCTGTCACAGCTGGTGAGACTTGCCCCAGGTCACAGAACCTTGAATGGGAGGCTCGGGGCTAGAGGGTCCGTCCTCTGTTTATGATCCCATCTTGTCTCTTGGCCTGACGATAATTTTAAAAATTGAGGTGTCATGAAACAATTTATTTTTGACGTTCCAGATTTCCACCATTGTTAACATTTTATCGTGTTTGCTTTGTCCTCTGCAGTTATTTTTCTGGGGCCATTTAAGAGTAAGCTGGAGACTTGGGGCGCCTGGGTGGCTCTAGTCGGTTGAGCAGCCAACTTGGGCTCAGGTTATGATCTCACAGTCTGTAAGATCAAGCCCCACATCAGGCTCTGCTATCAGCAGAGCTTGCTTCGGATCCTCTGTCTCCCTCTCTCTCTGCCCCCACCCCCTGCACACTCTGCCTCTCAAAAATAAATATTAAAAAAAAAAAAAAGAGTAAGTTGTAAACTGATGTCCCCAGAACCCCTAAATCCTTTAGTGTATGTTTCCAAAAGAAAGGAATGGTCTCTTAAGTAACCACATAAACCTTCCAAAAGCAGGAAAACAGTACAGCACAGAACAATGCTCTCTGACAGTGGACATCACAGAGACTTTGTCTTCTGCGAATGTCCCCGACAGCAGAGGGAAACCTGGGCTTGTGTTTGGTTTAGTTGTCGGGTCTCTTTACTCTCTTTCAATCTGCAACAGTTCTCCCGTCTTTCCTAGTGTTTCACAACACTGACTTTTTTGAAGAGTTACAGGTCTGGGTTTTTTGTTTTGTTTTAATTTTTTAAATGTTTATTTTATTTTTGATGGGGGGGGGGGTGCGAGCAGGGGAGGGGCAGAGAGAGAGAGGGAGACACAGAATCCGAAGCAGGCTTCAGGCTGAGCTGTCAGCACAGAGCCCGACGCGGGGCTCGAACCCACAAACTAGGAGATCGTGACCCGAGCCGAAGTCGGACGCTCAACCGCCCCTGAAGAGTACGGGTCTGTTTTGCAGAAAGTCCCTCTGCCGGGCTGGCAGCTGCTTCCCCAAGAGTGGTTTCAGGTCCTGTCCTTTGGCTGGAATCTCACAGAAGCACGGTCTTCTCATGCCCCCTTCCCCGGGGTGACTTTGATTCCCCCCCCCTCCCCCCCCCCCCCCCCCGCCATCGGGTGACATTAACTTTGATCGCCTGATTAAGGTGTTGCCTGTCAGTTTTGCACTGCAGTTACCGTTTTCCCCTTTGTGATGAGTAAATATCTCGTTGCGATAAAGATCTGTCACTCCTCAAACTTAACCCCCTCGCTCGTTTAGCATACATTGAACCTGACAGTGTTCTGAAGTGAATTTCCTGTTTTTGGTTGCCTTTTTAAGGTTGTGTGAGAATAGGCAGCATGAAAGGGAAATCCCTGTAGTAAGAAGTCCCTCCCTGCTGTATCTTAGCTGCTGAGGCAGCCTGACACAGTCACCCCATGTTTTACATTCACCGGGACATGCATCGGGGACCCTTTACAATTCGCACCTCTTAGAAGGACCTAGAGCTGTGGTGAGTGGGGGGGGGGGGGGCGGGGAGGGGGGGCAGTTCTCTTCTGGTCAGATAAGCCAGGTTGGCCAGAAACCATCCCGGTCCCCCTGGGGATCACTCACGCCCTGCCTTCCGAAAGCAGTTGTCCGCTCCGGTCCCCCCGCACGGGGTGGTGGGCTCCTTCAGGGTCAGTGAACTGTCCCCTGCACCTGTGTGCCCAGGCGCCACTGTGCCAGCTGTCCCTGTGTGTCCTGTGACCACTGGAGGAAGGTGGGAGGGGTGGAGGGGTGGGGCGGGGAGGGGCGCCTCATTTCACCAAGTCAGAAGGAAGGGTCCTGGCCGCCTCAAGCAGTCTTAGGGTTTCTTCTGGCGTCACTGAGGTGGGAGAGGATGGGGGCACGTGGGCCCGCCCACTCCAGAGGTTGCTTGGGGGTTCTGGAGGAAGAGTCTACGGCACCCACCGCAAGTTCACCATCGAGATCCCTGCCGTGGGGGGAGGGGCGCCTGGGTGGCTCAGTGGGTTAAGCTTGATTTCGGCTTAGGTTACGATCTCAGGGTTCGTGGCTCGGAGCCCCACTTCAGGGTCTGTGCTTGGGATTCTTTCTCTCCCCCTCTCTCTACCCCTCCCTGGCTCGAGCTCAAAATGAACAAATAAACTTAAAAATAAAAATAAAAAGGCCCATGCTGTGGGGAGCGGGAAGTTCTAATGTAGACAGAAGGGGAAACAGGGGCCACAAAGGGGAAGATCCTCTGAGCTCTCTGGTGGGAAGCTAGCTCACCGTGGGGCCCAGAGACGAGGCCCCAGGCAGGTGCGTCTGAGTGAGGGGCGCAGGTAGCAGCTGCATGAACAGCACCCCGTGTCGGCCAGTGCTCCCCAAAATAACAAGAATTGGGCTGGCTTTACCTGTTCCCCCTAAAAAGTCTTCAGAGGGCACTGCTGCCTCGTGAGGTCTCTGCACAGCGTTTCGTGTTCACGGGATACTGGGCGCAGCACCAGAGGCTGCCCTTGACCTTCCTGCCCGGGCAAGGTCAGACTCTGCCCGTCCTTCCCCGGCGTCCAGTCAGCCAGGACCCGGACGGCCGGGAGAGTGGCTCCGAGCGTGGCAGCGTGGCTCCCTGATGCCCACCGGCCCCGGGGCTGCAGAGGTGTGCCCAGGTGTGTGTGCTTCAGAGTCCCTTTGGACAGACACCCCACTCCCTTCTGCGGCCAGAGCTGCGGAGCGACCTCATGGTGGCCTGGGCAGTGGCCGGCTCCCTGCGCTTCTCCCACGACCCACCCCTCTGCCCCACACTCAGCAATAAGTGCCCATTGTTCCCGGGAAGAAACCTCTAGGCGGCCATGGGCCTTGTGACTCCTTTCACCAGGCCCGGCTCCTTGCAGCTGCACCTCCCTCCGGGCCTGGCTCTGTCCTGCCACCGAGTGCTTTCTAAATCGGCACATTGTTGCCCGATAGTTTTGTTCTCAAGGCAGTTTTTGAGTTAACGGTCAAGGCCTTCCGTGGGCCACACGGCACGTAGACCAGGCACTGGGAAAGGCTCCTGTTTCTTTCCCAGCAGGGGCCAACCCCCTTGCAGAAAGATCTGTGGGAAGAGTGAGGTTTGGGGTGGGGGCAGATGACTGAGCGGACCTGTCAGGCGGCGGGTGGAAGGTTCTCCCCATCTGTGTGCTAAAGTGGAACTGTCCCTGCCCCTGCAGGTGTCCCCCCCCCCCCCATGACTCCAGTGGGAGAGGTTTCAGAGACCATTTAACAGAAGATCCCCATGTGGGCAGAGCTGGGGACTCCCAAGGGAAACCCAGAGCATCACTGTCCTGGGGACGGGCCACCCCCGCTCACGGTCATCTGACACATGCCAGGGAATGCAGGTGTTAGGGATGGCTTACTCACCACCCGGCTCATCCTGTGGTGCCCCCGGTTCTGCTCCTCTGGAGGAGACTGAAAAGCAAGAGGATGCCAAGTTCCAAGGAGGAGCTAAGCTCTTGGTAGATCTGAATGGCTTTTTGTCTGTTCACCCCTCCCCTAAGCTTACCGAGGGCCCCCCACCAGCTCTGTCCGACCGGATGTGGTGGGGTCCCCAGGAGCTGGCACGTGTCTCTCCTGCAGAGTTTGTAGAAAGCCTCTCTGGGGCGCCTGGGTGGCTCAGTCAGTTAAGCCTCCGACTTCGACTCAGGGCACGATCTCGGTGTTCGCGAGTTCGAGCCCCGCGTCGGGCTCTGTGCTGACATCTCAGAGCCTGGAGCCTGCTTTGCGTTCTGTGTGTGTGTGTGTGTGTGTGTGTGTGTGTGTGTGTGTGTCTGTATCTCAGTCTCTTCTAAGGACAGCAGTCGTGCTGGATTAGGGCCCACCTTACAGACCATTCTAACTTAATCACCTCTCTAAAGACCCCCATCTCCAACTACGGTCACATCCTGAGCTACTGGGGTTAGGACGTCAACATATGAATTTTGAGGGGGACGCAACTCAGCCCTTAACAGCCTCCGAGGGAGAATGAGTCCGACTCGGAGTCTGGCCTTGGTTTCCAGGTGAACACGAGTGAGGGGGTGTGGGCACCTCTCGAAGAACCTCTAGGTTACCCCTCCAAGTGAGGGACTCTGCTCAGCGTGTGGTCTTCGGGCTCCCTCCATCTACGTGCCCCCAGCCCTGCTTCTCAGAGTCACAGGTTTGGAGACAAAGGGCCTTATCAGTCACCTGCTTTAATCCTGTCCCTCTCCAGACACCTTTCATAGCCTCCCCTGCACGTGGGTCAGTCCAGCCCTCAGTCTGGGGATCGAGCAAGACACCTTGCCCTTTCCCCCAGCCTCCTGACCCCATCTCCTAGGTCAGGTCCTAGCCGGACCTCATCAGGGGTCTTTAAACATCTGAGGATGGCCCAAGGAAGGCCCAGCATCTCCTGACGTGCCTGGCTTAACCATCTCAGATTTAGAATGCGGGTCGCAAGTGTCCACACGGAGGCGGGAGAGTTCCCCGGCGGTTCTGATCTGCCCCATCTGAGCACCAGGGTGATCCCTCTGACCACATGAGTTTTTAGGTCATAATCAACTACAGCCCTTGGTCTTTTTTCACGTGCTGCTATTCAGCTATATTTTACTTGTCCTGATTTTGTTAATGTTTTGGTTGATGGCTTCTTTGAGGGGAGGGAGAAGAAAAAACTGTGGCATGGTACCTGCCAGTACACCCTTCTGGAAAGCAGGGATCATGTCGCGCATGTCTTTGTGGAATGCCTTCCGGATTCATGGCGCCTGCAACTCGGGCCGGTCACCTGGCCAGAGAATGGTTCGGCTTATCCGAGGTTGCCCAAAATACTGACTGTCTTCTCACTCTACAGGTTAAGAACACAGGGTGTCTTGCAGCTTCTTACCCGTTTTTATCCTCTGTCCAGTGGTTGTCCTGAGCCAGCCGGCGAGACCCCAGTCGTTAAATTTTAGGGCATTTTATGAGCTGATTGTTAAATACAGCCATTAGCAAAAAGTAAAGTATGTAACCTTAGAGTAAGTTACTTTAAAAAGAGTAACCAAAATGCCAAGAATTACATCTTAATGATTTTACTCTTATCCGTACACTTGAGGTGATTTACAACTATCGTCTGTGTGCAGGGGGAATACTGTTGGGCGTGCTGCACATCTGTTCCCTACCACGTATTGGCGGCTTGAAATTAGCCACAGTGGGGATGTTTCCACCGTGGAAAATGGCAGCGCCTCCAGATCAGGGGCTGGTTTATTGTTTTGTCGATTGCGAAGAGCAGAGGTCAGCAGCCTTTCCCTGTGAAGAACCAGCTAGTAGGTCTCTTCTGCCTCATCTCAGTCGCACCTCTCCAACTCCTGCTCTCTCTGTGGCCTGAGAGCAGCCATACACATGTACACAAGCGAGTGTAAATGAGGCTGTCCTGCAATAAAACTTTATTTAAAAAAAAAACAGACCTCGGGCCATAGTTTGCTGGATCTAGACTCACGGGAACGGAGAAGATGTTAGTGAAGATTACACTTACGAAGTGTTCCTTGTGAGGACTTCAGCAGAGATAGTAACCCCGCTGGGGCAGGCAGGAAGCCGGGTATTTAAGAGGGTGAGAAGAGGCGTTCCCGCACTGGTCTTGTCTCTTAGGTTTCCCTTTTTACGTTCATCTTATTCGGGAAGGGAAATGAAAACACAACCAACTTCACATCATGGGACAACTTTCATTTGGCAACTGCAACCACAGGGTGTCGGCACAGACCAACAAACGTGTTTTGTGAGACTCAGTTGGCTCTTTAGAAGTCACAACAAGGAGGACTGTGTCGTCTATATTACTTACAGATCGTGTGCTTCACACGTTTGGTGTCCGTTACATTAATGAGACACATGTGTACATGCATTCCTAACACACACACACACACACACACACACACACACACACACACACAAATACACTCTGCGGAGAGCCGGTTGTGAAACATCGCCAGCACGCCAGCCCAGACCCATAAGTTCCAAGTCGGGCAGAACCTGCTTTGTGGGTTACTAGGCTCTCCCTCCCTCCCACTCTCTTCCCACCCTTCCCTCACGTTACCTCTTCTTCCCGGCTCCCCCTTAAATACCTCCCCAAACAGCTTCTGCCCATCTGTGCTTATGTTCAAATAGTGACTCTGATCAACCCGCGTTCCTAGGATGTATTTTTGATAATGTTTATTTATTTTCGAGAGAGAGAGAGACAGAAAGCGTGCATGTAAGGGAGGGGCAGAGAGAGGGGGAGACGGAAGATCCAAGGCGGGCTCCACGCTGACAGCAGAACTCCAGCCCACCGACCGTGAGATCGTGGCCTGATTCACCAACTGAGCCACCCTGGCGCCCCGATCAACCCACGTTCTCAACCCTTGAAAGCCCTGCTACCTGTTTCGTCTTCTCTCTGGCCCTTTCCCAACACAAACTTAGCCCCAGGTGCAACCCAGGATACACAGGATATACAAACCCATCACTTCGTAGCTTTCCTATGACAAGTCGCAGGGCGGGATCCGTCCCCGTGTGGGGCCCAGGTCTCCCGTGAGCGCTGTCAGGATGCCGACAGAGGAGGAGTCCCTGCTGACTGAGCGGTTCCTTCTTCCTGCCCTGTGCTCTCCCTTCCTTCCAGCCTGGGGACACCCCTCCGCCAGGAGGAACCCTGTAAACCATAAAGTGGCCGAAACACAAATAACTTCAGGATTGCAGTTTAGTACTTTATAAAGCCTCTTGTTTCCTTTTCAATGACAATGATGTCCTTGCAATGAACAGTTAAGGAGTAAATTGGGGAAAGCTGTCTCAGTCACTTGGCTCAAACTCCATTCATTCATTCTTTCATTCATTCATTCATTCATTCATTCATTCAGCAGGTCCTCGTTTGGCCCCTACCAGGTGCCGGGAGCTGTTCTAGATGCTGGAAAGAGCCCTGCACCTGCCCTCATGGAGCTCATAGCTGTGACATATGTTGTCCCCGGGCCCCAGGATGGCATGAGCTTTGGTTTTGTAGGGTAACCCTTTATTACGACACAACAGTTTGACGCTAATATACATCAGCTAAACAGATGACTAACCGACAGAACAGGCATTTAAAATGGACAGACTCCCGGGGCTAACTTGGTACCTTTCTCATAACCCTTTAATTTCTGTGGGGGTTTTTGGCCCTTCTGTGCCTTGGTGACCTCAAGAAAGACAGGCTGCGTCCCGCCTCCCCTCCCGCCGTTGGGCGAGCAGAGGCCGGGGTGCAGAGGTACAGTGACGCTATCCTCCTGCTCCTGTCTGGGCCCCCCCAGAGGCCAGGGTGGGGACAGGGGCAGGTTGAACAGGCACCT
This sequence comes from Neofelis nebulosa, assembly GCF_028018385.1. Classification (NCBI taxonomy): domain Eukaryota; kingdom Metazoa; phylum Chordata; class Mammalia; order Carnivora; family Felidae; genus Neofelis; species Neofelis nebulosa. The sequence continues at coordinate 216,045,440 of NC_080783.1, forward strand.
CTGTTCTGAAAGTGCCCCACGCCGAGTCCTTCCCAGGTCCGGGAGTTGGCCTCCTCCCTTCTGTTCCACCCTAGCCCCCGCAGCATTTAGAGACTCTGATTGACCCCAGCACTTCTCAGTTTGGCAAGACTAATGCACAGCCTCGGTCTCATCATTATTCCACAACTTTCTCTCAAAAAGAGCCGCTGCTGGCTGGCTCAGCCAGAAGAGCATGCAGCTCCTGACCTCGGGGTCGTGAGTTCGAGCCCCACATTGAGTGGAGAGATTACTTATAATAGTAAATAAATAAAAAGATAAATAAAATTAAAAAGAGCTGCTGTTGCTCTCAAAATATAACCGATTTCCGGGGCACCTGGGTGGCTCAGTGGGTTAAGTGTCCAACTTCAGCTCAGGTCATGATCTCGAAGTTCATGGGGTTGAGTCCCATGTCAGGCTCTGTGCTGACAGCTCAGAGCCTGGAGCCTGCTTCGGATCCTCTGCCCCCTCTCTCTGTCCTTCCTCTGCACTCACTCTCTCTCTCTCTCTCTCTCTCTCTCTCTCTCTCTCTCTCAAAATAAATAAACTTCATATATACCTATGTAACTTCGTATATACATATATATGTATATATAACCGATTTCTGAACTAAGCATTTTACTGAAGACCGTGTCCTGTTTACGTAGTGCTTGTCCTTCAGTGACTGACCTGGGACACGGGCCCGTGTGTACTATTCCAGGGGGCAGAAACTGCGTGGGCATCCCACATTCCTGGCACCTGCACCATAGGCCGGAATCCTGGGCCGTCAGTCATGACCCAGGACAGCGGTCAGATACTCTGACACACTTACCCAGTCCTGTGTGCCAGGCACACGCCAATCTTTACTGGCGATCTCATAATGACCTACTCGGTCCCAGGCCCGGTTCTCAACGCCACTTGGTGGGGAAAGACACTGATGTGTTGAGGCCGAGTGGGGGCAGGGCCAACTTGGACCCAGCCTGTGGCGTCACAGCCCAGGCTCCTAACCACCCCTCGTGCCACCATGAAGCTTCTGGGTGTCCCCCTGGCCCGTTTCAAATGTTTTGCCAGCAGACTGGTGCGGGGACACCAGGAAGCACCCTGGGGCCTGGCCCTCATCCTGCTGGGTTGCCATCAGGGTGAGCTCCCAAAATGTCAGCCCCATGCTTCTGTGAGAGGGGGTCCCTGCCCCAGGTTTTATGCTTTAGGGGGCCCCCTTTTCCAGGGATACCCCCTTCTCTTGGAGCAAGGAGGCCTCTGGGCCATAGACATGTGTCCACCCAAAGCCCTTGTTTCCCCTTCTAGAAACGGCTGCAGGTGCACGGGGCCCTGGAACCCTCTGCTCGGGCAACCCAAGCCGCCCGTGTGTGCAAGGGACCAAGGGGGGCCTGGCTGTTTATGGGGTGTGTGGGCGAGCCATGGCACATGGGCCGGTGTCTGTGTGCTGCCATGCAGGCCCCTTGGGGGCAGGAAGGAGCTGCCCTCCCCACACCGCAGCGTTCTCGTGCCCGTCTGCAAGGAGCCCAGCAATTCTGAATCAGAACCCGGCCTCCGAGGGAGGTGGGGGTGGTGTCTATCCAGGCAGGAAGCTGGGACATCCCTGTGTCCTATTACCCGAGCTCCGTGACGTTCGGGTGGGCCTGGCAGGGCTTGGGCGGAGCGGGGCCGGGGTGGGGGATTCGAGGATTCCTGCCCGCCTCTCTGCTGTGAGGTGCAGGGTTTGGAGAGCACCGATCTGTCCGCGGAGCGTCCGCTCGCTTCGCCCCTGCCGGCTTTGCCGGGAGCGGGGCCTGACCTCGCAGCGTCCCCTTTGTCCCTTGTTCCTCAGCTGGGGGGTCCCACTGGCCATCACCGTGGCAGCTGTCGCTCTGAAGAAGATCGGCTATGATGCCTCGGACGTGTCGGTCGGCTGGTGCTGGATCGACTTGGACGCAGAGGACCGCGTCCTGTGGATGTTGCTGACGGGGAAGCTGTGGGAGATGCTGGCCTACGTCACGCTGCCTGTGCTTTACCTCCTCATCAGGAAGCACATAAACAGGGCGGTAGGTACCTGCGGCCCCCCCCCCAGCCCCCCAGCCCAGACCTCCCTGTGGCCACTGTGCCCGGCAGCCCGGTGCTGGGCTCGGCCACCTCGGGGACAAGCCGGGATGGTGCATCGTGAGCCGAATGGTTGGCTAATCACGCGGCCCTGGCAGGAGCGGGTCCTGTCACTCCTCCGTTGTGGATGAGGAAACGGAGACTGGCAGAGGCCGAGGGGCTCCCCAGACTCGCCCAGGCCCTGAGGCCAGAGCCACGGTGCCTGGAGTCTCGGAGGCGGAGGCGAGCGCCCCCGCCTGTGTTCGGCGCATAGGCCTCTGCTGCCCCCTCCTGGCAGGCCGCAGGGGTTGCTCCACCTCCAAGAGCGTTGAACTGCTCGGGGAGCGGGCGAACTTGGACGCCCCTGGAAGAGGAGGGCGTGGAATTTCGTAACCGGCGACACAGACGCCTCACCGCGTTAGCTGTGGTCGTTAAAAGCGTGTCATAAATGGGGGGCTCTTCGGGGTCTCGGGAGCTCAGAGAGCACGAGCTGAGCTGGCAGGAAATTCAGGCAAGAAAGCTGTTCCTCCCACGAAGTGGCCAAATGGTTCCTGGTCCTGCCGGCTCTGCGGGCGTGCAGTACGGGCGTCCTGCCGGCGGAGGCGCTGCGGGGCGGGTGGCGGTGGGGCAGCACGGGGACGGCGACGGGGACCGAGCGCCACCAGTTCGCGGAGCCGAGCGGGGCGTCCGAGCTCGGGCCGGGGCTGCTGCGGCCGCCGGGGGCGGGGCCTTCTTTTCGCCCCTCTGTCGGGCTGGACCTGCAGGGAGCGTGTCCCCGGTCCGGTCTCCCGGCGTCCTGTGACTCGGCAGCCGTTTCCCAGCTCGTAGGGGGCTCCCCGCGGCTCCCACCGGCGACTTCGGAGTCTAGACTTCGGGCTGTCTTTTTACGCAGAAATGTCACTGCCGCCCACCTCCCTAACAGCCTCTTCTGGCGTCGCTGGGGCTGCCGACCGACTGGTCTGAAATCTGTCTCCTCGCTGGTGTCCTGGCGGCCCGGGACTCCCTTCTTGGCTCCTTTTTACCCTGGGAAGGTTCTGGGCTCCCTGATGAAGCCTCCCAGGCCGCCCCTGTGGAGCTGCCCTTCTGTGTGTCTGTCTTCTTCCTTGACCTCCCCCTGCCCCCAACCCACCCTGGTGGGAGACCTGGTGCAGTGCCTTCGAGCACCCCACGGGAGAAGGGGTTCTCTCTTACAATTCTGCAAGTGTTTCCAGAAAACGGGAAGACTAGCCAGCGGGGAGGTGTATGGGCTGTTCTCTGCCTCCAGCTAGGAAGCTTTGCAAGGGAGAGGACAGCCACCCTGCTCCTCCAGGCTCCCCGGGTCCTGGAAGGGCCCCCGCTACTCCCCTACCCCCCAGGCTGCCTGGGTTCTGGAAGGGCCACCCTGCTCCCCCAGGCTCCCTGGGTTCTAGAGGGCTGCTGCTGTCGCCCCAGGGGAGGAAGGGAGGAAGCAGGTGCCCTGAGCAGGTGAGGTGCCGCAGCTTGGGTGCTCAGAGGTGCCAGGACGTGTGGCTTCTCCCCTCCCCTGGGCTTTCAGGGTCCCGGACACAGGGCCAGGCTCAAAAACACATCTTTGTTATGAGGAGCTTCATCTCTTTTTAGAAGTTCAGCTGCAATCTGGAAATGGAGCCTCCCTGTCCTCTCACTGAAGGGTGTTCCCAGGAATCGGGAAGCCAAAAGCCTGTGCCCGCTCACCTTTCCTTTCTCCCCCAGCTTTGGGCGGAGCCCCCTCCTTCACAGGCCTTTGCAGCCTGGGTGGGCTTGCAATCTGCAGGGGAGGACGGGACCATCATCAGCAACAGGCCCGATAAACAAGGATGAATGGCATCTAGGAAGGAGGATGGCAAGAGCTACGAAAAAACAGGCGAAAATAAAGAGCCGACTATGGGGACAGCACAACCCGGGAAATGCCTTTGCACTTTAAAAGCCGTTGTCAGGATAGACCTCCTCCAGGGGGCGACATTGAGCAAACACTTGAAGAGGGTGGGTGGGGGGATGGAGGAAACAGCTAGTGCAGAGGCCCTGCGGCCAGGGTGTGCCTGGTATAAGTTTGGGGAATAACCAGGAGGCCTGAGTGGCTGGAGGGAACCAGGGGAAAGCTAGGTCAGAGCTAGGCCTTGTCAGGAACGTATGAAGCGGGGAGACCTTTAAGTGGCGGACCGGCTGAACCTGACTTAGGTAGCTGAACCTGACTTAGGTGTTCAAGGAACCGTGCTGTGCCAAGAACAAGACTGCGCTGGGGGGGGGGGGGGGGGGGGGGGGGGCGGGGAGGGTGATGGAGGGAGACCGGTAAGAGGGAGCCGCAACTACCCGGAGAGGCGGTGATGGTGCCTGGACCAGGCTGCCTCTGGCAGTGGCAGTGGACGGAACGTCCGGATTCTGATGTCTTTTGAAGTTAGAACCCGCAGGGCCTAGGGATGGGACGCGGGCTGTAGCAGCGGGAGGGGGTTCCTGGGCTGGGGCGACCGGAAGGACGCCGTTTCTGGGGCTCAGATCAGGCATTGCCTTCTCGACACGGGAGGCGTCAGACGTGCGTTGGACGCCCTGGTGGAGACGCGCCGCGGGCGGTGGATGGAGGGCGGCGGGCAGCCCGCCTGGCTCACGCCTGTTCTCTGTGTCCCCCCCCCAACACAGCACGAGGCGCTCTCGGAGTACCGGCCCATCCTCTCCGAGGAGCACAGGCTTCGGCGCCACGCCTCGGCGGCCGACAAGAAGCTGGTCCTCATTCCGCTCATCTTCATTTGCCTCCGGGTCTGGAGCACCGTGCGATTCGTCCTGACCCTCTGTGGCTCCCCGGCGGTGCAGTCGCCAGTGCTGGTCGTCCTGCACGTACGCGGGCCTGCCCTCCCCGGTCCTGGGTCCTGACTGCTCTGGCGCTGGGTCCCGTGCCCCTCGCCGCCCCCGCCGCCCCCCCCCTTCCCCCGCCCCTCCTCCAGCCGCAGAGCAGGTGCATCCCAGCGCGCCAGCCAGCCCGGGGCTGGCAGGGATCTCGGATGCACGGTGCCTCCCCCCGCTGCCCGAGACAGGGCTAGCCTCGGTGAGAGAAGGTGGAAGGGCGGTGAGGTTGTCGTGCAGCCCAGGGGCATGAAGGTGCTCCCCCCCCCCCCCCCCCCCCCCCCCCCCCGTGGCCTAGGAGCAGCCCCGGCTGGGTTGACCGATCCTGTCCTTCCCAGCCCAGAAGGCCCTGGGGATACAGGTCTGGGCCAGGCCTGCGCTCCACACCCGCCTCGGGGGGTGGAGGACAGGGCTCTGGGGTCCGCAGCACCTCCCAGCCCCCTTGCGTGTGGGTTTAAGACCCGCCCCCCTCCAGCCGCGGCACTCAGGCCTCTTTCCTCCCTGACAGGGGATCGGGAACACATTTCAGGGCGGAGCCAACTGCATCATGTTCGTCCTGTGCACCCACGCCGTCCGAACCCGGCTCTTCTCTGTCTGCTGCCGCTGCTGCCCTTCCCAGCCTCCCGCCCAGAGCCCGGCTGGCCCTCCCAAGCCTCCTGCGCCCTCCAAGACCGGCGAATCTCAGGGATCCAGACACACCCCAGATGAACTTCCAGTCACCTGAGCTGTTCCCTGCCCGGTTCCGTGCACAGGTGCTGCCTACCTGGGGACAGGTGGTTCCGGGAGTCCCCGCTGCAGGGCGTGCGGCCGGATGGCTGCGGAACTATTAACCTTCTGCTTTTCAAGCTCTTGACGCCCGGTGGGGAGGGCAGCCAGCAAACTCAGCTCCTTCTACCTCCTAGAGCCTCCGGGGGCTCATCCCCACTCACGCCCGCCCGCCCGTGTCCTGCTGCGCTCGCTCGGAGGGGTACTCGTCTGCAGGAGGGTCGGCCGTGAGATTCAGGGCAGCCGGTGGCACGAGGTCACTTTCAGGTCGCCCCGCGGTCCAGCGGTCATCGGCCCCGGGACCGCGCACGGCACTGTTTACAGTTCGAGGGGCCCACGCCTGTGGGGAGGAGAGCACAGTGAGATGTGGATACCGTGCACTCATCCTAAATAAAATGGCAGGGGGTGTCAGAGATGCGTCCCCCACTTAGATGTCGTGAAGCGGATTTTTGGTTTGTCGGGGGGCATTGAGATTTCCGGGAGAGCCCGGCTTTTTTTCGCAGAGAGCTTTGCTCGTCAGTGAAAGAGCCAGTTCCCTTTAAGCAGGTCGAAGGTTTCCCCGGGAGGTTTCCCGGTGACCATGTGAGCCCAACGCAACGGCGCCGGGCGGTCGGTCTCCCTGGGGCCCCCCAGAACCTCTGTATGTATGGGTTGCCAACCCTTGATGCAGATTGTGTCTGAATTTCAAGCACAGGCCGGAACCCAGACCCTCCCTTCACCGGTCACTTACAATACAGGTTCCCTCGTCCAACGCAAGAGCTAGGACGGGGACAGGAAGAGGCCGTTGCAGAGAATCCCCGTGGATGCCCACTGCCCCTCCGGTCTGCCCTTGTGAACACTGAGACGGGGAGGGAGCCAGTTTATTCACTCCCTGCTTTAGTTTTTTTATAGGAAAGGTGACCAGGGAGTCCGTGAATGATCCAAACACGGACTCCAACCTGAAGGGGAAGGTTTGGGGCGTTGGTTGGGGGAAGTGACACATGCATCACGGGAATGACGATTTACATTTAAGAGAAAAGGATTTCAAATAAGCGTCTGTGTCTCTCTCTATATTCACGGCTCTTCCAGGAACAATTTCCTCGCGTTTCAGGAAACAGTTCCTCTGTTAGTCACAGAAATCACCGCAGGAGGCTTGCAGAGGGAAAGCGCCACTTTACCCCACACCTGTCCTTCCCCTGGGCTCCGTCAGAACTCGGCAAAACCGAAACGATCTTCTGAACCTGGAAAACGGTTCTGGATTAAAGCCAAAGCCTCATCATACTGTTGGTTCCTTTTTTTTTTTTTTTTTTAAGTTTATTTATTTTGAGAGAGAGTGAGAGTGCATGGGAGGGGCAGAGAGAGAGGGAGAGAGCCTGACATGGGGCTTGAACTCACGGACCGTGAGGTCATAACCCGAGCCGAAATCAAGAGTTGGACGACTCAGCCACCCAGGTGCCCTGTGGATTCCTATTTTATTCTGTTTTTAAATTTTTTTTTTAACGTTTATTTATTTTTGAGACAGAGAGAGACAGAGCATGAACGGGGGAGGGCCAGAGAGAGAGGGAGACACAGAATCGGAAACAGGCTCCAGGCTCTGAGCGGTCAGCACAGAGCCCGACGTGGGGCTCGAACTCACGGACCGAGAGATCATGACCTGAGCCGAAGTCGGCTACCCAACAGACTGAGCCACCCAGGCGCCCCTCCTAGTTTCTTCTTAAAAGCAAAATCCGTCACAGGAAGACAATGGGAAAGGAAGAGTTGTCGACAGAACTAGGTCCAAAATGCTTTTTTTTTTTTGGTTTCCTTTTTTTTTTTTTTTTTTTAAAGAAAAAGTTTTCTTTATGAAAATCAGCAAGAGGCAGTCATCCCCTTAGGGACTAGAAGCCCCGGGCTGCCCTACAGAAAGCTACTTGTCAGGGGTGCGGTCTCCTTACAGAAGCGGCCACTGTAAGAGGAATCCGGGGTTAAAGACGATACAGCAGGTCCTGGGCACATGGCTCATAAAGACCTTCACATTGGCTTCTAGAATGGAGCATTTAGGAAGCTGCTTGCTGCAAAAAAGAAAACGGTTCCCAGCTGAGTTAGCGTGTGGGGCACGGTGGATGATGTGGGACTAAAACCTCGGAAGGGGGCCCAGAGTCCCGGGCCTAGACGGCAGCGCTGGCTGTCCGCCGCCCGGTGTGACTTCCACGGCACTGGCGAGACCTGGGTGTCCCCAGGCAGGCCGCGGTCAGGAGAGGCCCGCAGAGGGAGTAGGGGCGCAGGAGCATCTCTGGGTGCCTGGGGCTGCCTCAAGTTCTCATCCCTCTTGTCTGATGCCGCTGCTGTGCTGTCTGCTTTTGCAAAACCCACCCACGGGTTATCCCTGGCTATTTCCACTTCAGCTTCCTCCACTGCCCGCCCCGTCTCTGCAGCAGGTGGATGTGTTACTGTAAGCGGTGGAGACCGCGCGGGCAGGGGACAGGCTTGTCCCAGGGGCCGGGTCAGGGGGTGACGGGATTCGGAACTGGATGGTGGCGGCGATGAGGTCGAATCTTAGGACTGTGGGAGGGGCTCCTGCTTCGGATCAAGCAAGAGAGGCTTCGTTCGTCTTCCGCTTCGCTCAGGCGCCAGTGGGTTTCTTTCTCTCCCATCAGCCCTGCTCGTGTCCATCCGCCTACATCCCCCCGTCACGGATGCATAAGAGCCTGGACAGGTGCTGCGGCCCCCTCAGCGGCTCCTCGGCCGGGAGCCCTCTCTTCTCAGGCACTTTCTGAACCTTGGTCTTTGAATCGGGTTCGCCGGGCACTTTCTGTTTGTTTTTGTCATTTAATAAAGAGTAGAATTTGGTCCTGGGCTGAGGGTGCGAACAGCTCTCGCTGTGTGCCCGACAGGAAGAAACGTTTTATACAAACGTCCTGTCCTGGCACAATGAGCGTGCTGTCTTTTGGCGGGTGCAAAACTGTAATGAAACCCTGGGCATCTTGGGTCGAAGCCAAAGTCTTGCTGTTTTTAATGAAATAAAGTAGCTATTTTTCTTTTGCGTGTTTGGTGAACTGACTGCCGGCGATGGGGGTTGGAGCGGTGGGCACAGACTGGCCTGTGCTGTGGGGCGGCTCCAGAACCTTCTACGCGGCTGGGACCTGGAAACAACATCTGGGCCCTTCTCTGTGGGCAAATATAGTCAAGTGGCGGGGGGGGGGGGGGGCACACCGTTGGCACAGCCAGCTTCCGAGTGTGCGTGCTAGGGTCTCAGGTGTATGGGGGGTGGGGGAATGGGGACTGTAGAATAGAGATTTCTGGCCCTGCCCCATAGGAGACCAACAGGCCCAGGTTCCAAGGACTCACGCCTGGAGCTAAACTCTGATTAGTGAGAAGCTCCCGCACCGAGTCACTGACCCTGTCCCCTTTCCTGCACCATTTTATCGTGCCACACTGTGACCCACCGTGATGGCAGCTCCAAGCTTCCTGGTGGCTGGGACGCCAGGGCTGTTCTCTCCAAAACCGGCCGCCAGAGCTGGCCACCTCGTGCGCGCGGCCTGTGCAGCCCATGAAACCCCACGCTCGAGGGGGGGTTTTTGTTTTTTTTTTAACTGCTGCATCCTGGGAACTCCGCTCCCCGAAGCACTGCCTGTGCCTTGGTTCTAGTCTCTGGGTTTTGTGACGTTAAAAGTACATGGCCCGTCGAGAGAATGGGAAGAGAAGCCACAGACTGGGAGGAAACATTTGCAAAAGACACGTCGGGGTGTCTCCGCGAGGTGCGCGGTAGCGAAACTCGTCACCGTGGTCATTTCACAGCATCGCAAACCAAACCACCGTGCCGTATGCCCTAAACATACCGCCACGTAGGTCGGTTATTTATCACCAAGACTGGAAAAAGCAGACACATCTGATAAAGAGCTCATCCAATATACCCAATGAGCTTTTTTTAAAAAAAATTTTTTTTAACGTTTATTTATTTTTGAGACAGAGAGAGACAGAGCATGAACGGGGGAGGGGCAGAGAGAGAGGGAGACACGGAATCTGAAACAGGCTCCAGGCTCTGAGCCGTCAGCACAGAGCCCGACGCGGGGCTCGAACTCACGGACCGCGAGATCGTGACCTGAGCCGAAGTCGGACGCTTAACCGACTGAGCCATCCAGGCGCCCCTTTTTTTTAATGTTTAAGTTTATTTATTTTGAGAGGAGAGGGAGAAAGTGCATATGCAAGCGGGGGGAGGGGCAGAGGGAGGAGAAAGAGAATCCCAAGCAGGTTCCGCACTGTCAGCGCAAAGCCGGATGTGGGGCTCAAACCCACGAACTGCGAGATCATGACCTGAGCTGAAATCAAGAGTCAGACGCTTAACCGACTGAGCCACCCAGGCGCCCCTACAATGAACTCTTAACACATAACACTAAGAATTAAGAAATGGGCCAAAGGGGCACCCGGGTGGCTCTGTCCGTTGAACATCCAACTCTTGATTTGGGCCCAGGTCATGATCCCAGGGGCCCCACATCGGGCTCTGTGCTGAGTGTGGGACCTGCTGGGGATTCTCTGTCTCCCTCTGCCCCTCCCCTGCCTCTCTTTCCAAAATAAAATTTAAAAAGACAAAAAGAAATGGGCCAAAGACTTTGACAGACGCCTCCCCAAAGAAGATGTACACATGGCAAGTTAAGCATGGGCGAAGAGACGCCGCGTCGTGTGTCCTCAGGGAAATGCAAATTAAAACGACGAGATACCACTGCACACCTGTCAGAATAGCCAGACTCCTGCCAACGCCAAATGCTGGCGAGGGTGTGGAGCCACAGGAACTCTCACTCATTGCGGGTGGAACGTATCATGGGAGAGCCAGTTTGGAACGCAGTCGGGCAGTTTCTTATAAGACAAAACACACTTTTGCCATCTGATCCAGCTACGGCGCTCGATATTCACCCGCAAGTTGAAAACCTTCACATCCGCACAAAAACCGTCCCATGGATGTTGGTAGCAGTTTCCCGCGTACTTGCCCGAACTTGGAAGCGACCGAGATGCTCATCAGTAGGCCACTGAGACCATGGGATATCATTCACCACTGAGAAATGAGCTGTCAAGCCTTGAAAAGCCATGGATGATACGCATTTAAGTGAAAAGCCAGTCCGAAAGGCTACGTACAGTACGATTCCAACTCTCAGACATTCTGAAAAGGGCAAAACCGTGGAGGGGTTTGCCAGGGGTTGAGGGAGAGGGAGGGATGAATGGGCAGAGCACGGGATTTTGAGGCCGGTGAGACCACCCCGTATGGTACCATGATGAGGGATACTTGTTCATACACGTTTGTGCAAATTCACACGATGTCCAACACCAAGAGGGGACCCTAACGTTCACCTACAGACTTTGGATGATGGTGGGCCCAAGTGGGTTCATCCAAGGTCACAGACACAGCGCTGTGAGGGAGAGGGTCGGTGGGGAGGCTGTGTGTGTGGAAGAAGGGGGATATGGAAGCCTCTGCACCTTCCCCCTCACTTTTACTGTGAACCTAAAACCATCCTAAGAATCAAAGTCTTAGTAACATTAACGAACTGAAAATACATCGACTAGCCCCTAGGAATGGTTTGCATCTTTTCTTTACATTAAATTTGCTATTAAGATGTCACACATAGGGGCGCCTGGGTGGCTCAGTCGGTTGAGCGTCCGACTTCAGCTCAGGCTGTGATCTCGCAGTTCATGAGTTCGAGCCCTGCGTCGGGCTCTGTGCTGATGCCTCGGAGCCTGGAGCCTGCTTCCGATTCTGTGTGTCCCTCTCTTTCTGCCCCTCCCCCCCCCCCCCCCCCCCGCTCTCTCTCTCTCAAAAATAAGTAAACATTAAAAAAAATTTTTTTTTAAAGATACGGCACACACAAATTTATTTTTTAAATGTTTTTATTTATTTTTGAAGGAAAGAGACAGACAGAGCATGAGTGGGGGAGGAGCAGAGAGAGAGGGAGACACAGAATCCGAAGCAGGCTCCAGGCTCTAGGCTGTCAGCACAAAGCCCGACGCGGGGCCCGAACCCACAAACTGTGAGATTATGACCTGAGCTGAAGTCGGACGCTTAACTGGCTGAGTCACCCAGGCGCCTTAAAACACACACAAATTGAAATAGTATTGAAAGAGCAGCGCCTTAGTCCCACCTCTAGGCGACGACCACTGTGACGGGAGCTGCGGGTTCTGTTTTTGTTTTTAGCTATTCTCTTCTTTGCATTTGCTGCCGTGTCTCTAAACTGGATGCTGTGTGCTTACCTGTTGACAAAACGGAAGAAGCCTGTCCCGCTTATGCTGAGAAATATTCCTGCCACCCTACAGTCCTCCTAGGGCTCCACGTGCCTGTCCCCACCCGTCCTGTCTCCCTTCATCACCCTTCCCTGACTTTCCCACCGGCCCCCTCCCCCTCGTCCTGCTTCGGGAGGTCCTGAGCGCCACCCAAAGCACAGTCTGGCTAGGCGACTCCCAGGCTGAACAGCAAAAACTGTAGGGAATGGCCCAAACCCCCGGTGTGCCCTCTGGCCTCCCCTCACCTGGTCCCTGTCCCCTCTCCGAGCTCTCGCCACCCTCCTCACCCAGCAAGCAGCACGCTCGCTGGTCCATGCTTGTGACGTGCGGGTTTCTTCTCAACACCGACAAGCAATTCTCTGCGCCACCAGCTGCCTGTCCGACGGTTCCATTCAGTTTGACCCCCGTTGGCCTGGAGACAGCGTCGGGTCCTGCAGAAGGAGGGCTCAGTCCCGCAGGACCGCCCCCCACCCCTCAGATGCCAATCTCAAGTCACCTGTGCGTCTGACCGCCCTGCTGTGATCAGGTTCCAACGACCCCATCCTCAGGTTCGGAAACATTTTGCTTGCTCGATTACTGGTTGATTACGAAAAGATATAACTCGGGAACAGCCAGATGGAAATGACTCCTGGGACAAGGAGTCATTTAATTCACTCTCTAGCCCCTCTCCGCTCCCAGGAAGTCAACGGCGGGACTGAATCTCATCCCGGTCTCATCCCTAGCTTACCTAGGGGCTTTTCCAAAAGTCATCCCATGGACATCAATATGCCTTTTCCACTCTCAGTACTTAGGAAATTCTAAGGACTTTAGGATCTGTACGCCAGGGCTGAGACGAAGACCGAATATATATTCCTTATTCAATCACAACCTCTCAGTGCTGTTCCATGCTGTCCTATGCTGTTCCCTCTCCCTGGAAAATCCTTTTTTCCTCTTCCCGTCCGTCCGGCCCTTCACTTCTGCCCAGAGGGCACTTGAGTCTGCGCCAGGCCTTCCAAGCAGACCTCTGGCAAGCAGTGTTTGCAGATACTACTCTTCTGGCCTGTTCCCCCAGAGCCTGCCCTGTTCCTGGCACAGGGTGGGCCTCTATCAGGGGCAGCCCAGCATGCGCCTGGAGCTTAAGCCTTTCACATCTGGAAAGTGAGAAGCTTTGGGGGAAAGGCGGACTGCTTTTTGAATGAAGCCTGTGGGTCCAAAACAAACAACAAAACCGTCAGAATCGCTTCCTGGAGAAGAGTCTAGAATCCAGGCCCCATGAAGAAAGGCTTTGCCTACTGTTACTAGGTCGGACGTTCTTGGTAGCTAATAACTAGCGTTCACTGAGCTCTTGCTTAGGTTTGGGGCCAAATGAGGTAGCCCTTCTCAACATAAAGCCCTGGCCAGCTGCACAGGTTGCAGACCAGGATAAAGAAGAGTACTTTTGTGACAGGGCCTTACTGTATCTCAGGGTGAGAGCGGCAGCAGTGGGACATTAGGTGGTGCTGTTGAAGGTGGGTCCTCAATGTACTTCGATTGGGCAGGGATCAAGAAACCGATGAAATTTGACGTGAGGTCCGCGAGCAAACGGCTAAGGAATCTTGAGACGTCTTTGGTGCAAAAAAGGTTTTCATTAAAGCACGGGACAGGACCCGTGGGCAGGATAGAGCTGCCCCAGGACCCTGAGGAGAGACTGGTTATATACTCTGGAGTTGGGGGAGATAAGGTCAAGAGGAAGTTTCCTAAAGGGATTTTCACATGCTAAAGACTCACAGGTTACTGGAGGCCTAGTTATTGTCAAGCTAAGGTTGTTTTTCCCTCTTAGCAAAGCATTAACATTAAGACAGTAGGGGGTTCCCTGAAGAAATGTTAAATTCTGTATTGGCCTCGAGTATTTGTCAATGGGCTGCAGGTTTTAAGGAAACTTAATTTTCCCCGCATTCCCTTCTCGCCTTTGATCCCCACCTCACTACGGAGGGGAAGGTGATGTTGGGGCTGTGGTTTCCGGACATTAGACTGTTGGTAAGAGTGCCTTTTTCTTGTAATTTACGAAGATTTGTAAACTGATGGAGACTCAGGTCCTGTGATCTCTGTCAGTTCAACCACTTGGGTTCGGTCCTTTGTCCTTGGGCAGCTGAGGAATGTCACGCATGTCCCACCTGGGGCAGGGGAGGGGGTGGAGGGTGCGGGGGTGGGGTGTTGTTAGCTTGCACTTTGCTCTCAGCGTGCTTTATGCTCCCTCTTCAATCTCCGGGCCCACCGTGGGGCTCCAACTCATGCCCCTGAGACCAAGGAGCCAGCCAGGCATCAGGATCTCGATGATCACAGCTTTGGATTAGCCGGCATCTGAGATGAAAATTCAGAGATGGAGTGTTGTTGTTGTTTTAAGTTTATTTATTTATTTTGAGAGCGAGAGAGTGTGAGCAGGGGAGGGGCAGAGAGAGAGGGTCCCAAGCAGGCTCTGCGTTGTCAGCACAGAGCCTGATGGGGGTGAGGGGGGGTGCGGGGGGCTCGATCCCATGACCCCAGGATCAAGGCCTGAGCAAGACCAAGAGTCAACCGACGGAGGTGCCCTGGGGGGAAGGAATGGTGGGCGGCCCCTATTCAGCGAGCATTTGAGAACTCCTCAAGACTATCAGGCTGGAGATCGGAACAGACCCTCCCTTCCGCGAATCCCTTCTATAGCTTTTCTTCTTGTTCCTGGTGGACGGGACAGGATCGGCTGATCCCTGCACTGGGGACAACCAAATACCAGCGAGCAGACCTCCCTGCAGCCTGTCACCAGCCCCAGAGGAAAAGCAGAAGGCAAGGACACAAGGGTGGGGAGTCACGGCAAGGTGCCCAGTGCTGTCTGAAGTTGGCCGAGTGGCCTCACGAGGTAAGAGCCCCGGGGACGCGCGTGCAAGGCCAGAGGGTGACTCTGCCCTGGCCGGAGGCGGAAGCCTCCGGGCTGGTTATCCGAAGAGCAGTGCTTCTCTGATGTTCTGGAGGGCAGAACCACCTGGGACTCTGGGGTGGGGCCTGAGAGCCTGCAGGTGTGGCTGTCCCCTGCCCATAAACTAGCAAAGCCTGGAGGAGACGGGTTCCGGGGGCTTCAAGAGCGGGGGCTGGGGGTCGCGCGGTTGGGCTGCGAGGGGACCTCGAGTGGCCGGGCACCCCCTGTAGGGCTGCTGGCTTCCATAACGTGTGCCTCAGGATCCCAGGTGGGAGCTGCAAGATGCATTTTCTGGCCCTGGGGGGTCACATGGTACTAGATCCCACGGAGGTGCTGTAAGTGTCCAAACGGAGGGGACTGGACGGGGCGGGGGTGGGGGGTGTTGATTTATAGCCTTTGCCGATGCCTGCGATGCTCCCACCAAGGCCGATCTCAAACTCTGGAGGGGGAAATGAGCTTGGGGGGGGGGCAGGGAAAGTGGTGACATCACAGTGCACTTCCTGATTCCACAGAGCTCTTCCCTTCCTACTGCCTGGGAGTTTACGATTCTACAAGTTGTTGATAACGATGCTGACACAAAATAATTGCCCTACGGCCCCCAAACAAATGCTGGCAGGGGGGAGGTTCCCTGACTTCCCTCCCTCCCTAGAAGCCACTTTAGATCCATTTGCAAATTCCTTTCAACATGCCTGGTCTATAAATGTGTCTGCTTTTCTGGATCCTCTTAAGAACCAGTTATAACCTCTGCCTGGGCCCCTGAATAACGGGTTCAAATATTGAACACGTGCTTATTTTTTTGTCTGAACAGGAGTCGTAGGTTTTTACTTTTTCTTGGGAAAATTATCCTTTAACCTTATTAACATGAGGTCACTAAACGGTAGCTGTTAGATCATTAGAGGATATTTCAGTATTCCCTTTTATTAAAGTGAAATTCACATAACAAAATTAACCTTTTATTTATTTATCTTTTTTAATATTTATTTTTGAGAGGGCCTGTGCATAAGCCGGGGAGGGGCAGAGAGAGGGACAGAGAGTCCCAAGTAGGCTCAGATATAAATTAACATTAAAAAAAATTTTTTTTAAATGTTTATTTATTTTTGACAGAGAGTGAGAGACAGAACACGGGCTGGGGAGGGGCAGAGAGAGAGGGAGACACAGAATCCGAAGCAGGCTCCGGGCTCCGAGCTGTCAGCACAGAGCCTGACGCGGGGCTCGAACTCACAGACCGCGAGATCGTGACCTGAGCCGAAATCAAGAGTCAGATGTGTGGGGCGCCTGGGTGGCGCAGTCGGTTAAGCGTCCGACTTCAGCCAGGTCACGATCTCGCGGTCTGTGAGTTCGAGCCCCGCGTCAGGCTCTGGGCTGATGGCCCAGAGCCTGGAGCCTGTTTCCGATTCTGTGTCTCCCTCTCTCTCTGCCCCTCCCCCGTTCATGCTCTGTCTCTCTCTGTCCCAAAAATAAATAAAAAACATTGAAAAAAAAAAAAAAATTAAAAAAAAAAGAGTCAGATGTGTAACCTACGGAGCCACACAGGTGCCCCCCAAATGGACCTTTTTAAAGTGCACGATTCAGTGGCACTTAGCGCGTTCGCAGGGTTGTATCACCACGACTCCAGCTAGGTCTGAAACATTTTAATCCCCACCCCCAAAGGAGATCCCACCCCCATTAAGCCGTCCTTCTCCATTTCCCTCTCCCCCCAGCCCCTGGCAACCACCCACCTGCTTTCTGTCTCTAGGGACTCACCTAGTAGGGGCTTCTCCGATAAGCAGAATTGTTTAACGTGTACCTTTTTGTGCCTGGCTCCTCTCACGTCGCGCGATGGCTTGGAGACTTGCGAAGAGTGTACTTTGGGAAATTGGGGGGGCACCGAGTTGGCTCCGGTGGTTAAGTGTTCGATTTTCGGTTTCAGCTCAGGTCACGATCTCACGGTGTCGTGAGTTCGAGCCCCAGGAGGACTCTGTGCTTGACGGTGTGGAGCCCGCATGGGAGTCTCTGTCTCCCTCTCTCTGCCCCTTGCCCACGTGCGCTGTCTCTCTCTCTCTCTCTCTCTCTCTCCCTCTCTCAAAATAAATAAAGTATTTTTTTAAATGGGATACTTTGTTATTTTTTTTATGGCCGTTAAAAACAAGCTAAAACAAAAAACAAAAACCAGAAAATAAAACCCAAAAGACAAAACACACAAAAACACCCCCAAAATCAAGAGTTGTCTACCTACGGTAACGTACACGCAAGAGAAGCCACTTGGGTCCGTGAGGAGTCTCGGGACCTGGCTTTCACGCTTTCTGCCCGTGATTCTTGGGGGACACACCCGTTTGTGCACGTGAGCTCTGATAAGCAAGGTCAAATTCTGTTCTTGGAAAGAACGCGTAGGAACCTTGTAAAGTTTCAAGTTTATTCACCAGGCGTGTCCGAGTGTGATGGGCAGCCTCCCCGCCCTGGGGACACCTGATAGCATCTTGAGCCAGGTTCCATATCAGAACTCAGAATTGGCTTAAGGAGCGAGAAAGGTAACTTGGTAACTTGGATCCGGGTAAGTTTTCTCCCTCCACCTCCCACCCACGGTGCAGAGTTGACGGGTGGCGGCGGTTGGCCCCCCTGGGCCCGGGGCTCGACGTCTTGTGTGAACAGACTGGACCACCCTCCCACCTCCCCTCACGGCACCGAGAATGCCCTGTGCAAAGCCAAGGAACACCTGGATGGCTAGATCCATGCTAGTTACCTGTTAGTTACTCCTTATCTAAAGCTGGCATGGACCCGACCCGGTCCCTTCCCGCCCCTCCAGGAAGCAAGCCCCATACACACTACACCTGGTAGACGGCCTCATCTTGTACCCCCGGAGGCACACGCAGACATCTCTGCTGTGATGCTGACACCTGTTCCCAAAGAACCCCACATTCTATGTGGTACATAAAAATAACAGGGCCGGGGTGCCTGGGTGGCTCGGTCGGTTAAGCATCCATTTTCAGCTCAGGTCACCATCTCACAGTTTGTGGGTTCGAGCCCCACGTCGGGCCCTGGGCTGCCAGCTCGGAGCCCAGAGCCTGCTTTGGATTCTGTGTCTCCCGCTCCCTCTGCCCCTCCCCTGCTCATGGTCTGTCTCTCTCTGTCTCAAAAATAAATAAAAACATTTTAAAAAAATTGTGTGCTAACATTTACATTTTATGTGAGTAAGAATAATTTGGGAACTGAGATCTGAGGCCCGAATCCTTGACGAGTACTTTCTGCATCGCGAGAGGTCAGAGGAGACCTAATAATAATACATACACATTGTTTCTTGAGAAAGAGGAAAATTGGCTTTGGGTCCTTCTCTCCCTCAATGATAAAATCCTAATAAATTTCCCTGTGACGAACCAACCTTTAGGGACGATGGGGGAGAGAGTCAGAGGCCCCACCAGTACCCACTATGGCCCTGCAACTGTCCCCTTTCCCTTAAAATGTGATTCCTTAGCTCTCCTTCGAGGTAGTTTCAAAACACGTATTTTCTGGGAAATATCTATACACAATGGATTAATCAATGTTGCTCATTACTGTCATTTTATTTTATTTTATTTTATTTTTTATTTTTATTTATTTTTTTTTAATTTATTTATTTTTGGGACAGAGAGAGACAGAGCATGAACGGGGGAGGGGCAGAGAGAGAGGGAGACACAGAATCGGAAACAGGCTCCAGGCTCCGAGCCATCAGCCCAGAGCCCGACGCGGGGCTCGAACTCACGGACCGCGAGATCGTGACCTGGCTGAAGTCGGACGCTTAACCGACTGCGCCACCCAGGCGCCCCTCATTACTGTCATTTTAAACCCATGGCGAAAATAGGCTTCAAGTGGCAGGTTCCTCTCCTGGTCCCAGACCGGGGCTGGGCAGGGGGAGTGAGGCTCCCCACCGCCACCCAGAGTTCAGAAAACCACAAAGACCACTTGCAGGGCGGGCAGTTCAGGCCACACACCCCAAGTCAGCCTGAGGCGGGGGGGGGGGGGGGGGGGGGGGGGGGGGGGGTCTGCCTCTGACCCCTGGGCCAGTCCCCTGTCTGAGTGCCCAGATCCTGGGAGCCCAGGGCCCCTCTATGGCGGGGCGGGGGGGAACGAGACGGCCACCAGAGGTCCCAGGCTGCTGGGCCCAGGGCAGGGAAGGACCACTCAGAGACACAGCACCTGCCTGGAGCCTTCGAGCCCAAGGGGGGGTCTGGGTGAAGGGCGGCCTGGCCACTAGCCCCTCCGCGGGCCGTGCTGGGGCGTTGGTGACACCCAACTGTGCCCACAAAACCCGGGGACCCGCAGGAACCAGGCTCGACCTGGGCAGGTCAAGGAGCCGCACAGGGACCTCCGTGCCACCGCTGCTCAGCGCGCAGGAGGGCAAGGGGCGGCTGGGCCTCACCGGGAGCCAGGATTGCAAACTGCGGCCCGTTTCTTTCTTTGCACAGCTTGCGTCCTTCCTCCTCTTTCCCCCCACCTAAAGTGCATTTTCTCTGGAGAATTTTCCAAAACTCTTTGAAATGACTGGAAACCTCTGGTCTTGCCAAACCTTCTTTGGAAACCGTGGCTATGATCCAGAAAGAAAGGACAGGACGTGAAATTGTGGGGAAGAAATGGCCAATCCTCCCTTGTGAGGGGGGCTTAGGGAACCCCCCCAACCCACACACACGGAGGCCCCTCCAGTCACCCCCTCTCCCCCCCCCCCCCCCCAGTCTCCTGCATGCAGGAGCCCTGGTCACAATTCCCAAGTTTGCTACTGATGCAGGAACAGTGCCCAACACACAGAGGGCTCCCGGTTGACTTGATTTCTGCACCAGGGGAAGGAATGGCCGAATTCACTGCATTTGTCCCACAGCAGATAAAACGGGGAATACATCTTGCAAACATGAAAGCCTGCGGGCCACGTGGGACTCAGCTCCGGATCTTGGCCCCTTGTCCTGGTTCGCTCCACGGAAGCTGCACCCGTGCTGAGCACGGGGTCTGGCCGAGGCCTCGGTCACGCATGGAGGGCCCACAGCAGCAGCTGTGACTCACTTTCCCTGCCCTGTAGATAAAGGCATCCGGACTATCTACTGCCTTTAGAGCAGTAATGATTATACACACTTCGCATCATACACACTCGGTTCCTTACAAAGGAACCGAAACTCTCCGAGCCAGCGTGGCCTGGGTATTCGAGCGGGAGCTGACTCTCTCGGAGAGGTTTGCGGCAGGCTTCCTTTCAGGGACCGCTTCTGAGAAACCTCCTGTGACCCGATCTCTTGCCCTCGTGGGACCGGGAGTGGCGTGGGGCCGGTGGCTTTCCGTGTGCTTGTGACAGAAATAACCCTGCCGGCCTCGCATCACGAGCCTCCTGGTGGAGACTTTCGCAGTGAGGAAGTACCGCCGTCGGGAAGGCTGTGCCTGCCGTCGGGGGGGCGGGGGCGGGGGGCACCCTCTTGCTGAGCTAAACCCCAGACATTGAATTTAGAAAGAAGGGGAAAGAAGACGCACGTCGGGACTCCTGAAAGGGTTATTCTGTGTCGGGCTGGCTGTAAAAAAAACAGGCTATTGGCTGTGACTTGGTGGCCAAAGTACAGCCAGAATGTTTCTGTTCTCCATTCAGAGCACTTGTTAGTCTGGCGGAAAGGAAGTAAAGGGCAAGCCGCACTTTCAGGGCCAGGATGGAGCAGGTTCCGGCCAAGAAGGAAAGGGTAAGCGGGCCCCCCGGGGAAGGAGCTTAGAACAGTCTGCTCAGCGTTGCTGGAGGGGTAGGGGGGGTGGACCATTGGAGGGAACCTGCCCCTCAGAGTTCACTTGCACAGGGACTAGCGGCCAGCTTTAGAGACATTTCAGTTTAGAGATTATTTGGGGATCGTTCTACTGGAACAGCCTTGAAAAGCCCCCGTCACCAAATGGAAGGGACGC
Source organism: Neofelis nebulosa (assembly GCF_028018385.1). NCBI lineage: Eukaryota > Metazoa > Chordata > Mammalia > Carnivora > Felidae > Neofelis > Neofelis nebulosa. The sequence continues at coordinate 216,066,114 of NC_080783.1, forward strand.
AAAGAGTTAATTTGTCCCAACTGGCTTACCCTTAAAAGTTGGAGGTGAAGGGATTCTGAAACCAGCAGCAAAAGCCCTTGTACATGGTTTGTGGCTTATTTTTTTTTTAACGTTTATTTATTTTGAGACAGCGCACTAGCAGGGGAGGGGCAGAGAGAGAGGGAAACACTGAATCCGAAGCAGGCTCCAGGCTCTGAGCTGTCAGCACAGAGCCCCACGCGAGGCTCAAACCCATGAACTGCGAGATTGTGACCTGAGCTGGTCAGAGGCTTGACCGACTGAGCCACCCAGGCGGCCCTGATTTTGGATTTCTTTTGATTTGGGCTTCAGAAGGTTTTCACTGGGCTTTTCAGCAAGTCGCACGGCTGGGCCAGCGTGGGAAGAAGGTGGGCTCGGAAAAGACCGTGCAAGACCCAAATCGAATTCAAATCTGCAGTGGAGATTCCCTTGTTTCAGAGACAGATTTTTCTGGACCTCGTTCCACCCCCCCCCCCCCAGCACCGCCCCACTCCCTCGATTGACGAAAATGCATAACGACAGAAAGATAATAGGAATGTATTATGAATGCTTTGAAAGGATTTGTGTCTTATTCATCACAGCAGCATTTGCTTGTATTTATGGAGGCAGAGGCACATATTTGTGCAAGTTATTATTTAATCCGTCCTGGACGGAAGACCATGTCCACAGGCAGGTCAGGAGCACGCCCTGAAGCTTGTAGGTTCCGAGCGTGTTTGGGAGATGGTTTCATTCCTGTTCCATCCTATTCTAGCTGTGGGAACTTGGGCAAGTTATTTCGCTGTTCCGTGCCTCAGTGTTCTCATCTGCGAAATGGGGATAATAACCATACCACCTCATAGGGCTGCGGGAACAGTGAAATGGGGAAATGCATGTAAATTACCCGGCCCATAGTGATTCCCCCATAAATGTTATTGCTTTCGATCATCCTTTCGAGCAGGGCACTAATGACATTTGACGCCGGATGATTCTGTGCTACGGGGGACGGGCCTGCGTAAGGCAGGATTTTCAGCAGCATCCCTGGTCTCCACTCGTTAGATGCCAGGAGTGCTCTTGTCCCGTGAGAGAGAGAGCTTTCGAGGTTACTGAGTGCCTTCGCGTGGACCTTGGTGGACTCTCGCGGCAACTAAGAAAGTGTTAGACCTCTCAGGCGCGGTGCCCCTCTATTTTATAGGAAAGGGGCTATGAGGGAACACGGCCGGAGGGGCTTGGGAGTCAGGAGAGACCCTGGTGTGATCTGTGCCCTCTCCGCAAAGAGAGGTGCACTGCCTGACGGTCCCCCCACGTGAGGCTGCAGAAAAACAGAAATGCCCCTGCATCGTGGGCCCTGAAAAGCAGCAATCCATCTTGAAAGGAAATGGTTAAAACGGTCACATGCAAAAGGTCGGGGCTGATTATAGTCACCTGCCCCCTGGGAGGAAGGAAGCCCCTCCAATGTCAGGGGGGATGAAAGTGTCCCCTTCCCGGCTGCCTGAGGGCAGACCTGACCCTTTGGACAAAAGCCAGGACGGGTGCTGGGTTTCCTGAGAATCCTGATGGCTGCTTGCAAGAACCCGCAGATCTTTAAGTGAAGTCCAGGGGGGATTCAGGAGCCCGGGGAAGCTTGCAGAAAGCTGGCGCTGTGCGGGCTGGGCTGGGGGGTGGGGGGCGGGGTACAGCTTTCTGTACCCTCCCCCCCATTGGCTGTGTGACCATGACCTCAGTGGCCTTTGGGTTCCTCATATGTAAAGAGAAAAAACCAGAATCTGACCAATGTGCATCAAGGACTTTCTGCGCAGAAAAAGTACTCTTGGCCTGGAGGGGGGAACAAATAGATAAGGAAAAAAAATATGCCAAGTGTTTTAGAAACGGAAAACGTGTCCTTTCTTTCTTTTTTTTTAAGTTTATTTATTTATTTAATTTATTTTAATAGTTTAAGAATATTTTTAATGTTATTTTTGATAGAGAGAGAGAGAGAGAGAGAGAGAGAGAGAGGATCCAAAGCAGGCTCCAAGCAGACAGCAGAGAGCCTGACGTGGGGCTCGAACTCACGAACCGTGAGATCGTGACCTGAGCTGAAGTCGGAAGCTTAACTGACTGAGCCACCCAAGTGCCCGAAGTTTATTTATCTATTTTTGAGAGACAGAGCAAGCGCATGTGGGAGAGGGGCTGAGAGAGACAGAGAGAGAGAGAGAGAGAGAGAGAGAGAGAGAGACAGAGGGAGAGAATCCCAAGCAAGCTCCATGCTGTAAGCACAGAGCCCAGTGTTGGGCTCGAACTCACCATCCATGAGACCATGACCCGAGCTGATCTCAAGAGTCAGACACCTAACTGACTGAACTTCCCAGGCGCCCTGTAAACACATCCTTGTGGGCGTGTGCCTCCATCAACAACACATCTAGCATCATAGTAACTTCCCTCTGGTTCTATCATTGTTCATAATAATGATAGCAAACCTGTGGGTGGCACTTTCTACAAGCCAGACGGGGCTCCAAGTGGTTTTCTTAGAACTCATTTTCTTAGAACTCCTTCATTCTTCACCTCAGTCCTATGAGGGAGGGAGTATCATTGTCCCCATTTTACAGGTGAAGGAGCTGAGACACAGAAGTTCAGTGACCGGCCCGAGGCCACACGGCCAGCCGCAGGAGCACAGGACCTGATGATCCCAGGCTCTCGGGCTGCCCCCACTGTGCTCTAAACCACCACAGCCACAGCACAAGGCACCTCTCCTCTGTCCCCTCACCACCGAAGCCCCACTTTCTGTTTGAACTTTGGGATCAGGAGTGTGAGAAAGTGACTCAAAGAGTTAATAATTCATAGGAGCTAACTTTTCTGGAGATGCTTGCGTTCTAACAGAGATTACTGAATGGATCTTGGAAGAAAATCCCCAAGGGACCCCGTTTGGGCAGGGCTCCCTTTCTCAGTGGCCTTGAATGACACTGTGCCCCGGGAGGACCGGCCTCGAAGGTGGCTATTTTATTAAGTCTCAAAAAGGTACTCAGCATTATGGAACAGGAAGCCAGCTCACTATGGGCGTGAGGAATGTGGGATTTCTCCAGAAAGCAGAGCTGAGTCATGGCTCCCCTTGGCCTCTGAGGAGACCCCCCCCCCCCAACCCCCTGGCTCATGTCTGAAGGCCACCGGGCCATGCGTCATTTTTACAGGCTGCTGGGGGACCTGGAATCCTTTGCTCTCCCTCATGCCCTAATCTAACCCAGTGCTAAGTCTTTTTTTTTTTTTTTCCCTCCCTCCTGGAAAGTAAAAAAGAAGAAGAAAGAAAGCTTAAACCCTGGCTTTCTTTTCCACGCCTTTTTAAATATAGTCCCTTTGCTGAGACTAGGGAGGGGGCGCTGTGTTTTGTTTTCTTTGTAGAGCTCACTACAGTTACACTTAGTATGGTAAAGTTACAGTTCATTTAAATTATTCAATTATTATGTACTTTTGTATCTTTATTTTTTCCTTTCTAGAAAAGTGTGTTTATTTTTGAGAGAGAGAGAGAGAATGAATGCCAGTGGGGGAGGGGTGGAGAAAGGGAGACAGAAAGAGCATCCCAATCAGGTTCTGCACCCACTTGTGCAAAGCCCCCTGTGGGGCTCAATCCCATGAACCATGAGACCATGACCTTTGCTGAAACTAAGTGTTAGACACGTGGGACGCCCGGGTGGCTCAGTCGGTTGAGCGTCCGACTTCGGCTCAGGTCATGATCTTGCAGTTCATGAGTTCGAGCCCCACGTCGGGCTCTGTGCTGACAGCTCGGAGCCTGGAGCCTGCTTCGGATTCTGTGGCTCCCTCTCTCTCTGTCCCTCCCCTGCTCACGCTCTCTCTCTCTCTCTCTCTCTCAAAAATAAAGAAAGATTAAAAATTATTTTTTAAAAAGAGTCGGACACTTAACCAAATGAGCCACTCGGGCACCCCAGTTTATTTTATTTATTTAAAAATTTTTTTATTTTAACTTTTTTTTAATGTTTATTTATCTTTGAGAGAGAAAGAGAGAGAGAGAGTGTGTGCTAGTGGGGGAGGGGCAGAGAGAGAGGGAGACACAGAATCTGAAGCAGGCTCCGGGCTCTGAGCCATCAGCACAGAGCCCTATGCAGGGCTCGACCTCAGGAACCATGAGATCATGACCTGAGCCGAAGTCGGATGCTTTACCAACTGAGTCACCCAGGCACCCCAATTTTTTTATTTTAGAGTGAGAGCAGAGGAGAGGGGCAGAGGGAGAGAGAATCTTAAGCAGACTGCACATCAGCACAGAGCCTGACGCGGGGCTCGATCCCACAACCGTGGGATCATGGCCTGAGCCTAAATCGAGAGTCGGGCACTCAACCCACTGAGCCACCCGGGCGCCCCTATTATGTATTTTTTTAAACGTCTGCCTTCCACATTGGACCCTGGTGTTGGAGGGCAGCTGATCTGCTCACCAGACTGGCGTGGCACCTGGACTACGGTCAGCTGTCAACCACTTTGTTTAATGAACGAAGGCATTCGGACCGGCAAGGTCAGTGAGAACCTCCCGGAATGGCTTTGCTGTTTCCCCAGAGGGGAACCCCTTGACCCGTACGGGTCTGTAGAATGTGGCCGCGTCTTGAACTCGAGGAGGAAGATGGACCTTAGATGTTAAACCGTAGGCTCTGTGCTTAGAGATTCTATCTGCGACCCGCGTTCCTCCTGGTCACGTTCACTGGGACCCCACGGAGGCAGTCGGGCCGCGGACTGTCCACGGTGCCCGCCAGCATCCCCCATTCTGGGGCACCAGCCAGCCCCCCAGCAGCGCTTGGCCACGGACTCCAGGCCGTAGGACCCATCGAGGTGGGAAGTGGCCGAGAGTTGCACTTGGCAGAATGAGGGAAGCCTGTTGTGTTTCTAGTTCATCGTTTACCTGGAAGAGAATTAAAGAGGAAAACTGTTTATCAATTTTCTCCTTCCTTCTCTCCTCCTCCCTCCCTCCCTCCCTCCCTTTCTTTCTCTTCTTCCTCCCTCCCTCCCTTTCTCCCTCCCTTTCTTTCTTTCTCTTCTTCCTTCCTTCCTCCCTCTCTTCCTCCTTTTCTTTCTTTCTCTTCTTCCTTCCTCCCTCCCTCCCTTCCTTCCTCCCTCCCTCCCTCCCTCCCTCCCTCCCTTCCTCCCTCCCTTCCCCCCTCCCTTCCTCCCTCCCTCCCTTTCTTTCTTTCTCTTCTTCCTTCCTTCCTCCCTCTCTTCCTCCTTTTCTTTCTTTCTCTTCTTCCTTCCTCCCTCCCTCCCTCCCTCCCTTCCTCCGTCCCTCCCTCCCTCCCTCCCTTCCTCCCTCCCTTCTCCCCTCCCTTCCTCCCTCCCTCCCTTTCTTTCTTTCTCTTCTTCCTCCCTCCCTTCCTCCCTCCCTTTCTTTCTTTCTCTTCTTCCTCCCTCCTTCCCTTTCTTTCTTTCTCTTCTTCCTTCCTTCCTCCCTTCCTTCTTCCCTCCCTCCCCTCCTTCCTCCCTCCCTCTCTCCCTCCCTTCCCCCCTCCCTCCCTCCCTTTCTTTCTTTCTCTTCTTCCTTCCTTCCTTCCTTCCTCCCTTCCTCCCTCCGTCCCTTCCTCCCTCCCTCCCTTCCTCCCTTCCTCCCTCCCTCCCTTCCTCCTTCCCTCCTCCTCCCTCCCTCCCTTTCTTTCTTTCTTTCTCTTCTTCCTTCCTCCCTCCCTCCCTCCCTTCCTCCCTCCCTCCCTCCCTCCCTTCCCCCCTCCCTTCCTCCCTCCCTTTCTTTCTTTCTCTTCTTCCTCCCTCCTTCCCTTTCTTTCTTTCTCTTCTTCCTTCCTTCCTTCCTCCCTTCCTTCTTCCCTCCCTCCTCTCCTTCCTCCCTCCCTCTCTCCCTCCCTTCCCCCCTCCCTCCCTCCCTTTCTTTCTTTCTCTTCTTCCTTCCTTCCTTCCTCCCTTCCTCCCTCCGTCCCTTCCTCCCTCCCTCCCTTCCTCCCTTCCTCCCTTCCTCCTTCCCCCCTCCTCCCTCCCTCCCTTTCTTTCTTTCTTTCTCTTCTTCCTTCCTTCCTTCCTCCCTTCCCCCCTTCCTCCCTCCCTCCCTTTCTTTCCTTCTCTTCTTCCTTCCTCCCTCCCTTTCTCCCTCCCTCCCTCCCTTCCCCCCTCCCTCCCTCCCTCCCTTTCTTTCCTTCTCTTCTTCCTTCCTCCCTCCCTTTCTCCCTCCCTCCCTTTCTCCCTCCCTCCCTCCCTCCCTTCCTCCCTCCTCCCCCCCTTTCTTTCCTTCTCTTCTTCCTTCCTCCCTCCCTTTCTCCCTCCCTCCGTTCCTTCCTCCCTCCCTTCCTCCCTCCTTCCCCCCCTTTCTTTCTTTCTTTCTCTTCTTCCTTCCTTTCTCCCTTCCTCCCTCCCTTTCTTTCTCTTCTTCCTCCCTCCCTCCCTCCCTTTCTTTCTTTCTCTTCTTCCTTCCTTCCTCCCTTCCTTCTTCCCTCCCTCCCCTCCTTCCTCCCTCCCTCCCTTCCTCCCTCCCTTCCCCCCTCCCTCCCTCCCTCCCTTTCTTTCTTTCTCTTCTTCCTTCCTTCCTTCCTTCCTCCCTTCCTCCCTCCCCCCCTCCTCCCTCCCTCCCTTTCTTTCTTTCTTTCTTTCTTTCTTTCTTTCTTTCTTTCTGTCTTTCTTTCTTTCCTTCTCTTCTTCCTCCCTCCCTCCCTCCCTCCCTTTCTTTCTTTCTTTCTCTTCTTCCTTCCTTCCTTCCTCCCTTCCTCCCTCCCTCCCTCCCTTCCCCCCTCCCTCCCTCCCTTTCTTTCTTTCTCTTCTTCCTTCCTTCCTCCCTTCCTGCCACAAAATCAAACAATAGAACAGTCATAGGGGAGTGGTCTTTGTTTTGTTCTCCACTGTATCCCCAGCACTTAGAACCCTGTCTGGATGCTCCACATGTTGAAGTGAGTGAGTGCCCAGAGCGCTCTGTCCTGCGTCTCCGGTGGGGGTGTGTGCACGTGGATGTGCCTACTTGCGCACCCCCTGCCTTTAGAAGTCACAGGACAGCGCGGCAGAAGCCCTGGAACCCGCTTTCTCTCCTGGGTGCCATCGCCCCCACTTTTGTCACCTGTGCCCCACGCCGGCTCCGGGGGATGGTGGGGACTAAGGGAGACTGGAAACCAGAGCCCATGGCTCTTACCTGGCTTACCAGAAACTTTCTGCTGAATTAACCGTCTTTTAAAATGTTTATTAGAGAGCACGAGTGAGCAGGGGAGGGGGCAGAGAGAGAGGGAGAGAGAGAATCCCACACAGGCTCCGCGCTGGCAGACCTCAATCCCATAGTCCCTGAGACCCCGGCCTGAGCCAAAATCGAGTCAGGTGCTTAAGGGACTGAGCCACCCAGCCGCTCCTGAATTAGCCATTCCTCAATCCATTTGGTGGGGGGAGGAGGAGGGTGAGGTTTCATTTATTGGGGGCTCCTGCTGTGCAGAGGGCTAACCAGCTCGGGCTCCCCAGAGCACCACAACAAGGCAGGAATGACCACCGGCTCTCTGCCTGCCCTGGTCCTCACTTACCCCTCTGCAGAGCTGGTACCCTCTTTGGATTAGGCGGCGGGGGGGGTGCACCCAGAGGAAGACCTGAGGCCCTGCCCTGCCAGTGGCGGGGAGGGCACGTGTCCCCTGGACTGGGCCTCCGTGGGAATACGTGCGTGAAGGTGCTTCAGCGGCCGCCTCCGAGAGCCCCATCCAGGCCCCAGTCAGTGGATTCACCTCCACGGCTAACCGCTCTCGTAATTACACCTTGCGACGGCTCTGAGGGAGTGTTATGACCCTCCTTTGGAAGATGAGGAAACTGAAGACTGTAGCGATGAAGCTGGAAAGTGGCAGTGGACACGTGCGAGATGAAACCTGTAGATTCCAAGAGAAAAGCTTTTTTCACTTCGATTTTTCTCCGGCTTTCCATGACTTTGCTAATGACCTTCCTCTGGTCGTCGAAAAGATTGCCTTCTGTGCGTATTCAGTTTCCTCGTGGGTGAAAGGGGAATGTTAGCACAGAATGCATGTGTGTGAGAGGCCCCAGAAATCTGTATTTAAATGTTTTCCCCGGGCGCCTGGGTGGCTCAGTCGGTTAAGCGTCAGCTGTCGATTTCAGCTCAGGTCACGGTCTCACCCTTTTGTGACCTCGAACCCCACGTGGGGCTCTGTGCTGACAGCGTAGAGCCTGCTTGGGATTCTCTCTCTCTCTCCTTCTGTCTCTCTCAAAATAAATAAGTAAACTTAAAAATATATATATTTTTTCACCCTGCCTTTCATCTGTTACAGCAAAAGTCCAAAGGCTAAAGGAAGTTAATCAGAGGCCCTAAATAAACGATGAAAACTTTCCCATTCTGGGGCACCCGGGTGGCTCAGTCGGGTAAGCGTCCGAATTCGGCTCAGGTCATGATCTCTCGGTTCATGAGTTCAAGCCCCGTGTCGGACTCTGTGCTGACAGCCTGGAGCCTCTTTCAGATTCTAGGTCTCCCTCTCTCTGCCCCTCCCCCACTCATCCCTTCGTGTCTCTCTCTCTCTCTCTTTCAAAAGTAAATAAACATTAAAAAATTTTTTTTTCCCTTTCTCTCCTCCCCGATATTTAGGGGACTTTGTGTTTAAGGCAGTACTGAGTGAATTTGCTACGGTCAGCAAATACAGCCACACGTCAGGAATGTTAAGGAAACAATTCGGACATTACAGTGTTGGAGGAAATGACCCTTCCGGGTCTTTCTGACCTAGCGATTCTCATCCCCCCACCCCCTTCCGGCCAATCAGTGGGACATGTATAGTGCCTGGAGAACTCTGGGTTGTCGCAGGTAGGGGAGGGATGGCCCTCCAGTGCATATAGGACAGCCCCCCAGGGCAAAGAATTAACTGGCTCTAAGTGTTGGGGTTGAGGGAATCTTTTTTTTTTTTAAGGTTATTTATTTATTTTGAGAGAGAGAGAGAGAGAGAGAGAAAGCACTGGCAGGGGAGGGGCAGAGAGAGCGAGAATCCCAAGCAGGCCCCGCACCGTCAGCGCAGAGCCCGACGCGGGGCCCGAACTCACGTGAGCCTGAGCCGAAGTCAGACCCTTAACCAACTGAGCCTCCCAGGAACCCGGAGGGAAGCTTTTCTGCCAGGTTAGATAGTAGAGAGTAGGCACAGGGCGCCCTCGAAAGACTCAGGATCTTCGGATTCTCTCCCGTCCTTCTAGAAGACTTCAGGGTAAAGTAGGGGTTCTCATGAACCGCAGCTGCTTTCTGTGACCTAAGTCAGGGTCTCTCCTCCCGCAGAGGCTGACCCTTGTGCTTTGCCTGGCAACGCTGATTGCTGCCTTTGGGTCATCCTTCCAGTATGGGTACAACGTGGCCGTCATTAACTCCCCTGCCCAGGTAGGTCGTTGGGGTGCATGAGACACGCCCCCCACCCCCTGTAAACGGGAGGGGGTTTTGGAGCAGCCACCAAGGTGGTAGTGAGTGTACACTGGTGCACACAGTGGGTCTTCAGGTAACAGGGACGCACGGCCCAGGGCCTTGGGGATGAACCCGGCCCCGGCCTTGGCTTCTCATGGAGCGCCAGGCCTGGCTGGGTGCCCCGGGGTTGGCCTCGGGGGTGCGGCTGGGGGCTCTGGTCTTCTGTGGCCTCGTGCTCCCCAGACGAGTCTGGAGGATCAGGGGTCATGCAAAGGACCGGAGGACTGGAGTTAACAACATCCTGGGCCGCGTGCACATCGGAGGCCCAGACAGCCCTCCCCGCGGGCGGCCCTGCTAATTGCTTGGTCCCTACTCCCTTTCTTCCCCCGACTGGTGTTGGCGTCTTGGGCCCCGGTCATCCAGCAGGCGGCCTGACCGCGTAGGTGCTTCCGTCTGCAAAGCCAGGTCCAGGTACACGGGCGCTCTGCTCTGCTTTGTTCTACAGTTCATGAAAACGTTTTACAACAAGACCTACTATGAGCGGAACAGTGACTACATGGACGAGTTTGCCTTGACGTTGCTGTGGTCTGTTTCCGTGTCCATGTTTCCCTTCGGAGGCTTCGTCGGGTCCCTCATGGTCGGCCCCCTGGTGAATAACTTTGGCAGGTAAGGAAAGGTGCGTTTCCAACTCCTATAGCTCCCAGACCCCATCGGTTTAAAACGCAGGCCTCAAGCTGAAATTGTCTGTTTGTAAAACTAGGTACTAACCGCTGTGATGATTGCTGATGTCTCATATGGTCTTAAGAAGACCAGATGTTGACCTGGGGACGCAGCAGGATCTCGGGGCGACAAGTGGGAGCGATGGGTGTCAGAATCCGGGGCAGACCCAGAAAGACCAGAAAGTGCTTGGGAGGTCAGAACTCCCTCTCTCTGTTCTCTTGCCCTACGGGTCTTTTCCTTACCAGAAACCAAAAACAAGTTCTGCCCTCTTCGTTTGTTTTTTGGTTTTGCCTTTATTTTATTTTTTTAAAGATTTTTTAAAGTTTATTTACTTTGAAAGAGAGGGTGTACGTGAGTGGGAGCGGAGGAGGGGCAGAGAGAGAGAGAGGGAGAAAGAGAATCCCAAGCAGGCTCGGTGCTGTCAGCACGGACGCGGAGCTCGAACTCACAGATTGTGAGATCGTGACCTGAGCCAAAACCAAGAGTCAGGTGCTTACCAACTGAGCCACCCAGGCATCCCCTCCCTTTTTTATTTGCCTTTAAAAGAGTCAAACACCAGATAATATGGCCAAGGTGTCAATCCCGATGTAGATCATAAGTGTTCTTAAGCCCTGCCTCCCAAACTAACACAAACTCACTACTCTGTTCTTTCACCTCGGGATCAAGTAATAGGCTAAATTGGGTCCAAATTAAATGCCTGTAAAACCCTGAAATGGCTGAGATTAATGTCAGGCACTCGACTGTGAAATCCTGTAGACCCAGGACACCTCTCACCGTGAGTGTTCTGGATGTCAAGGGCTGAGCTTGTATCTTTGCCCCCAGTTCCAGAAACATTAGAGATTCTCGTTCCGTAGTTGATTCCAAAAAAGGTCCTTAAGACATCACACCCCCTTGTGTAAATTCCATGGGCATGAGAGAGAGGCCTTGTTATGAACACTATTAAAGAGCTCCTCCCCGGGGCGCCTGGGTGGCGCAGTCGGTTAAGCGTCCGACTTCAGCCAGGTCACGATCTCATGGTCTGTGAGTTCGAGCCCCGCGTCAGGCTCTGGGCTGATGGCTCGGAGCCTGGAGCCTGTTTCCGATTCTGTGTCTCCCTCTCTCTCTGCCCCTCCCCCGTTCATGCTCTGTCTCTCTCTGTCCCAAAAATAAAAAAAAATTTAAAAAAAATAAACGTTGAAAAAAAAAAAAAAAAAAAGAGCTCCTCCCCACCAGCCCCCTTTCCCTGAGCACACAGACGCCGGCCAGGTAAGATCTCTTCTCACCACAGATCTTGCTAGGTTGAGAATCAAGGCCAGAACCCAGTGCCTTCTCCAGTATTTTTCAAAAAGAGTCTGAAACTAGCAACATACAACCTCTGGTTTGGGAATCTAAGATCCTAAGGCCTTCCTGGAAGGTTGGTGTTGAACTCAACCGTTCTCCCTAGGGGCCCCGGGGACCAGGACATCAAATGAGGTCACAGATCTGCAGGACAAGTCTCCTCCGAGTGAAGGACTTACCGTTTTGGTCCACGGAGGCAACGGACAGTCACTTGTCCAGCTTTCTGCTTTGGAATGTGATAAGTTTTTGGGGCACCTGGGGGGCTCAGTCAGTTGAGCATCTGACTTGGGCTCAGGTCATGACCTCTTGGTTCGTGAGTTCGAGCCCCGCGTCGGGCTCTGGGCTGACAGCTCGGAGCCTGGAGCCTGCTTCGTGTTCTGTGTCTCCCTCTCTCTCTGCCCCTCCCCTGCTCACACTCTATCTCTCTAAAAAATAAACATTAAAAAAAAAAAAAAAAAAGAATGTGATTAATGTGGTTTTCTGAAGAACCTGTTCCTGAAATAACCGTAGCAACTAACAGTTGACTGATGGGTTGACTTTAGGGTTATTAATTCCCCTAATCCCTACAAAAGCCCCATCATCTCCTTTTTTAAAATGAGAAAACAAGGCACAGAGAGATGCTGTAACTTACCCAAGATTATACAGCTGGGAGGAAATTTCACCCCCCTGCATGTCCCGAGTAACTGTTACTTCAGGCAAGTATCTTAATCTGTTGCTTTATTTTTAATCATATCCATAGTATCTTTTTCACACGAGATGTTTAAACGTTCGAGTGGTCAGATTTAACTCTCGGTTACGGTTCTTGACTTTTGCGCCTGAAGACGGCCTTCCCTACCTGGAGTCCCATGGATAGCCTTCTATAGTTCTAAAAATAATGTTATAATTCTGTGTTTCGCAGGGAGATCTGGCGTTTTATCTGGTGTGGTGTTTTAACATTGAAAGATTCGCATATATGCTGTTGAATTCGATCTGCTACTATTTCGTTTAGGACTTCTCCCTCTATGTGGTCTAAGTGGGGTTGGCCTATGCGATCCTTCTAATATCATTCCCTGATCTGAGCCGCAGGATTACACTAGAATCATGCGAGCGTATGGTTTCCGGAACCCGTCAGCGTATCGTAGCAGGCGGCCCTCTTCCTCTGCTCCCCACCGCTGACGTGCTCTGCACTGTGGTCATTGCCGTTGGCTCCCACAGAGAATGTTCCCGCCGCAGGCTGTGCACTTGACCTCCATCGGTCTCCATCACAGCGTCAAACAGCAGCAAAGGCCACTGCTGTAGCCGGGCAGACCCTTGGTGAACATCTGCAAAGACAACAGCTGAACCCTTAACCCAAACTAACTAAGATTTCGTCCTCGGCAGGAAAGGGACCTTGCTCTTCAACAACATCTTTTCCATAGTGCCTGCCGTCTTAATGGGGTGCAGCAAGGTCGCCGGGTCTTTCGAGATGATCATTTTGTCCAGACTTTTGGTGGGAATGTGTGCAGGTAAACGGTGCTACGTGCGACACCTCTGTCATTCAGGATAATTGAGGAGGAGGGGGAGGCGGGGGCAGACGCCGGGGTCTGGATCGTTCTGGAACCGCTGAAGCACATAGACACGAGCTGTTCCTCTGTCCCGACACTTCTCAGATGCAGTCAAGGGACCGAGCTTCGCTGTGATGCTTCCTGCAAAGAGAGCTGTTCTGTGAAAGACAGAAATCCAGAGTCCTGTTGGCAAGGGCACTTCCTTTCCTTTCCTTTCCTTTCCTTTCCTTTCCTTTCCTTTCCTTTCCTATCTCCGTGTTTTCCCAGCTATAGGTGGGGCCAGTGAGTGTGTGGTGCCCCTGATTAGTGAGCAGCTTTTCCTTTTCTTTTTCTCTTTTTAAGTTTATTTATTTATTTGGGGGAGGGGGAGGGGCTCCTGCCCGAAGCGGGGCTCGAGCTCACAAACCGTGAGATCATGACCTGAGCCGAAACCACCAGTCAGATGCTTGACGGACGGAGTCACCCAGGTGCCCCAGCATTTTCTTTTTCTAGGCAGAGTATAGACTGTGTCGTGTGCAGTAGGGGCAAGGGCGGTCTTCGGAAACTTGTTTCGGTGACTTATCCGTATACGTGGGTGAGAACCAGGTTGCAACGTTAAACGTGTCTCCCCATTTTTACCATGGGTCGTGGTCAAAAACGCATGAGAAACAATCTAATGTAGGAATCCCTCCGCCCAAGAAGAGTTAATGATAGCAACCTGTCACCTTCTAGAGGGAATGTGAAGTTTGCAGAAGGATTTTTAGGGGTTCTTTTCACCTATTCCTCCAGGGTCCACCTGCTGAAGAGGGTAACACTCACTCGCCTGAGGTCTCTGGTCTCGTAACCCCCGGAGCTGCTTTGCAAACCCTCCAGAGCTATGGCCCCCCGGGCCGCACTCTGGTGGTCGTAGAAAACTCCCCCGTGATTCCTTCCAACCGAAAAGATGTGGTTAAAGCCACGCCTGTGGCCTTCCCCCCACGTGGCATTCTTTTGTAGACTGTGTTTCCCAGGGCTGGAGGGGGCAAGTGGGACACCCGCCCTCAGGGCCGTGCACCTTCAGGGCGGGCGCCCCCAAAGGGCTGCATCCTGGGCGCCTCGTCAAGCAACCCTGCACCCGGCCCTGGCATTGGCAACCAACTCTCATTTTCTGCCTCCAAACACGGGGATGGGGTGAGCGGATGATTTGGCCTGATGTCCGCAAACCCCTCAGCTGGCCCTCCTGGGCGGTGGGGGAGAGGGCGAGGAGCCCGGTGTTGGGGGAAATGGCAAGGAACTGCGAGGCTGGGGGACAAAAGAGGAAATCAGCCTCCCTGAAGAGAGAAGAGGTCATGTCCCGGAGGGAATGATGGGCCCCATGGCAAGCGTCGCCCTACTGCTTTCCCTGAGAGAGCCTGGACGGGTCTCTGCCACCTTGGTCTGGCCCTGCTCCCGCCTCCCACCTCCCCCTGCAGCGGGGCTCCGCTAATAAAGAATAGACGATTCCGGGGCGCCTGGCTGGCTCAGTTGTTCAGCGTCCAACTCTTGACTTCGGCTCACGATCATGGTCATGATCTCACGGTTCGTGAGTTTGAGCCCTAGCGTCAGGGTCTGCACTGTCAGCAGAGGCTGCCTGGGATTCCCTCTCTCTCACGCTCTCAAAATAAATACATTTAAAAAAAGGAAAGAAAGAAAAAAACAAACGATTCCTGGAAGTCACCGGCAGTGGACAGGTGCAGGCAGGCACTTTTCTCTTGACCGTCCAGCACTCCAGAGTTGGTTCCCACAGGGAGATATTAGGCTCCAATAGTTAACAAATCACCAAAACCCCAACCTTTACTCTTAAACAAGCATTACTTCTAAGTCCGTGGTTCTCAAACTTTTTGGCCTCAGGATCTTCTTTCTTTTCTTTTCTTTTCTTTTCTTTCTTTTCTTTTCTCTTTTCTTTCTCTTTCTTTCTTTCTATCTTTCTTTCTCTTTCCCTCCCCCTCCCTCTCTTTCTCTTAGGTGTTTTTATTATAGCACAGGGACAGGACCCATGGGCAGAAAGAGTTGCTGCCTCAGGACCTTTTTACACTCTTAAAATTATTGAGGGCCCCGAAGAGCTTTTGCTCGTGTGGGTTGTATTGGCCAATATCTACCATTTACAAATTGCAGCCAAGAAATGTTCGTTTAATTCATCTAAACGGCAACAATAAGCCTGTCACACGTCTCAGTGAAAATAGGCGTATATTCTGAAACAAAGAGTTTCAGCGAGAAGGGTGGCATTGCTTCACGGGTTTACAAATGTCTTTAATGTCCCGCCTCATAGAAGATGGCTGGCTTCTCAGACCTGCTTCTGTGTTCTGCTGGCCATGACCTCACACGGTGGGGAGCCTCTGGAACACTCCACCGTGTGGGCACTATACAAGGCAGTATCTCAGGATTGTTGGAAGATGGGTTTGACCTCACAGGCCCCCTGAAAAGGTGTCGGGAGTTTCCTAGGTCCTCAGATCCCCCTTGGAGAAGGGACGGAGGCATAATCCATTCGCAGTGAATTCTTGCCCATGGTTCCCGAGAAATTCTGGGCGGTGTGTGAGTCGGCAGCTGCTGCTCAGACACCCTAAAAAATAAGGGAGCAGCTGGTCCCCCAAAGGGGGTGTGGCGAGAAGGGGGGCGCAGGAACAGACGTGAGCAGGACTTGAGACACAGTTCACTGGCTTTTAGTCAACTTGTGTGGCCAGAAGACCAACTGCTTTCATGGAAGGAATTTCCAATGTAAAAGCTGTTTTCTCTGACTTCAGCAGCTGGGGTTGCCCGGTGGAGTTTGTTTGTCTGTTTATTTATTTATGAGAGAGGGCCTGAGGGATCAGCGAGGGGCAGAGAGAGAGAGGGAGAAAGAGAGAATCCCACGCAGGCTCCGAGCTGTCAGCACAGAGCCCCCTGTGGGGCTTGAACCCATGAGCCGTGAGACCGTGACCTGAGCCGAAGTCAGATGTTTAACCGACTGAGCCACGCAGGTGCCCCACCAGTGGAGCCACTTTTAAGACAGGTTAGAGATTGCTTCCCACTGGCAGGAAGGGGACCCCGTCTCTCACAAACCTTCTGAGGTTTGCCTTTTCAATTTTGTCCCTGGTCAAGTGAAAAAGAACTTGCCGCTGAGAAGCGTCCCCCGCCCCCTGACCCCTGAGTGGTGACCATGGAGCCTGCCCCCCAAGGGCCCCTGCTTCTTCCCAGCCCTGTGGGCACTAGGCCTGCGGGGTCTCCCCCGACCCCTCCACCAGACTTCTCAGGGCTGATATTGCTGTGACAACTGGAAAGAATTGGTGAACAGCGAGCCTCTTTTAAAACACTAAACAGAGGGGCGCCTGGGTGGCTCAGTCGGTTGAGCGTCCGACTTCAGCCTGGGTCACGATCTCGCGGTCCGTGAGTTCGAGCCCCGCGTCAGGCTCTGGGCTGACGGCTCAGAGCCTGGAGCCTGCTTCAGATTCTGTGCCTCCTTCTCTCTCTCTCTGTCCCTCCCCTGCTCATACTCAGAAACAAACATTAAAAAAAAAAAAATGAATGTGTTTGAAGACAGAGCCTGTCCCGGTCAGACTAATGTTTCCTGACGGTGTTTTCACTTCAATCCTGCCAGGTCTGTCTTCCAATGTTGTCCCTATGTACCTGGGAGAGCTGGCCCCTAAAAACCTGAGGGGGGGCCTCGGGGTGGTGCCTCAGCTCTTCATCACCATCGGCATCCTCGTGGCTCAGATCTTCGGCCTTCGGAGCCTCCTCGCGAGCGAAGAAGGTAAGCTCAAGATGCCTCTGGACCACATCCCTCTTTCTGCCTGGACGTTTCTGTGGGCTGCTCTTTCCTCTCCAGTCGTGTCCAGGCAAGTGTCCTTGCCTCACTGCCCTGGCCCCATGGTGTTGGTGTGGTATTTGCACAGAACAGGCCCCGAACAAGGTGGCGGGGCCCATGTGGCTAATATTTTCCAGTCCCTCCTAGGACACAGAGGAGGGGGCTTTAGCGTGAGCAGGAAGTGTCATTGTCTGACTTTCTCTTGGCTTGCGTGGTGGCCAAGCAAGGGGCCCGAGGCATGGTAATGGCCACCGCCAGTGTGCTTGAGGCCTCACTCGAGCCTCCCAGCATGCTGCTGCCTCGTTGGGAGGGTGGGGGGTCCTGTGCCGGTCCTACTCTGTAGACCAGGAAAGAGGGAGCCCCCTAGGGGTAAAATGGTGAGTCTCAGGGCCGGTACCCCTTCTAGACCCTGACTCTGGAGCCTCCCCACTTTCCTCGGGAGCCCAGGCCCAGCACACCATAAGTGCACGGTGACTGGTAACTGTCACTGCTTCTGCATGACCTCCCCCTTCTGGTCTCGCAATCCCCATTAATGGTAACACCAGCCAAAACATACAAAGTGCTTACGGTGGGCCAGGCACCAAGTCTTTCGATGAAGTCCATTTAATCCTCCAAATAGTCCTGTAAGGCAGGTGTTATCATTATACCCGTTTTCCAGATGCAGAACCTGAGGCATAGAGAGGTTGGACACCAGGTCCAAGGTCTCATTAGGACACAAATCCAGGTGGCTTGGGCCGGGCTCCACATGAAACGACCACTGTCTTCCTTCCAATCACCCTCGTAAGGAGCGGGGACCAGGGCAGGGGCTAAGTTCCTGTCTCCCAGTGATGTCACCTATACACCCGCAGGACCCAGGGCAGCCTCAGAGCCCCGGTGTCGGTGAAGTGCTCTCTGGTGTGCCCAGCGAGGGGGGCCTCAGAGCGGGCCCGACGGAGGGAGTAGGACCAGCCTTCCAGACGTGGGCAGATGGGGCACACCTGTGGAATCTCCCTGCCACGTTCGGGGAACCGCAAATGTGTGGATTTCATTTGTCCCTCCATCCTTTATGGAGACCATTTTGTCGTCGGTGTCCTTCCTCTGGACACAGTGTGGAGGGCGGGGCTTGGCCTTATTCTCCAGCTCAACTCCTGGCATGTGCATACTGCTAGATGCTCAGAGAACAAGGAAGGAAGGAAGCCCACAAGAGAACATTGGCACAGGAGGCAGGTGGTCATGGAGCAGAGGTTGAGAACGGGTATCCCGGTCTTCTTGGAAAGCAGATGGAAACAGGGTCCAGGATTAGCCGGGCCCTGGATTTGGAGTCAAGGGAGGGGAGGAGATCAGGAAAAAGAGGATCCAGCCGGCAGAGCGGTGGGCAGGGCAGAAGTTGAACTCATCGCATGGCGTGTGTTCTTAGGAGGAAGCGTCAGAGGCCGAAACAAGACCTGGAAAAGATGATGTCTACACAGGAGGCTCTTCTTTGTTTATTCCTCTCCCACATCAGGACTGAGACCCCCTGGGGGTGACGGGGCCATCGCCTTAGGTCGGAGTCCACGCCTGTATTACACTGGGTTAAGAGTCCGCAGGGGAAGGGCGAGGCCTGCTGCGGCCCTCAGCCCTGGCCTTCCCACCCCCACAGGGGGCCGCCGTGCTGACGGTTACCATCATCGCATCCTTGCACCGCCCCCGCCCCCCATGGTTGTTTTTTTTTTTTTTTTTTTACCACCTTTTGCAAAGATAGAGTTAATTTTCCGCTCCTGGACTTCATCCAGTTGGACCCCATTGTGTAGATCGTTGCACCGGACACTGAGTTTCGGGGACGGGCTCCCGCCGTGGTTTGTACAGACTTCTATCGTATGGCTACGCCGTGGCTTCTGTGGCCCCTCTGTGCTGTGGACGTGGCATTGCTTGCGGCTTCCGTGTCTGTGACCAGTGCCGCTCCGACCCTGCCAGACCAGGCGTCCTGGTGGCCCCGCATATTCAGGGCGCTGTGTCAGAGCACGGGACGGTGTGGGGTGTCGTCAGCTCTGTGTCGAGTCAGGGGACAGGGCAGCCGGCCGGGCTCCGGGGCGGGAGGGGCTGGGGAGGGACGAAGGCAGCTCTCACCTGAGCACTGGCCTCCTTGCAGGCTGGCCGATCCTCCTCGGGGTGACTGGGGTCCCCGCGGCTCTCCAGCTCCTACTATTACCATTTTTCCCCGAGAGCCCCCGGTACCTGCTGATTCAGAAGAAGGACGAGGTAGCTGCCCAAACCGGTAAGGCTCCACCGTGCAGGGGGCGGAGGCCGCGGCGTCTCTGCTCCAGGAAGTTAGGGTCCCCTGAGCCGGCCCCCTGCTCCCCTCCCTTAGCGCTGAAGAGGCTGCGTGGCTGGGACGACGTGGGCCCCGAGATGGAGGAGATCCGGCAGGAGGACGAGGCCGAGAGGGCCGTGGGCTTCGTCTCCGTGCTGAAGCTGTTCCGCACGAGGTCCCTGCGGTGGCAGGTCATCTCCGTCATCGTCCTCATGGGCGGCCAGCAGCTGTCGGGGGTGAACGCGGTACGGGGGCCGGGGGGGGGGGGCTGGGCGGGGCGCTGTCGTCATCACAGGGGGCCCCGAGCACCCCGCCAGCCTCTGGGGTGCCTTCCAGATCTACTACTATGCGGACCAGATCTACCTGAGCGCGGGGGTGAAGGAGAATGACGTCCAGTACGTGACAGTGGGCACCGGGGCCGTCAACGTGCTGATGACCGTCTGTGCCGTGAGTCCCCGACAGCCACCAAGGACGAGGGCATCTTGAGTGTGTGTGTGTTCGCCGGGGGGGGGGGGGGGGGGGCGTCCTAGCTGAGGAAAGAGCCAGATCTGAGGTGGTGACGTGCCTCTTGGTCTCCTCATCTCCGGGCCACTTGTCAGATGACAGCCTGTCTCTCGGAGTGGGGGGCAGCCTGTGCCCGCCCCCAAGATGGAGACCCCCTGCCTTCCACTCTAGAAGCTTCCGCCGTGTGAGGTGGCTCTTCCCCCATCTGTCCCATGTGTGGTTACTACCTGTGCCCTGGACTGGGCAGGGCGGTGGCCTGCTGGGGGGGCAGACACACGGGCAGGCGGGCACACAGCTGCCCCTTCGGAAGGGGGGTTTGGGAGACGGGCGGAGGGCTTCCTGAGCAGGCGACTCTAGCAGGGGTGCGGCCTCCTGTCTAGCGGGGCTGCTGAGCCTCCCTGCTTGCCCTCCGCCCCCTCCCCTGCAGGTGTTTGTGGTGGAGCTCTTGGGGCGAAGGTTCCTGCTCCTTCTGGGTTTCTCCGTCTGCTTCACGGCCTGTTGCGTGCTGACGGCGGCCCTGGCCTTGCAGGTGAGGAAGGGGGGGGTGTGGTGGCGGCTGGAGCGCCCTGTCCGTCCGCTGAGCCCTCACTCGCATGGTAAGGAAAGTGACCAACATGATCTTTTCGCAACTACGATGAATCAGACGCCTGGGGACCATCTGTCCCCTGGGCCCCCCTGGGAGCCTCCACGTCTAAGTAGCCCACTGCCGGGGCGCCTGGGTGGCTCAGTCGGTTGGGTGTCCGACTTCAGTTCGGGTCGTGATCTCGCGGTCTATGGGTTCGAGCCCCGCGTCAGGCTCTGTGCTGACAGCTCGGAGCCTGGAGCCTGCTTCGGAGTCTGTGTCTGTCTCTTTCTCTCTGCTCCTACCCCGCTCATGCTCTGTCTCTCTTTCTCTCTCTCTCTCTCAAAAATGAATAAGTGTTAAAAAAAAAAAAAAAAATTTAAGTAGCCCGCTGCCCACTTCCGGCCGATTTCCCAGATGCATCCGGGTGGCACGGCCTGCTGGGGAGCCAGGTGCCCTCCTTGCCCAGCCCGGCCACAGCCCCTGGGGACCAAGATGCCCCACCCAGGTCGTCTCTGCCCTGCCAGGTGTGATCCAGTGTCCTCTCCCCCACAGGACACAATATCCTGGATGCCTTATGTCAGCATCGCCTGCATCATCGCCTACGTCGTGGGACACGCCCTTGGGCCCAGTATGTTCCCTAGAGCTGGCTCTCCCTGGTTTTGTCTCCTCCTTTCCTGAACCAGAAACTTCTGGCTTGGGTCCCCTGGAGAGGCTCCTTGGAGGCCTCATGCAGCCCCAGAATGGCCTCTCCCCCTGCCTTCCTGTCGCGCAGGGGTTTGCTCAGAGGGTTATTAGATGACCGCGCTAAAGCGGCCTTCGCCGTGTGGGTTGAAACAGGCTACCCCGTGCGATTGGCGTAGAGAGCCTTGCGGTGGTCCCGGGCCCCTTTCAGGGACATCACAGGATGTCACCTGTGGTGCCATATTCTTGCTGTTGGCCTTCTCGCGCTGCTTCTCCGCCAGCCCAGGAGTCCCGGAGACACCCCGCTCCTCGGGCCGGATGCCTCGG
This sequence comes from Neofelis nebulosa, assembly GCF_028018385.1. NCBI lineage: Eukaryota > Metazoa > Chordata > Mammalia > Carnivora > Felidae > Neofelis > Neofelis nebulosa. The sequence goes on from NC_080783.1 coordinate 216,087,108, forward strand.
GCGCCCCGCGCACGGCAGGGCCTCCGGGACCCTTGGCGGGCTTGCCTGCTTCCAGAGGAGACAGCTCCTCCTCCTTCCCCCTCTGCCCCCCAAGGCCCCGTCCCCGCGGTGCTCATCACGGAGACCTTCCTGCAGTCCTCCCGGCCGGCCGCCTTCATGGTGGGGGGCAGCGTGCACTGGCTCTCCAACTTCACGGTGGGCTTGATCTTCCCGTTCGTCCAAGTGAGTGCCAGCCGCCCCGCCTCCCCCCTGCCCCCTGCACAAAATCCTCACGCGGTTAAGGGAGAAGCTTCTGGAGAAGGTGAGCCCCACTTGCCCTTCCCACAGGTGGGCCTCGGAGCCTACAGCTTCGTCATTTTCGGCGTGATCTGTCTTCTCACGACCATCTACACCTTCCTGGTGGTCCCCGAGACCAAGGCCAAGACCTTCATAGAGATCAATCGGATTTTCACCAAGATGAATCATGTGTCAGAGGTGCACCCGGAAAAAGAGGAACTGGAGGAATTTCCACCCTCTACTCGGGGGCAGTAACTCGAGGGAAGGAGCCTGCTGAGCGGGTCTGCGCCGGCTTCCCTCCCGGGCTTTTGTCCCGGCCAATAGCCGTGAACGTGCGGGACTAGGCGCCGTCCGGGGTGGAATGCACCGGGGCTGTGCCTTCTGTCTCCGGATGACCGCCGTCAACCCCGAGTCACGGGAGGGCAGGCGCCCCTCGCCGCGCTGGGCTAGCCGTCAGGTCCTGACAACGCCGGTTCTCACGACAAAAATCATTAGTGTGGTGGCGGGATGGAAAGAATCCCATCTGGCCAGAGAAACACCTCTTCTGAAATCCATGGGTCTTCTGGGGACCCGGAGGCCTGCGTTCAGGGGAATTCTTCCTCTTGCCCGGTCCGTCTCCAGAAACACCAGTCCTGGAAAGTGTGATGTCTGAGAAGCTGCGAAGGAGGTCCCTATGGAGACTTCCATGGGGTCGGAGCTTGTTAATTCCGGATTATATTGCTGAAGGGCAGTGAATGGCATTGCCTGTGAATGCTCAATAGAACACGTATGATCCCTTTTACCAAGACACGCTTCTTTCTTGTGAGCAGGTGGGAGAAGGCCGCGGGAGGGGTGTGTGTGCGGGGGTGAGGGGGGCCCCTGCTCCTTTGAGCAGTTCGATCTTGCTGGAGCATCAGCCCCTTGAGAGCATGAGTTCGGCCACTTTTGCTTATCCCGGAATCCCGCTGCCTGGACCCGGCCTGGCGTGCAGGAGGCCCTCAGACAGTATTTGCTGGAAGGGAAGAAACAGGAGCTGAGATGGTGAGGCCACCTGTAGGATGTGAGACCTGCTACCTGCTCCGGGGAGTTAGGGAGGCAGACCCACGGCCGGCTGGGGGTGCTTGGGATGGGAGCAGCTTTTGTGGGGGTGGAATGGGGATCCCTCAGGTGATGAGCTAAACAACTTAGAGGAGAAGTAAACAGTTCGCCGCTGTGGTTGGACCACACCGTGTGCCTGTGTGGGAAGGGGGTGCGGGAAACAGTCGCGGAATTTCTCGGCACCGAGGCAGTGCAGCCGGATGTGTGAATCAAGGAACCTCTAGCCCGGGGGAGGCTGGACCTCACATCCTCGGTCCTGCCGCTGAGTAATGGTGCAATGTGGGTACTTACTCAGCTTTTCTGTTCCTCAGCTTCCTCTTCCATTAAATGGAGCCAAGAACAAGTGTCTCACGTGGCTATGGGATTGAAATAACAGGCGTGTGGTGCTTCGATCAGCGGCTGGCCCGCATTATCTCCGCGGTCATTTTTTTTTTTTTATTTTTTTATTTTTTCAACGTTTTTTATTTATTTTTGGGACAGAGAGAGACAGAGCATGAACGGGGGAGGGGCAGAGAGAGAGGGAGACACAGAATCGGAAACAGGCTCCCGGCTCCGAGCCATCAGCCCAGAGCCTGACGCGGGGCTCGAACTCACAGACCGCGAGATCGTGACCTGGCTGAAGTCGGACGCTTAACCGACTGTGCCACCCAGGCGCCCCTCCGCGGTCATTTTTAAGTGCTTGGGAATGAGCGTCGGTCTTGAGGACAAAAAAACTCACAGGTAAAATGCAGCGAGAGACCACTCTTCGTATACAACTGCGATTAAACAGTTCAGTAAGTGGATGGCAGATGGTGGGAGGTTACAGACAAGCCAAGATAAGGAGTCTAGGATGATCCACGTGATCATAAATGAGCGTTGGAGATACTGGTATGAGGTCACGTTCAGTTTGCTATAAACACGGATGGCTACAGATAGGAACACTTACAGACACGTGTATTTACACGGGTTACAAAATACAGGAGCAGGGGCACCTGGGCGGCTCAGTGGGTTAAGCGCCCGACTTTGGCTCAGGTCATGATCTCGCAGTCTGTGAGTTCGAGCTCCGCGTCGGGCTCTGTGCTGACAGCTAACATCTTCCGTCCTGAAGATAACACAGGCGTGGGGTGATCACCGAGTCTGAGGGAGTTGTGTGGCAGTAATAAGGACCCGGTGAGCCTTCGGTAGGGGGGCCAGTTGGTAAGAAACAAGGGGGTCCCTGCAGAGCCAGCAGCAGTCAGGCCAAGATGCCAGGGAGAGTTCAGAGGGAGAGCTGTTGGATTTAGGGACGCTTGGCCCCCACAGTAAGGCACCTGGCCCCCTGCCGGCTTCCTGATGGGCCAGGAGTGAAGGGTGTGGGGAGGTTTGGGGAGAAGACATGTTGAGATGGAGGTGTTTTATTGAAAACCTAGAAGTGTCTAGAAGGATGTCAGCCATATGGCTCTGGAACTCAGGAGAGAGAGACCACATTCACATCGCTTTCATTACAGCATATCGACATAATTGTCCTTTATTATTGTGTTAATTTCTTACTGTGCCTAATTAACAAATTAAACTTTATCATAGGTATGTATGCATGGGAGAAAACAGTGTATCCAGGGTTCAGAGCTGTCCGCGATGTCCCTTGGGGTCTTGGAGTGGATCCCCTGTGGATAACAGGGTGACTGTATTTCTTGCTGTCTCCCTTCACAATTTCTGGTTGAGTGTGTGTTTTATCACATGACGTGTACGTATACATAACTTATAAAAAATAAATATGCATACACTGGAGGTTTGTGTTCAAAACTTAGTGACTGATGGGGGCGCCTGGGTGGCTCAGTCGGCTAAGCATCGGACTCCTGATTGATCTCACAGTTCGTGAGTTCGAGCCCCAGGTCGAGCTCTGCGCTGACAGTGCGGAGCCTGCTTGGGATTCTGGGACAGAGGGCTTGTGGGACAGAGTCTGAAATCCCACTCTGGAATGGGAGTGGGGCGGGGTTTTGCCATCTGAAAGTCTGTCCCCTTAAGGGCTGGCTTCTCGGTCCCCAGAGGAAGAGTGAGGAGATAAGGACCTGTGATCGCCACACCCTCATGTGCACGGGGTTCGTCGTGGAATCATGGGAGACTCGGGTCTGTCACCCGCATCGGGCACAGCACAGCAACGCACACACGGCCTCTTCTGTCTGCAAGGAATTTAGAGTCAGCCAGGAGGATGGAACCCACATTGCCCGTGGTAAAAAAGGACAGAAGGAGAAACTGCTGTGTCTGGTTCTGAGTCTGCTGTGAGCCTTGTCTTAATCAGCTGAGCAGCCCCAGTGGCCCTTGCTGGCACTTAATAAATGTTGAATGAATGAATGTGGGCCAGAATCGTCTTCGGGGAAAAAGTAAACCATGGGCCGAGCCTTCAGGAACGGGTGAGGCTCGTACAGGAATAGAGGATAAGGCGCTTGGAAGGGTAGCAGGGAAGACAGCGGTGTGCACATCGTGAATCGAAGACTTTCACTCAGCAAGTATTTGTTGAGCACCTACTGTGTGTCAGGCATTGGGTATAACGGATCTAATGGTCAAAAATATAAGTAAACAAATACTTAAAGTTATCGCAGGGAGTATTCAAGGTAAAGTTTGAGAGCGCGGCAGGTAAGGGGTGAGGGGTCCCCGAGGAGACGTCCCCAGAAGGTGACATTTGTCCCGTGGTCTGGAGGAAGGATGTTTCAAGCGCAAGGAACGGCATGGAAGGAGGCTGGTTTTGCCATCGACTTGACTTGACTTTGCCGCCGACCGAGTTGACTTGTGATTGGGGTCGACTCAGAGAAAGGGAAGGCACACGGAGTTTAACCCTTGTGATTAGACCGTGAGCACTGGGGCCAACCGGAAGAAGCATGCCCAAAGTACAATGTTCAACCAGCTGATAAAGCAGCAGTATCTGTCGGACTAGCACTCAAGAGTCCGTAGGGACTCACCGAAAGGTAACTGTGCTCAGCAGAATAACGCCCCCGCAAATGTGTCCCTGTCCTAATCCCCAGGAACTGTGAATGCGGTATTTTTACCTGGCAAAGGGAATTAAAACGGCAGATGGAATTAAGGCCGCTAATCAGCCAACCCTGAGATCGGAGATTTTCTGAACGGTCCAAGAGGGATCCGTGTGATCACAGGGAAGAGGCAGAACCATGAAGACGGCAGCTTGAGACTCAGTCCAACGTCGTTGGCTTTGAAGATGGCGGAAGTGGCCATGAGCGGGGAGTTCAGGTGGCTTCTAGAAGCCGGGAAGGCAAAGAAACGGATATCCCCCTGGAGCCTCCAGAAGGGAACGCAGTCCTGCTGGCACCTCGACGTTAGCCCAGGGAGACCCACCTCAGACTTCTGACCTTCCAGAACTGGAAGGTAATAAATCTGTGTTATTTTAAGCCGCTAGGTTTGTGGTGATTGGTTAGAGCAGCCGCAGGAAGCTGATGGGGACGGGCTGGGAGAATTCTGAGAAGCAGAACAGAGGAAGTTAGTAGAAACCTGAATGTGTGTATTTCAGTGCTCCCTGGGTGGCCCAGCTGTGCCCCCAACGGGAAAAGGCAGGTAAGTGCAGCCCAAGGGAAAAACCAGAGTGTGATTCAAGGTCACCGAGGACAGACCACTGGCACAGCGGGCTCAGATGGTACAAGAGAGGGTGGGGACAGCCTACAAGAGCCAGCCCTTGTCCTGCGTCCTTCTCCCCGGCCAGCGGACCCACCCGCAACCCTGGAGCACCGTGTGGCTGCGCGCACCCCCTTTCTGCCGTGGAAGGACCGCCCCCTCCCCCGGGGGGTCTAAAATACAGACAGGTGGGGGCATCCGCTTTAAGCAGAACAGGGCAGCACAATGGGAGCGGGAACAGGGAAAGCCATCCCCTCACCGCGGAATAAGCCTGGCCCAGGCTACCCGGGCTCTCCATGACTCGGGTACGGAGTGTCTGGGGCCGCAGCCCAGCCAGCAGGGGTCACAGACACGTGCCTCTCCCAACAGATACCGACTCCGGGCCTTGGAAGGGACGCGGGGCGCCGCAGAGCAAACACAGCCCTTTACAGACCGTTCACAGCCACCTGAGCTGTCGCGAGCAGACCGTTAGGGTCTTGTCCCTGTGGTGCGCCCTCAGCACTGGTTCACCTGTGCACGCCGGTGCCTTCTGCTTGGGTCGCTGCACACACACACACACCGTATACAACGTGTTTCCACGTCCCTCTGGAATTTTCTTTTCTTTTAAACAATGTTTATTTATCTTAAAAAAAATTTTTTTAATGTTTATTTTTGAGAGAGAGAGACAGAATGCAAGCGGGGACGGGGCAGAGAGAGAGGCAGACACAGAACCCGAAGCAGGCTCCAGGCTCCGAGCTGTCATCGCAGAGCCTGGCGCGGGGCTCGAACCTGTGAACCGCGAGATCGTGACCTGAGCCGAAGTCGGACACTCTACCGACTGAGCCACCCAGGCGCCCCCTTCTATGTACGTTTCATAATTCTCCTTTATATTTGGGATTTTTCTTATTTCTTGAGATAGGTCTGGATTGCAATGCATTTTCCTCTTAGGACTGCCTTCGCTGCATCCCAAAGGGTTTGGGTTGTTGTGTTTTCATTTTCATTTGTTTCCATGCATTTTTAAATTTCTTCTCTGCCTGGTTGACCCATTCATTCTTTAGTGGGATGTTCTTTAACTTCCATGCTGTTGGAGGTTTTCCAGACTTTTTCCTGTGGCTGATTTCAAGTTTCATAGTATTGTGATCTGAAAGTGTGCATGGTATGATCTCAATTCTTTTATATTTATTGAGGGCTGTTTTGTGGCCCAGTATGTGATCTATCTTGGAGAATGTTCCGTGTGCACTCGAGAAGAAAGTATATCCTGCTGCTTTGGGATATAGAGTTCTAAATATATCTGTCAAGTCCATCTGGTCCAATGCATTGTTCAGGGCCATTGTTTCTTTACTGATTCTCTGTCTAGATGATCTGTCCATTGCTGTAAGCGGAGTAAAGTCCCCTTGCAATTGCCACATTATTATCAATAAGATTGCTTATGCTTGTGATTAATTGTTTTATATATCTGGGTGCTTTTAAATTCGGTGCATAGACATTTGTAATTGTTAGCTCTTCCTGATGGATAGACCCTGTAATTATTATATAAAGCCCTTCTTCATCTCTTGTTACAGCCTTTAATTTAAAGTCTAGTGTGTTCTTAATTCTCCTTTCAAATGGAGCCCAGCCTTCCAATCAGGTGATTTGTCATAATTTATGTAATCATCCCCCCACCCTTTTTTTTTTTTTAGCTAATAGAGTAATTCTGAAATAAGCACCTTTGTTCAGTGTTTAATGGCTTATTTATTACTAAGGGTAATTAGAAATAAATAGACTGGAGGCACCTGGGTGGCTCAGTCAGTTAAGCATCCGACTTTTGATTTTAGCTCAGGTCATGATCTCACGGTTTGTGAAATTGAGTCCCTGCTGTCAGCTCAGAGCCTGCTTGGGGTTCTCTCTCTCCCTCTCTCTCTTCCCCTCCCTGGCTTGCTCTTTCTCTGTCCCTCTCTCTCTCTCTCTCTCTCAAAACAAATAAAATAAACATTAAAAAAAAAAAGAAATATGGGGCGCCTGGGTGGCGCAGTCGGTTAAGCGTCCGACTTCAGCCAGGTCACGATCTCGCGGTCCGTGAGTTCGAGCCCCGCGTCAGGCTCTGGGCCGATGGCTCGGAGCCTGGAGCCTGTTTCCGATTCTGTGTCTCCCTCTCTCTCTGCCCCTCCCCCGTTCATGCTCTGTCTCTCTCTGTCCCAAAAATTAAAAAAAAAAAAAAAAAATGTTGAAAAAAAAAAAAAAGAAATAAATAGGCTGTATTTAAAAAAATTCTTTTTGAGGGGCGCTTGGGTGGCTCAGTTGGTTAAGCATCCAACTTCGGCTCGGGTCATGATCTCACTGTTGGCGAGTTCAAGCCCCGCATCAGGCTCTGTGCTCACAGCTCAGAGCCTGGAGCCTGCTTCAGATTCTGTGTCTCTCTCTCTCTCTGCCCCTCCCGTGCTCGTACTCTGCCTCTCTCTCTCTCTCTCTCTCCCCAAAATAAATAAACATTAAAAAAAAAGAGAGAGAGAGAAAAAATTTTAATTGACTCTTTCCTCCAAATGGATAATTAGTCCAGATGTATAAGCAGAAGTGCAGACAGAGAAACAACCCAGGAGAAACATAACACATCCAGACAATCAGGCCCGACTTGGTTTCCAAGACTCCCCATTTCTGGGGACAATGGTGGACGGTGGTTTTCTCCTCCTTGGTGCACCTGGGGAGCTCCCGGCTTGGGGCTTGGTGGAGGTGAGGGAAAGCAAAGGAAAAGGAGAAGGGATCCTTGTCATAGGGGGGGCAGAACCTGAGGGCAGAGTGTCCCCAAGGCCCAGGAAGAAATATGAGTCAGGAGGAAGGGACAACCCCTGCCGATGAGTCAAGATGGGGACCGAGAACCGACCATGGCTTTGACCTCTTGGAAGGTACGAATGACCTTGACAAGAGCAGCAGAGGTGAGAGCTGGAGACAAAAGCTTGGCTGGAGTGGGTTCCAGGGAGAAACGGGTGGGACGGAGGAAAGACAGCAAGGACAGAGAGCTATTTGAAGGAGCTTTTGGCACAAGGAGACAAAATATGAAGCTTAGTGAAGGGAGATGACGGAATCGTGTTAGGTTTTTATAGGGCAGGAGTCATGTTTAGACACTGAGAGGGAGTACGCAGTAAAAAAAAAAAAAAAAAAGAAAAAGGAAGGACTGGCGATGCAGGACAGACGGCGGCGGCGGCGGGGCGGGGGGGGGGGGGGGGCGGGGGGGGCGGGGCAGTAAATTGCAAGGAGAAAGTCCCGGAAAGAGCAAAGACAGGACCTAATGTCTATTACCATTCATTTGGGTATATGAGTTCTGCTGTGCTTTCACAATGTCGTTCGTTTGTAGTTATATTTTATTCACAATCGCTTTATAGGAGGCACTGACTGCACAATTTGCTCATAGGGTATGTTAATATACTGACAACAGCCTTTCTCAGTTGTGCAGTGCACCACCACTGTATCACATGGTATGCTCACACATTCTCTTCTAGATACTATTTCTGTAACCAATGAGGAAAGTAAGGCCCCTAGAGGCAGTATCGCTCGCCTGAGGCCCCACGGTTAGTAACAATAATTCTGACGTCTCCATCTCTTGCAAAGTGATTGTTTAAAGTTCATTTATTGAGAGAGAGAGAGAGAGAGAGAGAGAGAGAGAGGGTCAGAGAGAGAGGGAGAAGAGAGAATCCCAGGCAGGCTCTGTGCTGTCGGTGCAGAGCCCAATGCTGGGCTCGAACTCACAAACCGTGAGCTCATGACCTGAGCCGAAGTCAGATGCTTACCCGACAGAGCCACCCGGGCGCCCTGTGTCTGCAAAGTGGATTTTTTTAACAGTGATTTTTTAGTAACTTTTCCCCAGGTTCTGGTTCCTCACCTCACCCCAAGGTGGTTTTATTCTCAGCAGAGAATCCATTGTCTCCCGGGGGGTATCGGCAGAAGTGACCGGGGGCAGCTGAGAACATTGCCTCATCCTCTCTCTTGAGTTGCCCAGTGCTCTTGGCTGCAGATGGGGCCACGTTTTCCAGGTCTTGACGTTTTATACCGAAACCTACTTCGAGTGACACCACGTTCATGGACACGAAGGCCGTGCTGCTCCTGTGCCCTTGCACGGTGTCCACGTTTCCTCTGGGCGGCTTGTGGGGGTCGCCGGTGGCCGGCCTGCGGGTCAACAGATACGGCTGGTCAAGAGGAGACGTGTTGCCCTCACCTAAACCACACCGTCTCTTGGCGAGCGTGCGTGTGGTGGGGAGCTGGTGTGATCTTGGAAATCAAGAGGCCTGATGTCTAGTCCCCGCCCCGGGCACAGACGTCATGCCCTAAAAGCAAGTCCCTGAATTCCTCGGGATGTCTCTCTGTGTCAGTTGCTCGGAAGGGCATCGCCTCCGTCGTCCACCCCGTGGCCGCGTCCAGCCTTTGAGAGCAAAGTGCTTGGCGGTACTTAGCATCTGCCTCAGCAGCACTTCTGGCAGGTGGTCAACAGGGGCCGGTCGCCGGGGTGTGATTCACGGCCAGGCGACCGCGGCCCCAAGTTGTGACAGCTGCAGCCTCTCCCTGGGCGGCCTCGCCAGCGTGGTCGTTCTGAGGTTTGGGGTTCAGGCTGAGTCACGGCGCGGGCCCCGGTCTCGTGTCTCGTGCGAGAATGAAGAACGGGGCTTTGTACTTTGCTTGGTTTACACAGCAACCTCTATGCCAAAGCCCGGGTGCCGCAAGGATGTGAGTCTGCAGACGAGGAAGGATGCCTAGGCCAAGGTGCCCAGGAAGGAAGGGCCGCGAGCCAAGATCTTAGGGGAGGCACCGTGGAATCCCCTTTGGCCAGATCCTACCGTTTGAGGTTCACAATTACACTTGGACTTGATGTCCCAGGGTTGGCCGTTTGCAGGAAAGGGTGGAAAGCCCTCTAAGGAAAGCTAACACTTAAAAAAACAAAACCTAGCTATTCAGTTTGCATACGTAAAAGAAAACACTGCCGATTAAAAATTAATTCTTTTTTTAGAATTTTTTTAATATGTATTTATTTTTGAGAGAGACAGACAGAGGGTGAGCAGGGAAGGGACAGAGAGAGGGGGAGACACAGAATCCGAAGCAGGCTCCCGGCTCTGAGCTGTCGGCACAGAGCCTGACACGGGGCTCCAACTCATGAACTCTGAGATCATGACCCGAGCCAAAGTTGGACGCTCAATCGATGGAGCCACCCAGGCGCCCGAAAATTAATTCTTTATTGAAGCAGGACCATAAGACCTCTTGCTCTAAGTACCTGATTAACAACCTGCCATATGTTGTGTGCTTGAATGAAGAATACAATATGCATTCAGCATATTGTAATTATGCTGAATTATGCACTATGTAATTATCCGTAATCCAGGCTTCTTTGCAATTTGGGCTGTGCTGTTCTGAACTTCACCGAGAGTGACTGGGCTGTTCCAGAAGCCCAGGCTTGGCGGCCACTGCCTCGCCTGAACCTCCACAGTCGCAGATCTTGGGACCTCGGTGACGGTCTCATTGCTGCCCTGAGCTTCCCTGAGGAAGCCTAGCACGGCTCTTGGGCATCTGGAAGGGCTGGAGGAGAGGCCTCGGGGCTGGCTGACTGCACGGCCAGCGAGGTTTGGGCTCTGAAGAGCAGTCCCCCAGTTATGGGGCCAGGGTCCCCCAGGCAGGCCCCCACTGCCTACTTGGTGGCCAGTCTCTAGAAAACCAGCCTGCATGTCAGTTAATTGCCTGGCGAGTCCCGTGTGAACACAGGGGGGATGTTTTCACGAGCCCACTCAGGAGAGGTTTGCTTTAGCCTCGCCCCGTGCCCGCCTGTTCCTAAGATCATGGATTTCGACACTGAAAGAGACTTTATCTCTTGGTCTGTCCCTCGTAGGAATTCCTTGTTCATCCGTCCTACTGTTGTCAAGACTCTGGTTGAATGCCTTCATTGACAGGCAGTTCATCACCTCCGAAGACAGCACATTCCAGCGTGGGCTCTGGGGCCAGACAGCATAGCTCTGAATCCTGCTAAGCTGCTTGCCCGTCTCATCTTCCAAACTGAGAAATGGGATCATAGTATTTGTATCTACCTCGCAGGATTGTTGAGAAGATTAAATGCATCATGTGTGGGGGGCAGACACCTTTCCGTGTGCTCTGGCTGGTCCCGTCCTGACATCTGCTGGGCACTTCCGGGAGGGCGGGTCAGACATTACGCCCACTCTGCCATTCAGGTGTGGTGGTTTTTATGTCTAAGAGATCCTGCCATCTCAGCCACCCTCTGTCCCCAGAGTCCGTCCCTAAGCCATGTCCTTGAGGGAAGGGAACCCCACTGATGAATAACGTCTTCACCATCATTCCCGTTATCCTGACGGGAGCCTCAGAGTGAAAGATTTTCAGGTTCTGAACCTGCACAGACTGGTGGGCAGGGAAGGGTCTGAGTGCTTTGCTCTCCGAGAGGGACGGGTGAACTCCTGACAGGAGCCCTCCGAAGTCCGCTCAAGCCGGGAATATAGTAGAGGGATCACTGGCCTGAGAAACAGGGCACCTAGGTTCTAGATCTTGCTTTGCTGTTTCGTATCCAAGGCACCTGGAACAGGTCACTTAATGTCCCCGTGGCTCTGTTCCTTGTTCTTCGATGTGCATCGTATGGGCACCGAGACTGTATTATGGGAGGGGATACCACGGGCTCAGGACGCAGGGGGAACTGAGCATACAGCACCCACCCTCGTTCTTGCGGGTGGGCAACGGGACACTGCCTCAGAGCCCCCTCCATGAACGTGGGGACTTCTGTTCTTGACAAGGGCTAAAGGTCCCATCCGGTATTGTTTCTCTCCCAGGCCAAGGCTCTGCCCGTCTATGTCGGCTTCTAAGAAAGATGTGCCTCAGGGGTTCCGGGCTGGCTCAGTTGGTAGATTGTGCGATCCACGATCTCAGGGCTGTAGATTCAAGCCACACGTTGGATGCAGAGATGACTTAAAAATAAAATCTTGAAGGGGTGTCTGGGAGCCTCAGTCGGTTAAGCGTCCGACTCTGGCTCAGGTCATGATCTCGCGGTTTGTGGGTTCGAGCCTCGCATCGAGCTCCAAGTTGACAGTGCGGAGTCTGCTTGGGTTCTCCTTCTCTCCCTCTCCCTGCCTTTCCCCTGCTCATGGTCTCTCTGTCTTTCTCAAAAGCAAGCAAGCAAGAGATTCAAAAAGCAGGCCGTGGAGGCAGGAGGGACCACGGCCCATGCAATCCCCACCTTCCTGTGAGAGAAAGAACAGCAGCTCCGGGACATGCGCTGTGCTCTTTGTTGCCGATACGCCTGTAACTTACCACAAGACCTCTATGGGTCCTGTGTGCCTCAGTTTACCAATGTGAGAAATGGGAAGGGTAGATCTCCGAGGTTCCCTGGGGCACAGACCCGGCCATCCCCACAGGGGCCACTAGGGGGCAGCACCTCCTTGGCCAACACGACCCGCCTACTCAGCCCTCCCAGCCATCTTCAGCAAAACCTTGGCTCTCCTTAGATTTCCACAAAATGGCACCAACACAGAAGGCCCTTTGGAAAATTCCGGCTCTGGTGAGAGGCACACCCACTGAGAACACCGTGGAACAGCGAACAGGCTGTTCCTAAGGGATATTTTATTACCACGGCTCGTGAGCCCCGTGAATTTCCAGGACTTCATGCTTCTGCTCCCAGGCAGGCCTGGTCTTGCCCTGGAGGGGGCGGCCGCCCACGGCTCTCTCTCTCTCTCACTGACAACGTGCAGCTGGCTTTGTGGCTGTTTTTGAGGAGCAGATTCTCTGTCACTGGGTTAGAATGTGCCTTTGGAGCCTCTGCGGCTCCCAGGAGAAAACTTAGGGAGAGCAAAATTAACCCCAGCAATTCAGTTGCGTTCACAACGACCATCTGAGGGAAATAACCTTAACCTGAAATTAGTATCGTCTGAAGCCTTTTCAGTTTTTTTCTCGGGTGTTTCGGTTTGTGTTAGTTTTTAAACTAAATTCAGCCAGGTTCCTATTCTGTGTTGTTTGTAATAGCGAACAGCTGGAATCATCAATTCACAGTAAGCAAGAACACAGTTAATAATATTTACAGTTTCCAGAAAAGTTGTAAAAAGGTCAGTTGATAGGGCGCCTAGGTGGCTCAGTCAGTTGAGCGTCCGACTTCGGCTCACGTCCTGATCTCACGGTTTGTGAGTTTGAGCCCCATGTCAGGGTCTGTGCTGACAGCTCGAAGCCTGGAGCCTGCTTCGGATTCTGTGTCTCCCTCTCTCTGCCCCTCCCCGGCTCGTGCTCTCTCTCTCTCTCAAAAACAAATGTTACACCTTTTTTTAAATAATAAAATCTTGAACATAAAATAAAAAATAAAAATAACTTGGAAAAATTCCTCTCTGTGTATGCCACCAACTCAATGTGCAATTATTCGATCATGTTACTGTCTTTTTACATCTTAACACAGTTTTAGGGATTTAAACACATCTTTAACATTTAATTTTGTTTTGTAATTAATGTAAAACCCAAGGTTCCAAAGTCAACACTACCGAACAGGATGCGCTCAGAAAAGCCCGACTTCCAGCCCCGTCCCCCACTCCTCTTCTGCCTCCCCTTTTCGGTAACCATTGTCATTCACTTTTGGTTCCTTTTCCCCGTGTTTTCAAGCACAGACAGACATGTGTAATCCTGTTTGTTTACGTGTTCATTTACAGGAAGCGTAAGCCTCTCTTCCCACAGGAAGCTAAACCCCTGGGCTGTATGGCTCACTGTCTCGTCTCCAGTTCATCGCAGACCCTCATTTCTGGGGGACAGGACGAATCCGATCACATCCGTCGCGCCGTTTCCTGGCTGGACAGGCTGCCGCAGCGACCCATCACTCACAGGAGAAAATCCAGAATGCTGTAGTGGCACAGAGGCCCCAGCGCACCCGACCTCCCGGCGACACCACTACCCTGTAGCTCCCCTTGAACCTGCTCCTCCGTCCACACCAAACTGTCCCATTAGCGTGAGCTCTCCCGCTGGGCCCTCCAGGTGAGGCCCTTCAACCCGGTGTGTACCAGCCCCTCTGGGGAGGAGGCCGTAACCCGTTGTCCCAGGAGAGCGTGACCGGTCAGTTAAATGTCCTGCTCACTGGACTCGAGCTCCCGGTGTGGAAACACCCCTCCCGCCCCATCTCTGTGTCCCAGCTCTCAGCCCCGCGCCTGGCACATGGCAGGTGCTTCACGAGCTTGTCGAAGTGAAAGGGAAGCCTTCTGTAGCTAAAGCAACTTGGATGCAGGAGACCTGGGTTTAGATCCCGGCTCTACTGTCTTCTATCTGGTTGCTCTTGGGCGAGTCCCCTGGCCGTCCTGCATCTCGGCTTCTGTCTCAGTAAACTGGGGGAATTGCGGCTTCACTGAGGGCGGTCCCGAGCGGCAAATGAAGTCAGGAAGTGCTGAGGCCGTGCTGAATGACAGCGTGCAAGGGCAAAGGTAGTAAGGAGAGCGGAGGAAGGAGTGGAGAAGAACGCGGGGGGCTGGGTGGGGGTTGGCGTTGAAGAGTGAGCCGGGAGAAAGGGGTCTCGCTGTAGAATACGCACGGATTCACTCAAACCACGGCTCACAGGACAGGCGATTATCCCACACGATAGTAACTGGAACTGGAAACGGCGTCTAGTGTGGCAACACCCGGCCACCACCGGACTTGAAAGGACCACATCTGCGGGGAGGGGTTCTCTCCTCCCCTCCCCTCTCCTCCCCCACTCTTTTGTTGTTGCTGCTGCTGATTTTGAGAGAGAAAGAGAGCACCATCAGGAGAGGGGCAGAGAGAGAGAGAGAGAGAGAGAGAGACAGAGAGAATCCCAAGCAGGCTCCGCACTGTCATCGCAGAGCCCAAGGCAAGGCTCGATCTCACGAATCGTGAGATCGTGACCTGAGCTGAAGTCAAGAGCCGGATGCTTAACCGACTGAGCCCCCCTGGCGCCCCCTCCCCGCCCGCTCTTTCTTTTGCTCACACATCACAGTCAGTGCTCCAGACCTCCCCGCTAGCAGTCCCCAAGGTAAGACTCTCTTTCCTTTTTCCTAATCCTGCTCCCGGAACCCCTCCTACCTTGATCTCTGTCCCTTCGCCCGTGTCCCTGCGGGGAGGGCACGGGAGGGGTACTCGACGTGGTACAAAGGGATAGAAAAGAGAACTTTTCGAATGACAAATTCTCAAAGTTATTTTATTACACCCAAGTCCCACACGGAAGTTTGGGCTGCTTCGTAATTTACACAGACAAACCTGCAGGCTTTGGTGGGAAGGTGGTTAGCGCCCCGATCCCTTCGTATTTCTATTCCAGTCAGTTCCCCTCGGTGTCGTCTGACTCACGTCACCTCACCTCCGCTCGGGGACAATGGTTTCCCCCATCTGACTCAGAAACCCGACAGGTGCCTCGGGCAGGGTGCGATCCGGACACGGAATTTCTCGGAGCCAGGCAGGGTCGTGGGCTCAGCGGAAGTCCGCCTCGTCCCGCACGCCGCACGCTTCGAGCTCCCTACTCTTGGTGGTGTTCCTTCGCTTTCTTCTTTTCAAGAAGACTCTTCAAGTTTTCGAGCTTATTGTCAAGCTTGGTTAGGTAAAGCTGGAACTCAGAACCTAGAATATATCCCATAAAGAGTTAACACAAAAAAGGTCAAACCTTTGGCGGTCCTCGTGAAAACAGCCCGTGGGACAGCCAGATGCCACTCCCCACACGTGCACTTAGGGAAGGACGTCTGGTTCCTTAGAATGCCCTCCATGTTCCCACCCCATTGGCTTCTGGCATCTACACTGTGTCTGAGTTTAGGCTTGTGAGCTGCCG
Organism: Neofelis nebulosa; assembly: GCF_028018385.1. NCBI lineage: Eukaryota > Metazoa > Chordata > Mammalia > Carnivora > Felidae > Neofelis > Neofelis nebulosa. Next base: position 216,102,766 of record NC_080783.1, read on the forward strand.
GAATCTGAGGGGTGATATGTCGAAGGGGATTCCAACTCATGGACCTTGGTTTCTCATGTGATGCCCAGGAGCCCTTACCCTAAGGGGACAGAGGTGTTTTCTAGTAAATGAATTTCGAGACATCTCTATTGGCCATTATCTTGTTTTTGTAACTGACCTTCTTTGTCGGGCCATTGTTCATTGATGGGTTGATCATATTAACCCATCGGGGTGAGATCAGATACAACTAGGAGGTGTCAGGTGGGTGACACAACTGGGCTGACTGGAGACCACTGCTGGGCGTGACAGCGGTTCTCTTCTCTGAACAGCAGAGGGGGGCTGTTGTTCAAGTCTCTTGGTCGGGGGCAGGGGGAGAAGCCTTCTTACTATCTACTGGGAGCTGAAGTAATAATCCTGAATAGCCAGTCTCAGAAGGGTGGGCACAGCGGACACATAGGCAGACGGCAACGCGGAGCATCTCGGTCAGAGAGGCGAGGATGTAAGACGTCTGAGCTCCCTCCTGAGGGTACATTGGAAGGACACTCCCCGCTCGTGGAAAGAACATGTGAGACGTAGCATGTGGGCAACGATACAATCTGCGTGTGCCCGTTGCAAGAGTCACGTACCATTTTATTAGGGAAAATGGGAACACAGCAAAATTAGAACAAGGAGTTAGATGAGTGGGTCTATGCCCCCCTTGGCTAGGCTGCTGGTGTTCGGCCCTACTAAGGAGGATGCCACCCTTTGGAAAAAGGAATTGGTGCCGTTAATATCATATACAGTATAATATGGGGGAAAATATCATTATAACTGGTGTCGTTCTTCCTCTGTCAGTATCGTTGGAGGGGCAAAGCAGTGCAAGAGAAAACAATCAATGAACCAGTAAGGAAAGATGGAGCCAAAATCAAAAAGGGGCCTCTGTTGGTGGGAGCGGAGAGCGTGTAAGGAGATTTACAAGTTTTGAAAGATACATATAAGGCTGGGGTAATAGTGGGGCGCCTGGGTGGCCCAGTCAGTGAAGCGTCCGACTCTGGATTTCGGCTCAGGTCACGATCTCATGGTTCGTGGGTTCGGGCCCTGAGTCCGGCTCTGCGCTGAAGGTGTGGAGCCTGCTTGGGATTCTCTCTCTCCCCCTCTCTGCCCTTTCCCTGCTCATGCTCTGTCTCTCTCTCTCTCTCTCTCTCTTCTTCTAAATAAATAAATAAACTTAAAAATAAAGTTGGGGTAATACTGAGTAGGCAATGTTGATTGGAGACCAATTCTATTAGAAGGATATAAAGGTTTCAGTATTCATTAGGAGACATATATTACAAAGGCCAAGAATTCAGGGAATGGGAATAGTTCAGCACCATTTTACAGAGAAACAGACAAAATAGCGACGGGAAAACTGCGGAATATTTGCATTCTTGCAACCACAGTAGCGAGGTGAGCCAAGAAGCCTGACCCGGTGGGTTAGAGGGTCCCAGGTTGGCTGGACTGCTCATGCCTTCTTCCGGCACCCTGGTGTCTGGGGTGTGATCCCCGAGAAAATGTAGTAAACAATCCGTGCCCGAGTTAACCCCACCTTGGGGGAATGTGTGGGAGTTGGGGATGGGCTTGGGAACAGGCCAAGATAAAGGTATGAGGGAAATAATTTGAGTTGTGTTTAATAAGGTTACCTTGAGCCTACGCTCTTATGGGAGTGTCTGGATGTTGCTAAGCGTCTTACTCCTCCTACTGTGTCTGGCCATGCCCTTCATAGACTGGCCCATCGGAGCCTCCTGCCTTTTAGATGACGCTCCGTCCGCTACTATTGCCAGACGAGATGGGTCCACCCAGAGAAGGAAGACAACTGGACTGAAAAAATTGCAGACGATAAACAAAAGTTGATCTTACGCTCATTGGGGAGATTCATGAAGTTGGTTTCCACCACTCTGTTGTTCAGGGGCTGGGTCATGCGGTAGATATTGTGGAGGGTCTTGTTCCGGTGATCCAATATGGAATTCTCTAGCTTCCAACCCTGTAGGCCACATGAAGTGGATTATGGAGGGAAAGAGCTACCGGGTAGTTTAAAGGAGTATAATTAGCAATGGAACCAGAGCTTGGATTTATTTATATAACCCTCATAAAGTGGGTGTGAGAAGATCTCAAATCCTGCCACGTGGCAGGGAGAGCATTCATCCTTCCATCCATCCATCCATCCATCCATCCATTCTTCCAACAATCTCTTTTCATTGTTTTCGAGGACTATTTGGTCACCAGTCGAAAGGAGGGAAAGCAGTAAACAGATTTTTGTGGGTGGGCATCCTTGAAGAGGGTATCCCACCTTTTCCTGGATTGGGGAAATGAAAAGTCTAAGAAAAAGAAATATCTGTTCCCGAGGAGGGACATCACCCCAGAAGGAAACGCCAGCTCTGCCTCTGCAAAGCTTTAGTTAACCCAACAAATATTTACGACGCACCCACGCTATGCTGGGGAACAGAAGGTGGTGGATACGGCTCTTCTCCCCAAACGGTTGCATGTGTGTGAGCATGGAGACGAGCTAACGGTGAAGCTGTCCTTGCACAAAGCCATTTATGAAGTTGGACCGTTAGCCCGTGGAAACGGGGGTTTGTCTATCAAGGGCCTAGAACAGTACCCGGCAGGAGCAACGCTCAGTAAATATTTGCCTTCTCCATACGGCTCTTCTCCTCTGCCTGGGGTCCGGTCCCCGTCCTTTTGCCACCTCAACCGGGGCTCCTTGGTCTCTCTGGCCCCTCAACTTGTCCATCTCCGCCACAGCCCTAGTGAGATCGCCCACGGCGGGACAGGTGAGGACAGTAGCCCTGTGCACGGAGAGCACCGTAGGAGCCCAGGTGTTGGCGTTAGGTGAGATTTAGGGGAGCGCGCCTGTCAGCCAGGCAGTCAAAAGGGGAGACTTTGCTGGGGTGATGCGATGTGTTACCTGTGCCCTGGAGAACATGATGGGACTTGCCAGCACAAACCAGTAGACGTTCTCAGTACAGGGAGGAGTGGTGAGTGACCCTTTGTAGCTGTAATAGTGATGCACGTTCTCGGGGAGCATGTCCCGAATGTCAAGGTCACTCAGAACTGTGCTCTGTCCTAACGGAGGGGACAGAAGACAACGGAATGTTAGGGGGCCCTGGTGCCCCTGGGGTCGACGGCTCCGGCTCGGACCTGTCCGTGTCTGAATCCCCCGATTCAGCGGAACACAGAAACTGATCGTTGGAGACATTCCCCCAGTTTCACTTCCCGGAAGGGAAGAGCAAAGACTCTGGGGAGAGACCCACTCAGATGCCTCCTCCCGGATGAGTGGCACCAGTGGGCATTGACTCCTCAAAAGCTGCTCCCTCATCTGTGGAAAGGGAATGTTCAGTCGGATTGCTGTGAGGGTCAAGGGGGCCATCGAACTCTCATGTAGGCAAGTCCCGATGAGTGTGAACTGCCGTCACCACTGCTGAGCAGAGGATACGCTTTATGATAAAGGAAAGAAATTAATCACGACTGCTAGGGGTTTCTGAGTAAGAATTCTCAAGATCTCTTGGTTTGGGCTCGCTTAGAAATGGGTGGATAGAGGGGCGCCCGGGTGGCTCAGTCGGCCGAGCGTCCGACTTCGGCTCAGGTCATGATCTCACGGTTCGTGGGTTCGAGCCCCGCGTTGGGCGCCGGTGCTGAGCTCATCCTGCCACACAATCTGAGAACCAAGCTCAGCCACAGTTGGGGTGTGGCTTCAGTGGGGAGAGGGGCTTCAGCAGGGTGTCTGAAGACTCCCCAGCATCCATACCCCTCACAGCATCTAGAGAATCCCTCTTCCGTTCGTGTCAATGACACTGAGCCCCTGAGCTTAACATTGTCTTCACCTTCCATTTTGCATTTTTTTAATGGCAAAGAGTTTTGTTTTTATATATACATAAATAGGCTCATTAAACCAAGACCTCAGAGTCTAGCAGTGCACAACCCCGTGAATAAGCGAAAGAATTCTAAATTTTAGTCTTATTGGAAAGACTTCGAGATACAACCTTCTAAAGGGCTCTAGCACGTAGATTTGGTTTCATAACCGTAATATATTCAAGTTAGTCAAGAATTCCAGAACCATGGTGCAGCTGCTATGGAAAACAATACTTTAAAAATTAAACATATGGGCGCCTGGGTGGCTCAGTCAGTTAAGCATCCGACTCTTGGTTTCAGCTCAGGTCACGATCTCATGGTTTGTGAGCTCGAGCCCCACATCGGGCTCTGCACTGACAGTGCAGAACCTGCTCGGGATTCTCTCTTTCCCTCTCTCTCTGCCCCTCCCCACCCCTCTCTCTCAAAAACAATAAACCCTAAAAAAAAAGAAGAAGAAGAAGAAGGTGAGTGTCTGACTGTCACGTTAGTACATGTTCATCTTTGCAGCCACGAATAAAAATGGCAGCGGTCGGATGTCTGTGTGTCTGTCCAGCTGCATCCAGCCACTTGGCTACAGGCTCTGAGTAGGCGGGACTTGTCTGGAGCTTTGCCAGGTGAGCCCGTGGAGGGGTGGAGGGGCCAGGATGCGGGGCCTGTCAGCATCCTGGCCGTGGTGGGATCTCAGCCGGGCAAAGAGGGATCAAAGGCACGAGGGGTGACAGGAGGGCAAACGGGAGACCTGTGGATTGGGGTTCAGGAGGTCAGGACTGAAGTCAGGGAGCTGGAGTCTGGGAGACGTGGTCAAAGTCAGAAGCACAGAACCAAGGCACCACAGCTGACGTGGTCGCAGCTCGGGTCATAGGTTTTAGGGGTAGGTGGCCCTTCGGACAAGGATTCTGCCTTCTGGAGGCGGAGGAAAGGGAGACCAGTGCTGCGTGTCTGTGTGTCCAGGCCTGACAAGGAGGGACTTCACTCTTGAGGTGCCTCTCAGCCTGAAGCGAAGAAAGACCTGTCTCTAGTGCCCAGGGTCGTCACTACCAGCCGGGGCCAGAGGTGAGAGCCACTGAGAAGACATCCCTGGCGAGTGGCACCCTGGCCATCCAGAGCCTCCGAGGGCGGGAATCAACAGGCAGACCATATGAACAGAGGCTTCTCGGAGGTGTTCACAGCCTGAGCCAATGGCGGGAATTGCTGGGACGAGGGACCTTGCCCAGGGAGGGGCCGCTCCCCTGGCAAGACCCGCGCGCCACCCTCTCTGCCGGTATCACCCTGTCCCCACCTTGTGCCCTCACGGCCGCTGTTGACTTTCCTCACCTGGATACCTGATGTTGTTCAACTGAGAAATGAAGGTGCTGTAGTACGTGTTTTCACCGTAATCCTCGACCTGTGGGAGAAGCACAGAGTGGTCGATCTAAGGGAGAAGGGACCTCCATCTGGTACGGTCTCCGCCCACCCAGCCGTTCGGTGGCCCTGCGGGGTGGACAAGCCTCAAGGGCAAGGAGGAGGCAGCTCATCCATCTGCCCACTTGTGTTGGGACAGATAATCTGGCTGCTCTTTGCCACCAACTGCCTGGGCTCGCTAGTCTCTTCCAGGGACACAGGCTGAAGCATTTTGGCAACTTCCAGAGAAAGAGCTTCTCGGCGGTGACAGGTGAGGCCCTCGGGGAATGGGGTAACGATACCCCCAGTGACTCTGTTTGGGCAGGGTCAACCTCAGGAGGGTTCACTGTAGTGAACAGGGCTTGCTTGGTCCCATGTGCTTGCTTCTTCATCCTCAAGACTTGTGACTGAGCCGAGGACAGTCGTCTGTCCACGGGAAAGCTGCTCCGATTCTGCCCACTGCCAGGTCACTATTTTTTTTGTACGGCTGTTGACTTTTTAAAAGTCAGAAAAGTTGCTGGGGCACCTGGGCGGCTCAGTCAGTTAAGCATCCGACTCTTGATCGCGGCTCAGGTCATGATCTCACAGTTTGTGAGATCGAGCCCTGAGTCGGGCTCTGCGCTGAGAGCTCAGAGCCTGCTCGGGATTCTTTCTCTCTCCCTCTCTCTCTGCCCATGCCTCAAAATAATAAATAAATCAACTTTAAAAATCTATAAAAAGAAGTCAGAAAAATTGCTTCTGGCGAAAAAGGTGAATTTTCAATGGTTCTCTTCAGTCAGTGGTGTTGATCGATTCTTCTTCCCCTGTAATGTAGTCTTTTTCTCTCAAAGTATCTTAGTACCTGCACTCACTCTTCTTGTGATGATGTGAGATGATAAAATCCTACGTGACGAGGTGAAAGAGGTGAATGACATAGGCAGGGTGACATAGCAGGAGGCTACTGTTGACCCTACATCATGAACCCAACAATAAGTAGTATAATGATTGCTTTAAACAATCATTTTTTTTTTTAATTTTTAATTTTTTTTAAGTTTCTTTATTTTGAGAGAGACAGAGACAGCATGAGTTGCAGGGGGAGGGTAGAGAGAGAGGGGGGGAGAGAGGGAGAGAATTCCAAGCTGGCTCCGTACTGTCAGCACAGAGCCTGATGCAGGGCTTGAACCCACGAACCGTGAGATCACAACCTGAGCTGAAATCAAGAGCCAGATGTTTAACCGACTGAGCCACCAAAGTGCTCCTAAAAGAAATTTTTTAAAGACAAGACAAAAATACATGTATACAGTCTTTTATATTTGCCTACATATTTACCATTTCCAGCATTCTTCATTTCTTTTTGTGGATTTGAGTTACTGTCTGATGTCATTTTCTTTCAGCCAGAAGGATTTTCTGTAATACTCCTTCAGAATTATCTCAGTTTTCCTTTACCTGGGAATGTCTTTGTATCACTTCACTATTGAAGGATGTTTAGCTGGGTATACAATTCCTGGTTGACAGTCATTCCATGGCCTTCCAATGACTTGTTTCCTTTTTTTAAAAAAATGTTTAAGCTTGTTTATTTATTTTGAGAGAGACAGAGACAGCATGAGTAGGGGAGGGGCAGAGAGAAAGAGAGAATCCCTCCTCTGCACTGTCCACAGAGCCCAATACAGGGCTGGAACTCACGAAACCGTGAGAACATGACCTGAGCCGAAACCAAGAGTCAGACCCTTTACCAACTGAGCCACCCAGACACCCCCTTTTTTTTTTTAAAGTAGGCTTCATGCCCAGCATAGAACCCAATTCAGGGCTTGAACTCATGAACCTGAGGTCAAGACTCGCATGCTGTATGAACTCAGCCAGCCAGGCGTCACTTCTGCTCAGTTCTTAAATTTTATATTTAGCCTGGATTCCTTGGGGTCTCTAGGGACCACCTAGCATCGGCATAGCTTTGTGGTCAGTCCACGATTGTAGCAGAGGTTGTGCCCAAACCCCTCGGGCCCAGAAGATTTGCACCCTCTGCTGATGGATCTGTGTGCGATTTGAGAAGCACATTCAAAGTTCAGCCAGTCATCAGGTCAGACTCAGTCTTTACTTTCTCTCAGGCCATCTTGGGAAGCTTACACAGCCTTCTGTGGCTCTCTCATTTCCAGGATCTCCCATTAAATTTCTGATTAGTCTGTCACTTACCACTCACCCCAACTAGGACTACACCCTCAGACTGCCAGAGCTGCAAATTTCCCTCTGTTTTCTGTCTTTTCTATCAAGCTTGCTGCTTTTGCTGATAATGCCCTGGGGCATGGGTTTTCAACTCTACTCCAAGTCAAGTGAGTCCCTCACCCCCAGGCAGTGAAGCTGCTGGTTCTCCTGTCCAGCCTGCCCCAATAAAACTACCTTTCTGACCGGGGCACCTGGGTGGCTCAGTCGGTAAGCATCCGACTTCAGCTCAGGTCATGATCTCATGGTTCGTGGTTTGAGCCCCGCATCGGGCTCTGTGCTGACAGCTCAGAGCCTGGAGCCTGCTTCAGATTCTGTGTCTCCCTCTCTCTCTGCTCCTCCCCAACTCACACTCTGTCTCTCTCTCAAAACTAAGTAAACATTAAAAAAATTATATAAAAAAACCAAACCTACCTTTCTGACCAAGCTGGAGGGTGGGGATAGGAATGGCCCCAGTGTTCTTACTCAAAATTCTAGCCATTTTTCACAGAAAAAATGCCTCAATTTGTTGTTTTCCTTTGGTCCACTTCCAGAGCAGGGATATGGTTGTTTTTGACAATTTCATCCAACTTAATACTTGTTTGGGTGGAAATTGAATTCACTGACCACTTCTTGCCACCTAGCCACAAGTCCTGACCTCCAGACATTCTGAGAAAAGCAGAGGTATTGCCTTTATCTGGCAGGTTGCTGGTTTCCTCTTGCCATCAGACCAGTTTATGTCTAGTCAACTGTGCTGTGATCCTAGGTCTTTTAAGTCATTTGTCTGACTTATCCAAGGTCCCCAAGATTGGTGACACAAAAGGAACACTGACTGTAAGCAAGGGCTGGAAAAGGGTAGATGTTCATTGAATCAGTGCTTCCAAGAGTGATGAGCTTAGAAATAGATGAGGAGGGGCTGGAAGGAAGACCCTTTGTCTACATTTAATACTTTGGACACCAATCAATGACTTCACACGTGTAGTTTCAGCCTACCTTGATGAGGGCTGCCAGCACAGCTAAGCCATCCGGTGCGCTCTGGGCTATATCATAGCTCTTGTATTTAGAATTGTAGTGAACGATATGAACCTGTGAGAAAAAAAGGCTAAGTCAAGGGCAGTTTGTGTAGACTTCAAATGCCTCAGGTTTTTAGGGAGGAGCGAAAAGAAAGATGCTCCACCCAAGGCCTCAACCTGTCCCACATGAACAACTCTGACTTTCCCCCACCGGGGTATGAGATCTACCAAGACCAGAAAGTTCTCCAAGAATGGAAAGAGCATGAGTGGGATCTGGGGAGATCAATTCAAGGGCAACTCAAGGGCATTTCCCTGACCCCACCTCCCTCCAAGCAGACAAGCTGGTAACGTCCAAAGGGCTTGTGTGGGTTCTCTTGAGAGAGGGCATGAATCACCTTGCCCTGGAGGACACTGTAAACCTGTCATCATCCTCAGGACAAATCTACACAAGAGAGAGAGCCCTGAAAATCTAGAAATTCGGCTGAAACGTGGGCACCTGGGTGCTCAGTGGGTTGAGAGTCCAATTCTTGATTTCAGCTCAGATCATGATCCCAAGGTCATGGGACTGAGCCTTGTGTCCAGCTCCATGATGAGTATGGAGCCTACTTGGGATTCTCCCTCCCTCCCTCTCTCTCTCTCTTCCTCTGCCCCTCTCCCCAGCTTATGCAATCAATCAATCAATCAATCAATCAATAAAATTTAAAGATCACATCCCACAAAAAAAAACATTAAAAAAAAAAAAGGAAGAAAAAAATTGGGCTAAAACCAAAGAAGGCTGGCCCCATCCTGTGGGCTGTAAACCTCTACCCTGCTGTAGGTTCCGTGAGCCGGGGACCCTGCCTGAACCGCTGACACAGAACAGCATCAGTGAATAGTTACAAATGAAAGAAAAATAAAGTCAACCTTATAGTGACTTGACTGTCACCAGGACACAGTCTTTTTGGCTAAGGAAAGCGACGGTGGGGTTTGAGGGAAAGAGGGCCCGGCCCGGGTCCTCACAGTACCTCGGCCACATATCTGATCCCATCGATGGTGTGCTCGGAGCCGCTGATCTCTGAGGACTCGCCACCCCAGTGAAAGTGCATCTGCTTGGCTATGTACTCGGTGCCATCGGCGGCCGTCATGCGCATGGTGGGGGGCAGGCTGATCTGCACTAGGGGAGAAAGTGAAGGCCGCAAGTGGTGGAGAGGGGGATGCACCAGTCAGGGAGCTCCCCTGGCCACCTGCCTACTCATGGGGCAAGCCAGTACTCTGGTGGCTTAGAACGCCGTGAGCGGGGTCACCCACGGGGAGGAGGCAGCTGGCACACAGGGCAGGATGGGAGATCGGGAAGGCACACACCTTCTTACCCAGAGCCAGAGGTCAGGGGCAGGGCCAGCTTGTCAACCCGGGGAAGGGGGGAGGCCCTGAATAAACGTGGCCAGTGGGCACAGAAACCAGAATTCCACTCTCCACTTCTAGACCATCTTGGAATTTCCCCACAGTGTAGGTATAGGAAGGGGGGGCCTCTTGAGACTAGTTTCATGCCTTTTACTACCCAGAATGCTATTGTGAGGCTGGGCTGAGGTGCTTAAAATCCTCATCCTGGGGGCACCTGGGTGGCCCAGTCAGTTGAGCATCTGATTCTTGGTTTCGGCTCAGGTCATGGTCTCACAGTTCATGAGTTCAAGTCCCACATGGGTCTCTGTGCTGACAGATGGCACGGAGCCTGCTTGGGATTCTCTTTCCCTCTCGCTCTGCCCCTCTCCCGCTCATGTTCTCTCTGTCTCTCTCAAAATAAATACACTTTAAAAAGAAAAGAAAATCTGGGGCACCTGGGTGGCTCAGTGGGTTGGGCCTCCGACTTTGGCTCAGGTCATGGTCTCAAGGTTTGTGAGTTCGAGCCCCGCGTCGGGCTCTGTGCTGACAGCTGGAAGCCTGGAGCCTGCTTCGGATTCTGTCTCCCTCTCTCTCTGCCCCTTCCCCACTCCTGCTCTGTCTCTCTCTTTCTCAAAAAAAAAATTTTTTTTAAAAAGAGGAAAGATTAGGTGTTTGATGTCTGTCAAATGTCCCCTTCTTTCCTTCCAAATTGCCGAAAGCAGCAGGGAGCTGTGATTAAGTTCACATGCTGTAAAGCTGGAATCTGGCCCCAAAGATTTTCACATGCCCTTGGGCAGAGCAGGTACTTTGTATTTAGTGCTTAAAATGTGGCCTGCCTCCAAATCAATGCTCGCGTGAAAAGAAAAAAAACAGAAGAGCCTTTAAAAGAAGATGTACAGGGGCGCCTGGGTGGCTCAGACGGTTAAGTGTCTGACTTCGGCTCAGGTCATGATCTCATGGTTCGTGAGTTCGAGCTCCATGCTGACGGAGTGAAGCCTGCTTAGGATTCTCCCTCTCTCTCCCTCTCTCTCTGCCCCTCCCCCACTCGTGCTCAAGCTCTCTCTCTCTCTCTCAAAATAAAGAAACTCTTAAAAAATATTTTCAAAATAAATAAATAAGACAAAAGAAGACGTACAAATTCATCTGCCGAGAGATTGGAAAGCAGACGACCAGGCCAGAGCTTTCCAACTGGCCGTTAGCCCCATGTGAGCAATACCAAAGCTCCCAACACATATGTTTCCCCAAAACACGATTCCCTGCAGAGTGTTTTGCTCCTCAGGTTTTATCAACAGGATCACACAGGCTGGATCAGAAAATGGCAGCAACTCAGAGCATGTCCCTGCACCTTTGAAAAGGTGAGACCAAATACCTGTGTCCCCAAAAATCAACTCGCTGAACTTTCCAGATTCTGAAAATCGATGTAACTTTTAGCAAAAGTTGTTCTTCTTTACTGGAAACTAATTCAACCAGGTTCTTATCGGGCCAGGAAAGCCATGTGATCTGAGCATTTTCTGTGCTCAAGAAAGGACAGCCAAGGGTCAAGGCCACGAAGGTCAAAGAAACACTGAGGAACCGACCCCAGTTGGAGGAGACTAAGGACACATGACGGCCACGTAGAATGTGAGATCCTGGATTAGGTCTTGGGCCAGAAAGAGGACATCGATGAGAATGGGATGAAATTCACATGGGTCCATCTAAGTAGTTAATCATGTCGTTTCAAGGTAGTAAGTTTCTAGGATGTTAATATCAAGGGAAGTGGGGGGACACCTGTGTGGCCCAGCCAGTTAAGTAGCTGACTCTTGATCTAGGCTCAGGGCATGATCTCATGGTTTGTGGGTTCGAGCCCCAACTTGGGCTCTGAGCTGACGGCGTGGAGCCTGCTTGGGATTCTCTCTCTCCCTCTCTCCCTCTCTGCCCCTCCCCTGCTCACATGTGTTCCCTCTCTCTCACTAAATAAACAAACATTTTTTTAAATATTAGGAGAAGTGGGAGAAGGGGATATGGGAACTCTGTACTATTTCTGCAATGTTTCTAGTCTCAAACTATTTCAAAATGAAAGGGGTTTTTGTTTTTGTTTTCCAACGACGAAACCAGCCCTGCTCCCCGCAGCCTTAGGAAGTCAGAACCTACTGAGAACCGTGCGGCACTCGTGGGCGCCGACTTGGGGATTTGTCCTTTCGCACGGAAGTCTTTTCCCCTCAGGAGCATCTGATCTACGTCAGGCTCTGTGCCATGTACTGAGCTAGAAGGAAGAATGAGAGATCATCCTCCCCTGAAGGAGCCTACCAAACAGAGTGACTGGTAGTACCTATGAAGAGAACAGTGTTGCTTTTCCCACTGAACACTAGAGGCCCAGTGCCTCAGGCCTGTAAGCTTTTCTTGAGCCTAGGAATATATATTTGGGGGGCTAAAAAATAGAGATAAAGATAAGTAGATATATATATTAATCAGTGAGTACTGGTCCTCCAACTGTAGCTAGTTCACAACTAAAGAAAGTGAGAATGAGCTTTAGAAACTTTTGTAGCAGTTTAAGGTTGTTTCCATAGCCAAGCGTGTTTTCAATTTATTTTTACTGGCATATAATTTTATGACTGTTGACTCTAATAATAAAAGATGAGGTACATAAGAATGTAAATATAGGGGCGCCTGGCTGGCTCAGTTGGAAGAGTGTGCGACTCTTGATCTCAGGGTCATGAGCTCGAATCCTGTGTTGGGTGTAGAGATTACTTGAATAAATAAATGAACTTTTAAAAAATGTAAATATAGAGTAGAATTTGAAATTAAAAGCACAATAGCAATTATGTTAGCACTCCCCAACATTAAATTACATATAAATCTAGCAAAGTGTGTACGAGATCTCTATATGAAATCTACAAAAATTCTGATGAAAGAAATCAAAGAATAAATAAAGGGAGAGATAGTCTATGTTCCTGCGTAGAAACATTTGACGCTGTCAAGGTGTCAGCTCTTCTCAACGTGATCTATGGATTCGATGCAGTCAAATTTCCAGCAAGTTATTTTGTGGCTCTCAACAAACTGATTCTAAAGTTTGCATGGAAAGGCAGGAGACCCAGAATAGCCAACTCAATGTCGAAGAAGACCAATGCTGGAGGACCAATAATCAATACAAGGTAGTATTAGCAAAAGAATAGACAAATAGATCAATGGAATAGAATAGAGAGGCCCGCAATAGACCCGCATAAATATACTCAACTGATCTCTAGCAAAGGAACAAAGACAATAGAGTGGAGTCTCTTCGTTAAATGGTGCCGGAAGTACTGGACATCCACGGGCAAAGAAATGAATTTACACACAGGCCTTCCACCCATCACCAAAGTTAACTCAAAATGGGCCATAGATCTACATGTAAAATGCAAAACTATAAAATTCCTAGACGATAACACAGGAGAAAACCTAGATGACCATGGGGGTGGTGATGCCTTTTTCGAGGCGACACCAAAGACAGGATCCATGAGATAAATAATCGACAAGCTGGACTCCATTAAAATCCAAAACTTCTATTCTGTGAATGAGATCGAGCCCCGTGTTGCTGGGTATGGAACCTGCTTAAGATTCTCTCTCTAAAACAATAAAATAAAATAAAATAAAATAAAATAAAATAAAATAAAATAAAATAAAGTAAAATAAAATAAAATAAAATAATTAAATTAAATTAAAAACAAAAAACCTGATAAAAAATGGGCCAGAGACCTTAATAGACACGTCACCAAACATATACAGATGGCAACTAAGTCCTGTGAAGAGAAACTCCACCTTGTACGTCATCAAGGAAACACAAATGAACAACAATGGGGTACCTCTGTACGCCTGTTAGAACCGCCATAAGCCAGAACACCGACACCACCAAATGCTGGTAGGATGTGGAGAAGGAAGTCATTGCTCACTCACTCAATGCAACATGGTGCAGCCACTTGGGAAGACTGCTTGGCAGTTTCTTGCAAAGCTAAACCCATTCTTACCATACAGTCCAGTACTCATGCTCCTTGGTATTTCCCCAATGGAGTTAAAACTTATGTCCATGCATCTGCACATAGATGTTTATAGCAGCTTTACTCATAATAATTGCTGAAACTTGAAAGACGCCAAGATGTCCATCCAGACAATGGGACATTACTCAATGGTAAAAAAAAAAAACAAACAATGAGCTATCGATCCAGTCATGAAAAGACCCGGAGGAACCGCATTGCTAAGTGAAAGAAGCCAATCTGAAAAGGCTACACACTGTAGGATTCCAACCACATGACATTCTAGAAAAATCAAAACTGTGGAGACAGCAAAAGGATCAGGGGTTGTCAAGGGCGGCAGCGGGGGGAGAGAGGAACAGGCAGAGCACAGAGGGTAATTAGGGCCATGAAAACACTACATCATACTATCATAAGGAATACATGTCATCCTACATTTGTTCAACCCCATAGGATGTATAACACCAAGAGTGACCCCTAAGGTAGGTTATGGACTGCTGGTGATTGTGATGTGTCAAGGTCAGTTTATCCTTGGGGAAAAAAATGCACCATTCTGGTGAGTGATATTGGTCATGGGGGAGACAATTATGTAGGGGCAGGGGATACATGAGAAATCCCTGTACTTTCCACTTAATTTTGCTATGAACTTAAAACTGCCCTAAAATAGGGGCGCCTGGGTGGCGCAGTCGGTTAAGCGTCCGACTTCAGCCAGGTCACGATCTCGCGGTCCGTGAGTTCGAGCCCCGCGTCAGGCTCTGGGCTGATGGCTCGGAGCCTGGAGCCTGTTTCCGATTCTGTGTCTCCCTCTCTCTCTCTGCCCCTCCCCCGTTCATGCTCTGTCTCTCTCTGTCCCAAAAATAAATAAAAAACGTTGAAAAAAAAAAAATTAAAAAAAAAAAAAAAAAAAAAAAAAAACTGCCCTAAAATAAATGAAGTCTATAAAAAATATGTATATATAAATATATTTTTATTTATGTCATTATTATTTATCATTATTATATCATCATCATTATTATAATTATTTATCATTATTATCATTATATTTTTATTATTATTTATAGCAATTATTATTTGTATTATTTGTAGTATAAATATAATCTAGATATAATAATTTACTTACAAATATAATTCTATATAAATATAGAAGATAAACCTCAGATCAGGACATTTATATTATAATATAAATAATTTATATTTTATAAATTATATAAATATTATTTATATTATATATAACATGTTATACATAATACATATATCATACATACAATATATATATTTATTTATATTAAGATATTATATTTTATATCTTAGGTCCAAGATATAAAAAGAACCCTACAAAATCAAAATTAATAAATTTTCTTATAATGTTTATTTATTTTTGAGAGACAGAAAGAGACAGAGCATGAGCAGGGGGTGGGGGGAGCAGAGAGAGAGGGAGACACAGAATTTGAAGCAGGCTCTAGGCTGTAGCCTCTGTGCTGTCAGCACAGAGACCGATACTGGGCTCGAACCCACGAACCGTGAGATCACGACCTGAGCCACAGCCGGACGCTTTAACCGACTGAGGCGCCCCAAATTAATAACTGTTTAAGTATATCATACCACCTTTACTGTTAAACTTATTCATCAAATGTTATTAAATTTGAAAATTTGTCGATTAGGGGTTTTTTTCCTTCCGTAGAATTCTTGAAGCTTGGAGCTTGCTGAAAATGTATAAGCAATTGTAAAGAGTTCTGAAAATCTTTCAAAATACGTTAAAAAAAATCTAAGTGATGTGAGCTGTGAGTGCGCTCCCATACCTTTGATATGATGTCGGGTAGCTTGGGGACCCTACAGGCCTCCAGCTTCCAGAAAGCCCGGCGCAGTCCATCGGAGGAAGGCCCAGGGCCCTCTCCAAACCGGGAGGAGGAAGCCACCAGTCACCGCAAGGCCCTGGGAAGCTGGGGTCTTCTAACACCTCCCCTCTCCCGGATCCCCAGCACAGAGCCCTGCACAGCAGGCATGTAGCAGGAACAGCCCAGGTACCAGCGGGGGCGCTCGATCCCGCGATACCCCTGGCTGGCTATCCTGGTGCGTCAACCAAGCTTCTCCCCTGCCTTCAGCTGCCACCTGTGTCCCCTCTTCATCGAGGGCAAAGAGAGCAGCCGAAGCTCCTGGTGGCCAACCTGCTGGAAGCTTCAGAGCTAACTCTGGAAGCAGGAGCTTGTCATTAATGATAAAATGAGGCTTTCGTGAATTATTTGTGGAGTTCAGTGATCCAGGCCACGTGTACCCGAGGCCTTTCACAGACCTGTGTTCTCCTGTGTTCACCAGTCTCATCAAGGGCAGCTGGTTTATCTTCTCAATTGTGCAAACAGGAGATATAAGTCCTGTGACCCACGCACCTAAGCGGGTGGGCAGTAAATTGGCCCAGCCCGGAGGGGGGGGTGGAGAAGGTGGAGGGGAGGTGTCCGAGGAGGATGTGGGGAGGGGCCAGGCTTCCAGGGTCTGGGTCTGGCTCAGCCACCAGAGACTGCATAACCTTAAGTCCTTCGGCCTCCCAAGGCCTCTGGCCTCCACCCCAAACGATGCCCTCTGTGGGGGGTGGGAGGCTCAGAGGAGATGGGCCCCCTTGGAAAATCAAAACAGGGTGTTCAGTAAACAGAAAGCAATGGGTTTTACAGCTGTCCAGTCCAGGCTTCTGAAGTGGGGGTCCCCAAGACTCAGGCCAGACTTTTCCTGTCTGACCTCCACCCCCTTCCTGGAAGGGAATAGAATACAAAACCTTCTTCTTTTTATTAAACAAATCTTTTTTAATGTTTATTCACTTTTGAGAGACAGAAAGAGACAGAGTGTGAGCAGGGGTGGGACAGAAAGAGAGGGAGACACAGAATCCGAAGCAGGCTCGAGGCTCCGAGCTGTCAGCACAGGGCCCGACATGGGGCTTGAACCCATGAACTGTGAGATCACGAGCTGAGCCAAAGTCAGACGCTTAACCGACTGAGCCACCCTGGTGCCCCAAGCTTCTTCCTTTTTAAACCTCTGAGAAATACTGACTGGCCCAATTGTCAGACATTTTGGGCCCATCAGACTCAATACAGGAAATATGGAAAATCAGACCAGCGCACAGATCAAGAGAACACACAGGCGGGTCAGTGGCCTCAGCAGCACTGTCTCCATTGGCTGGAGTTCTCGCTGGCTGGGCCAGAGTGAGCTTGGGGAGAGGCTAATGCAGAAGGAAGGAGCCAGCCAGGAGCTGAGGCAAAAGACAGAGGCCCTGCTGTGCAGCTTGGGGACAGCCCCCGCCCCCCACCCCCCCGGCCCCACCGTGGCCCCAGCTCCCAGCCTGTGCTACATCTCCGCGTGGGCCACCCTATCATCTGGCACCTGCTCCCTCTGCCCAGTGCCCGTGGACCACACCCAGCCACCTGCCCCTTACCTGTGTGGCCGTTGTTGGTCATGGGGAACTGGCCCCCCTGGGATTTGTAGCCTGTCAGGTTCAGAGCCTTCAGGGAGGGGTTGTACTGAACGTTTCTCCTCTGCAGGTCGATGGGTGACTGTCTCCTCCCCCCGCAGCTGGGGTACTCCTTCGACCACTGTGTTTGGTCCAGTGCCCCCTCTGCGACAGGAGAGAGCCAAAGGGGTCACAGCTCTTTGAGGGGCTCAGTTCACAGCAGGGTCCGCCCATCAAGAGGCCAGGATCAAGGCCAGAGGTCTGCCTTCTAGAAAGCAGAGCCTGGCCTCCAGATGGAGGGAAGAGGGGCATCGTCAAAGTCGTCTCTGGGGGGCCTGCTGTCTGGGGGGCTTTGAACTCCTCCCCTGTTTCAGTCATTGGCCCCGAGAAGAGAGTCAGGGCTTAGAAAAACAATGAAAGTCTTTATTATATAGCTTTAGTTCCCCCCTGGAATGGGAATACGCTAATAAATGCTCTGGAAGTCTCCCTGGGCTTGGCATTGCTGTGTTACTTTAGGGGTCCTTTCTCCATTTGCTCCCAATGGCACAGTTTTCCTTCCCCTCCCCCAACAATAGTGCAGTTCCCTCCCCCCCCCCCCCCCGCAGGACCGCCCACCTGTTTACCCGCTCCAACCCCTGTCATTGGGTCCCAGGATGGTAAAGACCTCTATGGATTCAGGGCAGGAAGGGAAAGAAAGCATCAGGTTCAAAGATGACCGAAGTGATGAGGTGAAAAAAAAAAAAAAAAATCAAAGTAAGGAAATGTATCTTTTTTGAGGTGGGTAATATAATTCTAGGGGAGAGAAGGAAGAAAGCTAGTCATTGCCAGGGGACGGGGGTCCCCGTGTGTCCTGTTCATACCCGCCCACTTGCAGTTGGGAATCCAAGCTCTCTCCCCACCTTACCCGGTGGCTGCAGGGGGCGGGGGCGTGGCTTGTTTTAAGGAAGCCGTTTGCATCAGGGGCCGCTCCCAGCCTCTTGGTTTTGCAATATACAGGAAAGTCAAGTTTTTATTTCTCTGCTCTTTATTTAATACTATAAACCAACATTTAAGCAATTCTTTCCTAGAGGCAGGATGCCAAGATCATGGCCAGAGGTCCCCAGCACAGCCCCCCTCCCCCACCACATGAATCAAAAGGCTTTGGGGCCCTTGTCCCTAGCAGTGTTGTGGCTTTCTGAGTATTCCCAAAAGGCATTTGAAGTAGCCATCCCAAGCGCTCCTGGGCCCCTGATGGCTTTCCAGAAGGCCCCCAGTCTCAGAGGCTGGGCTGAGACTGGGAAGGACAAGACCTGCCTGTTGGAATTCTCCCCCTTGCTTGTCCTTCTGAACCACCCCGAGTACCAAGGAGCCCGGGGACTTCTCTGCCCCAGAGCGGGGCGGTTGGTCAGAGGGGGTCGCTCTGCCCTCTGAAGCTGGACTTTCTGAGCCTCCCATGACGTCTCTAATTCTGTTCCCCTTGACCTAACAGACATACATCCACCCCGAATGTATGCTTTCCCTGTGCCTGAAGCTGGGGGCACCGTGTGCAGAGTAGGTCTGCCAGCGACCCTGAAGGCCGTCCAGAGCCCCATCCCTCGGTGCAGTGCAGAAAAGGGGGGGCACGGGCAGGAGCTCTCCTCAGTGCCCCGTGGGAGGAACGTTTCGTGTCCAGATGTGCAGATTTGGGTCTCAGCAGGCCCACGGCAACTGGGAGGCGGCAGCCTGGGGACTGTGCAAAGTGGAGATGTTTTGGGTGAACCTCCTACCACGAGCTCCCCACGAAGAAAGCTCTCGCAAACCCTCACACCCTCTGTGAGGCCGCAGGGAGCCCTCACAACTTCATTTTCCACATGCAGAGACGGAGAGAGCAAAGGGCTTTGCAGTCAGAGGGCTCTCCAACCAGCGCTGTGGCCGGAAAAGGTTCTAAAGCAAAGCACCTGCAGACGATGTGGGGGTCCGGGAAGGGAAAGCGAATTCCTCTTGTCCTAATCGGGGGTTCTGGGTTCAGGGTGCTCTCCGTAGCCTTGAAGGGCAACCCCAGCAGGGGTGAGGGTAGCGAGGAAGTGCACAGCCCCCGAGGCGCAGGCTTACCTGAGTAGGTCCACTGGGAGCCATGCTGGGCCCGGGCCCCCAGGAAGAGCAGAGCCAGCAGGGGTAGGAAGGCCGCCATGGAGCCGCAGGTCTGGAATCAGGCTGATGCAGGGGACGCTCTTCTTTTAAACACTCAGAAACTGTCAATAACAATTTACCGAGTCTGGTTGATTGACCTACCTCTGCTGCACCCACTAAAACAATAACGCCTTCCCACAATGGCCCTTGTGACTTGGTTGACTGGGCCAGGTGGTGTGGCCTGACCTTGCCCGATCCCCGCTGGCGTCATCACCACGAGCGGTTAGCCCACGGCTTTGGTTGTTCAATGCCCTAACTTATGACAACTCACTTGAAGGGCCACACAGTGCGCCCTTTGTGGATGAGCCACCACAGGAGAGGGAAAAGGCCCAAGGCAGAGGGAAGCAGGATGGGGAGGATTTCCCGGGACAATGGCACTTCCTGTGCCCTTGCTCCTGGCACGCGGGGCTCTGGGAACGGGTGAGGGCCATCCCCAGGGCCGGGAAAGCCCGGCCGGGTTCCGCTTGGTATTTCCTACCCTTCCTCGGCGGTCCACACAGGCTGCCGCCGCTGCAGACCTTGGAGGCCCCGCCAGCCCCTCCATGTTTGGACGTGGACCTGAGAGTCCTACCCGGAGGCCCCTTGTGCCCTCCTGCTCGCGCTCGGATCACCCGTAGGCCACGTCCCCTTGTGTGCCTTCGGGCCTTCGCGCTAGCCCGGGCGTCCGTGTGTCTCCGTGGGGAGCATTTGTCCTGACGGCCGCAGTGTGCTCGGTCACACCCACACGTGTTGGATTGGCCCAGCGCCTGACCCCTCCAAGTGTCCACTTGGGCAAACCGTCCTTGAAACTGGCTGAGGGAGAAACTTCTGAGTTTACACCTGCTGACAGGCCAGTGTTTCCCACACACGGGGCAGGCAGCGTCCCCGCTTGCTGGCCAGGTACGAGGGTCCGTCTTGTTCTGCAGAGGAGAGCCAACCCCCCCACCCCCCCCCCAAGCGCATTCCACGCCCTCGTCCCTGGGGGCCGGGGATCCCGGACGGCAGTGTGGCAGCGGGAATTAGGCCTGGTTACCTTGTCTACCAGACCCCTCCATATACGAAGAAAGTGACGTAGGATGGCCGGCCGGCCTGCCAGAGAGGGACCCGGAAGTAAAAGTGAAGGACTCAGCCCCCCGCCCCAACTTCATGGAACTTTCTTGCATATTTTCAGAGGTTGGAAACCCACGCTCCAGTCGCCACAAAGTGAGTCGCGTCCGGCCCCGTCGAGAGGGCCACCTCGTAGGTCCCATGAAACCCCACCTGGGCCAAAGACCGCAAGGGTAGCCGCTGAAGATCACAAACCGAGGCTCTGAGTGTTTTTCTTGGGAAACTGAAGCAGGGCTCTGGGCAAGAGGGAGCACAGAGGGAGTCGGAGAGGTCATGGCAGCTGGGGGTGCGCAGCCAGAGCGGGGGAGGCAGGGGGGAGGGGTGCTGAGTGAGGGGTAGGGGCGACCTGCGGAGGGGGGGAGGGAGGAAGGGGCCCGGGGCCGTGTGAGGAGACAGGGACCGCTCAGAGAAAGGAGCGGGTGTCCACAGCCGGTGCTGGGAAACTGGGGAGTGTCTGTTATTACCCGCAGCTCCATTTCCCACGGGTTCCCCTGTCGCTTAGCGCTTAGGAAGGCCCAGGGGGCCCAGGCGCTTTTGTTGCCCCACAGAGTCCTCGTGGTAAGCGCATAGCCACCGCTGCCAGTCTGCAACCGCAGCAACCTCACCGTGGAGCGCACACCACACTCACCCATCAGACCTACATCCCTGCCCTGGTTTCTCCGAATCTTTGGCTCGGGCGAGAGCCGGGCGGGCCGGGAATCTGTGCAGGTGGCTAACGTGGACAACAGGTGGTCAGAGTGAGTGACTGTGTTAACACGGTGATCGCACCGGCCAGGACCCGCCTGCTAACGAGGGCGTGTTGCTGCGGAAAGAGGGTCCCTCCCTCTCCTGTGCAGCCCGCTGCAATGGCAAAGTCGACAGACAGACAGGGTCCCTTCTGTTGCCTACTCTCTAACTCACTGTCTTCTTCAACCATGAAATTTTCCATTGACTTTGAACATGTGTTTCCGCCTTCTGGTATTTGCAAAGCCTGTTGCTTGTTTTGGGTTTTGTTTTGGTTTGGTGTCATTTTAATTTGCGTTTTTCGTGTGTCGCATTCGACCCTGAACTTGCTTCTGCCTTCATCCAACTGCGTCTCCGGCTCATCAAGGCTGTATCTTATTCTAAACTCCTGTTTTTCTAGGCCTTTGGTTTGAGTGGCTGGTCTGAGATGAGTTGACAGGTGTGCCATTTTCATCGCAACATCATGTCAAAAATGAGAAAGGAGCTTTGTTCTTTTTCGGTGCCACCACAGCTCCATGACGGAGACCCAAGGAGGCAAAGAAGAGGCAAGGACGTGTGGTCAGCCCAGGTGAGCAAGGAAGTGCTATCAGCCCAAGTAAACAGGGAAGCACCACCAACCCAGGTGAGCAGGGCGGGGTGGTCAGCCCAGGTGAGCAGGGAGGGGTGGTCAGCCCAGGTGAGCAGGGAGGGGTGGTCAGCCCAGGTGAGCACGAAGCGGTGGTCAGCCCAGGTGAGCACGAAGCGGTGGTCAGCCCAGGTGAGCAGGGAAGGGTGGTCAGCCCAGGTGAGCAGGGAGGGGTGGTCAGCCCAGGTGAGCTGGGGGGGGTGGTCAGCCCAGGTGAGCACGAAGTGGTGGTCAGCACAGGTGAGCAGGGAAGGGTGGTCAGCCCAGGTGAGCTGGGGGGGGGAGGGGTGGTGGTCAGCCCAGGTGAGCAGGGAGGGGTGGTCAGCCCAGGTGAGCAGGGCGGGGTGGTCAGCCCAGGTGAGCACGAAGTGGTGGTCAGCACAGGTGAGCAGGGAAGGGTGGTCAGCCCAGGTGAGCTGGGGGGGGGAGGGGTGGTGGTCAGCCCAGGTGAGCAGGGAGGGGTGGTCAGCCCAGGTGAGCAGGAAGAGGTGATCAGCACAGGTGAGCAGGGAGGGGTGGTCAGCCCAGGTGAGCCAATGCTCAGTTCTGCCTAAGGGTAGCATGGAAGAATGGATCAGGCCACACAAGAATATGCATGCTCTGCCTGCGGTAGCACAGAAGGGCCATCATTTTATTTCATTCAGGAGTTCCAGCTCTGGAATCCCGCAGAACGAATCATTCTGGACAAGTGAACTTTCTGGATAGTTAAAGGCTCAATTCGGCCTAAGTACCCGCACGTTTCGTCCATTTTGGATTAAAGCTTCCGAAATGTATCACACTCATGCCTGCCGTCTCAGATCAAGCCAAATGTAATTAAGTTTTTCCTAATGACTGAGGCTCACTAATATGAAAATCAATTATCCTGCGTTGTAATATATTAAAGCCCACTGGGCCTATAACTGTATGAGACTCTTCTCCCTACATGACACAGCCCCTAACTGTTATATTTCTGGCCTTCTTAGATATTGAGGGGGAAAGTTGGCGAGCGTAATTATGAAAGCAACGTACACCGATGTTCCTGAGTGACATTCTAGTTGTTAACATTCACGAGGCCAGGGCACGGCCAACCTGGACAGAAGTGAGACTTGGGGCTATAATAGGCTCTGGAAGCCCCTTGCTCTGCCAGGAACGAACCCCGTAGTTGGTGGACAGTGTGGAGACTGGGAGGCTGGAGCAGGGCTTGGCAGCAAGAGCATCTGGAGGTGGCAACGTGTATATGTGTATTTTTTGCAAGAAGCGCGGCTCACATAGCCTGCCAGCTGTCGCCTCTTACGGTTGTCTGTTTACCTGCCCCCATCTCCTGGCTTCTCATTTACTGTTTTTGATCTGGCCAGAAATCAGACGACTGCACATCTTAGAACTAATTACATGCACAAGAAGAACGGGAAGACCCGAGAGCCGGGAGCCACCGTCTGTACTAAAGCCAAGATATGCAAACCCTGAAACATCTATTTTTTGTAGCGTATCCTTTATGTCACTCTTTTTTTAAGTCATCTCCTCACCCCGTGTGGGGCTTGAACTCATGACCCAGAGATCAAGAGTCACTTGCTCTACCGACTGAGCCAGCCAGGCGCCCCTGAAACATCGTTTTTGACTACTCAAAACGTTTCTATTTCCTTTCTGACTTCCAGCTATGTCCGTATGTGTGAAGCAGGAACACAACGAAATTGTCATATTAAATAATCTTCTTGCAGAATACTCAGCCGTATCCGCCCGCAACTCAGTAGGGACGCCCATGCATTCTCTCACCAGCCTCCCTAGAAAGACATTCAATCTTACAGGGTATTTTCCATTTCATCCGTTCCCCTAGAATTCAATGTCTACCCTTTAGGGTGTCTACCAACAGGCGTTTTCCTCCATCATATCTACCCTTCTTCCAGGAACCCACATCAAAAAAATAATAATAATAATCATAATAAAATAACACCCAGACCAAAACCCGAGTGGAAATTCCCCTCTCTACTGTTAGCTTAGGTATTAGCAAAATAGGAACCAAACACCTAACAACGTTTACAGCTCAGCCTGCCATCGACATTCTGAGCCGCCGTCTGTGTAAACTCACCGTGGAACCTGCTGTTGGAAGTGGCTCTCCCATTTGCACCTGCTCGCTGGACCCTCTACTCCTTGGAGCAGGTCAGAGTCTCGCTTATAGCCTTTTCATGTACGTCACCCCCACTTTACTTCTGTAGGGCAGGTATGTGTCTTTCAGCTCCGCCCCAAAACCGGTCAGTAAGTAATTCCAAATCTATACTGGTCCTGCCTGACTCTCCCCTTACGCCCAAGCGAGTGGTTATGTACGTAGACTGAATCAGTTCCCTGTGGCTGCTGTAACAGACTGCCACGGAGTCAGCACCGAAAACGACATCCGCTGATTCTCTTACAGGGGCGCCCGGGTGGTGCAGTCAGTTAAGCGTCAGACTTCGACTTCGGCTCAGGCCACAATCTCACAGTTCGTGAGTTCCAGGCCTCCATTGGTCTCTGTGCTGACATCGTGGAGCCTGGAGCCGGCTTTGGATTCTGTGTCTCCCTCTCTCTCTGCCCCTCCCCTGCCGTGCTCTCTCTCTCTCTCTCTGTCTCAAAAATAAGTAAGTGAACAAAAAAATAGAAAAAAAATGCATTCTCTTACAGACATGGAGGTCAGAAATCCAAAATCAGTTTCACTGGGTTCAAGCCAGGGAGTTGGCAGGGCTGGTCCTTTCTGGAGGTTCTGAGGGGAGAATCTGTTCCCTCACCCACCCTTAGGCACACACTCCCTCCTAGAATCCCTCCAATCTTTTGTTCCAATCATCACACCTCCTGTTTCCTCCTTTGATCTTGCTTCCCTCTTAAAGGATCCTTGAGATTACATTCAGAGCCCACCCAAGAATTCCAGAATAATCTCCCCATCTCAAGATCCTGAATCACATCTGCAAGTCTCTTTGGTGACATTCACAGGTTCCAGGGATCAGATACCTGTGGAGGCAATATTCAGCCTACCCCAAGGAAGGATGTAGGGACCCACCAAACTAAATGAAAGCTGAGAGCTACTGACAACTGGATTTAGACTCTAAAGAACAGAGTAATAAATCAGCGATGTCATGGGGCGCCTGGCTGGCTCAGTCGGTTAAGCGGCCAGTTTTGGCTCAGGTCATGATCTCCTGGTTCTCTGCTGTCAGCATAGCGCCCGCTTCAGGTCCTCTCTCCCACTCTCTCTCTGCCCCTCCCGCGCTCTCACTCTCTTTCTGAAAAATAAATGAACGTTAAAAAAAAATTAGCAAGGTCATGAAACACACCAGGAATGGAGGGGGCTGTAAAGGAGCAAGATGGACAATAGCCGGTCTGTCGACAGAATGCCTACGGCCAGGCACTTCCCTGAGCTTTTAATGGTCACAATGATATGACCAGAGTCAGCTGGTTGCATTAGCACAGCAACCCAGTAAGCTGAAAAAGTGACAGTAGCACTTTAGGAAAGGATGTCAAAGACCCAATGTGGTCAATCTGCCAGGGGCGGGCAGGACCCACACCCCCTGGTGTATATCAAGGGGGACAGAGGAGTCACCTTTTGGCCTGAGTCACAATCTGGTGTGCGGGGGGGGGGGGGTGTCTCTGCAGCAGGAATATAGAGTCTTTTGCTTTGTGCCCTGCAAGCCTCTGCAATATTGATCGAAGAGTGAAAAGGAGGACATCACAGATACACTGACATTTAAAATCTTTAAGATTTTTTCCATTTCAGCAGAGGAAACCTAACTTATTTTTTAGCAACACTTCCACCAAGAAAATTAGAAATGCTGGACAAAACAGGTTTTTTTTGAAAAATCTCTTTGAAAGCATCAGAGATCACCAAGGCAGGGATATATAAATAGGAATATGTCACCAGAGGTTGGGTTTGTCCCAGGAATGCAGGGTTAGTTTAACATTTGAAATCAATGTAACAAAAAATAGGAGAAAAAGATATTAAAAGCCTTTCAACACCTGCAGAAAAAACATCAGTTGATAAAATTCACCATCCAAAAGAGAAAATCAAAATCCACCTATGACTTAAAAAAAAAAAAAACCCTCTTAGGAAACTAGGGAAAAAGGGGGAATTTTCTCAATCTGATAAAGAATATCTACAACAAATTCTACAGTAAACATTGTACTTAATGGTGAAATATCAGAAGTTTCCCTCTGAGATTAGGAAAGAGATTAGGATACTTGCTATCTCAACATTATATTAAAATTCTCCTGGAAGGAGGGAAAGTTTTAGGGATTAGAAAGGCAGAAATACAACTCTCTATTCATAGATGACATACTGGATACATAGACAATCCAAAATCCAAAGCTATATTATTATAATTAGTAAGTGAGTTTACAAAGTTGATGTATACAAGGACAGTATACAGAATGCAATTGTATTTCTATAGAACAGCAACAGACCATTAGAAAATAAAACTTAGGGGCAACTGGGCGGCTCAGTCAGTTAAGCATCCGACTTCGGCTCAGGTCATGATTTTGCGGTTTATGAGTTCAAGCCTTGGGTTGGGCTCTGTGCTGACAGCTCAGAGACTGGAGCCTGCTTCGGATTCTGTGTCTCCCCCTCTCTCTGCCCCTCCCCTGCTTGCTTTCTCTCTCCCTCTCTCTCTCTGTCTTTCTCTTGTGCTCTCTCTCTCAAAAAAAAAAACATTAAAAATTTTTTTAAAAAAGAAAATAAAACAAATTTTTTTTTAGTAAACTCTACCCCCAACATGAGGTTCAAACTCACTAACTCAAGATCAAGAGTCACATGCTCTGGGGTGCCTGCGTGGCTCAGTCCAACTCTTGATTTCAGCTCAGGTCATGATCTCCTGGTTTATGGGATCAAGCCCCTCATTGGGCTCTGTGCTGACAGTGTAGAGCCTGCTTAGAATTCTCTCTCCCCCTCACTCTTTCTCTCTTCCTGTTTCCTGCTCTCTCTCTCTCTCTCTCTCTCTCTCTCTCAAAATAAAGAAATAAACATTAAAAAAAGTTTCATGCTCTACTGACTACATAAGCCAGGTGCCCCAAAACTTAAAATCTTTTTAATTTTAAAAATTATATTACTACAGGAACTCTCGGTACTGTTTTCTAACTTTGTACTGTAAATCCAAAATTATTGTAAAATAAAAAGTCAAATTTTTAAAAGATTATATTATTTAAAATGGCATCAAAAAATCAAATGCCCATGAATAATTCTAACAACAGATGATTGAGAAAAATCAAAGACCTCAACAGACAAGAAGATAGACAAGAATTTCTTAAACAAGACATTTTTTATTAATTTATTTTTAAACAAGATTTTTTTTTTAACAAGGTATTTTTTTTTTAAAGATTACTTGAGGAAACCTGGCTGGCTCAGTCGGTTGAGCATCTGGCTTTGGCTCAGGTCATGATCTCACAGGCCGTGAGTTCGAGCCCTGAGTCAGGCTCTGCGCTGACAGCTCGGAGCCTGGAGCCTCCTTTGGATTCTGTGTCTCCCCTCCCCCACTTGTGCTCTGTCTCTGTCTATCAAAAATAAATAAAATTAAAAAAAATAATAATCGGGGCGCCTGGGTGGCGCAGTCGGTTAAGCGTCCGACTTCAGCCAGGTCACGATCTCACGGTCCGTGAGTTCGAGCCCCGCGTCAGGCTCTGGGCTGATGGCTCGGAGCCTGGAGCCTGTTTCCGATTCTGTGTCTCCCTCTCTCTGTGCCCCTCCCCCGTTCATGCTCTGTCTCTCTCTGTCCCAAAAATAAATAAAAAACATTGAAAAAAAAAATTAAAAAAAAAAAAATAAATAAATAACAAATGATTCAAAAAGTTAAACACACGATCCGGCAATTCCACTGCTTTTTTTTTTTTTTTTTAAGTTTTTATTTATTTATTCGTTTAAGTAATGGCTACACCCAGTGCGGGGCTTGAACTCACCACCCAGAGACCAACAGTCACATGCTCTTCTGACTGAGCCAGCCAGGCGCCTCTCCGCTTCTTGATATACACCCGGAAGAAGGAAAGCTGGGACTCAGACAGATACTTGCACACCCATGTTCCCAGTAGGATTATTCACAATGGTCAAAAAGTGCAATCAACCAAGGGTCCTTTGACAGATAAATGGATAAACCAAATGTGACACACACACACACACACACACACACACACACTGCAATATTATTCAGGCTTTAAAAGGAAGGAAATTATTTTTATTTCTTTTTTTCCAGCTTTATTGAGATAAAACTGACATCTAACATTGTGTAAGTTTAAGGTGGACAATGTATTAATCTGATACACGTATATATCACAAAATCATTACCACCATAATGTTAACTAGGAAGGAAATTCTGACAGATACACACTACAGCCAGAAGAAACCAGGACAACGTGCCAAGTGAAATAAGCCGGACACAAAAGGACACATATTGTACAATTCCACTCACAGGAGGATGTGGAGTAGACACAGAAAGCAGGATGGAAGTTACCAGGACATGGGGCGCCTGGGTGGCTCAGTTGGTTAAGTATCCGACTTCTCCGGCTCGGGTCATGATCTCACAGTTCGTGAGTTCGAGCCCCGCGTCGGGCTCTGTGCTGACAGCTCGGAGCCTGGAGGCTGCTTCGGATTCTGTGTCTCCCTCTCTCTGCCCATCCACTGCTCGCACTCTCTCTCTGTCTCTCTCTCAAAAATCAAATAAAAACATTAAAAAAATTAACTTACAATTTTTTTAAGTTTTTAAAATAAAATTTAAAAACGTCATCAAAAACAGGCCCATGAGGTATTACAAGAGAGTTTTCTCAAACATCTAAGAAACAATTCTAAATGTATATAAAACATAGCTAGGACAGGGGTAGATAAACCACAGTTTGTGAGCTGAATTTGGCCATGTCTGTTCTGCCCATTGTCCGTGGCCACCCGCATATGCTAAGGGTTGTGCTGAGTAGTTGCAACAGAGACCATAGAATCTGCAAAGTCTAATGTATTTCCTCCCTGACCCTTGACAGAAAAAAAAAAAAATGCCAGTAAAAGGGAACCCCCTATAACTCATTTGATAAGCCTTGTATATTCAAGGGACATCTCTCTCTTTTTTTTAAATTCTTAAATTTATTTTTATTTTTTGAGGGGGGGGCATGTACCGCCGCCATATTGAATGAAGCTGGGTTCCTCCGAGGGTGCAGTTTTTCTAGCTGAAGTATATACTGTGCGCTCATGACATCCAGTGGTCAGAAAAATACTGTGCAGAATTTATTTATTTATTTTTTTAGTTCCAGATACCATCTACAATGTAACTGCAAACTGCTGATCCGTAGAAGGATAAAGGATCCACAGTGAAAGAGGGACGAGTTTGGTGTCTCCCTGAGGCAATGTTGGGGAGCGTCCAGGCTGACCCAGGAAACCTATCTGACGGATGCCCATAAAAGGTCATTTGGATATTCAGGAAATCCCATTCCCCAAACCTTCCAAGATGTGGTTACGGAAAAAGTGATCCATTGTCTTTTGTTGAGGTAAAATTTACATAACCTCAAATTAACCTTTTTATTTTTTTATTTATTATTATTTTTTTAATGTTTATTTATTCTTGAGACAGAGACAAGAGTATGAACAGGGGTGGGGCAGAGAGAGAGGGAGACACAGAATCCAAAACAGGCTCCAGGCTCTGCACTGTCAGCACAGAGCCCGATGCGGGGCTCGAACCCACGAACTGTGAGATCATGACCTGAGCTGAAGTCGACACCCAGCCGACTGAGCCACCCAGGCGCCCCTCAAATTAACCTTTTTAAAGAGTACCGTTCAGTGGCACTTAGTACCTTCAGAATGTTAGGCAACCACCACCTCTGTCTAGTTCCAGAACATTTTCATCAACCCCAAGAAAATCCTGTACCCATTACACAATCACTCCCCATTCCCTCCTTCCTTCAGTCCCTGGAAACCACCGGTCTGTTTTTTATCTCTATGGATTTGCCTATTCCGGTTATTTCATATCAAAGAAACCACCCTGGGTCACCTGGGTGGCTCAGTTGGTGGAGCCTGCCACCCTTGGTCTTGGGGTCATGAGTTCGAGCCCCATGTTGGGTGTAGAGATCACTTAAAAATAAAAAATAAAAATTGGGGTGCCTGGTGGTTCAGTTGGTTGAGCGTCTGACGCTTGATTTCAGCTCAGGTCATGATCTCATCATTCTCCTTTTCTCTCTGCCCCTTCCTCTCTCTCTCTCTCTCTCTGAAAAGAAAGAAGCTTGAAACAATAAAAATTTTAAAAATCTTAAAAAATAAATGCAACCATCCTATGTGTGGCTTTTATGTCTGGCTTCTTTCACTTAGCGTATTTTTTTCTGAGGTTCATCCACTATAGCATTGTATTAGCATTTCATTCCTTTTCATGCCTGAGTAATATTCTATTATACAAATATATAACACTTTATTTATCAACTCAACTGTTGATGGACATTTCAGCTGTTGCCAACATTCAGCTATTGCCGATGGTGCAACTGTGAACATTTGTGTACAAGCATTTGTTTGAGTATCTGGTTTCAATACTCTGAGGTATATACCTAAGAGTGGAATCACCAGGTCACATGGTAATTCTACTTAACTAGTTGAAGAAAAAATGTTTAGAATAGAAGTTGGAATAGATTTTTAGACTCCTTGAAATTGACAGAGGAAGAATTTTATTTAGATCAGGACCAACTTTTCCCAAATGACCCTTGATTTTTTTTTTCTTTCTTAGGTTTCCATCATTCATGGAAGGAATTGGCTCAGCCTAAAAGTACCCACGGGAATGAATGCAGATGGGAGAGATAAAAGAACCCATTCAGGGGAAAGTTAATTTGCCTAAGGGTTCTCTGTTGTTTAGTTGGATATGACAGTTCAGCAAATGGAAATCCTTGCCCTAAATCTTTGGTATGAGCTCTGTCATAACATTTTGTTTGAGAGTAGCCTGCAGACCTAGAATGAATCTGGACAGCCAAAGTGAGTTAATTAAGCTGAAAATAACCCTCAAAACAATGATTTCCCTGGTGTGTTTTTTATTCAAACCTTCCGGGTCACTAATTTGTCATGTTTTCTTTAAAAGGAGAAAACAATGGGGGAGTGTATTTGGCGCCCTCTACTGTGAGAAGGAGCCGTTTGGCATAAATGAATGTTCCCGTAAACAATACGTTAGCCATTTTGGATGAAATGCTTTCTAAAACAGCACTCGATTTCCTGTCTTCTTAAACAGAAGATTCTGAATGTGATCATCAACATATTTGTCGGACCCAGTTTGAGCTACAACAGTGGTCTTCTCAAGAGTAGGGGGGAGCTTGGAAAGGGTGTTATGGTGCCTGCAATTTACTCTAAAATCCTTCAGCATGATACATACACGTGACTTAGTTTCAGTCTACTTCCCAGAGACAGCCAGCTCTGCTCAACTGGAAATGCAAATCTCCAGAGGCAGTTAGAACCTACATTCGAAAGACACGTCGAAAGCCCACTTTGGTGGGGCACCTGGGCGGCTCAGTCAATTAAGCATCCAACTCTTGATTTCGGCTCAGGTCGTGATCTCACAGTTCGTGGGACTGAGCCCCTCATCGGGCTCCGCATCAGCACAGAGCCAACTGGGGAGTCTCTCTCTCCCTCTCTGCCCCTCCCATGTGCGCTCTCCTTCTCCCCAAATACATAAACCTACCGCATCTTCTTTGTCCATTCATCAGTCGATGGATGTTCGGCTCTTTCCATACTTTGGCTATTGTTGATGGTGCTGCTGTAAACATCGGGGTGCACGTGCCCCTTCAAATCAGCATCTCTGTAGCCTTTGGATAAGTACCTAGTAGTGCCATTGTTGGGCCATAAGGTAGTTCTACTGTGAGTTTTTGAGGAACCTCCATACTGTTTTCCAGAGTGGCTGCACCAGTTTGCATTCCCACCGACAGTGCAAAAGTGTTCCCTTTTCTCCACGTCCTCACCAACATCTGTTGTTTCCTGAGTTGTTCGTTTTAGCCATTCTGACCGGTGTGAGGTACATATACAACAGAATACGACTTGGCCATCCAAAAGAATAGAATCTTGCCCTTTGCAACAACATGGACGGAACTGAGTGTATTCTGCTAAGCGAAATAAGTCCGTCAGAAAAAGACAAATATATGATCTCACTCATATGTGGAAAGTAAGAAACAACAGATGAACATAGGGGAAGGGAAGGAAAAATAAGATAAAAACAGAGAGGGAGGCAAACCATAAAGAGACTCTTAACAACAGAGACCAAACTGGGGGCTGTTGGACGGGTTGTGGGTGGGGGGATGGGCTAGATGGGCAAGGGACATTAAGGAGGACACTTGTGATGAGCACTGGGTGTTATACCCAGGGGATGAATCACTGGAAACTACTCCTGAAATCATTATTGTACTGTATGCTAACTGGGATGTAAATTAAAAAATAAATTCATGGGGCGCCTGGGTGGCGCAGTCGGTTAAGCGTCCGACTTCAGCCAGGTCACGATCTCGCGGTCCGTGAGTTCGAGCCCCACGTCAGGCTCTGGGCTGATGGCTCGGAGCCTGGAGCCTGTTTCCGATTCTGTGTCTCCCTCTCTCTCTGCCCCTCCCCCGTTCATGCTCTGTCTCTCTCTGTCCCAAAAATAAATTAAAAAGTTGAAAAAAAAATTAAAAAAAAAAAATAAATAAATTCATTACATTTAAAAAATACATCCGGTCATTTTTTAAAAATTTTTTAAAAATTTATTTAAGTAATCTCTATACCCAGCGTAGGGCTCACACTCACAACCCCAAGATCAAGAGTTGCGCACTCTTCCAACTGAGCCAGCCAGGTGCCCCCCATCTGGTCACTTTTGAAGTCTCTTCCGATTACTCAATTTTTAACAATTTTTTAAGAAATTTCATATATAGATATTTAATTATCCGCATCTGATCTCTCCACAGTCTGAAATCTTTCTCTGGCCGAAGTCTGTTGTTTGTCGTTTCTGTTGACTCTCACTCACGGTGGCTTGTTTCCTTGTGTGTTTGCAAATCATGTCTTATGAGCTTGTCTTTAGTTGAACTTGACATGTGTGGTCCTGGGGGCTAAACTGGGGGTGCTTCTTCCCTCCAGAGAGGAGTGACATGTGACAAAATGTCACTTTTTAAGTGGGCCACAAAATGGAAAAACGGTGAATGAAATATAATAAAATGCCCTGTGGTCTGACACCGTGGAAACTGTAGTGCCCCAGGAGGTGAGAAGGGGAGTAGATCTGATGCGGGTGTTAAAGGCAGTGAGAGAGATGGCTTGTGACGTCATGAAGTCGTGTGATAACCTCTTCCTTTAGAAAAAACTACTCTCATGGCCCCACAGGAATGAGGAGTATTATCAAATACAATCACTTTGGAATGCTTGCTAACTTAGCTGGACAAAATTTGCCAGGAAAACAAAACAAAACAAAACAAAACAAAACAAAACAAAACAAAACTCTGCGGGGCGCCTGGGTGGTTCAGTCAGTTAAGTCGGACTTCAGCACAGGTCATGATCTCACAGCTTGCGAGTTCAAGCCCCACATCAGGCCCGTTGCTGTCAGCACCAAGCCTGCTTGGGATCCTCTGTCCCCCTCTCTCTGCCCCTCCCCCCCAAAAAAATAAATAAACATTTTTTTAAAACTCGGATATAGAGGACTCTGATACAAGGTGAGCGGTAGTCCCGGGATTTCTGTGCAATACAGCAACAGATTGGAAGAGAGATCTAGAAGACTTGTCTTAAAATAGGACGGGTGCCTAATTTTACCTAAGTTGTGTTTGGGGAGATGCCTTGGGGGAGATGCTGATGGGGACCATAGGGCAGCCAAAGACCCTCCGCTGGCACCCCCACCGAAGGTCTGTCCATAAGCTGCAGAGAAATCAGTCCCTGTCCCCTGCCTCTGTGTCAGGGAGATGTTGAGCTCCTCCTGAAGATGACGTTTTCTTTCTTTTTCAGTTCATTTATTTATTTTGAGAGAGAGAGAAAGCGTGAGTGCGGGAGGGGCAGAGAGCGAGGGAGAGAGAGAGGATCTCAAACAGGCTTTGCGCTGTCAGTGAGGAGCCCTACGTGGGGCTTGAACCTCTGAACCAAAAGATCATGAACTGAGCGGAAGTTAAATGCCTAACTGACAGAGCCACCCAGGCGCCCCAAAGCAGATGTTTTCTATATCTTGTTCCACCTGTTCCCTAAGTCGTGGTGTTTGGAGCATAAGTGTCTTATAAATTGCTGATTACAGGGGGGAAAAAAAACATTATCCACACAGCAGGCCAGTGCCAAAACCTGCATTTCACGGATGCCAGGCTAACGGTGCCTTGGGCAGCTTGCTGAGTTCCTAACTAGGTTTTATCCCATTTGTCCCAGAAAGCTGGGGAGAGATTTGGCTGGCTGACAATCCTTGTGGTTGTCAAAAGCCCAGAGAGATCCTGCTCGAGGCCCAGGAAGAGGCAGACGTCTTCTGTGATTGCCCACAGCCAGTCTCCACTGGGAGGGGGGATTCGGATGCCCGCGAAGACTGGGTCCTTTTCTCCTTCAGAATCTCATGGGTGCAGGTGGCTTCCTGAAGAAGGCTCCCACCGGGTCTCAGCGTGGACAGATAAGGACGATGAGAGGAATCTGACACTCGGTGGGTTCGAGGGAGCTAGAAAATAGCATCCAACATCCCCTACAGAGAAGCCCTTCATCCATCCAACAAAAATGTATCCAGCCCATGCTCTGGGTTGGACCTGTGGACACAGAGGGGCCTTATACTCGCTGGATGGACGGGGGAGGCAGCCTGTAGAGCAGGCCGTTAGAGGGTGAGGGACGGACAGAGGCCAGAGTCCAGAGCCCAGAGCCCAGGGCCTAGAGCAGGCAGTGCCCGGCCACAGGCTGGGAGCCGGGCTGGAGTGCAGACAGAACGCTGTGGGAGAGGTATTTGCTTTATAATGTCCTCTGTGCTGGCGTCATGTAAAGCATCATAACGGGCTTTGTTGTTTTGTCGTTTGGGCCAGCCGATCAGAGGGGACGAGGGTCAGTATCCCAGGTGAAAGGACGCCCACAAACAGAAACACGGGTGGTTGCTGACCATGCACTGTCCCCCAACCCAGGAGGGGGGACCGGAGCACAGGGGTTGGAAATAACACTCTTCCCTAGCCTGCGGTCTCCGGCCCCTCGACCTGGCCCTTGGGGCTTCACGTCTTCAGGTTTCTGGGTTGTACAAAAAGAAGGTCACCTCATTCTAGACCTGGCTATCAGCGCTTTCTAGAGAGCTAAAGAAATGCGTGTTAATACCGCTAATTCCGTGACTTTGTCTGGGGCTTTATACTTTCCAGCCCATGCTTTGCTTTTGAGACCAGAAACCGACTCTGTGGGCACTGGGCTGGCCTCTGAGAACCACGGCCACACCTGAGTGTCTGCATGAGGTCTGCCCCTCCTCTCTCTTCCCTCCTTGGCTCGTCTTTATGCTTCCCGGAGTCTCCTGCCTAGGAAAATGGCTTGATTACTACAAGAACTTCCTGAAAGACCCATCAACTTTTCAATGGAAAACCACCAACGGGACGCCTGTGCCCTAAGATTCTCTGAATCCCTTAAAACACTGGCTAATTGCAGGGCGCCTGGGTGGCTCAGTCAGTCAAGCATCTGACTCTCAGGTCATGATCTCACGATTCATGGGTTCAAGCCCCTCGCACTGACAGTGAGGAACCTACTTGGGATTCTCTCTCTCCCTCTCTCTGCCTCTCCCCTGCTCACTCTCACTTGCTCTCTCTCTCTCAGAATAAAGAAATAAGCATTTTTCTAAAACACTGGCTAATTTCAAAATCCTCCTGTCCCTCTTCCCACCAATCCTGGACTGTTGTATGACTCCTGGCCCATCCAAACCAAGCCTCCGTGTCGACAGATCCGCTTTAAACCACACTTCCAATGACCAGTAAATGCTGATCTTACGTTGCCCCCCTCAGAGGACCTGCTGAAACTTTGCAAAGTGGCGACGCCCCTTTACCGTGGTAAGCAGTAAATTCTGCTTTCTTTTAGCAACAGATTGTGTTGGTAATATGTGGGGAGCCAGCTGTTGGCCGTTTCTTTCTGTGGCAGCCTTCTGAGTTAGGCGATAGAGATGTTTCTCCCCCATCTAACAAATGGGGAGCCTGAGGTATGGAAAGTCATAAGGTGTTTCCAGGGTGGGGCTGGGAACCCGAGCCCCAGCCTCAGGGGTTTCTTCCCAGACAACAAGCATCAGCTAGTTCCCAGAAGGAAAATCAAGCCGCTAAGCCAAGGTTGGATCAAAGGGGTGCCTGGATGGCTCAGTTGGTGGCTCAGTCGGTTAAGTGTTTGGCTTCAGTTCAGGTCATGATTTCGCAGCCCATGAGTTCGAGCCCCGCATTGGGCTCTGTGCTGACAGCTCGGAGCCTGGAGCCTGTTTCAGATTCTGTGTCTCCCTCTCCCTGACCCTCCCCCGTTCATGCTCTGTCTCTCTCTGTCCCAAAAATAAATTAAAAAGTTGAAAAAAATTAAAAAAAAAAATAAATAAATTCATTACATTTAAAAAATACATCCGGTCATTTTTTAAAAATTTTTTAAAAATTTATTTAAGTAATCTCTATACCCAGCGTAGGGCTCACACTCACAACCCCAAGATCAAGAGTTGCGCACTCTTCCAACTGAGCCAGCCAGGTGCCCCCCATCTGGTCACTTTTGAAGTCTCTTCCGATTACTCAATTTTTAACAATTTTTTAAGAAATTTCATATATAGATATTTAATTATCCGCATCTGATCTCTCCACAGTCTGAAATCTTTCTCTGGCCGAAGTCTGTTGTTTGTCGTTTCTGTTGACTCTCACTCACGGTGGCTTGTTTCCTTGTGTGTTTGCAAATCATGTCTTATGAGCTTGTCTTTAGTTGAACTTGACATGTGTGGTCCTGGGGGCTAAACTGGGGGTGCTTCTTCCCTCCAGAGAGGAGTGACATGTGACAAAATGTCACTTTTTAAGTGGGCCACAAAATGGAAAAACGGTGAATGAAATATAATAAAATGCCCTGTGGTCTGACACCGTGGAAACTGTAGTGCCCCAGGAGGTGAGAAGGGGAGTAGATCTGATGCGGGTGTTAAAGGCAGTGAGAGAGATGGCTTGTGACGTCATGAAGTCGTGTGATAACCTCTTCCTTTAGAAAAAACTACTCTCATGGCCCCACAGGAATGAGGAGTATTATCAAATACAATCACTTTGGAATGCTTGCTAACTTAGCTGGACAAAATTTGCCAGGAAAACAAAACAAAACAAAACAAAACAAAACAAAACAAAACAAAACTCTGCGGGGCGCCTGGGTGGTTCAGTCAGTTAAGTCGGACTTCAGCACAGGTCATGATCTCACAGCTTGCGAGTTCAAGCCCCACATCAGGCCCGTTGCTGTCAGCACCAAGCCTGCTTGGGATCCTCTGTCCCCCTCTCTCTGCCCCTCCCCCCCAAAAAAATAAATAAACATTTTTTTAAAACTCGGATATAGAGGACTCTGATACAAGGTGAGCGGTAGTCCCGGGATTTCTGTGCAATACAGCAACAGATTGGAAGAGAGATCTAGAAGACTTGTCTTAAAATAGGACGGGTGCCTAATTTTACCTAAGTTGTGTTTGGGGAGATGCCTTGGGGGAGATGCTGATGGGGACCATAGGGCAGCCAAAGACCCTCCGCTGGCACCCCCACCGAAGGTCTGTCCATAAGCTGCAGAGAAATCAGTCCCTGTCCCCTGCCTCTGTGTCAGGGAGATGTTGAGCTCCTCCTGAAGATGACGTTTTCTTTCTTTTTCAGTTCATTTATTTATTTTGAGAGAGAGAGAAAGCGTGAGTGCGGGAGGGGCAGAGAGCGAGGGAGAGAGAGAGGATCTCAAACAGGCTTTGCGCTGTCAGTGAGGAGCCCTACGTGGGGCTTGAACCTCTGAACCAAAAGATCATGAACTGAGCGGAAGTTAAATGCCTAACTGACAGAGCCACCCAGGCGCCCCAAAGCAGATGTTTTCTATATCTTGTTCCACCTGTTCCCTAAGTCGTGGTGTTTGGAGCATAAGTGTCTTATAAATTGCTGATTACAGGGGGGAAAAAAAACATTATCCACACAGCAGGCCAGTGCCAAAACCTGCATTTCACGGATGCCAGGCTAACGGTGCCTTGGGCAGCTTGCTGAGTTCCTAACTAGGTTTTATCCCATTTGTCCCAGAAAGCTGGGGAGAGATTTGGCTGGCTGACAATCCTTGTGGTTGTCAAAAGCCCAGAGAGATCCTGCTCGAGGCCCAGGAAGAGGCAGACGTCTTCTGTGATTGCCCACAGCCAGTCTCCACTGGGAGGGGGGATTCGGATGCCCGCGAAGACTGGGTCCTTTTCTCCTTCAGAATCTCATGGGTGCAGGTGGCTTCCTGAAGAAGGCTCCCACCGGGTCTCAGCGTGGACAGATAAGGACGATGAGAGGAATCTGACACTCGGTGGGTTCGAGGGAGCTAGAAAATAGCATCCAACATCCCCTACAGAGAAGCCCTTCATCCATCCAACAAAAATGTATCCAGCCCATGCTCTGGGTTGGACCTGTGGACACAGAGGGGCCTTATACTCGCTGGATGGACGGGGGAGGCAGCCTGTAGAGCAGGCCGTTAGAGGGTGAGGGACGGACAGAGGCCAGAGTCCAGAGCCCAGAGCCCAGGGCCTAGAGCAGGCAGTGCCCGGCCACAGGCTGGGAGCCGGGCTGGAGTGCAGACAGAACGCTGTGGGAGAGGTATTTGCTTTATAATGTCCTCTGTGCTGGCGTCATGTAAAGCATCATAACGGGCTTTGTTGTTTTGTCGTTTGGGCCAGCCGATCAGAGGGGACGAGGGTCAGTATCCCAGGTGAAAGGACGCCCACAAACAGAAACACGGGTGGTTGCTGACCATGCACTGTCCCCCAACCCAGGAGGGGGGACCGGAGCACAGGGGTTGGAAATAACACTCTTCCCTAGCCTGCGGTCTCCGGCCCCTCGACCTGGCCCTTGGGGCTTCACGTCTTCAGGTTTCTGGGTTGTACAAAAAGAAGGTCACCTCATTCTAGACCTGGCTATCAGCGCTTTCTAGAGAGCTAAAGAAATGCGTGTTAATACCGCTAATTCCGTGACTTTGTCTGGGGCTTTATACTTTCCAGCCCATGCTTTGCTTTTGAGACCAGAAACCGACTCTGTGGGCACTGGGCTGGCCTCTGAGAACCACGGCCACACCTGAGTGTCTGCATGAGGTCTGCCCCTCCTCTCTCTTCCCTCCTTGGCTCGTCTTTATGCTTCCCGGAGTCTCCTGCCTAGGAAAATGGCTTGATTACTACAAGAACTTCCTGAAAGACCCATCAACTTTTCAATGGAAAACCACCAACGGGACGCCTGTGCCCTAAGATTCTCTGAATCCCTTAAAACACTGGCTAATTGCAGGGCGCCTGGGTGGCTCAGTCAGTCAAGCATCTGACTCTCAGGTCATGATCTCACGATTCATGGGTTCAAGCCCCTCGCACTGACAGTGAGGAACCTACTTGGGATTCTCTCTCTCCCTCTCTCTGCCTCTCCCCTGCTCACTCTCACTTGCTCTCTCTCTCTCAGAATAAAGAAATAAGCATTTTTCTAAAACACTGGCTAATTTCAAAATCCTCCTGTCCCTCTTCCCACCAATCCTGGACTGTTGTATGACTCCTGGCCCATCCAAACCAAGCCTCCGTGTCGACAGATCCGCTTTAAACCACACTTCCAATGACCAGTAAATGCTGATCTTACGTTGCCCCCCTCAGAGGACCTGCTGAAACTTTGCAAAGTGGCGACGCCCCTTTACCGTGGTAAGCAGTAAATTCTGCTTTCTTTTAGCAACAGATTGTGTTGGTAATATGTGGGGAGCCAGCTGTTGGCCGTTTCTTTCTGTGGCAGCCTTCTGAGTTAGGCGATAGAGATGTTTCTCCCCCATCTAACAAATGGGGAGCCTGAGGTATGGAAAGTCATAAGGTGTTTCCAGGGTGGGGCTGGGAACCCGAGCCCCAGCCTCAGGGGTTTCTTCCCAGACAACAAGCATCAGCTAGTTCCCAGAAGGAAAATCAAGCCGCTAAGCCAAGGTTGGATCAAAGGGGTGCCTGGATGGCTCAGTTGGTGGCTCAGTCGGTTAAGTGTTTGGCTTCAGTTCAGGTCATGATTTCGCAGCCCATGAGTTCGAGCCCCGCATTGGGCTCTGTGCTGACAGCTCGGAGCCTGGAGCCTGTTTCAGATTCTGTGTCTCCCTCTCCCTGACCCTCCCCCGTTCATGCTCTGTCTCTCTCTGTCCCAAAAATAAATTAAAAAGTTGAAAAAAAATTAAAAAAAAAAATAAATAAATTCATTACATTTAAAAAATACATCCGGTCATTTTTTAAAAATTTTTTAAAAATTTATTTAAGTAATCTCTATACCCAGCGTAGGGCTCACACTCACAACCCCAAGATCAAGAGTTGCGCACTCTTCCAACTGAGCCAGCCAGGTGCCCCCCATCTGGTCACTTTTGAAGTCTCTTCCGATTACTCAATTTTTAACAATTTTTTAAGAAATTTCATATATAGATATTTAATTATCCGCATCTGATCTCTCCACAGTCTGAAATCTTTCTCTGGCCGAAGTCTGTTGTTTGTCGTTTCTGTTGACTCTCACTCACGGTGGCTTGTTTCCTTGTGTGTTTGCAAATCATGTCTTATGAGCTTGTCTTTAGTTGAACTTGACATGTGTGGTCCTGGGGGCTAAACTGGGGGTGCTTCTTCCCTCCAGAGAGGAGTGACATGTGACAAAATGTCACTTTTTAAGTGGGCCACAAAATGGAAAAACGGTGAATGAAATATAATAAAATGCCCTGTGGTCTGACACCGTGGAAACTGTAGTGCCCCAGGAGGTGAGAAGGGGAGTAGATCTGATGCGGGTGTTAAAGGCAGTGAGAGAGATGGCTTGTGACGTCATGAAGTCGTGTGATAACCTCTTCCTTTAGAAAAAACTACTCTCATGGCCCCACAGGAATGAGGAGTATTATCAAATACAATCACTTTGGAATGCTTGCTAACTTAGCTGGACAAAATTTGCCAGGAAAACAAAACAAAACAAAACAAAACAAAACAAAACAAAACAAAACTCTGCGGGGCGCCTGGGTGGTTCAGTCAGTTAAGTCGGACTTCAGCACAGGTCATGATCTCACAGCTTGCGAGTTCAAGCCCCACATCAGGCCCGTTGCTGTCAGCACCAAGCCTGCTTGGGATCCTCTGTCCCCCTCTCTCTGCCCCTCCCCCCCAAAAAAATAAATAAACATTTTTTTAAAACTCAGATATAGAGGACTCTGATACAAGGTGAGCGGTAGTCCCGGGATTTCTGTGCAATACAGCAACAGATTGGAAGAGAGATCTAGAAGACTTGTCTTAAAATAGGACGGGTGCCTAATTTTACCTAAGTTGTGTTTGGGGAGATGCCTTGGGGGAGATGCTGATGGGGACCATAGGGCAGCCAAAGACCCTCCGCTGGCACCCCCACCGAAGGTCTGTCCATAAGCTGCAGAGAAATCAGTCCCTGTCCCCTGCCTCTGTGTCAGGGAGATGTTGAGCTCCTCCTGAAGATGACGTTTTCTTTCTTTTTCAGTTCATTTATTTATTTTGAGAGAGAGAGAAAGCGTGAGTGCGGGAGGGGCAGAGAGCGAGGGAGAGAGAGAGGATCTCAAACAGGCTTTGCGCTGTCAGTGAGGAGCCCTACGTGGGGCTTGAACCTCTGAACCAAAAGATCATGAACTGAGCGGAAGTTAAATGCCTAACTGACAGAGCCACCCAGGCGCCCCAAAGCAGATGTTTTCTATATCTTGTTCCACCTGTTCCCTAAGTCGTGGTGTTTGGAGCATAAGTGTCTTATAAATTGCTGATTACAGGGGGGAAAAAAAACATTATCCACACAGCAGGCCAGTGCCAAAACCTGCATTTCACGGATGCCAGGCTAACGGTGCCTTGGGCAGCTTGCTGAGTTCCTAACTAGGTTTTATCCCATTTGTCCCAGAAAGCTGGGGAGAGATTTGGCTGGCTGACAATCCTTGTGGTTGTCAAAAGCCCAGAGAGATCCTGCTCGAGGCCCAGGAAGAGGCAGACGTCTTCTGTGATTGCCCACAGCCAGTCTCCACTGGGAGGGGGGATTCGGATGCCCGCGAAGACTGGGTCCTTTTCTCCTTCAGAATCTCATGGGTGCAGGTGGCTTCCTGAAGAAGGCTCCCACCGGGTCTCAGCGTGGACAGATAAGGACGATGAGAGGAATCTGACACTCGGTGGGTTCGAGGGAGCTAGAAAATAGCATCCAACATCCCCTACAGAGAAGCCCTTCATCCATCCAACAAAAATGTATCCAGCCCATGCTCTGGGTTGGACCTGTGGACACAGAGGGGCCTTATACTCGCTGGATGGACGGGGGAGGCAGCCTGTAGAGCAGGCCGTTAGAGGGTGAGGGACGGACAGAGGCCAGAGTCCAGAGCCCAGAGCCCAGGGCCTAGAGCAGGCAGTGCCCGGCCACAGGCTGGGAGCCGGGCTGGAGTGCAGACAGAACGCTGTGGGAGAGGTATTTGCTTTATAATGTCCTCTGTGCTGGCGTCATGTAAAGCATCATAACGGGCTTTGTTGTTTTGTCGTTTGGGCCAGCCGATCAGAGGGGACGAGGGTCAGTATCCCAGGTGAAAGGACGCCCACAAACAGAAACACGGGTGGTTGCTGACCATGCACTGTCCCCCAACCCAGGAGGGGGGACCGGAGCACAGGGGTTGGAAATAACACTCTTCCCTAGCCTGCGGTCTCCGGCCCCTCGACCTGGCCCTTGGGGCTTCACGTCTTCAGGTTTCTGGGTTGTACAAAAAGAAGGTCACCTCATTCTAGACCTGGCTATCAGCGCTTTCTAGAGAGCTAAAGAAATGCGTGTTAATACCGCTAATTCCGTGACTTTGTCTGGGGCTTTATACTTTCCAGCCCATGCTTTGCTTTTGAGACCAGAAACCGACTCTGTGGGCACTGGGCTGGCCTCTGAGAACCACGGCCACACCTGAGTGTCTGCATGAGGTCTGCCCCTCCTCTCTCTTCCCTCCTTGGCTCGTCTTTATGCTTCCCGGAGTCTCCTGCCTAGGAAAATGGCTTGATTACTACAAGAACTTCCTGAAAGACCCATCAACTTTTCAATGGAAAACCACCAACGGGACGCCTGTGCCCTAAGATTCTCTGAATCCCTTAAAACACTGGCTAATTGCAGGGCGCCTGGGTGGCTCAGTCAGTCAAGCATCTGACTCTCAGGTCATGATCTCACGATTCATGGGTTCAAGCCCCTCGCACTGACAGTGAGGAACCTACTTGGGATTCTCTCTCTCCCTCTCTCTGCCTCTCCCCTGCTCACTCTCACTTGCTCTCTCTCTCTCAGAATAAAGAAATAAGCATTTTTCTAAAACACTGGCTAATTTCAAAATCCTCCTGTCCCTCTTCCCACCAATCCTGGACTGTTGTATGACTCCTGGCCCATCCAAACCAAGCCTCCGTGTCGACAGATCCGCTTTAAACCACACTTCCAATGACCAGTAAATGCTGATCTTACGTTGCCCCCCTCAGAGGACCTGCTGAAACTTTGCAAAGTGGCGACGCCCCTTTACCGTGGTAAGCAGTAAATTCTGCTTTCTTTTAGCAACAGATTGTGTTGGTAATATGTGGGGAGCCAGCTGTTGGCCGTTTCTTTCTGTGGCAGCCTTCTGAGTTAGGCGATAGAGATGTTTCTCCCCCATCTAACAAATGGGGAGCCTGAGGTATGGAAAGTCATAAGGTGTTTCCAGGGTGGGGCTGGGAACCCGAGCCCCAGCCTCAGGGGTTTCTTCCCAGACAACAAGCATCAGCTAGTTCCCAGAAGGAAAATCAAGCCGCTAAGCCAAGGTTGGATCAAAGGGGTGCCTGGATGGCTCAGTTGGTGGCTCAGTCGGTTAAGTGTTTGGCTTCAGTTCAGGTCATGATTTCGCAGCCCATGAGTTCGAGCCCCGCATTGGGCTCTGTGCTGACAGCTCGGAGCCTGGAGCCTGCTTTAAATTCTGTGTCTCCCTCTCTCTCTGCCCCTCCCCCACTCACACTCTGTGTGTGTGTTTCTCTCTCAAAAATAAACATTAAAAATTTTTAATAAAATATTTTCTTTCCTTTCTTTCTTAATTTTTTTCATCTTTATTTTATTTTGAGAGAGAGGTAGAGAGAGTGAGCATCGGAAGGGGCTGAGAGAATCCTAAGTAGGCTCCAA
The DNA here is from genome assembly GCF_028018385.1 of Neofelis nebulosa. Classification (NCBI taxonomy): domain Eukaryota; kingdom Metazoa; phylum Chordata; class Mammalia; order Carnivora; family Felidae; genus Neofelis; species Neofelis nebulosa. The sequence goes on from NC_080783.1 coordinate 216,146,710, forward strand.
GGGCTCAGCTCAGAGTCGGACACAGGGCTCGATCCCACGAACCGTGAGATCATGACCTGAGCCAAAATCAAGAGTCAGATGCTTAACCAATTGAGCAACCCGGGGACCCCAGTATCACTTTGTTTCTAATCAATGTTTACTTAAAACAATGAAAAATAAGAGACATGTGCCTGGGTCTCTCTGCAAACACCTTTCTCTCGCTCCTGCCTCTTCCCATCCCATGCTTTTAACCTCCTCGTCTAGCACGCGGTGTGGATACACGTGTCTCTAGCATTGCACCGCAGTGGGCCATTTTTATTTTTAATCATATCTTTACATTATTTTGTAATGTTTATTTATTTTTGAGAGAGGGAGAGAGAGAGCATGAGCAGGAGAGGCGCAGAGAGAGAAGGAGACACAGAATCCGAAGCAGGCTCCACACTATCGTTGCAAAGCTGGACGTGGGGCTCAAACCCACGAACTATGAGATCGTGACCTGAGCCGAAGTCAGACACTGAACCAGATGAGCTACCCAGGTGGCCCTATTTTTAATCCTTTGTAATCACAGAACTTCCTTTCAGGTACTTTTTATGTACTTGGCGTTAGACCTTTTCATACCCAAGGTGATCGTGTTTACAGACTGACCTGAGAAATCCCTAAAATCTTTCTCGGGAAACCTGCTCTGTCGCCAGGTCAGGCCTCGCTCCCACACGCAGGGGGTCAACGGTCACCCAGGAGCCAGGACGGTGTGAAGTCCCACCGTGGTCCCTCACTAGCCACGCAGTTGACTGCTCCCTGCAGTGTCTCTGTTGGGGAAGGAATACCAGGCTGAAGGTATCCAAGTATTTGAAGGAAGTAGCCCAAACCCCCAACAAAAAGGGGGTGTTAATATTTGAAATTTATGCATCACTCCATGCACACAGGCCGCTTGTGTGTTGACTTTACTGTTCAAATAATACCGGAACCTTACAGAAAGTTTGGGGCAGGCACGCCTGGAGAACTGCCCTCAATTCCACCCCCTAAATATCATTTTTCAGATCTAGGGTGTATTTCGTCCAAAACACTAATTTGTTTTTCAGATTATAGGTTAGAAATCCTCAGTGGTATGAAAAGATGTCTCACAGTATGTTTTTAAGTGGGGGAAAAAAAGCAAGTTACTCAACAGTGTGTTCAAAATTAGCCCATTTTTTAAAGAAAACTTCTTAATGTTTATTTTTGAGAGAGAGAGAGAGAGAAATAGCAGGGGAGGGGCTGAGGAAGAGGGGGACAGAGGAACTGAAGTGGGCTCTCCACTGATGTGGGGCTTGAACTCACAAACTGTGAGATCATGATTTCAGCCAAAGCCAGATGCTAAACCGACTGAGCCACCCAGGCGCCCCCCCCCCCCAAAATTAGTCCCTTTGTTGGGGGCACCTATATCCATATTTAAGCAAAGGAAAAAAGATGAATACAACCCAAGAATTCCACTTCTAGGTTTAAACACAAGAGAAACGATAGCATATGTCTACACAAAAACATGGGCACGAATGGTCACAGAACCATTATTCACAACAGCCAAAAGGTGAAAACAACCCAAATGTCCACCAGCTGTTGAACGGATTAAAAATGTGGTATATCTGGGGCGCCTGGCTAGCGTAGTCAGTAGAGCATGAGACGCCTGATCTCGGGGTTGTGGATTCGAGCCCCATGTTGGGTGTAGAGATCCTTTAAAAGAGGTCATTTAAGGGGTGCCTGGGTGGCTCCATAAGTTGAGCATCTGACTCTTGATTTCGGCTCAGGTCAGGATCCCAGGGTCGAGGGATTGGGCCTCGTGTCGGGCTCTGCACTGAGTGTGGAGACTGCTTGGGATTTTTCTCCCTCTCTCTCTGTCCCTCCCCAGTCCCCCTCAAAATAAATAAACTTAAAAAAAAAAAGAGTCCAAATTTGGGAACAACCTAAGTGTCCATCAGCAGGACAGTAATTAAATCACATGTGATATTTAAACTATGATGTTCAACGCTGCCTTAAGAACACAGAAGAGGGAAGGGTGCCCGAGTGGCTCAGTTGGTTGAGTGAATGACTTCGGTTCGGGTCATGATCTCACGGTTCGTGGGTTCGAGCCCCCATCAGGCTCTGTGCTGACAGCTCAGAGCCTGGTGCCTGCTTCACATTCTGTGTCTCCCTCTCTCTCTGCTGCTTCCCCTGTTTGCACTCTGTCTCTGTCTCTCTCAAAAATAAATAAAACATTTAAAAAAAATTTTTTTAAAAAAAGGGGAGACTCTTAAATATAGAGAACAACCTGAGGGTTGTTGGAGGGATTGTGGGTGGGGGGGATGGGCTAAATGGGCAAGGGACATTAAGGAGGACACTTGTTGGGATGAGCACTGGGTATTATATGTAGGGGATGAATCACTGGAAACTACTCCTGAAATCATTATTGCACTACGTGCTGACTAACTTGGATGTAAATTTAAAAAACAAACAAACAAACAAACAAACAAACAAAAAATGAAAACAAAACTCAGTAAGGCAAACAACTCGCTTCAAAATAAATAAATAAATAATTTCTAAAATAAAAAATAAAAAAGTGTATGTGGATTAAGGGGGAAAAAAAAAAAAAGAACACGGGAAGGGGTCCTGGGTGGCTCAGTCAGTTGAGCGTCCAACCCTTGATTTCCACTCAGGTCATGATCTCATGGTTCGTGGGTTCGAGCCCCATGTCAGGCTGACAGCTCAGAGCTTGGAGCCTGCTTTGGATTCTGTGTCTCCCTCTCTCTCCTACCTCCCCCGCTCACACTCTGTCTCTCTAAAATGAATAAACATTATGGGGCGCCTGGGTGGCGCAGTCGGTTGAGCGGCCGACTTCAGCCAGGTCACGATCTCGCGGTCCGTGAGTTCGAGCCCTGCGTCGGGCTCTGTGCTGACTGCTCGGAGCCTGGAGCCTGTTTCCGATTCTGTGTCTCCCTCTCTCTCTGCCCCTCCCCCGTTCATGCTCTATCTCTCTCTGTCCCAAAAATAAATAAAAAACGTTGAAAAAAAAATTTTTTAAAAAATAAATAAATAAATAAAATGAATAAACATTAAAAAAAATTTTTTTTCTTAAAGATTCTCTCTCCGGCCCCTCTCCCTGCTCATGCTCGCTCTCCTCTAAAAAAAACTAAAAGTAAAAACGAAAAAATGAAAGCACAGATAGATGAACTGAGAAATATACACTTGATATAATGGGGTGGGGAGGAAAGAGAATCGTAGAGCTCCATGTATAGCATTATTCCATTTCAGTCTTTTTTTTAAAAGCATTTATGCATCTCTACATGAATATGCATGTGTTTCTTGGAACATGCACAGAAAGACTCTGGAGGGTCACACAGCAGCCGGCTACCAGCGCAAGTGAAATAGGGATGAGAAATGTGTGTGTTTTTATTCGATAACCAGTATGCAGTACTTCGGGAATTTTAAAAGGAAATAGTAAAGAACTCAACTGCTTCTTTTTCTTCCCAATTTTAAGGACTGGGAGAGTCTCTAAAGGTACACACTGCTAGAATTGTATATGAGTGAATTGATTTATGTGGATGACACAGAACCCTGTCCGATCATGCCCCACCTGTACTCCCTTTCCCCCTGACACCTGCTGTAAGGACCTTCATGGCGTTTACCACCACCAGACCATCTTTTTCTTGCTTGTTCATTGCCTGTTTCCCGTTGACCTTGCTCTCTCCTCCATCTCCAGCTCCTAAATGCACTTTGACCAGCAGAGGAATAGGAAGGTAACTTTAGAGTGTGTAATCTGAATCAGATTTCAACACAAATCAGAAACCTCTGGAGGTGTTGCTGCCCGAGGTATGACACTGTCAGAGAGGAAAAACTGTTCCTCTACTCTGTTGTGTGCTGTCATTGGGGGCCTGCAAATTAACTGACGTAAGACAGATCGGCAAGCGAAACAAGACGAATTTTGTAATAGATACAATTGTTGAATCATTATGTTATATCCCTGATATAACAAACAAACAAACAAGACAGATTTTCATTCATGCATGTAGGGAGTTCACAGAAAAACATGACCAAGGAGAGGAGAACTTGATAGGAAAGGGAGGGGGAGCAGTGCCCTTAGGAGACTCGATGGGAGTTTTGTGACAATTTCTATTGGTAAGAGTGCATCTTCCCTGGTTATGACAATTCGGGTTCCTTTAGGAGGTTCTACTTTTAGATAGATAAAGGAGTTTAGAGCAACAAAAAAATCTCATTCTCACATGCCTTCAGCTCCAAATAATTCTCGTGCCACCGTCCATATGGTGGACCCCCTTCAACATACAATGTTGCATCATAGATGTGTATGCTTCTGTCCACCCAGCCAGCCCAGCGGCCTCAGGAACTGCATCTGACTCTTTTTGGAAGCCCCAGCACTGAGTTGGTGGCTGGAAGGCACTTAATGAGCATTGCTGCGTGCAGAACTTTTCTAAATAGCTCACACGGAAAGCAAACAAGAAGCCGGAGCTCTCTCCCCATCCAAGTCAAAGAACATCCCAAATTGTTGACTCAACACATACATGTACATTTTTTCACTGGGCACGAACCTCAAACTCCAAAAGCGTACGTAATCGTTTCTAAAAGGTAAAAACTGGGGCACCGGGGTGGCTCAGTCTGTTGAGGGTCCAGGTCACAGACATGGTTTCGGCTCAGGTCGTGATCTCACGGTTCGTGGGATGGAGTCTCATGTCGGTTAGCACGTAGCCTGCTTGGGATTCTCTCTCCCTCCCCCTCTCTCTCTGCCCTTCTCCCCGGATCCTGCCCCCTCACTTGTTCTCTCAAAATAAACAAACTTTTTTTGAAAAAGGGTAAAGGGTGCCTGGGTGGCTCAGTCGGTTAAGCATCCGACTTTGGCTCAGGTCATGATCTCACGGTTCATGGGTTCGAGCCCCGCGTCGGGCTCTGGGCTGACAGTTCAAAGCCTGGAGCCTGTTTCAGATTCTGTGTCTCCGTCTCTCTCTGACCCTCCCCCGTTCATGCTCTGTCTCTCTCCGTCTCAAAAATAAATAAACGTTAAAAAAATTTTTTTAAATAAATAAATAATAAAAAAATGAAAAAGGGTAAAAACTACCAATGTGGGTTCTTCATCTTTCTGGGCCACCGACCCTTCAGGAATTTAAAGTCAAATCCTTCCCCTCGAAAATGTGCACAGAGGGGCGCCTGGGTGGCTCAGTCGGTTAAGTGTCCGACTTCGGCTCAGGTCACGATCTCACGGTTCGTGGGTTCGAGCCCCGTGTCAGGCTCTGTGCTGAGAGCTCAGAGCCTGGAGCCTGCTTCGGATTCGCTCTCTCTTTTTCTCTCTCTCTTTGCCCCTCCCCCGTTCACGCTCTTTCTCTCTCAAGAATAAATAAACATTAAAAATTAAAAAAAGAAAGAAAGAAAGAAAATGTGCACAGATGCATCACATTTGTTTGCAGTTTGGGGCATTCCTCGAACCTCTAATTACAAGTTCCTTCGTGGGACTCCTGCCCAGATGCAAAACGGTGCTTTGCAGCAAACGGGACATAGTGTATATATATGTATACTCTTCAGGGTGAATGAGAATAAATTAAACTCATAGTATAGGAAGCACCTGCCAAGATGTAAGCGCCTGCTTGGGGAGCTGGGATCTGTGGGTCTGGCAGTAGCAGTAAAAGCGTCTGTCCAGAGTGAGCCCAAGGACACCATTAGGATGGGACGAGGAGAGGGACCTTGGCCCTGCCTGCGGTGGCCCTTCTCCTGCCAGGAGCCTGTGCGCAAGCATTAGCGAGGCCCGGGACGGCGTCCAATTGGGGCACTTTAATTGGAAAGTCACAGAAGCATCTTTGTCTTTGCTGAGGCATCTCTCTTCCCTGATCCAAAAATCCATTTGTTATGAATGGCATCTGTGCTGGATGTGTTCATCCTCAGCCTCGGGGGTTTTGATTGTTTTCTTCTCTTTCGTTTTGATCCCACGCGGTCGCAAATCAGCTGAAAGATATTCTAAAAATCTCAAAAGGATCAGCAGCGAGTTAATTTTCATTCGCCTGCCATCTGTGTACACACCGCCAAGCCCTTGGGGCACCAAGGGAGCGACTGCAACCCCCAGGGTCTCCCTGCACAGCCAGCAACCCAGGGTGGAGCCAGTGTCATCTGGAAACTGTGTCCTTCCATTTCTCTCCTAAATCCAGCCGCTCTCAGCCTCCCCGGAGACTTTCTCAGCCCTTAAGGCCCCCGAGGTCTGCTCCGCTGGGGGGGGGGGGGGGGGGTCCCGCCTTCCCTCCATGCCGCCTCCCCGGAGGGGTCCTCTGTGGGCTGGACAGGAATCTTCCATCAATGCTGCTTCAGCATGAGTTACCACATCGTCCTGGGCCGGGAATTAGGGCGAGGCAAGCAGGCACTCGTCCGGGGCACACAAATCAAGGAGGGGCTCAAACCTGAGTCATGCAGAGAAATCAGATTTTAAAACATCAAACTTAACACCAAAATCCACGATGAGCAAAATATCACAATTTTATTTTATTTTATTTTTTTGAGATTTTATTTTATTTTATTTTTTTAAATATCACTAATTTTAGACTTTTTTTTTTTTTACTTTTTTATTTTTATTTTTTTTATTTTTGGGACAGAGAGAGACATAGCATGAACGGGGGAGGGTCAGAGAGAGAGGGAGACACAGAATCGGAAACAGGCTCCAGGCTCCGAGCCATCAGCCCAGAGCCTGACGCGGGGCTCGAACTCACGGACCGCGAGATCGTGACCTGGCTGAAGTCGGACGCCCAACCGACTGCGCCACCCAGGCGCCCCGAGATTTTATTTTTAAGTGAGCTCTACACCCAACATGGGACTCAGACTTACAACCCCAGGATCAAGAGTTCACATGCTCCGCTGACTCAGCCAGCCAGGTGCCCAAATATCACAGTTTCTCTTTTCATAAAGTTTTTTGTTTTAGCTTGTGCCAGGTAGGGGCAGAGAGAGAGGGAGAAAGGCTTCCAAGCAGGCTCTGAGCTGGCACAGTGCAGAGCCCGACACGGGGCTCGAACTCATGAACTGTGAGATCATGACCTGAGCCGAAAGCAAGAGTCGGCAGCTCAGCCGACTGAGCCACGCAGGCGTCCTGCAAATGTCACAAACTCAGCTGCATCCAGGAGGTAACGGCCCACCTTTTCTGAGAAGTCCTTCCATGGGTGCTGTGGGCACGGCAGGCGGCGCTCAGAAGCTCCTCGGGGGGTGCGGCGGGGGAGCAGTTGGTCACCCCAGCATCTTGGCTTGGCCTGCCTGGTGCAAACCCTGAGTCAGCCATTCACTGGCACAGCTGTCCCACCCGGCTCTAATGACCTGTGACTTTTTAGCTGCGTGTCCTCAACTACCCTCATCAAGGAGCAAGCTTTCAGTTTGGGGACCGCCCCTTAGGAGACCCAGTCAGCCAGTTACAAATCTCCCCAGTCTGGGGCCACCTGCGTGGCTCAGTCTGTTAAGCGTCCGACTTGATTTCGGCTCAGGTCATGATCTCACAGTTCATGAGTTCGAACCCACGTCAAGCTCTGCACTGACATTGAGGAGCCTGCTTGGGATTCTCTCTCTCCCTCTTTCTCTGTTCCTCCCCCCACCTCTCAGAAGAAACAAATAAGCTTAAAAAAATAAAAATATAAATAAGCCTACCCAGTCTGCATTGCCCTTCTAACCACCAGAATATCCTAGGGGCGCCTGGGTGACTCAGTTAAGCGTCTGACTTCGGCTCAGGTCATAATCTCATGGTTCACGCGTTCAAGCCCCACGTCGGGCTCTGTGCTGACAGCTCAGAGCCTGGAGCCTGCTTCCTGTGTCTCCCTCTCTCTCTGTCCCTCCCTGCCTCAAATAAACATTAAAAAAAGAAAAGAGAAAAAGAATATGCTAACAGGCTCTGACAAATGCTGTGCTGAAATCCATCCTCTCCTTGGCAGTTTCCTGACCGTCAGGAAGCAATCAAACAAACAAGTAAGAGTAATCTAGGGAATTCTGATAAAAGAGGTCCACGGACCTCACTCCTAGGGAACCATGGAGTGTTTGCAGAAAATCAGAGAGATTTTCTACCCTTTTGTCTGGGAAATGCTCCCACACTCCCCCACGAGTGTGGGGTTGGGACATTTTGTAATTGGAACTCAAACTGCAATACAATGTAACGGCCACTCGGATTCTGCAAGCTGCTTTCTCCTTCCAGCTCCAAACCCCTTCTGGAGAGAATTACAATATCCAACAGATAATGAAGACTTCGTGAGTCTCGTGCCTCAACCGGAAGCTGCTGCAGATTAAAAATTACATTCAGAATTTAAATTAATTTAATTAATTTAATTCTGTGCAGGGGTTACAAGTCATGGGTAGAGACACTAGTTAAGGGGAAGCTCCTGGGACTAAGCTTAGTGTTGTGGCAGCCCGTTAAAATCCAAGGAAGGACAAGGTGAACTTCATCTTGGAGGAGCAGGATGCTAACTGGTTGGGGGCGAGAGCTGTCGGTCCCCCGGTGCCTCCGTTCACTAGCTGCGGCCTTGGGTGAGTCAACCAGCCTCTCTGTGCTTTGAGAAGTGGAGATGATCGCACGGAACCCATTCTTGGTCTTGTTGACAGGTAAGTGGGCCGTATCTGGCAGGTAATGAGGCCTCAGTAACATCCATCTATGATAGGTGGAGGGAGAAGTTTCTCGTTATCTTGAGGTCCTTGTGAAGCCCCACGGAAAGCCTACTCTCAGTGAATCACAAGGGGCCACCCTCTTCTGAAGAACTCAGCCCCTGCTTTTCCATCCGGAGCTCACACACTGCGTGCGTCCTCTGACCTCTCCTTCCTTGGCAGTGATGGGCATTTTGGAGTGGGCCGTCTGAGGGTTCTGCACTCCTTTGCCCCTAGAAATGCCACCCGCCTAGCTGACAGGCATGATCCCTCCGTGTTGGCCACACCAACTGGGTTTCTCGGCCTCTAGAGTTGCAGTTGCCTGGGCCTCCATTTAAGTGACAACCTTAAGAACTCTGAGGAAAAGAAAGTGGGAACAGATAGGGATTTAAAAAAAAAAAAAAAAAAAAAAAAGCCCCCTAGAGACCTGCCCCTGCTGCTGTTGGAGATCTGGGCAGCTCCCAGGCCTTCGTTCCAGCTTTGAGAGATGATTCCCATGCTGATGAGAAAGCGCTACCTGGGGCTCTTACAGCTCAAGGCTGCCTCCTGAGGTTAGGATTATCGCATCATTTCAAAGACAAAGGAATTAAGGCTCCAAGTTAGAGACCCTTCCCTCTGTCCTTTAGGCTGATTTCCTCTTGCCCGTCTGGAGCCCCTTAAGTCCCCACGTGCTCTCCTTCATGGGCTCCTCCAAGGGGAACTCTGCTCAAAGGTGCCTGCTCCTTGCTTCCCCAATTTCCCTCGGTGGTTGTTGTTGGTTTTTTTAATGTTTGTTTATGCTGAGAGAGAGGGAGAGAGGGGCAGACAGAGAGAATCCCAAGCTGGCTCCGAACTGTGAGTGCAGAGCCTGATTCGGGGCTGGATCTCCGTGAGACCATGACCTGAGCTGACATCAAGAGTTGGATGCTCGGGGCGCCTGGGTGGCCCAGTCGGTTCAGCATCTGACTTCGGCTCAGGTCATGATCTCGCGGTCCGGGAGTTCGAGCCCCACGTCAGGCTCTGTGCTGACAGCTCAGAGCCTGGAGCCTGTTTCAGATTCTGTGTCTCCCTCTCTCTCTGACCCTCCCCTGTTCATGCTCTGTCTCTCTCTGTCTCAAAAATAAATAAACGTTAAAAAAAATTTTTTTTAAAGTTGGATGCTCAACCGACTGGGCCACCCAGGTGCCCCTCCTGTGTATATTTTCAGTTGAGTCTATCTCCTCCTTCCTCCTCTCATCTGGGCACCCCTAAATACCCTCCTAGCAGTGACTTTGTTTAAAAACCATAGTGTGCTCCGTCTTCCTAAATCCGTGTCTTGCCCGATCCCTACTTCCTCCTGCTGATTTTGCGAAGTCACCCCTGAAGAAGGCAAAGGAGAGGGCTGTTGACAGCAGAAAGCCCTAAGACATGCCCTCAAAGCTACCACGAAAGTAGAGGGTTGACTGCGATTTACGATGAGGACATGTGGATTTCTTTCAGCGAAGGACTTGAAAGGGTGGTGAGTTGAGAATCAATCAAATGTCTAGAAAAAAAAATTGCAAGGGAAGAGTGGAATTTCCATCTCAAACTGGGTCAGCACTCATATACGTTGCTGGTGGAAGGGTCTGGAGGTACAGGTACTTTGGAAAACAGTTGAGGATGATCACATTCGCGAGCCACGTCTGGTTGTATGTCGAAGGTATGCATGCGTCTTGGAGAAACTTGCACCTGCCCTTAGGAGACATTTGCAACAAGGTTCATCCCAGCGTTGTTGGTGCTAACAACTAAAAAAAGAACTAGGAAACCACCCAAATACCCATTGATTAAAAACAAAAAGTGTGTTGTTATTCACACAATGGAATACTACATCCCTGAAAAATGAGCCGTCTATGATGGAGCTTACAGACGTCAAGCTGAGCCCCCCAAAATTGTAGCAAACGGCTACAATGTATGGTGATATCTATGTCAAGTTCAAAAAATATTAAACAACTGTAAAGAGAAGCAAGGGAATAATAAGCACAAGAATGGTGGATCCTGGATTAGATGCTGCCCCGTCCGGGGCCAGAGAAGAATACACAGGGACATTAATGGCATCGCTGATGTCCCATTGCTTAAGCTGGCGATGGGTACCCAAACGTTAGTTATTCTTTTCTTTTATTATTCTTTACACCAGATACACTGTATGTATTCTTTGATATATGTGAACCACTTAGTAATAAACATGAAACCCTCATAGTCTGCTACGAGGAGAGGCCAATCACTCAGGACCCCTGCCGGTCCTCTGTTCTCCTCCGATCGCTTACCACCCTCAGACCCCTTATCCAACTTTGAATTTCTATCTGGCTACAGACCCGCCTTCTGAAAAAGGCAGGTCACTTTTGCAGCCGGCCAGCAGTTTTCAACTAGAGGTGCACGTACGTGCCACAGATGGAATCAGTAACCCAGGTGGGTCGTAGACTGCTGCAAGATTCACCTCCCCCCAATCCTAGTGTCACTCAGCAAATGTCTTTCAGGAGCTACCTGAAGTGCTTCAGGGTGGTCTTCTGATACAGCCTTGGATGCTCTTATCCCCTCCCTGCCCACCAGGAAGGTTGAGTGCTTTTGATATGGCGCCGCAGAAATTGCTCAACAAGCATTCGGTCAGTGATCAGTAATAACTAAATGCCCGTAACAAAGTAAATGCTCCTGCACTGGACCGGAGGCAAACGTGAGCCCCGCCTGCTAACAAAGCCTCAGGAGCTGTGGAGACCGGGAGGGCATTTGGCAGCCTGTGGATCTGGGGAAAGATGTGAGGGCATCTCTACCAATCATTAACATTTGAGCTGCAATTTGAGGTCGAGGTGCTGGCTCAGAACGCTATGCTGTGGCCTCTAAAAATCTTGCAACAGCAGCTGAGATCAGGTTCTGCATTTGATTTCCTGCTAGATTCATTGGGTCTGGCCAGAGAGCCTTGTCTTTCTATCTTTATCGCTCTAACCATGTTAATGTAAAATAAGAGAGATTGTTTTGGAGCCCTTTCAGGGCCACGCCTTAGAATTGCTCTGAATATGAGCTCTATGAGTCTGATTTCCGTAGTTATAAATGCTGAGGAGTTGTTGGCTGTTGATTTAGCTGCTGAGTCATGGGGCCCGGATCTAGGTTTTAAGCAGTCTGAAACATCCAGTGTATTGGTGAAATCACAAACTCTGCTTGCAGAATTCACATAATTCTTTAGGAAACATTTTGCAATTTCCTTGTTTTTTTAAGCTGACTTTAATCCTAAAATTCTTGCTTAGCCAATGGGAAACACAATACTGTGCACCAGTGCCTTGGAAACCTAAGCCAGTAGCTCAGGGGATAAAAATGTTAGGAGTGAAGGAAGAAAAGAGGGTTTTGCAACTGGCCAAAAGAAATATTAAATTCGAACACACATTTGAGTCTCTACCTGCAAGGCAATGCAGAAAACAGAGATACGTGACATTTTAGCTCTCAGATTTACAGACCAAGAAGGCGGCTGACAAATACAAACTTAACGATAACAGAAAATGAAATAATTGCCTTAGCTCTTTCTTGGACGAGGGGAATGTGCTACGGGGCTGATTCTAAATGGGTAGCAGTTCTTTCTTGATCAGAAAGGTGAAATCGCTGCACCCACACTTTCCTGTTTTTCATTTGCCAGACTACCGTGGAATACCGCCTGCTTTGAGCTTTGAGAACTCCCCCGGGTCTGTGTGAAATTCCAGTCCCAAATCATAAAACCTATGGTTCACAGGTATCGGGGGAGAAAGGGAGGAACACGAAGTCTCCTCTGCGGATGCAACATTAAGAGCTAAAGGCCGAAGGACCACAGGGGACGCACGTGGAGGAGTGCCTGGCACGTAGGAAGTGCTCAAAAGGCATCAGCTCCAACTGGGGGGGAAGTTAACTTCCTTTCGGCCCCGTCGCCTGATACCCTTTGTCTGACCGACGCACAAGAACAAAACGACCGGGTCACCGCGGCGGGCGGGCGGCCAGGCGCGCAGCACGCAAGCGCGGGCCGGCGCACGTGGCCCCCAACACCGGGCCCCGAGGCCGCGCAGCAAACCCGGCCTGGGAGCAGGGTCGAGGCCACCAACGTCTCCAGGCGGACCCGGTCTCCTGCACCCCGCTGCGGAGCGGGGCAGGCCGGGAAGGGGCGGGGGGGAGGGCAGCGCAGGTCGTCGCCAAGGTCGTGGGCCGGACGTGCGGCGCCGGAGCGACGCTGCGTGCGTGCGGGACTCGGAGTACGTGACGGAACCCCGAACCCTCATGCCGGCCGCCCCACCCCGCCCCTCCCCGGGGCCCCGGCACCGCAGACCCCGCTCGGCCAGAGGTCCCAGCGCGGGGCGGGAGTGGAGGGCGTCGGGACGGGGGCTGGCCCGCACCCCTACACAGCCATGGGGAAGTCGGGGTCCCCCCGGCCCCACTCTGCTCCCCGTCCTGAGGAGTCGCTTCCCCCTCCGGGCCGCAGCGGCCGCTGCAGTCCCGCCCCCTCCAGGGAGGTGCGGGCCCGAATGACGGCACGCCAGGCCAATGACGAGGCGCCGTGGCGGGGGCGGGCCGGGGGGCGGGAAGTGGGCGGGGCCTCGAGGAGCTGGGCAGGAAGTCGGGGCAGGCGGCGCGGAGACCCGCTTAGAGCACTGGGCGCGCTGAGACCTTGCGGCTTATCCTCGCGCTCGGTGTCTGCGGCACCCTCTGCTTCTTTCCCGGGCAGCGCTATCCGGCGGTCAGGTAGGGGCTCGGGGAAGGGCTGCCGAGCCGGCGCCCAGACCTGGGGGGGCCCTGCCCTTGAGTCCGGCGGGGACGTGGAAGGGGCGGGTCGGCACGTGCGAGCCGGCCTCCGGGACCAGGGGCGCGGCGCCGGGCTTTGCCCGGGGCGGGGGCAGGATCTGATTAGCCAGCGATTATGGACTCAGGGGGCCTCTTAACCTGCGGGAGCTCGGGAGTAGGACGCCGCAGGCACGGAGGGTGCAGGGCTTTGGGGAAGACACGGGCCTAACTCCGGTGCTCATTAGCGCCAGGCCTTTCCTAAAATGGAGGAAGGGGCAGGGACGGGAGAGATGCCCAGGAAGCCGCGATCCCCTCCCCCCACCAGCAGCCCCTGCTCCCGGCTGGGGGCCCTCGGCCTGCAGTCGGGCGGCTGGGGGACGGAAGGAGCAGCGACTAATGAATGGAACTTCAGAAAGTCCTTATTCTTAAGGAGGCGGCGGCAGAACCGTTGCATAAAGGGGAAAGCCCTCCAGGCGACCTCGCCCAGGTCAGGCCGGAGCTGCTCCCGCTGCCCGGCCTGGCCACTCGCAGTCGGCCCCCGATCTGACATAGAAAGGATGTCTTTTTACGAAAACTTCCTGTTCGTTTTCCCCCTACAATGTGGGCTTCCCTCTGGGTGGTGTGGCCCGTCGGTGACTCGCAGCCGAGGACACACGTCGGCCCTTGACCGCCCGGTCCACACGTGCTGCCCCTGGACCGGGGTCCAGGCCGATGAGCTGTGGAGACTAGCCCTCCTTGCTGCCTCTGCTTATTGAACGTTAATGACTGCAGGAATAGTTTCCTATCCAATTTAAATTTAATTTTATTTTCACACCCTGAAATAAGTTGAATACTTTGTCTTAATGTCTCTAACATGAAACAAAAAATGAGATCTTACAACTGCCTGAGGACATAGTGTAATAAAGATGTGTTTAAAAGTGCATCTGTCTCTCCCTCTCTCTGCCCCTCCTCCACTCTCTCCCAAAATAAATACACATTTAAAAAATAAAAGCGCATCTAAAACCTATAAAGTGAGGCTGGTAGCCTCGGGTGGGGGGAGATTGACAGCAAAGTGCCTGAGGGGACTCTCTTGTCTGGTGGTGGCACTCATACACAGGTATAATTTGCCAAAACTCGGACTTAACCAAAAGCATGAAGCTAAAAACTACGTGTAAACGAATTTGCCTTTTTGTAAGATAATAAAAACTATATGCCTTTTTTTGTTGGCTAATGAATAAAACTCCATTGTTAACCTAGACAGCGAAGCCACAGGAGTGACTTCAGTGTCTAATTTTGAAACATAAAAAAGAAAGATGCCATTTGCTGCTTCGGAACATTCCAGGCAAGATACTGGAGAGGAGCCCAGCTAGATAATGGCTCTGAACACTCGCCCAATTCCACTAGGCCTCTTTCAGTCCTAGAAGTTTATTTCTTCCTTGGGAGCCCCTGGAGGGGAAGGTGAGAGAGGGCTTTCTTTGAGGATCTGCTATTTGCTGTTTGTGGCAGATCTTTTGTTTGTTTGTGCTTTCAAAGAAGGCCTCTTCCCATGGAGTATCTTAGCATTCAAAGATAGAATCTGTGTTGGGGGGGGGGGGGGGATGGCTGGCTGGCTCACAGCATGTGACTCAATCTCAGGGTGATGAGCTCAGGCCCTACAATGGGCATGGAGCCTACTTCAGAAAATTAAAAAATTGTTTTTAAAAAAAAAAGCAAAAATAGAATCTTTATTCTTTCAACTTAGGACATTTCCTAAGTGAGTTTTTTTGAATGGGTAAAATGCCTGTTGAAAGAAATACTAATTAGATGTCACTGTGCGTCCGGTCTTGGTAAAGATCCAAGTACAATGAAGCATGAAACGGGCAATGGCAAAGATTGTGCACAGACCAAGGACACTCCTGGCCTCAAAATTTCTGAGCATCCAATATCCAGCAGTTGAACATCTTACTGCTTATGTCCCTAGCTAGTCACTGGTCCACTACAAATCAGGTTTTCCTCCTCGGATCACATGAGGGTTGTTGGTTTTTTTGTTTGTTTTTTGCCCTGGGTGGGTTTGCTCACGACCTTCACGTCCCCTTGGTCCTTACTTGGTCCTTCCATTCCCACGCCAGCCCTCGTTGGGAACTGTTGACAATAACCCGTTTCAGACCGCCTCCTCCTCTGCTGTTCCGCATGCCAGCGGCACATGAATCTTTCCGGTGGTTTTGGGTTCTCCCTGGCGCACATTTTCTGGCTTTCTTTGCTTAGAGGACAAGCCCTGGGCTGCTGGGGTTTTTGAGGCCCTGCAGAGCTGGGTCCAGCAGGCTTCCCGACTCTTGTCAGCCTTGCATTCAATATCTGTCCGGTACCAATTCTTCCGTTCTAGTCCAGGAACCCTCAGAAGTGATTCTGCAAATGAATGACCCAAAACTGCATTATGGTTTATGGAAAATATGAACTGTGTTTCCCCACAGAAAGTCACCATGTCTATCCTCAAGGTGCATGCCAGAGAGATCTTCGACTCTCGTGGGAATCCCACCGTTGAGGTGGACCTCTATACCTCCAAAGGTACGTGGGCCTTCCTTTCCGCAGTTCTGCTACCAAACTCCCCCCTCCCCTCCTTTTTTTAATTAAGCGACAGAGCCTTAGGTAAGAAAAGGTGGGTCGTGAAAGCCTTCCGTCTGATCCCCATGTGCTGCTAGGTTGTGGTTCCTGACTGGGAGGAGGGGGGAAGGGTTGCCGGACATGGGGTCCTTGTCCTGCTGCTTCTTGGTATTTAAAACAGAAAGCAGGCTGGTTCCTAGGTCAGTGAGGAGAAGAAAGGCCATTCCTCGTCCTTAAAAGGGCCCATCGCTCGTTTGCTTCTTAGTTTGCTGTCACCAGCATAACATATATATATATATAATATACATATGTATTTTATATACATATATACGTATGTATTATATATATATGTGTGTGTGTGTGTATATATATATATATATATATAAATGTGGGCAAAGATATGTGAAAGTATATGTTTTGTTTCTGGGGCCCAGAGAATAAGTAAGCCTAACACAACCATAGTGGTTTCATAGAGGAAAGTGCCAAGGACGGAGCTTTCTCCACTGAAAAGGAAAGATCAGAGGAGTGCAAGTGTATGTGAAGCCTTCTCTTTGTTTCCAGAAATCACTCTTAGACCAAGGGCTGGGGACAGCTCTTAACATTTGGGTGTTGGGCCATTCCATAGGCTCGTGTTTTCTGCCTAGCTGTAAGTCCTCCCTGGAGGGATTTGCCCACGTGGGAAAAATGGAGGCTTCTTTTTTTATGTTTCTTTTCAGAGCACCCGCAAGTGGGGAGAAAGGGAGAGAGAATCCCAAGCAGGCTCCACACTCAGCGTGGAGCCTGACGCGGGTCTCGATCTCACAAAACTGAGATCATGCCCCGAGCCAAAATCAAGAGTCAGACAGTCAGCCGACTGAGCCACCCAGGCGCCCCTTAAATGGAGACTCTTAAAAGCTTTTGGCGGTTTTTAACTTTAAGGAAATTTGGTGTGTTCCGTCCAGCAATGTCTGAGCTGTTTCCAAATGGACCTTGGGTGGGGTCGGAAAAGGAGCCTCAGGCAGAATCACCCAGCGGCGCTGAGCACACAGACCTGCCGCTCAGAGCTGAGTCATGGTCTGTAGAAACCCCGGCCCTTCCCTTCCTGCCCTGCCCGCGGTTCCTTGCTGTGGCGGGTGCTGTCGGCACAGGGTTTCTTCACAGCACGTGCTTCATGCCAAATACCCCAGGGTTCGAGGAGAGTGCTGGGAATTTCCTCGCGGCTGGCAAGGCTGGCTTGCTCACAGCGTGGAACTTTCCATTTGGAAGTTAACGGACTTTAACCAACACTGAAAACAGGATTCAAGATACTAGAAGATTGTTGGGGGGAGGGGGGGAGCATTCTCTTTGAAACACTTAAAAATGACCAAATATTTTTTTGAAATTTAAACGAACGGAAAGTTTTCTCTTGTGTGTCTGTTGATGCTTTTCAAAGACGGGAAATAGTGGATTTGTGAAGAGCCTTTCATCACTTTTTTTTTTTTTTTATTTACTTTTAAGAGCAGTTTTAGGTTCACAGCAAAATCCAGCAAAAGGTACAGACAGCACAGGCCCCCTGTCCCCACACGTGCACAGCGTCCCCCACCGGAGTGGGACATTTGTTAACATTGGAACCTGCATTGGCCCATCGTCGCCCAGAGCCCATAGTTACATCAGGGTCACTTGCTTGTTTTCGTGGCTCCTTCACCTCGTCCAGTGCCTGGTGGGGACTTAGAAAGCCAGGGCCCGTGTCAAGAGACCACGTGTCCTGCACACGCCGTCACTGCAGTGACGCAGGCAGACTAACGGACCGTTTATTTAAAATGCCTGCTTGATTTTTTTTTTTCTTTGTTCCTTTGCCTTCTCATATCTCAGGTGGGGAAATCCCTTACGGTTTCAAGTAGTTTCTAGAGGCCGCCTTCACTTCCTGCTCCCCTGATCCCTGCAGTGTCTTTCTTAACAGCGTCCTTTTCCAAGATCAGCTACGTTTATGCTCCGTAGTGTAGGTCTAGCCAGACGGCTGGGTCCCGTGTCCCCAGGATGGCATAGCGTGGTGCTTGATCGCGTTCCAGTGTTCCCAGGCTCGTACCTGTACTGTCCTTATTTTTTATATCTCCGCATGTTTTTATTGGTTACGCGTGGAAATGATCATCCTTTCGATATAGTGGATTAAAGAATATATTAATTTCTCTTGGTTTTACAAGTTTATTTGTTTCTTTTTAGAGGTGGGGGGGGGGAGAGAGAGAGAGATGAAACTCAAGAAGGTGTCACACTATCAGCCCAACGCGGGGCTCGAACTCACAAACCGTGAGATCATGACCCCAGCCGAATCAGATGCTTAACCAACTAAGCCACCCAGGCGCCCCTTGGTTTTACTTTCCGACTTCAGTGTAGCTACTAGAAGATCTTAAACCTCATAAGTGGCTTGCATCGAATTTCTGTGGGGCGGTGCCCCCGGGGGGTGGTCACAGACCAGCTGCAGGACACGAACGGGGAGCTTGTTAGAGATACAGGCACAGAGTCTTAGACCTCCCGTTTCGGAACCTGCATCTTAACAAAGTTGCCAGGTGATCGTTTGCGCACAGGAACATCTGAGAAGCTCTGCTTGAAAACTTTTTCTTGAAACTAGAGAGATTCACCAGCTTTGCCATAGGATCCGCGTTGGAGAATGGTTCCCACGTGAAGGGCAGGAGTGACCGACCATCTGAGTCCCCCAGGTGGTGGAAGGACGTGTTTCCCGGTGGCTGCCATCTGTGAATGGGTGGGACTCCGCAAGGGCTGGGACTGTGTCTCTCAGTCACGATTTCTTCCTCCCTCAACGTCCAGGTCTCTTCAGAGCCGCTGTGCCCAGTGGTGCCTCAACTGGTATCTACGAGGCCCTCGAGCTCCGGGACAATGACAAGACACGCTACATGGGCAAAGGTAAGAACCCCTGCCTGCCTCTGGAGCGTGGCTGCGTGCCTCGTCCACGCCTCCAGCCCCTGCTCCCGGCCTGTCACAGCCTCCCCACTCTCCACGTGCCTTGTATTTGACGATGGCACACCTGATGTGGCCCATGGTGTTGATGGTGAGCGTGTACTCTGTGCCTGGGGGAGCTGGGAGGGTTGGCATGTTGATTCCAGCCTTCCTAAACCTGTGAGCTCAGGGGCAAGAGTCTTATGCTCATTTGTACTGCACTTGGCCCAATCTGGAAAATTCCTGCTTAGGGAACTGTAGCGCAAGAGCCTTGCCGTGTTCCCAGGAGGGCTCCGCGGGCCTTCCAGACCATCAACCCTCTCCAAGGGGCTAGTCTCAGTAGAGTGTGTGGAAGGCCCGGCTAATGGCTCACCTACAGACCAGTCCTGGCAGCTTGATCTTTCTGTTGGGGGATTCACGGACCTGGCAAAGCCAGCCTCTGCTGGGCTGTGCGCAGATCGACCTGTTACTGTCTTGCAAAGTTTGCCTTACCATAGACAGAATCTGTGTGGCCAAATCACAGAACAGCAGCTGGGGCCTAGACCATGCGTTCTCAACAGGGCAGTATCGCCCCAGGGGTAGGAACTGGTTCTTGGGGGAGGCAAACAAATTAAAAAAAGAAAAAAAAAAATCCTACAATATTACTTTGTTTTATGGTCCTCCAAAGGGCCACAGTATATAAATGGGAGTATAGCATATCTGTGGCATTAAATTTTCAGAGAAGGGCGATTCGGGAGAAGGTCTGAAAAGACTGCAGGGGAGGGGTGGTGATGAAGTGAGCTAGGGAAGTCCGCAGCCGGCGCTCCGGGGATTATCTCCCACGGGTTCCCACTGCTCCCGGCTCAGGCGGATGCTGGTCCCAAGCAGGCCTTGCAGCACCTCGACTGTAATGAGGGTGAACCCGTGGTCCCGAGGACTCTTCCTGCCTTCCTGTCTCCTCTCTTTTCTCTCATTCCCTGTCCTTCACAGCCTGTTCTCTTCTGAGTCTGTCTTTTTTCCTTCTCTGTCAATCTCTACTGGTCAGGTGTCTCCAGACCCGTTAAGTATATTAATGAGTTCCTGGCACCAGCCTTGTGCACACAGGTAATACACGGGGCATCCTTTAGTGTCTGCGGCTGGTTCCCAGTGCATGGTCTTGCCAACTAACTTCCCTTCAGACATTCTGAGATGGTTGCTCTGTGTGTGGCTCTAATCCTTGGGGGTCCTAGGTAAGAGCACTCAGACTGGGCCAGAAAATACCCCAATCTTGGGGGGACAGAAATGGGGATTTGAAAGCGGTCCCGTTTAAGGTCTCTGGGCGGGCTTCTGAATATCTGGGTTAATATCCTTGGTGGTTCGCTCAGTGCTGCTCACGCCTGTTTTTCATTAATGCCGGTAATTTGATTTGATTGTTCCTTCTAGGTGTCTCAAAGGCTGTTGAGCACATCAATAAAACTATTGCACCTGCCCTGATTAGCAAGGTAGGACCTGCCTCCTGATAACTAATGTATTAATGCCATCAGAGCGTCTCCCAGGCCAGTGGGCTTTCCTGGTTATGGAAGAGCTTATTCTGAGAGCTAAAGGAGCCCGTTGGATTCCCTGTCCTGCATGAGAATGACCTCACCTTTACTAATCCACCCCCTGCCTGCGTCCACACCTAACAGCGCATGGAATTGGATCAGGGCGACGGGAGACCGTCTCGTGATTTTTCCCTCCAACTATCTTGACCTTTGGGAAGTTAAGATCCAGATTTTAAGAGCGGCTCTTGGGTGTTGAGCAGAGTATCCACGGTGACCGACTATTTTTCACGAACCGTGGAATTATTTACTTTATTTTTACTGGCTTTTTTGTTTAAACAACAGAGCTCTGGTTGAATAAAATTTGACTTGGAACCTCTGAGTGTCATAAAAGTAGGGTGAAGTAAGGAGGGGACCCACCAGCCCAACCCACTCCTGCCTCAGCCCCGCCCCACCCCGCCCCAACTCCCGTGGCACTGGCCAGGGCAAGAAGGATTTAAAAGCCCTTGGCTAGGGAAGCCTTCTCAGGCCTGGAGCCAACTGCAGCGGCCGGCCCGCCCGTGCCTCCCCTCCTTGAACTCCTCCTGTTCCCCAGGGGCGCACAGGCTCCTCTGTTGTTTGTCCCCGGCTGGCTTACCTCGGCCTGGCCTTCGCGGGCCTTGTTCATGGGTCCCCAGACGGTTTCTCGTGGCTGCTCTGCCAGCTCACGTGCTCCGACCCGGCCTCCCGGGCACCTCCACGCACCCCTTCGTTCTTTGTGCCCGGGTGCCCTTACCTGGTGTGACTAACGCAGTGAGAAGGGCTTTCCTGGGCATCTCTCTTCCCTCTGGGGAAAGGAAGCCGTCTTCACACTCTTCCTGGCGGGGGTCTACCTGGAGCCGTCTTGCGTGGCTGACGGCTGACTTTGGCCAAACGTGCTTTGTGAAAACAGCAAAAGATACCAAGTTATTGACGTGGCATGATGCAGTAATACGTGGTTTTCCTTTCGTATTTTAATTTCTATACAAAGCACTTTATAAATAAAATCAGAGATTTTTATTAATTATGAAGTTTTTAAAGTAATGCTAACTTTTAGTAAATTGTCTTAAGCCAGCTTTTAGGACACCAGTGTTGTGGGGTTTTGTTGTTGTTGTTGTTGTTGTTGTTTTTTTGTTTTGTTTTTTGCTTTTTTGTTTGAAGTAATCTCTATACCCAGTGTGGGGTTCGCACCCACAACCTCGAGATCCAGAGTTGCACGCTCTGTTGGCTGAGTCAGCCAGGTGTCCCTTTAAGACACCAGTTTTGGGGCACCTGGGTGGTTCAGTTTGTTGGGCATCCGACTTTGGCTCAGGTCATGGTCTCCCGGTCCGTGAGTTCGAGCCCCGCGTCGGGCTCTGCTGACCGCTCAGAGCCCGGAGCCTGCTTCGGATTCTGTGTCTCCCTCTCTCTCCGCCCCTCCCCTGCTCATGTTCTGTTTTTCTCTCAATAATAAACATTAAAAAAAAAAAAAGACACCAGTTTTACTACTTTATACTGGAAACACTCATTTTGATCAGTCATCAAGCATTTTGCAGAATGATTGGACTACCTACTTGCAAAAGTCCTATCTCCCTCGAGAACGTGAAGTGTGCCGTCACTGAGGGTACCCAAGAGGGGTGGTCCTGTCACTTAACCTTCGAGGACCACAGCTCGTTGGCCTGAACAGAGTTCTGTTATTTATTGCCCCCCAAAATTGCACTACTTAGCACGGTCCAGGCAGCTCTCTGCCTTACACGGGATGTAATTTCGGACTCCCCAGGTAGACCAACCTCTGTGACGCCAGGTCCGCATCTCGGGCAGTTGATCGTTGGCTCCCTAGTGCTTGGAGAAACGTCTGAGAATGCGAAACCAAGCAAAAGGCGGTCTTGTGACTCCCAGGTTCTCGTTTCCTGCCCCCCCCCCTTTTTTGCCTCCCATACAAATGCATAGCATAGAACTGGTTCAGGATTGGCACAGTTCCAAAGTTGTCTGGGTTCCGGGGAGGGGAGTGACCACGCTCCCCCAAGCGGCTGACCCTCCCTTCTCCCCACAGAAACTGAGCGTTGTGGAGCAGGAGAAGATTGACAAACTGATGATCGAGATGGACGGGACAGAAAATAAATGTGAGTGACGGGGGTGGAGTCGGCCGGCCTCCCAAAGACCTTCCGACCCTCTGAGGGTCACCATGTGTGACCGAGGACTGTGCAGCGTGATCATCTGCGGGCTCTGCGGGGCCCATCAGCTCACCATAATAAAACCTGTTCTGGGGGTGTCTGGGTGGCTTAGTTAAGCATCGGATGCTTAATCTCAGGGTCGTGAGTTCAAGCCCTACGTTAGGCTCTGCACTGGGCATGAGGCCTACCAAAAAAACCAGACACGTTTGTAGATATTAGGAGAAATATCAGGTGACAGCTTGTGCGTGGGGTTACTTCAAAGAGGCTTCTGCTTTGTAGTGATTGAGGCAGTTTGTGGAATTTGCCAGAGTTCCATAGACCAGAGAAAGGGCTTTCTCTTCTGGGGAGAAAGCAGATGAATCCTCACGGCGTGCCGTCATGTTCCTGGGTCGGATGCCGGAAGTAGGTGCAGTAAAAATGGTTCTGGATCCAGGCCGGGTGCACTCCCGTGTCGGAGTGCGGGCCAGAAGGCTGGCAGGAGAAGGGTTAAGGGTTACGGGTAAGAAACTGCTTCATTGAACTCTTCTGTTCCAGCTAAATTTGGTGCAAACGCCATCCTGGGAGTGTCCCTGGCAGTCTGCAAGGCGGGAGCCGTTGAGAAGGGGGTGCCTCTGTACCGCCACATTGCCGACCTGGCTGGCAATGCTGAAGTCATCCTGCCGGTTCCGGTGAGTGGCTTTGAACTTCCCAAGTGAGGAGCTGGGAGTACTTGCCGGTGGGGACCTGAGGCCTCCCACCGCTCGATCTCATCCACATGTGATTGTCCCAGCTCCGTGGGTACAGGCCAGCTCTGGAGGTCTCCACTGCGAACACCTGCCCTTTGCTAAGAGTGACCCTGAGCTGGGGACTCCACCCCCCCCCCCCCCCCCCCCCCCCGTGCTCCACGTCCTTCCTTGCCGACGGGATGAAAATCCCACTGGCCTTGTTGGGTCGGGGGTGTTCGCTGAGGTAGCGGCCAGTCCGGGACAGCAGGTGCGCCTGGTGGCGGTTCCTGAGGCGTCAGGGGAGACCTGGTGAGCGTGTCCTGGCCGCGAGGGGGCTGCTTGCTGGGATTGTCTGGGCCGGATGCCGCATCTGCCTGTCTCTCCCCAGGCTTTCAACGTCATCAACGGCGGTTCTCACGCCGGCAACAAGCTGGCCATGCAAGAGTTCATGATCCTCCCCGTTGGTGCCGCCAACTTCAGGGAAGCTATGCGCATCGGTGCGGAGGTTTACCACAACCTGAAGAACGTCATCAAGGAGAAATACGGAAAAGACGCCACCAACGTGGGGGACGAAGGCGGCTTTGCCCCTAACATCCTGGAGAACAAAGAAGGTACGGGCCCCGGAGGGGTCCCCGGGCGCACAGCACCTGCCCGCACCTGCCGCTCGGGGCCGTCGCTCTTTCCACCTTTCATGCACCTGCGAGCGAGCGGAGTTCCGGGAAGGGGGTGGGAGCCGGGCCTTTATTTTGTAAAGTAACGAGGAACCTCCTTGCTAATTTGGCTTCTGAGCAGCCCGGTTAGTCTGAAGCAGGCTCGGCTGCGGGGCACGGGCTCACTGTACAGCTTACTCCTGCCATCCTCGCACCACGTCGCGATGGCAGAGGTTTGAAGTCCGCTCCGTGTTCGGGCTGCTGTCTGCCCCACGCCGGGACCAGCGGCCGCCTCGGCTCGTTCCACCACGGGAGCCTCACGTGGCGTCGTTTGGCCTTGAGTCCTTAGGCACAGAGTGAAATGTAAGCGTTGAGTAGGGCGCAGAGAGTCTCGGGACAAGACTGAGCTTTTGGTTTTAGGAGGGAAGGAGGCTTCAGCCACGTTTTGTCGCCTTCAGCGGCAGCTAGCGAAAGAAAAGAGTGGCCGTCCTGCCCTTTGGGTCAGTTATGCGAAATGCTAATGTTCAGCCATTCGGACCTGTAAAAAATGATCCTCTCACGGTTTAACGTGGTAGTTTGGAGATGCGTGGTGTGGAACAGGTGCCGAATGTCTCTGTCCGCTTCCGTCCAGGCAGCACTGCCACGTGAGGCAGAGCAGAGCCTGGGCTGGGGTCACCCTCGCCGTCCCGGGCCCTTGGTCCACTGGGCTCCCTCTTGGATCCCAGCCTTTCGGCACTGTTGAGAACCCGTTCCTTGGGACGGCGGATCTCAGCCGGGCGCCGTAACTGCGTCTTGGCCAGCACAGCTGTTCCTGGGTGCTAAATTTGGGAGCATCTGTCCGTGAGAACGCCTCGTAGAGTGGAGACGGAATTTCTCACTCAGTTGTCTGCCGGGGCCCTGACCCGACGGTTTCTTGCTCCAAAGCAGAAAAAAGTTAACTGGAATCACTGCAACGGAGGGCTGGGGCCAGAGCATCTCGTGGTCTTCCTGTTAGGGTGCCCATTTGGCAGGGGTCACAGGGAAGTTTTCGCTCCACCTGCCTGGTTTCCGATCTTGTCGCCACCCTCTCTTCCCAGCTCTGGAGCTGCTGAAGAACGCCATCGGGAAAGCCGGCTACACCGACAAGGTCGTCATCGGCATGGACGTGGCCGCTTCTGAGTTCTTCAGGTCGGGGAAGTATGACCTGGACTTCAAGTCTCCCGATGACCCCAGCAGGTACATCACACCCGACGAGCTGGCCAACCTGTACAAGTCCTTCATCAGGGACTACCCAGGTGAGTGCTCGGGGCGGCCCCTTCTCCGGCCACTGCCTACAGCGCTCTGCCGGCTGGTGGCGGTGCTCCCGGGAAAGTGCGTGGGGCACCTGCGCCCCCACCTCCCTGGGGGAGGGCCTCACGGAGGTGCCGGTGCAGCAGGCGAGTCGGGAGGTGGGTCCAGGATGCCAGCCAGGCACTGACGTGTGCTAGGTTGTTTGCAAAGTGTCGGGGCTTCTGCCCCTGTCACCACAGCCACCTGAGCAGATGCGGTCCTGGCTCCCTTGCACAGGTGGGAGCGAGCCTTGAAAACCCAGCCTGCAGTGTTTTCCGCCCACTGCGAGCCGGCGCTCCTCCGGGCGCCGTTAATGCCGGTTCACGCGGGAGGGAAACTGAGGCACAGAGCGGGTCAGTAATGTGCCCAAGGGCGGTCGGCAAATGTTGGAGTGCGAATCAGACCAGGAAGTCGTGCATGAACTCAAAGCTAAAAAACGTGCCCAGGGTGGAGCCAAGACCAGCCCAGCCCTTGGCTTCCTGAGCCCACCGCTGTATGCTCAATGGCACTAAGCTCAAGCCACCCTGGGCAGGGAAGTGTCCCACTTAGCAGCTCTGGGGTCCCAGGACTACAGCTGACTTGCCTGTCACAGGAGTCGGTGGGTAGGCAGAGTGTCTCCAGGGCTGGGTCGGGGAGCCGGTCCTGTCCCGCACGGGAGAGGGGTGAGGCCAGGCAAGCAGCGAGCCGGGAGGGGAAGGAGGCCCGGTTGCCCTTCAGCACTGGGGTCTCCCCGGCAAAACCTGGCTCTCGTTTCCCCAGTGGTGTCCATCGAAGATCCCTTCGACCAGGATGACTGGGAAGCTTGGCAGAAGTTCACTGCCAGCGCCGGCATCCAGGTGGTGGGGGATGATCTCACCGTGACCAACCCGAAGCGGATTTCCAAGGCCGTGAACGAGAGGTCGTGCAACTGCCTCCTGCTCAAAGTGAACCAGATCGGCTCCGTGACCGAGTCCCTGCAGGCGTGAGTGTCCCCGGGGGGGTCAGCTGTCAGGGAGCGAGGCACAGAGTCTCAGCCAGAGCTCCCGGGTGGCTTCTGGACGAGCCGTGGCACCAGGGGGCTCGGGTGTCGGGCCGCCGTGGCCCGGGCCTGACCCCCTCGTGGCTCCAGGCTCGTGACTTCGTTTTACATGGAGAATATCAGTCACAGGTGCGGCCAGGAGAACAAGTCTGTCCGCCCAAGGAGGCTAGACCCCATTTTGTAAACGTGACCTAGAGGGCTGAGAAGGTCCTCAGGACTCTGACTGGAGAGAAAGGCGGGGGTTCTCGTCATCCCCAGGAGTTGAGAGCTTGGCGGCGGCTCCTGGCCCCGACCCCTCCCGCGGCCTCCTACCAGGGGCGGCGAGCCCCTGGCTTCAGGAGGGGCTGCCGTGCCCTGGAAGTGGAGTCCCGCCGTCGCAACCATGTGGGTTGTTTCCTGACTTCAGGTGCAAGCTGGCCCAGTCCAACGGGTGGGGCGTCATGGTGTCGCATCGCTCCGGGGAGACCGAGGATACCTTCATCGCTGACCTGGTGGTGGGACTTTGCACCGGGCAGGTAAAGAGCCTCTCTGACCTCAGCTGCCCGAGCACAAGCAGGAGGCGGGGAGGCGGACGGGGTCCCGGATGCCCCTTCATCCCCTGGTTCCTAGGGTCAGAAATCCCGCCCAGAACGCCCACGAAGATTGAGAGTGCACGGCAAGCACACGTGACCTTTCCTTTCCCTTTCTAGATCAAGACAGGTGCACCTTGCCGTTCTGAGCGCCTGGCCAAGTACAACCAGATCCTCAGGTAAAGAGGAAGCCCGGGGGCACTGGGAGCTCTTGGCTCTGCGGGGCGTGTGCACATGCGGGGCGGGGGGGCCCGTGTCAGGTCGTGGGTGACTTGGGCGGAGAACCTTGCCCCTTGGCCCCAAGGCTGGAGCCGGTCCCGTGCTGCCACCTTCTGGTGGAGGAGGGAACAGGCTCCCCCTTCAGACAGTCACAAAGCCGTTAGAGCTAAGAGAGATCCCCAGCGGATATGTCGTTCAGCACCCGTGTTTTGTGGACGGGAAACCGGGGCTCAGTGAAGAAGGAAATTCAGGGCGAAGGGAAGGTTTCCACTGTTCAGTGCTTCTGGATATCTGGTCCCTTTTTATCATAACGTGTCCATGGAAACCTCCTTAACGTGGAGACTTGCCTCCTTTTTTGTCCCTTTTGTTAGTCTCGCAGGAAAAGAAACCTCTCTTTCGTAGTTCTGCCCACGTTACCCTTTCCTTAAACAAAACGTGACTGGCGGAGCACGCGCCCTTCCCCGCCACGTAGATACGGCAGCTGCTGGTACTCGTGCACGCTTCTTCCCGTCCGCCTGCCTTTCGCCTTTTTGGCTGGAGAATTTTCAGCGCATTCCAGCCATGTGATTTCACCTATGAATACCTTAGCACATGTCTCAGAGATAACAGTTATGTTTGCTTTGTGATGTAACCATCGTGCTGTGAGAGTGCCCAGGGTTCAGTCGTGCCATGAGAGTCGTGCCCAGCATTCCTGGGGCCCGTCTCCCCTGGTGCGACACCAGGATGCAACCGCTTCATTCAGGGCCTTCCCTCCTTTTGTCCCCATGCCATTTATTCGAAGAGACTGGGTTGTCCTTTCGTTAAAGAGCGTTTTTGTTATATTCTGAGAAGTAGCGGTGTTGACCTATCTGCTAGTCTGCCTTTGGGAAACTCTGGGGGCAGAGAAGGCAGGGAAGGCTGAGGGGCAGCAGGTGGCCCGCTTGCTGGGGGAGCCGGGTGAACGGGGAGGGCCCGATGCTCCTGTCTTCCTGCTGGCTCCGAGGACCGCATTGAGGAGCCTGGGCGAGTGCCGGGGCCTGGTCCCCGGGTGGGGAAACGTAGGCCTTGGGGGTGGAGATTTCGCTTCTCTTTCTCACACCCCCTCCTCTCTGTCCTCTGCTTCCCCAGAATTGAAGAGGAACTGGGTAGCAAGGCCAAGTTTGCCGGCAGAAGCTTCAGAAACCCCCTCGCCAAGTAAGCTCCGGGCGACGCACCCCGAGCTCTGCGGTCCTGAGTCGGCTCATTAGATCTCTGCTCCTGGCGTCCCCCGGGCACCTCGAGGCCCCCGGCCAGAGCCTCTGCTGGTCACATGCCCTCTCCCTTCCTGTGATGTTCTCACTGCTTCCTTAGAACCGCTGCAGAAGCCAGGCTTGACCATCTGGAACCCTGCTGGAAATCCTAGCTCTGTAATCATGTGATTGGCCCAGATCAGTGTTTTCTCACCTCGCTTCCCACCAGGTGTCTGCAGCTGAGTCTGTCTACGTTGTAATCACAAGGTGTCCACAGGCGAGATCCCCAGTGGTTTTGTTTGCAGAATAAAAAGGCCTCAGTGACCCATAGAAATGTGTGTGTGTGTGTGTGTGTGTGTGTAAAACATTCTGAGTCTGTCCATTCGTCATGTCTTGAGTGTTCATGTTCATGTTACACTGGGGTACAGGCCTGTAAGAGTTGGGATGCTTTGTGTCCTGACAAAGGGACAGGAGTTGAGGACATTTCATAAGTCTTTGGGCAGGGCATTTGAGGCAAAAGGGGAAGGGGGGGGGCATGTTGTATCCTTGAACAGAAGTAGGGTCCTTCTTGGGAGCAGAACATGACTTCTTGTTTGGGAGAAAATACAAACAGAACTATTACAGGTGACCTCAGGGTGGTGGCTTCTAGATCACGTGAGCCTGTAATTGTCCAGACCGGAAGGCCTCCTGGATAGAGCACAGCCAACCATCCTGGGCAAGCTGGACGGTGGTTTCTGGGTTCCTGGGGGAAGAAGGTAAAAGGATGGTTGAACGGCAGCTCTGGGGAGGCGGGAGGGCGTTTGGAAGGCCTTGGAATCCCGTTTAGATGAACACAATTTAATGCCATTCCTCGTTCTTCCTAATATTTCCGCTGCTTGAAAGCTACACGTAGTGATGCCCACAGCACTGTGTACTGATCGGCTCTGCAGAAAGCACCTATACTGTGTTCACGAACACCCGAGCGTGAGGAGGTACATTTACTTAGAACTGAGAGATGAAGTATTGTGGTTACTCTCTGCCCCTTGGAAGCATCTCGTGTTTTATTAGCAATTTTACTTTTTTCCCCTTATTTGGTCAAGTCTCGAATTGTGGGTTTTGTTCTGTTTTGTTTTAATGTTTATTTTTGAGACAGAGCAGAGGAGGAGCAGAGGAAGGGGTTGGGGGGACAGAGGATCCAAAGCAGGCTCTGCACTGACAGCAGAGGGCCTGACGCGGGGCTCGAACTCAGGAACCATGAGATCTTGACCTGAGCTGAAGTCCGACTCAACCACCTGAGCCACCGGGTGCCCCTCGAATTGTGTTTTAATCCCCAGCCTGAGGACTAGGACGCCTCCTCGTGGGCATTTTTATTTATTGTTTAGTAGTTTGGATTTAACTCCAGAGGCAGAATCAGTGGGAAAAGGCACATGGAGAGATTTATCACAAGGAATTGGCTTCTGAGACTGTGGGGCACGGCTGGGCAAGTCCGAAGTCCATGGGGCAGCCCGTCAGGGCCGAGCCCGGGCACAGGTGAAACCTTGATTCACAGGTGGAATTTCTCCCTTGGGGGAACTTCAGGCCCTGCCCTTAGGACCCAACTGATTGAGTCAGGAAATCCTGGTTCCCTGCACACCCAGGTCTTCCGCGATTATTTACTTAAGGTCCGGTGACCAGTGGCTAATTGCGTCTGCCGGATAGCCTCACGGTGGTGATACTTAGATTCGTATTTGATAGAATAACAGGAATCCGCCCGTTGTCCACTCTCCAATCTCCAAATATCCGTAACCAAGTCCTATTTCCACCTCGTGTGGTATAACTCCCGTGGCCGAAACCACCCCGTCCGGATGTCAGTGACTGGCTTCTGGAATTGATTCTGGAGGGAAAGGAAGCCTTCCTTCAACCAGGCTCGGCAGCCTTACTAGGATTCGATGCCCAACCTTAAAGCAGCCAAATTTGGTTTAGTGCCCTCATTCACTGACACCGGTTTAAAGCAACAGCAGATAAAGGCATTTATCACTCCGGTCACAGGGCAGGTGGAGGTAGGACCCCTTTCAGAGGCGCACCGCCTATATAGAAGGTTGCCGGCGTGGCGCTGGGGCCTTCCGTGGCCCAGCGTGGACCGGGAAGAATCACACCCCAAAGGACCTTTTCCGAGGAGCCCAGTCGAGCAGGTCAGGTGACATTAATTCTCCGTTTCTAGAAAGCCAGTCTTGGGCCTTCTGCTGGCCTATAATGTGAAATGTCTCTGGATCACAAGTGTTCCAGGAACCACAAGTGCTTTTTAGTAAACACCTTTGTCAGCATTCTGCTAGCAGCCTCTGGACTTGCTTTATGACTTTTCCCTTTTTAACTTCGTATTACAAATGCTTTTCCACAAAACATTTCTCGTCTGTGGTTATCTCCCGGCCTCCTGCCACTCTGACGCCAGAACAAAAATCATCGGAAAATTTGAAGCAGTTTGGGGCGCCCGGGTGGCTCAGTCGGTTCGGCGTCCGACTCCGGCTCAGGTCATGATCTCACGGTTCGTGAGTTCGAGCCCTGCATCGGGCTCACTGCTCTCAGGGCAGAGACCACTTAAAATCCTCTGTCCCCCTCGCTCCCTGCCCCTTCCCCACTTGTGCACGCGCATGCGCTCTCTATCTCAAAATAAACAAACATGAAGTAGAAAATCTGAGGGGCGCCCGGGTGGCTCCGTCGGTTAAGCACCCAGCTTTGGCTCAGGCCATGATCTCGTGGTTTGTGAGTTTGAGCCCCGCGTTGGGCTCCACGCTGATAGTACAGAGCCTGCTTGGGATTCTCTCTATCCCTGTCTCTCTGCCCCTCCCCCTGCTCGCTCGCTCGGTCTGTCGGCCCTCGCAGTGGCCAACGCAGAGGCAGAGTGCAGTAGCCGAGAGCGCAGGTGGAGCTGGACAGCTTTGGATTCTGGACTTTCTACTGAGCAGTTGTGCCGCACGTCCCCATCTGTAAAATGGGGCTAATAATGCCGTGGTGCTGCCTGCCGGGTTATTGCTCACGCCAAGCCAGGCCCCGCAGTTAAACAGGCACAGAGCTCCTCACCTCAGAAGAGGTGGGGGGCACAGGGAAGGGAGGGAGGGCCTCAGAGCGTACAAGGCGTCGTGGCCAGGAGGGACCGGAAGGGGAGGGTTTGCAGCGGGCGCTGCCAGCCCCCCGGGGACGAGGACGGGCACCACTGAGCCGGTCTGAGGTTCAGCGGCCTGACCCAGGTATAATTCGCATTCAGGGACAGGCCACATCTGTGCCACGGTCACAACACAGAACATTTCCAGCACCCCCAAGACTTCCTCCAGCCCCTTCCCAATCTCCACCCCCACCCCTTGGGCTCAGGCAACCTAGTGGTTTTTTCTTTTCATTCTAATTAGCTGTCAAAATCTACAAAGGAGATTTTCTTAAGCATTTTTTTAAAGTTTATTTATTTTGAGAGAGAGTGAGCGTGAGCACGAGAGAGGGAGCGACGGGGGCGGGGGGGGGGGGCGCTGAGAGAGAGGGGGAGAGTCAAAGAGAGAGGAGGAGGGAGAGAGAGAGAATCCCAAGCAGGCACAGCAAAGAGCAGGATGCAGGGCTTGATCCCACGACCTGAGCAGAAACCAAGAGTCAGACGCTTAACCGGCTGAGCCACCCAGGCGCCCCCGAAAAGGAGATTTGTTGTAAAAAATCCATTTTCTGGTTCTAACAGGTTGAGAGGTCGGCCACCCCGGCCCGTGTGCAGGCAGCGGCTGGCCGATCACTTCTGCTTCCCCAACTTACACACCTGCTCAGCTCCCCTCGGCTTTCAAACGTGCGACCCTGCTCCACGGGCCCTTCTGCAGGCTGATGGCTTCCCAGTTTCTTCCTTTTCGGAAACCCTCGATCCCCAAGGGCTCTGGGAGTTCAGGGCCTCCCGGGCTTTTCCGCACTGACACAGACCTTGAACGCCCCAGCTCATCCAGACCCAGAAATGGGGTGACCCTGCACCACCCTCTTCCGATTCCACCCGTCGGCTCTAACGGCAGGCCAGCCTGGCCAGCGGCCTCCCCCCTTCCTCCTGCCCGTCCCCCTGCCAAGTGTGAGGACTGCTGTCCACTGGGACAGCAGGGATGACAGCAGATTCATCTGCATACGTGACCTAAGATGGTAATTAAACACAGGCGCCCCAGGGGTGGGAAGTAAGCACATTAATTCAGGAGCAATTAAAAGCCTCCAATATCACTGTCACGCGGCCGCCACTTCCGAGACTAACTGATGACACTCGCCTTTTTGAGGGGGGCACGTTCCCCAGACTCTGAGTCCTCTCCGGGACCCCCGATGATATCCCGGAAGAGTTACTGTGCAAGAATTGTGCCCCGGTCTTTTTTGTTGTTGTTGTTGTGACAAAATATACGTAACAGAATTTCCCATTTTAACCCTTTTCACGTGTACAATTTAGCAGTGTTAAGTATAGCCAGCTCACTTGTAACCATCACCATTATCTGTGTCCAGAACTTTTCCAGAACATTTATTATACTTTCTCTCTGGATTTTCCTGTTTGAGGTATTTCATGTAAGGGGACTCTTACAATTTTTAGCTTTTTTGGCCTGGCTTACTGCACTTAGTGTAACGTTTTCAAGGTCTAGACACACCGACACTTCATTCTTCTTTTTTATGGGTGAATAATATCCCATTTTACGGGGACTCCTGGATGGCTCGGTAGGAAAGACGTGCGCCTCTTGATCTCAGGGTCGTGAGTTCGAGCCCGATGTTGGGTGTAGAGATTAAATAAATCAGTTGGGGTGCCTGACTGGCTCAGTCAGTTAAGCATCCAACTCTTTGTTTCGGCTCAGGTCACGATGTCACAGTTGCATGAGTTCGAGCCCCACATCGGGCTCTGCGCTGACAGTGTGGAGCCTGCTTGGGGTTCTCCCTCTCCCTCTCTCTCTGCCCCTCCCCCACTTGGGCTGTCTCTGTCTCTCTCAAAATACATAAATAAACTTAAAAAAAATAATAAGTAAATACTTTAAAATATAAACTGATTGCGTATTAAGAAATATTCCTGGGGCGCCTGGGTGGCTCAGTCGGTTAGGTGTCCGACTTCAGCTCAGGTCACGATCTCACGGGTCCGTGAGTTCGAGCCCCGCGTCGGGCTCTGGGCTGACGGCTCAGAGCCTGGAGCCTGCTTCCGATTCTGTGTCTCCCTCTCTCTCTGCCCCTCCCCCGTTCATGCTCTGTCTCTCTCTGTCTCAAAAATAAATAAACGTTAAAAAAAAAAAATTTAAAAGAAATATTCCTTGGGGCATCTGGGTGGATCAGTCGGCTAAGCATCCGACTTCCGCTCAGGTCATGATCTCACAGTTCCTGGGTACGAGCCCCCCATTGGGCTCTGTGCTGACAGCTCGGAGCCTGGAGCTGCTTCGGATTCTGTGTCTCCCTCTCTCTCTCTCTGCCCCTCCCCTGCTCGTGCTCTGTCTCCCTCTCTCAAAAATAAATAAACATTAGAAAAGAAAAGAAACCACCTCCAAATCCAAGGTTATGAAGATGTGTCCCTATGCTTTCTCCTAAGAGTATTATAGTTTTCACTCCTCCTAGTTAGGTCTCTGATCCATTTTCAATACATGCTGTAAAGTAAGGGTCCAACTTCATTCTTTTGCACATGGATATCCCGTTTTCCCAGCACTGTGTGCTGAAAAGACTGTCTTTTCCCCACTGAGTAGTCTTGGCTCCCTTATCAAAAGCCACATTACTGGGATGCCTGGGTGGCTCGGTCAGTTAAGCATTTAAGCTCTTGGTTTCGGTTCAGGTCACGATCTCACGGTTCGTGGGTTTGAGTCCCACGGTGGGCTCTGTGCCGACAGCTTGGAGCTTCCTTGGGATTCTCTGTCTCCTTGCCTCTCTGCTCCTCCCCCTGCTCTCAAAAATAAATAAAATAAATGTTTATTTATTTTGAGAGAGAGAGACAGAGTGTGAGTGGGGGAGGTGCAGACAGAGAGGGAGACACAGAATCTGAAGCAGGCTCCAAACAGTCAGCACAGAGCCCGACGCAGGACTTGAACCCATGAACCGTGGGATCGTGACCTGACCTGAAGTCAGATGCTTAACCAACTGAGCCACCCAGGTGCCCCAAGGAGACTTTTTTTTTTTTTTTTTTTAATTGCAGAGATTAAAAAAAAAGAAAAAAGTGGTTGGAGGCTAATAGCATGATCTCAGAAACAATCAACTGAACGAGAAGGGAAAACCTAGAGAGTGAGGTCAGCCAGGCCTGCAGACATTTTCAAAAGGTGGGATCCGGAGGAAGCCATGGCCTTGGACTTGCGAGACCCCAAGTTAGCTCATGGATCCCGCAGTCCGGGGGACTGGGTGGCGAGAAAGGCAGGCCTGAGGTTGTTGGGACCCTCAGGGAAGGGGCGATGACCCTGCGGAAGCCTGTGTCTCCCCAGACCAAGGGACTCTGCTTAGCAAAAACAAGGGAGAGGCCAGGGGAGGGACCACAGGCCCTTCTGGAACCCACTTGCCCTTTCCTGCCTGCCTGCAACAAGAGGCATTGTCAGGCCCTCACATCAAAGGGGGTGAGCCCAGTGCTGGGGAGTAAAAAGGAGTCACCCACTGGCTACCTCCTCTAGAGTATGTCTTTGGTGTCTTTCGGCTTTTTATTGTTGTTATTATTATGATTCTTGACGTAAAATTCACATAACACAAAATTCACCACGTTAACCAGTTTAAAATGCACAATTCCGGGGGCGCCTGGCTGGCTCAGTCAGTAGAGAGTGCGAGTCTTGATCTCAGGGTCGCGAGTTCAAGCCCCACGTTGGGCATGGAGCCTACTCAAAAAAATAAAATAAAATAACATAAAAAAAAAAAAGTACAATTCCAGTTAGATGTATTCACAAAGTCTTGCAACCCTCACCGCTCTCTCATTCCAGGGCACTTGCATCATCCAGGAAGGAAAACTTGTACCTATAGCAGCCTGTCCCCAGCGAACCCCCCCCAGCTCCCGGGAGGCCTTCTCCCACCTTCTGTCTCTAGCGCTGGACGCTTCGCATTAAGTGGAATCATGAAGCGTATGTGTCTGCCTTCTTTCACTCTGCGTGTTTTTTCAAGGTTCATCCCCATCATGGTATATAGGTCATGCTTCCCTTCTTTTTATAACATTCCCTTGGATGGAAAGGCCACCGCCACCTACACCGTAGGTATAAACCTTTGAGTTTACACCTATGTTTCTTTCTAACAGTTTAGTAGTTTTGTTTCCTGTAGTTAGGTCTTGGATCCATCTGAGGTAAGGTATTCCACGGGGATATTGTGTCCATCCATCAGCGGGTGGCTATTTGGGTTTCTACCTTTTGGCTATTATGAATCATTCCGCTGCGTACATTCATGTGTAAGTTTTTGCACTGACGTAGGTTTTCGGTTTTCTTGGGGAGATTCCCAGTAGTGGGATTGCTGGGTCATGGGGTGACTCTATGTTTAACTCGTTGAGGAAATGCCGAAGTGTTTGCCACAGTGGCTGTACTGTTTTATATTCCTGCCAACACTGGGAATGTTAAACAGTAAGAACTTTATACATCGTCACCAATATGTATTATTCTCTGGATTTTTTTTTAATGTTTATTTATTTATTTAGAGAGAGTGAGCAAGCAGGCTCCGCAAGCAGGGAGGTGGAGAGAGAGACAGACAGAGAGAGAGAGAGAATCCCAAGCAGGCTCCGCACTGTAAACGCAGAGCCCAATGAGGGCTCTCACAAGGCTCCCGCGAACCATG
The DNA here is from genome assembly GCF_028018385.1 of Neofelis nebulosa. Taxonomy (NCBI): domain Eukaryota; kingdom Metazoa; phylum Chordata; class Mammalia; order Carnivora; family Felidae; genus Neofelis; species Neofelis nebulosa. The sequence goes on from NC_080783.1 coordinate 216,182,534, forward strand.
AGATCATGACCTGAGCCGAAACCAAGAGTCGGACGCTTCACCGACCGAGCCACCCAGGCGCCCCTGGGGTTTATTTTTATTATTGCGTACTAGTGGGTGTGAAGTAATATCTTATTGCGGTTATGATTTGCATTTTCCTAATGACTAATGATGCCGAACATCTTTTCATGTGCGTATTAGCAATTTGTATGTCTTCTTGGCGAAATGTCCATTCCGGTCCTTTGTCCATTTTTTACAACGTTTTTATTTTGTTTTGTTTTGTTTTGTTTTTTTTGGGACAGAGAGAGACAGAGCATGAACGGGGGAGGGGCAGAGAGAGAGGGAGACACAGAATCGGAAACAGGCTCCAGGCTCCGAGCCGTCGGCCCAGAGCCTGACGCGGGGCTCGAACTCACGGACCGCGAGATCGTGACCTGGCCGAAGTCGGACGCTTAACCGACTGCGCCACCCAGGCGCCCCTTTTGTCCGTTTTTTAATTGGTTTGTCTTTTTGTTGTTGAGTTGTAACAATTCTTTATCTATTTTGGATACCATCAGATATATGATTTGCAAGGACTTCGGTGCCATATTTAAGAAACCCTAGTCTAATCCAAAGACTTGAAGATGTACACCTGGGTTTCTTTCTGAGTGTCAGAACTCTGGTTCTTGGATGTAGGTCTTTGGCCCACTTGACCTCACCTTGTTCACGTAAGCTGTTGCATGTGGATGTCTGGTTGTCCCTGCTCCATTTGTTGAGAAGATGCCGTTTTCATCTGAGAATGTGCTCGGACATCATGGCCACCCCCACACCCTGCCTCACCCTGGGCTCTGCTTCTTGTTATCATTAAGAAAAGAGCCCTTAGAGGGGCGCCTGGATGGCTCAGTCGGTGAGGCATCTGACTTCGGCTCAGGTCATGATCGCGCAGTCCATGACTTCCAGCCCCGCATCGGGCTCTGTGCTGATGGCTCAGAGCCTGGAGTCTGCTTTGGATTTTGTGTCTCCCTCTCTCTCTGCCCCTCCCCTGCTCACGCTCTGTCTCTTTCTCTCTCTCTCAAAAATAAATAAACATGAGAGAAAGAAAGAAAGAAAGAAAGAAAGAAAGAAAGAAAGAAAGAAAGAAAAGGGCCGTTAGGGTGCAGTCAGAGGGGAAAATGCTGCCTTAGTTGAGCTTAAGCCTGGCCAGGATTGGGAAAGTCAGCATGAAACCTTCAACCTGCTGGCCCATGTAAGACCAGGACTCCTGGCTCCACATTGTAATGCCTGTGGCCACGGGGCAAGAAAGGACCCCAAGCCCTTTCTGCTGGTGCAGCTTCAACAGCCCCTAGCATGAGAGCAAGGTGCCCTCCACTCACCATCCTAGGGTGAAATCGTAGCCAGGGCGGGGGGCAGGGGGCTGGGGGACACACAGTCCAAGGAGGAGCTTCATTCCCATTAGTCCTGGCCCTGCTCTGGGCTCTCATCCTGGTACTCCTGAATTGAGCAGTAAACAAGATTGTGTCTGAGGGGTCCGGGCTCACCTTGTGCATAGGATGGAGGGTTGGAGGGTTGGGGTGGGCTAGGGGCATCCCTGGGCCACCAGGGGGCGCTGTGGGAACTGCCCCGGGCCCCTGGCCCTCCCAGCCTCGCCCTGCCGGCTGGCTGTGGCAGGCTGGCTGGCCTTCCAGCCCTGGCTGGCTGGCACAGGTTTGCCCATGCCTGGCGGTTCTTGGGGACTCAGGGCCAGAGCGAAGCCAGCTCAGAGCTCCAGGCAAGAGCTCGGAGAGACGGATGGAGCTGTCATTGGATAAAGGAAAATTCCTGGAAAACAAGTCCTTGTTAACACCTACTCTCTCCCTTGTCACCGCAGAGGCTGTGGCGACGCACATAGTAACTGTCCCCTATCGCGGCGGCTGCAGCGCCTTGGGACATGGTCAACGTGAGCTCTTCTCTGGCTTGCTGTGGTCTCTGAACCTTTCAGGAAGCACCTCCCTCCCTCAAATGTCTTGCCTGTTGAGGACTTTTGTTCAAAGTAGAAGGGAACAAAAAGGAAACAGAGGCAGAGAGACAGAACGACGTGCCTCCCCCCCACCTGCTGCGCTGTCCCTAAAGCCAAACGCTGCGGTCCTAAACAGTGGGTCTCCTCTGGCCTGCCCCAGCCTCACGGGGACACCAAGCAGTGTGGTAGCAGCCGAGCGGGGCCTCCCTCCAGCACAGCTGTGTTCTGCCAGAGAAACAAGCCAAGGGTGGCATCTCCTGGGAGCAGCCTGGTGAGCACCCTGGAGGTGAGCGAGGCCCAGGAGGCCACATCCTGTGCACCAGGCACGTGCAGCCACGTGCACCCACTTTGAAGGAAGCCAGCAGGTTCGAGGAGGACCCCGGGGGTCAGACCAGACCGCAGCTTGGGTTGAGGATTTCTCGCAGGGGCTACACCACACACACCCCTCTTCAGAGGGGGTCTGGGGCTTGCAGTCCTGCTCTCGCCTTCTCTGTTCTTATCTGGTTCCACTCCGGGACGATCAGCAACTCCACGGAGGGCGGGGCCCCTGGATGCCCAGTCTGGGGAAGGGAGGCCTGAGGTGGGGGGAGGAGGGGAAGTGACCAGACCCTGGGGTCTCTCCTCTGGGGCATCACGTTCATGCCTTTCCCCTGCTTTTATGGAATGTTGGGCCTCATCTTATCCACAACGTCAAATGTAGGCAGCCTCCAGAGAAAAGGGGCTGAAATATTAGGCAGAGAGCCTCTGGTGTTAAAAGATGCTTGCAAAAACCCTAGAAACATCAGCGTTGGTAAAATCTAAATCTCGGAGTAGAAACAGAGATTTCTACTGGGGGACACCTGAGGGACTCAGTCGGCTGAACGTCGACTCTTGGTTTCAGCTCAGGTCATGATCTCAGGGTTCGTGAGTTCGAGCCCGGCATCTGGCTCTGTGCTGACAGCTCGGAGCCTGGAGCCTGCTTCAGATTCTGGGTCTCCCTCTCTCTCTGCCCCTTCCCTGCTCACGTTCCTTTTCTCTCTCTCTCTCAAAAATAGACAAACATTAAAAAAAAAATTTCTTTAATAAATAAATACATAAATAAATGAACATTCAAAAAAGGAAATCGAGACACTGGCTAAAATAACTAAGGCTTGAGCGATTTGGGGGGGCCTCTCAGTATGGGTTGCAACCCCTCCTCTTGAAAGAAGAGGGCTTGCTCAGATGAATCCACCGACAAACCCAGAACCAATATGTCCATACTCAGGTTACCCCAATTCAAGGGAAGTATAGAGACCAGAATAGAAGGTAACCATGACCTCAAATGGTTGAGTCCCAAGGAAGCACGCCCTTGCCTGCACAGGTGTCCTTCTATCCGATACCTGCAGAATAACAATGACAGCCTCTGTATTGCCATCTTGCCATGTTCTAATTCCCAGTCACATGCCGGGTGGGGATGGGAGCCCCCAGGGTTTTGGCACATGAGATTTGGAGAGCAAAATCCCTCAGGAACGGCACATGGCCGAGGGGCGGCACGTCACCGGACAGGACTTGGGATCTCAGGATGCGGCTCTTGCCAAAACAAGTGTCCGTCACGCATGAGCCTCTGGCAGACCAGCCGCGTGTGACAGACCGCGGGTGATGCTGGGACTTCACGCGGATGCCAGTGCACACTAGCTCTCTCCCTTGGTTCTCTTTTCTCCTCAAGGGATTTCTCCCTCTCCTCCTCCCCCCTCCTCCCCTTCCTCCTCCTCTGTCAGACCCTGTGAGGAAACATCAGTGGGACAACAAAACCAACAAAAGTTTACAAGATACAAAGCTTATAAAGTTTGACATGTGGGTCCCTATCCATGGTCCCTGCCTGCTTTGAAATGGTAGGTGGAAGCTTCCATTTCACTTGTCTCTAACTGTCTCCTTCCAGGAAGGATGAAGAGCCCACAGGGTACCTGGAGAGAAGGCAGAAGGCAACGCCTGGAGTGTCCTGGGACCCACTATGGTTCCCACACTCCCTAGAGCTGATTTGATCCAAAGGCGAAAACAGCAGCAGAGCGATTCCTGTTTGTCCACTGCTCGCCCTCCTTGCTTGGTTATTGAGCACCGATCCTGAGCCAGGACCTTGTGAGGGGCCAGACCGAAAGGCGAACACAGCCTCATGGACCAGAGGCAAGCTGAGGCTCAGAGCCGCTGGAGGGTTAGGATGGCCTCTGATGGCATGATGGACCCGGCGGGTGGTGGCCTGATGTCGGCAGAGAACATGGACTTAGGGTCTGCTTAATTCAATCTTTTAGTTTCCTGGGGGCAGTGACCAGTTCAAAGGGGCTTAAACCGAAAAGGACATGTATTGGCATGTGGCTTCAGGCATGCCTGGATCCAGAGGCTGAAAAATGTCACCAGGACTCAGTATCTCTCCATCTCTCCACCCTGTTGTCCTCTGCGCTGGTTTAACCCCCAAGCAGAGCCTCCAGGCCTGGTGGCCCCCAACACCCCTTTATGTTGAACTCAGCAGCCCCGGCTTCTTTCTCCCAACTGTTGCAGCCAAAATCTTGAGTCGGACTCTTATTGGCTCCAGTTGGGTCACATGCCCATTCTTGGACCAATTACTGTGGTCGAGGGGGATGAAATCACTGATTGGTTAGATCTGGGTCACATGCTCACCACCCCCCCCCCCCCCATTGTGGGGACAGGTTAGCCTGACTCAACAATGTGGGCTGAATTGGAAAAGGGGCATTTCTCAAAGGAAGAGTGAAATGTTGCAACTGGGAGAAGGGTGAATGAATGATAGGCAGTCCATTCTTGAGGCTATGACTCTTGCCGTCTTCTGGCTGTGTGACTTTGGCCAGGTCAATTAGCTTCTCTGAGTCTCAGCTGGAAATAGAACTTGTTTCCGTGTTAATGGTCACTTCCTTTATAAAAACAGGAACATGGCAGAGGTGTCCTGGGGTTCATACTGTATTTGGACCTGTCATTAGGATAGATTATGAGGTCATTAAGAAGTGGGCAGAAGACGTGAATAGACAGACACTTTTCCAAAGAAGACATACAGACAGGTGGCCAACAGACACATGAAAAGATGCTTGACATCACTCATCATCAGGGAAATACAACTTAAAACTACGAGATCTCACCTCACATCTGTCAGCATGGCTAAAAATAACAACACAGGAAACGACAGATATTGGTGAGGATGGAGAGAAAGGGAAACCCTCTTACACTGTTGGTGGAAATGCAAATTGGTGCAGCCGCTCTGGAAAACAACATGGAGGTTCCTCAAAAAATTAAAAATAGAACTATCCTGGGGTGCTTGGGTGGCTCAGTTGATTGAGCCTCTGACTCTTGATTTCAGCTCAGATCACGATCCCAGGATCATTAGATTGAGCCCCAGGTTGGGCTCGGTGCTGAACATGGAACTTCCTTGAGATGCTCTCTCTGCCTCTCTCCCCCACTCTCTCTCTCTCACTAAAATAAATAAAATGAAAAAAAATTAAAAAAACAAGAACTACCCTATGATCCGGCAATTGCACTACTAGATATTTACCCAAAGTACGCAAAAATACTGATTCAAAGGGACACAGGCACCCCGATGTTTATAGCAGCATTATTAACAATAGCCAAATTGTGGAAAGAGCCCAAATGTCCATTAAATGATGAATGGATAAAGAAATTGTGGGGGCTCCTGGGTGGCCCAGCTGGTTAAGAATCTGACTTCAGCTGAGGTCATGATCTTGTGGTTCATGAGTTCGGGCCCCACATCTGGCTCTGTGTATACAGCTCAGAGCCTGGAGCCTGCTTCAGAGTCTGTGTCTCCCTCTCTCTCTGCTCCTCCCCTGCTCATGCTCTTCCTCTCTCTCTCTCTCTCTCTCTCTCTCAAAAATAAATTAACTTTAAATAATTGTTTTTATTTTTTTAAATTAAAAAAGGAGGGGCGCCTGGGTGGCGCAGTCGGTTAAGCATCCGACTTCAGCCAGGTCACGATCTCGCGGTCCGTGAGTTCGAGCCCCGCGTCGGGCTCTGGGCTGATGGCTCGGAGCCTGGAGCCTGTTTCCGATTCTGTGTCTCCCTCTCTCTCTGCCCCTCCCCCGTTCATGCTCGGTCTCTCTCTGTCCCAAAAATAAATAAAAAACGTTGAAAAAAAAATTTAAGAAAAAATAAAAAAGGAAAAAATGTGGTGTGTATTATACACAATGGAATATTATTCAGCCATCAAAAAGAATTAAATCTTGCCATTTACAATGACATGGATAGAGCTAGAATATATTATGCTAAGCAAAATAAGTCAGAGAAAGACAAATACCATACGATTTCATTCATGTGTGGAAGTTAAGAAACAAAGCAGATGAACATGGGGGGGAAAAAGAGAGAAAGGCAAACCATAAAACAGACGTTTTTCTTTTTTAGTTTACTTATTTATTTTGAGAGGGAGAGGGAGAGAGAGAGAATCCCAAGCTCAGTGCAGAGCTCGATGCAGGGCTTGAACTCATGAACTATGAGATCATGACCTGAGCTGAAGGCGGACACTTAGCTGACTAGGCCACCCAGGCGCCCCCATAAAACAGACTCTTAACTATAGAGAACAAACTGAGGGCTGCTGGAGGGGATGTGGGGAGGATGGGCTAAATGGGTGGTGGGCATTAAGGAGGGCACTTGTTGGGATGAGCTCTGGGTGTTATATGTAAGTGATGAATCACTAAATTCTACTCCTGAAATAAATCTTACACTATATGCTAACTAACTAGAATTTAAATAAAACCCTGAAGCAAGCAAGCAAACAAAAAAGGAATTCCGTTCCTTTGGCCCTCATAACCAAAGAATGAGGAAGAGGGAGGGAAAATGACCCTCCAGTAAAGGTAAAGCCCTTTCTTTAACAGCTTTCAGCAAAGAGAAGACAGAGGAGCCCCCAGGAGAAGGAGCAGTTCAAGGGCACAGGTGGGCTAAGCAGCCCTGTCCAGGTCCTGACCCCTATGTTCTCCCCCTGGAGCCTCGGAGCAGTCAGGGCTGGGCACAGACAGACATCTGGCACCTCCGTCTGGGCCTCTGTTCTTGCTGTGAAGTCCTGAGCAAAAGGGACTTTCCATGGTTTTGTTTTGTTTTTAATGTTTATTTTGAGAGCGAGAGCACGAGCAGGGGAGGGGCAGAGAGAGGGAGAGGGAGAATCTGAAGCAGGCCCCACACTACCAGCGCAGAGCCCAACCAGGTCTCGAACCCAGGAACGATGTGATCATGACCTGAGCTGAAATCAAGAGTGGGACGCTTAACTGACTGAGCCACCCAGGCGCCCCGTGGGTCCTTCCATGTTTTTGCAGGATGCGGGCAAAGCAGAGGGTTTACATCAGGAAGGACACAGCCCTGAGCAAGGCTGGCTGTGGGGGCATCCACTGGCCCCGGGCGCCCGCGGGCACTGCTGGAGGCTCGCCCAGTTAGCTACGGGTAAGTCCCCTGCACTGGAGCTCTGCCTCTGGCCAGATGGTTTTGTCTTTCTCCGGGGGGAGGCGGGAGATGACCCATCCTTCTGTCCTCAGGGCCCCTAAACTGGTTTGCCTGGAGCGGTGAACAAAACCCCAGTCCTCCAACTACTCCTCCCACCCTCTCTTACAGGAGGTTTCTTCCCTATTATGCCCACGACGGTTTCCTACAGAGCTTTACACGCCAAAAGTGTACTCAGTGATCTTTTCCGTCCGTCATGCGCAACCACGCTAGGATAGAAAATGGAACAGAAAATGCATGGGAATCTGAACCATTTTTCAATAAGGAAAAGAAAACAAACTGACCACGCTTCTGTGTCCAGGCACTGAAAGCATTCTCGCTGTCTCTCTCCTGGAATACGGCCGCAGGAGGACTCAGTCCTCTGTCCCTCCCACTGTTGGTCTTTGCAGCTTTCCATCTGGTGCCTCCCACAGACCCTCTGCCACCTGAGTCATCGGCCCACGGCCGGGGTGGGGTGCATGGCAGTGGCCCCACCTCTGAAACGCCAACGTGTAAGTATCAGAGCTGGGATCGTGACTTCCATTTGCTCAGATCTTTGCAGGGCAGAAAGCCCGTTCAATATATTACCTGTTCCTACTCATCCCATTAACATCATGGGTTCCCACCGTTTTTCCTTCTTCTTTTTTTTTTTAATCTTTTTTTTTCAGTTTTACTGAGATGTAATTGACATACCCAAGTCTTTTTTTTTTTTTTTTTTCTTTAAGTAAACTCTATGCCCATCATGGGACTGAAGCTCAAGACTCTGAGACCAAGAGTCCCACACTCCACCGACTGAGCCAGCCAGGCGCCTCCCATTTGTGCCTCGCAATCATGGAGGATTAGCTGTAGGAGTCAGATGTGGAAGAAAGGAATGGGGGAGGGAGGTATCTGGCTACGAATGGGTTAAGGTTTGTGTTCTCTCTAGTACTGCCCTCGGGTGAACCTCAGTCTTCCGCTAATTACTAAAGCAAGATAGTATCTTGAAGATCTTGAACTATTAATATTTGTGCTTTTCTTTTTCCCACTTCCTTTGCCCCTCCCTTAGGAAAAGGCGTCCACATTGTTTCAAGAATATGAGAGGTGCAGTGAGAATGTAAAGCCAAAGGAACAATCAATATCCCCTTTTGGGGACTCAGCCGGGAAAAGCTAGGGAAGCAGCAGGGTTTATGTCACTCGGAGAGAATCGGAAAGAGGACAGAGCGATCTCTGTCTTGTCACCCCGTGGCCTTTTCCTCTCTGTGTCTTCTGCGTCTCTGAATTTCTCTCTCCTTCCAAGAACCCCAGTCATTGGATGTTTTTAGGGCCCACCCGAACCCAGTATAACCTCGTCTTAACTTGATTACATCTGCAAAGACCCCATTTCCAAATAGGGTCCCATTCACAAGGACAGGGGAGCTGGGATTGGGCCACACTTTTTTGGGGGAAACCGTTCAACCCACAACAGGGCCCTGCAGGCAAAAGATGACAAATGCCAATACCCTGGGGTGCCAAACCTATTATCTGTGTGAATAAGAGCCAGGAGGCCACGGTGGCTGAAACAAAATGGCCCAGATGGAGAGAAGTGGAAAACGAGGCCATAGAGAAAAGGCAGGTCCAGATCACCTGGGACTTTGTAGGCCCCTGGTAAATCCTCTGGTTTCTCTCTGAATGAGTTGGAAGCCAGTGGATTCATTTAAGGGGAGAAAGGCAAAACCTGACTCCAGCTTTAAAACAATCCCTCTGGTGTCTCTACTGGGTGTGGAGTGTCAGAGTTGGTGGTGAGGAAGCTACTTCCGTAATCCAGGGGAGACAAGATAGTGTCTGAACCAGGGCAGAAGCAGTCTGGGTGCTTAGAAGTGGGCAGAGCCTGAATCTACCTTTTTTTTTTTTTTAAGAGAGAGTGCGTGCATGCAGGGGAGGGGCAGAGAGGGAGGGAGAGAGGAAGAATCCTAAGCAGGTTCTGTGCTATCAGCACAGAGCCCGACGCAGGGCTCAGTCTCACACACCGTGAGATCATGACCTGAGTTGAAATCAAGAATCAGACACTTAACCGACTGAGCCACCCAGGCACCCCAAGCCTGAATCAATTTTGAAGGCAGGATTTGCCAGTAGGTTGGATGTGGGGTGTATAAAGAGGCAGGTCAAGGATGGTTCTGAGGTTTTTGGCTCCAACAACTGGACGGATGGAGTTGCCATGGACCCAGATAAGGAAACCCCGGGAAGGAGCAGGTTTAAGGGAAGAAAAGCAGGAGTGAGGTTTGGGCCCTGATTGGTTTAAGATGTCGCGTCGACTATGCCATGAAGGCCTGTGGATCTATGAGTCCAGAGCTCCGGGAAGAGGTCTGGGCTGGAGCACACATCTGGGAGCTGTCAGCATGAACTCAAATACACGTAAGGCACCCAGCTTGTGAGTGCAGAGAGAAAAAAAAGAAAGCCCTGAGGTCTGGGCCCCAAAGCCATCCAATGTTTGGAGGTTGGAAGACTGAAAGGGGCAGAGGTCACCTAAATATCCCCCAGGCTTAAATATTTTTATTTGTTATATTTAACTCTTCATTTATTTAAGTAAACTCTACACCCAACGTGGGGCTCGAACTCACGAACCTGAGATCAAGAGCCGCAAGCTCTACCAACTGAGCCAACCAGGCACCCCATATTCGATTTAACTCTTTAAGTAATTAAGGTTTTATTTTGTGTACGTTAAGTATGATCCCACATTGACTTTCCCCCTCCCCCCAGATGGTCACACTAGATAATTATTTTATCTGGAAGGACCCTTCCTGGTCTAACCTCTGGCTTAATAATTATTGATTAACCATTTTGCCATGCGTCCATCTCTTCACTGGCAGAATTGCGGTCGTGGACCAAAGTAATTCAAGATGACCCGTTCAGATCTGTTCTCAGAAGTGTACCAACCTCAAAGGAATGGCTCGTAGTTAGGAAGTGCAAAGCATCATGGGGGCTTCTAAGATACCTACTTACTTGCTGGACCCAAAGGGAGGCTCTGCTCCCAGGAAAGTCTTGCACAGTCAGGGAACAAATATTTGTATGACGGACCAGTTATTACAGATAGCTCTGACGTTCTTATCCTTTGTGAATAAATAAAAAGGTTGAGATTTTGAGTTAAGATGTGAATGAAAGAATCACTTTGCTCTTTTTAATGAGCATCAAAGATCGATTTGTGAAGAAAAAAGAAATCGATTTGTGTTCCTCCATAAGGGACAGGTTGACAAAGAGGCTAGTGGCCAGAATCGCAGCGATGTGGCTAATGTATCCCTGATGCATTTCCTAGTGCAGGGAACAGTCATATGGACATTAAATGCATTTTGTTCTTTGGGATGATTTATTGCATTTATCTGATCCCTTTCGAATTTTTGTGCTTTTTATTGGTTTCATTAGAAATAGAAAATATTTTGTTAGGAAAAATATCTTTTGATATTTTTTCCACTTCTTCAGCTTTCCTATTTTTCATATGAAACCACGTATTAGTGCACATTAATGGCAAGGAGATACAACTTAGATTACTGATTTCTGAGACTTGTAATGAAAGGAAGATGATTTTTTAAAAAAGCAGATTGCCGTATTTTGAGTGCGTATCATATCTATTTAACAAAGTGGTATTATTTGGAATAAGGAAATGCTGGAGGGTATCTGGTTCAGGCAGTGCGGCATTTATAATCTGAAGATTCCATCTCCTGAATCAGATCTTTGTCAACAAGCATCGCTGACAGGAAAATATTTGTGAAATTATTTGTAAATTAGCCAAGTCGCCAATGAGCCAAATGATCCTGTAAAGACTTTGACCTTTCAGACAAGCACTATTAAATAATGAACTGTAGAGATGACCGTAATACATGGATCCATAATGATCATAATGTACGTACAGTCTTAATAGCCTTGGCATCCATCGGAAAACCTATAACTTCTAGGACATCGTGAAGAGGGTGTTTTGGACTCGGACCAAAATAATTTAATTAAACTGTGATATTTTACCAGATAAAAAGCAAGAGTGAACTACCTTTTATTGCTGCAAGGTATAATCAGAATACATAAGTAGGGAACCTGGGGTATATGCACTTAAATCCCCACTCGAGGGGAAAGACCTTCTTCGGCCATAAGCAACTGCAGCATTTGTGAATTTGGAGGTGAACCAATACGCTTCTTGGAAGATAAATTTCCTTTTCCAGAAGTGGCCATGACACCTTACTGTTGTGCCACAGAATATGCAAAAATAAATGATGAGTTATTTCGAACAGTTCAACTAAAGGTTTTTTTTTTTTAATTGTTTTTATGCTGCATATTTTGGTGTTTAGATGAGAAATCAATCTGCTAATTTTCTTCGCTCAGAATCCTCCAAAAATAATGATTCAGGAAAGTGCAGCTGATTAATGAACATGATTGTGCAAAGACAAATAACTAAAGTATTTGGTTATCATGAAATTGAACTTTAGATCGTTGGAGGAACAAAGACAAGATTTTATCTCAAATATTTATATACATATATTTACATATACATATACGTGTGTATATATACATATATGTGTGTGTATATATGTGTATATACATATATATATATATATATATATGCTCTTATTTTGTTCCTTATTTCCAATTAGAAAAATCTTACCTACAGCTGAATTTAGTCCATCAAGATCCATCCAATGTATGTTCACGTATTAAAATGTTTAGAATTTTAAACATCACTGTTCCAAGGTTTGTATTTATATCAACATTTGGTTGTTCTGGGCCAAACGGAGAGTGAAAGCATGGAGTCTCTCTCTGCTTCATGAAGACTTCATGAAGTCTCTGCTCTTGGTGCCCCCTCTCTGTCCCTACAGCCCTGAATTATTCTGCTATTTGATGGTTACTGCAGGCAGAGGTCATTCTTCACATGACTTTTTAATGAATTAGCTCTTTCATGAACATCTGGTTTCAGGTCACAAGACAGTGGCATGAGAGGCTCAAGGCAGAGGGAGGTCCCATCCACACATCTGTGGAGGCTGGTGCAGAAAGACTTGTCCCGTGGGCAGAGAAGGGAGAAGCAGCCTGATTTCAAAGTCCTCGCACAGCCAAGAGAGAAAGCCTCTAAGTCAGCCTTGCTTGGATGACCTTTCCCTCTTGCAGTGGCGTGTAATCTCTGAGTCATGGACCCCCTTTGAGAACCCGAGGATCACTATGGCTCCTTCTCACCAAAGATGTGCGTATGTCGGCTGCTCACACACATCCACATGCACATTTTCGTCATGCCAACCCCGGGGGTGGGGGGCGGTCATGGGTACCCTAGGATCCTTGGCATCGCAATCAGATGTTGCCTTAGAATTTGGGGAAAAGAGCTTACTCTTGTTTCTTAAAACGTGGGTCATACCCTTTATATCACTTTTTTTAAGTAGGCTCCACACCCAGTGTGGGGCTTGAACTTATGACCTTGAAATCAAGAGTCCCATGCTCTACCGACTCAGCCAGCCAGGCACCCCTAAATCCCTTTTTAAAATGAACGAGTGCAAAAAAAAAAAAAAAAAAAGAAAGAAAAAAAAGGGGCGCCTGGGTGGCTCAGTCTGTTAGGAGACTGACTTCGGCTCAGGTCATGATCTCACGGTTCGTGAGTTCGAGCCCCCCGTCGGGCTCTGTGCTGACAGCTCGGAGCCCGGAGCCTGCTTTGGATTCTGTGTCTCCCTCTCTCTCTGCCCCTCCCCTGCTCGTGCTCTCTCTCTCTGTCTCTCAAAAAATAAATACATGTTAAAAAAATTTAAAAATAAAATAAAATAAAATAAAACTAGTGCTGTGCACAGGCCAATTTAGAGGACCTGTACTTGGGGCACCCAGCAGGCTCAGTCAGTAGAGTACATGATTCTTGATCTCAGGGTCGTGAGTTCGAGCCTCATGTTGGACGTAGAGCTTACTTGGAAGGAAGGAAGGAAGGAAGGAAGGAAGGAAGGAAGGAAGGAAGGAAGGAGGGAGGAAGGAAGAAAAGAAGGGAAGGAGGAGGAAGGACTTGTACTTAATGATATAACAAAGAATAAAGCACTGTCTAGTCTAGACTAACTAGTTGGTTTCACACAAGTTACTTGCCTTTGCCCCTCCTCTAAACATTTGTTCTGTGGCTTTGTTGTTCAAGGAACCCCCACAGTTGAGTCAGGAAGCTGAGACTCTAATTAGCCCAAAGCTGAGGGGAGTCTCCTTCCTATCCTTAAGCTTCAGTTTCTGCATCTATAAAAAAGAAGGGATTTAGATTAGTAGGCAGTTCTCAAGAGACCCTTTTTTGGGGTCTGTGAGGTCAAAAACATTTCATAACAAACTAAGATGTTACTTGCCTTTGTCGCTCTCATCCCACGGCAGGTGCACAGTGGGGGTTTGCAGAAGCTGTATGACATGTGATGACGTCATTGTGCTGAGACCATGTGGAATGTGTGCTGGTAGATTCTTGTGTTTCAAAGATGCTTAATGTGATACACGTCAGGAGGTAAAACCCACCGAAACAAGATTATTCTCTTAGTTTCCTTATTTCTCACAAAGTACCACAAACTGGGTGGCTTAAGACAATAGAAATTTGTTGCCTTGTAGTTCTGGAGGCTAAAAGTCCAAAACTAAGATGTCGGCATTGCTGCTATCTTTCTGGAAAGAAAATTATATGTATATGTATATGTATATGTATATGTATATGTATATGTATATGTATATGTATATGTAAATTTATATGTATATCTATATCTATCTATATCATCTATAAAAGATTTTATTTATTTTATTTTATTTTATTTTTTTATTTTTTTTATTTTTTTAAATTTTTTTTTTCAACATTTTTAATTTATTTTGGGACAGAGAGAGACAGAGCATGAACAGGGGAGGGGCAGAGAGAGAGGGAGACACAGAATCGGAAACAGGCTCCAGGCTCCGAGCCATCAGCCCAGAGCCTGACGCGGGGCTCGAACTCACGGACCGTGAGATCGTGACCTGGTTGAAGTCGGACGCTTAACCGACTGCGCCACCCAGGCGCCCCAAGATTTTATTTATTTTATAAAGGATTTTATTTTTAAGTAATCCCTACACCCAAGATGGGGCTCAAACTCATAACCCCAAGGTCAAGAGTAGCACACCCAATGAGCCAGCCAGGCACCCAAGGGTTGCTTCCTTTTGAGGGCTCTGAAGGAGAATCTTTTCCAGGTCTCTCTCCTGGCTCCTGGTGGCTGCCAGCACCCTTGGTGTCCCTTGGCTTGTAGACACATCACTCAAACCTCTGTCCCCATCTTCACATGGATTTCTCCCTGAGTGTCTGTGTCTGTGTCTCTACGTGGCCATCTTCTTTTTCGTTTTTTAACATGGTCATCTTCTTTTTTAATGTTTATTTATTTTTGACAGAGAGAGAGAGAGATAGAGCATGAACAGGGGAGGGGCAGAGAGAGGGAGACACAGAATCCGAAGCAGGCTCCAGGCTCTGAGCTGCCAGCACAGAGCCCGGTGCGGGGCTCGAACTCACAGACCGCGAGATCATGACCTGAACTTAAGTCGGATGCTCAACTGACTGAGCCACCCAGGTGCCCCTAACATGGTCATCTTCTTATGAGGACATCAGTCCTATTGGATTAAGGGCCCACCCTACTCCAGTATGACATCATCTTAACTCATTGTCTCTGCAACAACCTTATTCCAAGCAAGGTCACATTCTGAGGAAATAGGAGTTAGGACTAGGGACACAATTCAACCCAAACAGTAATCAATAATATTTAAGATGCTGAGACCAGAGTCTGACTAGGTGACTTCAAGGGTTCTACTCTGATGAAACATCATAAGATTCTAAGGTAAATTTTATTTTATTTTTCTTATGTTTATTTTTGACAAAGAGAGACAGAGACAGAAACAGATCATGAGCGAGGGAGGGTCAGGGGGACAGGGAGACACAGAATCCGAAGCAGGCTTCAGGCTCTGAGCTGTCAGTGCAGAGCCCAAGGCAGGACTTGAACTCACCAACCGCAAGATCATGACCTGAGCCAAAGTCAAATGCTTAACTGACTGAGCCACCCAGGTGCCTTTTTTTTTTTTAAGATAATTTATTTTTAAATTATCTCTACATTCACTGTGGGGCTGGAACTTACAACCCTGAGATCAAGAGTCACATGATTTACCCCTTGAGTGAGCCAGGCATCCCATTGGCTACTATTTTTCTTAAAATTAAAAAAAAAATTTCCTTAACATTCTAAGTACAGAACATAACAAATAGATTTTTATTTTTATTTTTTTAAGATTTATTATTTAAAAATGTTTATTTATTTTGTGGGAGAGAGAACACATGTACATAAGCAGGTGAGGGGCAGAGAGAGAGGGAGAGAGAGAATCCCAAGCAGGCTCTACACTGTCAGCACAGAGCCCAATGCAGGGCTTTAACCCATGAACCTTGAGATCATGACCTGAGCCAAAATCAAGAGTCGAACACTTAACCGACTGAGCCATCCAGGTGCCCCTAAAGATTTTATTTTATTTTTTATGATTTTCTACTTTTTATTAAAAAAGTTTTCTTATATTTATTTATTTTTGAGAGAAAGAGAGAAAGAGAGAGAGAGAGAGAGAGAGAGAGAGAGAGCACAAATGGGGGAGGAGCAAAGAGAGAGGGAGACGTAGAATCCAAAGCAGGCTCTAGGCTCTGAGCTGTCAGCATAGAGCCTGATATGGGGCTGGAACTCACCAACGGTGAGATCACAGCCTGAGCCGAAGTCATACACTTAACCGACTAAGCCACCTATGCGCCCCTAAAACAATTTTTTTTATATGTTTATTTTTGAGAGAGAGAGAGAGACAGCGTGAATGGGGGAGGGGAAGACAGAGAAAGAGACACAGAATCTGAAGCGGGCTCCAGACTCTGAGCTGTCAGCACAGAGCCCAATGCAGGGCTTGAACTCACGAACTGCGACATCATGACCTGAGCTGAAATCGGACACTCAACCCACTGAACCATCCAGGTGCCCCTAAAGATTTTATTTTTAAGTAATCTCTACATCCAACATGGGCTCGAACCTATGGTCTTGATCCTGAGATCGAGTCACATAGTGTACTGACTGACCCAGCCAGGTGCCCCGACAAATAGATTTTTAAAAATGTTCTTTTTGCATATTTGCTTTAGATATTTTTGAAGGAAATAAAATATTACAAATACCACCAAGATTCTTCTCACGCCACAGTCCTGCCAACCTTCATAGGCTTAACCTATATTGAAGTTGGTCTGACTCTCCATAGTGACTTTTTATAATTGTACTTCTTATACATGTATCCACATAATACTCCGGCATTGTATAGTATGTTTTTATAAATCTTATAAATGATTTCATTCTATAAATGTCTGTTTGCAAATTGCCTTTTTCCTTCAGCATTACGCTCCTTAGAATTTTTTTTTGTATCACTACACATAAATCATTTTACCTTTATTCGTTATTTCCTAATGCTCTTCCTTTCTTTGTAGATCTGAGTTCTGACCAATGTCCTTTCCTTCTCTATGAAGAACTTACTTTAATACTTCTTGGAAAGTATGTCTACTTGGCAACAAATTCTCTGTTTTTGGTTTGAGAAATTCTTTATTTCTCCTTACTCCTTTTTATTTTTATTTAAAAAAAAATTTTTTTAACGTTTATTTATTTTTGAGACAGAGAGAGAGACAGAGCATGAACGGGGGAGGGTCAGAGAGAGGGAGACACAGAATCTGAAACAGGCTCCAGGCTCTGGGCTATCAGCACAGAGCCTGACGCGGGGCTCGAACCCACGGACCGCGAGATCATGACCTGAGCTGAAGTTGGCCGCTTAACTGACTGAGCCACCCAGGCACCCCATCCTTACTCCTTTTTAAAAGATTTTTTATTTTGGGGGCACCTGGGTGGCTCAGTAGGTTAAGTGTCCGAGTCTTGATTTTGGCTCAGGTCAAGATCTCATGGTTCATGGGATCAAGCCCGCCTTGGCCTCTGTGCTGATAAGCAAGGAGCCTGCTTGGGATTCTCTCTCTCTGCCCTTCCCCCACTCATGCTCTCTCCCTCTCTCTCTCTCTCTCTCTCTGTCTCTAAATAAATAACTTAAAAAAAAGATGTTTTTGTTTTTAAGTAATCTCTACACCCACGTGGGGCTCAAACTTATGACACCGAGATCAAGAGTCGCATGCTCTTCTGACTGAGCCTGCCAGGCGTCTGCCTCCTTGACTTTTGAAGGATAACTTCACTGGGTACAGGATTCTAAGTTAGTGAATTTTTTTCTTTCAAAAAAAATTTTTAACGTTTATTTATTTTTGAGATGGAGAGAGACAGAGCATGAACTGGAGAGGGTCAGAGAGAGAGGGAGACACAGAATCTGAAACAGGCTCCAGGCTCTGGTCAGCACACAGCCCGACGCGGGGCTTGAATTCCCGTACTGTGAGATCATGACCTGAGCCAAAGTCAGATGCTCAACCGACTGAGCCACCCGGGCGGCCCCCCCCGGGTCAATGTTTTTTAAAAAAAAAAATTTTTTTTTTTAAGTTGTCTTCATGCCCAGCACGGAGCCCAATGTGGGGCCTGAACTCACAACCCTGAGATCAATCAAGACCTGAGCGGAGATCAAGAGTTGGATGCTTAACCGACTGAGCTACCCAGGTGTGCCCCTCTTTCAACACTTTCAATATTTCCATCCATTTCTTGCCTGCATGGTTTCCAAAGGGAAATTCTGTGTCATTCTTTCCTCTCTCCTCCATAGGTAAGTCCTTTTCCTCTGGCCTCTTTCAAAATTTGTCTTTGCCTGTGATTTTCTGCAGCTGGAATATGACATGGTGGGTGTAGATTGTGAGGTCTTGGTCTTTTGGTGAGCCTGTGCCTGTGGGCTGTGACTTCCCAGGGCTTCTCAGCTCCCTTACCCCCTTTGGTAAGGTAGAAAGGCTCGAGGGGGTTGCAGCTGGATATTTCCCTTCTCTTGGGTCCATTAGGCTCTGGTGAAATGGTTTCTTTTGAGGGCAGGGCTTGTTAAGAGGAACAGAATCCTCGGGGTATATACCAAAACGGCTCCTTTCCCCTTTCCCCTGGTGAGGTGTGAGGGGGTTTTTTCTGGATCTTTACTGTGAGGATCTGGAAGGGCTCCTGGGGGTAAAACTCACAAGTGTGAGGGGCCTCTGGAGTTTTTAACTTTCAAGCTTATCCACTCTGAGCCTCCAGCAATATGTCGACTAGAATACCTTCTCAGGTACTGGTTCCCGTAGAGTTTCTGCTCAGGTAAGTTGTGATTCTCTGCACCTTTAAGTCCACCTCTCCCAATTTGGCAGCTTGCCCTGTGACCTCAGTTCTCTGACAGGTCTAAAAATAATTGCAGATTTTCAGATTTCTCAGCTTGGTTTCCTGCTGTGTGAATGAAAGCAGCTTCCGATCTCCTTACACTGGAAGTCAATACTTATAAAATAATTCATTGTAACTGCTTTACGATGGTCCCTCAGATATGACAATCATTTATCCAGTGTCTGGCTGATGGAAATTCTAGTTGTTTCCATTTGTTCCCCTATTGTAAGCAATGCTGTTGTGAACATCTTTTTGCATGGCTCCTTGCACATATGTGGATGAGGGTTCTTCAGGGTGAACACTGGGAAGTGAAATTGCCGGATCGTAACGATTCGCATTTACCTTGGACTTGACTCCAGAGTGCCAGATTGCCCAGAGTGGCTGCACCCAGCGTGCACTCTTGAGCAGCGCAGGAGTTTCCTCTCACTAACTCCTCATCAGGGCTTGCAATTGTCAGACTTGTACGCTTTATCATCTCATGGGTGTGAAGCAATGTTTTGCGGGTTTCCTTTGTATTTTCCTGACCACTAGTGAGGATCATTCACTGAAGCGACAATTCCTGAGCTCCTGTCTTGGGCAGGTGCTGATCTGGGCTTGGCTTGTGGGGGGCACATCCGTGGACAAAACAGACACGGCCTCTGCCTTCCCTGCCCTCATAAATCGGTCAGGGTAGGAGGTGAAGGAATTATCGTACAGATCGTTGAAGGAAGAGCCACGCAGGCAGAGGAAAGGCGTCTCGGAGGCAATGGTAATGGTACCAGGGAGAGAGCGGGGGCGGTGAGGCCAGAGAGGTGGGGGCGACGGCTGCTAATGCAGAGCTTCACAAGCTGGTGTGAGGACTGTGCTTTTCTATCTTGAGCACTGCTGGGAGCCCATGGTGTTCAGGAGAGCACCATGTATTTCTAGCTCCCGGCCCTCAGAATGGAGTGGGATGACACTTCCTGGCTGTCTTAAGGACGTATCAAGCCGTGCGAACAGTTCTGGCCACTGAGCTTTGAGAATTTGCTTTAGAGGCAGTTGATTACCAGTGATAATTTTCTAGAGCTTTTTACTCTTCTGACAAGGTGACCAGAAACATCCAAGTAGGATCCTGAGCTGAAAGCCCCAGTCTCCGATCAACGATCAACGATCAACGGTGGTGACGAGCGGCTCCCTGCTGCTGCCTCAGATGGATGTGCTGCATGAGAAAGAAATGATCACTGTTTATTTATTTGAGAGAGGGAGAGAGAGAAAGCTTGTGTGAGCGGGGGTGGGGCAGAGAGAGAGAGAGAGAGAGAGAGAGAGAGAGAGAGAGACTCCCAAGCAGATCCACACTGTCAGCTCAGAGCCTGACTTGGGGCTCGAGCTCATGAACTGTGAGATCATGACCTGAGCTGAAATCAAGAGTTGGAAGCTTCACCGACTGAGCCCCCTAGGTGCCCCAGAAATGATCGCTATTTTAAGTCCCTGAAATTTTGGGGTTATTTGTTACCACAACATAACAGGGATCATCTTGACTGATACAGGGTCATTGTCAAGTTTTGAACTGCACAGTGAGAGAATCTAACCTATCTTTCCTTCCTTCCTTCCTTCCTTCCTTCCTTCCTTCCTTCCTTCCTCTTTCTTTCTCTCTTTTTCTTTTTTTCTTTCCTCCTTCCTCTTTCTTTTTCTTTCTTTCTTTCTTTCTTTCTTTCTTTCTTTCTTTCTTTCTTTCTTTCTTTCTTTCTTTCTTTCTTTCTCTTTCTTTAAAATTGTATTTATTTTTAAAAGAGAGAGAGAGAGAGCAAGCATGAGCAGGGAAGGGGCAGAGAGACAGGGAGAAGGAGAATCCCAAGCAAGCTCCATGCTGTCAGCACAGAGCCTGACATGGGGCTCGAACCCACAAACCATGAGATCATTACCTGAGCTGAAATCAAGTTGGACGTTTAACCAACTGAGCCACCCAGGCACCCCTATTTATTTACTTTCAGGGGGAGGGGCGGAGAGATAGAGAGAGCACAAGCAGCAGGGGACGGGCAGAGAGAGAATCCCAAGCAGTCTCTGAGCTGTCAGTAAGGAGCCAGATGTGGGACTCGACCCCACGAACTGTGAGATCGTGACCTCAGCCGAAACCAAGAGCTTAACCCGCTTACCCCACTTAACACTTAACCCACTGAGCCATCCAGGCGCCCTAACCTATACTATAAAAAAAAATCACAGCTACCAAATTGGAAATAGACTATCTAGAGGGTCAGAAATTAAGAGCCCACTGCAATAATCCAAGCAAGAGATGACAGCGACTTGCACTATGATGGTAGTGACAGAGGTGGTAAGAAGCAGTCAGCTCATGGACATCGTTAGGAGGCAGGGCCAATAGGATTTTTCTGATGGATTGGATGTGGATGTGAAAGACTCAAAGGTTTTAGTTTGAGCACCTGGAAGAATGGAGTTGCTATTGACTGAGATGGGGAAGACCTCAGGTGGGCAGGTGCTTAGTTTGGGGATATTAAAGTTGACATACCTTAGACATCCAGGTGGAGATGCTGAGCCAGCCCTTGGCCTATAGGAGTCTGGGGTTCAGGAGGGAGGTCTGGGTCGGAGACGTACACTTGAGAATGATCAGCAATTAGGTGGTCTTTAAAGTCATGACAGTGAATGGAATGGAATCAACAGGGGACGGATTGTAGGTGCAGAAAAGGACTACACCTGGGGGCTACAACACTCGGAGGCTGGGGAGAAGCAAAGGAATCACTGAAAAACACTGAGAAATACTCACTTGTGAGGTAACAGGAAACCAGGAGGATCGTGTCCCGGCGGCCCAGCCGAAAGAGTCTGTCAGGTAGGAGGTCGCGATCAGTTGTATCAAAAGCTGCAAATAGATCAGGAAAGTGGCAGGCAGAATTGGCTCTTCGTTCCAGCAACACGGGGCTCCGTGGCATTGTCGGTGGGAAAAGTTTTGGTCCAGCGGACAGCAAAACATAAATAAATAAAAATAAAAATAAAAATAAAAAAGATGTATCAGAAAAAGGGGAGAAGGGCTGAGTGGTACTCATGAATGATGGGAGGAGAGGGGTCAAAGCAGAGGGCTGGACGTCCATAGCACTGTAGGTGATTCATCTACCGGAGCAGGCAGGAAGCCAGCGGGTGGGGTTCAGAGATGGAGAGATAGATGTGGGGAGTGGACTTCCTCTGCTGATCACGTCAATATCCACAGTGACCTCAGAAAGAAGGGAGGGGGGTTGGAGGTTTGAGGAGGGAGGAAGGGAGGTGGATAACTTGCTGGAGCATTGGGTGAGAAGTGAACCTGGGTTAAGTATCCTATGATTGCCAAGGGCATTAAGAGTCCACTTGAGGTTTGTGGTCATGAATTTAAAATGAAACCAGGCCGTGTGATGCCAGACGCATTTGGCTGGGCAGGTGCAGGTGCCGAGCAGGCAGCAAGTTGGAATTATCACCGGGGTTGTGGTTTGGCTCAGGGAATATTAGGAAGTGAGGAGGCAGGTTGCTGAGGGTGTGTGGAAGGCAGAGGGTACAGTGCTTGACCATGGAATGTAAGCAGACACAGAAGAGGAGGAGGGCGTCGAGTCACTGGGGATGTGGTATTAGGACCAACTCAGATTTATTTCCGGAAGACAAGAATCTGAATTCTTCTGGAACACATATACACACCATTATCTATACACGGTCTAATCACATGTTCTCAGAGAATACTTGAAATTAAAACAATGCCCGTAGCTTTGTATACTTAACGTTGTCTATTTTAATCTGTATTAACATGAGTTAATAGATATATTAGAGGACAGAGAATTTATTTTAAATGAGATCACAAAAATTGATTTGATACATTTCAGTGACTTCAACTAAGTAGTTTTTTTCCCCCAAAGTGTTATAATCAACTTCATTCAGAAGTTTTCAATGGGGCGCACGGGTGGCTCGGTCGATTAAATGTCCGACTTCGGCTCAAGTCATTATCTCATGGTTCGTGGGTTCAAGCCCCCTGTTGGGCTCTGTGCTGACATCTTGGAGCCTGAAGCTGCTTCAGATTCCGTGTCTCCTCTCTCTGCCCCTCCCCTGCTCACCCTCTGTCTTTCTCTCTCAAAAATAAACATTAAAAAAAAAGTTTTCAAAAATTTACACCTGACAGTAGTCAATGCCAAAGCTCAAATCTGCTATATACTCATACTGACTATGAGTGAACTCAATCTTACATGTAGTTAAGCAATGTCCACAGTCAACTATGAGGGCTTCATGTGCATTTTTTTAATTCTTTTTTTTCTAATGTTCATTCATTTTGGAGAGACAGAGACCGAGCATGAGTGGGGGAGGGGCAGAGAGAGAGGGAGACACAGAATCCGAAGCAGGCTCCAGGCTCTGAGCTGTCAGCACAGAGCCCGACGCGGGGCTCGAACTCACGGACTGTAAGATCATGACCTGAGCCGAAGTCGGGTGCTCAACCGACTGAGCCACCCAGGCACCCCTTCATGTGCATTTTTTGTTCCTCACCACACCCCTCTTCCTTGTGATTCAACAAATATGCCTGCCTTTGTGATGTTCACATTCCAGCAGGGTGCAAACAATAGGTACACTAATAAGTAAGCGAACAAATGATCTAGTTTGTCTCAAACGTCCTTACCAGTGACCATAAGCACTGAATCCAGGGGCCAGTGGCAACCAACTTTCACCTAAAATGAAATTAATAGTAAACTCTTGATCAAATCATTGTTATGGCCAAAAAGGCCACTGAGGCTAAGTAGTTGTTCTGCTATATAAATCTGCTAAGTAATTAATTAAAGCAGTTTAAGATGTTGTTAAGAAAAGAGAAATGGGCAAGTCCAAAGGCAGTCAGTGCAGACTGTTTATACAGGTCACCATTGCAGATGCACAAAGGGACAGGTCCCCCTGAATTTAAAAGAATACTCACCCCCAGTGTGACTATATATATTTAGAGATAGGGTCTTTAACAGAAGTGGTTAAGGGGAAGTGAGATCTTAAGGATGGGAGCCAAATCCAACAGGACTGGTGGATGTCCATATAAGAAGAGGAAGAGGGGATGGGGCGCCTGGGTGGCGCAGTCGGTTAAGCATCTGACTTCAGCCAGGTCACGATCTCGCGGTCCGTGAGTTCGAGCCCCGCGTCAGGCTCTGGGCTGATGGCTCGGAGCCTGGAGCCTGTTTCCGATTCTGTGTCTCCCTCTCTCTCTCTGCCCCTCCCCCGTTCATGCTCTGTCTCTCTCTGTCCCCAAAAAAAATAAATAAAAAGCGTTGAAAAAAAAAAAAATTAAAAAAAAAAAAATAAAAAATAAAAAAAAAGAAGAGGAAGAGGGGCACCTGGGTGGCTCAGTCAGTTAAGCATCCAACTGCGGCTCAGGTCACCATCTCAGGGTTTGTGGAGTTCAAGCCCCACATTGGGCTCTGTGCTGACAGCTCAGAGCCTGGAGTCTGCTTTGGATTCTGTGCCTCCCTCTCTGTCTGCCCCTCTTCTGCTCACTCTCTGTCTCTCTCTCTCAAAAATAAATAAATATGAAAATTTTAATTTTTTTCATGTTTATTTTTGAGAGAGACAGAGAGTGCCAAGTGGCGGGGGGGGGGGGGGAGGGGGCAGAGAGAGAGAGGGAGACACAGAATCCGAAGCAGGCTCCAGGCTCTGAGCTGTCAGCACAGAGCCCGATGCGGGCTCAAACCCACAAACCGTGAGATAACCTGAGCTGAAGTCGGAAGCTTACCCGACTGAGCCACCCAGGTGACCTGAAAAAAAAAGGTGTTTGTTTTTTTTTTTAAAGAAGAGTAAGAGAGACCAGGGATGCACACACGTGGAAAAAACCAGGTGAGGACACAATCAGAAGGCAGCCACCTATGAGCCAAGGAGAGAGGCCTCAGGAGAAACCAGACCTGCTGGCACCTTGATCTCAGACTTACAGCCTCCAGAACTGTGAGAAAATACATTTCTGTTTTCAGCCATTGAGTCTGTGGCACTCTATACGTCAGCCCTAGCAAATTAATACAAGGATGTTACGTTAACTGAAATGAGCCAGGCAAATACTGTTTGATTTCACTTATATAAGGTATCTAGAGTGGTCAAATTCATAGAAACAGAAATAGTAGCGGAATAGTAGTTCCCAGGGGCTGGCGGAGGAGGGCAAAATGGGGAGTTGTTGTTTCATGGATATAGAGTTTTGATTTTGCAAGATTTTCATCTTGCACACGGAGGCTGGTTGCACAACGGTGTGAATGTAGTTTATTGAGCTGCACACTCAAAAATTATGAAGATGATAGATTGTTATGTGTATTTGACAAAACACACACACACATGCATGTGCACACGCACACACACACACACACACACACACACACACACAAGAAGCCAGTTGTTAGAAGGGTCATCTATGTGTGTATTGAAACTGCCAAGAATGAGGACATGAGAGATGGAACATCGTTTTGTGTTTACTGGACATACAGATTCTTCTGCCGATTGTCTGTTCTTTACTTCTGTCTGTCTGTCTGTATGTATGTATTTATTGAGCAGGCTCAAGCAGGGCAGACAGGTATCGAGGGAGGGAGAGAGAGAATCCCAAGCTGACTCCCAGCTCAGCGTGCAGCCCAGTGCAGGGCTCGATCCCACAACCCTGGGATCATAACCTGAGCTAAAATCAAGAGTTGGATGCTCAATTGACTGAGCCACACAGGTGCCCCTGCCAATTCTCTGTTCTTACCTTCAACCACTTTTCTGTTGGGTTGTCTTTCTCGAATAGATTTTTTTTTTTAATGTTTATTTATTTTTGACACGGAGAGAGAGAGACACAGCATGAGCAGGGGAGGGGCAGAGGGAGAGGGAGACACAGAATCCGAAGCAGGCTCCAGGCTCTGAGCTGTCAGCACAGAGCCCGACGCGGGGCTCAAACTCACAGGCCGTGAGATCATGACCTGAGCTGAAGTCGGATGCTCCACCGACTGAGCCACCCAGGGGCCCCAACTTGAATAGATTTATAAGCATTCTTTATGGATTCTAATCACTAATTCTGTCATGCTTATGGAAATTACAGTGATCGTTTCCCAACATGTGATTTCCACTTATTTTAATGTAATTTCTCATAAGAAGTCTTTGAGATCATTTTAGTCAATTGTGTCTTTCACCAGGTTGTGCTTTTTAGGTCTTATTCAACAGCTTCTCATACACTGTATCTAAAATTTCTGTAGTTTTGCATTTCACATTTGAGTCTTTAACCCATACTATTTGATTTCTGTTTTGGGTTTGGGAGTGCATCTTCATGAGTATATTATCAGGGGCTTCTAAAAGAAGTTTAAAAAAAATTCTGTAAGATTATAAAAAAAATCTATTTATATTTAATTTTTCTAATGTTTACTTATTTATTTATTTATTTATTTATTTTTTTAAATTTATTTTTGGGACAGAGAGAGACAGAGCATGAACGGGGGAGGGGCAGAGAGAGAGGGAGACACAGAATCGGAAACAGGCTCCAGGCTCTGAGCCATCAGCCCAGAGCCCGACGCGGGGCTCGAACTCACGGACCGTGAGATCGTGACCTGGCTGAAGTCGGACGCCCAACCGACTGCTCCACCCAGGCGCCCCATTACTTATTTATTTTGAGAGAGAGACAGAGCACTAGTGGGGAAGGGCAGAGAGAGAGGGAGAGGGAGAATCCCAAGCGGGCTCCTTGCTGTCAGCAAGGAGCCCAACGTGGCATAGGGCTTGAACCCAGGAACCATGAGATCATGACCTGATCTGAAATCAAGAGTCAGTATAAATAAATAAATAAATATAACCAAGTATTGTTATTCCTGTACTTTATCCTTAATTACAGAGACTGAAATTCATTTCCTTTATTAGTGGTAATCAGTTTACCCAAAGTTTTTCTGTCCCTTTGTCACCTCTCCCTGACTCTAGACGATTCCTTTCACCCTGGGATTGTAATTGCATACCTAGGTCAGAGGAGGAACATGCTTCTGTGTATAGCAAAGAGCCATCACAGCTCGTCTAGGCGTTCTCTATCCTATATCTGTAGTAAGAATTTGCTATTAATTTGAAGGTAATGGGGCTCTTTTGGAGATTGGTTGACGGCCTTTTGGGGGGATGTTTGGGAAATCATTCTTATGACATTTTTAATTAAATAAATTTTATTTTTAAGTAATCTCCACCCAATGTGGGGCTCGAACTCACAACCCCGAGACCAAGAGTTGAATGCTGAGCCAGGCAGCTGCCCCTCTTATGATGTTTTTATTGATCAAAAGAATATGAACATTCTGTATTTTGTGGTCTGCTTCTTTTGTATTTTCTCTATAAGAAAAGCCAAACATTGGGGTGCCCGGCTGACTGAAAGAGCATGTGGCTCTTGATCTTGGGGTCTTGAATTCGAGTCACATGTTGGGTGTAGAGATTACTTAAAAATAAATAAGTAAATAAACTTAAAAGAGGCCAAACATCCACCATAAAGATAACTATTCTATTTTTTAAAATACTTTTTTAAAATGTTTATTCTGAGAGACAGAGACAGAGAGAGCATGTGCAAGCAGGGACGGGGCAGAGAGAGAGGGAGAGAGAGAGTCCCAAGCAGGTTCCACACCGTCAGCTCAGAGCCTGACATGGGTCTCGATCCTACAAACCATGAGATCATGACCTAAAGCTGGATGCTCAATTGACCAAGCCACCCAGGTGCCCCAAGGTTAACTATTTTGACATGTATCAAGGGTAGGGGCACCTGGCTGGCTCAATCGGTTAAGCAACTGGCTTCAGCTCTGGTCATGATCTCAAGGTTTGTGAGTTCGAGCCCCACTTTGGGATCTGTGCTGACAGCTCAGAGCCTGGAGCCTGCTTCAGATTCTGTGTCCCCCTCTCTCTCTGACCCTCCTCTGCTCACTCTCTGTCTCTCAAAAATGAATAAACGTTAAAAAATTAAAAAAATATATATTAAAAAAGTAAAAAGTTAATAGAGTTTTTAAGAGTAATTTTAAAAAACATTTTTTTGGGGCGCCTGGGTGGCGCAGTCGGTTAAGCGTCCGACTTCAGCCAGGTCACGATCTCGCGGTCCGTGAGTTCGAGCCCCGCGTCGGGCTCTGGGCTGATGGCTCGGAGCCTGGAGCCTGTTTCCGATTCTGTGTCTCCCTCTCTCTCTGCTCCTCCCCCGTTCATGCTCTGTCTCTCTCTGTCCCAAAAATAAATAAAAAACGTTGGGAAAAAAAAAAAATTAAAAAAAAAAAAAACAAAAAACATTTTTAATGTTGAGAGACAGAGAGAGAGAGACAGAGTATGAGCGGGGGAGGGGCAGAGAGAGAGGGAGACACAGAATCCGAAGCAGGTGCCAGGCTCTGGGCTGTCAGCACAGAGCTCAAACTCATGAACCGTGAGATCGTGACCTGAGCCGACGTCGGACGCTTAACCGACTGAACCACCCAGGTGCCCCTAAATTGTCTTTTTAAGATTAAAGAGAGTAATTACTCTGGAAGTTGGAGTATTAGAAGGAAACCTTTGGGGATGATATTTTGAAATTAAGATGTCTTGTGTTGAATGAAAAGGAGGGAGGGAGCATTAAATTGAGGGGCCAAGACACGACCAACACAGACACTGAAGCTCGAACGGCAGAGGATGTGTTTCGTTTCCTTTGGTTTACAGAGTCACTTGCCTGTTTGCTCTGTTTGTAAATATGCCTTAGATGGAAGAAATGCATTTTGGTGGCAAATAGCCCCTGCTTCATCAATGCTTAAGATTAAATTCTGGGTTCCCAAATAAAATGTCAGAATCTCAGATTTATTTCCTATGGACTCCCCCTTCTGAGGGCCCCTTTGTGATCAATTCCGGTCTTCTTTGTTCACCGTTTAGACAAAACAGGGCTTGTGGATAATTTTTAACTCCCCATTACTGTGCCTTTATTCTTTCTAGAAAACTATACCTTTCCTCCAAGGTAAATCTAAGTAATTTACCAAAGATGAGGAGGAAATGTTTATCTTGAAATGCAGCTTCCCCCAGGGTGGAGTTTGCCGGCTCTCTGGCTTGCTCGGGTAACAGTGGACAGCTGTTTATAACAGGAACCGAGGAATAGCACGTCTCAGTGAGATGGCAGGCAGACAAAGGAGGAGGACTGAGAACGATCAAACTTGGAATTGGGCCAGGACAATGAAAATCAGCATCTCCTCCCCTTAATTCTTTCATGAAGCCCTACGAGACTTTTCAATGACCACATGTGGTCAGAGGTCAGATGTTGGGTTTAGATCTCATCCCAAAGGCACCCATTGCCTCCGGACAGCATGCTGTGGCATTGGCTGGCTAAGTGTAACTCAGAGAAAAGCATCATGGATCACTGGATCTGATGGTTTAGCGGAGCAGGGCTTCCTTGAGATCTACCTGTAGGTGTGTTGGTGTATAGACCCACTTCTACTTTGGTTGAAAGAAAATTCATCGGAGTCTGGAGTTGAGTGGAGAACCTTAATTGCCGTCCATAATCAGTCACATCCACACAAAGGAAAAGGGCTTTGAATTTTGGAAAGATGTTTGTTTCACTTAAAAAAAATTTTTTTTAATGTTTACTTATTTTTGAGAGAGAGAGTGAGAGAGAGAGACAGAATCCAAAGCAGGGTCCAGGCTCTGAGCTGTCAGCACAGAGCCCGACCCGGGGCTCGAACCTGTGAACCATGAGATCATGACCTGAGCCGAAGTCAGATGCTTTACCGACTGAGCCACCCAGGCGCCCCTGTTTGTTTCACTTTTGTACATGTTTTTGCATGTGTGACAGGTGCCTCCTGCAGTAAGGGCCAGAATCACCCAGGGCTCCATTCCGGCTTAGTGGAGGGACTGTCAAAGGCCATCAGGGGTTACTTACTGGCTCTGAGAGAAAAGACTGAGGAGGCAGCAATTCTGATGTACAACACATTGTGAAGCGAACCCCCGGTGTCGGTAAACCTAAGGTGAGCGTTAAGCATCCGCAGACAGACCACGGTGGGAAGGAGTAGTGAGCTCTGTTCTGGCTCCACCTGAAAAAGTGCAGGGGCGCCTGGGTGGCTCAGTTGGTTAAGCATCCAACTCTTGGTTTCGGCTCAGGTCATGATCTCATGGTTTGTGGGTTCGGGCCCCACATCAGGCTCTGTGCTTTTGGCATGGAGCCTGCTTGGGATTCTGTCTCCCTCTCTCTCTCTGCCTCTCCCCTGCTCGCTCTCTATCTCTCTCTCAAAAAGAAATAAACAAACATTAAAAAAAAAGTTTAAAAAAAAGGAAAAGTGCGAAGGGAGGTGGCTGGGGCACAGTGCTGGCTGGCGTTTGCACCACATAATCTTGGAAGGCAATTTCAAAGAAAATGCCTAGAAACAAGCTTCAGTTTGTTACCAGGCTTGATAAAGCACCCCAGTTTTGCCGAAGGCATTTTAGAGGAAAATAATTTACTTGTTCTAAAGCTTGAGTACTTCTGGTGAATTATGAAGGCTAGTTACCAGCCATATGTTCAAAGAACTTGAATTCTTTTTTTTTTAAATTATAAAAATTATACATGCTTGATATGAAGAGAAAAAAATCAAACAGAACAGAGTCAAATGAAATCAAGTCTATCTCCTGTTCCCTCGTTACTCTTCATTCCATGCCCAGCGGACTCACTACAAACATTTTCCTGGTGAATGTGTTTTTAGACATTTTTGAAGCAGATGCAAATTTGTCCCTCTTTTTAAAAAGACCTTTTTTTTATTTTTAAGTAATCTCTACACCCAGCATGGGGCTTGAACTCACAACCCTGAGATCAAGAGCTGCATGCTCAACTGACTGAGCCAGCCAGGTGCCCCTACAAACTCGTCCTTTTAAAAATCAAATAGAGGTGCCTGGGTGGCTCAGTCCTTCGAGTGTCCGACCCTTAGTTTCAGCTCAGGTCATGCATGATCTTAAGGTTTGTGGGATTGAGCCCCAAGTTGGGCTCTGTGCTGAATGTGAAGACTGCTTAAGATTCTCTCTCTCTCTCCCTCAACCCCTGCCCTCCTCTCTAAAATAAAAAAATAAAAATAAATAAAAAATTTAAAAAATGCAAATAGGTAGTGCTTGGCTGTCTCAGTGGGAAGAGCATGCATGCGACCCCTTTTATTTTTTGAGAGAGAAGAGAGCATAGTGGAGGAGGGGCAGAGAAAGAGGGAGAGAAAATCCCAAGCAGGCTCCTAATAGAGCCTAATGTGGGACTTGATCTCACAAACTGTGAGATCATGACCTGAGTTGAAATCAAGAGTTGGACGCTTAACTGACAGCCACCCAGGTGCCCTGATCATGCTACTCTTGATCTGGGGGTTGTGAGTTCGAGACCCACCCCACGTTGGGCAGAGAGCCTACTACAAAAAAATAAAATAAAATAAATACAAATAGATTCATACTTTTGCATAATTGTTCTATGACTTGACTCTGAATTCCGATCGTCATTCTGTATCAACTCAGATTTACCTAATTCTTTTTGAAATCTATAAAGTATTCCATTGTTATGTTTGTACTATAATTTATTTAAACATTCTTTGTTGATGGGTGTTTGGGTTTTTTCAGGTTTTCACTATTATAAATAATGTTGCAGTTATATATATGTTTGTATTATTTTTATACATTTATGCAAGATTATTTGTAGAATGGCTTTCTAGAAGTAGAATTTCTGGGTGGAAGGTATGGGTGTTTAATTGTTTCATAGGTTGTTGCCAAATTGTGTTCTAAAAAAGGGAATGACTACATTTTTACCAACAGTGCATCAAAGTGCCTGTTTTCCCACATCCTCATCAATACTGGGTATTGTGAAGGTAAACTTTTTCCCTAATCTGAGAGAGTATTTTAATTTGCATTTATTTTATTATTATTGAATCATGTTTATTGAACACATTTCTCTATGAATTTTTTGTTCATATATTTTGTCCATTTGTCTGATTTTTTCTTACAATTTGTAAGAGCTTTATTATATTATGGTAATTTATTATAATTATTATTATATTATAGGTATTGAAAATATTTTCCCTCAATTTTTTTGTTTCTTGCATTGTTGTGCTGTTCTTTTGTGTCTTATAGAGATGTAAAATGTGTATGCATTAAAATTTATTGGTGTTTTTCCTTTATGGCTTCTGGATTTCCTGTTATGCTTAGAAAAAACTCCTTCAATCTATGATTTGAAAAGCTTTTAGTATTCCTCTAATGACTTTCATGGTTTCATTAAAACAAATCATAAAATATCTGACATATACAAAAGAGTAAACATAACCTATAATGTGGGTTATAGAGAAAATAAACTTTTAAACTCAAGCTAATAAATAGAGGCTCAATGGGTCTTACAGAATCCTGTAGACCATGGTAAGGTCTCTCTCTACACCCAATGTGGGGTGTGAACTCATGACCCTGAGACCAAGAGTTGCATGCTTAGGGTGCCTGGGTGGCTGTGTTGGTTAAGTGTCCGAGTCTTGATTTCGGCTCAGGTCATGATCTCATGGTTTATGAGTTTGAATCCCATGTTGGGCTCTGGGCTGACAGTGTACAGCCTGCTTTGGATTCGCACGCTCTCTCTCTCTCTCTCAAAATACATAAATAAACTTAAAAAAAAAAAAGGAATAACATAAATCTAGTTAAAACATTTTTTTCAGCATTTTTTTTCTTATATAGTTATCTGGTTGTCCCAACATCACTTATTAAATAATCCCTCTTTCTCCTGGCTTCTTTTATTTATTTTTTTAAGTTTATTAATTTTGAGAGCAAGAGAGAGAAAGAGAGAGTGAGTGAGCGCATTCACAGTTGGGGTAGGGGATGAGGGAGAGAGAGGGAGAGAGAGAATCCGAAGCAGGCTCCTCACTGGCAGCGTGAACCCCGATTTGGGGCTTGAACTTACCAACCATGAGATCATGACCTGAGACCAAACCAAGAGTTGGAAGTTTAACCGACTGAGCCACCTAGGCACTCCTCTCCCAGCTTCTTTGAAATAATGGTTTATGTTTCTGATGTGACCTCTGCATACAAAATAAAATCACTTCTACCTATAGTAAGATACACAAAATAACTAACAAAAATCCTTCTTGATATTTTCAAATTCAATAACCAAAAGTAATCCCCATTTTCTAAAGCTTGCTGAAAAGAGATTTAGGAAATGCATTCTAATTTCATAGCGGGGGGGAAAAAAACCCACTAGATATTTGACCTCTTTCACCTTGACCATGTTATTTAACTTCTCCAAGCCCCAGTTTCTTGACCTTTAAAATGGAGATAATAATACACTTCATGGGCTGTTGTCAGGACTAAGTGGACCAAGGAATACAACATGCTTTGCATGGTGCTTGGGATGTAGTAAGCTTTCAATCAATGGTTTAATAGTTTTCCTTATTAAGATGTATTGTTATTACATTATCAGCCTCTCAGGAAGGCTGTACTCTCCAGGTTTACGGCTGGACCACAATTCTTGCATGAGATTTTGCAGTTAGAGACCTAGTTTGCTAATTTTATGGCGCGATAGCATAATGTTATGCTTTGTAACAATGTGAAATCTTGAGACTCCTAAATCTACATGTTTTAAAAGTAGGCTCTATGTCCAACATAGGGGGTAAACTCACAACCCTGAGGTTAAGAGTGGCATGCCCCTACTGACTGGGCCAGCCAGGGGCCCCTTAATCTATGGTTTTTTATTTTTTTTATTTTTTAACGTTTATTTATTTTTGAGACAGGGAGAGACAGAGCATGAACAGGGGAGGGTCAGAGAGAGGGAGACACAGAATCCGAAACAGGTTCCGGGCTCCGAGCTGTCAGCACAGAGCCCAATGCGGGGCTCGAACTCACGGACCGCGAGATCATGGCCTGGGCCGAAGTCAGCAGCTTAACCGACTGAGCCACCCAGGCGCCCCATCTACGGTTTTTTAAATAAATGAAGTGATGGCAAGCCCTAATACTACAATAAATGTGGTTTCCTGATCTTGAGAGGGTCTCGCCTCTCCGCTGAATGGTAGTGTAGGATTCACAGGCATCTTCTGAAAAACTGTGGTCCATTTGCCCACCACAGGGCTGAACCTTTATTAGAAAGAGTGCTCTTGTAAATGTAGATTTTGATGGAAACTGAAGCCATCTAATACCCTTTACTCCTCATTATTTCCAAACTGATGTCGAATAGTCCCATCCATATCTAGGACGTCCAGAGCCTTTTACTGAAATTTATTATGCTGTAAAATTCGGTTCTCACATTATTAGATATATAATGAGCTACTAACTACTCTTCCCATTTCATAGCTGCAGGAATTGCAGCAAGACAGGGTTTTTCCTGCCGGAAGTTACTCAGAAAGGTAACGGCACAGACCTATTTGTTTTTAGCTCTCTTGGGTCACCGTCCAATAATATCTGCTAGTCCAAATTATTCTTAAAAGAAACTGCTGGATGTGGAAATTATAATCTGAATAGATATTCCAAAGAGAAAATTATCACTTTATTTGAAATAGATGAGTGAATTATTTTGCATGTGTTGTATCCCTTAATTATTCTATTATATACAGATCTGAACTCCTTCAGGGAGAGTGTATGGTATAAGGACACCAATAGCATTTACAGTATATTAACCAACCAACAATAGGTTGATGATTCGCCCTGGATTCATGCCAGGGTGTGTGAAAGAACTCAATAAACATGATATGCATTTCAAAAACTGCTAGTCATAATTAAAATTTCCAAACCCCTCATTCCTATAAATTATATTAACTAGAATATGAACATTTGGCCTGCCCCTCTCTCCCCTTACAGCACCGTAGACCCCGTGATTACCAGCCTTTCGGGAAGTGGCACAGAATACTATGCTTCTCAAAGAAAAAAAGGTGGTATTTGGATTTTTTGTGTGAAACTTACGGCATAGGGTTGTGCACACTGCTCTGTCTAAAATTCCCTCTGCGACTGGGGTTCTAGTCCCTTCTTTATTCCTTGATGAGACTTTCCACGCTTTTCATCTTTGCTATATTCTTTTCAAAGAAGCAGCGCGATCTGAGAATTTCGTTTTACTCTTTCTTAATCTTCTGCCACAGACTTATTTTGAAAACGTTCCTTCTCATCGGAATTTCGAAAGGGTCCTTAAAGCGAATCGCTGCAACCCGCTCCGTGTCCCCCGCCCCGCCCCCCCCCCCCCCCCCCCCCGCCCCGGCCCCGGGATAGGAGTCCGCGTCTGAAGTGGCTGAAAAGGCAAATTGTGACCCTGATAATAACGAGAGCAACGGGACCCTGGGCGGTCGGCCCGGGGGACCTGCCCGCGGCACGCCGCGACCCCGGCAGCGCACAAAGACGCGCCCGGGTGGGGGGCCCAGCCCACCGCCAGGCCGCCGCCCGGAGCGCGCGCTCGAGCCCGGGCCCTGGCGTCGGCACCGCACAGCGCGGCCGCTCCCCTCCTTCTCTTCTGCTCTTTTTATTAGAAAGGAAAAAAAAGGAGAGAGGGAGAGAGGGAGGGGGAGAGAGAGAGAGAGAGAGACAGACAGACAGAGACAGAGAAAGAGATAGAACGCAAGAAGTCCCGCCCCTCCGCCCGCCCTCCGCTTTCCATTGGCCCGGCCTCCGCGCGCGTCACTTCCGGATGCGCCAATGGCGAGGCGCGATACTGCGAGGTGGGCCGGGCCCGAGCGCGGAGTGGGCGGCGGGTCGGTGCAGCAGCCCCGCCGCGGCTCGGCCACCATCGCCGAGGCGCCGCTGCTCCCACAGACGCTCGCGAGCCGCCCCCCGCGCTCCCAGCCTACTCTTCCTCCCGCACGCCCGAGACGCTCGCCCGACTCGGGTCTCGCCCCCGCCTCCGCCTCGCCCGTGCTCTCCCCTCGCTCGCCTCCCACCTTGTCTCTGCCTCATTTTCTCTCCTAGTTGAGGAAAAAAAAAAAATCACCATCATCCTCAGGGAGCCCCTCGCCCTCAGAAAAACAAAACCAGACATGATCCTGGGCTCCCGCTCCTGAAGGACCGGCCGAGCGAGGAGCAGGGAGCAAGTGGAGACCGCCCCCGAGGTCACGGGAGGGAAGCCCCTGCAGCCCCCGGCCCTGTCCCCGCGGCCGGCCCCCTCCTCGGCCCGAGCCCGGCGGCCCCCAGCCCCGCGGGCCTCCCGCCCCGTCCCCCACTTTCCCGGGAGCCGGCCGAACACACCTCCATTGATGGTGTAGCGCATCCGGGGAAGGTAAGTGTCCAAGTTGCCGGCGCGTGGCGGCCACCTTCTCTCCTGGCCCCTCGTCCTGGGCACGGACATGGGGTGGCAGGGGGCCGGCGTGGACGCCCGGGTCCGCCGGGAGCCGGGAAGGGCAGGCCGGCGTGCGAGCCGCGCGCGCCCGGTGGTGGTGGTGGTGGTGGGGGGGGGGGGGGGCGGGCATAAAGGGCCGGGGACTTCTTCGGCCCTGTGCGGGCCAGGTCACTGTCCCACTCGCCTGCTGACCCCTGTTCTCTCTCTGCTGCTTATTCATGCTCTTGTTTGACTTGTCTGAGGTTAAACTGTTTCATGTGACTGAATTATTGGCCGAACTGGGGGTGGGGGGTAGTGGGGGAAAGGAAAGGAAGTCAGAGACCCACAGTGTACATTTCTTGAATGTTTGTGGATTTGGGGGTCTTGGGGGGAGGACTTTTCTTAAAGTATCATTTTCCCATTAGGGAGAGATTCCTTCTTTGTGTTCTAAATCTCCAGTTCTCTGTTCTGTGTGATTACTAGCCCAAAATCACTTGGAGCAGAATAGGATTCTTACTACCATGTTTGAGTTTTGCTCTGTGAAAGAGAGTGGCTTCTATTTTTATTTTTATTTTTTTTTAAGGTTTTGGAAAGGAAGAGAGGTAGTTTTACATAGATTGTGAGTGTGTGTGTGTGTGTGTGTGCGCGCGCGCGTGTGTGTGCCTGTGTGTGCGCGGGGAGGGGGAAAGTATTGCAGGTTTCCTTTGAAACTGGTTGCTTGAGAAGTTGTTGAAAGGAAAACAAAATGATTCATTGTTGAATTGTCATTTTCCTCTGCCTCTTTTCCAAGGTTTGCTTACAATTTTTTCTGGATTACAGACTTCAAACATTGATTTAAGCAAAATGTGTCCTTGAGAAACTGGGTGCTTTAAATGTTTCAGTATGTGTTACTATTTTAAGGGACATTTAGAAAGTAGTTTTGTATGAATCCTGAAATAGCTTTCCCCAAAGCAAATTTTTTAAACCCAGAAAAGATAACTAGTAAAAGGGAAAGTTGGCGAATTGCAAAAAAAAAAAAAACAAAAAAAAAAACATTTTCGTGGAACACAAATGAATGCATCCTATGTTTAGATAAGAAACAGTTTTGATAATTGCTTTCCATTTAAAGAGAGACCTTTTTGTCTGGTGTGCACTGGTTTCTTTAGTCTCAGTCTGTTGGGGGAGGGGAGACAGGATGGATCTATACAATCATAAAATCATCTTTGGGTAGCGATTTCCTTCCATGGATTTGCTTGCTGAGTTAATTCCCCCGTAAATCATAAACCAGTTTTGATTTTGATGGCCTGCATGGAGAGCTGGCTTCCAGCTCTCCCTGTTGTTGTTGAGGTCGAAGGGAAAAGAGGCAGAGGCAGACACACACACACACACACACACACACACACACAATACCAGGCTGAGGGCTCATTGTTCTTCCATACACACATTCATTCTCTCTCTCCCATATTTGGGACTAGGTTTGCACAGACAAACACAGCTCTTTTTGGGAGAGAGGAGAGAAGATGGGGGAAGGGTGGACGCTTTTCTTTTTCAGCTTTCTTTCACCCATCTCTTGTCTGGCCTTTTTTTGCAACCTTGTAAGAGGCAGAAGAGTATATTAGAAACTAAAGGACACTCTCAAACATGTTCAGAGACTCCTCTTCTCCACCTGCCTTCTTTCCTTTGCATTTCTAGTTTCTGCCGCTCTTTCTTTTTTGTGTATGTAAAGATAAAATTCCTCTTTCTACGTCGTGGCCTTATAGTCTGCTTTCCTATTCCTCATTGCCCCTGACTTTGGTGAAGACAGTGATTTGTTCCATTGACTCTTACTGTAGTGAATATGACCAGGGTCTTTTCTAGGTAGCAGTGGTGGATTGTTTCAGTTAAGATGATGAAAATTGTATTTGAGGGTCTGTGTGTGTTGACATATTAGTGGCCTGATGGTTGATAATCAGGTATGCCGGCTATGGAACTGTCATGTTTAGTTTTGTTTTGTAAATAGGGGTTATCAAAGAAGATCTGGTTTTTTCTTTGTGCGGAAGGGGGGGGGGAGTGGTGTAGAGAGCCTTCCTTGAATACTGGACAAGGAATAGGATGACAGAGTCCACCTGGGTTAAAACCGGCTCTGGGCCAAGGATGGAGGTTGGTGTGAATACTGTGGGTCGCAGAATAGCACCTTCTACTGGTTAATTGCTTCCAAGGATCTTGACGAAGAGAACGGGGGAGGGGAGTAACGGCTGAGGCCTAATGATTTTCTTTTGAACGCAATTGTAGTGCCTTCCTGCAAATGCCACTTCCCTGAGCTGCTGATACAGATGCCCTTTGACTGGTACTGGTGCGTTGAGGCTTTATATGTTATTGGCTGAGTTATGACAATTTGTTCTATTATCATCAGTATTTACACATAGTGACTTCTAAGGACCCTTTTGAATTGATACAATGATGAGAAATATAGTTTGTCTTGGAATATTAAACAAAATTTAAAGGGATTTATTTGGGTTCTTGGTGTTGGAAACTGTACATACATTAGCAGTCTTTAAAAAGTTTTCAGTATCTGGGCTCCTGGGTGGCTCAGTCGGTTGGGCGTCCTGACTTCGGCTCAGGTCATGATCTCCCGTGGGTTCAAGTCCCGCATTGGGCTCTGTGCTCACAGCTTGGAGCCTGGAGCCTGCTTTGGATTCTCTCTCTCTCTCTCTCTCTCTCTCTCTCTCTCTGTCTCTGTCTCTCTCTCTCTCTCTCTGCTCCTCCCCCGCTTGTGCTCTGTCTCTGTCTCTCTCAAAGATAAATAAAACATTAAAAAAAAAGTTTTCAGTATTATTAGTAAAAAATCAAAAAGACTTGCTCTATAGAAAAGAAAAATCCTTGCACTGGACCCAGGGGTTTTCTTCTGGGATTAAATGCAGTTGTGGGGTGAGATGGGGGGGAGAGGAACTCACTAAAATCAGCAGTTTTGCAGATGTCATAGTGTTGTGTTGCAATAATGTTGTTTTCAATTGTCGTATAAACAAATAAAATTAAGTCTGATAGGACGACTTATTCTATGAAATAGATTAAAAAAAAAAACACAGACAAGAGAAAATGTGAAATGAGCATGTGCACAGATTGACACAGAAGGCCAAATTCCTGCTTAAAGACTTCTAATCCAAGGTGTAGTTTCAGAGATAATTTGTTTGATAAATGCCTGGAAGGATTTTTATTATCACACATCCTACCCCATCTCAATTGTTTTAATGTAGTGAATTGCTAGAGAGAGAGGTTTGCAGAGGCAAGGGCGACAGCATAGAATAAACATCTTCTGTTCCAGACTGGCTGCTCTAAGGAATGTGATTTCTGATCCACTTTGCTTTCACAACTTAGAGTGTAACCCCTAAAGTTGTATATCTTTTACAGTGAAGTGTGAACAGTTCAAATGTATTATTTATTCAGTAGGAATAGAGTCTGGTCATTTCAATCCATTATATTCTCTGCCAGTGTTTTGTTGCAAGGTGACTAGAGTAATTCACAACAAAAAGGTTCACAACAAAAAGGTAGTCCAAATCAAGAAATAAATGTGCCAGAAATAAATTGTACAAGAAATAAATTGTACTTTTTCAATTTTGGCCTGGTGGCCAGTCAAAACATTTTTAAAAAGTGGCGCGGTAATTACTGTCAGGTCCTGCAACAATTATATGTACTGTTGAACAGAAACATGCCAGGTGCCTTAAACACACACATACAAGAATATGACCTATGCCCTTCTAAAACCAGTGCCTGTTGAAGATTATTATGGATTTAGTAAGCATTCATTACTTTTATTATTTAAAAAGTTTTTTTTTTTAATGTTTATTTATTTTTGAGAGGGACAGAGTGTGAGCAGGGGAGGGGCAGAGAGAGAGGGAGACACAGAATCCGAAGCAGGCTCCAGGCTCCGAGCTGTCAGCAGCCCAGAGCCCGACGCGGGGCTCAAACCCACAAACTGTGAGATCGTGACCTGAGCCAAAGTCAGACACTTAACTGACTGAGCCACCCAGGCGCCTCCACTCATTACTTTTAAAATTAGTTTTGAATCTTTAACATCTTGCTCAAATCTCAGTAATCAAACATTCAACTAGTAAAATAAGTTGTGTATACTGAATTCTTC
Source organism: Neofelis nebulosa (assembly GCF_028018385.1). Classification (NCBI taxonomy): domain Eukaryota; kingdom Metazoa; phylum Chordata; class Mammalia; order Carnivora; family Felidae; genus Neofelis; species Neofelis nebulosa. Next base: position 216,222,373 of record NC_080783.1, read on the forward strand.
TGGGAATGCTGTGCTTTCCTACTAACTGCTTTTGGCAGCTTCTTTTGCAGTTGATTTAAAGGCTAAGATAGCAGAAAATTCAGATGTTTAGAGTCATTAGTGTAACATAGCTGTGAACTTCGTTACACACACATACACACCCTGAAACATTACACTATTGTTTTACATATTCACTTTCTGATAACACTGTGCTCTAGCTGATCATAGAGTTTTTCAACTAGGAATTCCTCTTGAATCATATTCAAGTGATTGTTAATTATTAGTAGTATCTTGGTGATTATTCCAAATTTGTAGCTTGCTTGTCCTGTTTAAGTGTGATTTTGGTGTGCCTGTTGGCTTGTGCTTGGTTTCTTGTCTGACAGTTCTAGTGTTTTTTAAAATAGTGAGGAAAAATGAGCATTTATGTATTAGGAAATGGTTAATATTGCTTAAGCCATTTTAGTGAACATTTGACCACAAATAACTCAGACATGCTCAAATACTAAATATATTTACTAGGGGGTGCCTGGGTGGCTCAGTCGGTCGAGCGTGTGACTTCGGCTCAGGTCATGATCTTGCATTTCGTGAGTTCAAACCCCGCGTCGGGCTCTGTGCTGACAGCTCAGAGCCTTGAACCTGCTTCGGATTCTGTGTCTCCCTCTCTCTGCCCCTTCCCTGCTCATGCTCTGTCTCTCTCTCTCAAAAATGGATAAATGTTAAAAAAAAAAAAAAAAAAAAAAAAAAAAAATATATATATATATATATATATATTTACTAGAATGAGGTTTTGGTTGGAATTGTGATTTGCATAATTAACCTGTAATATATAAGTAATATATTACTTACAGTAAGTAATGTAAGATATGCCATGTGTCTGTATATTAGGTAACTAGGTCAGATAGGACTGCTAATGTAATAGGTTTTTTTGTAAAGCGACCCATTTGTGTTAGTGTAAAATTGTTTTCATTTGGTAAACTTTACCAGTGTGTCAACAACTGTAAGCAGTATAATTAATTGTGAAATATTTCCTTAAGTGGTTACGTTACAAAATGAAAAGACTTCTTTTTTTTTTTTTTTTTTTTTACAAAATGAAAAGACTTCTAATTCATAGACCACTTGGTATTTGAAGAATCCTCACAGCCTGTTTTGTCTTGGGCTTTGGCATCGGAAGTTGAAGTTACTGGCCATGCCCTAATTAAAACTGGTAATACATGTGATTTGTAAGGGTTTTGGTTAGGCTTATTTGGTTGTAAGGAACAAAAAATCTTCCAAGTCCTTTCACGTATGGGAGAAAAGAGGAACAGAAATGGACACCTAGAGAGTCAGGCTTCACAGAAGAACAAGAAGCCCAGGTTCTGATGGGCCTCATGGATGCTGGAATACTGTTAGGGATAAGGATGCTGCCTAGCTTTAGCGACCAGATTACCTTGTTGCCTCCTCAGCAGGAAGGGTTTGTTGAGCCATACCCTAGTGCCTGGGCTGTGTATGGTTGTGCAGGCTATGTGTAGCATAAGGACACCACTCTAAAGGGGACAGTATTTACTTTGTGGGCCTGTACTAATCTGAAAGAGAGCTTTGAGCAAGCCTGGCCTTGCAGCATCTCGAGACAGAGTCTTGGAACAGCGGGGGAGAGCCCTTCATACAAAAACCTATTCTAGCACACTTGGACACACACATACTCAGCCAGGTGCTGTGAGTATGCACGTATACATTCATTCACACCTATACATGTTTACCAGGCTCCCAGAGGTCTGATTCCTGACCCTGTTGCTTCTGGGGGTGGGGAGCAGGGTAGGTAGACTGGTGGTAGCCCTTTGTTGCTTGTGGGGTGAATGTGCTTTGGGGGTAGTGAGCAGGTGAGAATGTGGGCATGTGTCTGCATGTATGGATTCGGACCAGCTGCCTGGGGAGGCTCTCGAAACCCTTTTCCTCCCTAGGTAGAATCTGGTTGCACTGGGGAGGTGTATCCACACCACAAAAGTTTTACTTGATTCCGAATGAGATGCAAAGGCTCCCGCCACTGATTTAAAAGATGTTTGGTGAAAACATTCTTCAGGTGGATTTAAACTGGATGCGCCTTATTAAACCCAGTGTTGATGTTCCCTTGCTCATCAGTCCTCTTTCCCTCCCCTCTTTATGTTTCTGTGAGCCTGCTCTCTCTGGTTGGGCCACCACATAAAGTTGTTCAGGTTGGATAGTAATATACTAACTTAACTTTTTTAACGGAAGGAAGGTATTCTGCACAAGACACTAAACAGCCAGGGCTGGCCCACCGAAGCCTCTGCTATTCACTCAGCCGTTTTATCTCTGGTTTCTTTGTGTCTTTATGCCTCTGCTTCTGCTTCCACTACTAAGGACTTCTTCTATATTTCATTAACGTTTCTCAAGAGAGAAGATCTGCTAAGACTGTTGGTTAAGCGTTTGGAGCCAGACCGCTTCTTAAGCTACCTACCAGCCCCCCAGATGGCAGGCTGCTCACCTGTTCAAGCCAGCTCTCATTGAGGTACACAGTAGGAGCCGAGGGAATGGGAGGTATTCGGAGCCAAGGCCTGTGGAAGGGAATTTTTTCTACTGTTATATCCTCTCATATTTTTCCCATCTTTATTTTCCCTGACATCTGGTATGGCTGTTGTTGCTTTTGATAGCTTATCCAACAGTTTATGTTGCTTTAAGAAACTACATAGTCATAAATGGTAGTCATTTAAAATCTCTTTTTTAGGTGAGATCATTTTATTACATATGTCTTGTTACATTTTTCCTGTGAATCTACCTACCTACCTGGTCTATCTTCCTGCCTACCCAAGTCCTTGTTTCCCAAACTTTATTCATGGCATACTAATATGCTGCAAATATTTTAAGTGTTCTGAGGTCAAGTAAATTTATAATGCACATTATTGATACCTTAAAGGCTCAGAAATATCCTATAGTTTACAGAGGTTTTTTTTTTTTTTTCTTTTAACTTGTTTGTTTAGTTTGTTGGTTTTCTTTGCTTCCCCAAAGAATACTTATGGGCTTCTAATGGAAACTAATATTCTAAAGAACGATTTGAGAAACACATGTAAAATTAATCCTTTCTTAATCAGGTGGCTTGCACTTTTCTCCTTAATAATGAAGAAGTAATTTCTGGGTGATACTGTTATATAACTTTGCTGCTCTGTACTGTTTCTGTTCAAGCAAGCTTTGCATTCCAGTACTTCCAAGGGTACAAAATGACTGCTTTTTCCACCTTATACATAATGTCATTCTGGAGGTGTTTTTTTATTTTATTTTTTAGTAATCTCTCCACCCAGCGTGGGGATTGAACTCATGACCCTCCAGATCAAGAGTCATATGCTCTACTGACAGAGCCAGCCAGGTGCCCATTCTGGAGTTAAGATTGTTGTATCTCTAATTTCTTATTCCAGCTTTAAGTCAGATCAGTCAAATTAATATTTTCTTTTTCACCCCACTCCACTAGTTCTGCTCTTATTTAGGGTTTAACCACTTCTTTTTTGGACACCTGTAGTATGTAAGCACTGGCAAGAATCTTTCAGCAAATATTAAAAAAATATCCCAAGTACTTGACTGTGTAGTTTTTTGAGGTAAGCCTTATAGGCATGTAAAGATGAATAGAACAGCCTTCTAGAAATTACTGTCCGTACTGGCTATATACACATAACTGTAGAAGATAAACGTAAGTGTTTTAGAGACACAAAATGCCATGGGGTTGTATTAGTTACGTACTGCTGCATAAAAAATTACCTCAAGACTTGGTGACAACACGGTAAATATGATCTTATAGTTTCTGTGGTCATTTGTTTGGGAGGGGCTTAGCTGGGTGGTTCTGGCTTCAGGTCTCTCTTGAGGTTGCAGTCAAGGTGTCAGCCGGGGCTGTGGTCATCTGAAGGCTTGACTGGGGCTGGAAGGTCTGCTTCCAGATGGCTCACTCAGTTGGCTGTGGGCAGAAGGCCTCATTTGCTTGCCACATGGACCTCTCTGTGTGGTTACCTGAGTGACCTCATGACATTGCATTTGGCTTCCCCCAGAAGGAGCGATCAGAGAGAGAGAGAGAGAGAGAAAGAGGAAGCAAAGAGGAATCTTTAATGCCTTTTCTGACCTACTCTCAGAAGTCATACACAATCACCTCCATCATATTCTGTTAGTTAAAATCAAGTCACTAAGTCCAGCCCGTGTGCAAAGGGAAGGGAGTTTAGCTCCACCTCTTGAAGGGAGGAGTATCAAAGAGTTTGTAGATTTATTTAGAAACCACTGCAGGGGTTCAAAGGAGAGAAATCTAGAAGATTTAAAAAATGTTTTCCCCTTTGATTATCTTCAAGCAATGCTTTACTTTAACTAGAGAATAGTTGCCGGTTCTTAGAGGAGAGTGGCGTGATCATAACCTCATGTTATTCATCTTCTACTCTTGTTAAGGTATCACTTATTCCTTACCCTTTTCCTGTTGTTCTTACATCAGATTTAATTTCTTTCAAATTTTTTTTTATATCTATTTTTGAGAGAAAGAGCATAAATTGGGGAGGGGCAGAGAGAGAATGAAACACAGAATCCCGAAGCAGGCTCCAGGTTCTGAGCTGTCAGCACAGAGTCTAACGCGGGGCTCAAACTCACTGGCTGCGAGATCACGACCTAAGCCGAAGTCGGACAGTTAACCAACTGAGCCACCCTTGTGCCCCAGATTTAATCTAAATTAAAACTGTGGTTAGGACACCTGCCTTAGAATTTTTTTGGTTTGGCCACTCTGATTTCCTACCAGTTAAGTACCTTTTCTTCAGTTCTATACTTCCTCCTCATTTTATCACTTCATTTTGGGGGGAGGGGGGCTCCATTGAGGCATTTTATTTGCCTGTATGTGTTACATCCCGAGAAAAAGAATCCAAGATTTTCGCTCCTGTGTGTTTTTGTCTTGTTTCTGCAAGGCCCGTGTTGCCAGCTGAGGTTGTCAGTTCATTGAAACCAAACTCATGGGACAGGAGCAGGTTATTCTGCCATTTTTTCTAGATCTTTGAGTTGCACATCAAAGCTGGGACTGATCATCCACATGTGTTTAACCTGCCTGTGAGGTTCACAGTAGTTTTCCCGGATCTGTGAACATCAGTGATTTCAAATTCACCAATGTAACCATGCTTCATCATTATAGTTAGAAACTGGATGATGGGGGCACCTGGGTGCTCAGTCAGTTAAGCGTCTGACTCTTGATTTCAGCTCAGGTCATGATCTCACGGTTGTGAGATCAAGCCCTGTGTCGGGCTCTGTGTTGAGCGTGGGGCCTACTTAAGATTCTCTCTCTCCTTCTATCTCTGCCCCTCTCCTGCTTGTGCACACTCTCTCTCTTAAAAAAAAAAAAAAAAGACATAAACAAACCAGTGACTTTGGAACATGGCCTAATAACATGGCATTTGCCTCTCTTTTTGGCATTGGTGATGCTCTTTAGAGCATGAGCCAGGACATTCATGTGCACCATTATGGCAGCATTGAAAGATGGTGGAAAGAGACTCCTATCTTGTGTTAATATTTATTACTTGCATTTGTATCTTAGTATTAATTATGTCTTTTCCATTAGATTGAAAACCCCTTGAAGTCAGAAAGTTTTCCTTGTAACTACACCAGTGTGTATGCTCACATGTGCAATTAAATGTATTCTAAAAGATGCAGTTAATTGTATCTAAGATGTTATCAGTAGTAAGATGCCATTATTTCATGTATGACTAAGAATGAAAAAAATGCTAACAATTTAACTTACAGTTAACAGTTTAACTGTAGGACCTGCCTCAGTTCCAGTGCTGTACAAATGGAAAACATCATGCATCTTGAAATCATTGAACGATGGTCATATATTTAGGCCATCATTCTTTTCACAGCTTTATATCCTGGAAAACATTCTTTAAGATAGATCTTAAAGCAGATTATTTTCTCTCATAGGAACAGTGTGATAGGTGGTGTTCTTGTGTAAACATTTAGCGTGAAAAACTTAGATATGACCAAGAGTACAATAAAAACAGATGCTACCGTAAACCTATAGTCATTATAGTTGAATTATGATCCAGTTCCCATAGAGTAGGTATAACTGTTATATATTTTGATTTGTAATATGCTGTATTTTTTGTATATATAACATACAAAAATAGTTAGCACCCTACTGCATCATTAGTTTGGCCTAAAATGTCAACTTATTTTTTTTTTAAGATTTTATTTTTTTATGTAATCTCCACCTGCAGTGTGGGGCTCAAACTCATGACCTCAAGATCGAGAGTCTCATGTTCTACCGGTTGAACAAGCCAGATGCCCCTAAAGTGTCAACTTTTATATATTTAATATTTAAATATTGCTGTTTCTCATGATTCTGTTCAATTTCTCCCTCAGCACTGTTTTCCAGAGTGACCTCGTTCTACCTAGTATGTCCAGTCTGCAAGTTTATAAATCTAGCCCTAATCTCTTTCCTGAGATCCACATCTGTGTTGCCCTCGGTCTCCTTGGATGTCTTTTGGTCTCCCATCCAAGTACTAACCAGGCCCCACCCTGCTTAGCTTCTGAGATCAGACGAGATTGGGCGCATTCAGGGTGGTATGGCCATAGACTTGGATGTCTTTTGGGTACTGAGCCTCAAAATTTACCAGTCTGTGTTTGATCACTCTTAACCATTATACTATTTATTTTTATTTGAGAGGGAGAGAGAGAGAGAGACTGTGCAAGCAGGGGAGAGGGGTGGTGGGGGCTGGGGGAGAGATTCTTAAGCAGGCTCCATGCTCAGCGTGGAACCTGATGTGGGGCTAGGTCACAAGACCCTGGGATTATGACCTGAGCTGAAATCAAGAGTTGGATGCTCAACTGACAGAACCACCTAGGCACCCCTTATCATACTGTTTAACAAAATAGTTAAGAGAACGCTAGACTCAATCCCCAGTCTGCTGCTTAATAACACTATGGCTTTAGGCCAGTTACTTACCTCTCTGGGTCTCGGTTTCCTCATCTGTAAGATGAGAGATAATAGTACTCATCTCACAAGTTTGTTATGAGGACCAAAGTAATTAATACATATAAGTTGCTTAAAATGTCCCTGGAAAATAGTAAGTACTCAATAAATATTAGCCTTTAAAAATTATTATTACTGTTATCATTGTCATTTAGAAATCTAACTTCCACTGTGTTTGCTTTCTCAGTTATCTGCAATACTCAACAACCAGGAGATACATAGGAGCAGTGGGTCAACTCTAGAGGGTTCAAATGACTTCTGAGTTGCCAACCAAACTTTTATTATTTCTTGGATATAGGAAATGCTGCAGAATTGTACATGATTAAATACCAAGAGAATGACACCATAGAGTAATGGTGAGGTTTGGGCTATTAATGAATGATCAGAATATGATAGCTCAGTTGGTTCTCTTCCTTGTGATGTTCCTGAAGGAGATTTACATGAGTAGAACAATGGCAAGTGGGAAATTTAAAGTATTATTATTAATTGGGTTTTTGGCCAAAATACCCACGTGGAGCTGTCTGATATCCTGGGTTGTAGCCTATTGCTTAAGCTTGAGGCCAAGGCATGGGATCTCCCTTTGTCCTAAATCCCACTATCTTACTACTGCTACAGAAAACCCAAACATCAGCCTTTTGAGCGTGTGTGAGAGAAATGAGCATAGAGCAAGATAGTGTGGATCGTCATATATGTGTGTCAGTCATATGTGTGTCACGTTTAATTGGCATTTAATCCTCAAATCAGTAAACGAGTCCAATCAGTGTTTTGGACTCTGACCCAATCAGATTAGTAGTCCATTCTCTCAGGGAGGTTCCAGAAGGTAGGGGATGGAGAGAGCGAGTGAGTGAGGAATCTTGTTGGTCCAGCTTCAGCTCTGTAGTGAGCTTGGTTTAATGGCCTGTGAGGAATAACTAAATATGGTTGGCCATCTGTCTAGCAGCCCTACATTATGACTTATTTTTTTTTTTAGGACATTCTCTGGAAGCTAGGGGGAACTGCAAAGTGTTGTTTAAATTTAAGGATAAGGTTACTCTTTGACAGGAAATTAAGGAGAAATATTATGTGAAAATAAGATTTGCCATTTGGAAAAGTGGTCTACCATTAATGATAGCTCCTATAGCATTTTGGTAATAAGCTGATTTTAATTTTGGTAACAGGAGTATAATCTTTGAGGAATATAATTATATATGATTATGTTAGTAGAGCAGAGCTGAAGCCTAATCATATTATACTCAGTCTGAGACAAGAACATGATAGCAGAAGGGGGATAATTAACTTGGAGGCTGGAAGAGAGGTATCCGGAGTGTTGCCCTCAGATTCTGCAACCTCAGGTTCATTGCTGTCTTGTCAACTCTAGGAGGGCACAGGCCACATCTGCTTTGGTCTCCTCCACATCCTTTGCATCCAGCATGTGACGAATGTAGCAGACATCACTCGTCAAGTGAATGACTGGATAATATAATTATATAGTTTATTGAGGTCGATGATGCAGGAGATTTGTCTTAATTTCCTGACCCCAAGGAATATTCTGAAAGCTGTTTTTTTTTTTTTTTTTTTTTTTTTTCAAGTAGGCTCCACACCCAGTGTGGGGCTTAAATTCATGACCCTGGGATCAAGGGTAGCACGCTCTACTGACTGAACCAGCAAGGTGCCCCAGGAAGCTGATTTTTAGACAGATTCTTTCTTTTTTTGTTTATTTGTTTTGAGAGAGAGAGAGAGAGAGAGAGAGAGGGAGAGAGAATATCAAGCAGGCTCTGCACTGTTAGCAGAAAGCCTAACGTGGGGCTCGAGCTCATGAACTGTGAGATTATGACATGAGCTGAAATCAAGTGTCCTAACACTTAACCAACTGAGCTACCCAGGTGCCCCTTGGAAACATTCTTTTTTTTTTTTTTTTTTTTTTTTTAAATTATTTTTGAGAGAGAGAGAAAAAATGCATGTGAGCTCTTGTGAGCAGGGAGGGGCAGAGAGAAAGGGAGACAGAATATTCAAAACAGGCCCCATGCTTTCAGTGCAGAGCCTGATGTGGGGCTCAAACTCACAAACTGTGAGATCATGACCTGAGCCGAAGTTGGACGCTTAACTGACTGAGCCACCCAGGCGCTCTACACTCTTCAATATTTTTTATAAGAAAACCATCTGCTGGGGGTCCTGGCTGGCTCAGTTGGTAGAGCATGTGACTCTTGATCTTGGGGTCGTGAGTTTAAGCCCCACGTTGGGTGTAGAGGTTACATAAAAATGTTTAAAAAGATACCGTCTACTACAGTGAGTTCATTATTCAGTATAGAATTGTCACTAAACTTTTTTTGATCTAATGATGGCTTCAGATTTTTATTGCTAAGTAAATTTTCTAACAAGACGAATTGGATTCTTTCTGATTTGAACATTGTGATTTTTGTAGCATAATCTGCCTTTTCTTTAATGTGATTCATTATTGTAGGAATATTGACTGATATTTCCCAAGTTTTTATACACTAAATGTGATTAAAGACCTCTTGGAAACATTTAATTCCTACCGTTTATAAATTAGAAAAATGTGCATACATCTTGTTGCTATTGTATTGAGAAATGCTATTATGAACACTTTATTAATATTCCTTAAGATATTTAGCTTTACAAAACATCTACATTCTTTTTTTTTTTTTTTTTTTTTTTCAACGTTTTTAATTTATTTTTGGGACAGACAGAGACAGAGCATGAACGGGGGAGGGGCAGAGAGAGAGGGAGACACAGAATCGGAAACAGGCTCCAGGCTCCGAGCCATCAGCCCAGAGCCTGACGCGGGGCTCGAACTCACGGACCGCGAGATCGTGACCTGGCTGAAGTCGGACGCTTAATCGACTGCGCCACCCAGGCGCCCCCATCTACATTCTTTTTAAATATTTTATTTGTAATGGCTTAGCACCTTTTTCATAGCATAGTGAGAATTTTAAAGTCTTTACAGAACCCTTCAGCAGTTTTTACACTATGGAAAAACTTGAATAACTTGGTTGGTAGGTATGCTTGAAAGAGTGTGCTTTTCCTGATAGTGAACACCGGCTTTTCCTCCCACAGCTCAGGGTGACTTTATTTTTGCAAGTTAGAGGACAGAGTTTATTTTTCCATCTATTGATTGTCATGTTTTATTTGCCCCAGCATGCAAGTAGACTGTATGTAATTGTGTAATCATCATAAATGAATTTACTTTGAAATGTTATTTACAAATTATTTCTGTCACCTTAGACCCAAAGTTAAGAATGTTGTTATAAAGTTGTTGTGTCTAAGGACTTCTTGAAACCCTGTGTAAGAAATTGATCTTAACGGGTGCCTGGCTGGTTCAAGTTGGTGGAGCGTGCCATTCTTGATCTCGGGGTTATTATAGGTTTGAGCCCCGCATTGGGTGTAGAGTTTACTTAAAAAAAAAAAAAGTTGATCATAGTGGTTGCCTTTTAAGGAGGCATTCTAGGGCACTGGGGAGGGGGATAGAGAGGGCTCTCTTACTGTTTGTTGTATATAACTATTACCTAATTTAAAAAATTGGGAAAACCTGTGCTTTTTATTTTTAGACTCTTGCCATTTTCTTATATGCGTTAGTGAAATACCAGTTTAATTTATGTATGAAATGCAGCATACACAATGACCTAGACACATAGGTGCCCTTGATGAATTTTCTCACTAATAGGAATAAGGCATGTACGCTGTTGAGTACTTGATAGAGGAAAGTGCCTCAAGAGGTGATGGTACTATGGTTTAAGAAGGAGAATTAGCTCTGGCAGGGGGCATTAGGGAAGATTTGGTGTAGGAGGAGGTGTTTAACCTGTGTTTTGAAGGATTGGCAGGATTTGGACATGTGATAAGTAGCTAAGAGGATTTCAGGCAGGAAATTGCATGGAGCAAAGGCACCGAGGCTGGAAAGGCGGGAAATGGGGAGTACTTTTGCTGCTTCTATGATGAGGATTATGAAATTGTGTTTCGATTTCCTTTTTTTAAAAAAAATTCTTTTAAAATGTCCTGTAGCAGATGCCGGCATACGTAGTTCTTTCAACTCAGGTGATTTATATTTGAAGCCGTTATTGGTAGTAGCTGCTCAGACCAAGATGTAAGAGGATTTTGGAGAGGAGTCCTTCGGGCTGATTTCTTGGAGGAAGAACAGACTGGTTTGGCTGGAACCATGAAGCACCTGAAAGACAGGTTAGGGTCGTGGCATGGAGAGATTTAACCAGGGGAAGGCTTCATTTGAGAGCCTGATTTATTCAAGTTAAATACAAATTGTAATTGTATAATTAATTTACACTCATTGTAATCACATTTCTATAGTTCAAAAAGAGTAATGCGTACTCCCTCAGTATTCTTCTAGACAGTTTTTATGCACACGTAAGCACATGTTACACACTATACATACTGTCGTAAATTTTGCTTCTTTATTTAGTATTTCAAGCACATACTTTTCAAGTCAGTACCTGTAATTATACCTCAGGTCTTTTTTTTTTTTTTTTTTTTTAAACTGCATAGTGGGATATTGTGTGGACGTACACTTTAATTTCCCATCGATGGACACTTAAATTGGTCCTGATTTTTTTTTTTTTAAATCCTTGTTCCTGTACAGTTGTATAGGTATATCTGTAGTGTAAATTCTCGGAAGTGAATAAATAGGTATGTACATTTTTAATTTTGAGAGCTGTTGATAAATTGCCCTCCCGGATATGCCGGTGTGCACAAGGAGTATTTTATGGTTTGGTTTCCTTATTTTCTCACCAGCCCTGGATATTATGAAAGTTCTTAATCTGTGCTAATCTGATAAGTGAAAAATGTACAGTATCTTATTTTAATTTGCATTTCTTTGATGATATTCTTGTATATCAAATTTTAAAGTACACATTTTAAGAAAAGTTTATATTTATTTAAGTATTCTCTTCACCCAACGTTGGGCTCAAACTCATGACCCTGAGATCAAGAGCCCCATGCTTTTCCAACTTGAGCCAGCCAGGTGCCCCTAAAATACACATTTTTGGTCTCTCAGTGATAGAGCCAGGTGGTTTATGTTATATGGAGAACTTCTTTCTAAGTAACATTTACTTGTTTTAAAAATAACAGCTTTATTGAGATATAACTTCCATTCCATAAAGTTTACCCTTTTAGAGTGCACACTTCGTAGTTTTAGTCATTTATCTTAAAATTGAGTGTCAACCATTTCTTTATTATTTGTAGTAAGTAAAGCTGAACTTGAGGTCTTTTCTTTCTTTCCAAGTTCATGAGTATATTAGGCCCAAAATATGAAATGGGAAACGCAACTTTTCTGGTTATTTTTCCAGTCTGTAGGCCTCTCTTTTGGGCAAGTGCAGTCGTGCTAGTTGGGTTCTGAAATGGAATTACTCATGACAACTGTTTTGGAATCTCAGGGCTGTGGTACTGGATGAGGAGCGATTTCTTTTAAATAACTTGTAGCTGAAACAGATTTCTAACTGCTAGAGGTGACTTTTTCTGGAAATTTTTAAAAATGCGAAATCTGATATGAAAAAAGCTTCTGAGGTAAGAAGATTTTAAAACTCTGGTAATTGTTTAAAATTTGTAAGTCTTTTTTTTTTTTTTTTTTTTTTTTTTTTAGATGGGTGATTCAACTCCTTGGTAGTTACTCTGGTCATTTTTTATTTCAGATTTTTTTAAACATATATTAACGTGTGCGCGCGCGCATATGTGTTTTTGATACAGTGATTACATTACATTGCTTCACTTTAAGAACGCCATGATCTGGCCTATATGTGTTCCTGGTTATAATTAACACAGATATTTTAGTGTGGAGAAAAGCATATTGGTCATTTGTTAGGCTGATTTTTTTGAGGAAAGCTTTTCTGTCTCCTAGCATGGCTCTCATCTAATCGGGTCCCAGGCAGCTCCTGTCCAAGGACACCTATAGCACAGTAGCCCTTGTTATTGGCTGAGTCTGGGACCCTCATCCGAATGGTCGGTCGACTTGGGAAAAGGTGTTGATGCAGGCTTATGGCAGATGGTTTTCTATTGGTTTTGATAAAATTGAATGGATCATTCTTTTCTTTTGACTTTATAAAGTAATACTATAAACATTTAGTTTCCTATTCTTTTTAGTAAAAATATCCTTAAAAATGTGATTCTCTGCATTTTAACCCCCTCATTTTTTATTATTTCTCCATCTTTTTATGCTTCTTCTATTTGGAAAGTTATTTTTGGTTAGTTTGGTTTTAGTCTTTTAAATTAAAATGTCTTCTCTTTTTCCCCCTTGGCATCTCTTTTCTTGTTACTAATTTTTTCATGTTTTAGGATTTTTTTCCCTACCGTAAAGTCCCTTGGCCTTTGGGTTGCAGCTTTGATTAAAGTGGATTTTTCTTGGGCTTTTAATTAGATTTTCTTTTTCTTTAGCTCTTCATATGGAGATTGAGGCTGATGCTGACTGACACGTGGGTCAGTGGCATGATTACTTAGGATGAGACTAATGTGAACATTGAGTGGCTTGAACACAGTGTTCAGCATAGCTTGTGGGTGTTTCCATTTCTGCTGGAGGGCTATTTCCTGACTTAGAAGCACTGTCCTTAAAAAAAAAGCACTGTCCTAAAATAAAAATAAATAAAATTCTTGGTTACTATGTTCATTGAAATCAAGGTGAGACATGAGAACTGGGTGACCTGTGGAAAACGACGTCTGTAAGTCCAGAAACAATGTTTTGCTCAGAGACGGGATGTTGATTTGATAGGAGAGAGTAAGGGTCTTTTAAGCACACTGTGTATGTGCTGTGTCATTCATGATTTTTCTTGCTTCACCAAAAATATCCTGAACCATGATAGCCTATGAGCATTATAAATAAGCTTGATGTATGTCTTCTAGTTAGCGGGAGAAGACCTGGGCCCCGATTCCACCTGTGCCGTGGACCCCGTGTATGATGAATTGCCCTGCCTCCCTAGCTCTTGGATGGCGACGGTGGTTACATACACTGAGATGAAAAAATAGATCTGGAAATACTTTGAGAATGTAAATGTACTCTATAAATCTAAAGTACGTTAGTTTCCTTTTTCTTTCCCAGGAACTCAGGGCTCTTGGAGCCCACAATCTTTCCTTAATCTAGCAGTATTTATTTTCTGTAATGTTGCCAAGAGAAGTCTCCTGTCATCTTGATGTTTTTCTTGTGCCAGCACTACATGCAGATGTATTCGTTCCAAATATTTTTATGTAGGGACTACTAACTGTGCGGTAAGTGTTCAGCTGTAGTAGAGAACTACTGTTTTTAGGTGTTTTATCCTAAACTAAATACTTTTGTTTGCATTTTATGACAAGAGACATCAAAAAGACATTTTATGAGTGTGATAATACATTGCCTTTTCTTTTTTTAACAAACTCCGCAATTTTTTAAATCCCAGAAATCTGTAAATATGCTTTTCTGTGGTGAATACAACGTGGATGGCGTCAATAGGTTGTTTGAGTTCGGAATGGGAGCAGGTATTCGGTTTTCCTGCCACCTTAATCGCAGGCCTGTGAACTTTTAATATAAAGATTCAGAAAGATGGGGCGCCTGGGTGGCGCAGTCGGTGAAGCGTCCGACTTCAGCCAGGTCACGATCTCGCGGTCCGTGAGTTCGAGCCCCGCGTCAGGCTCTGGGCTGATGGCTCAGAGCCTGGAGCCTGTTTCTGATTCTGTGTCTCCCTCTCTCTCTGCCCCTCCCCCGTTCATGCTGTCTCTCTCTGTCCCAAAAATAAATAAAAAACGTTGAAAAAAAAAAAAAATAAAGATTCAGAAAGAGCTAGAGTTAGGTTGTAGCCCCTGAAATGTCTTAAACCATTTTCTCTCTCAAGTTGCTTATTCCAGTCCAATTGTTCAGGAAAGAAGCTCTGAAGCTTTTTTGCTTGGGAGTCAGAGGTTAATTTGTAATTAAAATGGTTAACATGGGTTGTAATATTGGTCCCTCTTTGGGGAGGGGGGTGGACGGAGACTGTCCTGAATCAGGGGAGAGTTGTCTGGTTAAGTCTCTTCTCTAGGTGCTCATATAATTCGTTTTCTCATTTGGTTTGTATGTTTGGGGTAATTTCGCCTTTTAAGAAAGTGGCCATATTTTTGTCACTCCCTGAGAAGAGTATGAGTGCTGTCAAATTTCTTGCATCCCCAAAGTCCATTTTGCTTGTACGTAGTCATACGGTTTCTAGGATGCCATTTGCAAGCCATGCTGATGCGGGGCTGGCTTTGAAATCCAAGGCATCTTTTGAGTATCAAAGGACTGTAGGAGATGGGTAATGTTAAGGTTGCAAAATTCTTGCAGAGTACCACATGCTGTTGATATGCTTACTGTCGTGATTTATGATCCTCGGAAATTTAGCCTTTGATACAGCTGTCATCAAGGTGGGCCTCAGCTCTGTCTGTGCATTGCTCCGAAGTGATTCACTTTACGCTCCCGGTATAAAAATAGACCCCTGCTTCCCTGATGGATCACCCTCCCCCCAAGAGCTTCTGTAAACCTTCTTAAAATTGAGAGAAAATACGTGTAAGACACCACTAAAAAGAATCTCACCTCTGGGGTAAGTGTTAGAGATTTGAATGTTGCTAAAGCACCAAGGAGGGAGGGGTTTGACCTATTTTGAGCTCATCTGTGACACTTGTTTAGAAACCTCCAATGACGCTGAGTTGGCACAGCTCATTTCTGAGGTTTGGTTTTTAACTTTAGGTTCAGTGACAGTCATCTCTTCATTTACAAGGTGATTGTCTAGGAGTAACTGGGCCCCCATGGTACCATGTCACAATCACTGTAGGACCCATTCATTTACAGAGATGACCTATGGAGGGTTTTAGCCTCCTGCTCATCGTATTACCTTAAAAAGGAACCGTGGCCATTTGATGTAATTTTGGCCACAAGACCTGTTGTTTGAATTACATGGAATTAGAAGTCAGTATTTGAAGTTCTGTTTCATTGGATGTTATAAGAGGGTCCATAAGAATAATGGATGACTATGAAGTTTTAGCCTAGTGCATAGCTAAAAGTATATTTCAGAGATGAGGTAAACCTGTCATGCTTGTGACTACCTGGTTTCTGCTGTGAATTATTGAGCTGATGTTTGTTTTTACTGTGTTATTTAAAATTTTTTTTAATGTTTATTTTTGAGAGAGAGAGAGCAGGGTAGGGAGGGGCAGAGAAAGAGGGGGAAAGAGGATCCAAAGTGGGCTCCACACTGACAGCAGCAAGCCTGATGTGGGGCTCAAACCCATGAACTATGATGAGATCATGACCTGAGCTCAGCCAACTGAGCCACCTAGGTGCCCCAAACTGACGTTTGTTTTTAGATGCATGGAAAAAGCTATACACTTGGTACTCTTTCAATTATATAAACTTAATTGGTTATAAAAATGTTACTTGGACTTCATTAAGTGAAGAAGGCTCTCTACTAATTTATCTTTTTTCTGTGAAGCTTCACCTGTTCTGTTGATGATAAATTCTGAAAGAGCATTGTTCTAAGTTTATAGTGATGATGTACTTTATTTGTCCTTAAATGATTTCTGACAGAGCTTTTTTCCTTTGTATTTTCTGTTTTGCTTGAGTTTTAGAGAATTGTAGTTTGAAACTAATGTCTTTCTTCTCAAATACAGTATGCTTCCTTTTCTTCTCTTACAGTTTTTGTGTGTGTCTAAGAGTGATGTGTGTAATTTGGAAAAAAAAAAAAGATCTTGAAAGAGTCATACTTTCCATGTACCTATACTAATCATGAAAAGGAAAACTCAGTCATTTTTCTAAAATGATAGACACAGTGATTAATAAGATAGACATAATGATATTTATAAAAATGGTCTGTAAATTCAGGCTTAGCTTCTGTGCAAAGGCTGCTCTCCTCCAAGTCTCCTTTTCTCTGGGTGGTCGGCTCTTAGGAAGGGAGGCTGTGAGTGGTACACTGGGCCATTCATTTGCCAGTACTGTTTCTAGTGTCTCTTACAGGGCACAGTATTAGGCACTGGGAGCACAGAGATAAATAAGTTGTGTCCCTGCAGTGACAGAGTTCATGAGGAAATGATGTGAATAAAATACAGTCTTAGAAGAACTTTAATAAAAGTAGAAACTTTATGCTCCCCCATAGCCCAGTGTGAGGTGTGCATGTGCCGTGGACATTTACATGGTACTTAGGGACAACTTACCTGTTAACAAATGGATTCTTCAGCCCCTCTTTAGGCGTCTACATTTATTGCGAATGTGTGGCCTGATGTAACCAGGGTGAGGTTTTCTTGTCACTGAAGTTTTCTAGGGAAGTAGAGGGTAAATCTCTTCTGGGAAAAGGTTGAGCACCCTAACCTTTGTCTTTCACTGAACCCGAAATACCTTTCTATATGTTTTGTTTACTTTTTTTTTTTTTTTAACGTTTATTTATTTTTGAGACAGAGAGAGACAGAGCGTGAACAGGGGAGGGGCAGAGAGAGAGGGAGACACAGAATCTGAAATGGGCTCCAGGCTCTGAGCTGTCAGCACAGAGCCCGACGCGGGGCTCGAACTCACGGACCGTGAGATCATGACCTGAGCCGAAGTCGGACGCTTAACTGACTGAGCCACCCAGGCGCCCCTGTTTTGTTTACTTTTAAGAACATGCTCTCAGAGCTTATTTAAAATAATTTTGTTCATTTTCCCCAAACCCCTGTTTTGGAAAAAAGAACTGTTTTTTTTTTTTTTTTCTTTTTTCTTTTTAATGTTTATTTTTTGAGAGAGAGCACAAGCAGGGGAAGGGGAGAGAGACAGACAGACAGAGGGTCTGAAGCGGGCTCTGTGCTGAGAGCAGAGAGCTGATGCGGGCTTGAGCTCACAAACGGGGAGATCATGACCTGAGCTGAAGTTAGGCGCTTAACCAACTGAGCCACCCAGGTGCCCCAAAAAAGAACTCTTTTCTAATAAAGAATAAAGATTACTATACCAGAAGGAGTTAGTATTGCCCTTGACCTTCTCCTCTGCCTTGGAAACCTGCAGATTTTTTTTTTTTTTTTTTTTTTTTTTTTTGTGGACACATGATATAAGTAAATTAGATGCTGATCTGATTTGCATGTTTTCTTCGTTGGGTGGCAGGGGGCACAATATTTAATTTTTTAATTCATTCTCTCTGGCCAACCATTCTTCCTCCCTAAGTAAGAAGTAATGCCTGGCCTTTTTTTCCCCCTGGAAAATGGCCTACTTAGTTTTCAGAAAAATTGTGGTATCTCTGTATGGAGGATTTGAAGCATTGTTTAAAAATAAATTTACGGGACACACCTGGGTGGCTCAGTCAGTTAAGCATCTTTCGACTCTTGATTTTGGCTCAGGTCATGATCTTGCAGTTACATGAGTTCAAGCCCCGTGTCAGGCTGTGCGCTGACAGTGTGGAACCTGCTTGGGATTCTGTCTTTCTCTCTGCCCCTCTCCTACTTTGTGTTCTGTCTCTTTCAAATAAACTTAAAAAAAAAAAATAAATTTGTTAGTATTAAATAATACAAGAACGACCTCAGGACATTGAAAATTAAAATCTAAGCTTTTAGTTATACCTATTACCTCCATATTTCTTATACTGGCACTAAATCTATTTATTCACCAAATAGATTTATTTATTATTTATTTGTATTATTATTTACTATTTGCTAGATAATGTACAAAGTGCTTGGGAGACTTGTAATATAGTGGTACTTGCCTTCGTTAGGAATCAATCAGTCATTCAATCTTTTTTCTTCTGTTTAGGTTTTTTGTTGTTGTTGTTGTTACTGTTCCTTTAACTGTCTTGCATTGTCAGTATTTATGCTCTTTTTCCTGTCCCAGTGGAGCATGTAAATTAAGTCCCAATCATGGTGCTTAAACCTACAGCTCCAGAGAGAAGCAGCTGGCACTGAATTCTGCTTGGCTTAACTTTCCACCCAGGAACTGTCAGTGAGTCAACAGGTACAGGATATGTGTTTCCCAAGTTTAATACTGATATAAGTGGGATGTAAAAGAAATAAAAGTTATTACCTTTGCCCTCACAACTTAGGAGGCAAGCCTTGAAGAGTATATTTAGAGATCTAGAACAAAAGTGGAATATAGCCAACTACATATTGTATAGCATAAACATAAATATATGAATATATAGTCACATTTAGGTTAACTAGAGATTATTGTGGGTTAAAGTAATTGACTAAGTACTTATCCAGAAGCTAAGAGCCCGGCCTTAAAGAGTGGGTGCTGTTTGAATAGGCACTGGGAGAGCAGGGGGTCAGGTCAGCCTGAGGCAAGGGGGAGTGTGCTGTGTACTGAGTCCGGCAAGGGAAATCTTGCTGGAGTGAGGAATCTGTGGGCGGGAGTGGGGTGAGATACGTTAGGTGAGCCAAATGTTGGAGGCTTGGAATGCTAAGCGCAGAATTCGTGCTGGCACCTGAGAAGAACGGGATGCTTGGGTTGGGGGTAGAGGTAGGAACGTGGCAAGGCAGCCAGAGACTGTGAAGTCTGAGTACTTCTGGGTTAGGACGTGCACTGGCCAGGCCTGGGAAGGATGTGTTTGTGCACTTGTGTGCTGTGTTCACATTGTTTCCCGTCCCTACTTGTATTTGGTCAGATGGCCAGACAGACTGAAGGGAAACCCAAGTAGCCACAGGACAAAATAGACTTTGGCAAGTCTAAGTGGTTGGTTGAAGTATCACTGTTGGCTTTTACTTAGCATCATAATTCATAAAAAATAGAAAATTTACCAAAACTCCTATCACCAAATATAGATGTTATTTTATGGGTGTTATAGACTTAATTTACATGCTCCATTGGGACAGGTTTTTAAACAGATCATAAATCATAGTTTCATCTCTTTTCTTGCCTCCTACCCCAAACATCCACTGTTTCATACATATTCTTCCATCCCCAACCCTCTCGCCCCCCTTTTTGGCTGTCTCTTGTTTATTCTTCAGGTCTTAGTTTAGGCATGCTTTCATCAGGAAACCTGTCCTCACTCAGGGTTGTACCTAGCCGTGCTCTCCCGTGACACCTGTACTGTCTGCCCTGGGCCCTCGCTTCTGATACTGCACTGTGATGGTACGCTGGGCCCCTGCTACCTGGGAGCTCAGAGAGCTCGGCCACAGGGCTAATAGCTGTTGAGTCCTCATCTGCCAGGGTGGGCCAGGCCCACCCTGCTTAGGCCCCTCCTGCTTAGTCAGTGGAAAGGTTGGGCTTACTTATCATTGTAATTGAGTTTTTAAAATTTAACATCTCCTAAACACTTTTCTGCTTTTATGCATTCCTAACTATTGTTTATTATGGTAGTATGTTTTTAATGTTTATATTCCTTAAGTACTTCCCTGTTACTGGGCATTTTGGTTGTTTCCATTATTCTTTTTCCTCCATGTCCATACCAGTACCATAAACTTGCTTGTACATACAGCACTTCTTTTTAATACTTCTAAATTAAAAATAATCAAAGAAAACCATACCTAAGCACATATTTTTATCTATTGTATATTTTTTATTTATTAAAACATTTTTAAAAAATGTTTATTTTGAGAGGGGGGAGGTGCAGAGAGAGAGGGAGAGAGAGAAGCCCAAGCTGGCTCCGCACTGTCAACACAGAGCCCGATGAGGGGCTCAGACCCACAAACCTTGAGATCATGACCCAAGCTGAAATCAAGAGTCAGACACTCAATGGACTGAGCCGCCCAGGACTGAGCTACCTAGGTGCCCCAACCACATACTTATTAAAAAAAATTTTTTTTAATGTTTATTTATTTTTGAGAGAGAGAGATAGAGACAGAGAACAAGCGGGGAGGGGCAGAGACAGAGCAGGGCAGAGACAGGGCGGAGACAGAATCCCAAGCAGGCTCCAGGCTCTGAGCTGTCAGCACAGAGCCCAATGAGGGGCTTGAACCCACAAACCGTGAGATCACGACCTGAGCCGAAGTTGGACACGTACCCGACTGAGCCACCCAGGCACCCCATCACATACTTATTTTATAAAAGATGTGTGTGTTCATTTATACATTGTCTAACTTCATGGTGAGTGGCCTGTAAAATAGCATTTGTTTTTGCTCAGATTTCATTTTGAACAAGGAAAATATGCCTCTGTTCCAATTCAAAGTAAATTATAAAATGAGCAACTGTGATTGATGCCCAAATAGGGTAAGAGATGCTGATGGGGTGATGGGGTACTGTTTTAAGTAGGGTATTAAGGGACAGCTTCTCTGAAGAGGTGACATTTGAGCAAGGCCTTGAACAGGGTAAGGAACCATGCAGAGATCTGGGGATAGGGCATTCCAGGCAGAGAGAATACTAAGTGCAAAAGTCCCAAGATAGGAGCCTGCTGGTGTGGTCAGGGAGCAGTGGAACAGCTCTGAGAGCTGTAGGAGGTGAGGTCAGAGGGAGAGGCACAGGCTGGGTCTGATAGGTCCTTGTAGACCATGGTAAGGTCTCTGCCTTTTATTTTATGCATAACGGGATGCTGCCGGAAGGTTTTGATCCAGGTGTGACAGTTTCTGATTTCTCTTTTAAAAAGATCCTGCTGTTGGGGTGCCTGGGTGGCTCAGTCGGTTGAGCGTCCGACTTTGGCTCAGGTCATGATCTTGTGGTCTGTGAGTTCGAGCCCTGCGTCAGCCTCTGTGCTGAGCCCGGAGCCTGCTTTGAATTCTGTGTCTCCCTCTCTCTCCGCCCCTCCCCCGCTCGTACTCTGTCCCTCTCTCTCAAAAATGAATCAACGTTAAAAAAAAAAAGATCCTGCTGTGTAAAAGTTAGACTGCTGCCAGCTGGAGGCCGGTGAGGAGGCCATTGCAGGAATCCCGGTGAGACGTGGTGGCTTGGACGGGTGGGGGTGGTGGAGGTGAAGAGAGTGCTCATGTTTGGGATTTGGTAAAATGCCATGTGCTGAGAGGTGAAGTTTTTACAACTTGTTATAAAACAAGCCTAAGGCAAAACCTCGCATTGAAAATGAATTAATAGTGTTTTAAATGCCTTTCTCTTCAGAGTATCTGGTAGATTTTATATCCTTGAAATTACCGAACTGCTTCAGTTGGGGAAAGGAACCAGTCAAGGTAAGGGCTGGGACTGGGTTGTATTGTTAATCCACTTGCTGATGGAATAAGAAAGATTCCATAGCAGCAGATGTGCAAATTTTCATCTGTAATGGCCATTTATTTAATATAAAAGGTAGGTCTGAAGAATTATGCTTGGATAAATTATATACTGAATTCTGGTGCTTAGTGTGATTGTGTTCAACTTGACCTGTTTAGCATTAACTGTGAAATATGTTGCAGCAATAATAAGGAACGCAATGGGTGCCTTTCTGCTGTTATCAAAATCCATTAACAAGTTTTGCTGTGCTTGACTGCTTTTCAATGTTACGCTTTATGGTTCATACCAAAGCTGTAGATGTAAATGACATCCGTTCCACAACGGTTTCTAAGGCCGTACAAACTGTGATGTTGTATTTGGAGTAAACATCTGTTTACTCCATAGGAATGATAGATGCTAGACAGGTTATGGTTTGCTTTGGT
The DNA here is from genome assembly GCF_028018385.1 of Neofelis nebulosa. Taxonomy (NCBI): domain Eukaryota; kingdom Metazoa; phylum Chordata; class Mammalia; order Carnivora; family Felidae; genus Neofelis; species Neofelis nebulosa. Next base: position 216,244,748 of record NC_080783.1, read on the forward strand.
TCTACTTCTCTACTTTGCATAGGATTTTAGCCAGGTAGAGAAAAGTATTTCACAGTGTTCTTGAGCTTTGTGAAACTACCTTGGTTTATGTGAATGTTCTGCATGGAAGGCCACTATTCTTTATTTTTTATGCTAGTTTAGCCAAGGGCATCCTTTAGTGTAGGAGGTCTTGTGAAAGTGGGCAAAGCACTAAATTGAAGCGGAGTGTCTTTTTTGGTAAAAGTTGGTTTTAGGAGTATGAAATTTAAACTTACGGTATCTGCTGTTTGCAAAATGCAAGATATTAAGTCATGGTGTTGAGTGTTTATTGGTTTTTGTTTGCTTTTCTAGGGTTGGGGTTTGTTTGTTTGTTTGTTTGTTTGTTTTGAATAATCTCTACACCCAACGTGGGGCCTAAACTCAAGACCCCCAAGATCAAGAGTTTTGTGCTTTTGCAACTGAGCCAGCCAGGTGCCCCTAGAGTTGGGGTCTTTAATGATAGAGTTTTAGAATCTTATTTTCCATAGCTACTTAAAGATTTAGAACAAAGATTAGGAGCTTTTTTGGGATCCCTTTATTAATCTGGGGAAAACTGTGGACTTTTCCCAGAAAAAGACATGCACACATTCGTGCAACAAACAGATATATTCAGCATATGTCTATCAAATGGTTACTCTCCTGTCAGGCATGGTTATATTAGATGTTTAGGATACATAATGAAAAAAATCCAACAGTCCCCACACTGTGCCCCTGTGGAGCTTATATTCTAGTAAAGTCAGCAAGCAATAAGCATGATACATAAGAACATTGTGGAGTATATTAGGATATGGTAAGTGCCGTGGAAAAAATAGAATACAGGAAGGGAAGAATAGCCGTGGCTCTGATTTAAATATGGAAGTAAGGATCGGCCTGATAGGATGATATTTGAACAAAAGGTTAAAGATGGCACACCAGTTAGCCATGCAGAGTTCTGGCTTTGGAGCTTTCTGTGGCTCAAATGAGGGGAATGCCAGCACAAAGACCAACAAGAAGAGTGGTGTGTTAGCTTCTGGGAGCTGCTGTAACAGAGTAACACCGGTGGGTGACTTAAAATAATGGAAATCTATTCTCTCCTATAATCCAGAGGCTCTGAGGGAGGAGGGATCTATGCTCCTCCCCTGGCTTCTGATGGCAGCCGGCAGCCCGTGGCAGCCCGTGGCAGCCCGTGGCAGCCCGTGGCAGTCCTCGGCTTTCAGACACATCATCTGTCCTCACACCTCTTCCTGTTTCAACTTCTTCTGCTTGTCATTGGATTTAGTGCCCAACCTAAATCCAGGATGATCTCATTTCAGGATTCTTAATTATATCTACAAAGACTGTTTTTCCCAATAAAGTCACATTCCACAGGAACTGGGGGTTAGGATTTGGACTTACCTTTTTGGGGACCACCATTCATGTGTATTGATTCCTAAGATAGATACAACTGGTAGTATGTACTGGTAAGGGGGTAGGGGCAAGTAGGTCTCTGGTGCCCCTGGGGTCCTCTTAAGGACCTTGCAGAAATTGAACTGGGAAGTCTTTGGAAGGTTTTGAGCAGGGATTTGACAAGTGATTTGCATTTTAAAGGGATGTCTCTGACTGCTGTGTTGACTACAAACTGGGGCCAAAGGATGGGGGTGAGGGCACAGGTGGGAGGCTATTGTAATAAATAATCTACATGAGAAATGATGGTGGCTCAGACCAGGGTGGTAGTAGTGAGGGTGGTGAGTGTTTGGCTTCAGGACATATTGCAAAGGTAGAATAATGGTATTTTCTGATGAATTTTCATGTCGGGTAGGGGTGAAAGCAGTCAAGAATGATTCCAAGGCGGGGTGTCTGGCTGGCTCAGTTGGTAGAGCCTGCGACTCTTGATCTTGGGGTTGTGAGTTCAAGCCCCATGTTGGGCAAAGAGCTTACCTAAAAGAAAAAATAAATAAATATAAAGACTGACCTACTTCAAAAAATTAAAAAAAAAAAAAAAAAAAGAATGATTTCAAGATTTTGGGACTAAGCCAGAAGGATGCGGTTATCAGAAGCTAGTATGGGAAGGGTATGGTTAGAGCAGCCTTTTTGGGGAAGATTAAGAGCTTAGGTTTGGATATTGAGTTTAAGGTAAGTAGTAGATTGCAGAGTGGAAATGCTGAGCAGACAGTTTTAAGACAGTAGAAGAGTCTGGAATTAGGTGAGAAACCTGGATTGTAAATACATAGTTGTAGTTATTGGCAAATGTAATTAAAGCTGGGAAATTGGAAGAGATCACAACAGGAATACGGAGAAAAGGTCCAAGAACTAAACATGGGGCATTAAAAGGTCTGAGAGAAGAACAGTCTACAACAAAAATCACCAAGAAGAGATCAGCATAAAAGGAAAAACCAAGAGAGCATCTTGGAAGCCAAGTAAGAAAAAGGGAGAAAGTGTTACAAAAGTCTGCTAAATCAGGTCATCCGGATGGAAAATTGATCATTGGATTTAGCAATGTTGAGGTCGGAGATGAACGTGACAAGATTAGTTTCAGTGGGTTGGGTCAAAACCTTATTGGAGTGGATTTAAGAATGAAAGAAGAATTTGAGAGAATGAATGTAGCACCTTTTTGGAGGATATTTGCTGTAGGAGAATAGCAAAACAGGGCTGTAGGTAGTTGAAGACCTTTTTTTTTCCAGATAGGAGAAATAATAGTGCAGAAGTAGCTTGCTGCTTCAGAATTTTAATTTCAGGGGATTAGTAGGTCCACTGCATCCCTCTGTGAACCTGCAATTGAGAAATTCTTGGCCTTTAGCTTGTCAGTATCACCATGCGGCAGCATCCTCACTTCCTCCCTCAAGATGGCCCTTTGGTATTAAAGAGTTTGCATGGCCTAGGGATTAGATCACAAAGAATGAGAATTCCTGTTTCCATTCTTTCTTATAAGGAGTAGGCCTTGGTGCAAATTACTTACCTTACATTAAAAAAATTTTATTCTTCACTTAGTCCTTACAGTGGCACTGTTCTACATGCATTTAACCTTTACAGCAATCCTATGTATTTTTTTTACAGTGTTGGGGAAGTGGAGACACAGAAAGACTTGGTAACTTGCTGAAAGTCACCCAGCTGGGAAATGTATAGCCAAGGTTTTTTTTTTTTTTTAAGATTTTATTTTTAGGGGCGCCTGGGTGGCTCAGCGGGTTAAGCATTCCACTCTTGATTTTGGCTCAGGTCATGATATCATGGTTTGTGAGATTGAGCCCCGCATTGGGCTCCATGCTGATGGTGCAGAGCCTGCTTGGGGTTCTCTCTCTCCCTCCCTCTCTGTCCCCCTCCCTCCAATAAATAAATAAACTTAAAAAATTAAAAAAAAAAAAAGATTTTTTTTTTGTAAGCAGTCTCTATACCCAGCATGGTCTCAACCTCACCACCCTGAAATCAAGAGTCACATGCTTCTCCTACCTAGCTAGTCAGGTGCCTCCAGATCCAAGTTTTGAACCCAGACAGTGTGACTCCAGAGTCTGTGCTCCTAACCATTGTACTATGCTTCCTCTCATAGTTCTTTTTTTTTTTAATTTTTTTTTTCAACGTTTTTTATTTATTTTTTTGGGACAGAGAGAGACCGAGCATGAATGGGGGAGGGGCAGAGAGAGAGGGAGACACAGAATCGGAAACAGGCTCCGGGCTCCGAGCCATCAGCCCAGAGCCCGACGCGGGGCTCGAACTCACGGACCGCGAGATCGTGACCTGGCTGAAGTCGGACGCTTAACCGACTGCGCCACCCAGGCGCCCCCTCTCATAGTTCTTTAGTTGTGGTTGCTGATAAAGTGTGTTGAGTGTAGGGTGAGGCAGGTGGGATGGAGGTGGTAGGCGTCGAAGGACAAATGATGCTTTTGGGAAGTCTTCGAGATTTTCATCTGAAAGATTTTGTAAAAGAGGCAACGTCCTCATAGATTTGTCCCGGCTCACATGAGTACTGTAAGATTCTTTTCATTTTTTTAAAGATTCATTTATTTATTTAAGTAATCGCTACACACAACATGGAGCTCAAACTCAAAACCCCAAGATCATGAGTCGACACCTCTGACTGAGCCAGCCATATGCCCCTGAATATTGTAAGATTATAATAGCTTTTATTATAGGGCTTGAAAATAGCTGCTTTTCTTACAGCAGATTGGCGAGCATCCTTTTCCATTGTATACTGGCTGTTGGCTGGCACAGAGATCTGCACTGTTTCCAGCGGGTGAAATTGCTCCCTCTCCACCTGTACTTTACTTTCTGGTTCCTTTGACAGTAAGGCTTGATATGTCGGTGTACCCTGGATGGCATTGTTGTGCTGCATCAGATGGCCTAAATTACTGGCTCTCTTTGGTGTAGAGTGGTGGTTCAAGTACGCCTTTGGGGCCCTGGAGTTAAAATGGGTGATTCTGAGTCAGTGTGGCTTGAGCATGTCACTAAGGATTTCTTGATCCAGTTGGATAGTGCAGATTCTGTTTGCTTCGGTACAGCTTAGGCATGTTCTTCTCTCTGTAATCTCTCCCCAGGAATCGACTAGCCAGGGCCAAAGAGGAGCGAAGTAATACACACGAGGGTACTGGAGCCCAGAAGGATAGATGATCATTTACCCCAAGGTGGAAGTCAAATTGGTGATTGAGCTGACATTAGAACCCAATTTGCTTATAATGTTCAGGTTAATGCTTTAAAAAATGAATGGGTTACTTTGAAAAAAAAAAGTATTTTTGAGAGAGAGAGAGAGAGAGAGAGAGAGAGAGAGCGCATGTGCGAGCACAAGCAGGGGAGGGGCAGAGAGAGAGAGGGAGACACAGAATCTGAAGCAGGCTCCAGGCTCTGAGTTGTCAGCGCAGGGCCCAACATGGGGCTCGGACCCACAAACTAACTGTGAGGTCATGACCTGAGCCGAAGTCGGATGCTTAACCAACTGAACCACCTAGGCACCCCAAAGGGGTTATTTTAAAAAATACAAGCACTGCCATGTAGTTACCTAATTTTCATCCTTATAACAAATGCATAATGCTCCAAATGTTTTATTTTTATTATTATGAGTAGCACTATATAGATTTTTTTTCATTCAGTAAATATTGAGTGTCAACTTTCTGAGGATTTGGTAACGAATCAGTAGGAAAAAATGTCTGTTCTCCTGGAACTTATAACAGATTGGTGTCTTCTCATATTTACAATTATTAGTGTAGAGTATGAGTGAGTTCTTGTTTGTTACAGATAAAATTGTTCAATGACTGTATTTCTGAACAAGATTTTAAAAAACTGTATGTAAAAGTGAAGTCTTCTAGTGGTACCTGGGTGGTTCAGTCAGTTAAGCTTCCGACTCTTGATTTTGGCTCAGGTCATGTTCTCGTGGTCTTGAGATCAGCCCTGCGTTGGGCTCTTTGCGGTGTGGAGCCTGCTTAGGATTCTCTCTCTCTTCCTCTGTCCCTCCCCCGCTTACATGTTTTCTCTCTCTCTCTCTCACTCACTCAAAAAAAAAAAAAAAAAATGAAGTCTTCTAAAGTATTTATTTTCTTTGATTAAAATGTATAGTGTTTGCCCCCTTATACACAAGTGCTATTAAAAATTAAAATAAATAGGGACCTCTAAAAGAAGTATTTTAAGTATCATCAATTCTTGATAATTAAAGAACTTGGTTAATTGGTTTTTTTCACTAATTAGATAAAATGTATAAACAGGTGTTGTGATTTTTGGCATGGCTGAGAAATTCTTCAATTTTTTGAGACTTAACAGATAAGATCTATAGTAAAGTCAAATTTCAGGTTGCAGAGTTGACTAGTAATTTCTCATGCCTTGCTTTGTGTGAGTCTCCCATCATCCTGCTTTCATTTCTGGAAATTTGGTAGGAATTTGAGTGTATGGCATTAGATGTGAATCAGTTCACTCTAAGAGGCCCGGTTTGAACTTTGAGTCAGTGAAGTGTGCCTGTGTTTAGTAATACAGACAGGCTCCTTTAAAAGAGTTATAACCAAATCTCAGATTGAAAGAAAGTAGATGGTCTGTTCTAAGCACGCATTAAGAAACTGCTTTCTGTAGCTGACTACAGCAGAAAGACTGTTAAGACAAGTCTGTGCAGGGTGATCCCTATGAGAATTATTTTGATACCTTAATAGTACACTCATTAGGTAAATTTTATATAATGACTGATACTTGAGGTGAATCACTTCTTAGCTGTTTGTTTAGTATGTTGACTATAACTACTTAAAAAAATTGTTTTTTGATGTTTGTTTATTTTTAAGAGAGACAGAGCATGAGCCGGGGGGCAGGGGGGAGAGACAGAAAGAGAGGGAGACACCGAATCTGAAGCAGGCTCCAGGCTCTGAGCTGTCAGCACAGAGCCCGACGTGGGGCCTGACCCCACAAGCCATGAATGAGATCATGACCTGAGCTGAAGTTGGGTGCTTGTCCGACTGAGCCACCCGGGCACCCCTGACTATAACTACTTTACCCATTCTTCAAGAGAGGTGGTATTATTACTGATTTCCAGGGAGAGGAAATGGAGATTCAGAGAGGACTTGCTTCTAACAGTATCAGATTTGGGGTCCAAACAAAGATCTTGGGGCTTGCTAGTTGAAGCTTTTTCTGCCATTCCATGTACCTTTTCTTAAAATTATGGCATATTTTGTACTAGAATGACCTGTCTGAAACAGTATTTTTCTTTAATTTCATTTAGAAAATAAAATATTCATTCTCTTCTGTTTTTCCATTTTATTGACACTTTCCTTCAGGAAGTTCTAAAAACTGAACGTAAGATACTTTTCCTCCTCTCTCCTCTCCTCTTTCTCCCCTGACCTCCACCACTGCAAGGATATATACTGCCACCCTCCTCCCCCCTTCTCCTCCTGCATTCTCCCTCCTCCCCACTTTCCTCCCGTTCCTTTTCTTCTTCTTTTTTTCCCCTCTTCCCTTTCACAACTAGTTCCATTCTAAAACTTTTTTTAATGTTTATTTTTATTTTTGAGAGAGAGAAAACGAGTGGGGCAGGGGCAGGGGCAGGGAGAGGGGGGGACAGAGGATCAGAAGCGGGCTCTGCACTGCAGTGACACAGGGCTCAAACTCACAAACTGTGAGATCATGATCTGAGCCGAAGTCAGACGCTCAACCGACTGAGCCACCCAGGTGCCCCATTATTAAATTTTAATAGTATAAAATGTAAGAAAAAAAATATTCATTGACACTGGATAATATGTTTTTTTCTAGGAGGGCAAAGAGAAAATCTGGATTTCTCAGAGAAGCCAATGCCTTCCAGAAATTGAAACAGCCATATAACTTACTGTTTTAAGTAGGTTGCAGTGTAAATGTTAGCAGATAAAATATTGATAACTTTCTTGCTCTAGTTAGAATTCCTTCAGAGGTTCAAGTGCTTATTGGCTTCACTCAGAATGAGTAGTTCTAATTTTTGACTTTGATGTTATTTTAACATTCAGTAAGAGAGAACGTGTTTAAGTGGAAGGTCAAATATTGATGGTGTGTAGAAAGGGGAAAGGAAAACTTATCTTTAAATTTGTTAAATTGTTCATTATCTACTTAAAATGATACCGTCTTAGGGGAAGAAAGTATCTGATAACTTCGATGAAGTAAAAAATTTAGAAAGTTACTAAGCACTTAAAGTGGATTCATTTTAGGAAATTTACATAAGAAAAGGTTTGTGAAAATAGGATATATTATTGTATTTTGGATGATAAGCAGATATTAAGAACTTTGGGATTATTATAGTTTGTATGAAACCTATCAATTTGATGTTTACTTAAATCGTATGTTGAAATTATTAACTGCATTTTCAACTAAAAGATTTCTTAAACAGAAGTGTAGCTTTGGTTTGAGAAGCAGTGTGACTGGTGGTCACAACTTTGAAGCCAGACGCCTGGGTTCAAATCTCCACTCTGCCAGTAGTAGTTTTAATATTACTGAGGAAGTTGCTTCACTTCTCTGGACCTAGGTTTCCTCATCTATAAAATAGGGACAATAATAGTACCTACCTTGTGGGATTGCTGTGAGAATTAGGTGAATTAATATGTACAGAGTGTAAGTAAGTGATGAGAGAGGTCAGATGTTCCAATGCTTATCGAACACCTTCCACGAATATTTGAGGCTAGGTGCTAGGAAACACAGATGTTGGGAAGATTGAAAAAGATTTAGGGAGAAGAGGTGAACGTTATGAGGGGAGGTATGGGAATTAGAGAGTTCAGATGATTGAATTCTCTGCTAGAACAATGGAGCGATTCTGAGGAAGAGCAGATGAGCGTTGTACCATTCAAGAGTTAAAAATACATGGCAACACCGGCACAGTTCTGTGATTATCTCCTTGAGACACCCTCCTTTACATATTGGAACACATGTTCTCCTTTACATAATGGAATAATAATTCTGGCTTGATTCTTATTTTATTTAAGTTTATTTGAGAGAGAGCGCTCGGGCGGGGAGAGGCAAAGAGAGAGGGAGAGAAAGAATTCTAAGCCGGCTCCTCACTGCCAGCATGGGGCCCGATATGGGGCTCGATCTCATGCACTGTGAGATAGTGACCTGAGCTGAAAGCGAGAATCACACACTCAACTGACTGACCCACCCGGGAGCCCTCTGATTCTTTTTTTTTTTTAATGTCATTTGAAGTAAGTTAGGTTGGGTATAGTTTTTAAATAGTTTACTAAAATGAGGGGAGAAATAGGAAACTCCAGAGGCAGCGAGAATAAATCAGAGGGAGGAGAAATGAAACCTGAAAGATGATGACTGGAAGAAAAGGGGATCAAAGGAGGAAAGGTTCTGTTGAGGCTGGAGGACAAATGTATCCAAGTGTTCAGGCTTGCTGGGGGCCGTGGTCAGAGGGTGGAGTGTGTGTGTGTGTGTGTGTGTGTGTGTGTGTGTGTGTGTGTGTGTGCATGCGTGCATATTGTTGTTTGATATATTCCTTGTTGTGGAAGGGTGGTTGTGGAAGTCGATGGTTTCGAGGGAGGGAAGGTAGAGGTCATTGGAGATGCGGTACCTAGAAACCAGACAGCTCACAGTTAGATGGGTATCCTTTTGTTGCCATCACCCTGACTACGCTAGGACCTGGTGAGAAGGGAGAAGAGCAGATGTTAAAGACTTCTGTAAACGGAGGGGAAGGACCACCCAGAGATCACTCTTGTAACAAACACTCTGTGGCATTTCTTCTGTGCAATTCCTCTTTCATTATCTTTGAATATCATTGATGGCATATGTGTATACTATTTTGTAACTTGCTTTTTATTTTAATTTTTTAAAGTTTATTTTGAGAGCGAGCACGAGCAGGGGAGGAGCAGAGAGAGGGGGGGGGGGGGGAGAGAGAATCAGAAGCCAGCTCTGCACATGTCCGCGTGGAGCCTGATGTGAGGCTCTGTCTCACAAACTGCAAGACCGTGACCAGAGCTGAAATCACCAGCTGAGCCACTCAGGCGCCCCCTTAACTTGCTTTAAACATAAGTTTTACATTTTCCTTGTGACATCAAACGGTAATAGTTCATTGTGTAAAAGTCAGAAAATGGGGTTAAAAAGAAGAAACTAGAACCGCTAATGTTAGCTCTTTGTGCTACACTCTCCCGGAGTTTTCCCCTACATAGTCAGTATAAATATATTTTGAAAATGGTATCACATTATATACCTATACTTGTATGTGTGTGTGTGTATGTGTATATATACATACATATTTGTGTGTGTGTGTGTGTGTGTGTGTGTATGTATTTCAAGTAATCTTTGCACCCAATGTGGGGCTCAAACTCACAACCCCAAGATCAAGGGTCGGATGCTCCATCAACAGTGAGCCAGGCTCCCTCACATTAGGTATATTTTTGTAATTACTGCATATTCAATAAAGTATGAGTATTTTCATGTCATTCAATGTCAGTAAATATACTGTCAGGGTTACTTTTAATAACTGTAGTGTTCTAAGAATCTGCTATAATTTACTGACTGAATCCAATTGTTATTAAGCATTTCTAACATCTGTTTTGCTCACCTAATTGTGTATTGGGTCTTTAAATTGATATGGTTCATAATGGTTGCGTAGTGTTTTGGTGTATGAAGGCGCTGAGAGTTGACAGTAGTGAAGGGTGGTTTTTAGCCATGGACCTGATTGACACATAATTTATGGAGGCCAGTTCAACCCTGTAGTTATGGCCATACACATTAACATTATATTTGTAATATGAACTCTTCAGGGATTTTGGAGGTGTTTTTGTTTTTGTTTTTTTTCTGGTAGAGGAAATTAAGCATATCAGCCTGGTTCTCTGTGTCATTTCCTGGACCAGAAGATTTATATTGAAGATGCTGGATGCTTAACAGTTTGGAATTCATTTTGCCATGTTTACAGCAACATATTCTCATTTGCCTTCCTTCAGTGAAAAAGGGTAAATAATCACTGACTTTTTTTCCTTAATTAAGCATTAAAAGCCAAATTGGGCATTTACATGTTAGGAAAATCATGAGAATGACATAAATTGCCTTGCATTTTCTTGTGTGATGTCCTTGGGAACAGTACATGTGTTTTGCAGAATGCTTTGATTGAAAATATTTACACAGAAAATGAGCTTGCAGTATGAACACATTGAAATAACTAATTTATCACCCCTAAAATACATCTCAGTGACTACAGTATCCAAGGAGTCCTAAAAGCTGATTCTAAAGATAGGCTTGGATTGGAGAGACTGACTGCTGAGTTTTCACATTACTTCTTCAGAGCACTTTTCTGAAATGAGTTTTTTACTTATTTGTTAACTTGTTCATTGTTTGTACATGACTTCATATTCACCAGTATATCCCCAGTCCCAGTTAATGAAAATTGTTAAATGAGTGAATTGTATTAGATCAGTTCTCAATCCATTTAAATTACTAAAGAATTGACCTCTTTAGGAGAGTAATTTTCCAGATACACATGAGTAAATTGAAGCCAAGAGAGTTTATCTGGGGTGTTCTGGTGATGTAGAAGGATAATCTGGGAGTCCTCCTTCTCCCTAAATAGTATTCTTCCCTCTGAATCACCTAGGTAACAGCCACAACTCTGCCATTTTGACCATTTCAACCATTCCATGTTTTTCTTGATTCTTTTCTTGATCCCGAAATTGTAGTTCTTATTTTGGTGCTACTTTGATGTATCTAGGACAGCACTGTGCAATAGAAATTATAATGTGAGCTTTAACTATGAGCCATATATATAATCTTACATTTTCTAGTAGCCTTATTAAAAAAAAGATAGAAGGGGTGAAATTAATTTAAATATTTTTTTAATTAAAAAAATTTTGTTAATGTTTATTATTTTTGAGAGAGAGACACACACAGAAAGCAGGCAGGGGAGGGGCAGAGAGAGAGGGAGACACAGAATCCGAAGCAGGCCCCAGGCTCTGAGCTGTCAGCGCAGAGCCTGATGCGGGGCTCGAACTCACAGACTGCGATATCATGACCTGAGCTGATGTCGGCCACTTAACCGACTGAGCCACCCAGGTGCCCCTAATTTAAATATTTTTAATGTTTTTTAAAAAAGTTTATATTGGGAGAGAGAGCACACAAGCAGCAGGGGTGGGGCAGAGAGAGAGGGAGAGAGAATCCCAAACAGGCTCTGTGCTGGCAGTAAAGACCCCAACTCAGGGCTTGATTCCATGAACTGTGAGATCATGACCTGAGCTGAAATCAAGAGTTGGATGTTTAACTGACTGAGCCACCCAGGCACCCGAAAAGGGGTGAAATTAATTTTAACAATTACATTTTATTTAACCCGTTATGTCTGGAACATTATTTTAGCATGTAAATAATATAAAGATTACTAGTGAGTTTTTTTACATTGTTTTTCATACTAAGTATTTAAAAGCCAGTGTGCTGGATTTTACATTTATGTCTCAGTTTGGATTAGCACACTGCAAATGCCTAGTGTGGCTAGTGTTTACCATATTGGACAATGCAGATCTAAGGAATCATTTAGAAACAAAACTGAGAACCAAAATGCTAATAATATAGGTAATGGCAAAGATATCCATTTCATAGCCTTGGTATAGATAGGTTCATATAATAATAAATAATACTTTTTTGCTGCAGGCCGAATTTATACATTGAATTGGTATTGTTTAACCAAGATAATAAAAACATATTATTATAGGTGTTTTAGAAATCCAGGAACTCTGAAGCTTGGTCACATCTAGTCCCTCCTTTTTATTTGTTCATTCATTCATTTATTTATTAATTACAAAAAAAAATTAATGTTTATTTATTTTTGAGAGACAGAGAGAGTCAGAGCATGAGTGGGGAGGGGCAGCGAGAGAGGGAGACACAGAATCCAAAGCAGGCTCCAGGCTCTGAGCTGTCAGCACAGAGCCTGATGCGGGGCTCAAACTCACAGACCGCGAGATCATGACCTGAGCTGAAGTCAGACGCTTGACCAACTGAGACCCCCTCCTTTTTAAATATAAGAAAAAAGTGATGGAGAATATCTAATTATATCTGTAATATTTAATTAATTGCATGAGGGGGAAAGAGATCTGAAGCATCCAGCCCAGTATTAACATTGTTAGATCTGGGTGGTAAGTACATGGTGTTCCTTATGTTTTCTAATACTTGTCTATGTGTTTTAAATGTTTCATGAGAAAATTTAAAGATGTGAAAAACTTGATTCATAAAGGTAAAATGTGAACGAGACATGGTGATGTGTTATAAATTCTGGAAGTGATGCTTTGCTGGTACTTTTTCATAGTGATGGTATCGTTTCTTTTTCCTCCAGTTAATAGTGAGTTGCAGAAAAATGGCAACTTCCGTTCAGCAACTGCTTTCTGTGGATGAGATTTGTTATGAAAGACATGCCATCTGGATATGATTTAATGTAATTTCATATTAGAGCTATAGCATTTCAAAGAATGGAATATTTCTTAGACATCTCTGTTTAAACAGATGTTTGACTTGAAGATCTTTAAACTGAGATGTCAAGTAATACTGACATTTTTGAAGTTTAACAATTTTTTAAACTTCTTTTGGCAATTCAGAATAAAAATAAATAAAAATTCTTTTTTATTTATTTGATATTATATTAAAGATATAGGTCAGATACTCACTTTTTCAGTATAAATAGGACTTAGTAGGAATCTCAAGTGTATTTTGTAAAATTTTATTTGTAATGATGCTTCAAGAGGATAAGGTAAAACAGAGTATCGTATATCAGGAACAAAATATTTGAAGTAACAGTTGGTTTCAGCCCAATGTAGAAATAGGTTATAAGTGAAAAAAAAATAAATATACCATATACACCAGAGATAGAAAAGGGAGAGGAAGTTACAGTTGACAATTAGGAATTGTATATATTTAAGCTGTATAGTGGATGATTTGATACACATATACATTGTGAAATAATCACATTGAAACTAATAATTAACATATTCATCACCTCAGACAGTTAACCACATTTTTTTGTTGTTTTCTGGCAAGAACACGTAGGATCTTAACCTTCTTAGCAAATTTCAAATATACCATAAAGCATTGTTAACTTGGTAACATTGTTGTACATTCCTAGAAATACTTTTTTCATTCAATAAATGTTTGTTACTGAGTGTGTATTTTAATATAAAATAGTTGAAGCCTCTACCTTCATGGAATTTATAGAGGTGACAGCTGTTTGCATTTTGGTGTCTTTTCTTCCAATCTCTTTTTCTAGTCTTATGTATCAGAAAATTGGGGTCATGTTCTTATACATACAGTTTTGTATCTTTTCCTAAAACAGCATTTGCAACATCAATAATTTCTCACGGTATTAAAATCTTTGAAAACCTCATGTTAAAAGAGCTTCCTACTGTGATCTTTTTTCTTAGTATAAAAGTATATATTGCTAATTATAAACTTTATATGAATAGAACTGCATAATTTAGCAAACAAAAGTTTCTAATAGATGTGAATTCCAAAACGATGGATGTTAGTATGTTGGCATATCTGTATATCTAACTTTTAAAAAAATGTTTTTTTTATTTTGTGAGGGAGAGGGTAAGCACGAGTGGGGAGGGACAGAAAGAGGGGGAGAGAGAATCCCAAGCAGGCTCCATGCTGGCAGCATAAATCCCAACACAGGGCTTGAAATGTGAGATCGTGAGCTGAGCTGAAATCAAGAGTCGGACGCTTAACTGACTGAACCAGCCAGGTGCCTCTGTTTCTTTTTCTATAAAAACATATATCGTATGCCTTTGCTGTCCTTTTAAATTTACAGAAACAGCGTCGTACTCTACATTCTGTACTGTAATTTACTTTTTTGTACTTAACTACAAATTCTGAGCTTTTTTCCGTATTGGTACACACATAGCCTATCTGTTTTTGGTAACTATATTCCATAGTATGGCACATTAATGTCATAATTTAGCTAGTTCGCTCTTGGTGGGTGTTGAAGGCTTTGTCTGGGTTTTGCTGTTGTGAACAGTGGTGCAGTTAGCATCCTTGGCGATGTTTTTACATAAGCCTGTGGGTATTTTTGTAGGGTAAATTCCTAAAAGAATTACTGAATCAAAAATTAGATGCATTTTGAATTTTAATAGAAATTGCTAAATTAGCCTCCAAAAAGATCGTGCCAGTTGACATTCCTGTGGGCAGCGTATCAGCCATAGCTTTTTAAAACGCGGCGTTTACGGAGTGCTTGCAGTGTCCGTAGTACTCTTCGGCGTCGGTGTGGTCCTTCTCACGTTCTTGAGGTGCTGGTAGTCCGCGGAGGAGAAGACTGAGGACACGGCTAGTAAGCAGAAGGACTGCAAGGAAACCGAGGCCATCTGCTTTCCAGGCCTGTGCTCTTAATCATTAGGTGACATTTCCTCTTAGATCTGCATCTGACCAAAAGTTCTCTTGCGTTTTGTGTCCGTGAGAAAGTCAAGTCCTAATTATTTGTAGTCTGTGGGGGCATGAGCCCTTCTGGTCGACTGTCTTTGAACAAAACTAAGTACCCACTCTGTGTCAGGTGCCGTACCTTGCAACAACATCTTGCTTAGTCTTCACGGGAATGTTCTGAGGTAAGAGTGTTCATCTAGCTGGCCCATAAATGCCTTTTATTTTCTTTGGTAGAAAACTCTATTGCACCGTCCCATACGGTAGCCGTTAGCCTCCTGTAGCTACTTAAATTTAAGTTAATTAAAATTAAATAAAAAATTTGGTTCTTCTCTCGCACTAGCCACATTTCGAATGTTCGGTAGCCACACGTGACCGGTAGCTGCTGTGTTGGATGGTGCAGATAGAGAATATTTCTGTCATTGCTGAAAGTTCCATTGGACGGCACCGGTCTAGAACCCTGACTTAGGAGTTGAGAAAAAAGGACATGGAAATGATAATGAAAGTATTGTGAGTAAATGGTATTTTTATTTTCTTCTGGAAGAGATACCGTGTCTTACACTTCTTTACTAGAAATAATTTTTTGCCATGGTCAGGATTAGAGTGCAGAAGTGCTCCTCTTGAAGTATATTATGTAAATAGATTTTCCTTTGGTTATTTCTATCTTTAAATTATGGCTAGAAATCAGAATTCTAGAAACATGTTCTGTTTATTCCTCAGACTAACCAACTGCATATAACATTTGGGAGAAAGTCATGCTAACTAAGTGAAGAAAAGGCATCATTCGACTGGGTGCCTCTGTGAGGTTGTGCCTCACTCCAGACTAGGTCTGTGACAGTTCCAGCTTGCCCTTCTCTATCCCGTTTGCCCATTCTTTTGCCATCACTTTTATTTGAACTGTTCGTTAGGCCTTGTAGAGTCTTTCTTTGTTTTCTTTTTTTTTTTAAGTTTATTGGTTTTGCATGAGAGAGAGAGAGAGGGAGGGAGGGAGAGAGAAGGGGGGAGAGAGAGAGAGAGAGGCAATGAATGAGCAGGGGAGCTGGATGCTTAACCAACTGAGCCACCCAGGCGCCCCAACCCCTAAATTTAATTTATAAACCTTGTTAGTCTGTTCATGTTATCCAGTACATTCTACATAAGAATATAAGAAAAATGACTTTCAAGATAGACTTTGATGTATGTTGATTAATGCAAGTTGGACAGACTTAATTCCCTTTAAACATCCAGTTCCATTTGTAAATATAACTAACATTACATTGCATTAAAAATTTGAATAAACAAATGCCTGACTGGGTAAGCTAACAACCTTTTGAAACAAAACCTTTTCCAAGTACTCATAGGACTTGTGTAAATATAATTACACTTAAAAAGACAGTGAATTTCCCCTCACCCAAACATGTCTTTCCTTGTTTTCCTGTTTCCGTAAATGCTTCTCAAGTTGTCTAAGCCAGAAGCCCTGCAGAGTGTGGACTCCCTCTTTCCCCCCACTTTCTGTGTCCAAGTGTTGTTTCTTTTTCCTCTTTCTTCCTGGTCTGATTACCCTAGTTCAGGTCACTGTCTCTCTCCTAAATTACAACTTTGAAGCCTGCTCAGAGTCTGTGTCTTTGTAATGCGTTCCTCACTATAGTTCTTGTGATCTTTTGTTTTATAGCAGCCTTATTGAGATATAATTCATATACCATACCGTTCACCAATTTAAAATGTACAGTTTAGTTATTTTTAGTATGTTCACAGAGTTAGTTGTGCAGCCATCACCATAACCAGTTTTAAAACATTTAATCACCTCCGGAAGAAATCCTGTACTCATTAGCAGTCACTCCCCATTTCCTTCCCACCCATCCCCCAGCTGTAAGCAACCACTAATCTGCTTTCTGTATGTATGGATTTGCCTATTCTGGACATTTCACATAAATGGAATCATACACTCTTTTATGACTGGCTGCTTTAACTTAGCATGTTTTCAAGGCTCATCCTTGTTACAGTTTATGTACATCAGTACCTTATTCCTTTTTTATTGCCAAATAGTTGTCCATTGTATGGATATACTACACTTTATCGATGCTTTCATTAGTTAATGGACGTTTGGATTGGTCTCACTTTTTGGCTATTAAAAAGCTGTTGCAGGGGCTCCTGGGTGGCGCAGTCGGTTAAGCGTCCGACTTCAGCCAGGTCACGATCTCGCGGTCCGTGAGTTCGAGCCCCGCGTCAGGCTCTGGGCTGATGGCTCGGAGCCTGGAGCCTGTTTCCGATTCTGTGTCTCCCTCTCTCTCTGCCCCTCCCCCGTTCATGCTCTGTCTCTCTCTGTCCCAAAAATAAATAAAAAACGTTGAAAAAAAAATTAAAAAAAAAAGCTGTTGCAAACATTGATGTCCAAATTTTTGTGTGGACATGCCTTTTCGTTTCTCTTGGGTATATACCTAACAGTGAAACTGTTGGGTCACATGGTGCCTCAGTGTTTAACATTCTGGGGAACTGCCAAGACAGTTTCCCAGAGTGTCTATACCATGTGACAATCCCACCAGCAATGTACAAAGGCTCCAGTTTCTCCACATCCTCCATAACACTTGTTACTATTTCTGCCTTTATGGTTTATAGCCGTTCTGGAGGGTATGAAGTGATCTTACTGTAGTTTGGATTTTCACTTCCCTAGTGACTAATGAGTATCTTTTCTTGTACTTATTGGTCCTTTGCTGTCTTCTTTGGAGCCTTTTGATCTTTTAAAACTACAAATCTAATTGTATTGGTTGTGTTTCCCTTCTTTGCCAGCTCAACTCTTACTTTCTTTTTTGGGCTTCAGCTTAGATGCAGTTTTCTTCAGGAAGCCTTTCCTGATCCCCATTATTAGCAATCAACCCACTATGTTGTTTATCTACACTTCCTTTCCCAGTCAAGACAGTTCACTTAGTGACAGGGATTGTGCCTGGCACATTGTTGGCTGAAGAACTGAATATATGGATACATGTAGCCTTTTTTTTTTTTTTTAACATTTGAAGTTTTTTTAATGTTTATTTTTTGAGAGAGAGAGAGAGAGAGAGGGAATGAATGAATGAACAGGGGAGGGGCAGAGAGAGGGAGACACAGAATCTGAGGCAGGCTCCAGGCTCTGAGGTGTCAGCACAGAGCCCGACGTGGGGCTCGAACTCATCAGCCTTGAGATCGTGACCTGAACTGAAGTCGGATGCTTAGCCGATTGAGCCACCCAGGCACCCTGTTTTTTTAATTATTGTTTAAATTCTGTCTTGGAATTTTAATTGGACCCAAGGCAGTATTGCATGATTTTTGTGCATGCTTTGTTTTCCTGCATGTTTTTACAGATAACACTTGGGTAGGATCATATAGAGAGTGGTGCATGGCTCTTGCTCTGCATAGACAGAGGCCAGGCAAAGCCTGTGCTGACTGTGCTATATGGCTGCTCTCTGTCTGCCCTGGGGGTGCTCTTTGACTTGGAAGAGGCAGAGCCAAGATAAGGGAAAGGGAGGCTGGAGAATGGGAACCACGGAGTAGATTAGAAGCCTGGGGCTCTGAGTAACAGTCCCCTAGGACAGGCATACTGCAGCAGGTAGCAGAGGTCCAACCTTTAGGTAGCTTTTTGCATGGGAATAAATATATTCGGTCAGCTGGTGTCCTAGTTCTACCTTTAGTTCTCGAATTATAGGCCAGATGTTTATTTTTAATAATACTACATGGAAAATCTGGTCATGGGGATAGATCTCTTTCCTTTGAGTTAGTTTTCTAAGAAGAACTCCTGATTTCTGAACTAAAAAAGTAGATTACCCCTTATGCTTTTACAGGGTTGTTTAAAACAGCGCAGAACCTGGATTTATTTCTGTGATTGTGACTTTACCGGGATGACTTTACTGATCGTTCTCTGTCAGAATATCTAGAAATAGTCTCCCGCTTTTGTGCTCCATAGCTACTATAATTTACAGACGGGAAATTTCTGAGTTGATGTTTCCTCTTGTCAGCATTCTAACCCCAACTTCCTTGGCTCCTCCGTGCCTAGATTTTTGTTGTTTGCAGGGCCCTGATAATGTTTTCAGTTTTCTTCCTTGCCCAAGGGTGTAAAATACCGATGGAAGGCAAAATATCCATGGTCCATCATGTTCAGATATTTTAAACTCCCCGTCTTCATTTATATGGCTCACCTTCTCCATAAGCCACGGCACTCTTTACCTTACAGGGAAGCAAAAAAGGAGCTGACCTTAAGGCAGAAACATCTGTGTTTGGAAGAGAAGTTTTGGGAAAATGAGGAGGGTGTTTTAAACAGTAGTCATCCTGAAGCATTTAGTGCACTGTCAAAAGAAAGTTTTCTTGAGGCTTCATCCAGAAGCACCAAAGCTGAGGCCTAAAGAAGTGATGGTTCCTGGCCTCTGTGAATAGAGTAGATGTTGCTTGACCTTAGCTGACAGGCTTTGTCTGTCTTCAAACAAGATAAGCACTGCCCATTCTAGGAACCAAACAAAACTTTTTAAAGAGCTGATTTGATGGGAGTTACGATTATTTTCACAGATTTGTTTGTATGTTTCTAAGATATTAAGTAAATGGATACAAGTCCTTTTGCTAAACAGACAGTGTTCTATCCAGAAAGCTGGTTTAGAATTCATTCAGTTATCAAATACTTGAGTACCTGTTCTGTGCACTGTATTCTGACCAGAATCTGTAGGAGACTCAGAGATGAGTCACACATTGGCCCTGCTCCTGTGGAGCTTGTCCTTCAGTAAGACGATGATGCACACATGTAATGTAAATACAGCTATTTGTAAATACGAGGTCAAGGGCTGTCACATTCAGAGGGGGGAAGGAATGACATTCGTGGAGGGGAAGGGGATTAGACAAGGTTGCATATGGAGAAGGAAGCATTTGATCTGAATATGGAAGTAAGGTTGTTTGGTGGGGAGATGAGGTGTTTTGTTTTGTTTTGTTTTGTTTTGTTGTTTGGAAGGTTTTGTAGTATGGGAGTGACAGAATTGGAGTCATGCTTTAGGAAAACTGTTTCTAGGATGTTTTCAAAGATAGAGAGTGGAGACTGGGTGGATACGTAAGGGGAAGCTTCCCTTTCTAAGTGGTGGTGGAGATGGACAGCTATGATAGATACATGACTTGTGGAACCAGCTGGGTTTGACAGTTGTTGAAGCAGGTCATAGTCTTAAATAGAAGTTTCTAGGCGTCGGTCATTAGGAGTATGGCAATAGCATTGACGATTTGGGAACATGAGAAGAGAAACTGGTTTGAGAAGAGGCTAATAAATACAACTTCTCATTGAGAAATCTGGGTGATTTTTGTCATTAGGCAGATGGAAATACTTAATTAGACCTGGGAAGAAGTCAGGGTTGAAGGTAGAGATATTCAGAATGGGGATAGTTGAAGCCTTGAGATGGAATGACATTGTCAGAGCGTTTAGTATCAAATGTGTCTTTACCATGAATGTCACATTGCAGAACCCCCAGATCCTCCAGTTTTAGGACAGGCACGCTCCAGAAGAGAGGGTGTTGTTGAAAGAATTCAAACTCTTCCTTTGTTTGAGTTTTTATTTCTCTTTGGGGTTCTTTCGGTTTGATTCTCATTGCGGTTGGACAGTAAAGCAGCGTGGTTTTGAGCACGGGGACAGAGACACAGGGCACAAGTCCATCTTGCACCGACCCACACGTGTCCTCGTTAGAGGTATATGACTTCTTTGTGCTTCAGTTTCCTCCTCTATAGAATGGGGATGGTAATACCTACCTTTTATAGAGTTGTTTATGAATTATTCCATAACTTGGCTTGGAGCTTGAAACCTAGCTCCATAGATGGTGGCTACTGGCAATAGCGGATTACTGCGGGCCTCACTGCTTCTGATCTTGAGAGGTACGCTACTTCTCTTTTTAAATCTGAATTTGTACAGAATCCTTTTCTGTTTGTTTTTTGTTTTCACTCAGCATAACGGACACCAGCTAAATTTTCACAAAAAATTTTCCTTAGTATTAATAGAGAGTAAAAGGGAATAATTGTTGGAAATACAGACAAAAAGCAAAACAAAACCCAAACAAACATAGAAACAGTTGAGCTTTTATCATCACAGGCCTATACATCTTGTTACTTGTTCCTGGGTTTCCCGCCACGTCTTCCCCACGACCCCAGCCCTCCACGTGGTGGCCACAGTGTTCCATACCGGGAAGCTGTCTGCCTCTCACCTCTACCTAATGCTCTCCAGATTCATGTTAACAAAGCTGTTTTACTGACCCAGGACCTTTTCTTTTCATTCTGCTGGGGCTTTGTTTGCATCTTACTCCAAGGCTGACTTTTCTGGACTGTGGTAATTGACATAAGTGATTATGAATGATACATAAATGCTCGCCCACTGAAGTACAACTGATAGGCCTAAGGCTCCTTACTTGTGGCGAATGTGTTTGGAATCATTTCACAGATAAAGCTTCCTTTTCCCGTATCGGAAATTGGCCTTGATCGAGTCGAGTTGCACAGTGTAGCAGTGCATTGATCATCTATAAATATAGGATACGAATTAAGAGTCTTGTGTTAGCAGAAAGCTCGTTTCTCACATTTGAATCTTGTAGTTGTGTGTGGATGCGGGTGTGAGTGGGTACTGAATTTGGTAATGTTCTCAATGCCTCTTTTCCAGTCGAGCCTGGAGGGTATATAATTAATTGTACACAAGCTGCAATCAAAATAGCAGAGTAACTTAGTTATTGGGATAAAATTGGAACCCAAATCTCTTGATTCGGATTAAAAAACAAAACTGTACTAAACTGTCTTCTCTGAAGGAGAAGATAAAGAATTTTGTAGTCTCAATTTTGGTTTTACTTTCCTTACCTTAGGAGGAATCTAATTTGAAAAGTTTAAACTCTTGTAAAAGTGCAGTAGTCTTTCTTTTTCTTCCCAGTTGTGGAAGATCTTCTCTGTCCTTCCCTTTTGAAAGGATGATGCTCCTTTCCATGGCACAGCTAATAAATTCTGAGGTGTAGAGTCTGCTCAAATAATTCCCTCATATAAAAGGACTCTACATTTTAAATTGACGTGTCTACAGTAAAATATGAATTCTTAATTGTTAAGGAAAATTTCAGTGATTTAATTCTATTTGTTTTTGTTGAAACAATCTGTATTACATATTTTCTTAGGTAGTACCTTGATGTTGAAGTGAGAGAACAATCCCATTTTGTGTCCTTCTATGAGTATTAAATATTCCACATCTTTGTGATAGGGAAGAGGAGTGTCTTTGGTAACTAGAATGTTTGGCATTTTGGTTGGACTAAGACTTTAGAATGAAAAAAAAAGAAAAGAAAAAAGCTGAAGTCCAGCTTTTTGGTGTATCAGTATTTTTTAAAAAAATGTTTTTATTTATTTTTGAGAGGGAGAGAAAGAGCAGGAGCAGGGGAGGGGCAGAGAGAGAGGGAGACACAGGCTCCAGGCTCCGAGCCGTCAGCACAGGGCTCGAACTCACGAACCGTGAGATCATGACCTGAGCCAAAGTCGGAGGCTTAAGTGACTCAGCCGCCCAGGTGCCCCAGTGTCAGTACTTTCTGTCAGCTCTTAGTCCGTTCCGGAGTTTGATCAGCTGCAGGGGAGAGCTGAGAAGAAAATGAAAATACAGAGCAGCCTGTCCAGTTTATCATCCTCCTGTCATCTTATATTTGGTTATGGGAATTTGGGGTGCCCAGGGAGGCCCAGTCTGTTGTGTCTGACTTTTGATTTCGGCTCAGGTCATGATCTCACGGAGCTTGAGATCGAGCCCTAAGTCGAGCTCTGTGCTGACAGCATAGAGCCTGCTTGCGATTCTCATTCATTCATATTCTCTCTTTCTCTCTCTCTCTTTCTTTCTCTCCCCCCTCCCCCTGCCCCTCCCCCTCCCTCTCCTTCTCCCTCTCCCCTTCCCTCCCCCCCTCCCCCCCACTTTCTCTCTCTCTAAAATAAACAAAAAAAGATTATGGGAATTCTGTAAACTCCTGATCCCTTTTGGTGGAGCATCATATTTAGTATTAGATTAACGATACAGAAGAGACTTCCATTTTGGTAGCCCATGTAGTTCATTCCCCGCTTAGTCATGGGTAAAGGGCTTCCAGTGGTATTTGTATTTCTTCAGTGTTAACTTTAGAAAAAATTGTTTAGTGTGAAGAAGGAATGGAGTAGTAACTTGCTAATCTAGGGAAAAATTATATAGGACAGTGGTTATTAGAAACACATTTTAGGGGTGGGGTGCCAGGTGGCTCAGTTGGTTAAGTGTCTGACTTTGGCTCAGGTCATGATCTCACAGTCTGTGAGTTCGAGCCCCGAGTCGTGCTCTGTGCTGACAGCTCAGAGCCTGGAGCCTGTTTTGGATTCTGTGTCTTCCTCTCTCTCTGCCCACCCCCCCCCCCCCACCCCCCCGCCCCACTCACTGTCTCACAAAAATAAATCAACACTGAAAAAAAATTATAAAAAGAAAGAAATACATTTTAGGGGTGCCTGGGTGGCTCAGTCAGTTAGGCGTCCGACTCTTGATTTCAGCTCAGGTCATAGCTCATGGTTTGTGAGGTCCAGCCCCGTGTTGGGCTCTGCGCTGACAATGATGAGCCTGCTTGGGATTCTCTCGCTCTCCTCTCTGCCCCTCCTGCGTGTTGTGCTCTCTCTGAATAAATAAACTTAAACAAAAAATACATTTTATTTAGCAGGAATAGGAAAATGTTTACTTTGTGACATTTGCCAGTTGTTGACGCTGTTTTTGTGTGTGTTGTTTTTATGTTGAATGGCCAAGTAGCTTCATTGTCTTTCACCACTGGAAGCAGTGAAGAAAAATAAGTGACTTCTAATGAGGGAATTGTTTTTAAAATTTCAGACCCACTGAAACTAAAGAGATTATTTTCAGTGCGCACTTTTCTCCTAATGTTAAACTGATTCTGATCTTCAGAGACAACTTTCAAAAGTACAGCAAAGCAGACTAATATTTTAGAAAGAATATTACCAGTAATAAAAAGGACAGAATTATGATAGTTTGATGCATTAATTTTAATAACTTTTTTTCACAGCTCTTGTGTCAAGATGAGAAAAGTTAAACAGAAATATGGTTCTCATTTTGATTGTACTGAATTTATTATATGAAGTGCTAACCTCCCTTCAGATGTGGAATCTGGGTTTAGGTCCTTTTTGTTTAAAAGAGTGAGTGAGACTAATTTTTCTGTAGCAGCAGAATTAAAAATTCTTTTCATTGAATATCATACACAGTAATACAGTAGAAAGTGCAGTAATTTGAATATACCGGTCTAGGCAGTAGTTATTTCGGCTACAAATAGTCTTCTGCATTTTTTTAAAAGAGAAAATTGTTAGAGATCATCTAATGCTGTTGCATGAAATAGTTGCTTATAAAAATTATATTGGTTCCTTGTCCTGTAGCTGGTATAAAATTAGTGATTTGGTCCTTTCATTAACATGTTTCCTTTATAATAGGACTTCTGTTCCTGTGGTCTGCCACAGATTTGGGGTCTTGCAATTTAGGAACATGTGTTATAAATCCATCCTAAGAATGTAGCTTATTTTTGCTGATGTGACTGCCTAGAAAATCTTTTTTGCTCCTCTGCAGATTGTCAGTTAAGTCATCTGCTTTTTATATTTTTTTTTGTTCTTTGTACCCATTCCACGTGCCACTTGGTGCACCATTTAGTCTTTACCTTCCGCTGCCTGTAAGCCTCCCCCAGAGACACATTGTCCATGGAACTAATGAAGCTTAAACTAAAGGGACCCTCACTTGCCTGAGCCCGTTGGGATTTTATATCCAAAATTTTGTATTCTTTTCTTAAAGAAGTCCCTGAAATTGTATATACGTTAGGCCCCACGAAACCCGCCTTTGCTAAAATAGAAGACTGTTAGAGGAGATGAAAAACCAATGTAAATGCCGATTTTAGCTTTGTGTTCTAGGTAAAAAGGATATAAATAGAATACTTGAATGGGTTTGTGTGTGATGTCAGATTTAATTTATCGTGATAACCCTCAGTAGTGCACCAGATGTTTTGACTGTATTTGGCTTCATATTAAATTAAGCATAGCCAGTGGCCTCCAAAGTCCATCTGTACTGTTGCCAAAGGTAGCACCGAAGACCGCGCCTTTCCTGTCGGTTACCGCTGCTAGCCGCTGGCTCTTTCCTTGCCATCATAGTCAGGCTTTCAGAGCGCTCATAGAAAAGGAGAGCCTTTGTATTTGAACTTCATAGTCTACGAATCTGCTGTACTGAGTGAAGAGGCTTGCATTTTTCTTTTCATCACAATAGGTGGTCATTTTTAATTTTTTGCTTATCTATAAACCCGTGGAAGCTAATTAAATAAATAAGGTGAGGAGTTTATTGAGGCCTGAGGTCTGGCGAGAGGGAAGCCATTACACACAAGTGCCAATTAAACGTAGGTACGCCTGAGATTCTTCTGTACCTGCTACTGCTAATCATGGAAAAAACAATTAACTCATCGGTTTTGTCATATAAATACATGTGAAGGAAGATCTGAAAATCCTTGGTTTTATTTATACCCAGAAAGACAAGTACTGAAATCGCTGGAAACCTTTATACAAATTTAAATGAATACACCTTGACTTTTACTTGATTCTCCTTCATCAGCGTAATCAGAGAACGCGTGGATTCTTTCCCCACGAGTGAGGGTAAAACCTACGTCTGCAGTGTTCTTACATGAGGATCGTTAAGATGGCACACCTTGCAGATCAAACAGTTTCCTCCCTTACATGCTCTCGCTCTTTCCTAGGAAAGCATTTAGACATCTCTGAAATTGGACCTATAAAGCATGTGCTAACACCAGAACAAACATCTTGGAAATTTTATCATAATGTTTTTTTTTTTTTTTAAGTCCTAAATGTCCTCTATTTAACATGAAATTCTTTTGTATTAACCTCCTTTCATATGCTAGCTTTCACCAGACTGCAGAATTGCCTGATTTGACTTTCTAATGTAACTGTAATGAATCTTCTGGGAAGCCAAACGATTGAACACACATACTCTGCAACTCCATTGTAAAATATTCAGTCAGTTCCGTCGATGTTGCTGATTAGAAAAGAAAGGAAAAAAAAAAAAAAAGAATTGGGGGGTGGGAGAGAAAAATGAAAAACTCCCTAACATGTATTAAGGCTTAAAACCAAACATATTCTCAGGGATTTCAGCCTTTACTGGGCATCATGATGTACAATAATACCTCGCTTACTTCTATTCAGGAACACCTTAATAAAAACATCAAGTGGGTGGAGGCAGAATCAGCTTTGTAAAGCCAGAATTAGGGCACATGATTAAAGTCAGTTTTGACACATTTATCTGAAAAAGCACTTGGAAAAAAACTGGCCCATTTGCACAAGCAGACAAATTGCTCAGTGCATTATGCTTGAGTACCCAGCAGAGTTAAATATTTGCTGGCCAGTAAATGCTGCACCTACATACACCAGAGCCCACATGTGTAATGGTGATCTTTCAAATAAATGCGTGGCCCTTATAAGAGACTTGGGGTCTTATTTAACAACCAGAGAAGTGAGAGGAAGGCTTTTCCAGGATGCGTTGTTGTAACTCATTTATCCCAGGTATTTCTAATTGTAGCAGTATGTGTTTGGCTTATCCATGTGAAAGAAATTGAACACCAGAGTTTAATAATTAAGGATTTATTAGTTAAAACTGAATGTTATAATGAGCCAGATGCTGCTGCATTGAAACAGCCATTTTCATTAGCATTTTTAAATCGAAGAGAATTGAATTTAAATTTGGAGTGCCTTGTCTTTGATGAGTTAACGTTTTAAAATCTTCTAAAATCCATCAAATATTAGGTAAATTTCCTTTAATTTCAATGAAAGACAACAGTACATTGAAAGATCAGGATAGGTAAGTCAATTAAAGCCTCTGACTTTTAAAAATACTGAATTTCTTGTTTTGATTATTATAAAATAATATTGAAATTCTTGTGAAAAGAAATAATTGCAAAAATGTGTAGATTTGAAGAATGAATTTTACTTTTGCCTGGAAAAGATATAAATCATTCAAATGGAAGAGGCAGTGGTGAATGGGAATGGGGATATGTGTCTCCTCCCCGCCCCCCCCCCGCCCCCCCTTATCGTAGGGAAGCATTTTTAATAATAGCTTGAGTGGTTTGATAAAGCATCCAAAGGAGACTCCCAGGAGAAGAAGATTATACTGGAGAGAGAGAGAGAGATCTTTCCATGAATCATTTACGCTAACCTCTTGCTGAAGCACAGCTTGCATTTTTAATGAAGGATGATTGCATTTCATAAACAGACCTTTAAAAATTAAAATAATATTGATCCTTCCTCATTTAGGCCTATTAAAATAGGATGCTATACATCTCTTTCTAATAGCTCAGGACAGATTATTATTATTACATTCAACAGTGTATACATCGTTTAATACTTTTTAATCAGAAATTTCTTTAAATAGGACTTTGATTAAAATTTTTTTGGAAAATATTTTTCTTTGTTAAGTAAATGAAAGCAAGCTTCAAGTGAGATGGTTTTAAGGTTTGGCACTTTCAATTATTTTCAACATAGACTGTCTCTGGCTTCTTGTATATTCCTTTATTTCTCTTGGTCACATTAGTTTCCTACAAAGGAAATGGGTTTATTATTTGAAACACTGAATGTAGCATAGGAGGGGGATTGGGTAGCTCTCACACCTTGATTTAGGGGCAACTGGGTGGCTCAGTCGGGTAAGCGCCTGACTTTGGCTCATGTCATGCTCTTGCGGTTTGTGGGTTTGAGCCTCGCGTCAGGCTCTGTGCTGACTGTGCGGAGCCTGCTTGGGATTCATTCCCTCTCCCTGTCTCTCTCTGACCCTCCTCTGCTTGAGCTCTTTCTCTGTCCCTCAAAAGAAAAAAAAAACCAAACCAAACACCTTGGTTCACTTACACCGTTGTGACTGAGAGCAAGTCAAATTATCTGCCAGTAGTCAGTGTTCTTGCTTTTGAAGTATGTCCCTTAATGAGATGGAATATCTGTAAAGTTCCCTTGAAATTTTCTGAATTTCCACTTTACAGTCGTGTATCACTTTGAAGACTCTTCTCCGAACAAGAGTCGCAGGAATTGTATAGTTTAGTGCCTCCCATGCTAATATAGCTGGAAGATGATACTGATAGTGTTGCTTTCCTTCTTCCTTTTCTACAAAAGGTTATTTATTTTGAGAGTGTGAGATCATGAGTGCGTGGGGAGGCGCATAGCGGGAGAGGGAGAATCCCAAACAGGCCTGACGAGGGGCTTGAGCCCATGAACTCTGAGATCATAACCCGAACTGCAATAAAAAGTCAGACGCTCAATTAACTGGGGTGCCTGGTGGCTCAGTCGATTGAGGGTCCGAGTTCAGCTCAGGTCGCAATCTTGCTGTTTGTGAGTTTGAGCCCTGCGTCAGGCTCACTGCTGTCAGCATGGGGCCTGCTTCAGATCCTCTGTTCCCCTCTATCTGCCCCTCTCCTGCTCTCTCTCCCTCTCAAAACAAACAAACAAACAAACAAACAAACAAACAAACATACATTTAAAAGAAAAATGAAAATGTTCCAGTGCGCCTGGGTGGCACTCCAGTGTGGATGGAGCCTGCTTAAGATTCTCTATCCCGCTGCCCCCTCCCCAACTCAATGCTCTCTTAAAAAAAAAAGAAAAAATATCCTTAAGTGAAAGAGTTAGTACAAGAACATAAAACTGCAAAGGAAGTGCTTCTCTTAGGTAGACAGATTAGAAGTACAAAGCAGGGGCGCCTGGGTGGCGCAGTCGGTTAAGCGTCCGACTTCAGCCAGGTCACGATCTCACGGTACGTGAGTTCGAGCCCCGCGTCAGGCTCTGGGCTGATGGCTCAGAGCCTGGAGCCTGTTTCAGATTCTGTGTCTCCCTCTCTCTCTGTCCCTCCCCCATTCATGCTCTGTCTCTCTCTGTCCCAAAAATAAATAAACGTTGAAAAAAAAAAAATTAAAAAAAAAAAAAAAAAGAAGTACAAAGCAAAGTAAAAATTTAGCATCACATGACGACCTTTTGGGTGACAGCCGGTTTTCTTTTTTTTCCGATTTGACAAGTGGTACACTGGTGAATAGGAGGACAGATGTAGGAGGCAGGTCTGCCTGGGTTCAACTCCTGCCTCTTCCACTTACTAGCGTTGTGACGCACAGCCAAGTTATCTGGCCTCTGTATCCGTTTGTTTTCTGTAAGGTGCGGATAATATAGTGGCCATTCAGGGGCTGCTGTGAAAATCAAATGGTTACTCATAGAAAGCTATGTGCATCTTGGCTGCTCTTGGATTACTTACTTGGGTTTTACTTGTTTTGCAGTGGGTAAAGAAAACATTTGGGGAATGTTCTTGTAGTACAATCAGATGGGGGAGATTCATGACAGTTTCTTGGAATTAAGGTTTTTTTTTTCCAGCTTTGTTTTTTATTTTACCTTGATGAGGATATTGATAGTGTAGTCACTTTGTTTATTTATTTTTTGATGAAATGGATCCTTAACTAAAGATTTAGTTTAAGAACATAAAACTGCAAAGGAAGGTCTTCTCTGAGATAGTCCGTGGAGCTAACTGGGATTCTGTTTCACTTACTGGTTGCTATAGGAATAGGCACAGTACGTGGGGTTCTTGACAGTAAAACCATGCATATGTTTACGTGTTTTCACCTGATATTGTAGAGGGGCTCAGCGGAGCAAAACTAACCAGGCTGGCGTAAGTTTAGCTTTGGGATTGTTTGGGCACCCTGGCAGAAACATGGATCCTGTTATTTATTTAGAGAGAAAATGACTCTACTGGTTTTTTTTATTTTTTATTTTTTATTTTTTTATTTTTTATTTTTTTAACATTTATTTATTTTTGAGACAGAGAGAGACAGAGCACGAACAGGGGAGGGGCAGAGAGAGGGAGACACAGAATCTGAAACAGGCTCCAGGTTCTGAGCTTTCAGCACAGAGCCCGACGCGGGACTCGAACTCCTGGACCGCGAGATTGTGACCTGAGCCGAAGTCGGCCGCTTAACCGACTGAGCCACCCAAGCGCCCCGACTCTACTGTTTTTTTAAATAAATCTTCAATTACATGCGGAGAGGCTGGTTGCTTCTGAAATGCTGGGCTGCTAATCTGTGATGACCTGGCGGGGGCAGCACGTGGAGACCTGTGGTGCTTAGTGAAGGTTCCCTTGCCGCTCCGAGACCAGCAGGGTGTGTGATGTCCCTGGACGGAGGGTGGGACAGTTACTCGTTCTTACTGTTTTGTCTCTTCATAGTGACTGAAGGACAAGATACCACAGAAAATCAAAGAATGTCATTCTAGTTGAGTCTGGAGTATTTTATTAACGCTCTCCCATTCCCCACCCCCCCACCCACCAAATCATGTCCGGTGACCTTTTGTCTGAAGAAGTATTAGGATAGTTTCTTTTCACTGGGAACAGTATCGACCTTAGGCAGAATTAGGAAATGGATACAATTTACCTTGGGGATCATCCCTCTCTTTTTTTGAAGTTTACTTATTTGTCGAGAGAGAAAGAGAGCGCGCGAGAGCTTTTGCATGCGCGTGTCTGAGCCTTGGACGGGAGGGGCAGAGAGAGAGGGAGGCAGAGAATCCCAAGCAGGCTCCGTGCTGTCAGCGTGGAGCCCTACGAGGGGCTCGAACTCACGGACCGTGAGATCGTGACCCGAGCTGGAGTCAAGAGTCGGACGCTTAACTGACTGAGCCACCCAGGTGCCTAGTCCCTCTTCTTTTTATGTGACCTTCTTCCGCCCCGTGCCCTCCCCTCAGATCCTGGCAGCTTGTTGCCTTACACCTGCCCTACGGCTCAGGCGCTTCACGCAGCTGCCTTCTTTACTTAAGCTTCTGGACAATAGACTTTGGTATTCGGTATTCCTGCTTGCAGTCATCTGATTGAACGATTACATGTTAGGATGTTGCGTCCATAACTGTCTCAGAATTACTGTATTGAAAGCAGGTGTAAATAAATGAATAATAGGTAGACATTGTTGCATGCAGTGCCAGATGGTGTCTCAAACGTCGGGACAGTGGGTTAAGGACATTTATTTGTTTTTAAACGGTTTTCTTCTTTGTTTGTTTATTTTTGAGAGAGAGCGAGCGAGCGAGCGTGAACGAGCACGAGTGGGGGAGGAACAGAGAGAGAGGGAGACCCGGAATCTGAGGCAGGCTCCAGGCTCCGTGCTGACAGCACAGAGCCCGACGCGGGGCTCGAACCCACGAACTGTGAGATCACGACCTGAGCCGAAAAGGTTGAGTGTGACCTCACTCAGACACTCAACAGACTGAGCCACCCAGGTGCCCTGTTAAGGACATTTATCACTGTAACAACACTGTGAAGGAGATACTATTATTTTTCCATTTTACAGATGCAACCAGAGCAGAGAGAGTAATTTAAACAAGATTATACAGATAGTAAGTGAGAGCAGGGATTCAGACCCTGGCAGTCAGGATCCACAGCCCAAGGGTGGAATCCCTGTGCTGAATTACCTCTCTGTCAATGTGTATGGATTTCCAGTTGGGAGAGTTCCAGGTAGTCTGGGTGGAGTGCCTGTGCGTGCGTATGTGTGTCAAATGTTGGTGTGGGGAGGGGTGGGAAGAGAGATGCAGAGATTTTTGCCTTCTCTGCCCCTCCTTCGTCTTTAGGCTAGCCAGTGTTGCCTGAAAATCAGCTTCTTCATAGTTTACCTGCTTTTCCCATTTCCTCTCCTTCCTATTCTCCCAAATGCCTGGTTAAGAATATTGATTCGAGAGACAGTGTTGAATTAAAAATCTGACTCTGGGGGTGCCTGGCTGGCTCAGTTGGTAGAGCATGCACCTCTTGATTTCGGGGTTGTATGTTCAAGCCCGTAGGTTGGGTGTAGAGATTACTTAAAAATAAAAGAATCTTTAAATTTTTTTTAGTATTTGTTTATTTTTGAGAAAGCACAAGTGCGGGAGGGGCAGAGAGAGAGGGGGACAGAGAATCTGAAGCGGGCTCTGCCCTGACAGCAGTGAGCCTAATGTGGGGCTCGAACTCACAAACCAGGAGATCATGACCTGAGCTGAAGTCAGATGCTTAACTGACTGAGCCACCCAGGTGCTCCCCAAATAAAAAAAACCTTTAAAAGAAAAACCTGACTCTGTAATTTTGAGCAAGATAACCTAATGTTTTCAAACCGTAGATAGCCTCCTTATCTCTAAAATGGGCATAATGGGGGGCGCCTGGGTGGCTCAGTCGGTTAAGCGTCCGACTTCAGCTCAGGTCACGATCTCGCGGTCTGCGAGTTCGAGCCCCGCATCGGGCTCTGGGCTGATGGCTCGGAGCCTGGAGCCTGCTTCCGATTCTGTGTCTCCCTCTCTCTCTGCCCCTCCCCCGTTCATGCTCTGTCTCTCTCTGTCTCAAAAATAAATAAACGTTAAAAAAAAAATTAAAAAATAAAATGGGCATAATGGTAAGAATACCTACTCTTAGGTAAAGAGCAAATGAGGGAATTGATACGAAGTGCTTGGTGTAATTCCTGGCAGTTCCTAAGTGGTTTTTTGTTTTTGTTTTTGTTTTTGTTTTTTGTAGTGACAGGGTGGGCAGAAGTGGGGTTGGTGGGTGTTTGTAAACAGGGACTGCTTTGAATCTTTCAGAGTTAGTGAGAGATCATCGTGATGGGGAGCAGGAGGGCACCTGCTTCAGGAAGCATGCTTAGCTGTTTCAAGCACTTTGAAACAGCTCATATAGAAGACAAGGTTGATAATTGCTTTTGAAATGATACATTCAGTATTCTAGTAGTTTGAAGCTATGAAAGACAAACTGGACTGAAAATCTTATTAACCTGGGAGCTTTCCATAGCTGATAAACGGAGACCGTTTCAGAGAGAATGGAAACAAAAGAGAGAATTTTGTTTCTTCAGAGAGAATACGAAACAAAAAGACAGATGGATTTTGCACATAGCTCTTGGGCTAACATCAGAACTAATATTTGTTACCTCTTTTTTTTTTTCTTTTAAAAATAAAGGTGGCATTTAAAAAAGAAACCTCCCAGGGTACCTGGCTGGCTCAGTTGGTGGAGCGTGAGACTCTTGATCTTGGGGTTGTGGGTTCAAGCTCCACGTTGGGTATAGATAATCTCTATAAATCTCTTTAAAAAATTAAATCTTAAAACAAAAAATAAAAAGGAACCTCCCAAGTTAAGTGAAACCTTAAAGTCCTAACTGTTCATAATTCTAAAAGCACGTAGTAAGCCTCCTCTTTGACAATTAAAATCGTTGTTATTCTTACTGTTTAACCATAAATTCTAAAAGCATGGAGAATTACAAACCTCGGCAGATGCTATAGTAAAGGTTTGTAGGAAGAATTATCTAAGAGAGACAGTATATTTCTTCATCCAATTTACAGATTTTATTCCTATTTCAAATGTTTGTAGTTTTTTCCTTTCTTTACTGTCTTTTTCCTTCTATTTTTTAAAAATTAATTTATTTAGGGGCGCCTGGGTGGCTCAGTCGGTGAAGCGTCCAGCTTCAGCTCAGGTCATGATCTTGCGGTCCGTGAGTTTGAGCCCCACGTCGGGCTCTGTGCTGACAGCTCAGAGCCTGGAGCCTGTTTCAGATTCTGTGTCTCCCTCTCTCTCTGCCCCTCCCCCGTTCATGTTCTGTCTCTCTCTGTCTCAAAAATAAATAAACGTTAAAAAAATTTTTTTTAAATTTATTTATTCAAAGTAGGCTCTACTCCCAGTGTGGGGCTTGAACTCATGATCTTGAGATCAGGAGTCCCATGCTCTACCCATTGAGCCAGCCAATTGCCCTTTTCTTCTACTGTCTTGACTGTACTATCTTCCAGTGTAAATTAAGAGCTTTTATGTATACACAGTCTTTACCAAGAGCCAAAGGATTTTAATAGAAGCATTTGTTTTATTATGCATGTATTAGGGAATGGAAATGTGTTATGCATATTTTAATCAGGAGGATTGAAGTTAATTTTTGAAAAATAACAATTAAATTATTAGTTACTTTTCAGAAAAAAATATCCCCATAGTGGTAAAACCTTGTTGGTAATTGGCATGACATTCCTTACTATTTTTTCTTTCTGTCTACTGTAGACAGCTTTTGACAGTTACAGAAGATGTCCACAGAGTCCAGTCCTCCTGGGAAATTCCCTCGGGTGACTGACTTTGATGGATCCTGGCCATGAAGTTATACACACCTGTGTGTCAGAGTGAGCTGTGGCACGAAGCCTGGAGAGTTCTGTACCCATCACCACAGCCTCAATTTGAAGCATTTTTCAACTCTTTTTCTTGGCAGTTTATTCAAAGTAATATTTGCTACATTTACTATCCGTTCGATACCTCCATAGCTTCAGCTGTCAAAGGAAAGCAGTATCCTGAGTTTCTGTACCTAACAAAAGCATTTGTTTGTAGCAACTTAAGACATTTGGTATAAAGAAATGATGTGATTCCTGAATAGGTAAAATATATCTTTGTTCCAGCTCTGTTTTTAAAGGTGCTATTGATAGGTTATAAAAGAAATCTGTGCTATTTATTATGGGCTAGCCAGTGGCAAGAGTATGATTGCATCTGGTGGCTAAAATTAAAAAAAAAAAAAATGGTAAAAAGGGAAAAAGAACCTAGAATTACACAAACCAGAGGCAGAACCCACTGAGGTGTCATGACTATTTGTAGAGGACTTTTGAACCCCAGCTAATGAGTGTTTTCTTTTGATGCCTTTTAGAAAAGTATTTTCTTAAACCCTTGGATTTTGTGAGGAGGGAATCTTATTTTGAGAGTGTTTTTTTTTTTTTCTTTTTAAAAATGTTTGTTTTTGAGAGCGAAAGAGAAAGAGTGCGTGCACGAGCAGGGGAGGAGCAGAGAGAGGGAGACAGAGAATCCCTCTGCTCCCCTAATCTGAGCCTTCTCCTTGGCTTCTCTACGCTGTTAGTACAGAGCCTGACACGGGGCTCGAACTTACAAACCATGAGATCATGACCTGAGCCGAAATCGAGAGTCGGATGCTTAACTGACTGAACCACCCAGGCGCCCTGAGAGTGGGTGTTTTGAAGGCACAAAATGATGTAACATTTTATTTTATTAAAAAAATTTTTTTTTTCATGTTTATTTTTGAGAGAGAGAGAGAGAGAGAGAGAGAGAGCGAGCAGGGGAGGGGCAGAGAGAGAGGGAGACACAGAATCCAAAGCAGGCTGCAGGCTCAAGCTGTCAGCACAGAGCCCGACGTGGGGCTTGAATTCACAAACTGCGGGATCATGACCTGAGCTGAAGTTGGACACTTAACCGGCTGAGCCACCCAGGCGCCCCCATGATGTAACATTTTAGAAGTTTAATTGGCATATTTAGTTCTGAAAAGGACTGGAGTTGGTTTGCATGAAAACTTCAAAAAAAAAACCCCAACTTAGTCATTATTTTGAAGAAAATTCCACACTGTACCTTTCCTGACAAGGAATCTTAGACATGATCAATCAACTGCCATAGCCAAGTTATAGAATATCAGATAGATGTTAAGGCTAACTTCGCAGTAGGACAGCTGATCATGATGGTGTGCGCACACGGGAAGTCACTTGCTGGTAAAGATGGAATCAAGATCTGAATCCAGGCAGTTTGATTCCAGAGTCTCGCCTTTCACCAGTGGACCAGAAGCCACTGAAAGAGCCTGGACAGTGTTTAGTAGAAGAATGCCTGTTGGCTCTTGAAAGACGCCCAGCAGGTGTTGCGTACAGAGGCAGTGCTGCTTGTAGGCATGTGGCCCTGTGCCTCCCTGCTCTCTGCCTCCGCTTCTCGTACTCCACTATTGCAGCGGTCCCTCATTCAGCACATCTGCACTGACCGCCACCGATTTAAGGATAATAGCCTCCTGACTCCTCTGGAGCCTTCCACTTTTGCCCCTCTAAAACCCGTTCTTACACAGTGGGAGTGAATTTGTTTTCAGAAACATAGACCATGTCATTCTCTTACTCAAAACCCTTTAAGAGTTCCTCATCCCACGGGGAGTAAAATCTAGATTTCTTCCAGTGGCCATATGCTACCATAGTCTGGCTCTTCTAAGTCTCTGATGTAGCCTCTGACGACTGTCTACCTTGTTGTGTTAACTTCAGTCACATTGGCATCCTGTCTGTCCTGTTGATTGAGGAACTGACAGCCGACTCTCACTCGAGGTTTACTGCATTTATCAGAACCCCCAGCCTGGAATCCTCTTCCATCAGGGTTTGCTTTGCTTGCTCCATTTTGTAATTTAGAGTTCCTTTCAGTATTCCTCCTTGAGGAAGCCTTCCCTGGCCGCCAGTCTGAAGTAGCCCATCACACGGGGCACTTGGCTGCTCAGTTGGTAGAGCCTGCGACTTTTGATCTTGGGGTCGTGAGTTTGAGTCCCACCTTGGGTGCGGAGTCTATTTAAAACAAACAAACAAACAAACAAACAAACAAACAAACAAACAAAGCCCATCACACTCCATCACCTCATCTTATTTGTTTCAGGTCATTTACCTTCTTTGTTTGCTGATTTACATGTGTATTTGACCCTCCCCTTGACTGTAAGTTCCACAAAAGTGTTGTCCCAGTGCCTGAAGTAGTTCTTAGAACAGTGTCAGCTCTCAAGAAACATTTTTGAAATGAATGAATAAGCCTGTCTTGATCGCCTCCTCATATCTCTGTTGGAGTCATCCACTATATTGAGGTTGTTAATAATGAGCTGGTGGGGAACACTGGGTCCGGGTGTTTAATCCTGACACTATTTATTAATAACTGTGTAACCTTGGACATGTGTGACATGTTCCTTAACTCCTCCAAACCTCCTCAACGTCCTTATCCAAAAATTGTGGTGGTGGTGGTGGTGGTGGTGGTGGTGATGGTAATTATTATTACTGTTATGCTCCTTTCGTGTAGTGGCTGTGATGGTTAAAGGGGTGGATGGTTAAATACTTGTAAAGGAAGGGAAACAGTACCTGGCACATAGCCTACTGGATCTTGATAAATTTTAGCTATTATCATCACCGTCACTGTCTTTTGAATGTGTGATGTGTCAGAGACCTATTTGTTTAATTAGTTTCTCTTCTAAAATATGGATGCCCTGGTGCCTTATTATGAGATCTTTTAATCAGGTCAATGCCTATTTGCTTTGGGCCTTCCACGAATGGCAGTTTTGATTGGATAAGAGGCGAAAGCAGTAATTTAGGAAGGTGAGACCAGGCCGGATGAAGTTCTTGAAATGCTTAATGTCCCAGCCTTTGGGATTGGGAGGCTGAAAGCTGAAAGGGGAAGTTGGGCAAACACCAGGTTTTCCCTACTTGGCAATATTAATGAGAGTCTTGAAGTTGGGATGCTACTGGAAATTGCTTGGCAAGTTGCTGGTGCTAGAATTAATGCATGCACCCTGATATAGAAAGCTGCAGTCTCCAGCCTTTGAAGCTCTGCTCCCCTATTCTGAGCTTCTCCTTGGTTTGGGGCACAAAGCTTGTGTTTGGAAGTGAGGAGAGTATCGGATAACACCGTGGAGGAAGGCTGGAAGGAGAAATGGCGCCAGGACCCGTGAGACTATTGTAGTAGCTGAACCAAGGCTGTGGTGGTGTGAGAATTAGAGAGGGGAATGAGTGGGTGCCGGTGAGCGTGATGTGTGAGGACTGGGGTTGAGAAATCCCAGGCTGCTGCTGATTGACATGACCAGGGGAACTGGGGTGCGGGTTTGAATCTCAGCACCGCCACTTTCCAGCACAGTGACTTCTCTTGGCACGTTACTTTATTTTCCTGACCCAGTTGCATTGTCTGTAAAATGGTGGAGGTGGTGTTTGTCTCACAGAACTGTCTTGGGGTTTGTGAGGTTTTATTTAGTGTATAGTATATTCTATAGAAATAACTGAAAGTGATTAGTAAATATACCTTCTTTCTTTTTTCCCCTAAAGTTTATTTATTTATTTTTGAGAGAGAGAGAGAGAGAGAGAGAGAGAACATGGGGCAGAGAGAGAGGGAAAGAGAGAATCCCAAGCAGGCTTTGTGCTGTCAGCGCAGAGCCCGATGCAGGGCTCAAACTCATGAACTGTGAGATCGTGAGCTGAGCCGAACAAGAATCAGGTGCTCAACTGACTGAGTCACCCAGGCACCCCAGTATATGTTCTTTCTTATTATCTTTCGTAACAAATGGGATTGGGAGTATTCCTAATGAGGCAATCAGATTAGGGAGTAAGGGAGGAGTAGGTTTTGGGGGTAAAGTGTATGTGGGATATCTAATTAGAGAATTCCAGTTGGCCATTTGTGTATGGGCTGAGTTTAGGGAAGAGTTCTAGAGCCAAATAGTTAGCAAGGAGGTGGTAATTAAAGAAGAATGTCTTGGGGCACCCGGGTGTCTCAGTCGGTTCAGTGTCCTACTTCAGCTCAGGTCATGATCTCGCGGTTCACGAGTTTGAGCCCCTCGTTGGGCTCTGTGCCAGGCTCAGAGCCTGGAGCTTGCTTTGGATTCTGTCTCACTCTCTCTGTCTCTCTCTGCCCCTACCTTGCTCGTGCTCTGTCTCTCTCTCAAAAATAAATAAGACACGTGAAAAAAAAAAAAGCATGTCTTATATATAGTAGATACTCAGCAGATCAAGCATGAGTACCGAGTGTTGCTTTATCTCTTTTTCCAAAGTTGTAATTGGCAACCCCAAAACGGGTTATTTGAAAAACAAGCAGATCCTAGGCTGAGCCATCATCAACTCTGGACTGGTTATTTTAGCAGTCACTTAACAGGTCTTGTGCTTCTAGGACCCCCTGCCCCCAATAAGCATACGCAGTGTTTTCACTACACTGCAGGCAGTGATCCTTTCAAAACCTAAGTCAGACCTTATCCCTCCTTTGCAGGAGACTCTGTGATGGCCTGACATTTCACTCAGAAAAGCCGAAAGCCTTACAGTGCAATCCAGCTTTTTCACCCTCATTTCCTCCCCTCCAGGCTTGCTCGCTCACTCCAGCCACATTGGTTTTCTTAGTGTTTCTCTTATCTGCCAGGAGTGCTCTTTTCCTTATGTCCTGAGCACTATTAATTATAATGTAAAGCAGACCATGATCATAACTGTATTAGTCAGTACTGAGTTAGTTGACAAGAGGCAGAAATGTAGCTCAGACAAAAAAGGGAATTTGAATTTGTGTAATCTGGAAGTTTGTTGTTGTTGTTGTTTAATGTGTGTTTATTTATTTATTTTTTAAATTTTTTTTTTTAACGTTTATTTATTTTTGAGACAGAGAGAGACAGAGGATGAACAGGGGAGGGGCAGAGAGAGAGAGGGAGACACAGAATCAGAAGCAGGCTCCAGGCTCTGAGCCATCAGCCCAGAGCCGGACGCGGAGCTCGAACTCACGGACTGTGAGATCGTGACCTGAGCTGAAGTCGGACGCTTAACCGACTGAGCCACCCAGGCGCCCCAATGTGTGTTTATTTTTGAGAGAGAGAGAGAGAGACAGACAGAAACAGAGTGTGAGCCCGAGAGGGACAAAGAGAGAGGGAGACACAGAATCTGAAGCAGGCTCCAGGCTCTGAGCTGTCAACACAGAGCCCCGTGCGGGCTGGAACTCATGAACCGTGAGATCATGACCTGAGCCGTAGTCGGATGCCTAACAGACTGAGCCACCCAGGCGCCCCTGTTGTTGTGTTTAAATGTTGTATTTGTTTTTGTTTTTTTAAAATTTTTTTTTTCAACGTTTTTTATTTATTTTTGGGACAGAGAGAGACAGAGCATGAACGGGGGAGGGGCAGAGAGAGAGGGAGACACAGAATCGGAAACAGGCTCCAGGCTCCGAGCCGTCAGCCCAGAGCCTGACGCGGGGCTCGAACTCACGGACCGCGAGATCGTGACCTGGCTGAAGTCGGACGCTTAACCGACTGCGCCACCCAGGCGCCCCTAAATGTTGTATTTGTTTTTTAAGAGAGAGAGTGCACAATGCAGGGGAGGGGCAGAGAGAGAGGATTACATAGGATCTGAGGCAGGCTCTGCACCGACAGGCTGACGGCACAGAACCCGATGTGAGGCTTGAACTGACGAACCACAAGACTGTGACCTGAGCTGAGGTTGGACACTCAACCGACTGGACCACCCAGGTGCCCCATAATCTGGAAGTTTTGTGTGTGAACCTGGGCCGAAGTTTAGAGAAGCAGCAAGAATCCTTTTTTCCTCCATCTTCCTTTGTCCTTCTTTGTGTTAGCTTCATACTCCTCAGGTTTTCCTCATGTTGTAGCAGAGATGGCTGTCTGTGGCTCGAGGCCTCATCTCTGTAGCTAGGGGAGCCAGCAAAAAGAGATTCTTTTTTATGGTTCTAGGAAGAGTTCTGAGGAGGGTTCCAGTGAGCTGTTTGGGACATAAGCTCATTCTTCAACCAGTCATAGTGTCCAGGAGGACTGATTGGACAGCCCTGGATTCACCCAAACTATATGGTATTAGATCCCCACAAGAAGAAGGGATTCTTTTCCTAGAAAGGGGCAGGAAGAGGCTAGACAGACAAGAACCATCCTTAGACTATTTAACAGGAACATAGGCACAACCTATTTTAACAGAGGAACAAACAGAATGCTTTGGTAATACCCAGGAAACATCAGATAATCCTGATTTTGAG
The DNA here is from genome assembly GCF_028018385.1 of Neofelis nebulosa. Taxonomy (NCBI): domain Eukaryota; kingdom Metazoa; phylum Chordata; class Mammalia; order Carnivora; family Felidae; genus Neofelis; species Neofelis nebulosa. The sequence goes on from NC_080783.1 coordinate 216,285,009, forward strand.
GACCAAGGAATCTTCACCAAGATGGCATTTAAACTGGGTCTTTCAAGTAAGAAGCATGTTGAAAAATAGAGTTTAGGTGGTGGAAAAGTGTGCTGCCGGGACTTGGCAGTGGGAGCATGGAGAAGGAAGGGCCGAGGCCAGAAGTTTAATCCTTAAAATAGAGTGTCAGAAGGTTAGGCTTTATTCAATGGATGATGGAATCTAATAGTTTTTAAGCAGGAGAGTAATCTCGTCAGGCTTCTCTTTGCAGTGGTTTAGCTCGGTGATCAAGGAAGCTGAACCAGGCCAAGAATGATCTGGTATAGAAGGGGACAGATTGGAAAACATTTGGGAGACAGAAATGAAAATGCTTAATAATACTTGGCCGTGCCAAATTTCAGTAACTGAGGAAATGTAACATGGAAGTAATTAAAACAGCCTGGGGCCAAGTGGCCAGCATAAGTAGCACGCACCTACTCGCTGACCTACTTGACTGGAGGTAGATAGAGTAAGCTGTGTCAAAAGCGTCATTGATGTCAAAGAGAAATCAAATTGTTCCAATATATGGTACCTATTTTCTTGGGTCAAGGGGGTTTTGAAGTTTTCCATTTTAGACCGTGGGCATTTTTCTCCATGATGCTGCAATTCCTGTTTTTTTTTGTTGTTTTTTTTCTTCCCCTCAACTAGGTACTAAAAGCCTTTTAGTATGAGGACCATATGTTTGATTTCTTTTGTTTTTGTTTTTGTTTTTTTTTTACCATGAAACTCAGTATAGAACTGTGCATTTGGCCAACTGAATAAATATTTGTTAACCAACATCTCTACTTCCACGTTCTCTTGTTTTATTTTATTGCCTCATTAAAGTCTGAAGTCTCATTAAAATCAGTCAGAGGTGATCTGTTCCCGCCCAAATAGCGTGATCTGTTTGCTCCGTTCCGTATTCCCTGTTCTGTTCTAATGGCTAAAGGGCAAACTTGATTCTATAATTTTCTCCATCAGAGTAACTAGTCAGAGCTTCCCCATCAGTTATATTGCTACCCACAGGACCTTTTATTTTATTTATTTTTTAATGTGTGTTTGTTTATTTTGAGAGGGAGAGAGAGAGAACAAGCGAGCGAGTGGGGTAGGGGCAGGGAGAGAGAGAGAGGGAGAGAAAGAATCCCAAGTAGGTCCTTGCTGTCAGCACGAGCCCAGCGCAGGATTTGATCTCATGGACAATGACATCGTGACCTGAGCTGAAACCAAGCATCGGACGCTTCACCACCTGAGCCACCCAGGTGCCCCCTGCACAGGACTTTTAGGTAGAGTATTTGAGGATGCAACTGCCATGACTTGTAGTAGCAGAGGACTTCTGCTTGAAGTAAGTTCTGTTACAAACAGATGTCGAAACTGAGCTCCCTCTGTAGTTAGTCTGGACCTCATAATGTTATGAGAGGTATGATATAAAATTCCTCCATCTTGCCACGTATGAAACTTAAATAATTTATATTTTCTACATCCAGGTTTTCTGCAGTGCTGAAGCAAGAAATAGACTTCTTAGCTTTTTGTTAAAATGTACTTGAGCAGTTACCAGTTACTCAAGGCAGCCTTAGTGGATCTTTGGATGTAGCTTGAATAGCAATTTAATTTCATAAAGTTCTAAAGAGAATTCTCAAATATATGTCCACTCCCACTTGGAGAGCTTTTTATTTCACAGCCTCCATATTGTCTTAAGATCGGTTTCTGGGACTTGATTTTCATTCGTTCACTCAGTATCTATTGAGCACCTAGTGTGCATACACAGTCTAAGAGGGAAGGAGGTAGCAGTGAATAAAACAAACCAAAACATTTCTTTATTCATGGGGAAACATTCCAGGGGGAGAAAACAGACATTAACAAAGACGTACAGATACGTTGGTGGTGATAAGCCCTGTGGAGAAAAATAAAGCAGGAAAGGGGGAAAAGGAGTGCCAGGATTTGGCTGAGGGAAAGGTAATGGTGGGTTTATACAGAGTGGTCGGGGAAGATGACGTTTGAGCAAAGAAGTGAGTCACACAGGTGTCTAAGGGAAGTCTATTGTCTGGTGGAGGGAATAGCTCTGAGGCCTTTTTTGAGTTTCATTTTATTGGTTGGCTTTCCTTGATTAGACTATGGATGCATATACAAAAGAACTTTATAGAAAATGAAATATACACCTGTTGAAATAAAAATAGTTAAAAATAATCACATGAACATGTTAGGTACTTGAATTTTTATAATTTTTTTAATGTTTATTTTTTATTCTTGAGCGAGCGAGAGAGAGAGAGAGAACATGAGTGGGGGAGGGGCAGAGAGAGAGGGAGACACAGAATCCGAAACAGGCTCCAGGCTCCGAGCTGTCGGCACAGAGCCCGACGTGGGGCTCGAACTCAAGAACCACGAGATCATGACCTGAGCCGAAGCTGGACGCTTAACCAACGGAGTCACCCAGGTGCCCCTTTTGTTTTCTTTTTTTTTTGTTTTTGTTTTTAGGTTAATTTGTGAGGGGGTGCGGGGGAGGGGACTCACAAGTGGAACAGGGGCAGAGAGAGGGAGAGACCGAATCCCAAGCAGTATCTGCCCTGCCATCGCAGAGTCTTGACGCTGGGCCCGAACTTGGTCTTGACCTGAGCCCAGATCAAGAGTCAGATGCTTGGGGCACCTGGGTGGCTCAGTTGGTTATTGTCTGACTCTTGATTTCAGCTCAGGTCATGGTTCGTGAGTTCAAGCCTCGCTTCGGGCTCTGTGCTGACAGCTCGGAGCCTGGAGCCTGCCTGGGATTCTGTGTCTCCCTCTCTGCCCCTCCCCCACTCGTGTGCGCACGCATGCACGAGCGTGCTGTCTCTCTCTCTCTCTCAAAAATAAACATTAGAAAAATAAAGAGTCAGATGCTTAACTGAGCCACCCAGGCGCCTCCTTGATTTCTTTTCTTGATACTGGACTAGTATTAAAAATATGTGTGGAGTGAGGCGCCTGGCTGGCTCAGTCGGTAGAGTGAGCAACTCTTGATCTTGGGGTTGTGAGTTGCTAGCTTGCACCCCATGTTGGGTTTAGAGAATATTTAAAAATAAAATCTTAAAAAAAAAAATATGTGGAGTGTGTGAACATGTGTATCCCTGGCTGTTTGTGTATGAAGGTTTTAACCAAGGCAGCCCTAGTAATTATTATAGTGTAGAATGCTCCTTTTTTTTTTTTAAGTTAATTTTTTTTTTTTTTTTTTTTTTTTGTTTTTTTGAGAGAGAGGGAGAGTGAGTGGGGGAGAGAGACAGAGAGGGGAGAGAGAATCTTGACAGAGGGGGGAGAGAGAGAATCTTAAGCTCCACGCTGAGCTTGGAGCCTGACGTGGAGCTTGATCCCGCAACCCTGGGATCATGACTTGTGCTGAAATCAAGAGTCAGACACTCAACTGACTGAACTACCGTGGCATCCCTAGAATGTTCTTTTTTTTTTTTTTTTTTTTTTTTATGTTGTATTTATTTTTGAGAGAGAGAGAGGGAGAGAGCGAGCCAGTGTGAGCAGGGGAGGGGCAGAGAGAGAGGGAGACACAGAGTCCGAAGCAGGCTCCAGTCTCTGAGCTGTCAGCACAGAACCTGACGTGGGGCTTGAACTCATTTACTGCAAGATCATGATCTGAGCTCAAGTGGAAGCATAACCGACTGAGCCACCCAGGTGCTCCCTCTGCCCCCCGAATGTTCTTATAGGGGAAGTTGTAATCGGTCATTTGAGTTTAGCAGTTAGCCTGTGTTTATTTTGCGTCTGCTGTTAGATTAGTACAGTGCCGAGTATCGGAGAAGATAATAAAGTAGAAGACATTAGACTCTGGTCTGATTGGCCAGACTGTCATCAACACAGATACCATAAAATAAACCAGCATGGTTGAATGGGAGCAGTACTGAACTAGCATTCCTAAATATCTTTCTGTAGTGACAGAGTAACTGTGCATACCAATTCAGTTCTATGGCGTTTACCCCTTTAGTCCTGAGCAAATCCTGGGAGAGTTAGCAAGAGAGAGATTCCTTTTTGGAATAAGTGTCAGAGAAGAGTTTTGATTTCAGATGGGTTCAAAGTGCTTGAGGGGACTGCTTTCATTGCGTAATGATTCTAGAACTATGGTTGGGTAAACAAGTTACTGGAAACAAATATGGTGTATTGCTTTTCTATTGTGGAACCATGGTGTGCTATGGAATGTTGTGTTGTAATATTTGATTTTCATTATTGGGTGTAAACAAGCTGAATCCTTTGATATACGTATTTCATAAGAATGGCACTGTTCACCTTGAAAACCAACAGTGTTTTCCTTATACCATATAATCATATTAATTTGTATTACCAACTGGTTGAATTAGTCCCCTCCACCCCATGACGAGTAGATTTTTTATTTTGTTTTATCATAGTTGTTAAGCATAGAGCAAAGCCATTTCCTCCTCATCCTTCAAGTGATGTATGGGTAATCTTTTTATTGCATGTACACTGATCAGTGTGTCAGGTATAATGTCATTACCCAAACGTTTTCCTTTTAAATTTTTTTTTTTTTCAATGTTTTTAATTTATTTTTTGGGACAGAGAGAGAGACAGAGCATGAATGGGGGAGGGTCAGAGAGAGAGGGAGACACAGAATCGGAAACAGGCTCCAGGCTCTGAGCCATCAGCCCAGAGCCTGACGCGGGGCTCGAACTCATGGACCGCGAGATCGTGACCTGGCTGAAGTCGGACGCTTAACCAACTGCGCCACCCAGGCGCCCCAAACGTTTTCCTTTTAAACTGTTAACTCGCTTCATAAGGTCCTTTTCCTCCTCCATTCGACATTCATTAATTGAACTGGTATTTATTGAGTGCGTATTTTGTTGTAGACATGTCTTTGGGATTTGCTGATGAGGAAGACGTTTTTCTTGCCTTCATAGAGGGAAGAGTATGGAAGAAGAAACAGACTGTTAATTACAGTATTGTGTGGTATATGTGTGTGTGTGTTTTTTTAATAGACTCTTTTCTTTTAAGTTTGTTTATTTTGAGAGAGAGAGAGAGAGAGAGAGAGAGAGAGAGAGAGAGAGAAACAGCATGAGCAGGGGAGGAGAAGAGAGAGAAAGAGATCGCGAATCCCAACGAGGCTCACAAACTGAGATCACAATCTGAGCAGAAGAGTCAGACACTTAACCGACTGAGCCACTCAGGTGCCCCTGTGTGGTATGTGTTCTAAATGGAGAGGAAGAGGGTTCTGTTTGGGCATACTTAGCAGGGGTACCTGACTCGGAGCAAGAGACATCTAAATTGAAACCTGAAGAATGGTGAAGAAACAGCTAACTGAAAGATGGTTCTGGCAACATCAAGGAGAATGGAAGGCTGTTCTGGGAGGGGAAACCCATACGCAGTGGCCCAGAGGCAAAACAAAACAACAAAAAGGGAGCAAGCAAAATAGATCTCTTTGCCCATGGCAAACAACGTAGAGTTCCTGCTGTCTGGAGCACTTTTTTTTTTTTTTTTTTAATTTAATTAAGTAAGTTCCACCTCCACCGTGGGGCTTGACCTCACCACCCTGAGATCAAGAGTCACATGCCTACCCACTGAGCCAGCCAGGCACCCCTGGAACGTAGATTTTGAGGGGGGAAGTTGCAAGGAACTTTCAAAGCCATTGCTAAATGGCTAAGTGTCCCATCTTGTTGACGCTTGAGAAATGCCGGAGAGGTTTGCAGCAGTGGATTGACAGGATTGGATTTGCCGTTTTCGGAGACCGTGGCGATTGCAGTTGAAGGAAAAAAGAGGGCACTTCTGTGGTAGGAGGCCTACGGCTGTGACGGTAACGCTTCCTGCGCTTGCTGTGAGCCAGGACCGGGGCATCGGCAGTGGGAAGCGGGGAGAAGTGGGTGGACTCAGAGATCCTTGGAAGGTGGGACGTCCAGGGCTTGACGGCTGAAGGAAGAATCACGGTGTTCGTAGGTTTCCGTCTTGGGCCAGAGTGATCATGATGATGGTACTTGGGCCAGTTGTTGATTTATTGCCTCTTACCTCCGATTTGCCTTTCAGTGCCTGCTCTGTGAAAATGGATGCGGACCCTTTAGGTACTTACCCCTTGGCCAGTGGCGGGGTGTTAGGAGAGAGACAGAGGAAGGAAAGGGGCTTAGTTGCTGGTTCTAGTGTGCTTGCCTGGCAGGCCGCGGCGGCTCTCCGCCGCTCCCGACCCCCCAACTTTGGGTGGTTTTGTAGTAGGGTGCCTCCGGTGAGATACTTCCCCACAGAACTACTTCCTTTGTTATTCTAGAGGATAGATTTCTAGCAAGTTCCAGGGGGTAGATTTCCAGAAGTCCTAGCAGATGTGAGCCCTTTCCAGCAAGGTCTGGGTTTCAGTCCTAGTTTTGGGAGAACTCTTCCTTGGGTGCTCCGTCTCGGCCCTAAGGGTGGTGGCGGTGGTTTGTTATGCCATGTTGTTGCATTTTGCATCGTCTTTTCTTTAGAGTTCTGTTTACTTCTTTCTAGCTAATTTCTTATGACTTCAATTCCTAGTTGTAGTTAATAATTCTTTACTTTAAAAAGCCTTTTTCTTCAAGTTACTGTTTGGTTTTTCTTTCCTGTTAGACCCAGGCTGATACAGTGTGTGTCATCCGGCGTGAAGACGTGCGTTGGAGATTTCCCAGGGAGACTCTGAGGAAAAAGATAACGGTAGGGCCCAGGCCACAGTCCTGTAGACCACTGCCCTGAGGCCTGTTCAGACGAAGAGCCTAATAAGGAGGCTAAGGAAAACTGGCCGCAGAAGCGGGAGAATGAGGGATCACTGATGGTACTGAAAGGTCAAGTAATAGAAGGAGTGGAAATTGTCCACCAATGGCGCAAGTAGTAAACAGCTTAAAAATAGGTATTTGCTTGTTTGTTTATTTGGGAAGCACCACTAGAAATTCTACCTGGTTAAGTTTACCAAGTATGCGGCTTCCCACACTAGTAGCATGGGTTCTGGAACCTTGCTGCTGAGGTGACAGTGCGGGTTCCACCATTTACTAGCTGTGGAGTCTTGGACGGTGTATTAAGCTCTGTGTGCCCTATCATCTGTGTGTGGAGTGGAGACAATGTTCACCGGATTGGATTCCTAGGGTCGCACTGAGGGTGAAAAGGGTTAACGTACAGAGAGCGCTTAGCACGGTGTCTGGCACGCAAACCCGAGGCAACTGTGACCTCGGTGCTGTTGGAACACTGGGCGTGGTGGCGGGTGATGGGGTAGAAAGACGGTCAGGGCTGCAGCCTCCCCCTGAGGGTGTCGAAGAGGCTCACTCAGGCGCAGTGAGTGTTGAGTTGAGTGTCAGGCGGAGGCCTGCATAAAGTGCCCAAGGGATACCGAAGAGTCCTGAGGGAGGTGACGGCTGGGTTGGATCTTAGGGCGTTTGGGGAGGAGGAACAGCATTAGCAGAGGAACCGAGGGTGCCGGACAGTGTGGTCTCGCGGTGGAGTCGTGGCTGGCCCCTGGAATTGGGCTGGGGTGATAGCAGAGGTGTGTATCCTCTGAACGCTCGCTCAGATCCCGTGTTTATTTCGCTCTTGTGTCCCGAAGAATCTAGAGCTGCCGAGAACTTCTCTTGGGTGCCAGCGCCCCCTTCGGCTGCCACCGACTGAGCTTTGAGTGTTGTAAGCTGTCGTGTTCTAGAAGGGGAGCGAAGTCCTGCAGCTAGTGCTGCTTTGTTGGGTTTTTCTCCCAGCACTGAATAAGTTTGTCCACTTCCTGGATGTTGATACAGCTCAGAACTGCTTACAGTTCACACGAGTTCTCAACTTGCAGTTCTTTCGAAAAGTTCAACAACTGAAGAAATGGGAATTCATCGAAACTGTGGCTCTTCTTCCAAGATCTCACATTCCTGGAGATTTCAGAAATGAGAGTGTGATTAACTTTTGGTTCCTTGGAGGAAAAAAAGCAACAATTCAGCCTTAAAACTCAGTGATTGCCTGTCTTATTAGAATGTTCTTTCTTTTCCTTTTTTTTTTTTTTTTTCCTATCTAGCCAACTCCTCCTCCTCCTTAACCAGAGCTCAAGTATCCATTGTCTAAGGAGTCCTTCCCTGACACTGATGAATCTTCAGCCCTACCAAAGCACTGTCCTGATAAGTCTGTTGTGATGCTGATAAGCTTTCACTGAGGACCCTTAAGTCAAAAAACAAGAACAAAGCAACAAGGGTTCTTTTGAGGTACCTTAACATCCTGGTTGAGGATGTCCCTTGGCTGGAACAACGCTGTTATCCTTGAATTCTCTGGAGAGTTTTTCTTCTGAATCTTTAGAGGGAGTATGAATATATTCTCTCCAAAAAGATTAGAAGAAGAATCTTTTTTGTTTTCACAAAGAAGAGTTAAACCATTCTTTATTGGCTAGGACTTCTGGGAATTATACAAGAAGGAAGCTGAGAAGGAAGATGTCAAGCTGTGACCCTCTGAAGGTTTTTGTTTTTGTTTTCCCCTTGCTTCTCTTACTTGTAACAAACACCTATAGGGAACTCTTTGTTTTTGGTAAAGACCAAGTGTTTATGTAAAAGAATATTGAGAGACTGAAGGAAAAAAGACCCTTGGGGCAATTTTACTTTGCTTGACTATAGCTTGTGTCAAATGAGAAGGCAGTTGAAGTCCGATTCTTCTTATAATTGCCTCTTTTGCGTATTTGGGTTATAAATCAAGGGCAAGAGCCATTTCCAGATTATTATATATTTGGAATTTGGGGGTTGTTTTGAAGGTTGATAAAATATTTCATATTGGTATGATACACACTTTAAGAACAAGTATAAATTTGGTAGTTTAAATATAGAAGAATTGAAAGGATTATATGCTGAATACGCCACACCTACCACTTAGATTCTACAGTTACATTTTACTCTGTTTGCTCTGTGATATGCATTTACTGTATTTTACTGTACAGTTGATACTGGAACAATGGGGGAAGTTAGAGGTACTGACCTCTTGTGCAGTCAAATCTACATATAACTTTTTTTAATATATAAATTAAAAAAATGTTCATTTTTGAGAGAGACAGACAGAGTGCAAGTGTGTGAGGGGCAGAGAGCCAGGGAGATAGAATCCAAAGCAGGCTCCGGGCTCTGAGCTGTCAACACAGAGCCCCTGTGGGGCTTGAACTCATGAACTGTGAGATCATGACCTGAGCCAAAGTCGGATACTTAACTTCCTGAGCCACCTAGGTGCGCCTGCATATAACTTTTGACTCCCCCAGAACTTAACAACTTATAGCCCCCTGTTGACTAGAAGACTTAACTAGTAACTTAGTCGATTGATTTTTGTATGTTACATACATATTTCATGTGTTACGTGTATTATATACTGTATTCTCTTTTTAAAAATATTGAAGTATAGCCAACATACGATGTTATATTAGTTTCAGGTCTGCAATATAGTGATTCAGTTGTTAACATTACTCAGTGCTCACCACCGTAACTGTAGTCACAAGAAAAAGAAGATATATTAACAGTACTGTGCTGTATTTATTGAAAAAAGTCCACAAAAAAGGAGGAAAAGTCCATGTATAAGTGGACCTGCAGAGTTTAAACCCGTGCTGTTCAAGGGTCAACTCTATTATATAATCATGTATCTATCCTCTATACATTCCTTTATTTGTGTTTAAGGATTATCATTGCAGCATTCTGTATTCTAGCAAAAGGCTACAAATAGCGTAGGAGAATAGTTACATGAAAATGGTATACCCATGCAATAGAACTGTATGTGTATTCAGGTCAGCACACACAATGCTGTGTATTGTGTATTTGAATGCAGTGTTGTGTGTGTATTGATCTGAAATAATGTCCAAGATAAATGAAGTATATAAAAAAAGCTGCAGAAGGATATGTGAAGTATAATTGCTATTTATTTGCATAACAAAAAGTATTTATGCATATATGCTGTATATACATAGAATATCTCCAGAAAGCTTAAATAAGAAGCTCATAAAAAGTGGGTGTCTTGCAGCCTCCTACAATAATATATATGTATATAATACATTGTATGTATATAGTATTTTATAAATAATATATAATATATATAACACATACATATGTTATATATATTACGAATTTTAAATATTGTTGCCTGCTTGTATTAACTGCTAGAAATTTTATATACCTCCCTGAAATTTTCAGATGTCAAGATGTCAAACTCATAGTCGTTATTAGATTTTAGTTAGTAACAAAATTGGAACCAGATAGCTAAGGTTTGAATTCTTGCTCTCCTTCTTACATGTGGTATAAATTTTACTGTCAATAAAACAAAGATAATTGTTTTTTTGAAAAAATTTTTAACGTTTATTCATTTTTTTTTTTTTTTTTTTTTTTTTTTTGATAGAGTGTGAGTGTGGGAGGGGCAGAGAGAGAGGGAGACACAGAATCCAAAGCAAGCTCCAGGCTCTGAGATGACAGCACAGAGCCCAACGCTCCAACTCACGGACCGTGAGATCATGACCTGAGCTGAAGTCGGACGCTCAACCGACTAAGCCACCCAGGTGCCCCCAAAACAAAGATAATTCTTATATAGTTATTAATAGTTTTATCTTAGATCATCTGGGGGAAGTTCCTAATTTAAGCACAGTGGCTGGCACATTGTGCTTGACAATTAGTATATATTAGATGTTGTCAAGATGCATACAGTTTTGTAGGAGTGGCAAAGAATAAGTAATTGAAGTGTTTTGGGGCACCTGGCTGACTCAGTCAGGAGAGCATACGACTCTTGATCCTGGGGTTGTGAGGTTGAGCCCCACAGTGGGTGTAGAGGTTCCTTATAAATAAATAAACTTAAAAAAATAATTTTAAGTATCTTATATGGGTGTTTCTATGGGGATGTAGTAAGTAAGGGGGAAATCAGAGAATACCATAGAGAAGGGATCTTTGAAAAGTTGAGAGGGGTGAGAGTAAGATCAGTTAAGGAAGGCCATTCCGGATGTGAGGAGTCCTTCTACAGAAGAAAGGAGGGGTTCATAACGACTTGAACCAATCCAGGTTATGAGAGGGGAAATGGCTGCTGCTAGCTCACATTTACTGACCACTTAGCTAAGGCGCTGCTCTTAGTGCTTTTTGTGCCTTAAATTCCTAGAGTAGCCAGGATATCTGTGCTGTAATTGTCATTTTACTAACGAGGAGACCGAGGCAGGGAGGTGAATAAAGTCGCTTGCCCAAGATCAATCACGAAGTGTTAAGTCCATGTTTGTGTGTGCCTGTGTACCCGTCATGCTGCCTCGTGAGACTGGAAGGTAGGAATAGGGCTGACTTTGAACAGCGTATGTATTCACTTCCGTAAACTTTGGGAAACGATTAAAAGATTTGAGGCAAAGAGCGACTCTCCCCTGTTTGTCCACTAGGACAACCAGTGATGGCTCAGGGGAAATGCTAAAAGCCTTGTTTGTCGTCGTCTTCCTTTCTTCTGTCCCGTATCCTTTATGTCGTGAAGAATTTGTATGATTAATTGTGATGCTTTTCGAAAAGTGGAAGAGTTATTTTAAACTCTTCGTGATGAATATGAAGCCATTTTCAGGACTTCTCCGACTATATAGCAAAATAAAGGCAAGAATCGACAGGAACAGTCCTGTCACGTACATGTTCTGGCTCCAGCTCTGGTCAGATTACCCCAACGCAGTGGCTTAAAACAGTGCTCAGCATTTATGATCCCACGTACTTCTCTGGAGTGAGGAATTTGGAAGTAGCTTACCTGGGTGGTTTGGCTATGGTGTGCAGTCGTCTAAAGTCTTGGCAGGGGCTGGAGGACCTAGTTTCAAGATAGCTCATTCACATGGCTGGCAAGTTTAGGCTGACTTTTGGCAGAGAAGTCTTAGTTCCTTGCCACTTTGGAACTTCTTCACAGGGTTGCTGAAGGATCCTCACGATACCGTAGCTGGCTTTCCAGAGGAAGGGGTCCATGAATGAAGAGGCCGCCGTGCGCGCCTGCCTGCCTGCCTGCCTGCCTTCCTCCTTCCTTCCATTTAAAAAATTTTTTAGGGGCGCCTGGATGGCGCAGTCGGTTAAGCGTCCGACTTCAGCCGGGTCACGATCTCGCGGTCCGTGAGTTCGAGCCCCGCGTCGGGCTCTGGGGCTGATGGCTCGGAGCCTGGAGCCTGCTTCCGATTCTGTGTCTCCCTCTCTCTCTGCCCCTCCCCCGTTCATGCTCTGTCTCTCTCTGTCCCAAAAATAAATAAAAAAAAAAATAAAAATAAAAAATAAAAAATTTTTTAATGTTTATTTTTTGAGAATGAGAGAGAGAGAGAGAGAGAGAGAGAGACAGAGAGAGAGACAGAGAGAGAGAGAGAGAGAGAGAGAGAGAGAGAGAGAATGAGTGGGGGAGGGGCAGAGAGAGAGAGAGACACAGAATCCGAAGCAGGCTCCAGGCTCTTTGCTGACACAGAGAGCCCGATGCAGGGCTCTAACTCACGAACCATGAGATCATGACCTGAGCCGAAGTTGGAGGCTTCACTGACTGAGCCACCCAGACGCCCCTGCAATGTCTTTTATGACGTAGCCTTGGAAGACGTTGTTGTTCTTCGTCCACTGTTGTATTGATTACTCTGGTCAGTCTTGTTCAGTTGTGGGTTGGTACCACAGGAGTTTTGAATACCAGGAGACAGAGATCAGTGGGTGCCGTTTAGAGACTAGCTGCCGTTGTTCCCATGAAAACATTACTGAGTGGAATAATAAAATTTACAACTGGAAGGAGCCCTGTGCCTGCCCGGCTCAATTGGAAGAGCATGCAACTCTTGATCATGGGATTGTGAGTTCGCGTTCCATGTTAGGTGTAGAGATTACTTAAATAAATGTTAAAAAAAAAAAAACAAACCACTAATAAAACTGTCCAAAGTGTGGCCCTAGAACATCAGCATCACGTGGGAACTTCAAAAAAAAAAAAAAAAAACAGTATCTGACATGGTGTATAAAGACTTAGAGATGGGGTACCTGGGTAGCTCAATAGGTTGGGTAACCAACTTTGGACCAAGTGACGATCTCTCAGTTTTTGAGTTCGAGCCCCACATCGGGCTCACTGCTGTCAGCGTGGAGTCTGCTTCAGATCCTTTCTCCCACCCCCTCTCTTCTCTCCTCCGCTCACGTGTGCACGTGCCGCATATGCATGTGCTGTCTCTCAAAAATATATAGACATTAAAAAAAAAGACTTAGAGATGCCCAACAATTAAAAAAACAAATGTCAGGGGCACCTGGCTGGCTCAGTTGGTTAAGCATCTGACTCTCACTTTTGACTCAGGGTCAGGATCTCTCAGTTGGTGGGATCAAGCCCCGTGTGGGGCTCTGTGCTGACAGTGCAGAGTATGTTTCAGATTCTCTCCCTCTTTGCTCCTCCCCTACTCACATTTTCTCTTTTTCTCTCTCTCAAAATAAATGAATATAAAAAAAACCCCCAGATATTAGGAGTGCCTGGCTGGCTCAGTCAGTGGAACATGTAACTCTTGATCTTGGGGTTGTGAGTTTGAGCCCCACACTGGGTGTAGAGATTACTTTAAAAAACCAGACTTTATGTTTTGAAACTGTTTTATATTAATAGAAAAACTGAGCTGATAGCACGGAGAGTTCCTGTATGCTCGACACACACACACACACACACACACACACACACACACAGTTTCCCAGACTATTAATATCTTGCATTAGTGGGTATATTTGTTAAAATTAATGAACCAGTATTGCTGCTTTATTATTAAAGTCCATACTTTGCATTAAGATTCATTCTTAGTGATGTACTGTTCTGTGGGTTTTGACCAATGGCTAATGTCATGTATCCATCATTTTATTATCATGCAGAATAGTTTCCCCGCCTGCTCTGAAACTTTCCTGCGCTTCATCTATTCATCTATCCCTCTTCTCTTTTTACGCTGTGTAATTTTGTGTTTTCCAGAATGTCCTATCGTTGGAATCACACGGTATATATCCTTTTCAGGTTGGCTTCTTTCACTTAGCAATGTGTGCTTAAAGTGTCTCCGTGTGTTTTTGTTTGTTTTGTGTTTGTGTGTGTGTGTGTGTGTGTGTGTGTGTGTGTGTGTGTTGATAGCTCATTTCTTTTTATTGCTGAATAACCACAGTTTGCTTGTCCGTTTACTGATTGAAGGACATCTTGGTTGCTTCCCGTTATTGGTGATTTATGAATAAAGCTGCAGTAAATGTATGTACCGGGTTTTGTGTGAACTTGTTTTGAAGTCAGCTGGGTCAATACTGAGGTGTGCGGTTGTGTGAGTGTGTGGTGAAATAATGTACGTTTGGCTTTGCAGGAAGCAGCCATGCTGTGTTTAAAGTTTGGTGTAGGTGCCAAGTGCTTCCCTTCCTGGAGTTGTCTTCTTTTTTTCCCTTTCTGTTTGTCTTTGGGTTTCCCTAAGAATTCCTTCTTAGATAGAATCAGTCTTGCAGCTCCCCGTTGTAATCCACTATTATTTATACAGCAGCCCTGTTCATTTGGTGGTAAGGCTTTGGGGAGGGGGAACATTTTATAATCTTACATTAAATCCTGGGTTTTTAGCGGGCCTTAGTCCCTGGGCTGTGATCTTCACAAGTTTGTTAGCTTCCCCTCCCCTCTTCTGTGAGACAGAAAGGCAGGAGGGGGCTGGACTTGACTAACTGTACTTTCCTTAGGTCAGATAGGCTCTGGCAAAGCAGTTTCCCTTAGAGGACAGGCTTTCCTTATGGAGGATGCTCTGAGCTATTTCAAAATGGCTACTCTCCGCCTGCCCCAAACAGTAGGCGATTTTTCTCTGATCTTCAGGTGAGAAACCTGGTGGGGCTCCTGAAGGCAAAACCTATATCCACATCTCCCTAAGTCTGGGCCTTCAGGAGTCTTTAATTCTCAAATGAGTCCTTAAGTCTTTGAAAACTTGTCAAAATTACCATTTAAATGTTCCCACCAATTATTGGCTCTTGCAGTTTTGCTTCAGGTAAACCAGTCAGTCTCAGCTGTGATTCTCACTATTTTCTTTTCTCTCCAGATTTTGGGCTGGTGGTTTGCCCTTGACCTAAAATTCTCTGATGGATCTAAGAAACGTGATTGATTTCAGGTTTTTTCCCTCCCCAGCATTTTTTTTTTTTTTTTTTTTTTTTTTTGCTCTGTAGATGGGAGTGATGACTTCCAGGCTCTTTATGAGTCAGAGCTAAAAGTGGAAGTCTGGTGCCCTGCAATCTTTGTTTAAATGAATCCCTGTGGTTGATTCTGATGAGTGCTAATGGTTGAGACCCACTGATTTAGCCCAATTCCCTCATTTTACGGATGAGAACACTGAAATTTAAAGAGGGCAAATGATTTTTCTATGATTATACAAAGTTCAAACCTAGATTAGAACCTGAGTCTTTTTAAAAAAAAATTTTTTTTTTTTGAATGTTTATTATTTTTGAGAGAGACAGAGACAGAGAACAAGCAGGGGAGGGGCAGAGAGAGAGGGAGACACAGGATCCGAAGCAGGCTCCCAGCTGTCGGCACAGAGCCCGACTGGGGGCTTGAACTCACAGACCGTGAGATCATGACCTGAGCTGAAGCTGGTCACTTAACCGACTGAGCCACCCAGGTGCCCCTAGAATCTGAGTCTCTTGGCCGGATAATCCTCATACTGTTTTTTGGTATTTACATATAGTTACTTTAATAGGGATTAATTATGTTTCACATTGCGGGTTGTGATAAATCTTTATTTTGATACTTCACTGATTTACATCCTTGATATATACTTCAAATTCATTCTAGGATCTAGTTATAATGATACTTATTGTCATAGCTATCCCAAAGCTCACTTAAAATGTTCTCTTTGATATAAATATCAACCCACTTGAGAAGTGAGCTCTTACATGTAGCATGACTGTGAGTAAAATATATAGAAAATTTTGTTTTCCCCATTTATTCCTTATAGAAATATTTAAAAGTACACAAAAGAAAACCTTAGGACTGTTCATTTAGTCTTGGAAAACCTGATGTGTACAAACCGTTACATGGGATGAATCAGCTGTATCTGTCAGTTCCTTCTTCCCACACATTCCCATCATGTCATTTCCTTAATTTTTAGTGCAGACTGGATAGCAGCTGCAATGCCCTATTTTCCCCTTCAAACCAGCATCTCTCCTGTGCTTGCATATATGGCATGCTTCTACATCTCTGGAGAAGTCTGGGAATCTTTGTTCTAGAACAGGAATTGGCAGACTTTTTCTGTACAGGGTCAGAGAGTGAGTATTTTAGCCTTGCAGGCCATTTTGGTCTCTGTTGCCACCACTCAACTCTACCCTTGTAGCATGCAAAGAGTCAGTCATCAGCAATATGTACATGTACAGACGAGGCTGTGTTCCATCAAAACTTTAGAAAATCAAGCTGCATGCCTTTGTCTCATGGGCCCTAGTTTGGTAGCTGCTGTTCTAGAGTCTATAGAAATACTAGATGCTTTTCACTTGTATGCTTCAAAAGATGCTGCTGTTTTTATTTACTGGATTGGAGCCCTAAGATCGCTTTAGTTACATTGCTTTCAAAAGTAATAATAGATATTTTGTTGTGGAACATTGCATCTTAGTTTTGGTTTCTTTTTTTGAGACCTGTGTTTTTGGTGTTGAAGAGATACAGATTTTTTTTTTTTTTTTTTCCCCTCTCTAAACAAGACTTGAGCAGGATTGAGACTTTATGATCTCATGTGAATCTGGATTAAAACAAGGAAAAAAAAGACCTGGTCACTGTAATAGCTGAGGCAATCTATACTCTCTGTGGTGAATGGTAAAACATGTCTTTTAATAAGTTCTTAAAGAATAATAAAATAATCTCAAGTTATGGTGTGTTATAGGTGCCTGTGGAAATATGAGGTTAGAGAGATGGTTTTAATTTACTTTGAGTTATTGTATGCTTAGGAAAAGTGGGTATTGGTATTTGTGCTTTGCAGCTAGCACAAGTCTTGGTTGTCAGGGCTTCTCATTAGCTCCCTAAGATCCTTCTAGGGCTCTGGGAGCTTGGCTAGTGGAAAGGCAGGGACTGCCAGTTGCTGAGAGGACTGGTGCAAGCTGGGAGGTAGCCCTGGGTAGCAGTTAGCTATATGAGGCCAAAGTTTGCATGTTTGGTCAAATGTCCGAACTTGGGGTTTTGCTAGAGAGAACTCCTGGCCGCCTGGGTTTGTTCATATATGCTGCAGATGATCTTTGTTTCAGAGATTTCTGCAATATGAGTTATTTAAAACTTAAAAGTAATGCAAATTATAAAAATCTGTTTGTGGTGGTTTCTCGTCCTTTGGGAAGTACTCCTGACTGACCTTTAATAATGGTGGGTAATTGAAATATTATAGGTCTTAGTAACGACTACTATCAGTCCATTTTATAAAAGGTCAGTCTACGATATTGGAATACTGAAGGCTTGCTTAATTAGAAGAGCCTTATGATTAGAATTTAAGTATTTCAGGCTGAAAATGATATCCGAAGGAGACTCTAGAGGGCAGTGTAACTCAGTGTGTTCAGGTTTCTAGTATTTAAGTTTTGCTTTGGAGCAGCGATCCATGCGTTCTGAACTATTTCCCCATGACACGGAGTATCAGTTTGGTAGAGTGTGAGTTTTGGAAAGAAGAACTCTGGTTTGACTTAGAAAGGTTATTTAGATAATATACAATAATTATTGCCCTTAGGGAATATCCATGCTTGCTTTTAAACACTGGTTTAAAAAACTTGGAATTGTCTTATTGATACAACTAAATTGAATTGAGTTTGCTTTTTAGGCATTTGTGGAACATTAAACATAAGAAATGGTGTATCTTGTGTTTTCAAATATTTTGAGGTGGGAAGTTAAATGTATGCTTTGTTGGAGAATTCAAACAATCAGGAAGAGCTTGACTCATGACACATTTTTATACAGCTCTTCAAAGTGGAAAAGTTGAAGCTGGAAGCTTGGTTAGTGAATAGCTGTATCAGTGTTGACTTTTCAAAACTTTTCAAATGTTTACATTCAGCAAAACCCAAAGCATATTATGCCAATCATCTTTTCCCTCTAATTTTTCAACTTATGTATGTTTTCAGGGAAATCTAATCTGTATGTTTTTGACTCATTTACATGTAAGTCATCGAATGCGGTTTGGAAAGAACTGTTGTGTATTTCTAGTCCAAGGAGCTTTTGGGTCCTTTAAAATTTTTTTCTCCTTTAAAAGCAAAAAGTGGGGATTATAAAGGCCAAATGAGTGGATTCACCTACAGTTTTAGGTTGGAGATTTTAAACTATTACAAATTTAGGAAACAGTTTTTGTGACTGAATTTTCTGGTGTTATTACAGCGTGGAAATTGGAATGTCCAGTGGTTAAGTGTGACAGTTGGACATTTGGGATTCCAAACTTTTTGTTTTAATTTGGGCCTATTAAAATGACCTTAAACAAAATGAACTCTTTGAAAAGTTTTCATTTTCTTTATCTTGGATAATTTTATGATTGAAACAAATGTGTTTGTTAGAGCGCTTTGAAGTTCTTGGATGAAAGGCCTTATGTAAGTGCGAATAGTACAGGTTTAAGAAACATAGGGATTCTGTTTCTGGTTTGTGTTCACACTAGTTTGTGGCTACCAACCCGAGTATCTTCTTGTTTTGTGTAGGTATTTATCTCCCCATGACTTTCCACCTCAAGGTGGAATAAATAGTTATTTTGATCTTTTTCTTGTTTGGAAAGAAGAAAAATTTTTAGTAAAAAAATTTACGTTTTTTTAGTAATGTTAAAACTGAAGTGCAGTTGGGAAGCAGTCATGAGGATTGTGTATTAGCTTTGATTGTTGGTATTGGGTATTAGCTTCACCTCTGGTACTACCTGTGTACATCTTTTTTCCACACTAATCACAGAAAACAATAAAATATCTACTCGTGTATAAAATAAAACACACATCTGGGACACCTGGGTGACTCAGTCGGTTAAGCACCCAACTCCCAACTTAGCACGGAGGCCCTGCTCTCTCTCTCTCTCAAAAATAAGTAAACATTAAAAAAATAACACACATCTGAGCTTTCACCTGAAATTGCGTGTTGTAAAAATTTATAAGAGGGGCACCTGGGCGGCTCAGTTGGTTAAGCATCCGACTCTTGGTTTTGGATGAGGTCATGATCTTGCAGTTTGTGGGATCGAGCCCAGCATCCTGCTCTGCACTGATAGTGTGGAGCCTGCTTGGGATTCTCTCTGTCTCCTTCTCTCTCTGTCCCAAGTAGAGGCCCAATGGTGGGCTTGAACTCCCGACCCCAAGATCAAGAGTCATGGGCTTAGAGTGCCTGGGTAGCTCAGTCAGTTGAGTGTCTGACTCTTGATCTTGGTTCAGGTCACGATCCCAGGGTTGTGGGATTGAGTCCCATGTCGGGGCTCTGCGTTAAGTGTGGAGCCTGCTTAAGATTCTCTCTCCCTCTCTCCCCCCTCCCCCTCCCTCCTCTTTTCCTCCTTCTCACTCTCTCTTCCTCTCTCCCTCACTCCTTCCTTCAGCCCCTCTCCCCTACTCTTGTGCTCTCACGCTCTCTAAAAAAAAAAAAGAAAAAGAATAAAAAGAAAGGCATGAGCTCTACCAACTGAGCCAGCCAGACACCCTAGGAAGCAAAAGTTTTTAAGCAGCTATAATATGTAGAGAAAGCAATCAAATCACTGATTTTACAAAGGATTAAGAGACATTGGCTTAATTCTCACTTGTTTTTTTCCCCTAGCAAATGACAGAACATTACTTTGGTACATACAGTATTACTCAGTTTTTTTTTTTTTTTTAACTTTTTTTTTTAAATGTAAAATGCCAAAGTGTCTTGGTATTTTGAAACACGTAAGAGAAATTTTCCTTAACCTAAGATTTAAATTCCATTTAAGTTTAATCCATTCAATTTATGTATCCTAACAGTATATACCACTCAGTTTACTTCTCACACTTGAAATCCTCCCTGTGAAGAATACCCCATCTCCATCCATCCTTTGGAGCCAGTTTTAGTTGCTATTTTCCCCCAGTTTATCCTAGCTTACCCAGACCCATTGTTTTGTTTTCCCCATTTTACCTTTTCCTCCTTTTGTCAATTTTGATCTTGTTTATGTTCTCCTTGATGACAGTATCTCCTTTCGCTCTAGAGAAAAATTTTCTCAAGCCTGACTATAAAATGTCTTGAATTGTCTGTCTAAATGCCTTGTTTTATGTGGCTTCCCATGTCACATGGAATCTAGAATCTTCAGCGTGACATCTGTGTTCTGGCTCTCTGCTACCTCTCCGATCTACCCTCTCTCCCTCTCTTAAGCCTCACTGGACGTCCCACTGTTCCCTCACACGGATCAGACACTCTTGCTTCAGGGTCATTTTGTTTTCAATTCATCTGTCTAGGCCCTTTCCTCCTCTGATCTCTTTTTCCTCTTGGCGCCTGGCACCCCCTGAGGTGTTACATATTTGTCCCTCTTACTGCACTAGAATGTCAGCTGCACAAGGGCAGGGACTTTGTCGTGCTCTCTGCTGTCCCGCAGCTCCTGGGGCGACCCGGGGAAGGTCCGCGAGAAGTGGGTGTGGAGAGAATGTATGAACTCTTCACAGGAGGTGTCCACTCATACTTGCCCCAGTATTTTGGGGGAACAAAAAAAGCTTTTATGAGGGTTTTCCTCCAGACCCTCTGAGGAGACGTGGTCTAGGAGGGTGCTGCCCCAGGACAGTGAGGTTGGACTGTGAGAGAGGTGACATTGTGAGGTGTTTATGACACTGTTTTTAGGAACGCAGGCCCGTGAAATGGAGCCTTCCAAACCAGTCTGACAGGAATGAGGGCAGGATTCTGCCCAGGCTAGTAAAAGAGAGAATCCTGGGGGCCTCCCGAGCCCTGATTCTGCCCATGCCGAGTGAGACTGGCAAAGAGGGCACTGTGGCAGTCCCATGAGTCCCCGGCTGAGACGGCGAGTGGGACAGGGCGTCGTCCCAGGACACACAGGGTATAGAAGCCGCAACCTGTTTTGCCGTGAAACCAGCGGCTGCAGGTAAGCAGGCCTCACTTTCAGATTCATCCATTCATTTGGCACATGTTTGCTGAGCATGCGCTATGTGCCAAGCCCAATTTTGGGCCTTAGAGGACAGTTCCGGGAGCTGAAGGTGCCTGGGAGCTGGGCCACAGGCCACAGGGAGGGGCCCGCGTTGGCTCAGGAAAGTGCCAACATCTCCCCTTCAGTTCAGAGCCTTCCTTTTCTCTCCCTGGATGCTGAGGCTGGGCTGCCTCTCCATCTCCAGTAGGAATCAGTGCTGCCTGTGTCACCAAGGCTGCTGGTGACCCAAGGAGGCACTGGGCAGTCTCTGGAGATTCCCACCACCTCTGGCAGCTCCTTACCATGAGGCTTCCCAGCTCCTCTCCTAACTGCTTCGAATGCCTCAAGGGACAGAGGGTCGTGTCCACCACCTGCTGTTCTGTGCTCTGGACCCGGAGCTCCATCCCTGCTGATGGACTCCCTCCCCCACCTGCCCTGGAGCCTGCCCTTGGCACTGGCTTTGTGGCTTGCTGGGGGCAAGGAAGCTGGCTGTGCCTGGTGAAGAAGCAAGAAATGGAATGGAGCAAGATATCTTTTTTCAGGGCATATCTTTCGGGGTGTTTCTTCAGGGATGTCGGTCAGGGCTGTGGGTGAGGAGGTACCAAGTAGAGAGGGCCAAACTCTAAGGGTCGGTCATGTTGCGTGTTTAGAATGGCTCTCGGTCCCTGACACTGGCACCCAGGCACCGACACCCAGGGCCAGTTCTGACCTTGCCGAGGCCTGGGGGGCATCGGGAGATCCACCAAATGCTCTGTGGGATGTGGTAACCGCCAAGTCTCACCGGCTGGCCTAATCCATTCACCTCTAGACATGGGCTGCAGGACCAGTTCAGACTTCCTCTGGGACTCTGGGAGCTGCAAGCCTGCTGCTGGGGGCTGCAGGGGTGAAGTCACCTGTAAACGCTCGGGTGTGTATCTGAAACCGCCGGGTGAGGCTAAGAACACACAAAGGCTGACGCGACCCGGTTTCCAGAATTTCGTGCTCCCTGCCTGGCCCACGCAGGGAGTTCTGGCCATGACCAGGCGGTGGGGCAGGCTGTCCTCACAAGTGTGGTGACTTCGGGTCATCTCTAGGGATGCTTCCCGCACTGCTGTTGTTTGATTCAGGGGAGAAGAGATGTAGCTTACAGGCTTGCAGGCTTTTCAGTTTTTATATTAGAACTCTCCCGAGCTCTGAGTCGGTACAGCACTTTGTATTTTTCAGGGTGTATTTGTACAAGACACTTCTGAGAGAACGCAGACCTGCTGCAGGGCTGGCCAGAGCATTTGCAGAGTCTGGACACCAGGGATGTGACTGAACATCAATTCTCCAGGCAGGGGAAGCCAGCGAGTGACAAGGCAGAATAAATCACAGACAGCATGAGCGTTTCCGATGGCCTCAAAATACCTGGAGTGAGGTGCTGCTGAACGAGGGGGGGGTGGGAGAGCAAAGGGGAGCTTGTTATTATTATTATTATTATTATTATTACTGAAAATGAAAAGTTTTTTTTCTTTTTCTTAATGACCTTATGTGGCAGCAACTGGTTGCTGAGGTCTGGTCATTTGGGTGAAACAGGGTTCCAGGATGGAGGCAGTACAGCATTTCACAAAATTCGAGAAATTGCTGCCTAGAGCCTAGCACCTTCCATCACAGCATGGAACCAGGGGAGAGCATTCCTGAGGCAGACAGTGCATTTTCACCAGTGGCACTTGTGGTGAGGCAGAAACGAGGTGCCCTCGCTGCAGGACTCTGAACAGGGGTCGGTGGCAGGGGGACAGGGCAAGAGCACTTGATGCTGATTGTAGCTGACAGGTGGGTTTCTGAGCACACAGGATGCACCTCCTGAGAACTGCCCAAAATACTTGAGAGAAGGGGCGCCTGGGTGGCTCAGTCGGTTGTGTCTGACTTTGGCTCAGGTCATGATCTCACGGTTCTTGAGTTCAAGCCCCGCGTCGGGCTCTGTGCTGACAGCTCGGAGCCTGGAGCCCGCTTCGGATTCTGTGTCTCTCTCTCTCCCCGTCCCCTGCTCACGCTCTGTCTCTCTCTGTCTCTCAATAATAAATAAACATTAAAAAAAATTTAAAAAAATACTTGAGAGAAATTTGTTGGACCTTAGAGCCTAGAATGGGCAAGTGGGAACAAGGGCAGGAAATCTGACTTACTGATGCAAATGTAACTGTATTTGCATCCACAGGCTGACGGATATGAGGATTTGGGGGTTATCTTTGCAATAATCCTGGGGGCACTCAGGGTTTCTGTTACAGACTGGGGAGCAGCCATAAAGCAAAGTTTCCTGGCCCCCAGGTGCTCCTCCTCGTCCCCTGCACCCACTGCTGAGAGCAGACAGGGCTGCAGGCAGGGCCTGCTCCCTCACACAGAGATGGAGACCCAGCCCTGGCCTCACAGGGACCCCCACTGCAGCTGCAGGACACTTAGGTACGACAGTGGGGCATAGGCGTCAACCTTCCCGGTCTCTTTACGTCAAGAAAACCCTGAGATGGCTCCTTCCCCTTCCCCTTCCCCTTTATTTTCTTGGCCGTTCTAAGCTCTAACCTTAATTTCTCCCCGCCTCTCTCCATGACGCGACCCCTCCCCCCCGCCCCCACCCTGCTGCCAGCCTGTGGGCTCAGTTGACCTCACAGCCCCATCTTCCTGTAGGCTTATGGGTCCCAGAAGACTTCTAGGGTTCAAAGGTGAACATGTTTACACATTAATAAATCATCACCAAGGGGTCTTAAAAATAGCTGGTTTCCTACCTCAGTCAGAAGATAATTTCCCTCTCCTGTGGACCCCATTCTGTATCCTCATTTCCCATCTATTTTCCTCTTTCCCCATCTTTGTTACCCTCCCTGTGTTACTTCCCATGCGTAAGAAACCACGTGGGTGCTGGTCTGAAGAAAACTGCTACTTCTGGCACGTGTCCGATAGGCTTTTGTACTGGAAAGTCTACGTGGCATTTTACCCATTTGCACACCCCTTCGCGATACCAGGAGCAGAGGTCGGGATACCAACTGGCCATTGTGCTCTGGTAATGCCTATCTGGGAGTGCTTTGCCCACTCTGAACACCACCATCTGGACCACAGTGAGCAGCTGAGTTCACTTAACTTGCCTAAACACGAGTCCAAAGCTCTGCAGTTTGACTTCCACGAATTAAGAAGGGTTCTTTAACTCAGAATTTTATTTATACAGAAAATAGTTCTTTTTGGTTATATGATACGATTGAAAACTACCAGAATTGGGGCGCCTGGGTGGCTTATCGGTTAAGCTTCCGACTTGATCTCGGCTCAGGTCCTGATTTCAGGGTTCTTGG
Organism: Neofelis nebulosa; assembly: GCF_028018385.1. Taxonomy (NCBI): domain Eukaryota; kingdom Metazoa; phylum Chordata; class Mammalia; order Carnivora; family Felidae; genus Neofelis; species Neofelis nebulosa. The sequence continues at coordinate 216,309,210 of NC_080783.1, forward strand.
GTTTGAGGCCTGCATCAGGCTCCTTCCTCACAGCAGGGAGCCTGCTCGAGATCTCTCTGCCCCTCCCCTGCTTGTGCTGTCTCTCAAAATAAAATAAACTTAAAAGAAAAAGAAAACCACCAGAATAATTCACATAGTATACCGGCAGTCAGTTAGGCACTGACCACAGATTCCGTAGAGCTGCGCTGTTCAGCATGGGAGCCACTAGCCACACGTGCCTATTTAAAGATTTTAATTAATAACAATTAGGCAGAATGAAAAACGCAGTTCTTTAGCTGCACTAGCCACATCCCCAGTGGTCTGCGGCCACATGCGGCTCGTTCTGCCATGCAGGTAAAGACTGTTGCCATCATTGCCAAAAGCTTTACTATAGCTCTATTCTGGAGTGTCCTTCTGGCATTAAATCCAGCGTCTTCATGCTGTGGAACTGGCGAGACCTTTATCCAGGTGAGCCTGATGAAAACATCCTTGTCTGTTCCTGTCTGTGTCCTCCTCATCCTTGATTCTGAGGCTTTCTTATCTGCGTCCCTCCTGCCCGACCTGGAAGGATATCTTTGATATCTTTGCTGATCTGCCTGTTACATGGGATTTTGTCTTTCCATCTGCAGTTGCTTGGAGTTTACATTTTAAGTGCAGCGTCGTCTTCAGCTAGTTCTACACCGACTTTAGAGAGTAAGTGCCAGGAGTTTGCACTGAAACCTCTCCGTATTGGAGTGGGGCTGAGTTGTCGGTCCTGGGAGCCGGTGTCTCTGCGTTTATGCAAGTCTGAGTCAGTAAGATAGAGACACAGACAGGGCCAGGGACAGCACCAGGGTCTTTAGAGCAGTCTGCGTGTCCTTTGCTTCGAATGCCCTTGGGCTGCTGTAATCATGAACCCTTGCAGGAGGCTCCCTCTGATCTGCCTCTGATCAACCCGAAGCCAAGCCGCTTCTGTTGAAGTCCTGAGATGGGAGAAGTAAGGAAAGAAACCGAAGCGAGAGAGGGGCAGGCAAGAGCCCGGTGGCGGGGCAGCAGGGAAGGATGGAAATGACCCGCAGAGCACCGTGTCCCCGATCAGCTCTGACACCTTCATGTATTCGTTGTCGTGTTGCTCCCTGGGGGCAGCTCTGAGGCCAGCCTCATGGTCTGGGCAGGCTGGTCATGCTGGGCACTGTGTGCTATGCTGACCTAAGCACTGGTTCCCGAGTCCAAGGGCGGTGCCTGCTTTTCTTGTTACCTACTTGTTTGTCCTGATAACCTGCTCTAGGGTGCACCGGCCCCTCTCCTCCGGCTGCTCCTTGTAGCCGCAGGTCGCTACGCTTTCCGCTGGACCGCCTTCCCTCTTGCACTGATGCCATTCTCTCGCCTGGGCTCTCGTGCCCTGTGCCAAGCTGTCCCTCCGTGCAGAGGCCCCCGTCACCACTTAGGCTCCAACACCCCATGCCAGACTGCCCTCCAGCAGGACACTCTCCTTACCCCACTTGGGTTGTGACACCCTGTGCCAGCCAGCTCTTCCCCGTGGGGTACCCTCCTTACCCCACCGAAGCTCCGGCATCCCAGGACAGGTCACTCTTTGTCTTACCCACTGCAGGTTGCTATAACAAAGTATCATGGACTAGGTGGTGTGTAAATAACAAAAATTTATTCCCCACAGTTCTGGAGACCAGACGTCTGAGATCATGGTGCAAATATGGTCAGGGTGTGGTGAGACCCTCTCCCAGGGTTCAGACCGTCCACTTCTCGCTTGTTGTATCCTCGCATGGTGGAGAGAGAGTGAGGGAGCTCTGAGGTTCCTTGTTTAGCAGGGCGATACACGCTTTTGGGTATTAAGAGAATCACATGGTGTGGTTATTAGCAACTTCAGATATGGGATGTTTCATGAAATGGAGATGTTGTCTATCAGTGCTGGCAGGAATTCGCGTCCTAGCTCCAGATTTGCCAGTCAGAGCGTATTTCCTTTTAGTGATCCTACCCCTTGCTGTCATGTTGCCGTCCATTGTTCCCTAATGACATGTTATGTAAGTATTTGACAATAGCTAGAACAGGGATAGGCAAGCTCTTTCTTAAGAGGGTCAAATAGTATATATTTTGGGCTTTGTGGGCACTAGTCTCTGACAACTCAACCCTGCCTCTGCAGCACAAACGCAAAGGCAGTAATATGTGAATGAAGGGGTGTGACTGTTGCCAGTAAAACTTATGGGCGCTGAAATCAGAATTTCATATAATTTACATGTGTTACGAAATATTCTTCCTCTTTTGATCTGTTCCCTCCCCCCCCTCCCCCCACCCATTTACAAACACGGTAGAGACCATTCTTTCACCTGCGGGCCATGCAAAAACAATGGGCTGTATTTGACCCTTGGCCCATATTTTACCGACCCCTGAGCTAATAACTCAAAGAAGGAGGTATAGAGAAGTGGTTACTTACTGACATCTTTATTTCATGCAGATATTCAGAGTTGCTTTCGTTGCTATCAAAAATAAAATAAATGTGATTCTTAATATGATAGAAGATATAAGTGATGTCATTTTTTATTTTTGTTCACCTTTTTAAAAATTTATTTTTAAAATTTACATCCAAGTTAGTTAGCATATAGTGCAACAGTGAGTTCAGAGTAGATTCCTTAATGCCCCTTACCCATTTAGCCCATCCCCCAGCCCCCAAATGATGTCATTTTTTTTTTTTTTAAATTTTTTTTTCAACGTTTTTTATTTATTTTTGGGACAGAGAGAGACAGAGCATGAGCGGGGGAGGGTCAGAGAGAGAGGGAGACACAGAATCAGAAACAGGCTCCGAGCCATCAGCCCAGAGCCCGACGCGGGGCTCGAACTCACAGACCGGAAGATCGTGACCTGGCTGAAGTCGGACGCTTAACCGACTGCGCCACCCAGGCGCCCCAATGATGTCATTTTTAACAGTAATTTTAATGTTGGGTCTGATCATATAGAACTTTAAAGTTGGGTTTTTTTGGTGTTTCTAGCTCGCTCAGTTGGTAGAGCGTGCGGTCATTGATCCTCAGGGTTGTGAGTTCAAGCTGCACCTTGGTGATTGGGTGTAGAGATCACTTAAAATAAGTTTTTAAAATTTTAGAGAACGAGAGCACCAGCCAGGGGAGGGGGGCGGAGGGAGGGAGAGGGAGAAAATCTTAAGCAGGCTCCAACTCACTGCTGAGCCCACAATGGGTCTTGATCCCACGACCCTGGGATCCTGACCTGAACTGAAAGCAAATGTTGGATGCCCAACCGACTGAGCCACCCAGGCACCCCAAAAATAAAATCTTAAAAAAAAAAGTTGGTTTTCTTCACCACATCTTAAATGTGGAAAATTGCCAAGGGTTATGGGATAAAATCTTTGATTTGCACATTGTCAAAAGGTTACAATATACAGGAACTGTACAGATTTGTTTAAGATAAAGGCTTCTAAATTTAAGGGAAAGAATTGCCTTCAAGGCTGTTTCAACTTGTGATTTCTGTTTTGGTGTATTCTGTCCCTACCTGATGATTTGTGCAAAATCTAATGATGGTAATTTAGAACCGGAAAGTAGGTTGTCTCTAATTTTGATCTTTTCTTAGCATTACAGTTTCTTATCTGAAATACTGAAAGAGCCAAACTGTCCTTCTGTACAGTAGGGATCACTTCCTTCTGCTTGAACTTAAAAAATACAGCCCATTCGTTAGCCTTTGTTGGCACTAAAGAGTGCTTGGATACTATGTATTTCACAGCAGACGGTTTTTCCTACTTAACTGTGAGCAGTTAGTTAATTGGAAGAACTGTTACTTCTGTGGATCCTTGCTATGACAAAAATCAATGTACACAGCACAGTCTGAATTAATAGGGCTCGAACTCATTAGGCCACAAAAACAGTTTAATCAACGGTGAACCCTTTAAAGACCTTGTCAGAGAGTATCCTAAAAGAGATTCAAAAAAAAAAAAAATGCTTAGCACTTAAACATATGTTTTGTTTCCAAGTTTATATTTTTCTTTTTTAAAATTCCCTTGGTTAATTTCTGGGGTTACTCCTGTGTTCTGGCTAGAGGGAAGAACCCTATTATTTGTATATTTTATACTGAACCATAGTCATTCAGTCTAATTACAGGCAATTCTCAACTTACAGTGGTTCAACTTAATGAATTTTCCACTTCATGATGGTGTGAATGTTACGCATTCAGTAGAAACTGTATTTTGAAGGTGGAATTTTGATCTTTCCCGGGCACTAGCCTCGTATGATTCCCCTGATGCTGCCCCACAGCCGCAGCTCCCAGTTAGCAGTGTGGTCATGAGGGTAAGACGACCCCATCCACGGACAACTCTTCTGTGCCCATACGCCCGCTACCCATTACCCATTGCTTTGCACTCCCAGTACAGCATCCAGTAAACCACATGAGATATTCACTTAAAATAAGCTTTGTGTTAGCTGATTTGGCCCAACTGTGGTTGCAATGTAAGTGTTCTGAGCACATTAATGGCAGGTGAGACTAGGCCATGATGTAATCAATGCATTTTCGACTTAATGATGTTTTCAGTGTGTAATGGGTTTTTTCAGGACATGACCGGATCGTGAGTCAAGGGAAATCTGTACTCATTTCTTCTTAGTAAAGGCCCTTTCAGACACTCTGATTATTCATCCCTGTTTCTAACCCGAGGGCATATTCCGGCTGGCCTGGGTTGTTACATGTTTTCGCAGTCTGTTGTCATTCTGCAATCTTATCCTCTGCCTCCTCACCCTTACCTCCCCCTCCAACCCCTTGTTTTGGTAATGGTTGGCTGCTTTGATGTTTGTGAGGCTTTCAGGACGTGATAGCTGTGTTCTGGCAGATCACCGTTCCCTCTCAGCACCCTCTTCCTGTAATGCAAGTTCTGATTGTTTTGTGCAGTGGGTTATTTGTGACCGGTAGGTTAAGGTTCAAAAGGGGAAGTCTATATTGACTAGTAAATTGAATTTTCCTGTCAGATTGCTTTTTATTTTTGGGGTGCAGAGCCTGAGTTTGAATCCCGGTTTTGAACCTTACTAACTGCATGGCTTTATTGAACAATGTTATTTAATACCTTTGTTGCTTTGTTCATTTATAGAATGGAGATAATAGTGGCACCCATCCTGTAGGAATAAGGTTATATATGTCAAGTACTTAGAACAGTACCGAACACAGTTAGCACTCATTATTTGTATCGTCATCGTCATCTTCACCGTCTTTCAGTTTGGATGAAAAATGGCTAATGTGGGCTTTAAGCAGGAAAAGGACATTTTCAGAATTGAATTTTGGAAAGATTGCTTTCATAGTCAAGAGAAGGTGGGTGTAGGACCAGGTGAGCAAAGGTAGAGGTGGGAAGACCAGTGTTTTGGATTGAATTGTGTCCTCCTCAAATTCATGTGTTCAAGTCCTGATCCTATACCTCAGAATGTGACCTGTCACCTTTAAAAATAAAATAGCCAATTATTTTATCAGCAACATGAATTCGTTCAAGAATTGCAGAGAAGTTAGAATTCAGGATAAGCAAACTATGCCAGGACTATAGGCAAGTCTGAAGAGACAGCGGAAAGGTCAGCTTTTATTAGGTTTTAGGAGGAAATTGAGGAGGGTTGTTTTGGACAGAAGTTCGTTGGAGAAGAACAAGAATTTGAGGTTGTGATGATTTCTCATTGGCCGCAAGTGGTGGTTAGTGCGTTGTTGCTTGGACAGGGAGAGATGTTCCTTTTTGCTGGTTACGTAGGCTGCGATGAGCGGTACGTGCCTGAGAGCTCCCTCTTCATTTTAACGAAGGTTGTGTTTTGGATTTTTTTTGGTACTCATTTTCACAACCTGATTTGGAAATAGGGTCATCGCAGTGTAGTTAGTTAAGATGAGGTCATTAGGGTAAGCCCTAATCCAGTATGACTGGTGGCCATATTAAAAGGGGAAGTTCAGACACAGAGATGGACGCGCACAGAGGGAAGACAGCGTGAAGAGACACAGGGAGAAGATGTCCGTCAACAAGCCAGGGAGAGAGGCCTGGGACCGACCCATTCTTCCCAGCACTCAGAAGGGACCGGCCCTGTAGATGCCTCGACCTCACACTTCTAGCCTGTAGAACTGTGACGCCGAGAATTTTTATCGTTTAAGCCTCTCCATTTGTGGTACTTTATGTCAGGGAAGCCTTAGGAAAGTAACGCAACCAGCAGGCAGATCGTGAGCCTCCGAACTAAGTGGAGATGAGAGATGTTTAAAACACAGAACCAATTCTTAGTGACCAGGTGGCTGTGAGGGGGTGGGAAGAGTGAGAGACTGTCTCGCCTGAGGGGATGGTGGTGCCATTAACTGACCCAGAAAGTACACAAAGGAGAGGAGGTGTGTGGAGCACGTCGAGTTGGAGGCGCACGTGGGACGTGCGGGGAGGGGCCCCGACGGGCAGTTGGATGTATGTGTATCTGAAGCTCCGGAGAGAGGTTGTGTCTAGAGGTTTGGTGGTTCTCATCTATCTACGCAGGAGTTGAAAAAGGTGGAGGGGCCAGTTGCTTGGAGTGAGTGTATGGTGTGTGAAGGAAAGTCCATCTGTAGGTCCCCCGAGGAACGCTCAGATTTCGAAGCCGTAGGCCAGGAACGGCCCCGTGGAACCGGAGAAGGAGCTGAGCGGAGACACGTGGCGGGATGTTGCCAGCGACTCCCAAGGCTGAGACCTAAACCACCGGCATCAGCAGTCTGTGTGCTGAGATGGGTTTTGTCAGTGTCCAGCAGCCCCTAGACAGGAGCTGGTATTCTTGGGATTTATTAGGTGGCAAGATTTTATTCCGGGTTAGCTCATTTAACCCTCATTACAACTCTGAATCGGGTACTGTTATCACCTATAGAATACCTATGGTATTCTATAATAATTATAATTCTATAATACCTATAGAATTACCTATGGAAACTGAGGCTTGGAAAAATTAACTAACTTGCCTCAGATTACACAGTGAGTAGGCAGAAATAGGTCAGGATTTGAGTCTAGGCGGGCTGACTCTGGGATGCTCCTAACGCGGAGTGAGGGTTGGAGGTTTTGGGGGTAGACATGGGGCAGAACGAAGGAAGTTGGATGAAGAGAGAGCAGAGGAATGAAAATGGAACGTTCCTCTCTGCGCCAGGAGCGGTAGTTGGGACAAAAGGAACAGATCGATGGGCCTGGCGTTCTCCCTGAAAGCCGAGAGAGTGACAGGAAAGTTGCACGGGTGGAGAGCCACCGTCCAAAGGGAACTCAGATGCAGGGCTTCTCTTAGTGTGGGTCACCAGCGCTGGCAGCCGAAGGCTGACCTCCTAACAACTTAGTCATCTTGTCATTTGCCTCTGCCAACCCCTGCAACCTCCAGAAACAAACGAATGAAATAAAAGCTTACTGAGAGTTTGATGGAAATGGTTTTTTCTAAACAATTTTTTAAAATTAACTTCTTTTGAGAGAGTGGGGAGAGGCAGGGAGGGAGGGAGGGAGGGGGGGAGAAGAGAGAGAGAGAGAGAGAGAGAGAGAGAGAGAGAGAGAGAGAGGAAAGAGAATGAATCTCAAGCAGGCTCCGAGCTATCAGCCAGGAGTCTGATGTGGGGCTTGATCTCATGAGCCATGAGATCATGACCTGAGCCGAAACGGAGTTGGATGCCTAACTGACTGAGCCACGCTGGAGCCCCTTGATGGAAATAGTTTTAATTAACTTGAAGAGTAAGGCTTACTTTCTCATAGGAACATTGCATTTTTCTATTTGTTTAAGCCTTTAGTAAAGTTTTATATATATTTGTATATATGATTTATTATTTTCATAAGACAGATACAAGGATATGGTCTTATTTATATACATTCGTGTTTTCTCTTAAATTCATTCTTTAAAAATTTTTTTTTAATGTTTACTTGTTTTTGAGAGAGAGCAGGAGCAGGAGAGGGGCAGAGAGAGAGGGAGACACAGAATCCGAAGCAGGCTCGAGGCTCCAAGCTCTCAGCACAGAGCCCGACGCGGGTCTCGAACCAATGAACTGTGAGATCATGACCTGAGCCAAAGTCAGAAGCTTAGCCGACTGATTCACCCAGACGCCCCATCTTAAATTTATTCTTAAGAATATTATTTGTAGGGGTGCCTGGATGGCTTAATTGGTTGAACATCTGACTTCCGCTCAGGTCATGATCTCACACTTCATGAGTTTGAGCCCCACATCGGGCTCTCTGCTGTCTGCACAGAGCCTGCTTTGGATCCTCTGTCTTCCCCTCCCTCCCCCCTGCCCTTTCCCTGCTCTGTGTCTCTCTCACAAATAAAACAAACATTTAAAAAACCAATATTATTTATATTGTGAACCCTCCCTCATTTCTAATAGACGGTTAGTATTTAGAAAAGCATCTGATACTTATTGCTTAATAACATTCTAAACTCTTATTAGTTCTATTACTTTTCAGGTTTACCCTCTTAAATTGTTCCCAGTTAAGCAATCCTACTGTCTACAAATAATTGTCTCTTCGTATTTATTTATTTATTTAAACATTTTTTTTTTTTTAAATTTTTTTTTCAACGTTTTTTATTTATTTTTGGGACAGAGAGAGACAGAGCATGAACGGGGGAGGGGCAGAGAGAGAGGGAGACACAGAATCGGAAACAGGCTCCAGGCTCCGAGCCATCAGCCCAGAGCCTGACGCGGGGCTCGAACTCACGGACCGCGAGATCGTGACCTGGCTGAAGTCGGACGCTTAACCGACTGCGCCACCCAGGCGCCCCCTTTTTTTTTTTTTTTTTAGAGACAGAGTATGAGCTGTAGAGGGGCAGAGAGACAGGCAGACACAGAATCCGAAGCAGGCTCCAGGCTCTCAGCTGTCAGCTCAGAGCCCGACGTGGGGCTCCAGCTCACGGACTGTGAGATTGTGACCTGAGCCGAAGTCAGATGCTTAACCGACTGAGCCACTCAGGCACCCCCCAAAAATTGTTTTCTTAATGTTTTTTGGTTTTTTTTTTTGAGAGAGACTCTGAGAGCAGGGGAGGGGCAGAGAGAGAGGGAGACACAGAATCCGAAGCAGGCTCCAGGCTCTGAGCTGTCAGCACAGAGCCCGATGTGGGGCTTGAACTCACAAACGCAAGATCATGACCTGGGCCGAAGTCAGATGCTTAACCGACTGAGCCACCCAGGCGCCCCTGTCTCTTCCTTTTTAAAAAATATGTTTCTTTTTCTGGTATTAATCAACTGGAACTTCCAAAAATATTGTTAAATAAAAGTAGCAGTAGTGTACATCCTTGCTTTATTCAAGATTCCTCTAATATTACATATTCATAATGATACTGAATATTGGCTTGAGATGTAGTCTTTCTTTATTTAAAAGTTTTTATTAGAGAGAATGAATGAATGAATGAATGATTCCCAAGCAGGCTCTATGCTGTCAGTGCAGAACCTAACACAGGGTTGCATCTCACAAACAATGGGATCATAACCTGAGTCGAAAACAAGTCTGACACTAACCCGACTGAGCCACCCAGGCAGCCTGAGATGTAGTTTTAAAATCATGTTGAGGAAGTATTGTTTTTAATTATTAAAAAAAAAATTTTTTTTTAATCTTTATTTATTTTTGAGAGGGAGACAGAGTGTGAGCCAGAGGAGGGGCAGAGAGAGAGGGAGACACAGGATCCCGAAGCAGGCTCTAGGCTCTGAGCTGTCAGCACAGACCCCGACGGGGGGCTCAAACTCACAAACCGTGAGGTTATATGACCTGAGTCGAAGTGGGATGCTCAACTGAGGGAGCCACCCAGATGCCCCAGGAAGTGTTTTTTTAAGGGAGAATTTTATCAGTTGCCTTTAGCAAAGGCCTCCTTTAACAGAAGTATTTTCTTTGCCATTGTGTGGAGCTCTTGGCTGAAATAAGGATGATTTTTGAAGATTTCCTGAGGGCAAAGGTTCTCAATTAGCTGATTCTCTGACTGCTGCATTTGTGTCACTTAATTCCATAGCAAGGCAAGCTCATGCTGAAATTTTGTCATGAGCTGGATGTTACTGGAGTCTATGTGGAAAGACCGTATGACTCTCTGGAAGGGAAGTTGGCTAAATCCATCCAAATCTGATACATCTATTCATACCTGAGGCTTCCCAAATTTCTGGAGCAGCGACTACTGCTGTGATCCAGATCAATCAAGACTTTCCAGTCCCGGCTATCTCCTGGACCCACAGACTGATGGGCTAGAGCTTAGGTTTTTCCAGTTTTCCACTTTCTCTCCAGCTGTTTTTGGGGAGGGATGTTTTCCCCACACCTCCCTGTGCACGCAAAAGCGGTTCCCTCCCCGCCACGGCTTCTCGCTCCCCAGGTTCACCTCTCCACGCCGGGTACCTGCTGAGTTGTGTGGTTCAGGTTGTGCAGATTGTTATGTTAATCCTCAGATCTGTTTTCTAGGTGTGCAGGATGGTTTAGTGTTGGTCTGGCTGTATATTCTAGAGCTTAGGTTTTTACTTCTTGAAGGCAATCTAGTCATTACCTAGGAGGCTTGAAGAACAGGGAAGGACTCCACTTGTCCTGGGGCTATGCTGAGCATTCTGGCTTCTTAAAGCAAAAAACGGCTCAAGCTGTCCCTTTCCCCAGGGTTTTATTTCATTCTGTAATGTGTAAGGGGTTGTTGAGGGACAAGCCAGGTGACTCAGTCCTGTGGCCTATCCAGTCCCCATCCGTGTGCTTCTGGCAATGCCTGTTTTAGTTTGTGTTCATGATGAAGACTCGTTTGTTGGTTCTTCTTAAGGAGGGAAAAAAAAACTGTCTCAAAAATAAATAAAAACATTATACAAAATTTAAAAAAAAAAAAAAGGGCTCAGTCGGTTAAGCGTCCGACTTCTGCTCAGGTCATGATCTCACAGTCTGTGAGTTTGAGCCCCGCGTCAGGCTCTGTGCTGACAGTTCAGAGCCTGGAGCCTGCTTCAGATTCTGTCTCCCTCTCTCTCTGCCCCTCCTCTGCTCGTGCTCTGTCTCTGTCTCAAAAATAAATAAAAACATTAAAAAAAACTTTAAAAAAAGGGAAAAAGTAAATTTTAGCATGTCTTCCATTTGCTAAATTTCTTATCTAGTAAAGTACTTCCTGCAGTTGTAGGAGGTTTTCTGTTTCGTTTTAAACCGCTCGATTGTAGTAAAAACTACTGTGTACCAAATCGTGGGCAAATGTATGCAAACACTGGACATTTGCATTTTTGGCGGAACCATGTCCCTGAAGGTAGGAAGTATGAGACAGTTTTTTGATTTTCATACTCAATTGTGGAATTTATTTCCCTTCACTCACTCTCAAGAAGAGTAGGCAGATTAGCAGTTCTTTTCCTCCGTCATAGTAAGGGTGGTAGGATGACCAATTGCTCCCTGGGACTTTCCTGGTTTTAAAACGGGAAGTCCCTGTGTCTTGACTGGAGCCCTCTCAGTCCCGGGAAGCTGGGACAGGTGGTCACCTTAGGCGGTAGAGTTGGGAACAATGTGAGTGTTTGAATTTATCGTATAGTCTCTTATCTTTGGGCCTTTGCCCCTGCTACTCCCTCTTCCTAGACTGTACGGTTTGGCTGATTGCTTCTCATTCTTTCCTGTCTCAATTAATTGTTCCAGAGGCTTTTAAACTAGGTCAGGTTGCCTGCCTCTAAGTACCATACTCGCCCCAGCGTAACACTGATCGCTCTGGGCTTTGATTGCTTGTTTAATTAGGAAGCTGGTGCCGGATGGGGCAGCGGTGGGGCAGCGGTGTGCGCCCATGGTCGCCCATTAGAATCACCTGAGGAACTTGATAAGTTTCAAAAGCGCTCCGCAGCTTCGGGCGGCCAAGATTGAGACCGACTGGGTTAGGAAGGACGGGACGGGAACCCGAGAGCCAGAGGGATACGTACACGTTCAGATTCTGGTTCCACTACCTGCGTTTGTTCAACAGCCGTTTGCGGAGCATAGTGTGCCGCGCCGAGTGCTAGGGCTCTGGAGGGAGAATAGGATCGGGGCGCGGTTCTCCTGGTGCCTGCACTTTAGAGCCTCCCGCTGCAGCATTTCTGCCTCTTCCTCAGTCGTCCACCGCACGGCCTGTGCTTGTGCTGTACGTACTGTGACCTGACGTTAAACAGTTTAGAATAAAATATTTTAAAGTTCCTAACTTTTTGCACTTAAACACATTTGCTTCAGGGGCGCCTGGATGGCTCATTCGGTTGAGCATCTTTGGCTCAGGTGGTGATCTCACGGTTCCAGAGTTCAGACCCTGCATCAGGCTCTCTTGCTGTCGTTGCCGAGCCTGCTTCAAATCCTTGGATTCTCTGTCCCCCTCTCTCTGCCCCTTCCCTGATAGCACTCTCTTTCTCTCAAAAATAAATAAACATTAAAAAAAAACCCCACATTTGCTCTAAAATAAAACTTTATATCACTGCTAAAATTAAAAAGTCCGTGTCACTTGTTATATGTAGAAGGTGACTGAAAAATAAATGCGATAGAAGCAAAAACAAACTTGACAAATTACATTTACAGGAGTACCTGGCTGACTCAGTTGGAAGAACATGTGACTCTTGATCTCAGGGTTGTGAGTTCGAGCCCCACGTTGGGTTTAGAGATTACTTTAAAAAACTAACATTTACAAAAAAACATGTTTATAAAAATAAGTCACTCAGTGTGAGAAACAGAGCTATTTATGAGCATTAGTAGTAGGTGACCATCCAGCTCCATGTATGGCTATGGAAACAGAGATGAGGGTTTTGCATTAATACAATGATTCAGTTTTCTTTTTAGTTTTTAAATTATTTATTTTGAGAGAGAGAGAGAGAGCAAGCAAGCAAGCGAGCGAGCATGAATTGGGAAGGGGCAGAGAGAGGGGGAGACACAGAATCTTAAGGAGGCTCCAGGCTCCAAGTTGTCAGCACAGAGCCCGACGTGGAGCTTTTGAACCCACAAACCATGGGATCATGACCTGAGCTGAAGTTGGACACTTAACCAACTGAACCACTCAGGCGTCCCACAATGATTCAGTTTTGAGTTTTGATATTAATTAGCACTGAGAGAGCCATTTCATATGTTTAAGCAGTCAGGGAGGACAACATATTTGTTAGAATATAAGTAAAATTTTAATAGAGGCCAGCAGCTCTTCCAGCAGAGAGAGAACAGATATGGGACCAAGTCACCATATCCTGTTGGCCCGGATCAGGTGCCTCTTTTCCTCCAGACTGGTTTTAAGAAACTCCAGGCCCCCTTCCAGTTCAACCATCCCATATCGAAGGATCTTCTGTAGGGCCTGCAGAGAAGCCCCAGGGACACAGCAGCCTGTGTTGAGGCACTTAGGGATGCACATCCTCTGCACTGTTCCCAGCTGTCATGACAATATGGTGATAGCCATCGAAGCTGTGACAGCACAGGGCAGTGAGCTTCAAAGAAGGGGGTTTCTTCTCCAAAAAACAAGATGTGCAGGATGATCCATTGGGGTGCAAGAGAAACACGAAAACTCCTGTTTTTTAAAGTTTTAGTGCCTCGTTATTTTTCATGTACAAACATACATATTTGGGGATGTGTCCTTGTCTATCCTTGGAGTTACAGTTGTAAGGAGTTACAGTTATAAGGGCCTGTGAGACCCTCTCTGACCTCTGACCTTGTAACTTGTGTCTCCCACCCCTCCCATTTGCAGCTCCTCTGGCCTTTTTTGCTGTTCCTGAAGGCTGCTGAACCACTCGCCTTTACTCTGTGCATCCCTGTGCCTGGAATGCCCTTTCCTGGAGATCCACTCTATGCTCTTGGCTAACTTCCTCACCTGTTTAAGGGGTTTGCCCCAATGTCATTTCGCCAGGAGTCCTTACGAGGACCGCCCCATTTAATACTGTGGCTGGTGCTCTATGCGTGGCACACTCTTATTCCTCCTTGTCTCGACACTCAGCTTTTTATTTTTTCTTGGCACTTCCTGCCTTTGGGTGTACGTTAGTATATGTCTGCTGGTTATTGTTTGTTTCCACTCGCAGAATACATGATCCCTGAGGCCACTTCATTCACAGATGTGTTCCCAATGTTCATTAGAACAGTGCCTCGTCAGTACATTTTGGTTGAATGCAGATAGCATCTGACACATAGTAGGTTTAGTGGGCCTCTTTAATGGGTGAATAAATAATTTAGGAAAACTGGAAATATAAAAATGAATAAAACATGGTTTGTGCACTGAAGTAGCTCCATGTTAGCAGTGAGACCAATATATAAGAAAATAATTTTAAATCTGTGAGAATTGCTGCAAGAGAATTCGGTGGGAGGGTAGAGAGGTGGCATTGAGTGGAGTGCCATTAACTCTGGGGGTGGAGGCACTTCAGAATCAGTGCATCTGAGAGGGAGGGGGCTAAATGAAAAAGCTTAAATGTGTAGAAACCTGCACAAACCTGGAACTCGTTTATCTAGCATGTATGTAGGAAATGAGGAAGATTTATAAAACCAACATTAATTACTATTTTACTTTTTGTTTTTAGAGAATTAGGTTAATATTAATCTGCTCTTGGAGAAAGATCTTTTGGGAATTTTCAAATGCAGTTTTTTCCCTAGGCAAGCTATTAACCAGAAAGGAAAGTGCTTTTCCATCCACATTCACCAGTCCCCCCTTCCCTTCCTCCAGTTCCACCCTGAACTTTCCATGCCTCAGGCTAGACTGGGTTATCTTCAACTAACTGATCCATCTGTGAGTATTTATTTGTTAAAAACTCACTGTGTACTTAGCACTATAAATAGAAAAAAGGGTAACATCTCTGTATGAAAATATGTAGCGGTGGAGATTGCTTATTGGAAATACAATGATCTGATTAAAAAAAAAACACCCTTATTGCTTGGCCAATTAAATGTGTTCCTGCAAAAAAAAAAAAAAAAAAAAAAGTAAACATTTAAGTAGGTTATTTCTAGTGTTTTGAAAAATGTGAGTTTTTGGGGCTCCCGGCGTGGCTCAGTCTGTTAAGCATCTGACTCTTGGATTTCTGCTCAGGTCATGATCTCACGGTTTGTGAGACTGAGCCCTGCTTTGTGCTCTTTGCTGACAACATGGAGTCTGCTTGGGATTCTTTCCCTCTCTCTGTCTCTCCCTCTCTCGAGCTCTGTCCTCTCTCTGTCTCTGAAAATAAATGAATAAATGTTAAGAAAAAAGTGAGTTTTTAATCCATTATTTGTAGATAAGCCTACTTTTACTAGATCAGAGAATAGAAATGAGGCAACTTATTTGAATGCAATACTTGGGATTTTTTGTACAGAAACTCCTTTTTAAAAAATTATTTATTTTTTTATTTGTTAGTTTTTTCAGTGTTTATTCTTGAGAGAGAGAGAGAGACAGACAGACAGAGAGACAGAACATGAGCCAGGGAGGGGCAGAGTGAGAGAGGGACACAGAATCTGAAACAGGCTCCAAGCTCTGAGCTGTCAGCATAGAGCCCCACGCGGGGCTCAAACTCACAAGCCGTGAGATCATGACCTGAGCCGAAGTCGGATGCTCAATTGGTTGAGCCACCTGGGCGTCCCAGAAACCCCTTCTTTGATAGACACACTATCTTTCCTCTAACTTGAATTAAACAGCATATTTCCATCATTTGTTTTCTACATTTATGTTATGTAAATCAGTGTTTTCAATACGTTTACTAGTTTTGCTTTGGTAAATATATAGTAGGGTACCTGTTGGAAATCTGTCTGTCTTCCCTTCCCACTTCCCCGTTTCTTTTATCTCTAATATACCTTGGGCCTCTTTAGATTTTTTTTTTTTTAATTTTTTTTTTCAACGTTTTTAATTTATTTTTGGGACAGAGAGAGACAGAGCATGACCGGGGGAGGGGCAGAGAGAGAGGGAGACACAGAATCGGAAACAGGCTCCAGGCTCCGAGCCGTCGGCCCAGAGCCCGACGCGGGGCTCGAACTCACGGACCGCGAGATCGTGACCTGGCTGAAGTCGGACGCTTGACCGACTGCGCCACCCAGGCGCCCCAAGGCCTCTTTAGATTTTTAATAGTACTTTAAGGACATAAATTGAGGACAAAAATAATCTTTCAGTGATGGCCCACTTCATCAAAATCTTTGGCCAGAATGCCTGGGCTATATAGAGTATTTTGACAAACGTGGCCACTGTGTGTCCCTACTGCACTCTTTTCTATGGGGATGGCAGTGCAGGGCAGAGAGGAGGCAAGGGGCTGGCAGCTGAGACAGCCCCTGCCTGTTGTGAGAGATACTGTGCTTCCCTGACCCAGCTAGGCGTCTGTCCAGACACCCTCCTCCTCTGTGCATGTAAATAATGCAGCGGTGGCAGTAATAAGGATGAAAAGCAAAATGTTGACCCCCTTGTCCAGGGATGTGGTTTGTAAGCAATGAATTGCTAACCTCACTGACAGGGCGGTTTGGGCCCAGGCTGACTGTTTTAACCAGGTTCTTACAGTGAGTCCACGATGGAGTCCATGATCACAGTGTTAATAATTCCCAGTGCTCATTGCGGGCTCAGCACTCCATATGGGGCTTTTCTTCAATCATTTCATGTCATCATTGTGATGACCTTATGCAGTGGGCACTATTTTTTTTTTTTTTTCAGATTCATTTTTTAAAAATTTAAATCCAAGTTAGTTAACATAGAGTGTAAGAATGATTTCCGGAATAGAATTTAGTGATTCATCACTTACTTACATATAACACCCAGGGTTCATCCCAGCAAGTGTCCTCCTTGATGCCCCTCGCTCATTTAGCCCATCCCCCCACCAACACCGCTCCAGCAGCCCTCAGTTCTCTGTATTTAAGTCTTTTATAGTTGGTCTCAGTAGGACTATTATTTTTTATTTATTTTTTAATGTTTGTTTATTTTTGAGAGACAGAGCGCGAACAGGGAAGGGGCAGAGAGAGAGAGGGAGACACAAAATCCAAAGCAGGCTTCGAGCTGTCAGCACAGAACCTGACACAGGGCTTGAACCCAGGAACCACGAGATCATGCCCCGAGCCAAAGTGGGACGCCTAACTAACTGAGCCACCTAGGCGCCCCTCAGTAGGTACTGCTGTTAATCACATTTTCCAGATGAGCATGTGGTTGCTTCCCAAGGTTACTCTGTTAATAAATCCAGAACAGAGACAACCCTGGCCATCTGACTTCAGAGCTGGTGCCCCAAGGATGCGGAAGCTAGGGGCTCGGGATGAATTGGTGCTGGCTGCTCTTGGAACAGCACCAGGTGAGGACAGTATCACTCAGCACGTAAAATCACCTGGAAAAACACACCGGCCTAATCTCTACCATTGGTGAAGTGAAACAGTTTTATTCCCAGAACTGAAAAAAAAATCTCAGCTGACTGGTGCCTTGTCAGAAGTCAGAGGTTATTGGCCTGCACCATTGCTCTGGTCTCATGAACTGTGGGACATTTCTGCTTTTGCTTGTCCAGTTTGCCTGGTTGTCTTAATTTTGACGCTCTTCAGGGTGGAGCCAGGCACGCTGCCTCAGCTACGGGGACTGGAGATCTCAGAGGGGAGACCACAGTCTCATCTGACCCATTTCTCGAGAAAATTTATAAAGTTCTAGAAATCTGGGGCGCCTGGGTGGCGCAGTCGGTTAAGCGTCCGACTTCAGCCAGGTCACGATCTCACGGTCCGTGAGTTTGAGCCCCGCGTCGGGCTCTGGGCTGACGGCTCGGAGCCTGGAGCCTGTTTCCGATTCTGTGTCTCCCTCTCTCTCTGCCCCTCCCCCGTTCATGCTCTGTCTCTCTGTCCCAAAAATAATAAATAAAAATGTTGAAAAAAAAAAAAAATAAAGTTCTAGAAATCTAACAGCTTTAGAGTTTGTAATTCTAGGAATTCATTGAAAGGCCCAATGTTCTATAAAGTAAATTGACTGTTCTCTTTCTTTCGTGTGTCGTACCTGCTGTTTTTCTTACTGTCACACACACTCTGAGGAGAGAAATGGAGGCCGTAACAATGATAACCTTTGGTAAAACAGATGTTTCTAACTTGAACTGACACGTACTTAAGGTCTTGTGTGTTAACCACTCTTAACAACTGCGTTTACCATTGAAGCTGGGAATACAGACTTGGATTATAGTTTAGCAGATTTCTTGTAGTGCTCTAAAAATGGATTATTTTTAGTTTAAAGTTTTGCTGCAAGCCCTTTCCCACCACTTAATTGACTCTTCAGTCACCACTTGCAGCCCACGTGTCAGCATTCCCACGGACGCTAAACACACACAATATAGTCGACACAATGGTGGGTTCTCTGGGAATTACTGGACTCTTTTTCTGTCACTTTTAATGCTGGAAGTGGGATCCATTCTGGTTTCCTTCCAGTTCTCTAATGGAGATCTAGGGGGTGTATGTCTGCCTTCTTCCAAAGTTTATCCTTAACAGCTCTTGGTGGTCATTGTAAAACATCCATGTGCAACCTAACAGATTGAGAATGGAATAGACGTCCTAGTATTTGCTTTGCTGCTGCCTGATGATACTTTTGTTTGAGTCACTGAATACTTTCAAAGCATAACCTTTAAAAGTGTGTTCCCACATCTTAATTTGCCACTTGGCACATTTTGTTCTAACAAACCAGAAGCAAATTTTTGTTTCATGAGAAACTCCTTGCCAAACTTTAGGTCTTCTTAGAGGATTATTAATGAACTGTGCAGTGGATGCGGACACTCTGTTGACAAAACAATGGCATTAAGATTCAGCAGTGTGTGTTCTCAAGTCAGAGACCAGGTGTGGCTTTTGGGATACTGAAAACCGCCACTGTTGTTAACCAAAGGATAAGCTTGTGATGCTTCTGCCTCTAACTAGTATTTGCAGCGTCCTCAATTTTCCTCTAGTTTATCCGTCTTATTCTCTTTTTAAAAAAGCATTTGGCTGGGGCGCCTGGGTGGCTCAGTCGGTTGAGCAGCCGACTTCGGCTCAGGTCACGATCTCGCAGTGCGTGAGTTCGAGCCCCGCGTCGGGCTCTGTGCTGACAGCTCAGAGCCTGGAGCCTGTTTCAGATTCTGTGTCTCCCTCTCTCTCTGCCCCTCCCCTGTTCATGCTCTGTCTCTCTCTGTCTCAAAAATAAATAAACATTAAAAAAAAATTTTTTTAAAAAGCATTTGGCTGATTATGGAGTATAACTTTGAATAAATCAATGGGTAAAATGCCAAACATTGTTTAAACAACCATGTTCAGTTCTTTGAAGCTAGATAATATATCTGTAGTTTTGCTTTCATAGCATTTTTAAAAAGCAGTTACTGTAGTGTTTCTCATTTGTGAATACTAAAGTTTTCGTGATTGAATTTGGTTGTTATATCATTTATTTTTTTATTTCTTATGATGGTTTTCCTTCCTTTTTCCTCTTTAAAAAATTGAGATTATTATTATGGAATGTCTAAATTTCAAGAGTCTTTTGCTAGCAGGTAGCAAAATGTAGTACAACTTTCTCTGTGAAGAAAAAGAGATTTCAGCTCTGATGCCTGTGTCTTCAAATGATTGCCTGTTCCTTTGGTTAGATTTTCTTTCTTTCTTTTTTTTTAATTTGAAGTTCTGAAATTTACAACTCAGTTCACCAGGTGATCAAAAGCACACCAGAAAAGGCTAATGGTATGTGTCAGTAAATTTTTCAAAAGAAGTAGTTAAATTCTTTCACCAGTATTGTTAACATTCACTTTAATTTTATCTAGGGTAATATAAGTATATGGACTTAAAGGATCAAATGTGTTACAAGATTTATTTTTTCATAAAAAATTTTTTTAAGTTTATTTTGAGAGAGAGAGAGAGTGTGTGCTGGCAGGGGAGGGGCAGAGAGAGAGGGAGAGAGAGAATCCCAAGCAGGCTCTGTCTTGTCAGTGCAGAGCCCATCGAGGGGCTCCATCCCATGAACCTTGAGAACATAACCTGAGCCAAAACCAAGAGTCAGACATTGAGCCATCCAGGTGTCCCTTGTATTCATATTTTAAAGTACATATCTAGATATGATTTTCTGAGGAGTGCTTTTTAGAATTCAAATGGATTTTATTTTATTTTATTTTATTTTATTTTATTTTATTTTATTTTATTTATTTTAGAGAGAGCAAGAGAGAGAGAGCTAGTGGGGGGGGCGTGGGGAGAGAAAGAGAGAGAAAGAGAATATCCTAAGTGGGTTTTGTGCTCAGCGCAGAGGCTGTTGCAGGGCTCAATCCCAAGACCCTGGGGTCATGATGCAAGCCGAAATCAAGAATCAGATGCTCAACTGATTGAGCCACCCAGCCACCCCTTGAATCCAAATGGATTTTAAATTGATAAGATACATATTATAATATTTGGATATTTTGCCTTAAATTTTTCATAATATAATATTTAATTCCATATAAATTGGAGCCCACAAATGATAAAGCATTTCTTTTTGGTTGCCTGTTTAAACAAAGGATACATAAAGAATAGAATCATGAAATTGGATTTTTTGAAATAAAATATCTTTCAGGTTGGATATGTTATGAATTTCTTTTGCACTCTAATAGAATTTTAAAGATAGCTCCTTTTTAAAAGCAGAAATCGGGGCGCCTGGGTGGCCCAGTCGGTTGGGCGTCCAACTTCGGCTCAGGTCATGATCTTGCGGTCCGTGAGTTCAAGCCCTGCGTCGGGCTCTGTGCCGACAGCTCAGAGCCTGGAGCCTGTTTCGGATTCTGTGTCTCCCTCTCTCTGTGCCCCTCCCCTGTTCATGCTCTGTCTCTCTCTGTCTCAAAAATAAACGTTAAAAAAAAAAAATTAAAAAAATAAAATAAAAGCAGAAATCAACCATTTTGTCAGAGATTAAAAACTTTTTAAATTAATCCACATTGGTGTGATTTCTTAACAAAACTTGCCATTAGGGGCGCCTGGGTGGCGCAGTCGGTTAAGCGTCCGACTTCAGCCAGGTCACGATCTCGCGGTCCGTGAGTTCGAGCCCCGCGTCAGGCTCTGGGCTGATGGCTCGGAGCCTGGAGCCTGTTTCCGATTCTGTGTCTCCCTCTCTCTCTGCCCCTCCCCCGTTCATGCTCTGTCTCTCTCTGTCCCAAAAATAAATAAAAAACGTTGAAAAAAAAAAAAAACAAAAAAAAAAACTTGCCATTATAATGTTTGGTTTCTACTTAGTGTCATGAATGAGGTGATCAATAGAAAAAATATATAAAAATGTAAAGTATCAATCTTAATCCAGCTGCTAATAGTTGCTATGTAGCTGTTTTAGCACTGGTTACTATGGTTTTTCTTTAGCCTTTATAAATTATCACAAAAGATGAACTGTTCCTCCTACTGCACTCACTGAATTAGCTCTTCTTTAATGTTGAAGGATAGCTAGGAAGATTTATGGTTCAGACTTCATAACAAGTCTTATTTTAGGATAATGTGCTATTCTAGTTTGTTTAGGCACCTTTTTGGCCTTTTCCCCAGGAACATTAATCCTTGGCTGGAAAGAATAAACTCTGGTCCTCCATAACACCTGACTGCAAACTGCAACCATAAAGCCTTAGACTCTTAAAACAAACATTTTCAACCTTATAGCACCGACTTCCTGTTTTTAAAGCTTTTCTGACCTTCCTGAGAAAAGACCAGTACAGCTATGGTTACATCCTGTGGTTATTATCATTAAAAAAAAAAAAAAAAAAAAAAAACCAAAGAACTATTGAATTTTTCTAAAGCCCTTGAGTATAAAAGTGATTAATGCACCCAAAAATGTAAATAGCGTTGGACTCATGTCTGATCTTTGCTAGGCTTTCAATAAAAGATAATAGAACCAGGTCAGCTTTTAATGCGTCTGTTTGTTCAACGTCTGCTACAATTGGAATGTCAGGAAAATCTCACGTTAAAAGGATCTGCCGTATTCTGGAGAGATTGTAAAAGAAGCATTTGGCAGTCATTTCCTTTCACTTGTGAGAAAGAACATGCTTTACATTATAATTGTTTAAGCATACCAGAGTCTGGTAGGGCTCTCATATTTTTCATTGTAGAGTTAGCTTGCTCTGCAGACTGGAGAGGATGATCAGTGTTTAGGTTTTATTGTTAGAATTAATCAAATGATGTAAACGTTAGGAATTAGCCCATGTCTTCCTTTGTACTAAGTTGTGTTTCCTGTAGCCCAAATATTTGCTTTTTCAAGTCAGTTAAAATTAAACTTGAATAGATGTTCAGAATTTGTCTTCACAATAATCTCACTCACCTCTAACCCCCCTTCCTCCAAGAGAGAAGAAACCACCCTGTGTTGTTTAGGTCAAACATTCTTGAGACTGGTGGCTTTTGATCTTTGTCTTAGCCAATGTTTGAGTGGATATTTTGAACTAGATAGAGTCTTTTGACATTTTCTAGAGAGAAGTGATTGAGTTTTAGGCAGAAAAGTACTGGATTGTTAACACTACCGGTGATGTGGAAACTGGCAAATTGTACTCATTTAATGTTTTGAAACATTTAAATTCGTATTTTTTCCTAATGTAGATGTTTGACACTTTATTTTAAAAGGAGTTTAGTTTATTGGAGGCACATTACCAGAAAAAACATACATCAGAATTTTTTTTTTTTGAAGAAGAGCAAAGCAGTGTTTTGGATTTGTAATAATAATTATTATTTTTTAAGTTTATTCACTTACTTTGAGACAGAGAGAGAGAGAGAGTGCAGGGGAGAGGCAGAGAGAGACGGAGAGAGAGAATCCCAAGCAGGGTTCCATCTTACTAACCGTGAGATCATGACCTGAGCTGAAACCAAGAGTTGGATGCTTAATCAGCTGAGCCACCCAGGCGCCCCTGGATTTGTAATAATTACTTTAATTGCACAAATATATATCTGGTTGGTGTTTTGAATTCTTGGTATAATGATTCCAGTTGGAGTTTTAGTTTTCTTAAGATTACTTCCAATAAACTTGCTTGGATATATCCCCACTGATTTTATCATATATTATCAGCTCAGAGTACATAAAGGGCCCTATTCAAAGCACCCTATCAAGGTTGTGAGTCCTTGAGCTAATTTCTTCCACAAAACTCTTTGTTTTCTTAATCTGTGATAATGAGAAATCTCTCTTCTTATCTAGGTTTCTGCCCTTCTGAAGTATTGCTTTATTGGAACGTTATGATTTCATCTATACAATCTGAGATCACTAGTGTGTTTTAAAATAGAGATGAAAATGTCTGTGAGTGTTTTAAACATGTGCTGTCTTAGAAGTCTCTCTGTCTCCCAAGTTTCTTGAAGGCTTATTTCACACCCTTCATGCATTAGAGGGCTACGCTTGTCTGTTGACTCACTGTGTTGGACGAGTCTGCTGGGAGCCCTACCTGGACCTGGTGCCCTCTGTTCTTATTCAAGCGGGACTGGGCGCTGCAAGCTTTGCCCGCCCTGCCCCCCCGCCCCCTGCCCCCTGCCCCGTGAAGATGTTTTAATGATGTTGATAACGTTTGCACTTGATGAAGTAACTTATTTAAATACTTATTAGCAGTTTATCACTCAAATAGTTGTTTGGGACTATGGTAAGTGTAAAACAAAAAGGGAAGTTGTAATTAGCACCCAACCT
Source organism: Neofelis nebulosa (assembly GCF_028018385.1). Classification (NCBI taxonomy): domain Eukaryota; kingdom Metazoa; phylum Chordata; class Mammalia; order Carnivora; family Felidae; genus Neofelis; species Neofelis nebulosa. Next base: position 216,332,564 of record NC_080783.1, read on the forward strand.
TATTTAATGTTGTCCCTATATATTTAATTTTGGAGAATGTGTTCTTTATAGTTTTACTAAAGTTTAGCTTCTTTGATTTTTAGAATCTGATGTTATTTCTAGTTATTTTTTAAGAGCATATCACATAGATTCAAACAGTACCTAGGTTGAAATTAACTCATAAGTTTGATTCTTTTTTTAAAGTTTTTATTTTATGGCAGTAAGAACACTTAACAAGAGATCTAACCTCTTTTTTTTTTTAATGTTTATTTTTGAGAGAGAGAGACAGAGAAAGCGTGCACAAGCAGGGGCAGAGAGAGGGAGACACTGAATTTGAAACAGGCTGCAGGCTCTGAGCTGTCAGCACAGAGCCGATGTGGAGCTCCAACTCATAAACCGTGAGATCATGACCTGAGCCAAAGTTGGACGCTTAACAGACAGAGCCATCCAGGTGCCCCTCATAAGTTTTATTCTTAAATGTAGAAGAGTAAATAAAGGTAAATGTAAGTAAACGTAAGTGTAAGTAAATGTAAAAGATTCTGGCATTAAAGACATAAGAGCTCACTTTCCCCTAATAATTTGGAGTATTTGCCTAATTAATGCAAAATATGCTCCTGGTTCTCTGTGGATATAATTATCATCACCAACTTGATACAAGTTTTTATATATCTGTTTTTCAGCACTTTTATCTACAAAGAAACTATGTGAGTTGATCATGAAATGTTGGCTGAATAGAAAGTGATGTGATAAATAAATGGATAGGTAATTGGGTAGGAGAGTTATTTTAAAAATTCATATTAGTAAATACTGGACCTTGATTTGCATAAGACTTGCAAACTCTGGGTTAGATGATGGTTACCTATTATTTTTTTATTATTGCAGTTTTTTTTTAAGATTTTGGTTTTTAAAGCAGTCTCTACACCCAACGTAGTTGCACGTTCCACCGACTGAGCCATGTGCCCCAATAGTTACCTATTATTAAAATAGTGTGTCATTCAGTAGTGCTAAAAACTGAGAAGTATTTTATGTTCACTGTACTAATTCTGATATCACATACATTTCAGAATATAAATCATAATTTCCTTTAAAAAAAAGAAAAAAGGGGGGGGCGCCTGGGTGGCTCAGTCGGTTAAGCATCCGATTTCGGCTCAGGTCATGATCTCACAGTCCGTGAGTTCGAGCCCCTCATCGGGCTCTGTGCTGACAGCTCAGAGCCTGGAACCTGCTTCAGATTCTGTGTCTCCCTCTCTCTCTGACTCTCCCTCGTTCATGCTCTGTCTCCCTCTGTCTCAAAAATAAATAAACATTAAAAAAAAATTTAAAAAAAAGAAAAAAGGGCATGCTATTAATGCTTAACCAGGGCAATAAGAGTACTTGTGAAGTAAGGATTTTGTTGGGAAACCAGGACTTGTGGGAAAGAACATTTTGATTTGGTTTAGTATGATTTGAAAGTGTGTGGTGGAACCCAGAGGGCATTTGAAATGTGGACCTGTTGCTAAGAAGCAAGCCCAGGGCTGGAAAAATAAAATTTTGCAGTCAGTAACACAAAAACAGCTTGAGAGTACATCTTTTCGCTCATGAGAGTTGCCAGAGTGTGATTAAGGAGAGGGTAGACATTGGGGCGCCGGGGTGGCTCAGTTGGTTAAGCATCTGACTCTTGATTTTGGCTTAGGTTGTGATCTCGTGGTTCATGCGTTGGAGCCCCACATTGGGCTCCACGCCGGTAGTGTGGACCCTGCTTGGGATATTTTCTCTCTCTCTCTCTCTCTCTCTCTCTCTCTCTCTCTCTCTCTCTCTCCCTCCCTCCCTCCCTCCCTCCCTCCCTCCCCCCCCCCCCCGCTCCTCCCCCGTTCTCTCTCTCTGTCTCAAAATAAATAAACTTAAAAAATAAAAAGAAGAGGCTAGATATTAACTACCTATAGTTAGGAGGAGTCATGGAAAGAAATAGAGAATGGGTAGAGAAAGATAGACCCGGGGGAGTGCGTAATGTCAAACTCAAACCACTAGAAACGCCGGTATGGAAACGGCTGTTGTTGGGAAGAGTATCAATTGGTCCGGTTTTTTGGAGGGCAGGTTGGTTCATTCTCTTTAACTAAAAAGTGCATACTTGGGGCGCCTGGGTGGCTCAGTCAGTTGACTGACCGTCAGACTCCGGCTCAGGGCGTGATCTCATGGTTGGTGGGTTCGAGCCCCACGTCAGGCTCGTGCTGACAGCTCAGAGCCTGGAGCCTGCTTCGGAGTTTGTGTCTGCCCCTCACCTGCTCGTGCCCTGTTTCTCTCTCCTCTCAGAAATAAACGTTAAAACGAATAAAAATAAATAATAAAAATTGCATACTTATTGAACTAGAGAGTTCTTCAGTATAGAAGTACTCACATATATGCAGAAAGATGCATATCGAAGTTTGTTGTAGCGATTAGGGACCTGTTAACTGTGGCCCTCCCACACTGCACAATTGTGTGCTGCTGTGAAGTGAGAGAAGCCAGTTGCTATGTGGGATGGACGGTAGATTTCATTTTCATGAATCAAAAATAAAGCGAACCCCAGACGCATAAATGTATGTGTTTTTAAGTATTTGTGTGTGTTTGTGTCCGTGTGTTGTCAAGGAGAGCCTCGCTTCAGCTTGTTGAATGGAATTGTTTGGATTTCCTGGAGGAACATGTATTACTCTAGTAATTTAAAAACATTCAAAAAAGCTTCAGAAAGAACTGTGTGTGTGTGTGTGTGTGTTTTAACTCTAGAGATTTTGTTAGGTGGTGCCACTTTGTGACTTGGAAAAGGAAAAGAAGGAAGTGGTTTGCTTGAAATTATAACTTTATATTCTGTACAGTAATACAAACCTACCTGTCCTAGGACACTCTGCAAACAAAGCTAACCATACTCAACTAACCCTTGAGTCACTCAGTGTTTGCTTGATTGACTTTTTTTTTTTTTTTTTTTTTTGACATTTTGACTCTGGGGTGAGCTAAATTGTTTGATGTGAATGATATTACTAGACAATGCTGTAGAAACGCATGTTGGCTTGATAGAATCTAGGCAGATCTCATAGTTTTTGTTAGATGAATGTTACCTTTAAACTTTCATGTAAAAAATGCAGTCTCCGTCTCCTTTTGGTGGTCTTGGGGAGTAGTCCCAAACCACTTTCTTTAGAAGAGGTGGCCCAGAGTCTTGGTGGCTGTGACAGAAACAGAGTGGCAGAAAGAGTAAATGCAGTATAGTTGTTGGAAGTTTAGGGTCAGGAGTGGCCTGGGCCCTGTTCAGCTGGTGCCAAGGTCATACTTTCCATTTCCCCTGTGTACCGTTCCGGTCATGGCTCTAATGTTAGTTTAACTAGACTTTCTATTTAATTATAACTGTTAGGGTAAAGTCAGATGTCAGCTCACTTGGCTGCATGCTGAGGCCTGTAGAATATGGAGTGCTTTGCTTCTAACCACATCTGTTGTCTCCTCTCATTATCTGTTAATGGTACTCAACTTGACAGGGTTGTTTTGATAAATGCAGGGTGTTCTAAAACATGGAGCTGGAATTCACATGGAATGGAACTCAGGACAAAAGGAACAAAAAAGAGAAGGCCAGGGCGAAATCTTGTGGGAACCAAGGAGGACCGTGTGGAATGTTGAAAATAACAATGAGGATTAATTTGGAGATGAGGGTGGGGTATATCTAATATTTTTAATTCATCTCACACATTCTTTCTTGCACCTTTTCACGTGCTTCTATGCACAACTTGTGAGAAATTGTTATTCTTATTGTAGTAACTCCCATTTTTCATCTATAGATCTCCTAATTTATAAGAGGGTTTAATTAAAATGAATACTCGTTTGAGGAGTTGGAGAGGGTGATTTTGTAACGTTCTGTCACTGACTGGCAGTCCTCAGGTCAAAAGAACTCCTAGGAAGGCTTTCATGTCAGGGAAATAGAGGTCTTTTAGAGAGAGAAAAAAAATGAAAAGAAAGAAAAGTTCAGTGTGAAAGAGAGGTGAGGATTATCTCGCTGCCCCAGCAGAATTTTGCTTCTGCATCAGAGAAGCATCAAGACAAACCAGTGTACTGTGTGCTTTCACGTTTTTACATTCTGTTTATATTGCTCTCTGTATATGAGATTTAGTAATGTATCCAGCATACCCACTGCTGTTTGCTTCTTTCCTAAATGCCAGATAAGTAGAGAAAGAATTTGGCTTGAATAAATTAATGATGGCTTCTGTACCTCATTAACTCTTTAAAAAAAAAAAAGTGTACCTTTCAAATAGCACCCTGGTTAGGGTCTCAATGTTTTTAATGAGTTACCTCGGACACAATTATTTATATCTCTCTATATAAAGCAGGGATCAAAATCTTCCTTTTACCAGACTTTTCAAGGTTAATAAAAGAACTCCTATTTGTTGTAGAGATGCTACTTATCTGTGAGAGGCTTCTTTGAGCCAAGAACTATGCAGAGAATATGCAAAATGAGTAAAACGGGATTGTTGCTCTCAGTTCACTTATTCATCCCACAAATCTGTATGCTCAACACTCCGGTATTTGATAATGAGCAAACATGTAGAACTTTCCCTAATGGAACTTGCGGTCTAGAGGGGTCTAAGAACATTAATCAGAAAATCACACCAATGAGTTAGAAACGGAGATGTGCTCTTCAGGAGAGGAACACAGTTCTCCGGGAACTTAGAACAAAGGAAGTTGATCTAGAGTAGGGCCTCAAGGGAAGCTTCTCTGGCAAAGTGATGTTTGACCTGAGGTTTGAAGGAGGAGTAGGCTTTAAACTGTGTGTCTGTGGTGGGGAGCAGGGAGAATCTCGTGCTCTACTGGGAAGAAGCAGTCATGGTGTGTGGTGGAAATCGTGGTACCTTGGGGAATTTAAAAGACTGGCATAATGAGAGGTGGGGGACGGGGAGGGGATTCGACACAAGGACAAAAGAACAGAAGTATCATGAAGTGCAGTCAAAGCATTTAGAATCCCTGACAGACTAGGTACAGTATGAACTCAGGTTGTTCTCACCAGCCCTTTACAGCTCGGTGTAACCCAGCGGTTTTTTAAAGGGTCTGCAGGAAAAACAACCCTCTCCAGGCCCTGTTTGTGTCTAGATCTAGCTGGTTAGAAAATTGGAAGTGGGTCTGAGTACAGGAGTGGCTTTTGTAGCTAGGCTTCAGGGTCGATTTCATGGCCGACATGTATGGAGTGATCTCAGAGCACCTTGGTTATGAAGCAGATTTTCATCCGCAGCCACCCCCCCCCCCCCATGGTCTCAGTGAGGAATGGAGGGTGTTTAGTGGGGCTTGTAGTAGAGCCACGCTTGTGCTGTGTAGACCACCTCTGATTTGTATGATCACAGCCACCTTTCAGGGCAGTAGAGGCATCATGCTTCATCAGTTCTTGCTCTCAGTATGTGGACGGTGTTAGTGGTTCTAGGTGCTGTTTCTGTCTCCTGTAGAATAACTTGATTTTTCTTTAAGAGAAATCAACAGAATGATGCTTAAATAGCAAATGGGCATATCACTTTGGTTATCTGTGCCAGCAAGGCAGGACCCCCGGGTTCTCTCTGTGCAGCCTCCTCTTGCCCCCTTTGAGAGACTTTGGTCTTACCATTTTGTCTCAATCTCTGACTATTGGTAAGAAGGTACCTAATAATTCAGTGACTTTATTGGGCTTTGGAAAGTCAAATAACCTTTAGGAAGCTATTTCAGATTCCAGTGAAACTTGCCTGGAAGGCAAAAGGTATACTATTAAAGATACCCAAAGAGATCATTTTAAATTTTGAGCTTATAACTTGCAAATTTGAGTTGACAGTGAGTTTAATACTTTTAATACTTTAAATTCATATGCTGTGGGAACGTGTTTTTAAGAATTTGCTATGGGCTGTCTTATTTGAGACAAAAGTGGTCTTGACCATTAACTACCATAAATGTAGTTTAATGTTAATACATTTTAGAAGGAAGGTGTATGTTTACCAGATTAGGAGTGGGGAGGAAACTAACTTGAAATTAACAGTGGGTAATTCTGTTTAGATGCACATAACAGTGGAATTAATGAGGCATCTGGGGCGGGTTATACGTTTATTTAAGGCCACATGGCCAAGAATATGCATTTGTTTTGCTTCCTTATTAGGTGGATTTCAGTCAAGCCTAATTGAAGAAATGCCTTGTCTAGCAGAGGGAACTTTGTTTTCTTGGTGAAAAAGGATTGGAGAGAAGAGAGTTTTAAACAAATGACTTAGAATTCCTAAAGCCTGTAAGGAAAATTGGGGTCAGAAATGTTGACACCCAACAATGCTTCTTTCTCCTGTGCATCTTTGAAACAAATGTTCTGCATGCCTGTGATTGTTGGTTATTTCATCTGCATTTGTTAGACGTCAGAGGTGGTTGGCATTAATATTCCTGGCAGAAGCAGAGGCAGCTCTAGGATGTGTGAACTGCTGATCACTCACGGGGATGCGCTGCCTCTTTAATATCTTGCTTGCAGATGCATTTTCTAGCTGACCACGCTATTAAGAGCTGCCATCAATCACGCAGCCTCCCAGTTCCGGCTGTCGGGAGGGGCGGGGGACGAGCGGAGAGGGGAGGCTGGCCAAGCTAGGAAGGAGATAAAATTGCAGTCAGTGGCTTTTGTGTGTGCGCGCGCGCCCGCGCCCGCGCCCGCGGCGGCGGCAGCAGGCAAGGGTGCGCGCGGAGCAGTCCGGGATCCAGCTCGGGTTTTTCCTGCCGCCGCCGCCGCCTCCGCGGGGTGGCTGCTCTTTCTCTCCCGGCGTCTGGGTCACTGGCATGTGGCAGTGTTGGCCCAGCCGCCAGGGCTGAAGGATCGCGAGCCGGAGCAGCGGCCGCATCCCCCCAGCCGCGGGCGGGGCCCCGTGCGGCCACCTCCCGGAGCCACCGAGCTGGGGGGAAATGAGCCCGTGCCGCGCTGTCCTGAGACCGCCTGGGCCTCCTTTTGTTTAGCAAGTGCATTTCACGCCCCGAGTCCCTGCCCGCCCCGCCCCTGCCCGCGGGCCTGAGTTTGCGGGGGCCCTGCGCCGGAGGAGGACGAGGCCTGCGGGCTCAGCTCCTGCGGAGACCGGCCGCAGGCAAGTGGCCAGCTCCTCGTGCTGCAAGGGGGACGCGGGTCGCGGGCCAGGAAGTTGGACAAGTGTGGGCACAGGGGGAGGTGGGTGTACCGAGAGTGTTGTAGCTAACCCTGCAAAGATGAACCACTCCGGTGTTAAGAACGATGATGGCTTTCCAGGAATCAGGAATCGGTATTTGCTGTGTCCCATGGCATTTTTGTTGGGCTTACTGGTTTTTTTAATCGCCGAAACTCTAGAGATCCCAATTAAATAAACCAATTGAGAAACACCATTTAGGGCAGAGAAAACACTATTTTAAAAAGACGTGTCTGTGTATGTTTTTGTCTTTTCTGTGAGGAAAGTGTTAATTGAAGATGAGCAAAGTGTTATCCAGTAGTCACTGATGAGAAACTTGTGGAGTAATTTTCAGTGTAAAAATATAATGAATTTGGTGGACCTGATTATAAATAATTTTGGGCTACATAAGTGACAAATACAATTTGTTTCTGGGACCAGAACACTAATATTTTGCCAGACTAGCTAAAATGCAGACATAGTTTTGAAAAAGATGGCTTTAAATTTAAATTGTTAAAATTGTTTCGGTTTGAGGAGCTGGCTTCCCGCCCCTTCCCCTTGTTTACTTGGCTCTCCTGGAAGCTCTGGGGAGACCTGCTTGACCACTTTCTGTTTGCTGAGACTTGTGTTACTTTGTCTTACTCTCAGTTTTTAGGCTTTCCTGGGGCACGTGTGCCTGCTCTCCTTGGGGCATTGTTTGGCAGGAGGCCTCCTCTCAGCCATACGGAAATTAAAAAAAAAATGGTATGTGAATTAATGTGGGGGGTCAACAGAAATTAATTTTTCCCTTTGAAATTGTGTTTGTGTGCTTTCAGATTGAGACCCTAAATTAATGTTTGAGGACAGAGTTTACAAAGTCCATAAAATTCTGTGCCAAAATTACTATATTGAGGTTTTCTCCTTCCTTCCTTCCTTCCTTCCTTCCTTCCTTCCTTCCTTCCTTCCTTCCTTCCTTCCTTCCTTCCTTCCCCCCCTTCTCTCCCTTCCCCCCCTTCCCCCCCTTCCCCTCCTTCCCCTCCTTCCCCTCCTTCCCCCTCCTTCCCCCTCCTTCCCTTCCTCTGTATTTCTGGCTAGGAACTCCACATTTAAAGTAGACATGATTTGAAACCTTACAGATGGGAACAATATCCCATGTAAGCCTGTTGATCTGTGGGCAATTATTTCCAGATGGACAACCAAGTCCACATTTTTATGCATGTGTTAGATTTGAGCTCTAAGAGGCACTTGCCTTTCTGAATATTTACATTGCCTAATAAAATAACACAAGGCAGACATTTTAGATACTTAACAGAAACTTCACAATAGTGTGGGAGCAGCAGTTAGAAGCTTGTATTTGTTTTTTTTCAACTCTGTAATTTAGTAGTGTTTAAAGTATTTTATAAAGATCTCTGGGACCAGTGAAAGGTGGTTTTCAGGCCAGAGCACTTGAGTGCTCATTGTACTCTGGCAGGCCCTGGCGCTTGGCAGGCGGCGCTTGAAATGTTATTTGATCTGGTTGCGAGATAGAATTGACTAAGGTTACACTTTTCCTTCCCCTGGCTGGTGAAGGTGATGCCTCAATGTAGTGTTCAGTGACTTATTTAAAGACTTAACCTACATTCATTCACTGTAGGAAGGGTTCCAGAAAGAGGCTATTTAAATTTTTGTCTTGTTTTTTTGTGGTTTTGCATTTATGAATTGAGGCGAGAGCTGACGTAATGTATGTACCACTTCCTTTGTGTGTGTATGTTTTTTTTTTTTTGTTTTTTTGTTTTTTTGTTTTTTTTTTATAGCCAGTGTTCCTATAGGATACGTTCCAGTGCGCGTGGTTGTGATTATTTCTGAAATGCTTGAATGTATACATATTCCAGATTCAGGTAACTTCAGCTGTGTGCCCGTTTATTGTTTACATTGTGTATGGGGGAGGTGAAGAGTGTCACCCTGTCAGTAAGGGTCAGGGAATTGCCTGTGTATTATGCAGACAAGCTTTTCGTTTCAATTAGTGCAACTGTGTACAGCTGTTAGGTCAGAAATCATTGGCCGCCCCTTCAGGGTGGTTTTATCTTACACCGGAGGTTTTATGGACTTGTCTGGCTGTGTTCCTTAATCCCTCTCCCATTGCCACTATGCTTGCTCTTAAGCAAATGATAGAACAAGACAGGCTTTTGTTTACTCATGAAATAGTTTACTTGCTGGAGATCTATTTTTGGTTTTGAGGAAATTGGTAAAACATGTAATTTATTAGTAGGTATGACATTTACTATTCTTTTCCAAGGTCAGAGGGTTTTGTTTGCAATTGTGTAGTCTGAGTAGCCAGTGGAACCATCCATTTTAAAATGACATAGGAAGCCAGTGTTTGAAACTCCGTCTCTCTCTTTCTCCCCCCCCCCCCCACACCCCCACCCACCCCTACCTGGTTTTTATTTGCTATTCTGGGGTTAGTTTGTAAAACAGTGATAACATGGCTAAACTGTTTCTCCCTGTCTCTTATCTCTTCTTACATTGTAACCAAAGGACTGAGGGAGCCATTGACTAACAGCAGCTTGGCCAAGAACTGGGTAATTAATAGAAGGGTTTAGAAATGTCTGTCCAGGGACACGTGTGACCACCTTTAAATTTTAAAATGAGTTTTTGGCTCCACGTTATTGTGTTAGAATATAGGACTGTGACAAAGCCAGCCTTTTCTGGTCATAAAATAGATTTCGATGTGCATGACACATTTTTTTCCTCAGTAGTCTGGTCTCCTTGCTGTCTGCCTCTGTCTTGAGGAAATACTCACCATCACAGCCTTCTAAGACTGTTCCCTGTGTTTCTTAAAAAGGAGCAAAAGCCACAAACAAAATGGACTGAAATCTGTTTATACATAGAGCCTTTTCCAGAGCCCCAGTTACTGATAGTGGAACAAGGAGATGTGTTGTTGGGAGGACTGCTGGAGCTGGGGAAGGGAGGTTGGCGTAGGCGGAAGTATTTTTTAACCCTTTGGAGAAATGGGTCCTTCTCAAAATTACCTGGAATGAGGAAAGAGAGTGCAGCATTTTCTAAAAAATATGCTAATTTCAGTTAGCCTATCTAGAAAATGTTTTCTTTAATTAAAAGAAATGAAAATGTTTAGATTGACAACAGCAACTGCCGAATCCAGGGAACAATGGAAGTATCCTAGATCTAAACAGGTTATTTCAAAAGTTCATTCGTAAATTCATTTTTTTTGAGACCATATTTTTTGAATCCAAATTTATTAATGGTAATTAGGGTCATAGAAGTGCCCTCCAAAATCTGTTCAAAAATCCTTGATATAGTTGATATATATTTGTAATGGAAATAAAACAATAATGTTGGCATTTAATTAGCAGAAAAAGCGTAGTTGTACTCAATGTTTAATGCTATACGTGGAGCTCTGCTGGTCTGATGAATCAATTTTTTAAGTACAGCTTGGTGGTTAATAGCTGGGCTGCCTGAGTTCAGTTCCGAGCTTTACTGCTTACTCACTGTGAGACTTATATAATATGTTACTTAGCCTCTTTGTGACCAGGAGGAAAATGATCAGTCTATTTCAGAGGGTTGTGCAAAATTCTTAGGAATATGCCTGGCACATAATAACAGCTAATACTTAATATAGTGAGCACTAATTCTGCTCTAGGTACTGTTTTAGTTGCTAAACAAAAAAGAACGAAGCCCCTTAGAGCACTTACATTCCAATGGAGGAAGACAATACAAATTAAAGGGAACATGAGGATTCCGTGCAAAGATAGAACTTTTGGTCATGGTAGTGATTTTTAGAAGCTGAATATGGGAAGTTTAACATCACCCTTTAAAGCACCAGTTTTCTTTCTTGATAAAATGTGTCTCATACAACTAGATGGTGTATTAGCTTGCAGGTGGAATAAAGGCAGAACAGACTTTTTTTGGTAAAGGAAAAAAATGGGACAGCAAAAACTTTAAAGATTGTGATTTGTCAGTTTAAGTGTTCAACAGCAGAAGAGGAATGTTGACTTATGCCCATTCATAAAAGGAAATATTATGCAACCATGAGTTGAGCATCCGACTCTTGATTTTGGCTCAGGTCATGACCCCAGGGTCCTGAGAGTGGAGCCTGCTTGAGAGATCTCTCTCTCTCTCTCTCTCTCTCTCTCTCTCTCTCTCTCTCCCTCCCTCCCTCCCCCTCTCTCCCTCCCTCCCTCCCTCCCTCCCTCCCTCCCTCCCCCTCTCTCCCTCCCTCCCCCCTCCCTCCCTCCCCCTCTCTCCCTCTCCCCCTCTCCCCCTCTCCCCTCCTCTCCCTCTTTCCCTCTCTCTCTCTCCCCCTCCCTCCCTCCCCCTTTCCCTCTTTCTCCCTCTCTCTCCTTCTTCTTCTCCTGCCCCCTCCCCCACTTGCTCACTCTCTCTAAAATTAAAAAAACATCATCATGATATGAAGAAGCCTTAATGTAAATCCCTGTAGAAAGCCATAGAAGCCAAACTGTTTATGCATCGTGATTCCAAACTCTGTGTACAGCCAAATGTATTCACAGAGGTTAAGAAAAAAGGTTAGAAACAGATAGATCAAATGATAACAGTGCTAATCTTTAGATGATGGAATTATGAATAATAACTTCATTTCCTTAGTATTGTTCTGTCTTTGCATACATTATTTAATCTTCGCAGGTTTAAATTCCTCTTAGGTGTATACTAGGTAGCTGAAGTTGAGAGATTAAGCAGTTTGACCAAGGCCTCTCAGCTAGTGCGTGGGGAGGCCAGGATTCCAAGCCAAACCCTCACTCTATTCTTAATTTGACCAACTCTCATCCTAGGAGAGGTGACCTTTGTTAAAGGGCCTCCCTGGCCCTCTCCCCCACAGATGTGGCTCACATGGCTTTGAGATGTATCTATGCAAACCAGAGAGCACTCACTGAATCTCACGTAGGAGCTAGTGCTGAGGTCATGCGTGTACGTATAGTTACTAGAAAAGAAAAGCCAACATGCTGGCAAGAGGAAGAAATGGAAGAACAACTTGAGAGAAGGAGGTCTGAAAGGTACAGACGAAAAGCGCTTCTAAGTGGGCGGTGACAGGACACGTGCGTGTTCTAGGTCCTGGACTAGAGAATGAGAACCAAGAAAACTATGCAGGAGTCAGTGGAACCTTTGACAGTTTGGTGACAGCAGAACGCCCAGGAGGTAGAGAGGATGGCCAGTGTTGAAGTGAAACTAGTTTGCCTTTGCTCAGAAAATGTGGAGGAGTTTGGCAGTGAGAGAAGGAGGTGCCAGAAGGTGGCTGGAAGAGGCCGCAGGTTAATCACAGTCATTGGTTGATGTTTTAAAGAGGTTAATGGCGGGGCGCCTGGGTGGCGCAGTCGGTTGGGCGTCCGACTTCAGCCAGGTCACGATCTCGCGGTCCGTGAGTTCGAGCCCCGCGTCGGGCTCTGGGCTGATGGCTCGGAGCCTGGAGCCTGTTTCCGATTCTGTGTCTCCCTCTCTCTCTGCCCCTCCCCCATTCATGCTCTGTCTCTCTCTGTCCCAAAAATAAAAATTAAAAAGCGTTGAAAAAAAAAAAATTAAAAAAAAAAAAAAAGAGGTTAATGGCAATGGCATTCTGTAGGTAGGATTTTATGATGATTAATGTGACAGTTGTATTCAGGTTTGGGGATAAAATGAGGTAATGGATGTGAATTACTTCAGAAAGTGGAAAACATCTTCATTTCAGAGGATTAGTTAGAAGTACCTAGGAAGAGTTAAAAACTCTTTAAAGTATGGGAAATTCTTTACAAAATTTAAAGTATTTATGCCAGCAAAGATTTGAAATAATCACTTGGTTCCAAAATTGAACAATTAGATCTGTTTCTCTTGTCTTGTTTTCCGTAAACTGAATGAGCTTTTGTAGTTGTGGTTTTAAAAAAAGGGTCAGTTTATATATGACTGAGCTTCAAAGGAACAAAATAGCGTGAATATACTGTGCATCTGAAAGATTGTTTACGTCAAAAGCCTCCAGATGGTGTGTGCTGCTGTGTTCACAGCTGTATTTACTGCGAGCTCACCAGATTATCTACTAATAATTTAAAAATAGCTGGTTGGAAACAGTGGTATATTCAAGTCTCTGCTGGTTTGGAACCTCAGCAGCAGTAGTGACTTCACTTGTATGCCTTTCGTAAATGCCAGTTGAAATTACTTCCTTCCTTTTGCTTTGCCTTCAGGATTTCTTATTTGGGGCAGCTTGTGTGTTGCATAAACAACCAGAGTGCTCATATACAGAGGCAGATAACCAGAATTATAAAAGAATTTTTTTTAGTGTTTATTTAGTGTTTGAGAGAGAGAGCGTGAGGGGGGGAAGGGCAGAGAGAGAGGGAGACACAGAATCCGAAGCAGGATCCAGGCTCCGAGCTGTCAGCACAGAGCCCAACACCGGGCTTGAACACAGGAACCATGAGATCATGACCTGAGCCACAGTCGGACGCTTAACCTACCGAGCCACCCACGTGCCCCAACCAGAATTTTTTAATGTGATCTCTTAGGAGCCAGATTGGAGAACGGCTCTTGATTATCTTTAAAAAATGTTTTTGTTGTTTTACTATCCTTCTGTCTTTTTAAATGGTTTTAAAGTGTTAAATATATTGAGTTGATATCTTACACATATATAACGTTACATAGAGAACTTTCTGTATTTTTTGGAATTAACAACAAATACAACAACAACAAAAAAGCCCTTCAATACTCAAATCTACTCCCCAGGATAAAGGCTTTTTTTTTTTTTTTCTCTTACAGAGATTTAGTAAATGTTCTTTTGGAAGGACATAAATTACTAAATCTTAAATTTTTTGACCATACATATTATTATTTATTTGCTTAGTAATGCATAAATTAAACGTAAAACAGAGGAAAATAGTTTGAATTTATCTAGGAATTTTAAATATGTGACAGGGCTGGTAAGAAAGGCATACACATTTATTTATTAATTGACTAAAACTGCATAGAAAAACATATCTAGTTTGAACCTTTTGAACAATTATTTTTCTAGTTTTGGTTTTAGATATTTCATTCTTTTGTCTTTTTTTTTGTGTGTGGATATTTAAAAAATTTTTTTTTAATGTTTTTTTATTTTTGAGAGAGAGAGACAGAGACAGAGAGCAAGCAGAGGAAAGGCAGAGAGAGAGGGAGACACAGAATCCAAAGCAGGCTCCAGGCTCTGAGCTGTCAGCACAGAGCCTGACATGGGGCTTGAATTCGTGAACTGTGAGATCGTGACCTGAGCTGAAGTCAGACGCTTAACTGACTGAGCCACCCAGGTGCCCCTGGATATTTTAATAATTAGGAAAGTTAGGTTGAAGAGTTTTTACCTGTGTATATATTCTTTCTTTTGTTTTTTAATTCCCCCCTTATTTATCCCCTCTTCTTCGATCATCTACCCAGGCAGTCTCTTCTTTCACAGGCTGTGCTCTTTCTGCAGAACGTAATTCGCACACTGAATAGGTAAGGGAATACTCAGTCGTGGGATGTTCACCTTTTTTGTTTTTTAAAAACATGTTAGATGTCCATGGGAAGAAGTATATAAATTAGTATTCACTCTCAAGTATGTTGGGGACAGAAGCAATTTACGTCTTGATCTTTGAATGGAAAGGAATACTAAAAAGTGCTGAACAAATGTAATGTCCAAAGCAGTTTGGCTTTTTTTGATAGTCATTTTCAGTTTTCTCAACAGGTTTGGGTTGATTGCATAAACATTTGTTACTGGATGAGTAATTTTATTGTATGTGATACATTAAAACGTTAAAAGAATTAAAGCCACTATTTAATAAATTCAATTAATAGACTTTATTTTTATTTTTTTTTTTTATTTTTTTTTTTTTAATTTATTTTTGGGACAGAGAGAGACAGAGCATGAACGGGGTAGGGGCAGAGAGAGAGGGAGACACAGAATCGGAAACAGGCTCCAGGCTCCGAGCCATCAGCCCAGAGCCCGACGCGGGGCTCGAACTCACGGACCGCGAGATCGTGACCTGGCTGAAGTCGGACGCTTAACCGACTGCGCCACCCAGGCGCCCCAATAGACTTTATTTTTTAGAATAGTTTTTAGTTTATGGGAGAATTGAGTGGAAAGTACAGCAAGTTCTCATATGCTCCCTCCCGTTCAGTTTCCCCTATTATGAACATTTTGCATTAGTGTGGTACATTATTATGGGTGGTGAACCAGTGTTGATAACTTCTTATTAAACTAAGGTCTATAGTTTATATTAGGGTTCAGTCTTCGAGTTGTAAATCCTGTGGATTTTGACAAATGTTTCATAATCTATCTACCATTACAGTATCACACGGAGTAGTTTCACTGCTCTAAATACACCTTGTGCTCCACCTCATCGTCCCTCCCTCTCTCTCCAAGCCCCTTGCAACCACTGATATATTTGTCTCCATAATTTTGCCCCTTCCAGATGCCATATAGTTGGAATCAGAGAGTATGGAGCCTTTTAGATTGGCTTCTTTTGCTTAGCAATAAGCATTTAAGAGTCCTCAATGTTGCTTTGTGCCTTGATAGCTTCATTCTTTTTATCACTGACAGTATTCCATTGTCTGAATGTACTACATTTTATCCATTCACCTGTTGAAGTACATCTTTGTTCCAGGTGTTGTCAATTATGAATAAAGGTGTTACAAACATTTTTGTGCAGGTTTTGTGTGGAGATAAGTTTCCAGTGCATTGGATAAATACCAAGGAATGTGATTTCTGATCGTATGGGTAACAGTATGTGTAGGTTTGTAAGAAATTGCCATACTGCCTTCCAAAGGTTCTGTACCGTTTTGCTTCCCAGCAGCAGTGAAGGAGAGTGCCTGTTGCTCCGCATCCTTGCTAGCATTTGGTGTTGTCATTATTTTGGATTTTAGCCCTTTCTGTTTATTAAAAAATTTTAAATAACTACTCATTTCTCGTGTCAGCTGTGTTGCAGTTTTGATTTTCTCTCCCACTTGCCTTGGAGAGGGAGAAATGAGAACCATAAATATTATATATTACATGGGCCCATTTTCCATCCTGTAGGGGAAAGGCAAAACGGTATAAATTTAAGGAACAGTATAACCTGATTACACTTTTTAAAAAATGGGCATAATTCTTGTATAATGATGTTATTAGTCTATTGTTCATGTAAAATGTAGTATTAATTTTTCACTGATTCTATGCAAGTGTTATTTCCCCTTAGTTACCCTGTGTTCTTTATTTTGCAAAAGATTTCATTTTATTTTTTTCATTAAAAAATTTTTTTTAATGTTTATTTTAGAGAGAGAGAGGGAGGGAGAGAATGAGCAGGGAGGGGCAGAGAGAGAGGGAGACACAGAATTCTGAAGCAGGCTCCAGGCTCTGAGCTGTCAACAGAGTCCGACGTGGGGCTTGAACCCAAAGACCGTGAGATCACAACCTGAGCTAAAGTCGGATGATTAACCTATTGAGCCACCCAGGAGCCCCCAAAAGATTTCATTTTAAAGGGAAAGGGATGCTTTGAATTTTTTGAAATCCATTCATTCTGCCAAAGATCCCTTTTTGCTAATTATGTATAGATCTGAAGATTTATATTAATTTCTTTACTGTAAAACCGTTTATGGAATGGGCAAGGCACTCAGAAATAGGGAAGATTGGAGGGGCACCTGGGTGGCTCAGTCAGTTGGACGTCTGACTTCGGCTCAGGTCATGATCTCACAGTTCATAAGTTCCAGCCCCGTGTCGGGCTCTGCGCTGACAGCTCAGAGCCTGGAGCCTGCTTCCGATTCTGTGTCTCCCTCTCTCTCTGCCCCTCCGCCTCTCACGGTCTTTCTCTGTCTGTCTCAAAAACGGATAAACATTAAAAAAAAAAAAAAAAAAAAAAAAAAAGAAATGGGGAAGATTGGATTCTGTCCTTGGAGTTTATATTTAATAATTATTGGAGCAGTGACTATTTGAGGGCGTATCATGGGGCAGATGTTGTGCCCTTCCGAGACGAAGCTGCACTTACTTCCCAGCTACACTTATTTAGAGCAGTTTTGACTTTGACTTTGCATGTATCCAGTTACTTACTAGAATTTAACATCAAATTAGCTCTGCTCTATATCTACTCAAAGTTTTGGTTGTGAAGATGATTTGGATAGGCTCTCCTGGGGTTGTGCAGTTGATTAATTCCTGTCAGGAGTTCTTAACTCTGTGTTTATCAGCGTCTGGACTGAGTATCAGTACAAGCCATGATTTTTCCCTCAGAGCAAAGTTAGTGAATGTTTGGCTACTTATCCACAATACCCAGTCACGGTAGTTTATGGAACTCCTGAATCCCATCCCTGGACCTCTCCATCAAGAACTGTTCTGGCGAGCCCTAAACCTCTGTTTGAATTACCTTTGCATTTCTTCTTTTTGGCAGATTTCCTTCACTTGAATAGTGTGGTGTGAGGCCATTGACGTATATGGAGCCCCGTGAACTTGATGTTTGTGTGCCCTGAATAGTTCATCCAGGAGCTTGTGGGCTCTTGTTCACCATGGCACGCTGTCCTTATGAGGACCAAGAGGAGAAACTTTTCTCAGCTCTTGGTACCAGAAAGAACGACCCCCCTGAGCAATGTGGTTTGCTTTTAACCTACGGATTTAGCATCCTGTGACTGATCAAATTTCCTCTAAGCTATTTGCTTATAAAATTTTGGCCACACGTAAGGAAGGTATAAAATGAACCTGAACACCTCATTCATGGTTTCAGTTTTTTTCTTTTTTTTTTTTTTTTAAGTTTATTTATTTTGAGGGGGGAGGGACAGAGAAGGAAGGGATGAGGGGTGGGGGGAGAGAGAGAGAGAGAGAGAGAGAGAGAGAAAGAGAATCCCAAGCTCCAGACTTGATCTCATGAACTGCTAGATCATGACCTGACTGAGCCACCCAAGCACCCTGGTTTCATCTTTTTCATCTCTTTGCTCCAACCCCCTGCAATTTTCCTTTGTCCCAAGGAAAAGAGAAGCAATGCAGGAGGTGTAGTTACAGTTCGAGCTCTGTAGCCTGTATCACCTGTGAGACTTGCCGTGTGACCTGAGGACACACACCTCTTTCACTCCTGTGTCCTCAGAGTCCTTTTCTATAGATCATGCCTACTTTGTGAGGCTACTGTCAGGGCAAGGGGAAAGCTCTTAGAGCAGTATTTTGTACAGGTGGATGCTGAATAAATCTTAGCTTTGTTATCATCTCCTTCCCTCATCTATTTTAAGTTTTCTATTGTATAAATCTCAGTAAGCTGCATTAAGTAAGACCCTTTTAAAAGTAAGATAGCCTTGAAATTTTCCCTGCTTCCTGTTTGTTTTTTATACAAAGGTTTAATTTCTGTCTAAAGACAGTCATTAAAGAAATTATATAGGAGAGTGCTGTGGACTAAATTGTGTTCCCCAAAGTTACACTGGGCTCTAACCCCAGTGTTTTGGTATTTGGGGGTAAGGCCTTTGGAAGGTAATTAGGTTCAGATGAAGTCATAAGGGTGGCGCTCCGTGATGAGAGAAAGAGACCAGAGCTCTCCCTGTCCCCTTCTGTCCCCCCCCTCCCTCCAGTCCCCCCCCACACATTGTGAGGACACAGCGAGAAGGCAGGGAACCAAATAGGATGGAATCTTGATCTTGGCCTTCCCTGCCCCCAGAACTATGAGAAATAAATTCCTGCTGTTAAAGCCACCCAATTTATGGTACTCTGTTATAGCAGCCTGAGCAGACTAATACAGAGTAAATTTCATACATACAGAGCAAAAGGTGGTCAGTAGCTTATCACAGCAACGGAGCTTTCCCAAGTGAAGTGGGGATTATGCTTCTGTTTGCAGAAGGCTTTACGCCTACAGGACCGCCTTCCCCAACCTCTGGTTTGGTCCTCATAGCTACCTTATGAAGGAAACAGCAGATGCTGGCTTCTCAGGTTACAAAATGAGAGAGCCAAGCCTAGAGAAGTTAATTGAGCTCCCTGCATTCACAGTATCCATTTTGGACGTGGCTTAGCCTCTTACTAGCTATTTTTTCTTGCGTCTCTATCCCTTGTTCCTCCCATGACCATTCTAATCTTGGCAGTTCAGTCTTCTAATCTTTTGCTTTAGAAAGAACATAACCTTTATTTTTAGTCTTTGTTAGGAACATTATTTTCAAAGTGAAAAGAGATACCTCCCACTTTTTACATTTTAACGTGGGAATTGAAACATCTATGGTGAAATTGTTGAATTTATCTTTCTTGTCTCCGGGAGAGTTTTTGCATTCTTTGGCCTGCTGGTTAGATTTGAAGTATAAAATTTCTGTGAAGTATCATAAAGCTAAAAAATGTGATGGTACTTGAAATAGTACTTGTGACATTTTATCCTTTTATTTCGGTCGAGGAATTGATTTGCATTCGGTCTTCCTGATGAATGTCTAGAATGTAGGTGTTCTTTGGAGTTATCCAGTCAGAAGACTGCTAGTGTTCATTTTAGGTAAGGTGATTTAAGTATGTCTTGAACAAAGGAATGAAACAGGAATGTTAGAAGCTATAAACTCTCAGTAGTTAAAAAGGAAAAAAAAAAATCCAACTCACAACCCAACCCAAACTCCACCTTTTATTCTAAAAGAATTCTGGATCCCTGCAAAGTTTAATATTTATGAGCTGTCAGGACATACTGTATTTGCTCCATTTCACATTAAATTTTAACAGAGAAACTAAAAAAAAAATCAATTTTTCATATCCTGATGATAAAAATGATTCATTTGAGATGAAAACCCTGGAGTACATTTAAAAAACTTTATTGAGATAAAAATTCCATAACAGGCAATTCACCCTTTGAAAAAGTGTACAAATCACTGGTTTTTAGTATATTCAGAGTTGTGCAACCATCATCACAGTATAATTAGGAATAGATTTTTATTTAGAAGTTTCTGGTGATTAATTGAATACTGCTAGATAATGTTTTATGTGTAAATTTGTGCTTCTGTGAGTAAGAATATAACTTAACTATATATAGCTTTACTCTTACAATATATAACTGACTGAAGGCATTCAAAGCCAGCTTTTGTTCACAGTGATCTGACAGCGGAGTTAGCTCTGGCCCAAGGCTATTCAATCCTTTGCTGACTGATGACTCCTTTAAGGTAGATAAAGCAGTTATGAATATGGTGTGAAAATGGGATGTAGTCTCTTTCAGCGTATTGGAGAAACTGCAACTTTTCTAGAGCATTGTTTTACATTTGGTGCACTCAGAATATGTTAGACATTTGCCATTTTCAGCAGTTTGTGTTAAAGATTTTTTCATTTGTTAATAGAAAGGCAGCCAGCCCTTCTGTCTCAGATTAGGGGAATTTCTTAGTGTTGATTCCCAGATGGTTCATAAAATTCAAGTGGGCCCTTAGGCTGCTGGGTAATCATACTTTATTTTCCCAGTCCATTCACTCACCCAGGTTCCTAGATGACTCTGTAGTACTTTCTTCTTTTCTACTTCGACCCGTCTTCATGCTGGGTTGCCCGCTTCAGTGAGAAAAACCAATGCAGTCAGAAGGAACTTTCGCATACACCCACTACCACATTGACTACCTTGCAGCATAGACTCCGCTTGCCTGGCTGCGTGTGGATGGAACAGCTGTTCTCAAGCTCTCCTAGGGCCAGGCCAGCCCAGCCCTCGGAGATGCCACCCTCTGCCCTTTCGAATCTTTCATGTTTCAGTCTTTATTGGATCATTCCCAACAGCATGCACACGTACTGCTTTTCTCCTAGCTTAAAACAGAAAAACCCAATCCTTTTTTGACCCCACTTCCCCTAATGGCTTTTGCTGGTTTCTCTGTGCTCCTCTTTGCAGCAAAAAACTCCACAAGAATTGTCTGTACTTAATTTCTCCAGTTCTCTTCTCCTCTCTCAGATCAATCCATCACCCATCATGCCAGGAAGACTGCTCTGGTGAAGATAACTGCCGGTTTTTCTCTGCCTGGAATATATTTTCCCAGAATTCTGTGTGGCCTCGCGCTGAAGTCTCGGGGTGGGGGTGGGGGGGCTATATTGACCCCTGGTCTCTGCTCACAGTTCCCCTCACTCTGCTCTGTTTTTTCCCTGGAGTGTTGTCCTGTCACATAATACTAATGTATTTGTTTCCATTGCTTATTGTTCCTCCCACTAGAAAATAAAGCCCTGAAGGGCAGGGATTTTCATCTGTGTGGTCCACTGATGTATCTCCAGCATGTATAACAATAATTGGCACTGTTATAATAGGTGTCTGATAAATAATTTGTTGAATATCTGCACTGTGCTCTAGGACTCAGGGCTTTAAAACCGATTTAAATGAATGTAACCCAAACTTTTATCTCTAGTGCAGACCTGCTCAGCTGCCTACTTCACATCTCCACTAGAGGTAGGCTGGGGCTACCTTAGATCATTTAGTTTCACCTGGCACCTTGAAAGCAGACTTCAGAAGAGTGAACAGGAAACAGTGGGTGCTTTTGGTGGGGTATCCTGTGGGGGGAACAAGGCTTTGGGGAGCCGTGAGACGTTAGGCACAGGAAAGCTCGTAGGAGAGGAAGTGTAACTACCTTTTTGAACGTTGAAAACAGTTCTGAACAGGACTCTACCAGTTAAAAGACGGTGTCCATTATTTAGTTGACGTTAATAACTTTCTAATTGTGGATTCCCTACAACCATTAGTTAGTAGTTTACTGTTTGATACTTGGAAATATGATTTTTAGCTTTCAAAGTAAGGAAGTACGAATATTTGCTGTGGAAACTGATCTAAAAATATTTTAATTGCTATGTACTTAGCAAATATAAAATATTTTTTAGAAAGCCTTTCCATGTGTAATGGGTAAAATATTGGATTAGGGGATGTGTACTGAAAAGTTCTTCTCAGGATCGATCAAACCAGCCCTCTTAAAATCCTAACTTCAGATGTAGGGTTTTAGTGACCCATGGAGTTAGTGGAATCTCCTCCATAAAGGCCGATCAGGTCACATGGCATCATAATACTGAGGTGGCTTTCTTCAAATTGGGTTTAAGTTGGCAGTTACATTTACTAGCTACCAGTAAGTTATTAGATTTCTTGCTCATGAAACTCTTTGAAAGACTCTTACCCTTATAGATTAATGTATGTTAGTAGTTGACAGGACAATGCCGGGACACTGTAGGCAGACTTGTGAGGTAGAAAAATTACTAGTGATTTATTTCCTACACACTCAACGTACACACAGTTTAGTATCCTATTTCTCTAGGTGATGATAGAGATCAAAGGAACTTGCAATCATGTTTTCTCTTTTTCGGAACCAGAGAACCAGCAGAGCAATCCCATTTAACTTAATTTAGTGCTAGTGGTATCATAAAGGGAATGAAACTGTGATCACACCGTGCGAAGACAACCCGACTGGTCAGTGAAAAAATTTGTTCGTATTTGGTAGATGGAGCAAAGATGGAGGAATTTGCTTGAAGTGGTTACTTTTTAACTAATTGAATTTCCTTTATGCCTCCAGAACATTATGCCTCCAGAACAGTGCGTTAATGTAGGTCTGTTTTTAACAGTTTAGTATGTGGTAGGTCTGTGATGAACTATAAAGAGAGAGATCCAGTCCTTAGTTTACAAGTCTGATAATATTATCTTTCTTTTTTGGAACACTAAAATACTCCAGACTTCCTCCTCAGCGTGGTCTCTTGAGCGAGGACTGTGATTCCCATTAAACGGGTGAAAATAGCCGAGAGCTCGGGTTACTCCACTCACTGCCCCTCGATACCTAGTTTGATTTCTGTGTTAATGCTATCTCTTCTACATCACAGCCCCCAGACTTAGTGGAGTGGATGATAAAGAAATCAACAGTGGACCACTGGCAGAGAGATTTCTATAGACCAAATGTGACAGAACAGGTAGAGAGAGGGAGGGACCGAAAGCTTATCCTTTGAATGGGGTTGATTTCGGTAGATGCCTTTGATGAAGTTTTGGGGTTATGGGGGGTTCTTTGGATCCGGAGCTCATGGCCGAGAAAGAATTCTTGAGGACGTCTTTGGTGCAAAAAGGTGATTTTATTAAACCATGGGGACAGGACCCGCCCGGGGGCAGGAGGAGCTGTACTGTAAGTGTGGGGGGTGACCATTTTGTAGGGGGGGGGAGAGTTTCCAAAGAGACTTTCACATGCTAAAGACTTACTGGAGGCCTAGCTGTTGTCCAGCTGAGGTTGTTTTTCCCTCTAGCAAAGCATTAACATTAAGATAGTAGCGAGTTCCTGGACTTCAGGCTATAATGGGATCACCTTTTTTCTGGTAGACTGGTGGAGACTTAGCAGTTTAACCATTTGGTGTTTGGTCCTTTCCTGTTTTGGGGTAGCCTGGAGTGTCCGAGGCATATCATAAAAGTCCCGCCTGGGGGTGTGGGGCATGGGGCATGCTGTTAGCCTGCACTTTGCCCTCAGCTTGCCCCACGCCCCCTCCTCACTTTGACCTTAGAGAAGATCCTCAGTAGGTTTATTTTGGTCATATCTAAACATAAATTTTTTCTTTGTGTAAGGGGTGTATTAGAGAATTGTTTTGAGAGGTAAGATAATTTCACTGGACTTTTTCCAGTACTGTGTCTTTAAAAATGAAAACATTTAATCTCATTTCAGTTTTTCAGTTTCTCAGGAGAACCTCAGTTTGGTCTACTGGGTGTTGAGTTTTAAAATAAAGGGGCCAGGGAGAGTGTTTTGTTCAGGGTATGCTTTAAAAAAAAATCAGTTTCAGCATTTAATACTAAAATACAAGGAAATGGGGCGCTTAGGTGGGTCAGTCGGTTAAGAGTCTGACTTTGGCTCGGATCATGATCTCCCAGTTCGTGAGTTCTAGCCCTGCATCGGGCTCTGTGCTGACAGGTGGAGCCTGGAGCCTGCTTTGGATTCTGTGTCTCCCTCTCTCTCTGCCCCTCCCTTGCTTGCACTCTGTCTCTCTGTCTCCTCAAGATAGATAAACATTAAAAAAAAAAAATACAAGGACGCAAAAGCTTGGTTTAGTGACAGTGCTAGGATTACTTTTACTTGTTTAAATTAATATTCCCTTGGTAAATAAATCATTTCCAGGTTCTTGATAGATGAATTTAACTGAGAACAGGTTACAGATTACTCCATTAATTTACATGAATTGCGCCAAATATGAGCATGCAGAAAAAGAAACTTTTTAAAATAGTGTTTATTTTTGAGAGAGAAAAAGACAGAGCATGAGTGGGGAAGGGGCAGAGAGAGAGGGAGACACAGAATCTGAAGCAAGCTCCAGGCTCTGAGCTGTCAGCGCAGAGCCCGATGTAGTGTCTGAACTCACAAAATGAAAGATCAGCTGAGTTGAAATGGATGCTTAACCAACTGCACCACCCACATGCCCCCCCCCCCCAATTTTTTTTTTTTTAAACTGTTAGTAGACCTGGCTTGATCATACAGATTTTACCCTTTTCCTCTTCTTATGCCTTCCCTTCTAAGATTGCATTGATATCTTACATATTAGACATGGCGTGTTCAGGTTCTCTTATAATTAGCTAACTTCAATTGATGGAAAATTTATTATGGTTTTCAGAGCAATAGAAACAATAAGTAAAATTTTACTTAGAAGATAAGTAAATTTACAATTCTTATAAGTTGAACTTATCGGTTCAAACTTGAACAGGTTTTAGTTAAAAAGACTTGACTTGAAAACTGCTTAAATTGAAGGCATCTGTAAATTATGTATCGGAACTCAGAAGGTTAGCTCTAAATATCTGGACTAGTAAAGGAGTTTCTAATCCACTTTTGGTATTTACCTTCTGAAGGCGACCAGCTTGTCTTCTGAGTTCATTGCTTTTGCAAGAGCCAAGATGATGGTGATCTTGTCATTATGGGGGCGTAGGACTGGAGGACATGAGATTGAACTTGACTTTGATTGTCTTCTGTAGGAGCCACAGTGATCATTTAGCCAAGTACTTTTGAACTTGATTATTGCTTAATTGACCATTTCTGTTTGTTTTTTAAAAGTCTAGTAGAAGTTGGTTTCTTTGTTTTGTGTTCGCTGTAAGTTCAACACTCATTGCTAATATACTTGACAAATGATTTCAAAATAAGCTTGTGTGTTTTAGTATTAATTTCATTCTGTGAAAGGGAGGAAGGGCTTTTTGTTTATGCCCAGGATATTTTTTTAAATGAGAAATGATTCTGTATTTAATCACACTGGCTTGATGATAACTTGGTTTTCTAGCAGACTTGTTAGTACTTAAAAGAGGATGAAGTTTTAGTATGCCTAATGTATTATTTGGTAAATTAATTCATTGGAAATGTATTTGGTTACTGAAGTGTGCTTTAAAATGAAGGCTTTTGGCACTCTTTGAACCATGAAAAATTTAAGTCCTGTTTTAGCACCACTGACTCTAATGGAAATTTTATTTAGTATCTGTCTTTTATTACTAAGATCCTCGAAAGCCAACTGTGAAAAACTGAGCACCTAGTATTTTAAACATGTTAAATAGTATTGTTAACCTAGCTTTGAAAGAAGGCTATGGAAGAAACTCCTTTAAACGAGTTTTGTTTTGTTTTTTTTTTTTTGAGCTTTGGTTTAATAGCCCCATGGAGCCATAGTTGTGACATTTTTTTTTTCAACGTTTTTTATTTATTTTTGGGACAGAGAGAGACAGAGCATGAACGGGGGAGGGGCAGAGAGAGAGGGAGACACAGAATCGGAAACAGGCTCCAGGTTCCGAGCCATCAGCCCAGAGCCTGATGCGGGGCTCGAACTCACAGACCGCGAGATCGTGACCTGGCTGAAGTCGGACGCTTAACCGACTGCGCCACCCAGGCGCCCCAATGACATTTTTTTTAATATTAAGTCAGAGAGGTAGATACACTTTGTTTTTTTATTTTCTGCCATAAATGAATATTTTTTGTTTTATACATTTATTGGTTTTCTGTCCAAAGCAGCACCAGTAACTCTGGGGGATGGTTTTCCCCTAAACTACAGCAGACAGATTGTCAAGTTATCATTGTATCATCACCACAGGCTTGTGGGAAGGCCCCTTCCCCTTGCTTCTCACTGTCTCTTTTTGAAAAATGTTTATTTATTTAAGTGATCTCTATACCCAACATGGGGCTCAAACTCACGACCCCGAGATTGAGAGTTGCATGCTCTCCCGACTGAGCCAGCCATCCCCCCCTCCTTTTCTCTTTTGGAGAGTTCAGCAATTTAATTTCTCTAGTCCTTAACTATAATCATTAGATCTAAGTAGTGCCCTTTGGTGCCACTCTTAAGCAGAGCATGATGGAAAAGTGAAGAACAAGTCTGGAGGGAGAAATGGGATGCGAAGGAAAAACAAGGGGGCAGAGAGGTACATACGTGAGATGTTGAGTTGTGGAATGCCTGGAAAGCGGCTGCGGCTGCGGGGCAGTGGGGGGCGGGGTGCCACTTGGCTTCACTGGGCCCCCATCAGCTTTCTACTTGTATGTGCAAGCTTTGGTGT
The DNA here is from genome assembly GCF_028018385.1 of Neofelis nebulosa. Lineage (NCBI taxonomy): Eukaryota > Metazoa > Chordata > Mammalia > Carnivora > Felidae > Neofelis > Neofelis nebulosa. The sequence continues at coordinate 216,358,983 of NC_080783.1, forward strand.
TCCCAATTACACAGGCATTTGATACCTAAAATACTGATAATTTGTAACATTTGGTACATTTGGCTTATGAAGTTATTCAATTGAAGTTTGGTGAATCACTCTAATAGAGCTTTAGAGTCCTGTTCATCTTTTTTTTTTTTTTTTTTTTTTTTTAAGGTGAGGAAAGCAAGGCCCAGAGTTGGTAAAATAATAAAGCCTAATTTATTTTTTTCTTTAAAAATTTTTTTTAAATGTTTATTTACTTTTGAGAGAGAGAGAGAGACAGAGTACGAGTGGGGCGGGGGCGGGTGGGGGGCGGCAGAGAGAAAGGGAGACACAGAATCCAAAGCAGGCTCCAGGCTCTGAGCTGTCAGCACAGAGCCTGATGCGGGACCCGAACTCTGGACCGGTGAGATGATGACCTGGGCTGAAGTCGGATGCTTAACCGACTGAGCCACCCAGGCGCCCCCTTTTTCATTTTTTAAATGTTTATTTTTGAGAGTGAGTGAGACAGAGTGCAAGCAGGGGAGGGGCAAAGAGATGGGGAGACACAGAATCCAAAGCAGGCTCCAGGCTCTAAGCTGTCAGCACAGAGCCTGACGTGCGGCTTGAACCCATGAACCGTGGGATTGTGACCTGGGCCGAAGTCGGACGCTTAACCGACTGACACACCCAGGCACCCCAATAGAGGCTAATTTCTGATTGATGTCTTTGGGCTTCACTAGTGCTCATTCTGCCAAACTATATAGCATTGTGTAGTTTTATCTCCTACTTTTGAATTTGATCTGAGACTCCTGATTCTTTGGATTGAATTAAGCCCTGTGAAAGAATCCGTGTCATTTCTAATAAAGGCTTGGTTTAAAAAACCTGATTGAGGCTGGAGTACCTGTGAAAAGTACATCCTTACTTGCTTCTATAATTTTTATTTTAGCTTCTGTTACTACAGCCAGCATTTTCTTAAATAATCCTTACATGCTTTACATTCCTGGATATACAGACATTAGGAAGTCCTGTGCTGTTATCTTTGTTTTGTAGGTAATATTAATTTTTATTGTCTGCACATGGGAATGCTTATTGTCAATACATAATAAACACTTTGACCCCAAAAGAAACCAAGATAATATGCTTATAAAACAAGACATGGTCACAGTCATTTTGAGAAAGTTTATGGTGGGTCATACTTAGTAGGACAGATTCCCAAGGTCAGAACAGCAACAAAAATGCAAATAGGAAAGTTTGACTTGAACAACAACAAGAGACTCCCAAGAGATGACAGAATTTTCATAGTACCTCAGAAGAAACCAGTTGTGTAGTTTAAGAAATGTGGAGAATTTATTGTATCACATTCCATAAATGTTATAAAGGAAGGGAGATGTAATTTACTTGCAATTATTAGTCATGAAGTTGTGAAGAATATAGAGCCCCACTTTGTTACAGACAGCCTGTAGTATAAGGGAAGGAACAAGTCCCCATTTCACACATGAATAAACAGACTTAATCTCATGATATGACCGAGCTACAGCACAAAGGACAGCCTGGGGGTGAGGAAGGCAGAAATCTTTGTCACTTAGCCAAAATAGGCTAGGATTCAGAGTCCATGAAACTTGTGATCAAAATAAGCCTCAAGTCTCATTTGCATGATTATGTTGAATAAGAGGAGAGTGTACAAAACTTACTTTTGGTGTGCAGCTCATTGTACTTAGGGGTCTGCTTCTCAAACCTAGAACCATGTTGAGTTACTATATTTATTCAAATCTCTCAATATGAATATTAGGATATAAAATAATCCATTTCAGTTTCTCCTCCCACTTCTGACTTGATTCTTTAATGCGTCTCTTAAAATTCCAACTACAGGCTGTATTTCTTTTTAAAAAAAATTTTTTTTAACGTTTATTTATTTTTGAGACAGAGACAGAGCATGAACGGGGGAGGGTCAGAGAGAGGGACACACAGAATCTGAAACAGGCTCCAGGCTCTGAGCTGTCAGCACAGAGCCCGACGCGGGGCTTGAACTCACGGACCGCGAGATCATGACCTGAGCCGAAGTCGGCCGCTTAACCGACTGAGCCACCCAGGCGCCCCTATTTCTTTATTTTTGCTGTTTTGTTGTCATGATAGTCTTCTTTTTTTTTTTTTTTTTTTTTTTTAAGATTTTTCTTAAGTGATCCCACTACCCCAAGATCGAGAGTTAACACACTCTACCCACTGAGTCACCCAGACGCCTCTGTCTTCTTGATTTAATGGAAGGCCTGTGATACAGAACTTGAAGTTATACTCACTCTCAAATTTTGTTTAATAGTACATTTTAAACTGCAGCCAAATTTAGGCATTAATGATTTTAGGTTTCCTCTTGTATTTTATATTTACGGGGGAAGTAGAATAATATATAGAGAATGATTAAGCTAAGCAAATATTTGTACTTTGCCACGGTGTTAGATGTTTTAAAGTCAAATATTTGCTATAGAAATTAAAACTGAGCTAGACTAAAGAACCAGCCATCTTACCTTTTAAGGTGGTAAGATGTGGCTTCCAAAACCTCATTTTCAAAGCACCTGACCAAAATACTTAAGAAAAAGACTCTGTGGTTGCTATGAAGAATTTGGTGTATGAACCGTGATCTATGAGATCCTTACAGCTTATTCCACTTATATACAGTTCATATCTGGTTTGGTTTGGAAGTTCTTGGACCATCTTAGAAGTGGCGTTTATTGTTGGTTTCATGTCTCTTCTTGCGACATCTTTCCCCACCCCTCCACTTACTTTTCTTTCGGATCGTTTCTGTTAGCTTTTTTGTAAGTAAGGAAAGACCTTTTTTTTTTTTTTTTTTTTTTTTTTTTTTTTTTAAAGTAGGCTTCATGCCCAACATAGGGCTCAAACTCAACTACCCTGAGATCAAGAGCTCCAGGCCCTGAGGCTCTACTGACCGAGCCAGCCAGGTGCCCCGAGACACATGGTCTTACAAGTCCAGGAAGTTTGTTAATAAGTACCTCTCTTCCCCGTTCTTAATATTTTTATCTCTTGGTGCTTATGGTTATTTTATGATGACTTTTCAAATTTCCATTCTCTCTCTCTTTTTTTTTCTTTACATGCTTTCCTCCTTTCTTTCTCTTGCCCTCCACTTAGCTGGTTGAAATTTTGATGTGTACTTTGTAGAGGACATATGGTAATGCTTTCTTGACATGTATTCCTGCAGAGTTGACCCATATTCGTGGAAAGCATTTTTTTTCTTATTCTTTTATTTACCTGTATCCTTTTTTTCTGGGTTATAGTACTTGAAGGTCCTAATCTGAGCTGGATGTGAACAATGAAACGGCATTCTCTCACACTTAAATTAGTAAAGTTTTTCACACCCCAGTGGGGGAACTAAGGTGGTATAATCTTCCCCCCTCTTTTTTTAGAAAATCCTGGTTGAGTGTTTTCTTTTCTCCCAAGGACCTGTTTAAGCATAGGTGTCTTATAGGTGACACCATATTTCACAGTGTCTCTTTCCTTTTTACCTCGTGGCCTGTGGTTCTGATTCTCATGCCTCAAGAGCTAAGATTTTTTTTCAGACTCTTCCCTCATCTTCCTTATTTCTCCCCTTCCCACCCTCCCCCCATCCATATGACCTTATGTCCTGGTTTTTGAATTGCTCCTTCCTGTTGTCAGAGCCTACTGGGAACATTTTCTATGGGATACAGTACTTTGTATTCAAGCTCGAATTCCCTGGGGAGAATTTGCTCTGTAGACCACCACCCTACTTCTGCTCGCTTTCTCAGATTCAGAAGCTCTTTCAGTGCAAAGAAATAGTTGCTCACATTTTGGCCTCCTCGCAAGGCAGATGGCTGACCTTTCCCCTCAGAGGTCATTGGTACTTGGCACTTGCAGGTGAAAGAAGGTGTTCCTGAGAAATGCAACTCTTACAGATACTTAAGGTCCCCCCCCCCCTTTTCCTTCTCCTTCATACTTGTAATGAGATAGAAAGCTGGAATGATTACGAACCAAGTTCATCTAGCCTTCCCCACTTCCCCCAAAGTCTCCGTGAAAAGGGTGTTGGTGACTGCCATTCATCCAGAACATTAAATCCTTTGCCACGTACCCAGGTTATAACATTCCCCTCCCCCCATGTCACTTCAGAAACCCATCTCCCCTAGGTTATTGTGTTAAGGTGAGTACCATTGTATTGAACTATGGAAGGATGTTAATGGTTCAAGTTTTAGGGAGGAATTTTACGAAAACATCCCTGCTCAAAGTCATGGCTTCTTCCTCTTCTGCCCCTCTTCCTGTGTGTAAGCAGCCTGTGAGAATCAACACAAGTGGTAGATGAAACTAGTGAAGTGCTCGGGGAATGCCTTGAGATATTTCAACATTATGTACAAATAAGTGGTTGAAAACATATGCTCCTAGAAGCCCTAGTTTCTATGCACAGCCCTCGTGCCTGTGCTCCTAGTTTTGTAGGAAAACAGAACTTTGCCTGTCATGTTTTGTCATGAATACAGAGGTAACTTACCACCTCTGCAGAAATTGGGGTTTTGTTTTTATTATGAAGAAACGTGTGTAGCCTCCCACATACCCACACAGCAATTGCATAGGATTGGAAAAATCCCCCAAGAGCAGGTAGACTTATGATTTATCCAGACTGTCATTACATATAGTCTGTTTGGCAGAGAGGCTCAAGCCCTGATTTTAGAGTGATGGTATAATATGTTGAGTGAGTCAGAGGAGATCAGTGTGGAAGGCGGAATTTACAAAGCAATGCTGACACTGTAAGATAATGGAACCTGTGATTCTAAAACTTGGCAGATGTGACTATGGTTGGATGAAAGGTATAGTGGAGAAAAATGCTTTCTTGCTCTTTTTTCCTCAGGTCAAGTTGTGTAAATTGCTGCAGGAGTAGAGGAAAGAAGCCTTAGATTGGTACGGGACTTTCGTACCCTCTCTTTTCTAAGAATCTGTTGTCTTTGTGAAAGTCACAGATAAAGCCAATGGGTTCGCGTTTATGCATATTCTTGTACTTGGAGCTATTAGAGTTGATTAAAAGGGAGTAGGTTATTGATGAAATGGGATTCTTAGTATTTTTATTTATATACACTTAATCTAATCAGTGCTAATAGCACTTACTATGGTGTCGGAAATGTTCTATATCTGCTCTGTCCAATATGGTAGCTCCTAGCCACTTACTGGCAAGTACTCGAAGTGTGGCTAGTGTAGACTGAAGAACTGAATTTTTAATTGTATTTAATTTCAGTTATTTTACACAGGCATACGTGGCTACTGGCTACCATATTGGACAGCACAGCCCTGTGTTCATCTCATAAGTGATTCACATGGCTCTGTAATAAATAACATCTGAGGGCATTTTCGTGTGGACAGGCATGTTACAATTTTGTGGACATGTGGTTTTATTTTCTTTTAGAGAAAGTTGGAATGAAAAAGGGAATATAAAGACACCGTTAGTATGTGACATGAAAGTTGCAATTTAAATTTTAAACAAATTTTTAAAAGTTGCAATTTAAATTTTAAACAAAAAACCCAGGGGTGGCCTGTTTTTGTGTATTTAAGAGAAACATTAATGAGAACCTTATTATTCTGCCTTAATGATCTGTGTTCTTTGATTGTAAGAGGAAAGCATGTTAGTGGATAATGAAAAATGAAGCCTAATTAATAAATGGATTTTGTTCATTCATCAAATATTTGATTGCTTTCAAAGTTAACCATGGTATAATTTCTGCTCCTAGCAATCTAAGCAGAAACAGGAGACCATGCTTATACAGCCAGAGTAGGTTGGTGTGCAGAAAAGAGGTTCTCAGAGGGCTGTGAGAGCCCTTTCGAGGGGCTTGGGGAGTCAGAACAAGCTTCTCTGACAACTGACAGTTCTTCCTATCTCTCAGTACAAACTGAAATACTCCTAGGATCAGCTAGAAGTATTCTAACATAGTGTCTTCTGCAAAATGTGTATCATGCGGTGGGATTCTAGGGATGTGCAGAGCACGGTCTTTTTGTTAGTATCTTCAGTGTTAAGTGCCACAGATTGAGCATCTTGTATCTGCTAGGCGTTGTGCAGATTAGTACTTTTACATGGGTTATTTTACTTATTCCTCACAATGACTCCATGGCGTCTGTTGTATTATTATCTTCTTTTTTAATAGATGAAGAAACCAAAGTTTAGACAGAGCAGTTGACTTGCCCACGGTTTAAAGCTAGCAAGGACCAGAGTGTGTTTCTGCTTGTAGAGGTTTACAGAGAAGAATGAGAGGAGACAATATATGAAACACATGAATTACTAAATAACAAGATATTTTACATTAGTAATATATGTTAAAATGCAAAGCTGTAAGATATAGACTACTATTGCAAAAGGAATTCATTAAAGAGGGGCAAGAATAGTATGGCATGGTTTTGGAGGCATTAAGGATTACTTCTCAGATGGCTTGGATTGGACTTGTATGATACATAGTTATTCAACAAATGTTTATTTGCTTTTTTTTAAGTTTATTTATTGGGGTGGGGGGGAGGATGAGGGAGGGACCAAGGGAGAGAGAGAGAAGGAGAGAAGAGAGATCCCAAGCAGGCTCTGTACTATCAGCACAGAGCCTGACGCGGGGCTCGAACTCATGGACCATGAATGAGATCATGACCCGAGCTGAGATCTAGAGTCAGACACTAAGACCAGAGATACTCCCACTGCTTTGGCACTCTATGGTGTTTTTAGGTGTTAAGAGTCTCTTTTTTCCCTGGAGATGCTGATATTCCCCTGCAACATTTTAATTTAATATCCCACTTGAGGGAGTGGATTCCTCTCCCTTGCTCACTGGCAGATTCTTTTCCTTAACCCCCTTTGTTCTGTCCCTCTGTTCTTCTGTCCTTTCTTGGTAGAAAGTACCTGACTTGGCTTTATTTAGTCCTTCAGCTTGCCTTCTAAAACTTTTGTGAAGTGAATCCTTCTTTATATGGTTCTGTAGTTCAAGTTGACGTTGGTCTCTAACATGAGGAGAAAATGACCGGTTGAACAGTTTGGAGAATTTTTCTAAAATCTGATCAGTGATTAAGGGACCGGTTGATGTGGCAGGTATTCGGGGCATCAGTTCCCAACAAGACTTTCTAAGGATTAGTTAAGTGCAGTTAAGTTGAAGAATTTCTATTACTCTTGTCTACAACTCACATCACATACTATAGAAGGAAGAACAAGAGTTGGCATTGATCTCTCTTTTTTTAATGTTTGTTTATTTTGGGAGAGAGAGTGAGTGAGCACAAGTGCATGTGTGAGTAGGGGAGGGGGAGAGAGAGAGAGAGAGAGAGAGAGAGAGAGAGAGAGAGAGAGAGAGAGACAGAATCCCAAGCAGGCTCTATGCCATCAGCATGGAACCCAAAGAGGGCCTAGATCTTACGAACTGTGAGATTGTGACCTGAGCCAAAAATCGAGTCGGATGCTTAACTGACTGAGCCACCCAGGTGTGCATCCCCCGTTTTGGGGGGCATTGATCGTTTTTGGAGATGAATTACACTGGACAGTATCCTGTGGGTGTTTGATCCTGTTGATAACTAATTTGTTGAATAGTTTTCTTACCTATAGGCTTCTTCGACCCTTTAATAGGACAATATGTGGTGTAAACATTATGAGTACAAGCAATGTGTCCCATACTTACTTTAAACAGAAGGTTTTATTGTGATGGTTGTTTGTTTTGGGCTGCTTGTCAGGGCATCCAGATTTTTGTTTTCTTTAGGAATTTGGTTTGGGAAAAGCTGGCGGTATCTATGTTTAGCCCTGTAGTCTTCATCTAATGCTCTTTCTGGGCCATCTCATTTAGTATCTGTACATATTAAAGTCTTTGGATTCTTTGTATTTTAGCATTTCCTATATGTTGGAGACTCCCAAGTCCATAACCTTGCCTTGGTCCTCCTGAGCATTTGGGGCTGAGACTATATTTCCCGCTGCCCAGTGGATACCTCAGTCTGGATGGCTATGTAATAGGCAATGGAAACGCAACACTCTTCAAAATTAAAATCTCTTCTCCATTCAGTTACATGCATCATCTTATGGGAACTAGAGATAGAAGCCCTGACGTCATCTGCCTCCAGTTTGTCTTTGATTCCATCCGGTAGATTACCAAGCCTAAAATTTATTAGAAAGGCTAATAGTGTCACCAACAAACATGTACCCTGCTGGGTTTTGTTCCTGGTAGAGAGTAGGATTGGCTTAGCGTGGATGTGGTAATGAGGCTCTCTGGATGCTTAGAAATAGCTCCCTGCTATTGGGGGCTTCCATGGGTTTTACATTGATGAGAGGAGCTGCTATTTACTATTACTGCCTTTTCTACATGATTCTAAAATTCTGTAGTAGTCTAAAAATGCTTCTTAGTTCATATCATATCATTTGTTTAAAAAAATATCAAAAGGGACAGACCTATAGGGAAGAAGCAATACACATTGCCCCCAGCTGGTTAAAAACAAACAAAACTGTAAATTACCAGTTGTTGAAAATGGCACACATGTCTCTAGGTAGTTAGTCATATTGGTAGTCAGTTTGCAAGCTGCAAAGGAAGCAGGGACAAGAGTAAAGAAAGGGAGCCTGTGCGTTTCCCTCAGGTCTCATAGATTTGATCAAATTGACTTTAATTGGAAGTGGCAGTTTTTCCATTGAAAGGATTTGAGAAGAAATTCCTCTGTTTTCTGAAGTGAGAAAGAGGATTTCTTTGGAGAATGCTGTTGTAACCTTATGCTCCATTTACATTTCAGCCTTCCAGGTTGCATTTGTCAGTTGCTTTTGAAATTTATGTTTTCTCGTGTTGAATATCGTTGCTTGCACTTTCCAGGTGTTCTTAAAGGTCACTAGAGACTAGAGCGCTTCAATATACGTTTACATTGGGCAATAGACTGAACTTCTGATAGTTTTGTGGTTGTGGATTAGGGAAGGAGTATTTTGCTTGTAGGTTTAATTTTTCCTTGACAACAAAATTGAGGAAATTTGTCAAGGGAACTTGACTTTTGAACAGTTGGGATACAGACCTCATTTAATCTGGCAATTGCTCTGCTGTCTTTTTCTTAAGAGTCTATGAGATGAAAGCTTAGAAAAGAATACCTGTGTGGTATTGATTAAGCCTGCCAACACGTGACCAATATAAGTCTTGTTAGCAGATGCACTTGCTTCTGGAAGAAATGCAGTGTCTGCCTCCTTCAGTCCTGCTCATTGTTACTGCAGTTACTGTTCATAGGTGTCATCCTTTCACTTGCTTTTTCATATTTAAAAAAAAAAAAAAAAAAAAGCTTTGTTGGAAAAGTTCTGAAGACATAGCTTTTCTTTTTTTTCCCTCCCAGTATTACTTTCCTTCTGATGATAATGTTCAGGTCTATAAATCATAAGGTTTCCTAACAGTCCAGTGGTGGATACAGGGCTGCATTAATAATTTATAAATGTCAGGATGAAGATAAGGGCTCTGGAAAAATCTACAGTTTTGCATATGTAATATTTAATAAAACTTACATTTTAAATTGTAATGCAGTAGATCTAATTTGTGTATGTTTTAATATAAACTGATAGCCTTGAGCTTTCTCACTCCATTCTTTAAAGAAACATATTTATTTTTTCTCACTTTGATACTTATCTTTTGGAGTCTTTTGTTGCAGATTAATGGGTTTCTTGGCAATGATCTTTCCAAGATCTTGGCAGACACTTGCTTTAGAGAGGTGCCACATTTATATTGGAAAACCTTGACGTAGACTTGAAGGCATTCTCTTTTCCTTCCCAGGTGGACCTGGTCCAAGAGGTAAATGATTTTTTTTTATTAGAGAATGTGTTACAAGCTGAGCAGGACTGGGGTTTTTCATGGGTTATGTGGGGCCATTATATCATCCTCTAAAGTTTGTTGTAATAAATAAACTAAGCTACTATATAATAATAGGGACTATTCTTGAATGTTTATCTGTTCTCATCAGGAGGAGGGTGAAAATAAAAAAAAGTATCTTGTCTTCCATATGAGTTTTTTCCTACGTACTGCTGATTACACATATCCAAGTGTGTGTGTGGTTTTTGTTGTTTTTTTGTTGTTTGTTTTTTGTACACAGAATTAGTATCTGACCTTGAGTTAATGGTATTTAAGGTTTTTTTGGTAAACATCTAATAGAAAGGCACTGGTATACTCTTAAGCCATTTGTATTCTGCCAAGGGACTCTTTGTAAACTGATGGTTTACCGTATTGGGGCCCGAAGCCACGTATGGTATATCTGAATAACCTGAGAGGTTACTGCTGACACCTGCAGTGGGAACTTCAGGTGACACTCTGTAGGTCTGTGCTGTCCCATGCTTCCTTCTACTGTTTCCTTCTTTCCACTTGTAGTTTCTTCATTTTCAGGCTCCATTTGGCTCTGAGTACCCACAGATTTGACTCTTGTGCTTTTCAGCTTTTTGCTGTATATGTCATATATCACTTAACTGCTCTTGGCATCTTGGATGCCCTTGTTGGTCATGGAGAGACTTTAGTGCTGAGAAAAAGCAGTGCTGTCTTCATTGCTGATGAATGATGGCAGCTAGATAATTATATGTAAGAATGCTTATTTTGAAACCTAGACTCTCTTATTGGGCAGTGACCCTTCCCCTCCCTTTATGGTTATTCTTACTCTTAATGTTAATGTAATCAGTCATTTGGTGCCAACAAGTACAGGGAATCTAAAACAGTCAGCTATAGAACATGCGTGTACTGTTCAGATTACCTGGAGTTCATGCTTTTCCCACTGTTCCACATATGTAGAAGATGATATTTGTGTAGCATACTGGGTAAACTGGAAATATTTTGGGAGTGCTTATATGGGACTTTGTGGAAAAATTCATTATGACTTCTCAAATATAAGACAGGAAGTAACAGTGAGGGAAGATAATAAACGTTGAATTTGCCTAAAATACCAAATAAAGGTTCTTCCAAATTTCTGTTGGAAAATTTGAGCTTGCTTCTGTGAACCATACATTTTTATATTAGATTCTAGGCGTAAAATGACTAGTCAGTTTCTGGTGAAGACTTTTCTTATGAACATGTTTTCAAATTCTTGATGATCACCATTAATGAAAGAATTTGTTCATTGCGAAGGAGGTGGCAAATAGAAGAATATTGCATTTTGTCTAGTTGCTGGAAACGTGTTGTCATTAGCTAGAATTTAGTAGTTTGAGTGTTTAAAATTCTGTTTCCAGAGTATGATTATCTTTTGTTTATTTATTTATCTTAAAGTTTTTAGTTATTTATTTATGTGTGAGAGACAGAGAGAGAGAGAGAACGCGCGCGCGCGCGAGCGAGCATGCGCACACACGAGAGTACAAGCAGGAGAGGGGCAGAGAGAGAAGACATAGAATCTGAGCAGGCTGCAGGCTCTGAGCTGTCAGTGCGGAGGCTGACGCAGGGCTCGAACCCCACAAACCACGAGATCATGACCTGAGCCTAAGTTGGCCACCCAGGCGCCCATATGATTATCTTTTAAATTTGGTGGCACACTTTACTTTCTTTAATTGATTAATGTAATCACAGTTTTCTTAATCACATAGATTTTTGAATCCAGTTAAACCTTTCATACTAAGTATTTAAAAACAATACACCTCCCCCCACCTTCTTTGACTTGCCAATTCTTTAGGATTCCAATTATGACACCAAGTAAACATCACTAATGAGCCTATTACGCCTCATGTTTTCTTTTCTCTCTTTTCATGTGGACTTTACAGTGTTCAATTCAGGAACTCAGAAATGTTACTTAGCGAAGTTATTTTTTTAATCCAATAATTCTCTTTTATTAACTTGCAAGGTGAGTATCTTTCAAATAGCATACCCCGCCCCCAAGTCTTCTTTTGGACAGCAGGTGCATTTCCCTTTGAAACGGGGTAGGGGAGTGTTCTCATCTAATGTGTCTTCCTGGAGTGGAAACCAACAAGACTGTAGCAGCCTAGATTTTATTAAATGCAGCTTTTGTTAACATCACTAATCTGGAGTTTTTCTGTAGACACCTTACATATGCTTTGGGTTTCCCTGTGAATAAACCAGTGTATTGTTTTTATTTCTTTCAGGATTTTCAGAACAGGGTCCTTATGCGGTCTTTCCACCATCCCGTCACTGTAGCTTCACTGGTCATTCACAGATTTATTTGGCCTGTCTGTAATATCCTATTTGCTGCAGACTGTTTTCTTGCCACCTTGTGTATTTCATCCCCAGTTGTTGGTTTCAACTGGCCAGTCTCATGGTTGTTGATACTGCCTGTGTGGTGAAGACTAGATTTTTATCTCTAGCCTAGAGCTTTCTAACCTCTCAACTCTAGAGATCTATTAGGCATCTCAAATCTAACCTGTTCCAAACAGAATTTCCCATTTTCCTTCTCTGCCCCGTATCAGTAAATGACAGCTCTACTTGTCCAGTTGCTCAGGCCCAGGTCTGGGCCCCTCCTTTGTCTCATGCTACGTCCGATCTGACAACAGATTCTCATGGCTCTCCTTGAACAGCCTATCTACAATCTGACCTCTGCCGGCACCTGCATGCCGCTACCTTGCCTAAATCAATAGTTTCCTAGCCCTACAGCAGCCAGAGTGTCTGTTAGAATGTCACTCAGTTCCTTTTCTGTGCAACTGGCTTTTTCCTCTTACTTCAGTAAATGCCCCCAGCTTTCTCTTCATCTCTGGCTGCCTTCTTGCTTTCACTGTTTCAGCCACCTTGGCCTTTTGCTGCTGTCTGGGCATGCTTCTGCCTTGGGCCTTTGTACTTGCTTTTCTCTCTGCCTGGAGTGCCTTCTCCCAGACAACCACACAGCTTGCTCACGTATGTTCTTTAGGTCAGGTGACCCTTATCGGTGATTACCTTAAATAAATTAGCAGCCTCTCATCCCCTCTGCCCAGCTTTGCTTTTCTCCGTAGCCCTTACCGCCAGGTAATACACTGCTCTTGTTTGTTTATTGTCTGCTCCTTCCCTTCTATACTCTCAGCTCTCTGAGGTTACAGATTGTGTGTATTCTGGTCGCACAAGTATCTGTAGGGACTAGGGCACTTCCTGGCAGTCAGTGGGTACTCAGTAAATATTTGCTGAATTAATGGAACAGTTAACCAAGACTCTGCTCTGGACTTTGTGTTTATTTGATGATCAGGGTTACAACAGCTGCAACATCTAAGCATTGTGGTCCAGGCCCTGGGACTCCCCGTACTCCCTGCTCACTCACTGGTTGCCGGCATCTGGAACTGAGTAGTTCTGGTGGTTCTGCTTTTCTCTGAATGACATCAGGCTAACAAAGAAGGCAGGGTAACACATTTGGTCAACCTGGAGACAATCACACCCAGTCAGAATAGCTCAGACATAGAAAATGGCAAACTGAGTTTTGATTTAGACTTCTGCTTTTAGTCAGGGCTACCTTTCCTTTTCATCTAAGACTCGGATTCTAAGTGTTTTTAGAAGGATTGCTCCAATGAGTTTTATGTTTCTGTTTTTCCCTTGATATAATTTGTACCCATGGATTAGAAGTGCATTATGAATGCTTTTGGTTTTTCATGTATGTGTGAAGTGTAATTGTATTAACTATAAAATTCACCTTGTCCTTACCTTTCGTCAAATGCTGAGAGCTTATGTGCCATGGTTGTGAGTTACTTTGCATCTTGGAGCTCTGCAGACTGAAAGCAACCCTGTCCAGTTTACCTGCTTCTGAACATGTCATGCACACCTGTGCATGAGCACATACTATACTGCATGTTAAAGATTGTTGTGGTCCAGGGCCGCCTGGGTGGTTTAGTTGGTTAAGCGGGCTGACCCTTGATTTCGGCTCGGGTCATGATCTCACAGTTCGTGAGTTTGAACCCCTTATTGGGCTCTGTGCTCATGCCGCCGAGCCTGCCTGGGATTCTTCTCTCTCTTCCTTCCTCTCTCTCTACCCTTCCCTGACTCGTGCTTTCTCTCTCTTTCTCAAAAATAAATAAACTTAAACAAACGAACAAAAAGATGATTGCGGTCCAAAGAAAGTTTCTCTCATTCTTAGCATTACATGAGATAAAACTTCTCCTTCTATGTGTTCATTAACTATACTTTTACAGCTTTAAGAGGTGGTTTTACTCAATTACAGAGTAATAGCTCATCCTTGTTTTAGCCAGATGTATCTTTTTTTCTTGACTGCAGTAAAGCTTTGAGCTTTTTCTTACTAGTTTGTAACATTGCTGTTTGTGTATTTTAGCATCTTTTTTCTTTTTTTTTTTTTTTTTAAATTTTTTTTTTTTTTTCAACGTTTTTTATTTATTTTTGGGACAGACAGAGACAGAGCATGAACGGGGGAGGGGCAGAGAGAGAGGGAGACACAGAATCGGAAACAGGCTCCAGGCTCTGAGCCATCAGCCCAGAGCCTGACGCGGGGCTCGAACTCATGGACCGCGAGATCGTGACCTGGCTGAAGTCGGACGCTTAACCGACTGCGCCACCCAGGCGCCCCTAGCATCTTTTTTCTTAACTGCAGTAAAGTTTTGAGCTTTTTCTTACTACTTTGTAAAATCGCTGTTTGTGTGTTTCAACAGCTGTATTGAAATATAATTCACTTATAATTTACCCATTTAAAGTATACAATTTAATGGCTTTAATATATCACAGTTAGGTGTAACTATCACCACAGTCAATTCTAGAACATTTTTTATCACCCCTAAAAGAAATCCTGTAACCATAACTGTCATTCCCTGCCCTGTCCCCCGCTTCCTTGGCAACCATTAATCTGCTTTCTCTGTGGATTTGCCTTTTCAGGACATTTACTATAAATGGGGTCATATGATATGTGGTCTTTTGTGACTGGCTTTTTTTTGCATGTCATAATGTTTTCCAGGTTTTGTATCCATGTTGTATCAGTATTTCATTTCTTGTAATTGCTGAATAATGTTCTGTTGTACGGATATACCATATTATAGTTCTCCATCTGCTTAGTTTTTTCTTTATGGCCTTGCTTTGGGCAAGTGAGCTTAGGAATTCTATCCCCTTTCACATCAGGGGCTTGAATTCATAGGCATTTGGTTTCCCTTGTACTTGGCATTGTGGACATCAGGTTTTCTCTTCAGTTGTATGATAACAGAAGCATCCACTTGGCCCCACAATCAGGCAACTCACCAATGAGTAATATTATCCCTAACAATCTTCAGGGCTTGCCAGAAAACATCCAAGATTTTCAGGATATGTTACTTCTGTTTTCCTAATTCAGCTTTAGACACCTGTGTAATTACTATTTCAGGCAGTGCTTTGAATTAGTCTAGCTTATTTCAGAGAACAAAGAACATGCCATCTTACAGTTTTTGTAATGGTGTTAGTTTTATGGATTGCATGTTAGTCAAGCATAATTATGAATAAAGCAACACAGATGTTTAACCCCTTGAAATCTCTGTGATAGACAAATAATTTTATTTCTTTAAAGCAGTGGTTCTCCTTTGTAAGCAGTTTTGCTTCTCAGATGATATGTGGCAATATTTGGAGTTCTTTTTTATTGTCCTGACTGGAGCAGTGGGTTGTGCTGTTAGGATCTACCATGGGTAGAGACCAGGGATAATGCACAGGACGGTGGACCGCTTCCACACAACAAAGAATGATCTGACCCCAAATGTTTATCTTGCCACAGTTGAGTAGGCCTGGTTTAGAGCGACGGTGAATTTTCCTTAACCTACTGAGCAGCAGAGACACAACTGTAGGTAGTGTGCAGAGTAAAAAATTCTGTGTGGATTTGGCAGAATTTCACATTTAACAGTATAGGACAACGATTGCTTATATTAAATGAGTTTGTGTGTTCTTTAAAGAAAAGGATGATGGGTCGATTGGTTATTTGTTTTCTCGTTTATGTATGGAAACCTGCTTAGGCACCTCATCTTTAGGAATTCCTTACTCCTACTTCAAATAAGAAGATTGGATATTGTTTGTTATTTAATTTTAATTGAGTTGTTAATTGTAATCTAGAGTTTTGCTGTTCTAGGTGCTTTCCAAACCTTTTGTAGGTCCTGTGTTTTGTTATTCTGTCTTTTTGGAAGAAATGAATATGTTTGTCAGAGTCCACTCATCTTCATTCTTTCAGTTCTCCCCCCAAGTTTCTGAGGGGGGAAGTGTTCCTTTAAGCATTACTTCCACTTCTGAATAAGGGGCGCTCATTCTGTGCTTCCTTATGTTTTGGTGCCACAAAGTTCCCTCTCCGAATTTGGGTAGTACATCCCATCTCCATTGTGTAGATTCTTTCAGTAAGACGCGTGCTCTAGGGATGAGGGTACGAACTCAGGATTGATGGGAGTTTAAATATTCATTAATCCCAAATGTAGAGAATCGTGGGAGGGGCATGTGTAGCCAGCCATTTGCCTGTACGGTTGGGTTTGTCTGGGGGAAGAACTTCACAACCTGCTTCTAGTACCACATCAGTTTTAGATAAAACACAGTCTTACCTCTGCCAGGGTTCACAGATCTGCTGACCCCATATTTCTTGGGCAGTTTTCTTAGGTCTTCCGTGTGGGGACCATCTCCTTTTGCTCCTAAAGGAGAATGGTAAATGCAGAAATGGCAAAGGCAGATGTTCTTGAGGTGCTTTGGTTCCTGATCTAGTTAGACTTTCAGAGAGTGGGTTTGAAAGCAAGCTTGTATGGATAGGACTAACAACTCTTAATGGAAAATACCTCCAGCCAGACAAGGTGAATGTTCCCAAAATGCTGTTTTCATGTCAAGGGCCTACAGTGACACCCTTTGGATAGCTTGGCTTTTAAGGACGGGTAATTTAAGGCAATATGGCCTTGTGGTTAAGAGTCTAGGCTCTGGAGTCAGTGGCCTGGGTTCATATTCTAGATCTAACACATAGTTGTGTGATTTTTGGTCAGCTTGCTCAGCCTGTCTGTGCTTGCTTTTGCTTTGGGAAAATGTACATAACAATAGTACCTACTGAATGGGGTTAGGTTGATCATATGACCTATTTTTTTCATGAATAATTAAAAACAATTTTTTTAAATGTTTATTTTTTTGAGAGAGATTTGGACAGAGTGTGAGGAGGGGAAGGGCAGAGAGAGAGCAGAAAACACAGAATCCGAAGCAGGCTCCAGGCTCTGAGCTGTCTGCACAGAGCCCGATGCGGGGCTCGAACCCACAGACCGTGAGATCGTGACCTGAGCCGAGGTCGGACGCCTAACCGACTGAGCCCCCCAGGCACCCCTGTCCTAGTAACTTTAACTGAGGTTGTGGTGTTGGAGGCGTCCTGAAGTAGAGGAGCTTGAGAGAAACTTACGAGGTAACGGTGACGGGATTTGTTGACGTCAGGATGAAAGGTGGGCAGTAAGATGCTGCCTCTCTTGCGTAGCAAGGATGGGCAGGGGAACTAGTCACCGGGAGAGACCATCTAGAAGAGGGGCTCATCTGGGGCCAGAGTGTGCCTTTAGTTTGGATATGCTGGGGACACTTTGGAGACCTCCGGGAGGAGACTTCAGGTGGACAGTCTTCACTCTGCCGAAGTTTGGTAGACACATTTGGGGATCACCTGTGTGTATGTGGTGTGTGTGGACCGACGGAAGTGTAGGAGATTGAACAGGATGGACGTTGGGACGTTGGGAGGCCCCGCATAGGGCCCTGTGGAACTCCTGCACTGGCTGGCCCGGCTGGGGGCCAAGGGTCAGGCAGGTAGGCTCAGGAGAGGACCGTGCCAGGTAAGCCAAAGGCAAAAAGCCTTTCCAGAAGGAGGGTGTGTGGTCAGCCCTCTCAGGGGATGCTGAATGGCCAGATGGTAATGAGGTGGACAGCTCTCCAGTGACAGAGAGGAAATGGCTTTAGTGGGAGTTGTTTCAGTGAGCATGTGATAGGTAGGCGTGGTCCTTGTCAGGTGGTGGAGAAAGGACACAGGTTAACAACAGATGACGTGGGGTGCTTGGGTGGTTCAGTTGGTTAAGTGTCTGATTTTCGGCTCAGGTCATGATCTCACGGTTCGTGGGTTTGAGCCCCGCATCGGGCTCTGCGCTGACAGCTCAGAGCCTGGATGGAGCCTGCGTTGGATTCTGTGTCTCCCTCTCTCTCTGCTTCTCCTGCTTGTACTCTGTCTCTCTCTTTCTCTCTCTCTCTCAAAAATAAAAAATAAACATCAAAATTTTTTTTTAAAAAATTAAAAAAACAATGATGACAGTAGTGGGATCCGCGAGGGTCCTTTTATAGGCAGGATGGGGAACAGTGGGAGTGTGGACTCTGGTCTGTCTGGGAGCCTTCCTGGAGTTGGGCAGCAGAAATGCCTGAGGGCCTGAATTTGAGCTGAGGTTAGGTAGACCGAGGGGAGGGGACGATTATTCTGAGCAGATAGGTTCCTGAGATGGAAGGAAGTGTTTTGAGGTAGCTGGAGCATACGGGAGAGGTGGCGATGGGGCTGGACAAGTGAAGGGACAGTCAGGATGTGAAGGTCCCTGCAGTCTTTGGAAAGAGGTGATGGGTAGTGAATTGCACTTTAAGGGCTGAATTGTGTTGTGTGAATTGTATCTCTGTAAAGTTGTTTTAAAAAAGTGGTGCGGTTGTCAGAGCTGCTGGTTGGTTGCACTGCAGGATGAATTGGAAGGAAGGCAAAACAAACAATTTTAGTACAGAGACCGGTGAGAAGGCAGTTGTATTAATCTATGCGAAAGATGATGGCTTGTTACATTTCGTCTGGAGCAACGGATAAATCAGAGATTCGGCATGTGATTGGGAGACCCGAAGAGCTGAGCAAAATGCCTGGTGTGTGGTTAGGCATGTGACACACATAAATATTTCTTGCTCTGGTTCAATGAGGAAGAATTATGTGTACTTCACTAGCTGCACTTGGTGAGTCAAGTGTCCTGCGGAATCTGGCTTGAGTAAGTGAGATGATTGGAATTCAGGGAGTGAAAAGTCGGGAGGGAGAGGCAAGTTTTCATGGATAAGTGAGTTTTACATGATCCCAGAGAGTATCTGTTTGAATTTTTGTTATCTGTAGTCGATTTTACACAATCTGGTTCTTAATTGTGCAGTAGAACCCCCACTTCCCCTCAAGAGAAGATAAGTTCTTGAGGGTATGGATGGTGTTGGGCTCCATTTACGTCTTGCATGGCACAGTGTACTATTGGGGATTATCTACTGTTGAGAGTTTACATTTGTAGAGCGCTTTGCAATCTGTGAGCGCATCTCCATATGGTATGCTTGATTGACTTGATCCTTGCAGCAGCTCTTGTGGCGTGGCTAGCTGTCGTCCCCGTTTTACGGCAGGGAAACGGATTCAGAGAGGTAGAGCGGTTTGCCCAAGGCAGGACAGCACATGGCACTGCCAAGAGCTTGGGTCTTGGCTTCTCAGCCCAGTTCGGTGCTGGGCCTGACCTTCTGGGACCTGCTTGGATAGTATCAGGAAGTGGGTTTCTTTTTTTTTTTTTTTAATGTTTTATTTATTTTTGAGACAGGGAGAGACAGAGCATGAGCAGGGGAGGGGCAGAGAGAGAGGGAGACACAGAATCCGAAGCAGGCTCCACGCTCTGAGCCGTCAGCACAGAGCCCGACGCGGGGCTCGAACTCACGGACCGCAAGATCGTGACCTGAGCCGAAGTCAGCCGCCCAACCGACTGAGCCACCCAGGCGCCCCAGGAAGTGGGTTTCTTAAGTGTGGTTTCGGCCCTGAGCGTGACTGAATTTTTAGGTTTTTATCTGCATCGGCTCGGATCGGTAGTGAGGGGTTTGCGGGTGGGTTGTTGGCTTGATTTTGAAGGGGCGAGCGATGTTTGTACGGAAGGTGCAGTCACCTGAAGTCAGAAAGAGTGCTTCCGTATCACCGACTCTTGAAGGCCTTGGACTCTGATTAGCGGAAGACAGAGCCAGGCCGGCTGCCCGGATTTAGCAGTTGAGATGAGGTGACGAAACACAACCTGATGAGTGTGGAAACCAGTGAGAGGAGGATGTGTTTGCCACGAGTCCTAGGGGTACTGCTTTTGGAAATGTGAGTTGTAAGTCTGTTTTGAAGATCCTCTCCACTCCAGCACGAGCAGTACATGTTTTTGTGGGCTTAAAAAATTTTTGTCAGAAAAACTATTCACCTTCGCTTCCTTGGTGACATCACACAATCTCGTGGCTTTCAAAACTAAATTAAAAAGTAAGTTTTGGTCTCCAGCCTGGACCTCTGAAAATCTTCATGTGGTTTTTATAGGCTTCTCAAACTCTGCATGTTCATACCTGAGCTCCTGATCTTCCTTCCAGAACTTGCGTAACGTCAGCTTCATTTGCCCAGTGGCTCATGCCAGAAAGCTTGGGGTTGTTCCTGACTTCTTTCTCTCACACCTCACCTCCCGGTTTGTCAGCACATCCTGTTTGACGCTTATCTTAAAGATACATAGAAAACAGGACTTGTCCCCTCTCTGCCACCACCATGCCAGTCTGCCCCAGCTGCCTTCGCCGCTTACCTGGCCTGTTGTAGCCAGCCGCCTCCCTGGCCGGTCTTCGTGCTGCAACACGTGCATCCCTTCAGGATTTTTCTCACTGGCCAGAGTGATCTTGAACAGAAGTCAGATCATGTCTTCTTGCTCTGTTGCTCAGATCCCCGCAGTGGCCCAAGTGTCATTCGAGTCACTGCATGTCACATCATGGCACTTGAGTAAAGGCATCAAAGTTCTTACTCTGGCCTACAAGGCAGGATCCAGCCCTCCCACTCCCCGCCCCCATCTCTTCTCCAGCTGCTTCTCTTTTTCTCATACCACTGCAGCCTCCTATGTCCTGAGTGTGCCCAGCTCACTCTTGCCTCTGGACATTTGCACCTGCTTTCCCTCTGCTGGAATGCTCTCCCTTCGTGTGTCCTTATGGCGTTTTCTCTAAGTGTCTTGCTCGGGGCAAACCCTGAGGGCTTCCCCGACCATCATTTAAAATTGCAATGTACCCATACTCTTTGTCCCCCTTGGATTCCCCATGTAAGATCTTTTCGTGTACTATATATATATATATATATTATTCTTTTGAGTATGATTCTTTTCCCCACTCCCTAAAACATAAATGCCACGAGGGCAGGGAGTTCGTGGTTCTTTGCTACTCTCCTCACACCTAGAACGGTAACTAGTACACAGCAGGGGTTTGGTAGACATTTGTTCTGTGCATAAATGAAGATTGTTGTGAATCTGAACATGTTATAGAGTAGATTTTCTCTCGTGTTATTTGTTACAATATGTTCTACTGCTTTCTGTTCAAGTGGGTGGAGCAGTGGGTTGACAGAGACACTTTCAACGTTTTTGTCTTTCTTAGTGGACAAGAATTTCTTTTCTGGGAGGGAAGGGCAAAGACAGGTTTCCTAAATCTGTCTGTGTGAATTATCAGCCTGGATGCCTGTAGGAAAAGTTAGCACCTATGAAGAGCTGGTGACCCTGGGAACATAGATCGTAACCTGAGGAGTAGGTTGTTCAGGTTGGATGGGGTTTACCTGTAGAACTGCTTTCCCTTTGGAAGAATCATTGGGTGTGTGGCTTTGTGCACATGATCTCTTCTCAGTTGCCCTTCTGTAGTCTGTAAAGTGGGGACAGTGACTTCTGTCTGGTTCACTTCACTGAGTTGAGAAAAAGAACTGAGTGAGATCATGGCAGGAATCTGCTGTGAACCCGGTGTTGTTAACAAAAACGCTGTTGTTGTAATGGTAAATCTTTTCTAGCAAATTGAAGTGACAACTACCCTTCTCAGTGTCATCTGGCTTCTCTCTGGGTCCCTTTCCTTAAATGTCACATTATTGTTGTATGTTGGTCATTGTGAGATGAAGCTCAGAAAAATTATGATTAGTATGGGAAACGCAGAGGGAAAAAAATATCCCCACTGCACTGTATTTTATTTTTTTATTTATTTTTTTCAACGTTTTTTATTTATTTTTGGGACAGAGAGAGACAGAGCATGAACGGGGGAGGGGCAGAGAGAGAGGGAGACACAGAATCGGAAACAGGCTCCAGGCTCCGATCCATCGGCCCAGAGCCTGACGCGGGGCTCGAACTCACGGACCTCGAGATCGTGACCTGGCTGAAGTCGGAGGCTTAACCGACTGCGCCACCCAGGCGCCCCTGCACTGTATTTTAGAGCCAAATGTAAATGGTAATTGACTTTTGTTTTGGATTATCACTGTTCTTAGTTACCTGAAAGTTGGATACACACACGGGATTTCATTTTGTGGATGCATTCTCTGTTTTTTCTTGAATTTTTCTTTCTTGCTTACTCTTGGCAGAAGCAACTCAAATTTCTTTGTAAATAGAAGCTAGTATATGATTTTGTAGGGAGTGGTGTTGGATGTATAATTTGGACTTACTATTTTTTTCCTTTTTGAGTGTTGAAATAATATTTTTACATAATTTTCTGGTTATCTTCTTAACCCTGGAGAGAATGGTCTTTTTCTTAAATTCATCAGATGTCTGTCCTGAAATACATCTGCGAGGTTTTTAGTCTAAGCCCTTGTTCTTTTGGATTCCCGGGAGACCTTGGTATGTTTTTCAGTGTCAAAGAGGAATGTTTTAACAACGGCGTTAGCTGATAGTTTTCTTTCTTGGATGATTGGCTTGTTCATGCTTTAACTTAAGCCCAGTGGAGAAAGTAATATGTCTCTTTGAGTATTTTCAATTGCTAACACTAGTGGCCTACAGGGACTTAGGAGTATATTACTGTCTGTTTAGCAGATGATTCATATGGGCAGAACTTTTGCAGGCACTAAGATAATTTTTCATTTTCTTAAAATACGTTTGGAAAATGGAAATCCAATCTAGAAGCATATTTCCCGTGTAGAAGGAAGCAATCTAGGTTTGTGCTACATGCTTTCCCCCTTCTGACTCTGTTTTATTTTATTTATTTATTTATTTATTTTTAATGTTTATTTTTATTTTTGGGACAGAGAGAGACAGAGCATGAACGGGGGAGGGGCAGAGAGAGAGGGATACACAGAATCCGAAGCAGCCTCCAGGCTCTGAGCCATCAGCCCAGAGCCTGACGTGGGGCTCGAACTCACGGACCGTGAGATCGTGACCTGAGCTGAAGTCGGACGCTTAACCGACTGAGCCACCCAGGCGCCCCTTTCTGACTCTGTTTTAAATGATCAGCTTTATTTGCTCCTTCATGGGTCTGTCTCCCATAGGTGGTTGTGAACATTTTTTATTTTCTCGAATGCCTAAGGATAGTTGAGGTGCTTATGGAAAGGTCTTTTCTGGTGTCAGATTTGACCTAAGAGCTTTGGAGAGAGTATATGATAATTTTTATGGTTTTGGCGTGACCGAAGAGAATTTTCTCTGTGTCTAAGGCATGTAATTGCAAGCTGATTTGTTTGTTGCTGTCTAAGTAAAGAGGACCGATCTTTTGTTTGTTTGCATATGTTGTTTCTTATCCGGCCCTAGTAACACGAGAAACAGATGGTTCTCATATTGATCAGTTTGCTTTTTTGGCATTAGAGCATAGAGGGCGAGGACTCTTGAGTTTTTCCGTCATTGTATCTTCAGTTCCGAACACCTGGCACATAGATAGTGTTAAGTACAGATTGTTGAGCAAATGAAAGAAGATGATACAGGACTGCAAAAGATAAATTACTGGCGATTATGACTGTCCAAAAACTGACTGGTAAACAAAACAGTCTGTGTCCATCTGTTGTCCTCCCCCCCTCCTATAAACTTTTTGTTAAGAACCCTGTTGGGTTGGAATTTGGGACTCTATCTTCTCATTGTAAAGTCTTAAGAACTTCAGGCTTTCCTTGTTGGGTTTAGTTCTAGGGAGGAGTTTATTAGGGAAATTACTAAGAGTGGAAATTTGGAAGAATGTAAAAACTACCTAATATTCCCTAAAGATGGAAGATTGTTTTTGGAAGCTGTTATGTTTTGTTCAGGCAGAGATAATGTATCTTCAGAGGTACCATTTTTCATGGAAAATAAATAGAATAGTAGACTTCGAAGATGGGAAAAGGTACATTGAAGGCAAAAGAATCTTGTGGTCATCACTTTTGTTTGCGTCAACACTTGGTTTATTCTTGAGAGGAGCTCTGGAATGTGGCTAGAAAGTTTTCCGAAGATAGTACCCTGTGAGAGACATCTTGAGACATATTTTGAGTCTGTCCAGATTATTGGTTTTCCAGGTGGAAATAGTTTTAGTATATAGGTTCTTGCCCTTTCAAATTAATATTGTGGGTTATGAAGCTCCTTTTGGATAATTGTACCCATTGTATGTTTTCTACCAGGGTATATTTCACTTTTTCCTTAAAAAGAAGAAAACGGTGTACAGAAAGTGTGGTTTACTAGTATGCATTCAGACGTTTTCATTTTTGGTGCGGTAGTAAATCCCAAACCATATGCTAGCTGAGACCAAAACTGCATATAATTAAACTTTGTGTCATTTGTCCTACCTTTTTTCCTGTGGCCCATGAGAAGTTTTTAGGGCTAAAAAGCAAGTAAGAGATTAATTTAACAAAACACCACCTTAGGAAGGAAATATGAGAAGATGTTAAAGTAAAATCCTTTTCTTTCTCTCTTTTCTTGCCTAGCGTTTTTGAAGCATTGGGGTAGTTGGAGTGGTTGGATTTTCCCTGGAATTGAGTGAGAAATTCAGAAGACTGAAGCCCAGGCTTACTGTCTACCTTTCACGGAGGCCTAGCCGTGAGAGGACAGAAGAAGGCACGTGGCGAATCATGACAGCTGACAAAGACAAAGACAAAGACAAAGAGAAGGACCGGGACCGAGATCGGGACCGAGAGAGAGATAAACGAGACAAAGCAAGAGAGAGTGAGAATTCAAGGCCACGCAGGAGCTGTACCTTGGAAGGAGGAGCCAAAAATTATGCCGAGAGCGATCACAGTGAAGATGAGGATAATGACAACAACAGTGCCACCACGGAGGAGTCCACCAAGAAGAACAAAAAGAAACCACCGAAAAAAAAATCTCGCTACGAAAGGACAGATACCGGCGAGATAACATCCTACATCACTGAGGATGATGTTGTCTACAGACCAGGAGGTAAGCAGCGTTGCATTTGGCCTTCACAGTGTTTGTGCTGGAGAAGGACATCAGCATTCACACGCCACTTTACGTGGTAGGGACGGCAGGGGACCCAGAAAAGGAGATGGTAGTTTGGGGTAGGAGACATCAAGGTAGGAAACACACTGACCCACTTTTGGGCAGTTGGGTCCGCTGGCTTCTTGCTTGCGTCAGCCTCAACTTGGTCTTCCGTGCTCGCTGTGCACGTCAGTTCTTTCCTTGGGTCCCCTCTTGCTGCTTCTCTCCCTTCACCGTCTACTCAGTACATTTCATCTTTTCATTTCCTCCTTGCTTTTTATCTTCAAACACAGGCAGTGGTGACCCTGCAGAATAGAATACCTGGTGGGGCAAGTAAACTTTAAGATTCTTAGAAGCAGGTGTTTCACATTGGCCACAGGAGTGAGCAGAAGCTCAAGAAATATTTGGAAAGACCTTTAAACCAAAGTAAATTTCTCCTGATAACCTCCTTTTCCAAGTCACTGAGCTTCAGGATCTCTGACCAATAATGATAGATGAAGACAACTAACTTGCTTTGTTTTCCAGATAATTTCCTATAGTTTACTCAGTATGTTGAGGTTCAAGGTATTGTTCAGAGAGAGATGGACCCAGCTTTCAGATGAGATGCAGGGAAACCAGTGCGTGAGAACCTGCGGACGCCAGCAAAACTTTCCTTTTTCACGTAATGTGTTGTTTGTGTTCAGGTACTTTTCTTACAGAAGTCCGTAACACTAGCTACAATCATTTTGTTTGAATTATAATGCTGAGCAGTGACATGAATTTCATAGGAGATGGAATTAAGAATTAAAAGCCTCTTGGTTGGAGGGTTTAGGGTTAGGGTGCCTGGGTGGCTCAGTCGGTTGAGTGTCCAGTGTTTGATTTTGGCTCAGGTTATGATCCCAGGGTCGTGGGATTGAGCCCCATGTCGGGCTCTGTGCTGAGTGTGGAGCCTGCTTGAGGTTCTGTCTGTCTCTCACTCCCCCCCCCCCCCCCCCCGCCAAAAGACTCCGGTTTGCTGTTTTTCCAGGAAAGGGAGATTGAAGAAATGATGTTATGTCGTTAATCTGGTGCCGTTGTTTTACTGAGGAGTGCCGTCAGTTTGCTGAACTTTGCATGAAGTACTGGAATTTTTCCTTGTGTAGGAGTTTGTTTTGAATTTCCAAAGATAATCAAGATTAGAACTTACACAATTACACTTGTAGTCACAGCTACAATTTATTGGTTGATGAGTGACTGAGAAGATATTTATGTGATGTAAAAGTGATCGGCGTTAGGTTTCAGAGAAGCCAGGGCTCTGCTGCGGAGATAGAGTCCCAATCGAGTCACGTGTCGGTTATACTGCTGTCTGTGTCTCTGATTTTACAGACTTAGGTATTGCACAGTAAGAATTTCTGAGCCACTGAAGAATATCTCATTATAGAGTTACCATGGATAACTTGTGGGCCTGTTCAGTTCTAAATCATGAGAAAGGAATAGAATGTGTTAACTTCTTTAGGTACAGATTATAGTATTGTAACTTAAAAATAGGGAAAGATCTGGGGCTCGGTTGGTTAAGTGTCTTGACTCTTGGTTTTGGCTCAAGTCATGATCTTGATCTCACGGTTTGTGAGTTTGAGCCCCACGTCGGGCTCTGCACTGACAGCGTGGAGCCCGCTTGGGGTTCTCTCTCTCTCTCTCTCTCTCTCTCTCTCTCTCTCTCTCTCTCTCTCTCTGCTCCTCCCCTGCTTGCGTGCATGCACACACACTCTCTCTCAAAATAAATAAATAAACATTAAAAGAAATAAGGAAATATCTTACTGTTCTTTTCTCATGATACATAACAATTCAAAGCGGTGATGTGATCGTTTGGGTCATGGTCAAAAGGCCAACTGCCTCTTGCGGTGCCAAATGGCCGTCTTTCTCGATGGAACGTTACTCCTGTGTCATTGGCGGTGCTTCCCGTGAGTATTTGTTGTCCGGTACACGTGGGAAACGCTGCACATCCTGTCCCTGTCCTAAGAGATTCATGGTGAATGACCCTGAGAAGTCCTGCAGTTGAGGAAACTTCTGTAACGTTTAAAAAACCCCCCCACAAAACCTGCTGTTTTTCCCATTTATGGGATTGTGGCACCCTCTTTCTGCTGATTATCTCCCTAAGAGAAACCAGTGTTAAGAAAAGTAGTTCGAGAGCCACTGCACTTTCATTCTGCACCTTCTGCGGGATAATAGAAATCCTTCCTGCTTGATGTTTGGAAGAGTATGTGAAAGAAAGTTGCTCGCGGCTTATTTACAAAACAGTGAGTTCTTAAAGTGTTTTGGAATTGAGCTGACAATATTTATGGAGGCAGGCATTGTTCAGTGAATCTGAGGACTGTTGTGAAATATGAAAAAGGTATGCTTTCTCGGGAAGCTAAATATGTTATGAAGAATCTATGAAAACCCAAAGGATTTGAAAGTTTTCCGTGACACTCAGAGCATAACCACTTTGCGCGAGGTGCCCCTCGTACTTGGGAGGGTGACGGTGTCGTGCCTGGCACTGGCACATTGCTGGGTCCGGTGGATATTTGGCTCTTTGGTGAGGAGACTAACCTTGACCTTCGGTGTTCTTTCCCACCCCGCCCCTTCCTTTTTAGGAGAGGCTTTTGAAGTTGAAGGGCTTGGTTGCTGTCTCCAGATAGCTTCTTTCTAACTGGAGGGTTGTTAAACACTGCCTATTTTTATGTTTACACAAGCGTGGCGCTGTGTTTAGATTCCCAGATGGGACTTGATTTTTTCTCCTTTCTTTTGTCTTCTTGTCTTTTTCTTTCTTGGCGCAGAGCACTATAGTACCATCTTTTGTTAGTGATGAAAAACCATTCTCACCCCGTCACAGAGATTCTGTATGCTTAGTTACATCTGAAATGTTAAGGTAGGAACTCCATAGGACGTCATAAGGGATTTCTTCAGTGTATTATTCTGTTCTGAAGATTAGATCTTTTATGCTTGTTGGTTTCTTTAGGACATAAAACACATTAAGTGTTGTGTTTTTGCTTTCTGTTTTTGTGAATTGGTTTTAATACTCAGATTAAGTGTAAAATATAGATAGTTCCCACTATAAGAACAAGCCCCACAGTGAGGATTAAAAAAAAAAACACCAAAAAACAAACCTAGCCTCTAACTGTACTTCCTTGTCCTAGGGGGACAGGTCTATCTATATTCAGATTATCTGGTCTGAGAAGAATGAGATTTTTTTGAGAAAATGGGTATGATTTAGAATTTGTCACTAGCTAAAATTTAATTTTATGCATGGTCACAACGAGCTCTTTTATGCCCCTGCTGTTCATCTCTGGAGTTATTTTTATTTTGTCCTTAGGAGCTCAGCAGGATAGACCTGAATGTACTCATTGCCCATGTTACTTCCTGCCTCCTGCCCTTTGCACTTGCTTTTGCCTCAGGCTAGTGAGTCCCCCCCATACCTGCATACAGACAGATTTCCTTCTTTCCTATTCTTTTTTCAGTGTTCCCATTTCAGTGTCACTGCCTTTCCTCTCCCAGGTTACACAGATTTTCTTAATAAACACTGTCACAGCATTAAGTATCTTTTCTTCTAGAGCTTACAACTGATAATTTTCTGTTTATTTCTGTTATTTTGGGATTAATATCTGTCTCCCTCCTCCATAGAGGAAAAAGATCTGTTTTTGTTTTTTTTTTTGCCTATCATTGAATTCTTGGCACCTATGACAGTGGTTTACACATAGCACACCACTACGTGTACCAAATATTTGTTGAATAAATAAAATTCTGAAAACCTTTCAAAAATTTATTAACTGATTAATGATGTCAGGATTAAAATAATGCTCATGGAAGTCTATCTTGAATCATTTATTTGCCAATGAATGATTTAACAGACTTGTTGTAAAATAAAAACCAAAACCAAAAAGCTCGTGGGGCTCTATTATATATTGTCCCCATGTCTAATCTAACTTCTTTGTTGTCTATCAACCATTACTCTATTTTTGAGATGGCTGTCACGGTAACAAATTGATTTATTACACAGCTGTGTGCAGCCAGATTTCCCTTACGTGCTTCTTTAGCATAGGATATTGATTTTTAAAGTTTGCTGTGGGTGGCATATTAATTTCTTTCCACTATTTTCTAATTCCCCTCCCCCAGCTTTATTGAGATAATTGATATATAATATTGTTCAGGATGTACAATATAGTGATTTTGTATATGTATACATTGCAGAACGATTACCACAGTAAGATTAGTTAACTTGTCCATTACCACATATAGGTACTAGTGTGTGTGTGTGTGTGTGTGTGTGGTGAGAACTTCTAAAATTTGCTCTTTTAACAACTTTCAAACATGCAGTGCAGTATCATTAACTGTAGTCACCATGCCGTACATAATATCCCCAAAACTTTTTCATCTTGTAGATGGAAGTTTGTATCCTTTCACCCATCCCCTATAACCTCTGCCCCACTCCCTCCCTGTGGCAAGTACTAATCTCTTCTCCTGGTCTCTGTTTCTATGAGTTTGGTGTTGTTAGATTCCATGTCTAGGTGAGACCACACAGTATTTGTGTTTTTCTGTCTGTTTCACTTAGCATAATGCCCTCAAGTTTTATCCATGGTGTCAGGATTCCACCCCCAACCCTCCTGGTCCCTTTATGATGGCTGAATAATATTGTTTATGTATACGCCACATTTTCTTTTTTCATTCGTCCATTGGTGGACACTTAGGTTATTTCCATTTCTTGGCTATTGTAAATAATGCTGCAGTGAACATAAGGGTATGGATATCTCTTCTAGATAGTCATTTCATTTCCTTTGGCTAAATACCCAGAGGTAGAATTGCTGGATCATACGGTGGTTCTGTTTTAGTTTTTTGAGGAATTTCCAAACCATTTTCCATAGTGAGTGGCTGTACCCATTTACATTCTCACCAAGTGTATTCGCTATTTTCAGTTAGATACTATGATTTTTTTTTTTTAATTCCTGATCAGGTAAAATAGTCAAAAAATTAAATTCAGATTATTGAGAGAGACTTTTTAATTTTAGCATATCAGTTTGCTTGCTATTTTGATAAGGAAACACGTTCTTTAAAAAGTGCCTACTAGTTTGATTTTCTGTTTCTTGCATTTGGGGGGAAAGATTCAGGATTTTCAAGTTTGTTATATTTGTGTTCCTTCTACATTTATGAAAGTGTCATATTTTTCATGAAGATAAATTTTCATAAAATTTTATATATGTTTTATATATAAAAGACAAAGAACTTTAAGTTTGTGGTTTATGAAATCTTAGGTGAAATAAAACATTTCCCCTTTTTATTTGCAAATTTTCCTCATTATTAGGAATTGGGGACTTGAACTGAAAAAAGACCTAGAAACTAGAATTGATTATACGTTGAACATTGAGGTGTTAATTTCTTTTGATACAAACGGAATTTAAGCTGGAAAAAAATCCAAACCAAACAAAACCTGGGAATCTGGTTTGAATCAGAATGGAATGTGCATATTTTAAAAAACATATTGAAGTTAAAAGTAGACTATTAATCAAGCATAATGTTGAGTAGACACAAAAAAAGTATAACACTGTATGATTCCTTTTATATAAAGTTAAAAAATAGGCAAGGCTAATCTTTGGTGTTTTGAAGTCGGGTTCTGGTTACACTGGTGGGTGTAACTGGTGTCTGGAATGGAGCATGAATAGCACCCTCAGGGGTCTGGTCATGTTCTCTTTCATGGTGACGCTGCTGCTTACATGGGTTTGTTCACACTGTGAGAATTTATCATGCTTCGCACTTTTCTGGGTATGTGTTGTACTTCAATGAAAAATTTAAAAAGAAAAAGTTAAAACATGAAACTATTTTCCTAATGGATAATTTCCCTTTGATTCAAGTTCCTAAAGAGGGAAAAGAGTCCCCAGCGTTTTACCAAATGGCATGTCTTAACATGTAGCTGCTGATTATTCACCGAGGGGTTGGTCTCTGACCTGCTAAGAGACTGGCTTTGGTTTCCAAGTCTTGATTCTCTGAATAATTGAAAGCTTATCTATGGTAACCACTAAGACAAACCTTAGAAATAAAAAGCACAAATAAAGTTCTGCCATTTGGTGTTCCAGGACATAAATTTTTGGAGAAAATAAAACTGCATTCAATGCATAACTTTTTATCCATGTCTCTTGTGTTTGTAGAAGAATTTTAGGTAGATGTGACATACAAATGAAGGTGTCTTGGGGCGTTCTTATTTTGGGTTGCAGCACAACCCACTTTCTGATGAGAGCAAGAATATTTTTTGTGTAACAAGAAACATAAATTCTGGATAAAGGAACCTTTAAGACCCAGCTTGAATCAAGAAAGCGGTTTGACATGTGTTACAAGTTTGTTTGCACTTAATAAGCCTAATATTAACCTGCATAATGCCTTTTGGTGGATCCCTTTTGTCAGTAGGATCGAGTCCACAGTGTTCATTGGCATACCAGACTCTCTTGTGATTGCATATCTACATAATCGTCTTTAGACCTCTTATTTGGGAGGAGGAAGCCCAGTGAGGCAGTGTACCCATTTGCTAGGGCTGCTGAGTGCCTTCAACAACAGAAATAACTTGTCTCATAGTTTTGGAGGCTAGCACTTCAAGATCAAGGACAGAGTCCTTCATGCTCCTTGTGAAGGCAAGAAGAAAGTGTCTCTTTCTTCAGGCTTTTCTGAGCTTCTGGTAGTTCCTTGTCTTGTGCACAACTGTAGTCTTCATATGGCATTCTCCATGTAGGCCTGTCTCTGCATCTGCCCAAATTTCTCCTTTGCTTAAAAGGACACCAATCATTGGGGTGCCTGGGTGGCTCAGTCGTTTAAGCGTCTGACTCTGGCTCAGGTCATGATCTCACAGTCCATGAGTTCGAGCCCCATGTCAGGGTCTGTGCTGACAGCTCGGAGCCTGGAGCCTGCTTCAGATTCTGTGTCTCCCTCTCTCTCTGCCTCTCCCCCACTTGCACTCTGTCTCTCTCTCTGTCTCTCTGTCTCTCTCTCTCTCTCTGACCCTCCCCTGTTCATGCTCTGTTTCAAAAATAAATAAACATTAAAAAAAGAAATTAAAAAAAATTAAAACAAAAAAGGACACCAATCATGGTGGATTAGGGCCCTCACCCTGCTACATAGGGTGTTAGGGGCCACCTCGTTGTAGCTCGTTACATCTGCATTGATGCTTTTTTCTTCATGTAAGGTCACATTCTGAGTATTGGTGGTTAGGACTTCACATCTGAATTTTGGGGGAATACAATTCAGTCCATAACAGGTGGGTAGAGCTTTGTTGCTAGGTAGACAGACTCGGGCCTGAGTGAGCACATCAGCTGTATTTAGTTCTGTGTCCTTGGAACAGTTGTGAAAAAAGGATTTTTTT
Organism: Neofelis nebulosa; assembly: GCF_028018385.1. Classification (NCBI taxonomy): domain Eukaryota; kingdom Metazoa; phylum Chordata; class Mammalia; order Carnivora; family Felidae; genus Neofelis; species Neofelis nebulosa. Next base: position 216,391,226 of record NC_080783.1, read on the forward strand.
AAGTTTGTTTATTTTAAGAGAGAGACGTGGGAGGGGCAGAGAGAGGGAGAGAGAGAATCCCAAGCAGGCTCTGCATTGTCAGCGCGGAGTCCGATGCGGGGCTCCAACCCACGAACCTTGAGATCGTGACCTGAGCTGAAACCAAGAGTTGGATGCTTAACTGACTGAGCCACCCTGGCTTTTATTTTGTTTTGTTTTGTTTTGTCTTTTTTTTTAGAGAGAGAGAGACATAGCACGTGTGTGTGGACAGGGGAGGGAACAGAAGGGGAGAGAGAGAATTTTAAGCTCAGCATGGACCCCCGATGGGCTCAATTCCACCACAACCCTGGGATCTTGACCTGAGCCGAAATGAAGAGCCGGATGCTTAACTGACTGAACCACCCATGCCCCCCAAAAATGTACTTCTTGTTTTTAATTACATTACAAATGTGCTTTTAGTTGTAGATTGCATTAATTTTTATTTTTCCCACTTTTATTGAAATTTTATTTCATCTTTTTCTGAGCCTCAAGAAGTGATTGCCTTTTAGTGCCTATTAGGAAGTTAGCCAAATTCTGCATATGTAAAAGAAAAATTTTAGCACATTAAAAGTTATTACTTTATCTCTCTGGGGGTAGAAGAAATGAGAAATTGCTGTTCTAAAATTACCGTAACAAAAAAATGGAAAGTGATGGAAATTTTATGACTAATTGTATCTTTTTTGATTTCCTAAGGAAAGAAGGGGTCATTAAGTATAGTGGACCATGCACTCTAGAGACACCTGCTGCTCCCGGTGTTGGCCACAGATTGACATCCATGAGAGTTGGTTAGAAATGCAGAATCTCAGGTTCTACACCGGATCTGCTGAATCGGAGTTCTTGTTATCATGAGATTCCTAGGTGATTTAAATACATGTTAAAGGTGGAGAGTCATCGATCTAGACCAGTGCTTCCCAGGCTTTTTCAAGTTAAGGTACAAATGGAAAATGAGCACATTGCCTTACAGGCTGAGAGACCAGCCTCCCAGCACACCTGTCAGTTATTTATGACAGACTAGAATTTAGGCTGATCTAAAAACAAGAAAAAAAAAGGAGGCCGGGGGGAAGGAAGATAGGCCTCCATGGCTTGAGATTTTGATGTGACAGAAAGCACATACGGTTCAGGAGGAACAGAGCAGTCGACTAATCAGTTGGGAATGATTTGGACCTTATAAAGTGCTTGATTGCAGAAGGAACTGTGAACTTGGGTGGAAGCAGACACCTGGCGGGGGGAGTGTGGAAGCTGTAGCCATGGATGATCGCTAACCACCACGTTTAAAGCACCTCCTGTTGGGGAGCCTGGGTGGCTCAGTCTCCCGCTTCCTGAGTTCGATCCCCACGTCAGGCTCTGTGCTGATAGCGGATTCTGTGTTGCTCTTGCTTTCTGCCCCTCCCCTGTTCGCACATGCATGCGCGCGCGTTCTCTCTCTCTCTTTCTCTCTCTCTCTCTCTCTCTCAAAAATAAATAAACATTAATTTTTTTTTTTAAAAGCATCTACTGTTTCCAGTACTGGGCTTATTTTACGTGTGCTGTTGCTAGTCCTTAAAAAGTCCCTGTAGGGGCACCTGGGTGGCTCAGTCAGTTGGGCGTCCGACTTTGGCTCAGGTCACGATCTTGTGGTTCAAGCCCCGCGTCAGGCTCTGTGCTGACAGCTTGGAGCCTGGAGCCTGCTTCAGATTCTGTCTCCCTCTCTCTCTGCCCCTCCCCCACTCACACTCTGTCTCTCTCTCAAAAATCAAATAAAAACATTAAAAAAATTTTTTAAAAGTACCTGTAAAACCTAGTCGTTTCCCTGTTACACAGATGAGGAAACTAAGGCACAGAGGCCAGTGTCACAGAGCTAGTTTGTAAGATGGAATGGGCCTGTGACAGAATTGTTAAGGCCAAGAATGGATGGACATTTATATAAAATATTGAAGATGATACCAAAAACACACCTTTTGAAAGGAGATTAGGCCCATTTCTTTTTTTAAATTTTTATTTAATTTTATTTTTTAAATTTACATCCAAATTAGCATATAGTGCAACAGTGATTTCAGAAGTTGATTCCTTAATGCCCCTTACCCATTTAGCCCATCCCCCCTCCCACACCCTGTCCAGTAACCCTCTGTTTGTTCTCCATATTTAAGAGTCTCTTCTGTTTTGTCCCCCTCCATATTTTTATATTATTTTTGCTTCCCTTTCCTTATGTTCATCTGTTCTGTCTTAAAGTCCTTATATGAGTGAAGTCATATGATACTTGTTTTTCTCTAATTTTGCTTAGCATGATACCCTCCAGTTCCATCCACGTAGTTGCAAATGGCAAGATTTCATTCTTTTTGATTGCCGACTAATACTCCATTACACACACACACACACACACACACACACACACACACACACACCACATCTTCTTTCTCCATTCATCCATCGATGGACATTTGGGCTCTTTGCATACTTTGGCTATTGTCGATAGTGCTGCTATAAACATGGGGGTGCATGTGCCCCTTCGAAAGAGCACACAAGTGTCTCTTGGATAAATACCTAGTAGTGCAATCACTGGGTCATAGGGTAGTTCTATTTTTAATTTTTTGAGGAACCTTCATACTATTTTCCAGAGAGGCTGTACCAGTTTGCATTCCCACCAGCAGTGCAAAAGAGATAGATGAGGCCCATTTCTTGGAAAATGCAAATGGTATGATTAGTTTGCTATTTTTCTTCATTTTTTTGTTTGTTTTCTTGTTTGTTTCCCTGCTTCTGCGATTAGCTAGCATCTTGCCTGCCTTTGGAAATTATTTCTCAGTTCACACACACACAGAATGATTGTTGAGAAGGTAAATGCGTAACAATTATGGGAAATATGCTGAGCCAGGAGAGGTACATTGTTCCAGAATATTTAGGCTAATGCTGATTACTAGGTGAATTCTTAACTCAGCAACTGAAAGAGAAATACGTAGTTTTTGTGATTTAATAAAAGTGATCATACTGTATTGTTAAAGTTTTCTAAATGCAAAGCTGGAGAGAACATTGATCACATCACAGACAAAAATAATTTATTGATAGGGTATCTTACAGATAGGATGGAAACCTGTTTGGAATGAGGGCAGTTCTTATTTTTGGTCCGCAGGAACTAATGACCAATCTTTGTGGGTGCCCCCACAGCATTTTCCTGTCCTTGCTGTCACTCAGCCTGAGGCATGTTCACAGAAGAGTAAATTCAGTTGGTCAAGCTTGAGTTGCGTGTCTGTGTCTTAGATAAAAAAGGACAGAAACCTTGATTTATTGGGGCGCCTGGGTGGCTCAGTCGGTTGAGGGTCTGACGTCAGCTCAGGTCATGGTCTCGCAGTTCGTGAGTTCGAGCCCCGCGTCGGGCTCTGTGCCAACAAACAGCTCAGAGCCTGGAGCCTGCTTCAGATTCTGTATCTCTCCCTCTCTCCCCCTCCCATGCTCATGCTCTGCCTCTCTCTGTCTCTCAAAAATAAATAAATGTTAAAAAAAATTAAAAAAAAAAAGAAACCTTGATTTATTGCTCCCCCTTAAAACTGCACGTGGTTGGACTAAGGTAATTCCCCACGATGAAATTAGGATGCTTTTCTGTAGGGGGAATAGGTGAGAGCTGGCTGGAAAATGACACACGTTCACTAGGTGCCACTTCATCAGGAGACTCTCACTGTAACACTGAATTGGGTGAGAACTTGTAACAACATACGGATATTTATATTATCTTTATATTATTTATAGTATAGTTCATTTTGCTGTGTATGTGATCAGTAAATAGAGGAGTGAGGTCAGTGGAATGTACAGTTTGTGCTGGTCCCTATGCAGCTGTTCCTAAGCAAGAGGAATGTGAATAGAGGGGCAGAGTTTATACTGTATAATTAATCCTGTGTTATAGTGTAGTCTTACATTTTAGCAGAAAAGGAAAAAGTAGGTGAGAATTTAAACCTTTAATTTGGCTGTTGCACTGGCATGAACCCTTTCATCTCTATTTAAAAATGAAATGAGATAATGAGCATCTGCGCCCTAGGCATCTCTCCCCCCCATCTGAGGAAGCCGGCCCTCCCCACCTCACACACTTGACTCTGGCAGGCCACCTTGCCTGCTGTGCTCACCTTCACAGAAACTCCAGGTTAATCTGTATTGTTTTGGTGCCTTCAGGCCAGCATCTGTTGTTTTAGGTATTCGAAATATTCCCTGAAGCAACCTTCAGCCCCTCTGGGGTGCCTACGTGGGCTGTGGTATTTCTTGAGGTATAATTATTGATTTAGGGAGATGTAATAATCTGATTTCTGAGCTGTGTAGGTTTTGAGGGATCTGCCCCTTTCCCGGTGTTTTATGTAAGTCCTTTTAATTTTAGGAGCATTTTCTGCGGAACTCTAGGTCTTCCCAGCATCATAATACACAGTGTTACAGAAGTTATTACATACATGAGAAACAATGAATCAGAATGTGTTCTAAAACTGTGTACTCAAAAAGAAACAAGAATGTTTCGTATGTAGCCTTAAAAATCACCCTTGATAATGGCAAGAGTGTGTTAATTGGTAATTTTTTTTTTAATGTTTATTTTTGAGAGAGAGACAGAGAGCACGATCAGGGGAGGGGCAGAGAGAGAGGGAGACACAGAATCCGAAGCAGCTCCAGGCTCTGAGCTGTCAGCACAGAGCCTGACGAGGGGATCGAACTCACGAACCACGAGATCATGACCTGAGCCAAAGTCAGATGCTCAACCGACTGAGGCACCCAGGTGCCCCAATTGGTAATTCTTTGAAGTCATCTTTATGAGCAGTTAATCATCAAATTCAGGAATGTAGGTTTCTGGCAGTCTTCTCTCAGTGACCTGCATCCCACATTCTAGGTGCTTCATCATCCATTCCCCAAATACTTACTAGCACAGGCAGGGGTGGTGACTACAGGCTTGACTGTTCACCCTGTGTTTCTTGGGTGGCCTTTCTTGAATAGCATGTCTTAAATGTGCCCTCTTTCCAGGTTGGGCAGTAAATACATACAGAGCAGTTGATCTTGGGACCTTCTTGGGAAGGGTCTTTAAGGCTGATATTTATGTGCAGAAAAGATGATGTGTATATATATATACACACATACAAAGACATATATAAAAGGTATACTTTGGTTTGAAAAATTGGTATTCAGTTTGTTATAAATTAAAGGATACTGCTTCACTTTTTTTTTTTTTTTTCCCTGCTCTACTTTAAAAAAGTCCAGTTTAGGGGCGCCTGGGTGGCGCGGTCGGTTAAGCGTCCGACTTCAGCCAGGTCACGATCTCGCGGTCCGTGAGTTCGAGCCCCGCGTCGGGCTCTGGGCTGATGGCTCGGAGCCTGGAGCCTGTTTCCGATTCTGTGTCTCCCTCTCTCTCTGCCCCTCCCCCGTTCATGCTCTGTCTCTCTCTGTCCCCAAAATAAATAAAAAACGTTGAAAAAAAAAATTAAAAAAAAAATAAAAAATAAAAAAGTCCAGTTTACTTATCTTAACCCTTGTAAATTAAACAAGTTTTAACAATCACTTTTAAGGGCTTTTGAGTTATGATTGGTCTTATTTATAAAGTAGTTAGTATCTTTAGTATTTAGACTTGGAAATAATTAAATATTTGATTTCTATTGTTAAGGGAGCTATTAACACAGATCTTCTCAAATACTTAACTTCTTATAAATGAAGTAAATTAGACCTATTAATGAAGTGAACCTAAAAAGGTACCTTAGCTATTTCAGTGCTGGGCATAAACTTACTTAGGTTTCAATCCCGACTGCATGTTTGAATCCATTTCACATAGAGAGACATTCCAGCACAATCTACCACTGAGGGTGGGCAGAGGTGGCGAGGGACAACTTCTGTGCTTTTATTTCTTCATAGGCGAAATGGGGATCAGAGTACCCACCTCAAGCCTGTGATGGGGATTAAGTGAGTATACATAGATATGGAGGGCTTCTTTAGAAAAGACCAGGCCTAAAATAAAGTCCTAGGTTTTACTTTTTAAAATTGGAATTATGGGTCTGTTGTTGTAAGCCAAATTCCTTTAACTATAAAAAGAATAAAAATATCGAATATTTCCTGATCTTCTTTATTAACCCAGAAAATGTTAATATAGTATTTTTTTGTTTTTTTCTGAGAGAGAGGGCACGAGTGAGGGGCAGAGAGAGAGACAGAGAGAGAGAGAGAAGTAGGGCTCACCTGAAGTTGAACATGATGGGGATCCCAGGGTGTATGTGCTTCCTTTCCAAAGATGAAGATCTTTGGCCCTAATAATAGGATTTTGTGTTCTTCACTTTCTCAGCCCTATGTAATCCTTATGAGTCTTTAAAATGTCTGGTGGCATGCTCACTCGTTCACACGGTCTTGTCTGACTAGTGACATCTTATGAAGTTATTCAGTGACACAGGAGTAGGCTCAGACACAACTTCTCATTACCTAAAAGATATCTCAATAAAGAAACTGGAAACCCACGGAATTGCTGGCTGAAGTTATTTTGATAGTGGACATTGCTCTCAAACCTCTCTGTTGATGTTAATGTGGCTCCTGTTGGACATAGGCTCTGGCTTCAGGACCTCACTCTGGTGGGTCAGTCGTGGTGCACTCACGTGTCTGAATTGGACTTGTGTCTAGCTATGATTTGAGTTTGCCATAGTTGATAGAGAGCTTTTGTTTTGGTGGTATTGGTTATCCAGTTTATTTATTGCCTCTTGAGACCCTTTCTGGAGTACATCATGTTGAATATGGAAAGCTGGCTTTTGTGTGTGTGTGGTGGGGGGGGTGGTGGGGGTGGGGGCAGGAGGGTGTCACAGTAGACCCTGCATCTATCTCGCCAATTCAAAACGTTATATGAAGTTTAAAAAAAAAAAAAAGGCAAGATGCAGGGTTTATCAAAAACCCCTTCATACTCGATATTTCGATAAAAGGACTAAGAAGCCCAGTATTTTTTTTTTTCTTAATAAGCAGCTTGGCTTATTAATACCCGTTCACAGATACCAGAGAGCAAGCTTACCTGTTGTTCACTGTCACCCTGTCTGCCAAGTTGCGAACATGGTTTTCACACAAGAAGGTACAAGAACTACAATAAAGGAAGAATGAATGGTAAAGAAAACCAAACTAGATGAGAAAAATAGATCATCTAAATTAGATGGCAAATGGATTTTATCTCCTTTTCCAGGTGATTGAGGGTGAATGTAGTACATTTGGAAGGAGTGCTCTGATCAATTGACTATGTTTTTCTTTCTTTCTTTTTTTTTTTTTAACGTTTATTTGTTTTTGAGACAGGGAGAGACAGAGCATGAACAGGGGAGGGTCAGAGAAAGAGGGAGACACAGAATCCGAAACAGGCTCCAGGCTCCGAGCTGTCAGCACAGAGCCCGACGCGGGGCTTGAACTCATGGACCGCGAGATCATGACCTGAGCCAAAGTCGGCCGCTTAGCCAACTGAGCCACCCAGGCGCCCCTGACTGTGTTTTTCTTGAGTGCAGATATGGGAACATTTTCCATCCCTGATCTGGATTCACAGATGAGCTGAGTTTTTAGCCCAGATAATGAGGGACATGACAAGGAATTTGGAGACGTGATGTTAGAGGCACTCTACTATCCTTGTTAAGGCGTTAGTTAAAAGCTTTATTGTGTATGTTTTAGGCTAGTATACTTGGTATTACCTCTAGAAAAATTCTTGAGCAATTTATAAACATAACACTGCAGATCAAATGTGTCATTTTCAAATCAAAGCCCTTTTATAGTGTAGTCTTCTATGGCATAAAATTTCCATTGTCATTTGAGCTGCTTTACTTACTTAGTTAGCATTTCTACAGTAGTGGTCAGCAAACTTTTTCTGTAAAGGGCCAGATAGTTAATGTTTTCAGCTTTGCTGTAGGCCATGGAGTCTCTGTTGTAACAACTCGATTCTGCCCTTGTGTCATAAAAGCAGCAATAGATAGACAAGATACAAATGAATGGGCATTGCTGTGTTCCAATAAAACCTTATTTGTGGACACTGACGTTTAGAGTTGTGTTATTTTCACATGTCGAGAAATATTCCCTTCCTCAATTAAAATATGTAAAAACCATTCTTTGCTTGTGGGTCTTACAAAAACAGGCAGTGGGGTCAGATTTGACCTATAGGCCATAGTGACAGTCTCTGCTGTGTGGGTTTCCTGCCATGACCTCTAACTCTGCCTGTTCTAATAATCCTTAAACTTCTTTCATCACCTAGTATTTTGTGCTACCTTTAAAATTTTAATTTGCTTTATCTAGTTAAATTAAAAAAATACTTTTTATTTGCTTGTATTGTTGAAACTTGTTGACATCAAGTTGTAATTTTTCCTGCTTCTCATCAGACTCTATGAGGCATAGGAAGATGCTGTATGAATAAGGTAGTTGTTGGGATCCCCCCCACCCCACCCCCCACCAGCCCCCCGGTTAATTCAGCATAAATTCTTCTCAAGAAGTTTGCCAGTGGAGAAGATATCCCTGTGAAGTAGTTGCCATCCCAGGTCATGCCACTTTGAAGCCCTGTGTTTATTTCTGTGTTCTTTTTGAGTGTATATACATCTCCCCTACATAGAAACTGAATGAGGAAAGAAAGTAAATTAGTTCATATGTCACCATTATAAACTGGCCCAAATCATCAATATCTCCAGAGACGGTATCCCCTCACAGTTGTGTGATGTGTTTTGGGAGTCTTATTTGTTGGTTGGTTGTAAAAGCAAGCCAGCAAGCAGCCTTCCAGAGACTTCTCTGTCCTGCACAGAACCTGGAGAAACTGGATTAACACCACAGCATGGGGAGAGACCACAGAGGGGCGGGGTTCTATTGTTTGAATCTCCAAGCTGGATACCGAAATCAGCCTGATGGACTGTGACGAACAGAGTCCCAAATCACAGTGGAACAAGATTTATATTTACTTAGAGTCTAATTGGACTGAGATTTCCTGCAGTTATGTTAAAATCCTCGGCCCTTTTGCTTAGTGAGCAAGCGTTTGAACTCCTAAGCTCTGGAGGTTTAGCTTTTGCTGGCTCAATTAATTGTTAAATGTTCCCTTTATTATAATTATACATCGATGCCTTGCTTTGTAGTAGCTGAGGAAATTGCTGAAAGAGTTGTTTAATCTGTTACACTCTATCAGTTTTGTAAAAAGCTCTTTTTAAAAGGAAACAATTTTGATCTGAAGTGGCATGGTGATATTTGAGTTGGAGAGCATCATTGAAATTGAAATGCTGGAATTTGGCTCCACTCGTGACAGGGATTGGCTTGTAGTTGACGTTGACCCATGTGTTTGTCATCTTTCCAGATGCTGCCTTCTATTTATTCTGACGGCTTCACCAGCTGAGAAAACCAGACTTTCCAAGATTAAAAACATTGTCTGTGAATTTAAAGATGGAGCAGGGTTTTATGTTTGTTGACTTACTTTAAAATGGATGTGGGCGCCTGGGTGGCGCAGTCGGTTAAGCGTCCGACTTCAGCCAGGTCACGATCTCGCGGTCCGTGAGTTCGAGCCCCGCGTCAGGCTCTGGGCCGATGGCTCGGAGCCTGGAGCCTGTTTCCGATTCTGTGTCTCCCTCTCTCTCTGACCCTCCCCCGTTCATGCTCTGTCTCTCTCTGTCCCAAAAATAAAAAAAAAAAAAAAAATAAAATAAAATAAAATGGATGTGTACAAGAATGTCTTCCTTTTGTAAAGCATTTAAGTACTATAGAATAGATACTTGTGTACATGAGTTTTCCTTTGAAGATATCTGAATACCGCGAAAACTACCCAAAGTAAAAATACGCTTTTCTACTCCTTTATATGTTTGTGTTGGTATAAATTTGGTAATACATTTTTAATACGCTGAAATAGACGGGAGCAGTTAAGTAAGTTACCTGGTTCTTTTAGGTTAACGCTTAAAATACCTGGAAATGGGGCCCCTGAGTAGCTCAGTTGGTTGAGTGTGCAACACTAGATTTCAGCTTAGATCATGATCCCAGGGTCATGGGATCGAGCCCAGTGTTGGGCTCTGCATGGAGGATGGAGCCTGATTAAGATTCTCTCTCTCCCTCTGTACCTCTCCTGCTTGTGCGTGCTCATGCACTCTGTCTCTCTCCTTCTCTTTCTCTCTCTCTCTCTCTCTCTGTTAAAAATAAATAAAATGCCTGGAAATGGATAAACTAAAGTCACATTACCAAGTCTATTATATTCATACATAATGACTCTTTATCATTATGAATACCGTAAGCATCCAGTACCTTTACATCTTTTTCATTATTTCACCATTAAATATGTGCTTAAACTAATCAGGCAGCATACTGTTTGCTATATATGAAAGAAAGTCTACATTTGTTCACTCATTTGACCCCTGAATTCATTTTCTCACTTATATTTCTAAATTTCCTGATTCAGTTGCCTTTAGAAGGAACACCTCTTCAGTGTTGTCCAGTTTTGATGCTTAGTGAAATGTATAAACCGAACTGTAAAATACAAAGATAGAGTTGTTTTATATTCCCTCTAAAGGCTGTAGGCATTGTTCTGGCTTTCTTTGTGTGCTGGGCAGATGTTGATGCTTGACAGATGGTGTGTTAGTGGCTTACCTTAACCTGATCAATAGAGATTGATACAGTAAAACGAAATGTTGGGGGGGGGGGGTTGGTTATATAGCTTTAAGTTCCTTTTAAAGAAGGGGGAATGGAGTGAGTTTATAATACTTATTTTTAATCTTATTTTAGTACGTTACTTTTCATTATTCTCAGCTTTTACATTAACATTTTAATTTGTGCTCCGTTAGTAAAGCTGTGGGTAACTGTAGGCTCTGAGGCAGGCTGTTGTTATTATCAGGTGGTAGTTTTCCTGCTTGGTCTGTCATCCTCCTGTGCTGGTATTGTAAAACACAGGCACTGTGCACACCGTTACCCAATTGATTGAGGGCTGTTAACCATACTTCCGATAATTACAATCTTTTTTTCTCTTTAGTAGAGGGAAGGGAAATGTCAAACATCTCACCTGGTATGTTGTGTTTTTATATTGTCAGGAACAGTAAAAGCTAAAAAGTAGTGTTTTAATTACCACGAATCCATAGTGCAAAAATATAACTAAAGTTCTGGGGTTTGTGTTTGAGAATTAACGCCAGCAGCAGCATTCAGACTTGGGAGAGATCGTGCTTCTTCCTTACAAGGGGTTTTATACCCCACATTTCAGGCTGAATGATGGATACCTGGGTTCCAGTTTGCTCTGTGTGCTGGCTAGAAGACCTTTGGAGGGAGAACACCCCCGGCCTGTCTTTCAGGCTTATCAACTAGACTGCTTTTAAAGTTTGCACCTATCCAAAAAGTAGATATTTGGCATCACGGACTTGGAGTGCTTTTGGCGCTCAGATCCCAGTTGGTGGAGGCTACCTGTTGGTAGAGACCCTCAGCTTTGTTATCTTTTACTTCTGTCCTCTCCCGGCTGCTAGGCTATTCAGTGCTGTGGCGTCTGGTAGAGCCATGTATGGATTTCCCACTCCCATTTCGGTACTGTTTCTGTAACTCACCTTCTGTGCTGACTAGAGGGGGTCCCATTTTGTGTTCTCTCCTCTGGATTCACCTGTACCTTTTTGCCTTTGCCCTGCGAATGCACTTATAAAACTTGGCTATAGGTCTTTCCTTTTTTTCCCTCCCCCCCGCAAAATTTCCCTCCTGCATTTGTTCTCTTTTTCCTTTCTTTTTCATGAGCAAACAATATGGAAATGGAAATGTTCAGATAAGCAAAAATTAAAACTCTCAAAACCATGGACCTATTGTTATTTTGTTGTGTGTCCACTTTCCATAGTAAACAACGTGTGGGATTAGGCTGTTCACTGGTTTGTAACAATGCTTTTGAAATTAACATGTCCTGAATTTATTGTCATGCCAGTAATTATAAATTTGAATCATTACTACTGCATATTATACCATTAATACTGGAGTTCTCAACCTGGAAGGGTCCATGGTCACCTCAGGGGAATGTGAATGTAATTCAGGAGACTGTGAACTTGGGTGGGTAAAACCTGTATCTTTATTTTCAGTAATTCATTACGTTTCAGATGACATTTAGCATTCAATTATGCTTCAATTATGAAGATAGGCAATAAGCCATAGTAATGTTGGCAGTAACTGTGACACCAATATAAATCACAGATATCCCTATATCACACAACGTAGAGAAAAATACCTGAAAATGACGTCACTACTTCAAAATTATGAATGTTATTAAGGGAATAACCTTTAGTTAATTTTATTATTTAATGAGTCAATAAAGAGGTACATGTATTACAAATATTTTTTTTCTCATGCCATGAAAGTATTTCAGTGCATGTTTTTTTTGTGTGTGTGAATGTAAAACAAAAAAAATTGTTTTTGATAAGTTGTATATAGATTGCTGAAGGCATCTGTGGCATGAAAAACATTAGGTGGACCCACATTAGTGGATCGATACCCTAACAGCTATAGCAACTAGTTGTGTATTGTTGGATTTTAGGTTCTCTCCAAATATTTTCCATTATAAACAGTAGTGGTGAAAACTTATATGTTCATTTCTGCTCACTCTCCCTAGGAATAGAATTGCTGAGTTAAAGGGTATGTCTGGATGTCCGGAGATTGTTAATGTACTGCTATTACAACTTTTTTAAATTAGCCCTCATGTACAGTGGGACTTTGGCCTCTGCAAGTGGACTGAATTTGTGGTTTTGAAACAGGAAAAGCATTCTCTAGTTAGAGCAGAAGACTTTACATCATCTTTGGATAGTAAATCTTCACTTCAGAGAATGGATCAGACACATTTGTGCGCTCTGTTTTTTATCTGCACTTAATGGCCTGGAAAGAGGAGCTAAAGCTGTGACAGACATTAGAGAGAATGTCTTCTTTCTAGTATGGAGTAAAATATGGATTATATTCTGAGACCTTAGTGGAATATGAATTCTGGTCAGCATTAATTTTTACAAATGACAGAACGTTCCAGAAAATTTGGTTATCAGTGGTGCCTGTGTTTTTGTTGGAGGAACAGCCACGTGTTGTCTCTGAAGTCCTAAAATGAGACCCACAAGGAAGTGGAGAAGAAAGGGAAAGCCCGAGTGGTGCCAGTGGACACTGTCAACCTGCCCCCTACACACGATGCCATTCAACTTGCATGAGAAGCTGCCATCCCGTATTCCTACTTGTGAAACCCTGGGTTAGAGTCACAGCTTAGAAACTTGACTTAGCTGTGACGTCTCTTCAGGGAGGCAGTTGTAGACTTTGTTCTGCTTTATTGTAACTGCCTCTGGGGATTAATTCTTAATCCTCCTGGAAAGTAATAGTGTATGCCATCTAATCAAGCTATTTTAGTCATCCTGAATTGAGCACTGCATTCTATGTTTGTATACACTTGTTAGGGTTATCTGCTCCTTCCTAGCTTTTCCTATTAAAAAAAAAATTGAATGGTTTTCCCAAATCATTGTTTTGGATGTCCCTTTGTTCATGAATGTCATTTAAATATTTTGCCCTGTTTTAAAATGAAGATATTTGTATACATTGGCCAGAAAGGCCGAACCGCGAATAGTAAGTTCTTGGCCTGGCTCTTAAGCTACAGTCAAAGGTTTTGTCATTTTATTGTGTGTGGCCTCCATTCCCAGTGTCCTTTGTGATCCATTTCATGCTCCACCTCCAGCCAGTACATTTGCCTTCAGGCTGACAGGAAGGATAAGGAGAGCAGGACCTCCTCTTTTCAGTAATCCGTTTCCAGAAGTTGAAATACAGCAGTTCTGTTTATATCCCATGACCAGAGTTCAGTCATTTTATAAAACCAGCTCTAATGGAGGCGGGCCACAGGCCGTGCGAGGCGTCTGTTTGTAAGCAAGAATGCTATGCTCCCCTAGCAGTCTCCACACAGACACTAAAACACAAGTGCGATTAAAATTATTGCCTACATATAGTTATGTTTTTATTTCCACGTCCAGCTCTGATATTAGATGGTGAGCTTGTCAAGGGAAGGACAGTATTTTTATTCATCTCAGTATCTCTCGCACTTCGCTGGTATGTAGCTGGTGCCCAGTAAGTCTGTGTGTGAACATTTTATAAGTTTATGATTATGTTTCTTGTAGCATGTATGTATCTTCATTTTTTAGCTTTAATGTAATATTGACAGGATTTGCCTTTACTACTTCAAATAGAGAAGTCTCATTTCCCCCCAAAGTTCTGATTCACTTCCTCTCAGCAGATGTTCAAAACATGATTTTTACGAGGTACAGATTACAGAGAGGAAAAGTCTCATTAAGTGTTATATTGGCCCAAAGCGGTTGCACGCGGGTTTTGAAGCGTGTTAGGCGCAGTTTCATGTAGAAAGCGGCCAGAGCTTCTTACACCAGAAGGTAAACTGAATCTCTCGTCATTCTTGGGAATCAAGGCGCATCCTTTAAATACTGCTACCTTGCATAGATCTTTGCTAATTTTGATTCTAAAAGTGACAGGTAGATGGCGATTAGCAGAGCAGGTTACCGGACAGGATCCCCCTCTCCCCACTCCCACCATTCTGGCCTGAGAATGATGTAGCAGATTACCAGACAAGATCCCACCTTCCCCCCATTCTAGGCTGAGAACGATATATATGTTATAAAGCAAAATTGCCACACGTAGAATGCCAAGGAGGTAGGTAATTGGAAATCGTTGTGTAGGTGGAATTTTTTCTGCAAATACCTGTTGAGTACTTTTAAAATGACATAATTCACAGTGGGCTGAAGATCTTTAATGAAAATCTGAGGTCTTCATATTTTTTCGGTCATGTGAAAGTGAGTAGAGGCTTTAAATTATTTTTGAAATTTCTTTGGTCTTTGACTTTAATTTTAAAATAAACACCTGGCCGAAAACAATAGTAACAACAACAAAAACCCAAATTAAAACAATAATGATTTAAGGGGAGAGGGAAGAGGCACGGATAGAATGAGAGAGTCAGGGAGTAGGTTTCATTCGCTCTTAGAAGTTTATATAAATTGAAGCTGAGAATAAATTTGAGGCCTGGAGTAGTTTTGGAATAAGCTAGTAGAATTTAATGAGGTATGTTAGATGTCAGCAATAGTATTAGTGACATATCGATCGGTCGATAACATAATACAATCTTCTGTATCTATAACTTTGTGCAAGGCGTTTTGTGGAGGTGAGGCGGGGCAAGATACAAAAGTAGACAGGATTCTAGTTCTTGATCTTTCATCTTATAGGGAGCAATTATTCAAGTAGGGTTGTGCGTTAGTAACTGGCAGGCAGTGAGTGGGCAGATACTAACTGAATAGGACAGACTATAAGTTGGTGATACTGCGGAAAACACGAAGGACCATGAAGACCTTGATTTGGGTCTTGGAGTTGGGGCAGAATTACAATAGGACCAGGGAGAAGCGGAGCATCTCTAATAGGGGCAACAGCATGAGGGAGTTCATGGAACAGGCCATAATGTGGTTATAGGCGATTCAGAACCAGTTAAGTAGATGTAAATGTCCACTGAAAAAGAATGAAAAGAGTAGCTTGTGGTTTTCTTTTCCTTCTCATACTTTTGTGTGAATTGCAGTTTGTCAGCGAATGACTCTGGTGGTTATAATTTTGGGAGAGCAAATTCTGGATGCTTGCCTTATTAGTTTGGCTCTTGATTTGATAAGTTTCTTTTAAGGTGCTTTTTTGCAGGCCTTTTTCGCCGTTAAGTGTTTCTCACACAGCTGTGTGGATGTTTAGGTGACAGACGGATCACTCAAGAAGAGAATCACTCATGGGATTGTTGTGTGGCCTGGTAAATGAAACGCAGGTAAATTTCTGTGAAACAGAGTATCAGTCTCAGAAGCAATTCAGTAGAGTATTTATTAATATGTGTCGTGTACCTTGTTTGTAGATCTAAATCCATATGGTAAGTTTAGCCCACTTTTAATAAATTTCAATTGATGTCTACATTATGATTTATTTGAAATATATAAGAAAATTGTTTCATAGTAAAAAAAAAAAAGTAGGAAATTTTAATCTTCAGTGTTGCTAGCTAAAAAAAAACCCATAATAGAGCATCTCTCTGTGAGACTGAGAACTAAACTTTTATTTTCCCAGCCGTTAGTTATATTTAAGTCCTAACTCTTTCTGAGAAGTTGGTAATAAATAGTTGAATGGGAAGAAATATTTTATGAACATATGCATTAGTCTTACAAGGAAGGCTTATAAGATGTGGAGCCTATAATGCACACACACAAATAATTGGTGTGGGAAATTCTGTAGCTTGATGCTTGAACTGTGAAACCGTTGCTTTTACAAAATTGAGAGCTGCAGACTACAATTAACTGTCATTAATTTCCTTGAATAGAAATATGTTCCATTTACTGTACAATCAGGAGCCAGGCTTGAATGAGTTTAAATAGATGCAATCTAAATTATACTGACGGTCCATTAAACACTAGCAGAAAAACCGTAAAGAAAATGGATTCACTATGATACCAGTTTATAACAAAATCATTTGCCAAATAAGAATTATAGTCCAGGCATTGTGAATTCTCCTGTGTATTTCCAGTGAGCACTGCAAATTGGTTGAGCCATTTATTGTGAAGCACAGGCTCCCAGCGCATTGTTTTCTGAGTAGGAGTCAGCAGTGTTGCTTGAAATCTGCTCTGCAGGACATGACACCAGATCAGACTAGCGATTTGTTTGTTGTCAGCCATGTGGGGCGAGAGGAGCCTTCACTCCAGCCCACCACTGCTTGTTTCTTCCTGTGATTACTGGGCAGAGTGTTCCTACAAGTGTTTGAACTCTATCTGCGTTGGTTTCCTAAATGTACATATTTCAGCCATGTTCCAGTTTGTAATCTTTGCCATGGGGACCTGTTGTTATTTTCATTAGCCATCAGTCATCCTCTCCTAAATAGCAAATTTATAGCAGAATTCAGTTGTTTGATAGGATCCACTGATTTGAGGGTGGGGTTGTCACCCACCTTCCCAGGCACTAAAAAGGTAGGTACAGTGTGGCAGCAGGAGTGAGAGTGGGCTTGAAATCCGCCTCCTCCATGTCTCTGGCTCCCTCACTAACACACTTTGCTTCCATGGGGCAGGTGCCACTGCTGATTTTTAAAGATAGATCCTCCTCTCCCCGCTAGATTCTGTGTGTTCTCTTATGGCACAAAAGCTCTGCACAAACACAGTCGTTAGAAACTGTAAGAGAGATCCACATCACTTAACCGGAGTTTGGATGTTAAGCTGCCTAGGTCTTTTTCACAATTGGGATTCAGTGTGGATCACAAGGAGGGCTTTTTTTTTTTTTTTTTTTAACTTTTATTTATTTTTGAGACAGACAGTGAGCATGAACAGGGGAGGGTCAGAGGAAGAGGGAGGCACAGAATCTGAAACAGGCTCCAGGCTCTGAGCTGTCAGCACAGAGACCGACACGGGGCTCGAACCCACAGACCGCGAGATCATGACCTGAGCCGAAGTTGGACGCTTAACCAACTGAGCCACCCAGGCGCCCCACAAGGAGGGCTTTTTAAGGAACGTTTGCAGAAGGAAATGGTGATGAGTGCTTCAGACGCTCTTTGCTGGAGTAAGAGTGTTACCCTAGGGCCAGTCCTCAGAGCTTCGGTGTAACTGGTAAGATTGCTGCTGCGGGCGGCATGATCTTGCGTTCTCTTGTTTTACGGAGTTTTCAAGCCCATGTAGCGCATGATGGATTGGGGCGGGGGGGCGTGGTGGGCGGGGTCTTGCTGCAGCAGTTATTCCAAAACCTCAGCATCACTTCTTCAAGTTAGAAAGATGATTGTTTTGGATCAGTCTTTAAGCTTTGGATGTTCTAGACGATTTTCTGACGTCTAGAGGAGGAAATGAAAAGTGGGAAATTGGAACAGAGTCTCTTTTAGTTATGACCCACTCCCCCCACCTCCCAGCTGTTTTTTCTCATCATCTAATTTCCTATTAGCAGTGAGGATAATATTAGACAGATGGATATTTGCTAGAAGTGTGTGGTCTTCTGATTTTGGATAAAAGCCGGTGTTAGCTTTGTAGTGCTAGTTGGGAACCTGTAGACATTGGAATACATGGAATTTAATTTTCATGAAGTTTAAAAAGGAAGGGACCAAGGATGTGTTACTTGAGATCTTTTTTCCACTGAGTTTAGAATCTTTACGATGTTGCAGGTCAATTTTGGTGACTGTTTTCAGGGTCTGAACATAGGATAAAGGTAAACACTTGAGAGGATTTCACTTACTGAGGTTCTGTTTTCCCAGTTTTTGTTTCCTTTTCTCTTTTTAGTTCTCCACTGTTCCGGACGATGTGTCCCTTGCACACTGAAGAATCTGGTAGAAAACTAAAAAGACATTCCTGCAGTTATTTCTTAAAGAAACATTTATTAGAAAATAGCATCCTTTATGTTCATACTGATGGAGTAGAACAACATTCTTTTTTTAATAATTTTTAAAAATCTTTATTTTTGAGAGACAGAGACAAAGTGTGTGAGCGGGGGAGGGGCACAGGGAGAGGGAGACACAGAATCCGAAGCAGCCTCCAGGTCCGAGCTGCCAGCACAGAACCCAACGTGGGGCCCAAACTCACGAAACGCCAGACCATGAGCTGAGCCGAAGTCGGATGCTTAACCGACTGAGCCACCCAGGTGCCCTGAGCAGAACAACATTCTTATGAGGATCTCATAGAACTTCTTTTCCGTTTTTGTTCAGGTCATTTGTTCCCTGTGTAATTTTTGAGTATTTATTCTGGAATTGTATTGTGTATTGTTAGATACAGAGTGGGGAATGGTGATGGATTTGACTGTCGTACGGATGGGGAGGCTGCTGAAGCGGTGAGAGGGGCTCCTCCATCGGAGGCCACGCTCTGTGGATTGGGATTTCAGTGTTGTTTCTCGCATGCGCGTAGAGCTGCATTACCCTTTTGTATGTTGGGCATTTGGGAACACCCGTATTAACTAGTGAGATACTTGTAGACTTTTGATTCTGTCACAATAGACCAGTCGGCTGTTACCTCACTGAATGGTTCAGTGTCCGGGTAGAGGAATCCTGTGTAAGAGAAATGGAACATGGAAGAACAGAGCAGTCCTGAGAGTGTACCTCCTTGTCCACCACTGTGTCACCCAGCCGGGTCTCTGGGAAATTTATTTGTGAGATAGTCTGTTTATGCATGCCCCCCCCCCCCTTTTTTAAACAGGTAGAAGATTTTGTATTAGAAATTATATTGGAGTTCCTTGCGAAGGAATGAGAAGGTATTTCAAAGATTAAGAAGCAGAAACACATTAACAGGAGGGAAATTCCTTAAAGGACAGAGCACCGTGGCCAAGCACTGCCTGTGCATTGTGACCCCAGCTTTAATGCTGGGCTCACAGCACGGCTTGCTCAGTCAGTTGGTGAAGGAGAGTGTCCACTGTGCTCTGGGAGGAGGCTGTCAGGAAGGACGCTGACAGGTTCTTTGTGTTTCGGGATGACAAACTGCCTGATGCTTCAGGCTGTGGTTTTTACCCTTGAGAGGACCATGCTCTTGCTCTGTTTACATAAACCTGCTGATTTGCTGAGGGTTGTTGAAAGCAGAGAGGGCTTTCTTTGCCTTGAGAATCTGCCTTCATGTTTTGGCTGACTTCCTTCCCCAGCTTAGCAAATGCTCTGTTGTTTGCAGATGGCACAATAGATTCTTGGACACAGAGCTTTGTTGAGGTTGTGAGAAATAGCCAGAAACGCCCCTGTTCAGTATCATTGCAGAGATCATGGATGCAGGATTGAGGTCACTCAGTTGTGTGATCCATTCCCTGGCAGAGGCTTGGTGTTAAGAGAGCAAGCCTCAACCTAGACCCGTGGTTTTATTTCAGACACCCCTGGTAGAGAAAAAAAAAATTAGTTAGCGTGTATTGTTTGGAATAATTGATACCGATGGTAATGGCCTCACTCATTTTTCTGGCCTATTTCAGGCTTGCTGATTTTAAGATTAAAAAAATATATATTTGCCCTGCAGCAGCCGTTTGCTCAATCTGGTAAACACGCATTTTCGTATGGATAATTTTGAAAATGTGCATTATGCACTTAATGGATTGCATCAGCTTTGCTCAGGTTTTTCAGAACTGCTAGTTTTGTGATTAAAAAAAAGAGAACAGTTTCTTTCTTTCTTCATTTTTCTTTTCTCCTTTTCTCTTTACTTTCTTTCCTTCCCTCTAAGAAAAAAGGTGTCTGTAGTACATGTGTTGGCCATGGGAGATTTTCAGGTTGAGGCTCATTGACCCAACTGACAGAAACCAATTTTATCACTTCAGACAATCTATGCACTTATAAACTGTATGAAGACTCTTGGCAAATCATTTTGGCTTTAAAAGATTACTGGGCATATATTCCAACTGAGATTTTAACATTGCTCTTTACTTATGTTCTCATCTTTCCCTTGCCAAATAAACCACTTTATTTTTGTGCTCACTAAAAACATCTATATAAAGTTATTTTCTTAAATAGTTGCTTAATTAATGAGACAAGAGAGAAATATTTTTTTATTATGAGTATTTGGCCTCATTTAACCTTGTGTTGAAAATCATTAAGGTAACACTAAGTTTTTTTTTTTCCCTGTGAGACTTGAATTCCAAATTATTCCTTAGGATGCGTTCTCTTTTAGTTGGACCATCCTAATTTTTATGAGAGGGTGATAAAGAAAAATTTGACTCTACGATAATTTCTCATGCTTTTACTTTTTTTTTTTTTTTAATTTTTTTTTTTCAACGTTTTTAATTTATTTTTGGGACAGAGAGAGACAGAGCATGAACGGGGGAGGGGCAGAGAGAGAGAGGGAGACACAGAATCGGAAACAGGCTCCAGGCTCCGAGCCATCAGCCCAGAGCCTGACGCGGGGCTCGAACTCACGGACCGCGAGATCGTGACCTGGCTGAAGTCGGACGCTTAACCGACTGCGCCACCCAGGCGCCCCTCATGCTTTTACTTTTATAATGAATTTAAAAAGTCAGATTAAAACAATGTATTTTTTTTCCATTTTCTGTGGCAAGTTAGACGTGGTAAAAAAGTTTATGTTACCCTTGATCTTAGTGATTCTGTGTTTTATGATTACTTAAATAAAAGACTTTAAAAATTTTGTTATTTAATTATGAAGTGAGCTTATCTTTTTCATGTATAAGTTTCCAAATACTGATAGAGATCACTGGATACAGTGACCTGTTTTACAGATGATTAGTCCTGTGCATTGGAATCTCCTATATGGATTTAGATGAATTTGGGTTGACATGGTAGCTTTTTAAACAGAAAGAGGTGACTTTTTATCTATTAATAAGGTATGAATAAGTAGATGTAGTAATTCCATGTGTCAGGTTGAGGATCTTTCTCACTCGGCCTTGTTCCTAATGGCAGCATTCCTTGGGCCAGGGGGTGTGAGTCGGCCTCCAAGACTGCCAAAAGCTTGTTAAGGGCAGGGTTATCAGGGGCCATCCTCGACATCCCAGTTTATTCCTTTCCTCCCTTCTCTAAGAGAGTTACATCCAGGTATATTTACAGATAATCATTTTCCTGAATGTAACTTTGCAGTGAGAAATGAAAGATTATAGATTCTCTTTCCTTTTCTGGAAAGCTTTTTTTGTATACGAGTTAATAGCTACTTTAAGTCTCAGAGTTAGAGGGTTTATAGTTACAGTGATTCTGTTGATTATGAAAAGTATACAAAAAGCTTTTTTTAAGAAGGGAGGTGTTGCCATTTCTTTACAGAGGAGCCTCATGAGAATTGACTGCCCGGGGAACTAACTCATTTTAAAGTAGGTGCTGGTGACATGAAGGAGTGAAGAGAATTTGGCATGGACAGAGTAATGGAGTTTTGGATACTATAGCCCAGTGGAGGTTGAGATGTAGTGTAGGACCAAAGCATCGTATGCAGCATGTGTTTTTGTCCAATGAACTCTAAGAAAGTGGAAGTCATTAGTTAAGAAGTAACCCATTAGTTCTGAAGTCAGTGAATATAGTTAGGTGTGACAGTGTTAAGAGATACAGAAGACAAGGCTTTTCCGTAGGAGGTGGGTGAAAGGAAGAGAGGGCCTGTAGACTAATTTGTGTTCAGGTTGAGTGAGACAGATACATAATAGGTATCTAGAGACTTGAAATACTGGTACTTGGTACAACAGGAATTGGACACAGACATTAAGATCCTTGGGTTGTTCCATAATTGTTCAAGTGCAGTTTTTTTAATCTAGGAAACGTTTTTACTTGAATACCAAATTAGGGGTAGTGAGACAAACATCTGCCGAAGTGGGAAGAGTTCTCTTGTTTCTTAAGATGATTGGCATGTTAAATGGACGTTGCCTGAATATTGAGCAGAGTTCTCTAGCATCCTGGACCCTGGAATAACAGAGAAAGTTCAGTCAACAGATTATTCCTGAGCTACTGTTGTACATGAATTGAGGGATTGAATCTTTGTTGTTGAGTCTACATCCGAATAAAGAAATCAGTTTGGGACGTTCTGGATGCCTAGATGATTGGCATTCAGATTTCATTTTCTGGATTGACTGGGCTACAAAAATCCTGATGTCTTTCAGGAAGTTTCTTTTTTTTTTTTTTTTTTGGAAGGAAGTGTCATTGGTGAGGGCTTTCTTCAGATCCACCTCTCACTGGGTCAGCTAGTGCTTGTGGTGGTACTGGACTGTCCACTGGATGGATGACTCCAGATTTCTACTCCTTTTCTTATTCTTGACTCCACATGTGTGAAATAAGGCAGTAGAGGAATCTGCTTGTATTCTCAAGCATCTCAGTTATTTTAAGATACACTCATTGGGAAGGATCATGAGGAAGGATGAAACAAGTGGCATTTTGAATGTGGGTATCGTGGTCATTATCCCTAGAAAATTTGATGGACTGCAGATGCCTTTACTTCTTAGGAAATAATACGTAGAGATTCCTATTCTAAGCTTCATGATGATCTTGGGTTGTCATGTGGAGAATTAGTTCAAGTCCCTTTATAGCTACTGCTTCCCTTAAAATCATTGCTTCCTTAAAAAAAAAGTATCTTAACCTGCCATTTTAAAGACTTTAAACCAGCCCTTTAGAGGCCAGCTATCGAGAGCATCAGAAATAATTGCCCAACCATTGCCGTGTCAAATATAATTTAAGAAAGCACACTCTTATTCCCTTGAGAAAAGTGTGGTTTGGTTTACTACATCCCATCTGATTTGCGGCCTTCTTTTTCTTTATAATTAGAAACCAAAATGTGTTTAGGTTACAATTTAATAGTAGTAAGTTGCCCACAACAGGTTACATTTCTTCTTTCTGTTTTCTTGGTTTAGGCAAAAAGGTCATTGTAATGGCATGTTGAAGCTAGTCTTCTTCACATGTTTCATTTATTTCCTCACAAATTATTTACTAAAAATAAAGCAGCCCCTGGCAAAGCCATTCCTCTTTCTGAAGACATGGGAGCATCTGAGTAAGACATTCACAGTTTTGTCTTGTGTAGCTGTGAGCAAGTAATTCCCCTGATTGAAGTGTTTCTGTCAAAATATGGTTGATCCCACGAGATTTCCTTCTCCCTCTTCTTCAGGTGCCCCGGAAGCAATAATTGAGGCTTTATCACGTTCTTTAAATGATCAGAAAAGTGGTCAATAAGGGCCTCAAGTCAAGGGCTGTTTTCCTCCAGCTTACAGTTATTTGTAATTTACAATTCATCTTTGAAAATTTTTTTCCTATAAAAGAGATGTGCTTTGTCATTTGTTTATTTATGCAGTGGCTTTATGGGCCCTGCCTTTGTTCCCTTAAAGGTAAATGCCATTGTTTTAAATTTTCTTTTTCTTTTAAAGACTGTGTGTATATCGAGAGTCGGAGGCCAAACACGCCGTATTTCATCTGTAGCATTCAAGACTTCAAACTGGTAAGCATTTTTAATGTCTGTTGCTTCTGCTCTGTACCTTCCTTCTCTTTCCAGTTCCATGGATTGCTTCTTCCTGGTTACTGACTTGATAACCAGTTCACCTCTGAGTGCTAACTGCCTGGCTGCTGTAGCACACGTGTAAGGCAGTTAGTGGTTTTATCCGTTTGCTTTTGTAACACTTACTGTTATAAAGCTTGTCCTGTGAACAACATTTCCAAAGTTTTCATTTCTTTGGTAGCTGTTTTGGCCATAATTTCAGAGATTTTCTTGAGTTTCTGAAGCTGTGTGTTTCTTCTCAGCCATTGTGAAGAACCTGAAGTAAATATGGGAATTAGTGGTGAGTTGGAAAAAAAAAGAATACAAATGGGCCAGAGAGTAGTTTTTGGCGATGACTGTCTTTTACTTAGATATTTTGAGTGTATCTTGGGGTCGCCTGGTGTTGGAGGTTGGGGGAAGGAAGTCTGGTTTGGGGATGTATAGAGCTATAGTACTTCCCACTGCCAACCTGCCCAGTTTTAGAGGTGCTGGTATTGCCCGGTAGGTAGGCACATCTCTGGGTTGTAGACTGGTGGTTCCCAGCCTTGGGGCTTTGGATCCCTGGATCTCAGCAGAGATTTACCAGAGGTCTGCAAGTAAACATTTTCAGTTTAAAATATGCCTCCCATGTGTTTGTGCAACTACTTCTCAAATATATTCATATGCTGGTGTGATTTTAAAGTGAAAAAATTCACTTTATTTAAAGACAATACACAGTTAAGAATCAGCTTATTATGTGTTTTCCTCAAACATGGTATGTGAAATACCATCAGAGTACTGCCATTTGGGGGATCTTTTGAAACATCACAAAGGTGTCCTTGTACTTGAAGGTTGTGAACCCTGTCTGCCTGCTTAGATACAGGGAAATCCTAATTCTTTAGTTGTGTACAGGTATGTATCCGTATCTGTGAATGCTCTCATTTCCAAAACCTTTGTAGCTTGACAGCATTTGTGTTCTGACACTCTGTATGTGGTATGTGATCCTTCAGTCTAAAGAAAGGTAATGTAGTCTGAAGAGATCTTTAACTCTGCGTCTCCTTTGTTTCTTTTTATCATTTTTAATGACCCCAACTACCCAATTAGTGTATTCCAATTGAGCTAGTTAAAAAATTGCATGCCATTTAATTTTCCTTATTAAAGTTTTGTTGCATAAGTAACACATGCTTACTGTTTTAAAAAAGTCAAATGTGCCATTTGCTTCTGTGACTTATTTATTCTTGGTAGGCTGCTTTTAATTTCCCTGCTTGTGTTACAAGGAGGCCTTGCAGTTTAGTTTTGTAAATCACTTTCTATTCAAATTTTACATCAGTATGAAGTTTTAACATTTCTGGAGGTCTTTGCTATTTCTTACATATTTCCTCCCAAAGATTTCTTTTGCAGATGCTGCACTGATATCTGAAAATCGGGGCAGTGGTCTTGTTTCCTGATGAGCTTTCTTTTGCTTGTGGCTGCTGCTCCTGTTCTGTTTCTGCTTATTGTCTTTGTGGGTGATTTTTTAATTTCAATTCAATTTAATTTAATTTAATTTTTTATGATTTTTTTTTTTCTTACCACCAAATGTAGTACCAGTGCACCATGGAAAAGATATAGTCGTGAAATAAAGTTACAAACGTTTTTTTTGTTTGTTTGTTGTTGTTTTTTTAAACCTATTAGATTCAGAGCCCTTTTTGTATAATTTTAGCACATTAGCAGGTGCCTTCATGTTTGAACAGCGTCTCTTATGAAATGCTGATTACAGTGTGATAGTTGCTGTTTGGGGCAGAGGTTCCTGCTGAGTTACAGTAATTGCTCAGAGTATTAACAGCAATAAAAGCTGAAGCTTCTGTTGTCAGTATTGGTCTGGTACAACACATTAAAGCCGTCTGCAAAAACAGTGTGGGGAGTGGGCACGGTGTGTGAGTTGCACACTGCTACAACGCATGTTTTTGTCTCAGTTCTATATTCAGCACATACGTGTAGTTGTTGTGTAAGAATAACAGAGATGGTGAAATACTGACTCCTAGAAAGAATGCAGTTATTGTCTGGATATCCACTTTCTTCTTTCCTTGGTTCGCATTTCTGCTTATGAAAAGATAACTTAATAGATGAGAATAATCATAGATTTTTTTTTCCTTCAGCTTACCCAGGCTTTTAAGGGGAAAAGATGAACAGAAGGAAATATGCTTTGTTTCTCTTCAAGATTTTAAAAAGAAGAAATTGGAGTTGGTTTTGCCCACAGCAAATACCGTGCATGGCAAGAGGAGCGACGAAGACAGAAACCCAGCAGCTTGGAAATGTTGTTGATTAATTGTGTATTTTATCTTTTTAAGCTTTTTTGGTTTGGGGTTGTAACTGAGAGATGTGTTCTTTGTTTACAGCCATTAATTAGAATTAACCCTTTTACTGTGGTGAGTTTTTGAGCATATGGTATATTTGAGACTGTGAAAAGAACTGGGCAGATGCCCTTTGTGGTACACATTAAGTAAGACTACAGTCCTTAGCAGCAGTTAAGGAATTGAGAGGTGGGCCTAAGGAAACCTCTATGACCAGTCACCAAAACTAGCGTGATGCCAGTTAGTCGAACTGAGAACCCTGGGTAGCATTTCAGGAACTAGTTCTGTGAGAGATAAGAAGGGTCTTTGCATTTTCTGTGGGGACCTGGGCCGTCCCCTGGGCTCTGCCACTACATCCCGTGCAGTCGGAGTCCACGGTACAGAAGGTAGTTGTCTCTGTGTGCGGGATTCCATTACACCTGGCCAAGTGTTCAACAGTGTCCCCGTTCACTCTCAAAGGGGTCCTTGTTTTAGATGATAGTTTACGTGGCCATCTTGCCTGGGGGGATGGGATCCACGGCTTCCTCTTTGTTCGCGTGCAACCATCAAAACGCATAGGGCCACTCCCGTACTATATTGGTCCATCCGTTTAGACCCCGCACTTTCACGGGGTACGTGGAAGCTGTGATGGTGCAAAGTGGTCGAGTTCCCAGCAGAACTGAGGGCACTTTTGAAAGTAGCACTTTTAAGGGAAGCACATTATGTGTTGTGTTAGGAAGCTTTCGTCCTCGTAGGGAGTGTTAATTTGATTGGGCTTCTTTGCACACGAGGAGACCAGCCTGGGTTTGTTTGACTACGGTGACGAAGGGATCCGTGGAACAAGTAGTCAAAGCAGGGGCGCAAGAGACAGGAGGGGCGAGGTGGGAGTGAGGGGCGGTGCGTGCTTCGAAGTAGGAATAGGAAGGATCCTCAGTTACATAAGGCAGCTGGGCACCTGAGGCTTCCGAGCGAAATGAGGCAGCTGGCAACATCCTTAGCTCTTTGAAAGAAAGGCAATATGGAACCGGCAGTCTGCGATCTTCGCGGCCTTGCTTGAAAAGATTAACCGAGAGACTGAAGGCGTTAGCTGAGGGGCCAACGGGAAAGGACGACCCGAGAAACGCCTCAGTGCCCACAGAGAGGGCTGGCAGGCGCAGACAGGTTGCAGGCCAGCTGACCTGGGGAGGCCGGAAGCCAGGAAGAGTGGGGACTGGAGCAGCGGCACCAGAGAGCGGTGGGCGGCGACAGGGCGAGAGCCCGCCCTCTGCCCCGCCCGGAGTCCGCCCCTCTGCCCCAGGAAGCCCAGGCTTCCTCAGGCCGGCCGGTTGGTTCGGGTACTTGTTCGGTGTCCTTGTTTCTGCTCCCCAAGGGCCTGTTTTCTCGGCCGGCCTGAGTGGCTCTCCGCTCGCAGCCGAAAGAGCCTGGCATGACATCTCCAGCGCTCTCTTCTGCCGCGCTGCCGCGGCTCTCCTAGGTCGGTTGTGACTTAGCTCGCTTCCAGAGTTCTGTTCCCGGATGAGCCAAGATCGCCAAGGAGCCTTATAGCCCCGAGTGCGGTGAGGAGTGTTTCCGTTAATCAGGGCCTTCGGAAGGCCCTTAACGAAAGCCTCCTTGGTGTGCTTTGTTGGGCGCGGCTCCTGGAGGAGCCGGAAGCCTGTGGGACAAAGTGCCTTCCCTCAGTGACCTTAGTTTCTGATTGGACAGACAAGTGCGGCATTACGGGGTGTCAGTCCTCAGAGAGAACGCTCTCCGTAGGATTAATGTGGAGGAAACCATTCACTTTTTGTCCCCAGAGAAAGATTTCTTTCTTGCTTTTACTAAAAAACAATAAAATTCCATTTTTTATAGAAATCCAGGCCGTCAGCATGATAGAGTTGATTTGCTGTCGTAAATCCTGAAAATGCTTAGCAAGATCATTTAGATTAGTAATTTTCATTCAGTAGAACGCTGAGGACTACCTTGTCTGGCTCTGATAGTACTACTCTGTACCTAAGTCTTCGTTCACAGATAAGTCATGGAACCCAGTCCTTTAACATTCTACGCGGACATTCTGTGTGGATGGGTTCCTAATGAGCTTTCATCATTCCTACGTTAGAAAAAAAAAGGATTTTGGTCTCCTAGAGTTAAATAATTATCGGTTCTTCAGCTGTTGTACGAAATGATTTTCCGGGTTGGATATGTAATTATTCCAAATATTATTTTGAGCAAATACCAGTGATTGATTCCTTTGGTGCCTGTTTGGTTTATTAGAAGCTGAAAGCTGTCATTAAAATTAAACCTGGTGTAGAGATTCCTTCCAGTTGGGGGAATATCATTAGGGATATTACGGTATTTTTGGTCAACTGTTTAGGGCGCAGTGACTTGTTACGGCTCCGCATGGGCGAGTGTGCTTTTGTGGCCTTTCGTCCCTGACGGCACACGTTCTAAGTGCTGGTTGTGGGTGTGGAGGAGCTGAGGCTGCACGCCACATCTCCGCTACTGCTTTCTCTTTGTTTCATTGCCAAGTGTGAGCAGCCCGGGGGAGGAGCATTCGGAATTACTTCTTCCTGGTCGGTGTCTGCAAAGAACCGTACCCCCAAAGTTGATTGCACAGTACAGCGGAGAGGGGCTGCGGAGACAGGAGCTTCGGCTCAGCTTCCGCTCCCCATCGGTGTTGCCCTCTCGCCACCAAATCAAGTTTCTCAGAAGTAGATTGAAAGCAAGGAGCTGCTTTTCCGTCATTACAGTGAAAATTTCACTGGGGATGAGTAATTTTATCTTTTCATTTCTTGTTAGGGACCTTGACATAGATAATGCTGGGGGACACGGGACCCCTCGTTACCGTGCACTCTGTGCACACACCTGTGTGTATACACCGTGAGTTCGTTTTCACTTAGGCACCACATGCCGCAGTCGTTTATTCCCATCTCGGCTGCCGTGCTCGCTCAGCATAGAATGTATGGCGTGTAGACGTTTGGGAAATGGGCATTCGTTTTGATACTAGGTAAATCTCGTATCAGAAACTTTCCTGGGAGTGGGATAGGAGGACTGCATTAGTGTGAGTGTGGCTAATGCAGAACGTGTGGTGTCACCCAGGGACCGAGACGAGGGACGGTAGCGTGCATGTGTCCGAGCTTGACTTTGACATCAGCTGGTCTGTTCTCGAGTTGCTATCTTTCATGACCTTGGGCAAGACGCTCAGCCCTCCTAACTTTGTTTTATTTACCCGTGTAGTTGGGGTATAGAGCACCTACCTGGCAGGGACGTTGTTTTTCGATTAAAAGATCGAGCCTGCAAAGTGGATGCAGGGTGCTGGGGCCATGGGAGGACGTGGTAGGGATATGGTGTTTCATTGGTACTCTGCGTCCAAGCTTCGCAGGGGCAGACACCGTGCCTGCTTTTATTCACTGATGTATTACTGTGTGCTTATTAGCATATTGCCCGGCCCATCCACAACAAATGTTTATTGAATGTTGAGTGAAGTTAACATTTCAGTGGGAAAAAACTCAGTGCATAAAGTTTTAGAAAAACGTTAGCAGTGATTTGATACAATGCATTAACTACAAATCCACCTTCTGTTTATTAAACAAACCAGAGAGACGCATTTCTTTACTGTTAGTCTACAACGTGTAGTGTTTTGGTTAGCTTGTAGTGTGTAGTACTTTAGATATTTAAATAATAAAAAATCTATTCTTAAAATAACTTAAAACTCAGTTACTTACTTTCTTCAGGAGTTTACAGAGGGTTGCCGAAGTCATAACATTTTTTAGGCATTACAGTGTGTTTTGAATTTTCTATATTACTGACTTTTAGCAAAGATAAATGAGGACTTAAGTCTGTAGGTAAACATTCCTGAGAAGGCTGGCTGATAGGAAAAATGCCTTATGATGTAATGATTCAGTTTCGTGTCAGGTAGTGGTTGATTTTCTCTTTTTGGTAGCCGCTCAAGTTAGATTTCCAGAACTGAGTACTTCTTTCCATAGTCCCTTTTTCTCCTCTAGTTCATTCCCTAGGAAAAGGTCAGTATCCCCCATTTACATCTGTGTGACTTTGACGGTAGTGTTGGATAATGAAGTGAAATCCTTGAAATTCGTTATCGACTGTTTTTTAGTTTACAGGGTGAGGAATTAAGTATTATTTAGAGACATAATGGAGTGTGCAGCTGAAGTCATTCTCCCACAGGGCTCCTTTCCGCTACTTTAGTTGTCCTCACCTGTCTGGAGTGGGTGCTCCAGCGTGACACCACTCTTACACGGTGATTTCCACGTCCAGCAAAGGTGCACCCTATTGATTTGGTGCTCAAGTATTCTTCTGGAGACCACACCGTTTTTCTCCCTTCGTTTACAGTACAGGCCATGGTTGCTTAGTTGCTGTCTATAAGCATTATGATAAACTGTAAAGGGTCATTAAGCTTGCTCCATGCTATTTGTTTGGAGTAGGCCACCAATAATAAAAAATGTATGCACAGAGACTGTATGTCCTTTTCACATATAAATGTGACGTTTATAATTTTATTTAATCCTTTAAGAAGCAAGAGGGGGATGAAATCCTTAGCCCCAAGTTTAACGGACAAAATATTGTCAGGTGTTCCCCCCGCCAGTTATGGAGCAGTCATGTTGCAAGTTATTTTGAATCACTACAGCCTTTTTCCCTGATACGAATGTCAACTTATAAATGGTGGGGCTGATATTCACATAAATGAAAATCAAAATGAGGCTTTGGGAATAAATACTCTCATAGCATCTTATTGGCCCCATTTACCCAGCTTCTCAGCAGGCTGTTTTCACTCATGACTGACAGTCATTGTAGGCCACGTGGGATTTAAAGTTTTAATGGTTCACTGTTACCGTGAAGTTGGGTAATTCATTTTTCTCCTGGTTTATTTGGATTTCAGGACTCGGAAACCACTGAAAGAATTTCGTTTAATTATACTGTTCCATAAAATATGTATCTAAAAATGTTTACTAAACCTGTTCTCTGGAGGTGAAATGTTTTTAATGCGAAAAACCCTAGGTATTCTAACCTTTCTAAAAAAGGAGCTTAAGAAAGTTTGAGACAACTTCATATTTGCAGAGGGCTGCTTTGCAAGAGTATTGGCAAAGTCTTATTCATATTCTTGATATCTTAGAATTGGAAATTGATCATTTGTGTGTACCTGTGGATGTTTGTGATTAAGGACTAACTTGAAATAGTCCAAGTAAAATCCACCAGAAGAACCAAAACAAAATGAGGGAAACAGATACCTGTTCATGTTTTCCGATTCATAAGTAAGAACAGTGTGCTTTGCTTTGAAATGTACTTTTTAATACTTAAAATGTTTTAATAATTATTTGAACTTTTGCATATTTAAAATAATGCCAAGGTGCTTTGAAATGCTTTACTAGGTGTCTTCTTTATTTAAAACTCTTGATGTGAATGAATAAGAATTTGAATGATCTGACTGATGAATTACTAGTGCAAAATATTCACCAGAAATTCATTTTTATTGGATGATTATGGTAAAAAAAAAAAATGAGTATTTTGTATATTGTAATGCACAGTTGACCCTTTGATTTGGAATTTGTGGTGCTGGTATGGGGAGGAGGGAGGTGTGTGTGGAGCAGATGCTGTTGCTAACAACACTTGTTGTGATTGTGTGTTGTCCTTGAGGCAGTGGGAGTCAAGACTGACCACACAGGAAGTGTACTATGGGGTGCCCAGGATATACTCTAGAAGGTGATCTTCAGAGAAGGCAAAGAAAACCATCGTGATAAAGACAGCCCCCACTATTAGCTTATTTTCTTGGGATTTGTGTTTTTGTCTTAAAAGAGACCTAGAAAAATAAGTAGTTAATGGAACATGTTAAAATCTTGGATTATAGGAAGTTGTTAGTGGTTCAGAAGGAATTAAATTTAAGAAAGCTCCCTAAAAATGCTTTAATATTAAAACGTTTGCTTGTCTGTTATTTTAAAGC
This sequence comes from Neofelis nebulosa, assembly GCF_028018385.1. Lineage (NCBI taxonomy): Eukaryota > Metazoa > Chordata > Mammalia > Carnivora > Felidae > Neofelis > Neofelis nebulosa. The sequence goes on from NC_080783.1 coordinate 216,423,271, forward strand.
AACTTTAAGAACAGAGATTCTTCTATAAGTGTTTGGATCTTATGGAGTCTGTAGTTTATTTAAAAACCACACGAAACTGGGCTGGTTAGTTTTTGGAAGTGTTATGTACTCTCCAGAATGTATAAAAAGGGAACATATTTGAACTGTTATCGAGGTATCTGTTTTGATACTTACAAGGACGGTGCTGGCTTTCAGAAGTTGCTCTCTAATCTGCTGCTGCTTTAAATGTTTGCACGGTGTAAAGGAAGACGCATAGACACGCGGTACGCACCAGCGCTCGTTTCGCGCCTAAAAGAAATAGTGGCTTTCTTGAGCTTATGTTTTGTGCCTGTTCACATGGGCACTGGGAGAAAATTAAAACTCACTTTAAAGGTGTCTCTTTTCCCTCTGTTATTAAGCCTTTGTCTTTTGCCTTGCCTTTAGCTTTACAAAATTAAACCAGGACTTTGAGAAAATGGTAGGATCTTCCTTTGACCTCCTAATGCCTCAAATATTTCCTTATTAAGTACCTGTCTTGTGCCTCTAGGGTCTTGCATTAGAAACTCTTCTGAAAGCTCAGTTTGTCCACTTCTGGTTCATTTACGGCTGCGTTTATCTGACACCATTGCGTTTTTGTTTTTATTCTAAGCAAAGCATGCCGTTGTCACTGTGTTTTGGCACTGTGTCACATCTTAACTTGGTTACTTGGGGGGCACACACCATACTGCTTTACAGCAGGACCCAGATTAAAGTCTGGAGCCACAAGGCTCGTATGTTTGTTCATGCTGAACTAAGGCAACGGCGCTGATGCAGAAAGGCTGATAACTTCGGTGGTAGAACAAATTCTCTGAGAGGCCATCTGCTCAAGGGTGGTGCAGATACCTGCTTGTGTGCTGCGTGCCCCCAGTAACCAGGGCTGGAGGGGACCGTTGGGCATGCTAACTGAAAGCTCTTTTCTTTTTTAGGTCCACAACTCCCAGGCCTGCTGCAGATCTCCAACTCCTGCTTTGTGTGACCCCCCAGCATGCTCTCTGCCGGTGGCATCACAGCCACCACAACATCTTTCTGAAGCCGGGAGAGGGCCTGTAGGGGTAAGGAGAATCCCGTTTTTAAAAGCTATCAATATTTTATATCCCATAGGGTATAAAATAGGAATATTACCTCCCTCCCCAGAGCCCCTTTAAAAATGTGCTGTATTGTATGTGTTTTTAAAGGAGTAACAAGTACATGCACAGAGGAAGCAAAATACGGGACTTGCCTTACCCCTCTAGGACAGTTCCAGAAGTCAGCGGGGTTTGGTGGTGTAGGGTATTGGGGCGCCAGCAGAGAGCATGCTGGGCTGTTGCAAGGAGCAGGAGCTGGCAATCAGCAGCGAGTATGGATGTTGGCAACTGAAATGGGGAAAAAAGGGGGTAAGTTTGAGTCCAAGTGTGAAATGTGCACTTCCCCAGCATCGTGGGGACTTAGGGCCCACAAATCTAAACTATTTTGGATGCTGTCCTCTCAGGTGACATTTTGTCAAATATTGCTCAGAAGCAGCTAGGCTCTTCTGCGATGCCAGATAGAGAATTAAACCCTTTGAAAGGCTTGAGTTAGGGTGTAGCTACAGTGGACTCGGCTGTGCCCTGGTAATGTCTCCGTTACCTGGTGGTAATGACGTGTGTGTGAGGTGCAGCAGGATGAAGTGTCTGTGGTGCTTTGTCCCTAGAGCACGGGGCCTGGTGTTGGTGATCTGTGGGTGGTTTGCGTGTCCTGTATCTCCCCTCTTATGAAAGTTGTGTAAACATCTGTCTGCCTTTCTTTTTCCTTTATGAGGATTTAATGATAATGTTTTCCGGAAGACAGGTGTTTATTCTGATTGACTGCTGTTAATCACCAAAGAAGTTGAAGACCTGTCTTTTCTCTTGTTGTGCGTAATCTGACCGTGGGGCTCAAATGCATACTCAGAAAATAACACAAGATACTTGGCGCTGTATAATGAATTGCTCAGTTATAGTGTAGAATAATAGTATCTTGAAACTAGGAAAAGTGAGTGCTCCAAACGGGCTGTCCCACTTGGGGGAGTTTTGTGAAGACAGGCAGGTTTTGAGGAGCCGGGTTGGTTTTTGATACATCAGCAACATGTGGACAGGCAGACTGGAGGAGCCTTCCAGGTGTACGTGTCCACCTGTCCCTGTAAGCCACATAGACGGTGAGCCTGGTGAGGCTGGGAGTTGAGAGAAGATGACCGCAGGACGTCGGGGAAGAGCACAGGTTAGTGGGTCGTGGGGGTGGAGGTGGCACATAACGCGGGGCCAGATCATAGAGCACGGTAGAGGTGAGACGAGGGCAGATTTTATGTGACACGTGGGAGAGAAGCCTTTGTAGGCTTTTTTGTTCCAGGCAAGCTGATTTGCAAATGCTTGCTTAAGAAGACGGATTGGGTGTCCGGTGCATTCTGGCCAGACGGCAGAAGCTCCAGCTAGATGGTGAGGGCTGTCACCCACGTGTAAAGAGAAGAGGACTGGGACAGGGGAGCTAGGATATTAATCATCGTAACAAAACCAGGAGTAATCGTCACAACAGCAATGTCACGTGCAAATAGTTGCTGGTGTAATTTATCAAGAATTAGACCAGAAAAAAGGCTCACATTATGGAAACCTTGGAATTCTTGATATAACAACCATTCACAATGGAAGATAAAACCCAGTGTAGTGGATAAAAGTCTAATGTTAATCCCTGGAAAGATATTGACATCGTAAGGGACCCATTAGCAGAGTCCCAACTTGACTCTCTACTTCAAAGACTTCAGCCTTTACAGTTACCATCTTGTTTCCATATATATCTAAGAGATGATTTTCTCTTTCAGGCTGATACTTTCTACTTTATTCTCCAGTTAGTGTGGATGTCATTGTTAGACTGTTTCATTTACTACAATATTCATTAATCAGGATTTGTTGAGTAGATTTAAAATTTTGCCCATAATAACATTGATTTTCAGTAAACTTTTTGTATTAGCATTAGTGATGACCAGCATTTATTTATTTATTTATTTAGCAGGAAAGTATGGTGTTCACTGGAGTTTTAAATAAGTTCATGATCGGTGGTGTACTCAGATACCATCAGATGGAGGTTTGAGGAGGTTCTGTAATAAGATAATAAATCTTCTTTGAGTCAAGATGATGCTGCATGAAGCAAACTGTATTGATTGTTCTTTAACAACGCTTCATGCTGCCAAAGTCATTTGAGCTGGATCTGAATTGGATCCAGTTGGCAAAGCTACCCCCCATGTGTGGAGTGCTCATAAATTCTGCAGGCACACAGATCTAATACAGTGCAATGAGAGAGCGGCTGGGAGAAAAAATTGATTACAGGGTTGCAGACAATATCATTAACAGTTCTTGCCATGATACACCAGATGTCTTCCCTAATAGACTATTTTTGTTAATTTAGTTTTTATAGGATAGCACTAACTGCATCATAATTTAACTTTCTTTGCATATTCAGGTATCTGATCTGTGTTTCTACGTTAATGGCGATATCAACTCAAAGAGTTAATTTTATAATTTTTAACTTATTTGTTCAATTTTAAAGTATTTGTGCTGGAAAGGCATTTTCCCTTCTTATAGAGAATATGTTAGCTTGGATTTTTTTAGCAAAAGGTGCTGTGTTTATTGGCAGTCCAGGGGTAGTGAGGGAGGTGAGAAGGCAAAGAAAACGTTGCCCAGCTTCTCCCTACACTGGGTAGAGATGATCCCCTCCACCCCCGCAGCTGCTCCCAGTATCCGGTGGTTTAAATGGCAGGACAGAGACTCTTTCCAAAAAGCAGAGAAGGTGCAGCTCTGGAAAGGAGACTTAAAATGCACATTCATTTTAGTTCTCATGGAGGCGGCTCTGCAGGCTGGACTTCTTGTAGGGTGTGCTAATCCCTTCCTCACTGGGAGAGCAAGGGTTAGACTGGTTAGAGACTTAGGATTTTTATTTTGTCGCCTAGCTTTTTGCATGTTTAAGACCTCTGTTGAGCAGCTGATGCAGATAAATAGGACAGGTCTGTAATAGTGTAAGATGACAAACGATTTTGTCATTTTTTTAAACTACTGGTTTTGGTTTTGGTGCATTATTCTTTAGAGAACATGTTTCTCTCCTGATGCGTTCCTGTGTAATGGAGGACATGTTCATTACCTTCCTGGCACTTAATTTTCTCACTTTTAAAGTGGGCACGGCACTACTGTCTACCTCAGCAGTTGTTGCAAAGAGTGAAGAAGTCCATTGATCTGCTTAGTGTGGTGTTGAGCATATGATAAGCATTCATTAAGCAGTGTCTGTTGTTACATAGTTTTTTGTTTTACAAATTCAGGTGTTAAATCATTTATTAGTGTTCTAGACATTCTTGGTCTGAGGTCCATAGGCCCCTAGGACTCATTAAGTGTAACAGGGTCTGTGAAGTTCCTGAAATTGCAGAGTCTTATATGTATGTGGATTTTTCTGGAGAGAGTATTCTTTTCAACCATGGATGCTAATCAGTGGATTCCTAAAAATGTTGAAAAAGCTTTCAAATGAAGATTGAGAACTGTGGCTCTATAAACTGTCCGCTTACAGATCAGCTGGCTGGTCGTTAGGGAAGTATGCGGACACTGAGCATTTACTTGGTGCCCAGGCACTGTGCTACTCTTCTCACATAGTTTAATTTGTGGTATTTATTTCATTTTGCAGATGAGAAAATTTGAGGTTTACGGTTGTAGAAAATCTTGCCTTGAATGAATGTCAGGAATGAATTCTGAGGTTTAACTCGGGAACCCTTCTCCTCCCCCCCCCCCCCCCCCCCCCCCCCCCCCCCCCCCCACCGCCCAGCCTTGTGTAATGTCCGTTGCTCTCGTGGCTGGCTTCTGTACTTCCTGGATGGTCCCTGCAGTGGTGCCCACCTTTGCCTCCTCTTTACTTGAAGAAACTCCTGAGTTAGCGTGCTGCTCGCTTGCTTGGTAGAGCAGATGGCTTCTGCTGCTGAGAGTGTCACAGGCTGGCCTCGCCCTGAATGAGTGGACAGTGGTGGTAACATATGGTGTGAGAACCCTTCGTCTTCTGTTTAATGAATTTTTAAAATGTATTTATTTATTTTGATAGAGACAGTGCAAGCAGGGGAGGGGCAGAGAGAGAGAGAGAGAGAGAGAGAGAGAGAGAGAACGAACCCCAAGCAGGCTCTGCAGGGGCAGCATAGAGTCCAAGGTGGGTCTTGAACCCGCCAAACTGTGAGATCATGACCTGAGCTGAAATCAAGAGCCAGACCCCCAACGGACTGAACCACCCAAGGGCCCCGGTGTGAGAAACCTTCTTAGTATCAGTTAATTTTGTTTTCCTGTTAGCCCTTGTGGTGGTTATAATTTTAGTATTTTGTTTAAAAAATGCATGATGAACAAACAGCTACTCTTTGAGTTTCTTTTTCATTTATCTTAATGACATCTGTGTACATTTGAAAAATAATTCCTGTAGTGGTGTTGCGTTTGTTGATCTGTGTGTGTTCATTTTGGGTAAAACTTCATGCGTGTAAGAAATTGGATTTTGCTTTTTACTTGGAGTAAATCCACTCCACTGATGTACACAGACCTGGTCCACTCACGCAGAGCGGGAAGCTAGGGCCCCGTAGCTTTCCCCAGATTCCTGTTCGGGAGGGGCTGCTAGGCCAGAATCTGGGTCTCCTGGGTCTCTGCTCAGTGTGTGCTTTTTCTGCTGCTCCCTGCTACCTTCCTGGATCCATAAAGCAGGCCTGTGAGATACGTCATTTACCTCCTTGAAACCTAAGAATGCTTTGCTTAATATCTAGTTTAAACTTTTGCGATTGTAATTCATACCAGTGTGAAAATAATATTTCTTTCCTGTGTAAGGTATTTATCATTCGTAAGTATTGTTTCTAACACTGATATTTTTCATACTTGGGACTTCATAGTATTTAGTAATTAAAGGTGAACACTTATTATAGGATGCTATTTTAAAATGAAGGCTGATTATGTTTTTTTTTTTGTTTTTTTTTACCTAGTTCCTTGTAGAGAACTCCAATCTGGTTGCTTTTGTAGATACGCAGGAATTTCTAAGGATATCCTGCTCTTTCAGTATTTCCTGTAGCTTCCCCAGTTGACATTAAGAATGCCAAAAATAACCATTGCCTTTTATATTTGATTGTCATGAAAGAAATTAAAACAACTGAATGTTTAGAAAAATTACTGATACAAATGCTGGGATTAGTCCAACTACCCTAAATGGAAGGTGATTAATAGCTGTTGAATTTGAAGGCAGCAAGTTGAAAAAATTCTTGAAACACCCAGCCTCCCAGTATGAGAGGGCTTTATCCCCTGCTTGCACAGAGATTCCTTCCCTCTGAACGGCTGTTTTCGTATCCTGCTCTCCCATGAAAGCCAATTTCAACTGATTTGTTCTTTTTTTTTTTTTTTAAATTTTTTTTTTTAAATGTTTTATTTATTTTTAAGACAGAGAGAGACAGAGCATGAGTGGGGATGGGGCGCAGAGAGAGGGAGACACAGAATCTGAAGCAGGCTCCAGGCTCTGAGCTGTCAGCACAGAGCCCGACGCGGGGCTCGAACTCACGAGCCGTGAGATCATGACCTGAGCCGAAGTCGGACACTCAACCGACTGAGCCACCCAGGCGCCCCTCAACTGATTTGTTCTTGAGGGCTGTCTGTCTTGTTCGTCTGCTCCTTTTCTTACAAAAGGGGCATCAAGCCGCCTTGTTGGAGCATAGATTTGAATAACCTTATGATCTCGTAAAACTGCCCACTTTTTCAGCAGTGTGCTTACTACAGTAGGCCGGTGCGAGGTGGAAAGATTGCCTGTAGGTTTCACTGAGCTGCAGCTCTTTTCAGGGGCACCTCCTGCATCACCCTGTGTTCCTCACGGACACTGCAAGGTCTTTTAATCTTGCCTTCTTGGGCTGTTTTGTATTGTTTGAAAAATATCTAAGTAGATATGTGGAGTTCTCCGGCTTTACAAGCTCTCCAGAATTAATTTTACTCATAATAAATTGCCAAAGAAACGTCAGCCCACGAAAGTAGAACGCAGTTTTGTTGAACTTAACTTTGTTTTTAGTGTCACCCCTCATTTTAGGATATCCTAGTGCTTGTGGTGGTAGCAACTCTTACAAATATCAAGGCCTTCACTAGAGTACCAGATTTTTCTTAGGGACTGGACTGAAGTGTAAGTAATATACCTAAGGTTAATTAGGCCTTCCATGTTCTATAGAAATTGGTGTACTAAATTATTATGCCTTGTGCCTAGAAGTGGACATTTTCTGTTTTTGTCTTTGATGTCATGTTGTGTAATTAGGTTGAATTTGTCTGTCCTTCCTCCCTCCCTCCCTCCCTCCCGACTTCAGTTTTCAGAGCAGTTTTAAGTTTATTGCGAAATTGAGCAGAAGGTGCAGATTTCCCACATTCCTCCTACCTCTACACATGAATCGTCTCCCCCATCATCAACCTCCCCTATCAGAGTGGTACATATGTTACAGTTGATGAACCTGCATTGACACATCATTATCCAAAGCACATAGCTTCCATTAGGGTCCACCCTTGGTATATTGCACATTCTGTGGGTTTAGACTAGTTTATAATGCCATGTCTCCAGTATTACAGCTTTATACAGAGGAGTTTTATTGCCCCGAAAATTCTCTTTGCTCTGCCTGTTCACCCCTCCCTTCCCCCAACCCCTGGCAACCAGCAAATTCTTTGCTGACTCTTACAGTTTTGCCTTTCCAGAATGTCAGAGTTGGAACCATATAGTATGTATCCTTTCTAGATTGGCTGCTTTCCCTTAGTAGCATGCACTTAAGGTTCCTCCTATGTCTTTTCATGGCTTGAAGCTTATTTCTTTTTCATGCTGAATAATATTTCACTGTTTCGATGAACCAGTTTATCCATTCGCTTACTCAAAGATGTCCTCACTTTTCTTAGTTTTAGCAATTATGAATAAAGCTGCTATAACTAATCTTAGCATGTAGGTTTTTGTGTGGATATAAGTTTTCAAGTCCTTTGGGTAAGTACCAAGGAGTGTGATTGCTGGATTGTATGGTAAGAGTATGTTTGGTTTTTAAAGAAGCAACGAAACTTTTCCAACGTAGCTGTACCAGTTTTCTTTCCTACCAGTGAATGAGTGTTCCTCTTGATCCCCATTCTTGCCAGCATTTGGTGTTGTCAGTGTTGTGGATTTTCGCCATTCTAATAGATGTGTAGTGATGTGTGATTGCTGTTTTGATTTGCATTTCTCTGATGACATACCATGTAGAGTTCTGTTTTTATATGCTTACTTGCTATCTGTGGATCTTTTGGTGAGGTGTCTGCTAAGGTCTGTGGTTCAGTTTTTAATCAGGTCGTTTATTTTCTTATTGTTGAGCGTTAAGGAATTCTTTGCATATTTTGGACAATAATCCTTTGTCAGGTGTGTCTTTTGTAGGTCTTTTCTCCGAGTCTGAGGCTTCTCTTTTTCTTTTCTTGACAGTGTCTTCTGTTGGGCAGTTTTTAATTTTAGTGGTCTGGCTTATCAATTCCTTCTGCCATGGATTACGTGCTTGGTGTTGAATTTAAAAAGTCATTGCCAAACCCAGGGTCATCTAGTTTTTCTCCTTTGTTATCTTCTAGGAGTTTTCTAGTTTTGTGTTTTACATTTTAGGTACGTGGTCCTGTTCGAGCTGATTTTTGTGAAGGGTGTAGTCTGTGTCTAGATTTCTTTCTTTGTTTTTTACATGTGGCTGCCCGGTTGTTCAGCACCATTAGTTGAACTATGGTTCAACTATCTTTTCTCCATTGTATTTGCCTTTTTGTTCCTTTGTCAAAGGTCAGTTGACTATATTTATGTGGATTTGTTTCTAGACTCTATTCCGCTGTTCTGAATCTGACCAGTAAAAGGCAGGCATTTTGACTTGTTACTTCTAAATAGTTAACTGTGTATTTTGCAAGAACAAGGACATTTATGTATATAGTCGCCACATAGTTACCAAAAACAGGAAATTTAACAGTTTAACAATACTCATCTGATCTGTAGACGTTCACATTTTGCCATGTGTCTCAGTAGGGCCCTCTGTGGCAGTTTGTTCTTTGGACCTAATATCTAGACCAGCATCACACTTACATCTAGTTACCATGTGTCTTAGCTCTCCTTTAATTTGGAACAATGTCTTAGCTTCTCTTTGTCTATTTATTTATTTATTTATTTATTTATTTATTTATTTATTTTTATTTATTAAAAAAATTTTTTTTAACATTTATTTATTATTGAGAGACAGAGAGACACAGAGCGTGAGCAGGAGAGGGGTAGAGAGAGAGGGAGACACAGAATCGGAAGCAGGCTCCAGGCTCTGAGCCGTCAGCACAGAGCCCGACACGGGGCTCAAACTCACAAACTGCGAGATCATGACCTGAGCTGAAATCAGTCGCCCAACTGACTGAGCCACCCAGGTGCTCCTCTCTTTGTGTTTTGATGACACTGACATGTTTTTAAAGAGCGCAGTCTAGTTTTTTTGTAGTTTGTTGTTCCCTGCCTATTAGATTTAGGTTATGCATTTTAGGCTAGACTGTTTTATCAGTGGTATTGTGTCCTAAGGTCTTTACATCAGAGAGATTATGATATCAGTTTGTCACATTATTAGTGATATTAAGTTAACTTTGATCACTTGGATAAGTTACCACCTTTTCCTTTGTAGTTGAAAAGTAACTTGTAGGGAGAAACTTTGAGACCATGTAAATATCCTGTTCTTCATCAAAGTTTTACCCACTAATACACCACCCAGTGATTATTTTTGCCTGAATCACTGTAGCGACTGTGGAATGGCAATTTTTTTTTTGTAAACACAAAATTGCTCTGCCTTTGAAAAACAGATCAGAATTCACCTACCATTAATCCCAGTGTGGGATTTTTGAGTAAAGTGGAAGAAAGAAACCGAGAGAGGGGTGGGGGGGATGGGAGAGACTGAGTGCTCAGGGTGTTTTTCATTTTTAGAATACTAGAAATGAGAAGGACTATATGAATTTTCAGATTTTTTCTAGAAAGAGGAAAATCTTTTTCTAGGCAGAGGGAAAAAACACCTGTGATGGTGTTTGTTCCCTGTTGAGCCTCCCGAGGCGAGAAAAGCTGCTTAGAAGTGCAGTAATAGATCATGGACGTGGTTAAAAAAATACACATTTTTACTGTTGAAATTATGGTCTTGTTTTGATTCACGTTGGCAAGCTTTACTAGTGATCAAGTTACTTACTCTCTCTGCACCTCAGTTTCCTCACTTGTAAAACCAGAATATTATTTCAGTAGTCCTGGAGTGAGGCCCAGGAATCCATCGTTTTCCCAGGCACGCCCCAGGAGATGCTGGTGGCAGCCCAGCTTTAGCGAACGGAAGTCTGCCTTCCACCTCGTGACTGTTGGAAATGCAGAGACCTGATCACGTCCTTTGCAGGAGGTAGGCCAGTGCCAGGGCCCCTTACGTTGCTCAAACCCGAGCGTCTTCTATCAATTTTAAACGAGTTCAAACTGAACAACATAACAACAACAATAACGACAAAACAGTGAAGTCCTGTCAACATTAATTGAATAGAATGGGTGATTGTGTGTTGCTGAAATGAAATAGCCGCTTCTCACTGATGGCTTCTGGCCCAGATTGGAGCGCTGGGGGATGGCGTTTGGCGCGTTTCGACTGGTGGGTTCCTCACGATGACTCAGTTCTTCTGTCGCTTTCTGGTTGTTGTTATCCTTGAGAAACCTCCGTAAGTGTCAGTGTAGCTTGCTGTGATGCGACTTTGTCCTTCTGGGGCATTAATGTGTGGCACGTTGGTTTGTCTTATTTATTTACTTAGCTTGTGGTAACTGTAGTAGTACAACTTAGGTATTTGGTTTCATGTAAACTCACTCAATTACATCTCGTAGCTCTCAACTCTGTTATTTGAAATGATAAAATAGACAATCCAGGAAATGAATACATTGAGAAAATTTAAGATATACTTTGAAATGAAAAGAAGAATGAGCCCTGTCCTTCTCCCACCTTCCCATCTCTCGCTCCTCTCTGAGGGAGACAGTCCGCCCGTGTTCCTGACGTGCCTTGGCTACTTTATATGTATAAACAGTTGACCCTGGACCGACGTTGGGGTTTAGAGGCACTGACTCCTCCCCGCCCTGCAGTAGAAAATCTGTGTGTAACTTCTGAGTGCCACAGAACATAACTTCTCATAGCCTACTAGAGGAAGCCTTACTAATCACGTGAATAGTTGATTATCATATATTTTGTATGATACATGTGCTATACACTGTATTCTTATAAGAAAGTCAGCTAGAAAAAAGAAAATGTTATGAAGAAAGTCATAGGGAAGAGAAAATGCATTTGCATTACTGCACTGTAACAAATCTGCGTATAAAAGTGGGCCTGCATGTTTTACACCTGTGTCCTTCAAGGATCAACTGTAGTCCATCCTTCTGGCAAGAGTAAATGGAAGGGCTGTGCTTTTCGTCATTTTGTTTGCAGTGCCTAGAACAGGTCCCGACTCTGCACCTTATTCATTGAATTAGTGGTTTTCTTCATTTAGAAGACAGGGGGAAATACTTTAAAAATCAGGTGAAGAAGAATTTAAATTTTTGTTTATTTTTAAATATTTATCTTGAGAGAGAGGGAGAGAATGTGAGATCACGTGTCAGCAGGGAAGGGGCAGAGTGAGAATCCCACGCATGCTCCTCACTGTCAGTGCAGAGTCCAGTGTGGGGCTCGATCTCATGAACTGTGAGATCATGGCCCGAGCTGAAATCAAGAGTCGGACACTCTACTGACTGAGCCACCCAGGTGCCCCAAGAGGGACTTTTTTAAAAAAAGGAGTACATAAAATGCGACGAATGAGACCATCAACACAAAGTATAGCATTAATACAGTCAAGGGGAAGATTAGCCAAAAAAACCTGATGTGCATGTATGTGTATTAGGTTTTTTTTGTTTTTTTGTTTTTAAGAAAGAAGGGACTGTTGGGTGTTTTTCCACTGTGTTTTCTACCTCTCACGAAAATGAGAGTGGTGTGGAGCCCAGAGGGTATTCCTGGCTGTGGTTTTAGTAATTAGGTATCAGTATGTGATAAACAAAAAAACAAAAAAATTTTTGTTCTAAATATGTATTTCCTTCCCTGTGGGAATCCTTAACGGGCTTGTAGAACTCCTACAGCATATACCTTGTAAACGTGTGCATTGTCAGTTTTTCAGCTAACGTGACATGAGGCTGTTTTGTTAGGTTTCATTTATTCGAATGCTGGGTGTTCTCTCCTTTGAATCTGTCTTAGAGAGGACCTTGTCATGCTGTTACAACAGGAAAGTGGGGGTGGTGTTGGTTATGGGGCTGCCGCCGCCCTTGGTCTCAGCCTCTTGACTAGTGACAGTTCTTCTTGATGGCTGAGTGAATGGCGGGGGGATGCTGCTGTACTGCCCAGGGCCTTGTAACAATTTAGTTTGGATGGAAAAGCAGAAGGACCTCAAAAGACAGAGGTACAGTGCCTTTGGTGTCAGCAGCAGGCGTGTATGGGGACCTTGGGCCCGGAACCCTTGGGATTAGTAAGGTGCCTCGATCCAAAGGATTGTGGAGGAACACCATGGAATTGCATCCAAAGACAAATTAGTGGCAACGGCTGACCGCAGTGCGTCCTCTCGCACTCTCGGTGAAAGGTGGAGCTCATTGGACAATAAAAAATGGAAATTGAATGACGTTAGTGGAGTTTAAGGGTAGTGTAACCGGAGTGCAGACCATTCTGTGAGGGATGAGAGCAGTTTGATTTGTACTTGTACCAGAGACCATTCGCTTGATTTCAGTCAGAGAGTTTCTTTTTGTCTCAAATATATTTTTAGTATATAAAGATTCAGGAATACTCTTAAATCAACATTACCACCAAATTTAATATTTGGTTAATTTGGTTTTTGAAGGTTTAGGGTTAATTTGGTTTTTGAAAGTTTCCCATGTTGGAATGGGGAAATAATAGTGGTTGATATGTATACAGCTTCTCCTGGTTTTTCCTTTCGTTAGTAGCGTCTTCTTGGATATATTAAAGATGTCCACAGATGTCCGGAGATTGGCACACTTACCATAGTGATTGAATGTCAATCTGCTCTTAAGATATTGAGCAGATTTGTTAACAAACAAGATGGGAATGCACAAAGATGTCTGAGGCATTGTTAAAATTCTTTAAAAGAAAAGCAGCTGGCAAATGGTAATTGACAGCTATGTTTCATCTGTACAACTTGAAATGCTGCTATGGTTACTGTTGGTTAAGGAGGGAAGACACGTCCAGGAGACCAGGGCTTCTTTAGAAACCGATGAAGAATGACAAAGAATCCAAGGTGACAGTTTAAGGATTGCATGACAGGAAAGGCACTGTGATTAAATTCCCTGATGTTGTCACTGAGCTGTAAGGCTGAAGATAACGTGCTCTCCTTCTGCTGAAAACAAGAATCGATACCCACTCCTTGATGGGCTAAATTATTAAAAAGAGCCCTTCTTACAGCGTTTCATTATCTGGGATTTGCCTCAGCTGGTGATTTGTTGGCAGCATAGGGAGATTTGGTAGGCATTTTGTATGAAAATTATTCAGTCGGCCGGTGGAGCCCTTTGGATGATTCCCTTCCACTTAACAATGCTCTTGAATAGATGTGTGATTTCCTTTTGCCTAAGTGACTCTGTATCTTTTGGAGTTATTAAACAGAGTGTTGGCCACACACGCACACTTTCTTTTTTAATTTTGTTTTTTGTTTGTTTTCTCTTTTGTATCTGTGGGTGGGTTGTTTAACAGATTTTAGTGATATCCTTAGCAAACATCAGTTGCATTTGGCATATTACATCAACCTGACACATTGGCTAATACATGCTGAGTTTTATATTCTTCCCTTAGGGGGAACATTCTACAAGAAATTGACTTCATTTTTATTAATTAATTTTTTGGCATAGCTTTTTTTTTTTTTTTTAACATTTATTCATTTTTGAGACACAGAGAGACAGAGCGTGAGTGGGGGAGAGGCAGAGAGAGAGAGAGAGAGAGAGAGAGAGAGAGAGAGAGAGAGAGAATTTGAAGCAGGCTCCAGGCTCTGAGTTGTCAGCACAGAGCCTGATATGGGGCTCGAACTCATGAGCCAGGAGATCATGACCTGAGCTGAAGGGGGATGTTTAACCGACTGAGCCACCCAGGCGCCCCAGGCATAACTTTTAAGGAGGGATGGTGGTGGTGTTAATTTGTTAGGTAACTGATGTGATTTTTTTCAGCCAGCCAATTGAGAAAGAAAGTAACCTCATCGGGTGAGCTTCAGGGAGAGAAAAAAGAAACCAGCACCCGGCTCTGTCAGTGTTGGTAGTGTAACTGGTCCCAGTCTAATACAAAGGCTAGGGATGACGAGAAGGAAGAGCTTTTGGGAGCAGCCCTTTGCCATTATCCACCAGCCCGGGAGGAGTTCTACGGGAGGCGTTGTCACGTGGAAGGAAGCATAATTGGACTTCTCCATTGGACTGGCACAGTTGGAATCTTCTGGGTGAAGTTTGAAGCCTTCTGCCCTTCTACAGTCTGTCTGAGGGGGGATAAGATTCAGCTTCAGCATTTTAACATTGGTGGTGTGACATATTTATATTCTTATGGTAGAGACAGTACTGTTTATAAAAGAATTTTTTGATTCAGCCTCAGGAAGAGCATGGTCAGCTGGACAAAGCCGTGTTAAGAGATGTCGGTCCCTGTGGTGGAGCCATGAGGTGAGGCTAGAGAATAGTGTAAGATCGCATTTCTGCATCCCTGGAAAACTGATCAGATTTAACAAATCCTTTTATCTAGTAGGAGGAGAGAGGGTTGAGAGGGAAGGGAGAGGAGTGAAGTAAGGGTGGAAAGAGAGGGAGGGCTTTGCACATTGTACGGTTGGCTTCAGTAACGGCATTGGAAGTGGCTTATGTGGATGGAATCTGGCCATGGGCGGGGGAGGGGGTGTGCCCGGCTGCCACGGAGACTCTGGTGTGGGAGAGCTCCCCTGGGAGACGTGAGTGCCAGGCGGGTTCCAGTGTCAGAGAGAATCTGTGGGGAGAGATGCTGTGCATTGTTTCCGGTTCCCCTGACCAGATTCATGCCCCCGCCCTTCCTCTCTCAGTCATTTTGGTTGAAAGAGTAAGTAAAGGACGTGGGTGGTGGTCTGTCCAGGAGAGAGAGGCAGCATTCCACCAGGCTGATCGGCTGTGTGCACTTTGTAATCCCAGCCAAGGAGTCTTTCGAATGCACACTTGTGTAATGTCACAGTGATCTGGAGAACGCAACCTGAGTTTTCAACTTGTGTTACGCTGCTTTGAATGCAGTGGGAACTCGTCTGAGTATTGCTGTATCTGAAAGAGATGTATCTCCCTTTTATTTCGGGGGGAAGGGCCGAGGACTGAGACCTAGACAACCTTTGGTCTTCTTTCTTCCTTTGGATGAAATGATGCCTTCCTGCTGTTTCTGGAGGAGATAGAATTATCTAACGGTGACGGTGACTGCTGAGTATCAGGCAGCTTGTTGAGCAGAGGAATGGCTTCTTTTAGAAGGTGGGCTAGGAAACTGCCAGAAGGACTGATCATTAAAAAAAAGATCCAGTGAGATGTTTATTTACAAAATAACAGTGAAACTCCCCTGCTTTACAGACTCGATTATTGTCCCGGCCAAATTAGGTCGCCCGTACGTGCACTTTAATCTGTCACGTGCCCTGAATGTGGCTTAGAAAAACCATGCTGCAGACGCCGTTCTTTCCCCCCCCTAGTAGCCACGTGACCGTGGTACCGCAGGCCAAATTCCTTTGTATCTAAATCTTTTTTTAGTCATGGAATCTTAACACATGGATTTTTATGATTAACCAGTTTTCTAGTCCTGTGTAGTTTTTCTTCCTGTTGGTTTAGCTACCTACCTGCTTGGGTTACCATTTTAGAGATCTAGTTTACCAAGAAGCAACATGAATTTCTTTGAGAATCCAAAGTCCTGTTTAACAATTAGCATCAGTGCAAATGAAATGGTTAAGCACTTGCTACTTTAACTCCCAAAGGAAACAATGCGAACTGAAACCCAGTGAAAGTTCCCTTTTAACTGGAGCATGCCCTGGGCGTCTGTCATGTTTAATAATACTTTTGACCTTGGGGAGTATTGAACTTGGAATCTCTCTCAGGTGATTTTGAGCGGCATTGTCACATACTCTGTGTCAGCATTGTTTCCAAAGATACATCACACCAGACCATAGATCTCTGTAGTTTATTTATTAGAGAAATTTGTTTTATCGCTCAAATTGAGTTTTTTTTCTATAGGGAAGATAAATTAACAGTGTGGGCCACTAGATTTCTGAGTCACAGGCTGTTTTGTGTTTGGCATACTGGTTGGAGACGATCTGTGTTTGGGTCAGCTTTTTTCTAGGCAAATCTTACAGACACAAAGGCGTTTATGAAATTTAGGCTCAATTCTCACCAATTACCAGAGAAGTGCCGTCTTATTTTTTGCTGCTACTGTGCAGGTAACTGATTAGTTAACATTATTACTTATTGACAGATGGTTTTTGCACCCAGGAGTGGTAAACTTTTTCTGTAAAAGGCCAGATAGTGAGTGTCTTCTCTGTGGCACCTACTCACCTTGGTCAGAGACGATATGTGACAGCATGGCTGGTTCCAGTGAAACTTTACTTACAGAAATAGATGGTGGGATATATATCGCCTGTGGGGCTGTAGTTTGCTGGCTAGCACAAACTCTAGAGGATTATTTCCCTGAAAGTGTCACTCCAAAGCACCCTTTCCTTCTTCCCTTGGCCTCATGCCTCTGAGAGAGTTGTGTGGTTGGTAGAGTTAGTGGGGAATTTTTCCTTTTTGCATTACTTTGAACTGGTTGAGTATTTTATGTATTTATATCTACAGCTGTGCCTGCCTCCTCCTCCCCCCCCCCCCCAACCCATTCCCCTCCCCGAATAGTTTTTGTATCGCCAGCTGACAGGTAGGTATTTGTTGGGAGAACTCGTTCTCACTAATGACCCTTGAGGACTTTTACAGTATGTTCGGATTTACATACAGGAGGAATTAAATGGTGGGGTTTTTTAGTTTATTTTTTTTCTTTGTAAGTTAGCTTATATCTGTAGAGAAAATTTGAAAGGTTAGATATGCATAACAATACATTAAAATTTGTGTTCTAATTTTCCAAGTGGGTTTTTTTTTTTTTTTTTTTTTTGGTATGCTGCAACACAATATTCAGGACAACAGAATAGCCTTTTAAAAAATGTTTTTATGAAAAGTATGACTTCTGTTTAATTTAGCCTTTAACAGATATATATTGATATGGGCAAATACTTCAGTGTTTGTTACTGATGAAATAAAACATTTGATACCCACAGAGGCAAAGAAAACTTGTCCAAATAAAAATTAGTCCAGTCACAGAAGATGAGGCCGATGAACCATCAGCTTTTTAATAATACGCTTTTGCTCACAGGGCATCCTGGGAACTGAAGTGGGGTGGCACCTTGCCAGCCTTCTTCACCATTGAAAGAACAGTACAGAACTCCTCTGACACTGGTGCTTAGAAGTCTTTATACTAAAGGACAGTGTTATTGTTACCAGGACAGTATTATCCGAACAATTTTTAAAGAAACAGTATTGGTTACTGACAGATTCTGTTTGTATCCAGATAGAGTATGAATGTTTCAGATTTTATTTGAGAGGAGGGTTTGAGGGTTTATGTCCTAACCTAAAGTAATGTGATCTGTATTATTGGCTCTTAGTTTAGTTGGTGCATTTCTGGCTAAGTTATTATAAAATTGTCTGTGGTTTCTGCCCGTTTATGTCCTTTCCCCAAATGCTTTGTGTAGTTTACTACTGTAAAATGTCATGCACTCTCATTGCAGTCATTAAATCCAATTTTCTTTTCGCTAGTTGACCAAACAAAAGAGTTAGTGGGGGAATTGCTTTGTCCCTTTCCTGTATTATTTTGAGCTCATGTATCTTTATACCCCGTGGCTTACACACATTATGTAATTCATTGTGGGTATATACCCCTGGTCATTTATATTTTATTTCACTGTGATTATGATTAAGTAATTTCACCTCCCTGAGAGGTAGAGTGCTCTTGTGGAAAAAATGCCTAGCTGGCTTCTGTTTTCAGTTCTTACCGTCAAAACTCCCTGGCTGTGTTACTTTAGGAAAGCTGTTTAATCTTTTAGGATATTAGTTTCCATCTATCTGTCATATCAAGATAATACTTGTCCCGCTTACCAACAGGATTATTCTCGTGAGAATAGAAAGAGGTAATTTAGTGCTTTGAAAATTTTGCAGTGGTCTGCAAATGGAGGAGATCAGTTGTTATCAGGATTCACTAGATACAAGAAACACCTAAATCACAGTGGTAACAAGTCTATATTCTCATATAAAATGAGGTGTTTTCCAGGGTGTGCCATCCAAGGTTGGTAGAGTGACCATGATCTTCAGGTGTCTAGTTTCCTGCCATCTGCTCCATTATCCTTAGTGCATGGTTTCCATTCTCAGGGTCTCCTGTAGTCGCAGATGGCCGTTGGAGCCACAGCCATATCACCTCCATGTTCTAGGTCAGTGTTATTCAAATCATGGCCCAGGGAATGAACCATTTGTTACTAGTCTACCATGTGGTGAGTATAGAAACAGAAAGTAACCATTTAGAAATTTTTGTAGCTGTTTGACAGTTCCTGCAGAGTCTTATTTGTGTTTTATTAAAAAAAAAAAAAAAAAAGTATTGCTCTGCAGCGGATTGGGGGCAGGTGGTTCTCCACCACAGCCTGGCAGCTGAAGGAGGAGGGCACAGAGGCAAAAGCTAAGGTTGCCCATTCCAGAATGTCTCTAGCAGCCCCCATCTAACAACTTCAGTTTACACAGATCTTCCAGACTCCCAGATCTTCCAGGGAGTCTGGACTTGCTTTGGCCGTGTGCCAGTGATGGAAGGGCTCTGTTACTAAGGGAAATGGGAGAATGGCAGTAGAGAAGGCCACCAGCATTCTGTGCCCCAGTTGGACAGGTCTAAAACCTCAGAGCCATTCAGCACAGAATCAGATTCACAGAGCCTGTGCAATTCCTAGAGGTAATGACCCCAGGGCAGCAGCCACTTCTGGTGACTCGGAGAGTCACTGCATGTCTCAGATGGGAAAACATACTGAGAAGGTCGAAAGCAGAGTACAAATGATGTGAGAGATTGTATAGTTACCTTTCAGAGGAAAGAACATTTTTACGGGCGCCTGGGTGGCTCAGTCGGTTAAGCGTCAGACTTCGGCTCAGGTCACCATCTCACAGCTTGTGGGTTCAAGCCCTGCGTCGGGCTCTGTGCTGACAGCTGGGAGCCTGGAGCCTGCTTCGGATTCTGTGTCTCCCTCTCTCTCTCTCTCTCTCTCTCTCTGCCCCTCCCCTGCTCATGCTCTCTCTGTCAAAAAGTGAATAGAAACATTAAAAAAAATTTTTTTTTAAAGAAAACATTTTTCACAGATTTTACATTTATTTATATTTTCATAACTTGAAGTAAATTTGTGAATTTAGTTACAGTTCCTCATTTTAAACCAAGACGGATTGTCTTCATGCAAATATGATTAAGTGTGATTCTCTTAGGATAGGTTATAGAAGCAGAGGGGTGCCTGGCTGACTCAGTCAGCAGAGTGTGTGTCTCTTGATCTCGGGGTTGTGAGTTCAAGCCCCACACTGTACGTGTAGAGCCTACTTTAAAAAAATGGTATGGAAGTGGAGCTCTTTGCAAAGATGACTTTTAAAAGGTACCTTTTGTTGTTTTGGAATTGGCATGATCCTCTTTGGTATGTCGTGTGTAAATGCATGCAGTGTTTACGTTATAGGGAGGTTTTTAAGAGAGAGGGTTATAAGGATGAAGTGGTTGGTGATTTAATTGAATTTTGTGTTTTCAAATCTTAGTTTTGTTGCTTCACCAGCATTGGAAGTATGGTAAAATGTCTTCACTTCACGTGGGCATTGCAAATGGTTTTTCCCTGCTTTTGCTAAAAGTCTTTGGTTTCCTTCTCATGTGTTAAGCCAGTGTGTATTAAACCTTTTTATTATGTAGCATTTGTTACTAGGCATCTTTATAGGAAGGGATTAAGAATGACGGCTGCATCTTTAAGGGGAAAATCCAAGTTCTTACCTTCAGCATGTGCAAATGTTTGTGGGAGGCACAGGGCATGGGTAGATGTCTTTAAAGTAGCTAGAAAGCATCGTATTTGCTAAAGTGTATGTGCGTTAGAGAGGAGCCACAAATGATTGAACCTGCCTGTTGCTAAGGTGAGGTAGGAAGCGTCTCTTGAACCGATGGCTTCAGGGTTGACTTTTAGAGATAAGGGCAGTGGAGGGGAGAGAAGGGTGCGTTCTAGACCCAGAGATCTTGCCGCTAACTGCTTGTTGGTTCAGCGTGGTGTTTGTCCTCTTTAGTTGTCATGAAACGGATGAATTTTAGTCCCAGTGACTGGATTTGGAATGTGGGAAGACTGTGGGCCGTGTCCGTGAACTGGGCTTACCTAGGCAGTTTTGCAAGGAAAACAGGTTGGCATTTTATTTTTTCCTCTCGCTCAGTGAGGATAGTGCTGATGTGAGAAAACCCACCTTGGCCACAAGTGGTCAGTGGCTGCTGATCGGGTCAGGACTCGTCTTGCTCTTCGACCGTCTTTCTCTTGACCGTTCCGTTTGAAGACTCCAGGTGCCTTTCCGTCTTGTTTGATCCCAGAAAAGCCTCTTCACGAAAAGTTGTTCGTAGAGAAAGCCTTGCTTTATCTGCCAGCACTGGTGGCTTGATCTTTACTTTCTTGCCGCCCAGTGGAAGTTGGTACAGGATGTAGTGCATCTGATGACAGCTCCACAGGGCTCTCTTGCTGCCTTTTCTTCAGAGTCTCAGTTGGAAGAGGTCTGCCGGTTTTCTCCTTTATAGTGAGCAAACATTTGGGAAGCTCACGTTCGGTTCTTAGCGTCTGAAATAGTTGAATAACTTTCAGTTGCTCCGGATACTGACAGAACGATGCAGTTGAGTCAGGATAGTCTGGAGACTAATTGGTTGGCAACTCTTTCTACTCAGCAGCTCTTTAACTGTTTCTAGAGAAAGAGACTGCTAGAGGATTCTGGGTGAGCCCAGGCATGTGGTCAGTGGCCAGGGAAACAGCAGCTGTGAATCGGTGTGGCTGAGGAGGCTGCAGGAGTGGGAAGTCAGGTCAAGTGGAGGAAATGCAATTCGTGGACTAGATTTTCCAGATTAGCAGATTAGCAGTGTGTTTACGCTGCTGCCTGGAAGCATTGCCTTTGTATTTCTTTTCTAAGTGTGAATTAAGTAAGATTAGAAAATCTCAGGTTTCACTTCGGAAAGCTTAAAGGCATGGTTTATGTTATTTTTCCAGCAGTATTAGAATCAGAATAGCAAGTCGATTACCTTGGCCTCTGAGTCAATACTACCTATAGGCTGCAAAGTGGGTCACGTTTCCCCGTCTGTTTTCAGGGATTCTCTGACTTTCTGCTTAATTCTGTACAGTTTCAAGAAATTTATTTCATGAGTTTATTTACCAGCCTAAATGGATTTTAAATGTTTTGAGGGAACAAAGCTGTGTTTTGAATGTTTTGGGCATTCTCTATGGTCCCTGGTACTGTTTCATGTAGATTGTAGGCTCTTTGTTTCTGGATTTGGTGGATTTCCTGTGTATCTCCCGGTGACTGGCTGGCTTCTCATCCTTCAGGTCCCAACCAGATGTCACCTCCTCTGGAAGGTTTTTCTGACTACCATGGTCTCATCCTGTTTCATCCTAAGTCTTTTTTAATTTGAGAGAGAGAGAGGGAGAGAGCGAGCAGGGGAGAGGGGCAGAGGGAGAGAGAGAATCTTTCTCTTTCTCTCTCTCTCTGTCTTTTTTTTCTGAGAGAGAGAGAGAGAGAGAGAGAGAGAGAGAGAAAGAAAGAGAAAGCACAAGTGTGGGAGAGCGGCAGAGAGAGCAAGAATCTTAAGCAGGCTCCACGCTCAGCACAAAGCCTGATCAGGGCCCAGGATCAGGGCTCAATCCCACGATCCTGGGATCTTGACCTGAGCTGAAATCAAGAGTCTGACGCTTAACTGAGTCACCCAGGTGCGCCTCATCCTTGGTCATTTTTAGAGATAATTGCCCATTCTTAATGTCTTTATTGTTTTTATGACACTGATCATCATCCGAAATCCGCTGGTGGTTTACTTGTTACTGGTTTTCCTTTTCCCACAGGGATAGGACTTGGGCAAGGGTAACCCACAATGGTGGTTTTTGAGCTGGTCCTCGAAGGATTGGAAGGATTTGGACTGGAAAGCTCTGGTTACCAAGCTTTAGCTGAAGCCTTTTTAGACAAAGGATAGAGGCAGGATATTTTTGTTGACTATCGGAGTCTAGTTTGGTTTGGTGATGGCCGTGGTTGATGATCGAACTGGAGAGATATGCTGAGCTCTGAAAGCCAGGCTGAGAGACTGGGTTTCATTTGTCAGACAGTGGGAAACCATGGATGGTTTTTAGCAGATGAGTGCATGATCAGAACTATGCTTTAAGAAAATTAGAACTCACTGGAAAGCTGCTAAAATATAAAATAGTTCAGATGAACCAAAATGAGGCCTGGTCTTGGATGCTCTTAGTCACAGATGGAGGTGGGGGAGGTACCTTGAAGTTACTAAGCAGATTTATCTGCTGTGCAGTGAAAACAAAT
Source organism: Neofelis nebulosa (assembly GCF_028018385.1). NCBI lineage: Eukaryota > Metazoa > Chordata > Mammalia > Carnivora > Felidae > Neofelis > Neofelis nebulosa. The sequence goes on from NC_080783.1 coordinate 216,445,912, forward strand.
GTCCACGCTGCCTATCAGTTCACTTTCGGGTAGGGGACACTCAGAAATCAGTGTCTATAATTTGAGATATGTATCATATTGCACTGAGGACTTCCTGTAGTGTTTCGGGGAAGGGTAGGTAGAAACGATTCTGTTTTTGTAGATTTTGCGTGGAGGCTCAGAGAAGCTCAGTGATTTTCCTAACGTCCTGTAATATGTTGACAGCCAGATTTTGAACCTAAGTCTCTGTAATTTTAAATCCGATGCTTTTCTCCTATAAAATAGGCTGTAGAGGACAGATGAGAAAGACACTGTAGTCAGGATGTCCAGGATTCTCCAGTCATTGCCTAGTTAGTTGTGTGAGGGAAGATGAGGAATTTTTTAATGAAGTGGTTTGAGACCCAAAGCCTGGGAAGGGTTTGTTCCATCCAGAGAAGCCGTGGCAGTTGTTAGGAATGCAATGAAATAATTTAGTGCTGTTTCTCTCGTTGGTTTTGTTTTACTTGTTTATATTTCACAATTGTTCTTAAATTTTCGTTTCCTGGCCTGTATTCTTAATTTAAGGACGTCAGTCTGCTCGACTAGACTGCAAAAAGATTGTCTATTGCATGTAAAGCTGTTCCTTCCTTTTGTAGAATCCTGTGACAGTTGCAGCTGCTTTCTTTTTTTTTTCAAAATTTTTTTTAACTTTTATTTATTTTTGAGACAGAGAGAGACAGAGTGTGAACAGGGGAGGGGCAGAGAGAGAGGGAGACACAGAATCGGAAACAGGCTCCAGGCTCTGAGCCGTCAGCACAGAGCCCGACGCGGGGCTCGAACTCACGGACCGTGAGATCGTGACCTGAGCCGAAGTCGGACGCTTAACCGACCGAGCCACCCAGGCGCTCCGCAGCTGCTTTCTTATACTGTGTCCTTATTTTCTTACATTTTCTAATTTAGTTCTTTTGGTTTGCTTTCTGTTTTGTCTTTTAGCTAGCAACCACGTAATTATGAAATGTGTGAATTTGTGGACATTGGTAAAGTACATCTTTTATCTCTGAGCAGAATGTAACTGCGGCATCCGGTCTCCAGCTGAACTGTTTGAGGCCTGGAGTTCACTCCCCTTTCTCATGAGGAGACTTCTCCCTTAGGTGTGCTCTTCTTCCCCCAGTCTCCCTCACTGGTTACCAGAACCTTTTCTTACAAAGAATACAGATGAGGGGTGTTGTTAATGTTTTCTTTAAAAAAAAAAAAAAAGGTGTGTGTGTGTATCCTTCTTGTAAAGTACAAATAGAAACAACCATACAAAGCATATATGCAGCCTAATGAATCATTTTCATGTGGAAATCCCTTCCAGGTCAAGAAGTAAGACTTTGCCAGCCATCTCTTGAGTTCTGCAACGGCAGTCCCCTCCTTCCCTGCAAAATCAACCACAGCTCTGACTTTTAAATTTTTTTAAATATTTATCATTATTATTTTGTTTTTGAGAGGGAGAGTGAGAACGGCAGAGCACAAGTGGGGGGAGGGTCAGAGAGAGGGAGACGCCGAATCGGAAGCAGGCTCCAGGCTCCGAGCTGGCGGCACAGAGCCCGACGCGGGGCTTGAACACCAAATGTGACATCACGACCTGAGCCAAAATAAGACGCCCAACCAACTGAGCCACCCAGGTACCCCCACAGCTTTGACTTTTAAAGTAGTTATCTGTGGGGGCGCCTGGGTGGCTCAGTCGGTTAAGCCTCTGACTTCAGCTCAGGTCATGATCTCATGGTTCGTGAGTTTGAGCCCCGCATCTGGCTCTGTGTTGACAGGGTTGGAGCCTGCTTGGAATTCTCTGTTTTTCTGCCCCTCCCTCCTCCTGCCTCTCTCTCTCTCTAAATAAATAAATAAATAAATAAATAAACAAACAAACAAACAAACAAACAAACAAACAAACTTAAAAAAAAAAAAAGGTAGTTATTTATTTTCTTTTATAGTTTTATCTCCCAAGTGTGGCTCTCTGGGCACTAAAGTTTAGTTTTGCCTCTGTATGTCTTTTAAGTCTAATTACAGTCTTTAGATTTCCTCCTCCTCATCCCTTTATTTTCGTAACACTTTATTTATTGACAAATCCAAGCCATTTGGCCTAGAGATTTCCCCACAGTCTGGATGGTATTGATTGCACAGTGCCGTTAAAGATGTGCCTCTGTCCTCCGTGTTTCCTCCGCAGTGGTAGCTGGATCCAGAGGTCTGGTCAGACTTGGGGCTGATTCAGTTGGGCAGGTTTACAGATGGTGTAATGCTTCCACCAGTTACACATTACACCTGGTTTTTGTTCATTTTTGATTCTCTTACCTATATCTGGTAGTTCCCCGGGAGCTGCAAAATTGTGAGATTCTGATTTTATCATTTTGTTTTCATTTGTTAGCGAGAACATAATTGTATATGGCAGTGCTTCCTGGCATCTGTTCGGTTGCCCAGTTGTGCAGTTTATATCAGAAAGGCAAGATAAGGGCTTGATGTTTTTCTTTACCCAATTTTCAAATAATGCATTAGGTACCCTTAAGCCTTTTTTTTTTTTTTTTTAATGTTTATTTATTTTTTGAGAGAGACAGACAGAGAGAGAGAGTGGTGGAGGAGCAGAGAGAGGGGGGCACAGAGGATCCCAAGCGAGCTCTGCACTGACAGCAGCGAGCCTGATGTGGGGCTCAAAGTCACAAACCACGAGGTCATGACCCCACCTGAAGCTAGATGCCCAACCACTGAGCTGCCCAGGCACCCCGCCTTCAACCTGTTTTGGCCGGTTTCAGATCATTGCGGTTCCTCATCCTTACTGAGGCCCGATTCCTGCATCCTGGCTACTGGGAGCCTCCTGCAGTGGCTTCTGAGTGCCTTTGGTACGACCCCCCTGGCCTACTCGTGTCCTGGTGTCTGTGTGTCTAGGTGCTCTGTCCTTATCTCGTACGGTTTCCACAGCAGATCCGGGATCAGCATTTCTTCTAGAACCCAAGGAGTTTCTTTTCATGAGAAGTGATTTTTAAGAGCATAGTCTGGGCCATTGAGGTCTCATTGTTACCAGGTTGGTCATTATTTCTGGATATTTTGATTTATGTATTATGTGAAAATTTCTAAAACTTCAGTGGACAGACTGGGAAATATCCATTATGTCTCATAAATCATACAATGTTTTAAACTCAGATTCAGGATAATAGAATTTTTATTTAGCCTCATCTTTATTCCATCTGTATCTGCTTTCTTTCATACAGAGGTGCCCGATTCTCAGGGACACAGAATCTCCCACATTGTTTTATCTCACCTTACCCCTACAGTATTCTCAGAGTGACAGTATTTTTTTTCATGTTTATTTTTATTTTTGAGAGAGAGAGAGAGACAGCGCAAGCCGGGGAGGGGCAGAGAGAGAGGGAGACACAGAATCTGAAGCCGGCACCAGGCTCTAAGCTGTCAGCACAGAGCCCGACGCTGGGCTCGAGCTCATGAACCGTGAGATCATGACCTGAGTGGAAGTCGGACACTTAACTGACTAAGCCACCCAGGCGCCCCTCAGAGTGACAGTATTGATACTGCCACCACCAGTTATGGTAACTGAAAAAGAGTTTTTTAAAAAAACTTTGCACTCTCCTTATGAGATTTGGATTCTGTTGTTTCATTTTCATTTCTTAGCCATAATAATTTTATATGTTCTTTCCCTATGTTTTTATTAAATAATTTTTTTCATGTTTATTTACTTTTGAGACAGAGTGCGTGCGCTCGCGTGTGCAGAGTGGGGGGAGGGGCAGAGAGAGGAGAGCACAGAGGATCCTAAGTGGGCTCTGTGCTGTCAGTGGAGAGCCTGATGAGGGGCTCGAACTCATGAACCATGAGCTGAAGTTGGACGCTCTACCAGCTGAGCTCCACCCCCGTCCCCACCCCACCCCACCCCATCCCCGACCATGTTTTAATTAATGGAGTTTGTCTACGTTTTCCAAGTGTCTGTATATATTTAATCTTCACCATTAGTCCTGCTCTAGATGTCTCTCTAGTCATGTTAGTTTTCTGAGTTTGTTTTCTAGTAGAGTCCTTAGAAAGGGCTTATAGGAACACTATTTCCTGACCTCTTCAGTGCTTCGAACAGATTGATGGTGCTCTTATACGTGAAGGTCAGATTTGCTGGCTCATGTTTCTTTTTTTAAATTGAGGTGTAGTTGGTTTCAGGTATCATTAGTTTCAGGTATCAACACGATTCAGTATTTGTATGTGGTGCAGAATCATCGGCGTGGTAAATCTGTACCCATCACCACACGCAGTTACGGAATTTGTTTTTCTCGTGATGAGAACTTACCTACTCTTTTAGCAGCTTCCAGATTTTCACCATGCTGTGGTTAACTATAGCTGCCACATCATGTTTTCACCTCTTGAGTTCCTTAAATATCATTGCTGTCAAAGTGTTGATAATCTCCTTGTCTTTCTCATCACTCACATACCCTTTTTGCCTAGATGACTGAAGAATGTTTTTGTTTCATTTAAAATCCAGTAATTTCAGTGTACAATGTATCTTCATGTTGGTTTTCTGGACCAGTGTGCTCTTGAAGTAGGAAGTTTCAAATCTTTTAATTCAGGAGAATTTTTTTTGGATTATAGTTTTTAGTATTTGTTCTTATACTGAAATTCGGTTTTCTTTTTCAGAAGCTCCTGTATCTGTATGCTTGTTGTTCCTTGCCTGTCTTTAGTATTTGCTACTTTCTCCCGAATCCATTTTAGAGTTTTTCTTTCTTTTTCTTCTTCTTTGTTTCTTTTTTTCTTTTTTTACTTTTAAAAGTCTTCTTTTCACTTTATCCTAAGGCATTGGTGGCTGTGTCTCTTCACTCGTTTCCCTTTTGTCTTAGCCTTCATTTTTTACATAACGTGTCTGACATTTTGTTTCTGTATTTTCGTGGTTCTGATTGAAGTTACTCCATAATATCTTGATTATTTTTTAAATCTTTATTGACTTATTTTGTGAGAGAGAGAGGGAGAGGGCACACGCTAGTGCAAGTGGGGAAGGGGCAGAGAGCGAGGGAGAGACAGAATCCCAGCAGGCTTTGTGCTGTCCGCTCACGAACCATGAGAGGAAATCAAGAGTTGGACACTTAACTGACTGAGCCACCCAGCTGCCCCTCTTGTTTACTGGTACCTTTTATCTTGCTTTGAAACTGCACGTTACGCTTTTGGTGGGTGTATTGTGCCGTGCACGTGCGTACATTTTTTCCTGTGCTTTCATTGACTGTGGGGATGCTGTTCAGCTCCGTCTTTTTTTCTTAGTAACATTGTATGAAGTTAAGCCTCAGTACTTTTCCTTTGTTTATTTTTATGAAGAGTTAATTGTCACGAGTTTTCCAAAGGAGGTGAGGCTCGATGCAATTTCTTTTAACTTCACAGAACTGCCTCTTCTGTTGTCCCAAAGTGGTAATATATGGCGACTTGCATTCTGTGATTTTTCTGACTTTTGTTCATTTCACTTTCATTTAGCTCTTCTTTTCCCTTTGCTCTCTTGCTTCTGTTCTGCTCAATTTGTGATTGTTCCATTCCCTGTAGCTTCTCCTCTGTTATGGCTCCTTGTCTCGGAAGGGAGCTATGGTGAGTTTTTCTGAGTTCAGAAGTGGTTAGCCTTCTTCGCCTTCTCTGGCCTCTTTGTACTAACTTGCTGCCCATGTAGTCAGAACCCTTGTGGCCTCCAGTGCTGTTACCACATTGGTCTACCTTATTGCCTTTCAGCTGTTTCGAAATCTTCCTAATGTTAGGTATGCCAGATACCCCGTTCCTTCTGGGTTTCTTTCTCTCCCACAGATGCTGATCACCACGGGTCTTAGGGCTGTTGGTGGTTTATGCCCCCTGGTTTGTGAAGATGCCTTGTTTCCTCATTTTGTTGTGTTATCACTGGGAGTTTGATTTGACTCTCTAGTTGATCTGATTCTACGTGGGGATCTAGGAAGATTTATAAACGATGCTGCCATTCTCCCAGAATTCCTGGTATGTTAGTTACTGAAATGATTTTCTGCTAAGCCCCAGGACCACAAGCTCATGAATTCTTAAATTGTGACCTGCTGTTTGTCATGACTGCCACTGTTCTTGCATAAACCTTGAGGGAGGGATAGGTACAGAAGATAAGACCCTATAAAACTGGTTCAGCACATGTCAGAGGCACAGATACTCAGTTTTCTTCTGAAAAATATTTTAGGCCAGTTTCAGACATACAAGAGGCATTCCTCGTCCTGCTTTTCTAAATAGGTAACCAAGTTGGCCTGTAAAGTCTCAACTGTCGCGGTCGATGGTGAGAATATGCTGTCTCCAAACCTTCCTTCCCCATAGTATATGTTTCAGAACTTCAACTTTTCCCTATTGGTGTGTCCCTTACACAATAACCCTAAAACATGTTAATGTTCAGCCAAGGGAACAACCATTGGTTGTGGAGTTGGAGATTTGTGGAAATGTTTTGTTTTGTATGATTACTTCTGGTATATACATTTATCTGATGTAATGTATCAGCAAATTATTATAGCTGAAATTTTATGTTTTGCAGACATAAACATTAGCCATTACAAATGTTGCAACAGGTTGGTGTATATGCACACATAATAAATAAGTATACTTATGAACTATAATTGCATAATTCAAATGGGAAAAGTCTCAAAATGTGTAACCATTAGGTCAATATTACTATTTTATGTAAAAATAAAGTATGCTAATAAGAGGAAATGATAACTTTCCAGTACATTTCTTAAATGCAAATTTAAATGAATCCACATAGATACTGTCAAGCTATTATCAGTAGGAGAAGTAAGGTCTTTTCAACAGCTAGGCTGGAACAGCTGGATGTTCATATGGCAGAAATAAAAGACAGCGCACAACCTAAGAATTAGAGATGGATCATTGACCCAAATGTAAGGTAAAAATTATAAAGCTTCAAGAAGAAAATAGGAGAGTGTCTTTATAGTCTTTTTTTTTTTTTTTTTAATTCTTAACGTTTATTTATTATTGAGAGACAGAACATGATCAGGGGAGGAGCAGAGAGAGGGGGAGACACAGAATCTGAAGCAGTATAGTCTTGATGTAGACAAAGGTTTGTTACAGAGGAGATAGAAAGTACAACCGTAAAAGAAAAAAAATGGAATTAATCAAAACACATTGTTGAGAATGTTTATAGGGATGCCTCAGACCGCAAGAAAATGTTTATACCACATATTCAAGAAAGGGATTGAATTCAGAATACATTTTGAAACTCAAAAAAAATCTGCTACAACTCAATAATAAGACCACTCAGTTTTGTTTTTTTTTTAAATGGTTAAAGACTTGAATAGGGATAATTTATAAAAGAAGGTATACAATGGTGGGTAAGCCTGTGCAAAGGTGCTCAATGTCATTAGTTACCAGGAAAATACAAAGGATCCTACAGTAAACACCACTACCTACATACTAGGATGGCTAATTGGAAAAGACCCGTAACCCTGATTGTTGGCAAGGATGCCTACTCTGGCAAGGAGCTGACGTATTTTGCTGCTGGCACTGAAAATGGTAAAACCACATGAATAATTGCACAGTTTCTTAAAAAGTTAAATATATATATATCCTAGTCTCTATGATAGAAATCAGAATAGTGGTTCCTTCTACAGATGGGGTAGAGATTGAGTGGGAAAATGCTCGAGAGAACTTTCTACATTGGTAGAAATGTTTTGGGTTTGAGTTATAAGGGAGCGTATATATATATTTTTATAAAAACTAATTGAACGATGTGCCTAAAATATCTGTTTCCCTGTCTGTAAATTATATGTCAATTTTTAAAATCCAACGCAGATTTAAAAACATTTTATACAGTTAGGAAGTGTAAATCTTGTAATGCTGTTTTACAACATTTCAGTTTTGAGGTTTAATCCAAATTTTATTTGCATTTGCAATACATTAGAGTAGAACTTAAATCAAAGGTTTCATGTTTGGTTTTGCTCACTGGTATCTAGCTGGTTTCACTGTAGTGCGTGAGATGAGTTCCAAAGTAAATGGACCAGTTAATGTGGTAAACAGAATTAAAAGCTCTTTGGTTATGATGTGAACTGTTTGAATCACCTCAGTTATTGCACATCATTTTTTTTCTGATGTTTAGGATATCTCATACGAGTTTGTAGTAATTAGCCTACTATTACTTCCCACCCAGGGCTATTCACATACGGCCCTTTGATGGATGTGTAGATGAACTTCAAAGGGAAGATCTTGCCAGGTTACTTGACATTATCTATAATGCTAATTTTTGAAGTGTCCTTCCATTTCACTGTTTATATTTGGTTAGTTTTTAGCCTCTTTTAACTTGTTGTATTATAGTCAGCTTCTAGAAGATGCTAACTCCTACAGATACAACCTAGTTTGAATTCCTCTAGGCCTTATTTGTCATATCACTGTGGCCAGATTTTTAAGAGACAGTTAATTTCTGCTGTGTAAGGAGCTTCCATTTGGGTGAGATTTGAATATAATACGGTAATTTTTATGAACCCTTCATTAAATCTGATTCTTCATACTTTTTCTTTAAATATGTTTCTCCTTTCTTACATAATTCTGGCGATTTCATATCTGTACGGTATAAAGGTATATTAAGGTGTAGATTACGCTTTGAGATATCATGGTTGGGTTAACTGAAAGTACACTAAAATTCCATTTATAACACTTTTGGGGAAAGGAGACCAAGAAGACAATTTATGTTCTGCTTATAATGAAAAACTGTGGTTATTATTTCTTTGCTTCTATTGTGTAATGTAGGCACAATAATGAATTTTTGCACAATAGGTGAATCTGGATTTTTGTGGTATCATAGACTGAGAGAGTCCTACATAATGACACAAATGGAAAACCTAAAAATATTTTTCCTTAGAGACTACGATTTATTTTAAGTTATTGTTTATTTAAAACTAGCTTTGTTGGAGCCAGCGCATGTTTAATAAACTACCTCGGCTTAACTTAACCTTAGTATAATTTGCTTAGAGCGTTAAGACCTCAGGTTGATAGAGTAACACCAGAAGACTTTCTCCCTATTCATGTGTTAGTAACAGACATGGATGGGTGGATGGGCGAGGAATCTTTCCTTGGTACATAGGAGCATCATATTATTCACTGAGCTTAGGCCAGGTGAAGGTTTTCATATTTTGTATTTTAAGTTATCTTCTTAGTCTAGGGAAACTTAAAGTTTTGTTGCTTGGGGTAGTTACATCCTATTTTTGTGTTTTCATTGTCATCATTCAGTCACTCATTCATTCCTATTAGTTGAAGGTCTATGAGCAAGGCATTGTTTTAGCTCCCAGGGATAGCAGGGAACAAAACTGATGATATTGCTGCCCTTGTAGGTCTTAGGTCCTCTTGGGGTGCTGGATAGGGATGCAGACAATAAACAGATGTTACAGTAGTGGCTCTTATACTGGGAGCCTCTTGATGTTCAGACACTTTCCGCAGTACTTTGCGTGGCGTGTGCATTTTTTTTGAGAGAGAGAGAAGGTCTCAGCAAAGATTAGGAACCATTGTTCTAGAGCCTGATTTAAGGTGTGTTACCTCATATTGATTTCTATATAAATGCAAAGAGGCAGTAGCCTGCATAAATTCCCGAGGCAGTTGACTTGGCTGTCTCCTCTTCTGTATGATCAGATTAAATTTTCTTGGGGGTTGTTTCATTTTATGTCCCAGTAATTATTTACTGCCAATTAGAACTCTGACAGTTTCTCTTGTTAGCCTATCTGACAAAACATTGGGAGAGCTAGAAAATGATTTCCTGCAGTTCCCTCTATAGTGATTTCCTCCCTCAAATGACAGAATATGGTAGTATTGCTAAATAGGTAAGTGGTGGCTGTATTATGTGTTAATTGCCAAGAGTCAGCTACTAATGTTTTCTTTTGACAGTAAAAGCTTTTCTGAACTCAGAAGATGAGGAAAGTTATCTTGATCCTTGTTTTGAAGATCATCATTGGTGCTGGAGCTTGAGCGTGTAATTGCACAGATCTGGAATTTAGCTCACACTCATCTTGGTGACTACGTGAATAACAGAGTGACACAGGGGAGCATAGCTTTGTGCTTAGCTTTGTGGCTAAGCTTTGGGGCTCCAAGCAGACTTCAGGAAAGGTTTCTTTGTTCTTAAAAACTGGGAAATTAATAGATCTTCTGGCCAGGAGGGGTCCCTAATTTCTGGCCAAAAACAAGGACTCCGTAGGTATTAATATAACTTTGCTTCTTTGTTAGTAGCCTTGACAAAAGCTCTCTCTCTTTTTTTTAATGTGTATTTATTTTTCATATAAAGGATCTTTTACTATTTTGTATTTTAACACAAGGGGCAGATGTTTCCAGCTCTGAGCTGGGCTTTGCAACATGTCCTGCCTTTTGAATGTTTCTTTCAACTTGGGTAGCTCTCTTTGTTAAAAGGCCAAACCCCTTAGTGAGATGTTCTGGGAAAGAGGACCCCTTGATATTTGAAAGGTGAGAAATCCATTTAAGCCATGTGATGGCTTCCGACAGCCCCACTGCTGGGTTCTGCTTGTTTTAACGTAAGTGATAGATGCTTTTGCTGGTTGTGTTGAGTAATTGGATATGAACTATGTAATATAAGTGACATTTCATGGCAGACGTTGAGGGCACTGTGGATGGCACCCGATTTCAGTGTTGGTGTGTTTTGGTTTAAAGGTAGAAACGCTAATGGGATTTAATTATCAGAGCATATATTCAAAGATTAGTTCAAAGCATTTGTAATACCCTTAGTTGTTAGGTAACTGTTTGGTGTTGTGCATGGCAGTGAGTGTGTGTGATTTATAATGCCAGTGTGTGCAGTGCAGCGATAGAAATGCTAATAAGGCTGTGTGTAAAGAGGACTGCCATCAATACTTTGTCAGCAGCTTGCTGCCAAGTAGGCTTCTTGGAAAGACATGATCTGTAATCAAAGAGGAGTTTGTGGAAATAGCAAACATAGACAAAAAAAAAATGTTCTGATAAAAAATAGTGCTCATTGCTTTTTTTCAGGGGAGGTTTCAGTTACCTCTTATTAACGACATCCTTCTTCCCTGTTTATGTGTGTATACAGCCTCGGTGGTTTATCACGGGATGAATAGGACTTGGTAGTTCTCCGTTTCATTTCAGGGCTGGTTTTATAACCAGCATTGAGGGGAGCATTGAGTGGAACATCTCATATTCAATTGGAGACTCTTTAGATTTTATATTTAAAGGCTCCCTGTCTCTTTAAATTCAGCAACAATGTGACCTTTTTTGAGGCGAGGCGCCCAGTGTAAGTTTGGTATGGTATGCATGGAGGGCAGAGGAGTCTTCTACAAGCAGTTGAGAACATGTATGACTGCTTTATATTTATTTGCCTTAACATTCTTAGAATTCTTAGGTGTAAAAGATTGGGCCCCTGACTATTGGCATGAACAGCTGTAATTAACTAGGCTTATTCCTGCTCATTTAATTCTCTAGCAGTCTGGTGGGTGCATATTCCAGCTCCATTGTCTGTCATCCAGGGAAGGCTAGCAACATGAAAAAGAGAGGCCCAGAAACATGCCAGGGTGGATAGAGGGGAGAGAGGGTGCGGGCACGGAGAAAGGAAGAGAGAAAGGCCTGGGACATAAACAAAATAATCTACGACTTAAGAGAACAACAACAAGTTGTGTCTGAATAGGTAGTACGTTTACATGATTCAGAAATGAAAAAGTATTTAAAGGTGTCCTGAAAAGTCTGTCTCCTGTCCTTGGGCTTTTATTTGCCCGAGTTCTTTTTCTTCACTCCTCACCCCATGCAGATAATCATTGTTATTATATTCCATATGTATTCTTCCCAGGGGCCTCTGTGCATGTGTAAGCAAATATAATAGCTATCAAATTTTGCACAGTGTTCTGTAGCTTGCTCTTAAGAATCTATGTTGAAGATCTGAAGAATGTATGTTGGAGATCTTTCCATATCACTACATAGAAAATATTCTCCCTTCCCTGCTCCCTTTATGTATATATATATATATGTATGATACTCCATTGTGTGGATGTTTCATAATTTACTTAGCTGGTCCCTTTAATGAGGATTAGTGGACATTATTTATGTTAAATAAACTTGGTTGTTCATGTTATTTTGTATATATGCAAGTTTATGTTTAAATTAAAATCAGTGGTATTTCTGGGGAAACAGGGGAATATGTAATTTGATGCGTATTGCTCAGTTGCCCTCCTTAAGGGTTGTACCAGGGTGTGTATTTGTGTAAAAAGTACATGAGAATCTGTTTCCCCACAGTCTTGTCAGCAGAGTGTCATCAACTTAGATATTTGCCAATTTGAGCAATATATTCTCAGTGTAACTTTAATTTGTATTTTTCTTTGTCCTGTTATCTTGGAATTTATCTTGGTGTAAGGTGTAAGGTACGGATGCAACGTAACTTTTTTCCAGATGACATCCCACTTACCTCAGTAAGATTATTAATCAGCTCATCTTTCTCTACTATTTTGAAATGCCATCTGTGTCATAGACTGAGTTCCTGGAAGTAATCCGTAACTGCCTGACCATGGCATATGCGTTATTTTTGACAGTCGCATATGCCCTTTCATTCTTCCATAGCACACCCAGCTTGAAGTCTCATGATTTGTCAGCATGTTTGAAGTGACTGTGATTATGTACCTTTAAATTGGAACTAAAATTTGTTTCCTCAAGCTTTTATCTGACCATCCCCAATCCTACAGAAAAGTTGCAAGTACAGAAAACCCCCCCTTTGTTCTTGAGTCATTTGAGAATGTCATCAAATTGTGCCCCTATGAACCCCTGATACTTGAGGGTGTATTTCTTGCAGAGAAGGATGTTTCGTTATGTAACCCACAATTCAATTCAACAATCAGATGTCAAAATTAGCATTGATATATTGTTACTCAAACCCTATCCATGTTTAGGTAGTTGTTCATTTTGTGTTATATTTAGTTGTCATGTTTCTTCACCTTTTTCAAGATTTACAGGCTGTTTATTTTGCAGAATGTCCCTCAGTTTGCATTTGTATGGTATTCCATTGTTACTAGATTTAGGTTAGGGACTATCTCATTGCAGGTATTATTTGCTTTCTGTTTGTTGCATTCTTAGTGTTTACTTTGATCACTTGATTAAAATTGATTAAGGGCCCCTCTACTGTAAAGTTAGTTTTTTATCCTTTGTAATTAGTATTTTGTGGAAGGGTGCTTTTGTGACTATGAAAATATCCTGTTCCTCAGTAATTGTTCATTTTATTCATTTATATAGATCAGCATGTGTGTGTGTGGTTTCCGGTTTCATTTGGTCGGTTACAGTCCATTATTATCATTATATATTTTGAAATTGTTTCAGATTTAGCCAGTGGGAGCCTCTTTTTTTAAAGTCTACTTACTGTATGTCTTTCACATGTCCCTATCATTCTTTGAGCACTTTCTTACTTTCTGGCATAACAAATTGTTCCAGACTCCTCCTCTAGAGGCAGCCGTTGCGACCAATTTCTACTATCTTTCCCGAAATGTTCTACATTTACGTGTGTGTTTGTGTGTACATCTTAGTTCTTGTGAATTCGATTTTAATTTTTTTAATTTCAAGGTTCCCATTTAAGTCTAATATATCTACATGAGAGAATAAAAATTACAATTGTACAGTTCAGTGAATTGTACATAGTAATATATGTATAGTAACTGGTACTCATATCAAGAGATAAAATGCTGGAGTGCCTGGATGGCTCAGTTGGTTAAGTGTCTGACTCTTGATTTCGGCTCAGGTCACCATCTCACAGTTCATGGGTTCAAGCCCCGCAGTTGGGCTCTGTGCTGACAGTGTTGTAGCCTGCATGGGATTCTCTCTCTCTCTCTCTCTCTCTCTCTCTCTCACTCACTCACTCCTGCTCGCTTGCTCTCTCTCTCTGTCTCAAAAATAAACATTTGAAAACACAAATTAAAAAAAAATGCCATAAGCACTTCCAGAAACCACCCTCATGCCCTCTCCCAGACACTAACCTCATGATAGCCACTGCTGTGAGCTCTAACACCATAGATTAGTTCCGCCTGCCTTTGAACTTGATATTTGTATACAGAGGGTATTATGTGATACATATTTATCTGTGTCTAGTTTCTTTGGCCCACATATTGCTTGTGAAATGCATCCATGTTTTCATATGTTTCAGTAGTTTATTTTCAGTGCTATGTAATGCATTGTATAAATATACTGCAGTTGAACCTAAACTGTTAATGAATATTTGGACAATTAGAGAGATTTTAACACATCTCCTTCAGTGATTGAGCAAATAAGTAGATCAGAAATCCACTAAGAATATAGAAAATTGAATAATACAATTTAAAAATATGAGCTAATCATCATATATAGAACACTATACCCAGTGACTGAAGAATACACATTCTTTTCAGGTGCACATGGGAATTTTATCAGAAATGATGGTGTTAGATCTTAAAGCAGATCTTAATGCATTTCAGAGGATTGAAATAATAGAAAACATGTTCTTTGACCACAGTAAGATTAACCTAGGATTCAAAACCAAAGTGATTACCTGTAAAATCCACAAATATATGGAATATAGTGATACATTTCTAAGGCTCAAATAAGAAATCACAGTGGAAATTAGAAAATATTTTGCTTGAACAGTTACTGAAATTATGACCTACCACAATTATAGCATATAGCTAAAGCTTTACATATGTATAGGAAAGTAAGAAAGACCAAATAAAATCAATGGTCTCTAAGTATCTAGATTAAGAAATTTTAAAAGAATTTAAGATTAAACCCAAGGAAGAGATTAATGAAGATACATTTGCAAATTACTGAATTAATAAAGAAATATGCATTCAAGGATAATCAGTATCAAAAGTTGCTCCTTTGAAATGACTAATAAAACTGTTAAATTCCTGTAAAGAAGATCAAGGAAAATGACAGCAAGTTACCAACATGAAGAATAAAATTGGGACAGCACTACAGATCCTATAGGCATTAATGAGATATCAGAAGGATATTATGAATAACACTTTACTAGTAAGTTTGAGCATTTAGCTCTGGTGCTGAACATTCAGAGTAATTTAGATAATTCGAATTGAAAAGTTTCAGGAGCACCTGGCTTGCCCAGTTGGTAGAGAGTATGTGACTATTGACCTTGGGGTCCTGAGTTTCATCCCCACCTTGGGGGTGACGTTTGCTTTTAATAATTTCATGTGCCTTAGACAGCTTGCACAAACACGAAAAGGAGTTATCTATATCAGCAGGAAAATTTATGAACAAATTCTCATGTTGTACATACAGGTAATATGTATCATTTAAAACGAATGAACTGGGGCATGGGTGACTGATGCAAGCTTAATGCTGAGTAAACAGACAGATTGCAGAGGAAAATGAGTTTGGTACATAAGTCTATTATTTTTATACCTTTCTGCCTGTGAAGTGTTTCATAATAAATTCTTTCACAGAAAAATAATAAAGAAGATAGAAGAGCCTTTGGGAGTTTTTGTGAACAGAGCTTAGCTGTAGCTGAGAGAGGCATGCACACTTAGGGTTCTGTGTTGTTCCTGGGGCTGGAGAAGGTATATGGATTTGTCAAGGTGATTTAGATTCTTCTCTGTCTCTATGAGGCAGTCAAGCGACAGGACACGTTTTCTTGCCATCCTCAGGTGCCTTTGAGAAGGCTGCTAGTTTTAAGGAAAATAATACCCAAGGAGACTAAGCATAATATTCAAACATTACTTGCCTGCAGGTATATGGTTACTAAGTGGCAGATTTCACTGCTTATGGCCTTGTTTGAAACACTTAAGGATTCTTTGGCCTAGTTTTGAGTGGTGGAGGGGTTGCCTAAGTTACTAAGTGAACAGTTCTAAGTTACTAAGTACTTAGTAAGGTATATGGTTACTAAGTGGCAGATTTCACTGCTTATGGCCTTGTATGAAACACTTAAGGATTCTTTGGCCTTTGGCCTAGTTTTGAGTGGTGGAGGGGTTGGCAGTGAGTCCCTCCAGTGAATGCACTGTAAGCTCTCTCGGGTCCGGGACTTTGTCTGGTCCTCTCTCGTGAATCCTCAGTGTCTGTCTCTTTGACAAGGTCTGCTACTTCATAGAAACTCGTTAAATGTTCGTTCCATGATTTGAGGAAAGTATACTGTGAAATTAACTTGAAATTATTATTTTCATTTATTTTTGTAACTGTTACTACAACTGTGTTATCTATATCCTGGAAATTTTAGGAGATCAGCTGAGTCTCAGCCCAGAAGTTTTATAAATAGACTAACAGGTATTAAAGGTTACAGTCTTTGTTTTGGTTTAAGTCAAAAAGGGAGAAGAATAAATAAGATATTTAAGACAAGACAGACTCGTTCACATAAAATGAGATAGAAAAACAAATTCCCAAGGCTCCTACTGAATTTTCCTTTTTCTTTTTTTTTTTTTTAACCGAACTATTTGAATTTGTTTCTTGGCAAGTTGAAAATGTTTGCCACCTATAATTGGGTTCCTATTATTAATATAGCAGGCTGACTTTATTTACATCTTTGATTTTAAAGAGCATGGGATTGTTGTCTGTAGTGGTCTTTAATTAGCAGCAGCTAGGAGAAGGTGTCCGCTGACTCCCGAGTTGTTCTTCTCACATTCGTTCCTCTGTGAGTTAAAATGGAGGAAGGAATTTAGGTTAGGATGTTTCTCTTGTAGCATTCACCGGCACAGAAGCTTTTTCAGCATAGCCGATTCATCAGTTCTTAAAGAAGGTCCTCTTCTTGTGGTAATGGAAACATTCCCTATCTTGATTGTTGTGGTGGTTACACAACACTTGTCAAACAAACTGAACCGGTAAATACGTTAATTTTATTGTGTGTAAATCAGGCCTCAGCAAAGCTAATTTAGAAAAAAAGATGAACCAAAAACAAAACAGTAAAGCAAAACCCAAAAAAGATGGAGGATGAAAGATTTTAAAGAAAAAGGTCTTAGTTCACATTTATATACGTTGCATTGGTGCTTGAACATGATGGGGAATCTTTTTCAAAGAAATTAACCTATTTTAAAATGAACTGTGACTCTCTGGTCTGTGTTCTTTGATTTTTTCCCCCCTCTTTCTTGTTTTATTTTTTTTTTTTGAGCAGCATTTCCCCAGCTCAGCTCACACTTGACTGAATACACTGATCGATTATCTGGGGATTAACTAAGCTTTCTCATTTCCTGCTTTCCATTTCTCGTCTCCAGCAGGCCACTGGGCCTTTGTTGTCTGGCATGTGGACTGAGATAAGCTATCAGGGCATGTTTGTATTAGAAAAATGGTTGTAGATGGAACAGTTATAAATAGACTAACAGGTATTAAAGGTTACAGTCTTTGTTTTGGTTTAAGTCAAAAAGGGAGAAGAATAAATAAGATATTTAAGACAAGACAGACTAGTTCACATAAAATGAGATAGAAAAACAAATTCCCAAGGCTCCTACTGAATTTTCCTTTTTCTTTTTTTTTTTTTTAACCGAACTATTTGAATTTGTTTCTTGGCAAGTTGAAAATGTTTGCCAGCTATAATTGGGTTCCTATTATTAATATAGCAGGCTGACTTTATTTACATCACTAATGATTTCTAAGCCTATATTAGTACTCCTTGAAAGTACTAATAATTAATTCTAAAACTCTTTGTGTTGCTAAAAGGTATTTTATTGTACTGTGTTACCAGCTCTGTAGTTTTGCACTTGAGTTCAGAAAGCAGTGGTACAAAAAGATTACCTAGAGAGAGAGGACTGCTGCTGGATTCACATAAAATAAGTATGTCCGTCCGTCTTTGTAAGAGCTAATGCTTCGATATAGGGTTGTAAGCCACAAGTCTTTTACTTTCCTTTTCTTAAAAGTTCCTGTTGTTTCCCGTTGCTAGTTTTCCCAGGAAGCAGCACTGCTTGAAATGGCCACACTTGCCTAGGCTCGCCGATTGCCACAGGAAGTCATCCAGCCTTTATCTTCTGCGTGCATGCTTCCAGCTCTTATAGGTGTACCATTTTTTCCAAGTACACGTTTTGTTTTATTTTCTTTTTTTAGTGTAGATCTATATATTCTCGTTTGAATCAAGCTTTAAATATTTCTCGACAGAATGAGTTCAAATTTTAGAAAGAAAAACAGTTTTAACTAAAACGAGAGGCTTCTTATCTAGATTTCCTTTCCTTTAACAAGAGTTTAGCTTCTGCCCACTAGCGGAAAGTCGGATCGTATAAATAACAGTATAGGCTTCTATGTTTTAATAGCATCTTACTTCTAAATGAATGTGTGCTTTCACATTTCCAGGCATGGTTCTGTTTGGGAAGCATGCTTGCTTACACGGTGTGAACGGGCAGGGTCCAAGGGGGAGGACCTCTGGGACCGTTCCTGTAGCACATTCCCTTCGTCCCATAGGGCAACTGTTCTCAAGTCTGGCCCATGGATGTGCAGACTGTTTTCAGAATTATGCTAAAACATCATTTGCCTTTTTCATTCTCCTTTCACGAGTGTACAGTGGAGTTTTACGAGGGTTAAATGACGTGTAATAACTCAATAGGTTGATGGTAGCATCTGATCTGAAGAGTCTGTTTCCTTAAGCCATACATAAGAGATCTGTTGAAATGTAAGTATTACTTGCTTCCTAAAGTTTTTGTTTGTTTTAAGATTTTTAGTTGGTTGGCCCATTCGGTTGAGCTGGTGTCTGACTCTGATTTTGGCTCAGGTCATGATCTCACAGTTTGTGGGATCGAGCCCCGTGTTGGGCTCCATGCTGACAGTGTGAATGAAGTGTGTTTGGGATTCTCTCTCTCTCTCTCTCTCTCTCTCTCTCTCTCTCTCTCTCTCTCTCTCTCTCTCTCTCCCTCCCTCTCTCCCTCTCTCCCTCTCTCCCTCTCTCTATGCCCCTCCTCCACTCACTCTGTTTCTGTCTCTCTCAAAATAAATAAACTTAATAAAAAATAAAAATTTTTGTTTGTTATAATTATTTATGTCAGTGTTAATAATGTTATTATTACTGCTAAAAGAATTAGTAAAAAATACCTCAAAATTTTTTATTTTTATTTTCCAATATAGTAAGTACTGATAAGACATAGTTCACATAAGTAAAAGTTCTTTGAACTTCTCAATAATTTTGAAGAGAGTAGGGAATCCTGAGTCTAACAAGTTTGAGAACCACTTTTATAAAGCATTTATCGACTCAGATCTTTTCAAGATATTTCAGCATCACTTTTTTTTTAGACAGTTTCTTTAAAGTTTATTTATTTATTTTGAGAGAGAGCGAGTGCTTGCAAGCAGGGGAGGGGCAGAGAGAGAATCTCAAGCAGGCTCTGCACTGTTAGCACAGAGCCCAATGTGGGGCTTGATCTCAAAAAAAAGGGGGATCATAACCTGAACCAAAATCAAGCGTTGGACACTTAGCTGACTGGGCCACCCAGGCGCCCCTCAGCATCAGTTTTTAATAGCAAGGTCTGCGTGATGTGTCTTTAATCGTAAGTTAGTAGTTTTTATTTTAAGAAATAATGTGATCATTTGAGTTTCATTTGTGAAACTTCTAGAGAATTTTGGAAGCCGGTAGCCCCGGCTTTTCCCCTTCTTTCTTTAACTCCTTTTTCACTACTACACCATCTGAGCCTGTTGCTGGCTTGTGGTACAGCTCCCTGACTTTTCTAGCGAGGTCACCTAGAAGTGAGTAAAACCCTGGAGGATGCAGAGTCGATGCGGCTGTTGCCACCATCACCAGGCACCGACCAAAGTACTGCAAAGATGTCAAACTTTGCACTATTTGAGCATGAGTTTTTCAAAAAGGAAATTCAGTGGACTGTTTAATTCCATTTAGTGTGGATTAATGGCAGTTTGGCAATTTCTTGTGCTGCGGCCTGTTTTCCCTCCCTTATGGGGGAAATATTTGGATCCAGATAGAAAATTTGTGGTTGTAAGTTTATTTGACATAACCATAGCTGCTGGGAAAAGAGTGCTGGCTTTTAGGAAGGAATTTATTTTGGGTCTGGACAGCAAAACATTGGGGATCCGAGTACAGAGTCCTGATTTATCTGTGGTATTTCATCTTTCAGACTTCGCCTGTCAACCCAAACTTGAGACCTTTTCAGTCCTGAATCTGACACTTAGTGTTTTTATCAGGATAATGTATGGGATACATGCAGTAAATTACAGGAATGCCCTTTAGCTTGGAGTATCTGTGCTGATGTGTGAAGTCTGCCTTTAAGTATAGCTTATTCATGTATATGTGACATGAACTTGTTATTTAGGTTAAGAGTTTAGCTGGTGACCCTGCCTCCTGTGTTAGGAGTTTTCCCAAGGCTGCACTTGTGCTCAGTTTTGGTCTCTCCATGGCTAATAAAGGAATTTGCTGTCTGAACTTGTTACTTTTCCTGCATCGTGTGATCCTCGGCAGAAAATGCCTTAATCAGCTCGGATTTTATAGGTGGTGGTTGAGAAGATTTCATTTTCAGGTACATTTTGGTCCTGCCAAAATACTGACTGACTTTTGTCCACATTGAACTGTAAAAATAACCAAATGACAGCAATTTGTGTAATAAACAAGGTATCATCAAGAAACGGTGATTTTTGAAAATGACTTGTGACCAGCAGAGCCTGGGTTTCAGCACATTTTTAGCTGCATCATCTTTCTGGACGTTTGTATGTAACCAGGTATTTGCACAGCTTGGTTGTAAACACTGCGTCTGTGCTCCCAGGTTCCACCTTCTGGCTTCACCTGATTCATCTGATCGAAGGTGACTTCAGTCCTCTTACAGGATCCAGATGCTGATGCAGTCTCTTGAAAACAGTGTTTCGAATTGAGTGTCACAGGTTTGGAAAATATGCTTGTAACCTTGATTCTGGTGCCTGCAGCCAGTTAGCACCTTAGTCCAATGGATATGCTTGTTTCTCGGTTTCATTTATCGGTGCATTTATCCTTAAAGAAAGAATTCACTGTGCTAGTTTTGAGTAGACCCCTGATAGTTCCAAGTTCTGTCCATTCGGAAATGCCAATAAATGATAAGTAGCCACTTGTATTCGGGTTCTCCAGAGAAACAGAACCAATAGGAGAGACACGTAGAGAGTACATGTCCCATGGGAATTGTCTCACGAGATTATGGAGACAGAGAAGTCCCATAATTTGCTCTCTGCAGGATGGCGAGCTAGGAAAGCAGGTGGTCGACTTTGTCCAGGTCCACGGGCCTGGTAACAGTGGAGCTAGTGGTGTAACTCCCTCCTTTGAGGCTGAAGGCCTGAGGACCAGGGGCCACTGGTATAAGTCCTGGAATTCGAAGGCCTAAGATCCAGGAGCTCTGATGTCTGATGGTAGGAAAAGATGTATGTCCCAGCTCAGGAAAAGAGAGTTCTGTGTTTCACCGTCGCCTTTTTGTTCCATTTAGCCTCAAAGAGATTGGGTAAAGCCTGCCCACCTGGGGGAAGTCAGATCTGTTTACTCAGCCTACTGAATAATCTCTTCTAGAAACAACCTCATGGATATACAGAGATGTTTTACCAGCTATTTGGGCATCCCTTAGCGCAGTCCAGTTGACACACAAAATTTTAACCAGGACTCCGCTAAACAGGACTATGAAACTCAAGTGGCATGGCTACCAGAAGGGACATGTGCTCAGTCCTTAAGGGTGGAGGATGTAGAACGCGACTCCAGGTTTGGGTCCTTCAGCCTCAGCCCACCTGAGCACTTAAATACATCTGAGGGTGGATGCGTTGTTTACTCAAGGGCAATAAGATATTTACTTGCCCTTAGGCCACTCTCTCAAAAAAAGGAAACACAGTGTTTAATGTCTTACTACATTTGGGAGATACGTGTATGATAGTCTGAAGAGGAGATACTCAGAGCTCTTTCTTCTCTTTCGAGAACAAGACTCTGGAGTCTGTGTTTTCGCTTTCTCTCCTGGTACCCATGGCAGAGCAGAACTCTGAGACGGCTGGACCTTGATGGCCAAGCCTTCCTTGGTGGCCCTTGTTAACGTTTTTCTGTGACTCTTTCTTTCATTGCATTTTGAGCTGTGATGGCTATAAGCCATTTTGATAGAAGGATAGAAAATGTTATCTCCCTAGTGCCTCATGGTAGCAGAGCAGTACCTTGAAATATTACAAGATCTTTCCTACATGATTTCGTCTCAGTTCCGGTGTTTAGCTACAAAGTTGATGTGATCCTCTGATACGGAAAACTCATCTTTAGATTGGAATCTTCTGTGCACATACCTGGATTGATCTTTGGCCTTGGAGAAGAATAGTAAGCTCTGACCGTGCTGTCCCTTCTTCCCTCCCTCAGAGTCAGTAATGATTCGAGCCTAGTAAGACTGTGTCCCCAAGGTCTTTTGAGGGTACTGTGTCCGGCAGGCAACTCCTTGTGGGTGGAGGTGGGCTCGGCAGGATGGAGGTGCCAGTGTAAACTGACCGCGTGGCAGGCTGCAAGGCAGGCCATTTTGTCTGGCGGACCGTGTCCCCTCACTCTGCAGGCTTTGTGTCCTCACACCAGTTGTTTTTGCAGATATATCTGAATTATACAGTAAACCTGTGGTATTCCTATAACTCTTACCCTTACTATCACCATGTTGTGGAAATGTGTGAAAAGTTTCTTTAAAAGGTATTTTCTTAAGCTATCTAGTATACAAATATTAGCCATTGCTACTTCCAAGATTTGTGGAAAATCCTGATTGGACATTTTGGCTTTATTTATTTATTTATTTAAAAAAAATTTTTTTTTTTTTTAACGTTTATTTATTTTGGGGACAGAGAGAGACAGAGCATGAACGGGGGAGGGGCAGAGAGAGAGGGAGACACAGAATCGGAAGCGGGCTCCAGGCTCCGAGCCAACAGCCCAGAGCCCGACGCGGGGCTCGAACCCACGGACCGCGAGATCGTGACCTGAGCTGAAGTCGGACACTTAACCGACTGAGCCACCCAGGCGCCCCGGACATTTTGGCTTTAGAAAACAAGAATTTTGGTTTGATTTCATCTGACTCTGAATCTAGATCTTTCGTTACTTGAAATTCAAGCTCTCAAGAACAAAGCAGTTAAAAATTTGAAGGGAATTCCCCAATTATTATCTCTAGTGAATTATTTTGACTTTGCAAAGTTGTTTATTTGATGGTATTAATCTTTATATCTTGGTTCGTTGTCTTTGGCCTCTGTCACATAGGCGATCATGGTGGAGGGACTAGCAGGGCTTGTTTGGAGGGCTTTGGGAGCCCTGGCGGTATCTGCTGGGAGCTTGTGAGGGACTGATGGGGCAGAGTTCTTTCCTGTGTAATGCAGGTGAGTTTAAAATTGTTGTTGTTCCCATCTTGGGTTGGGGGCCTGCTCATATTGTATACAAGATTCCTCACACCCGTCCTGTTGGTCGTTTATGAACTCCGACCACTCCCTCCACCCCCACCCCTACTCCTTTTATTTTTACATATTGTGTTAAAATGTTTTTTTCCAGTGATACCACGACTGGTCCTAGGAAAGACTCAAGATTGGCTGTTTAATCAATGAAAGTACTGCATTAATAACCATGAAAGATCTCTAGGAATGGAAATTTACTTCTGGGCCTTGGATCTTGCATTTATATGAGATGGTCGAATTGTGTGCTGCCCATAAAATGAACCAGTGTCCCTTCAACAGCAGCCTCCTGTTCGCCTTCCCTTCCCCCTAGACGCCCCGCCCCCCCTTTGCCAGCCGTCTCATTCTGAGTGTTTTACTTCAGTTCTGTCTTTGTAGTTCATTAACTCTCAGTCCGTTGTCTGACATTCGTAGCTCTAGAAAGCCCCCTGTTTTGCTCCCAAACACCCACTAGGCTGTTGGTCTTTTTTCCAAACCCAGGTGGGGATGGGTTTTGTCCTCAATTAAACTATTTCCTTAAATATACATACATCCGTCCCTTCAGAGAAATCCAGGCCAGTGATGGGGAAGAATCCATAATTTAACCCAGAATCAGCTACTCTCCTTGTGTGCACAGTCCCTCCTTGAAACCTCACTATGAGCATATTGGGTGCGCTGCTCCTGGGTGGTATTTTTTCCTTAGGGCTGGTACTTCCTATAACCTGCAGTCAGGCAGGCGGGCAGGCATGCAGGCAAATCTCGCTCTAAAGATAAAATGGTGGGAAATAATTTACTTCCCAGTGAGCTCTTCTCTGTATTCAGAAATACACCCCAGGGTGCCTTCACAGGGGAAGCTCTCCCCACTTCCCTCTTTACTCAGCGTTCTGTTTAAAATGTGTCATTTATAACCACTTTGACCTTTGTGGAATTGTACAATTATATCACTAGTTGGTAACGAGGCCTATTTGTTAGAAATACTTGATATGCTTCTCAGATTGTTGCAAAAGTAGAGATTCTTCCCCCCTAATTTGCCACATGATTTATTTTTGTATTGCTATTACTAGCTTAATTTTGAATCTGAGAAAAACAACATATATAAGTGACCTCTTATAGCTTGACTCCTATCTTCGTCTGTAAAACACTGGTAGTAACACCCAACGTTTGTTATTTTTTATTTTTCCCAAGTTTATTTTTGAGAGAGAGTGTCAGCGCAGAGCCTGACGCAGGGCTCAATCTCACAAACCGTGAGATCGTGACCTGAGCGGAAGCCAAGAGTCGGATGCTTCACCCGTGGAGCTCCCTGGGAGCCCCCTGCCCAACATTTATTGAGAGCCAGTCCTGCTGCTCTTGCCTGTTTGTTTGCTCCTCACAGCCGGGTGCGGTACAGGTGGTGGAATTTCCCATCGTGTCCCGTGTCCTGTGCCACAGAATTGAGGCTTGGAGAGGTCATTTGCCCAAGTAAGTTGCGAGCCCTGATTCAGACCTCGGTGATTTGGGCTAAATCAGACGATCTCTAAGTTGACTTTGCTTTTAGTTTTCTGTGATTCTGAGCAGAAGTCTTTTTCTAGTGAACGGTGGGAAGAACATGCAGATTTCCCACGGTCAATGTTTGAGCCGCACCTGTGTGTGTGAGTGGCATTGGGAGCACTGACTGGTCGAAGGGGTGCGCTCCGTTCCCTTTTGCTGTTCCTCAGTGCACAGTCACTTCTGGAGAAGATGGCATTTTAATTTGTAAAAACCTCTTTAGCAGGGTACTGTTAGCGGATGCCATTATGTTGATGTAGAGAAGACAGGAGGGACTCTCCCAGTGTGGCTTATTTATCTACTGGTTTTGTCTGGGGACGAAACCTAGATGTAAGTGTATAAAATGGAATGTGACCCTAGAAATCATCTCATTCCCTCCCCTCACTTGTCAGATGCCAGGTGACTCACTAAGGTTGCCCCCAGCTGACTAAGTGATTGCAGACAGGACTAGAAGGCTCGATTACTTAATTTTAGTCTAGTACCCTCTGAAACGACATACTGCTTCCCTCTGGATGTTTGATCGTGAACTTCCCGGCCTACTTAGGACGATTATGTCTATTAGAGCTACTTATATTTGTTCAGAACTTTTGTTAACTGTGAATCTATCTTTTGTTGTGTTGTATCCAGAATTAAGATTCGGAGGCCTTTTTTTTTTTTTTTTGACACAATGCTGCCACTCCCTGGTTACTAGATAGTACTGCATTATGAAATCCAGCAGGGTTTCGGCTGCCTTTGTAAGGTCTCTTATTAGGAGTCGTAAATCTAGGCACAAATATACCAGAGCAGTAAGACCGAGAGAGAGAGAGAGAGAGAGAGTGAGAGAGAGAGAGAGAGAGAGAGAGAGAGTGTGTGTGTGTGTGTGTGTGTGTGCGCGCGCGCATGTGGCCATTAAGTGTGCCAGGGTCAGAATTTAATATAGATATTATACCTCGAAAGGTCCCCAGAATCACTGGCTTGGTGTTCTGAAAAATAGACATTGTCTGATTGCCAGTTCTGGTACCTTTGAAAGCTTACTTCGGTTCCCCTTCTGGTTTTCAGACATCTCAGATGTGTTAAAGAAATGCGTAGAAGCATAGATTTCAGAACATAGTTGCTAAGACTGCCGGTAGATCTGAATTCCTTTGAGCCCTGTTAAGTAGTTCATTACTGTGAGCATTGAGGCATCCCTTCGTAGCTCAAGGACTGGAGAGCACTGTCATCTGGTGAAGGAAACCACATTCTGGTGAAGAAATAGCTCCTACGGTTCTCAGCGGAGTTCTTGAAATCTTTCTGTGAAGCTCTGGTGAGCATCCGCTACCAACAGAAACCGTTGCTCTCTTGAGCGCCTACTCAGTTCCAGCGCGTTTCTGTTCCTCTCATTCTTTCGATAGTCCGTTGGGTAGGTTTCAGTGTTCCCATTTTGCAGAAAAGGGGAGACTCAGAATATGATTAACACGCCCAGAGTCATATAGCTAGGAACTGGTGGAGATGGGGTTTGAACCCAGTGGTGACAGGCCTCACTGTGTTCGTATTTACATTCCATGTTCCCCACCTGGTAGTGCTTAAACCGGGGTTGTTTTGGTCACCGTTCCAGTTTAGCTTTCTGTAAAAAGGACACTGTTAGACCATTGGTGTTCCACTGGGGGGTAATATTGTCCCCTCAGGGGACATTTGGCAACGTGTGGAGATATTTTTTTGCTCATTACGATGAGGGGGAGGGGTGCCACTGGCATTTAGTGTTTGGAGGCCAGGGGTGCCGCTCAATATCCGGCAGTGTGCAGGACAGGCACCCACGCCAGACTTCCCTGGACCAAATGTCAGGAATGCTGAGGGTGAGAACCCCTGCATTAGGCAGTGCATTACCCCGAGTTTATCCTTGAGTACCTGCAGACAGGCTCCACCCCTCCCCTGCTTCGTCTCTTTCTGTGAAGATGCCCTCATCCTGGCCCTGCTGTTCATGGCTGGGCCCCGGGAGGAGACTGGTCTCCTGGCTGCTCTCTCGTGACCCGGTGTGTTGTCCCTCGCCGCCTGTGTGTTGGTCAGCAGGGCAGATAGGGGACCTCGCTTGTTCAGAGAGAAACCCACTTAAAGGCCACGTTGAAGTCAGAATCCGAGTTCCCTCAGGACCGTGCAGGAGGTTCTCCTGTGCTGCGTGCATGTGGGCCGTGGCGGTGCGTCCTGCACTTGTTCTGTCTTTTCTCTGGCTTTGTGTCTTCCCCAGATCTCCTCCTTTGCCTGGAAAGAATCCATTGAGGTCTTTCCCACTTTTCCCCCAGGTCAGATGTTACCTCCTCCACAATCCTCCGCAGGGAGTAATTGCTCTTGAGGATAAACTCGTGTATGTAACATTTACTCCTTTTATGTAGCATACTGATTCGTCCTCATTTTCCCACCTTTCGTATAAACAGTATAGAATGTAAAAGTGAAAAATGGATAAAAACTGAAAAGTACCCATTATGTAGGGTTATTCCTTCTATACAGTCTCTTTTTTTCAAATCAGTAATGATGCCCTATTTTTGTAGGCCTGTTTGGCACAGTTAATTACACAGTACGGATCTTGGTGTTTATGATACTTACTTTGGAATAGTGCTTCTTCGCATTCAAGTTCATCAAGACTTTGACAGTGCTTTTCTTTCTGGTCATTTAAATAGCTTTAGTATTTTTCAGTAAAGGTTTTTTGTTGTTTTTGTTGTTTTTTTGCCTTTCTGGCCATTTAGTGAAGACTATATACATACCTCTTATTTAAGCAGAAAGCAGCTTGCTTCATTAAAGAGGCTCCTTTGACATATTTTAGGACTTAGTCATCTCCTTCATAAACATGAAGCGTGTCTCAAATTTTAGCTCTCTTTCATTTCGGACTCACCTGCTGACTGGTGATGGGAAGGTAGACGTTGCTAAGGGGAACGATACGGCAGCATTCATCTTGGGGAGGGCTCTGAAGCCCCCACCTGGGTTAGGAATTACTTTATGAGGCCATGGGAAGCCTTGGTGCACTGCCGTGTTCAGAGGTCTCACGACCGAGGTGTACCAAGACAGTCTCCCTCAGGCTGTAGCCCCATAGCCTTCAAACAGAAGGGCAGTGTTTCATCCTTTATGCTTTGAACGGAAGCATAACCAGGAACAAAGTTGACTTCTGGGCATAACATGTTTCAGTGTCCCACAGACATTTAGGGGCCCCTGATCATCATAGAACTCATTATTATTCACAAATATTTATGTACAAGTTCTGTTCTCTGGAAATCGGAAGACAATTAAGATAGGGTCCCTGCTCCGTGGACTCCTCGTGCCTTCACCACCACCCATAGTTTGCTGTATTAGTTTGCCTTGTAGCGATAACGTGGATGGGGATGTAATTAGTCTGGGTGATTGGCACACCTTGGAGACATGACTTTGTGCCAGGCCTTGCACGGTAAGGTTTTTCTAACTTATTGCCTTTAAAGGCCTTGACACTGTGCTAATGCAGTTTATAAATACTTACCAAAATGTTGAAGAATTAAGATAGAAGAAGGATGTATTCGTGTAGTGTTGTATAGTTAATGCTAAATAAAACTATACTATTGATTGAATTAATCAAGCTGGGGGGAGATTTATAGGTTCAAGTTTGGTCTCCTTTGGTTTCCTGGATTAAGGTTTTGAGCAGTAGGGTCAGAGGGATGCTAAGGCTGGGATTAAAAATAATTTTGACCTTATCATTGACTTCTGTATTTTTGTGGCCCTGTGGTAATTGTGAGTCTCCCTCTCTGCCTCTCCACCTGTTTACAGGGGCTTTTGATCATGGGTATGGTATACAGCTGTGGGCACCCGAAATCCTGTTCCTAATGCTGTTAGATTTTCCTTTTCAGAGTAAGAGGGACCATCTACTCATGAACGTCAAATGGTACTACCGTCAGTCTGAAGTTCCAGATTCTGTGTACCAGCATTTGGTTCAGGATCGGCATAACGAAAATGGTAAATAAGTCCTTCTGGTTTGATTCTTACGTTTTCTAGCTTTGGACAAGGTTATTTCTTAAAACATTCATTAAATGGAGATAACCACTATGTAAAACTTTCTCTAAAAAAGCTTTTCATAACTGAGAGCATTACGGGAATGTTTATTTGTTTATTTATTTAGTTTTGCTGAGTTCGTTCATTATTTTTGCCTTAAAAAAACCCCAAACAACCAGAGAGATGCGCCAATAACATCTTCCCCTTAAACTTGGACTAGAGATAGCTCTTCTTTGGAAATAACAGTAATTTCATTTCTAAAACTCCTTTTTCTCCCCTAATGATGAGCTAATAATACCGAAAACATCATGATTCCGTTTTATTTCTTTTCTCCTTTTCAATAATCTCTATGATTGAACTTCTCTGCATCCAGGGCTGTGAACTTCAGTTTTGAAAGCATAGCTTTCCTGAAGGGTTTGCAATTCAGTTTGCGTCTTAACTTTCAGAATAATCAGGAAGGTAGTTCAGAGATTCTTAGTTTTTCTTGCTCTAGCATTGTAGTTTCTACCCAGTAACTCTGTTGACATGTGAGATACGCACATAAAATGTGTATTGTGTTTGTTCAGATGTGTATAATCATGCATTTTTACTGAGTTTTCAAGTGTTGGGCCTCACGCTTAACTGATTCACATTTGTCACCCATTAATCATATGAGTTAGAATTTGTCACTACCCACTTTCAGATGAGGAAATCGAGGCACATGAGATGCTCAAGGAGTTGCCAAGGCGACATGTCTTCTCAGCGGGCCTGGCCAGGCTGGGATCCAGCTGCCTCTACTCTTCCTTTCCCACTCGTCCGCACTGCTTCTGAGTCAACAAAGCATAGCCAAACAGTTTTGAGGAATGATGTTCTTTTATAACTCATTAGGCTTTTCTTCCTTGAAAACTATAAAAATTTCTGTTAAGGCAGTTAAATTATGGTTCCTGATTAAAAATAGTAACTTGGTTATTTTTTTCTACAGAAACAGTGCAATTTCACTCCATCCTGGAATATTTAGCAATAAGAAATTAAACAGGATCATTAATTATGTCAGTAATTTACACGTTTGCTAAAATGTGATCATTGTTTCTTCTGTTTTTTTCTTCGTTTTTTCATTAATTGCTTAATGCATTTCAGCAAACTGTGGGGATTTAATAAGGGTGTAAAACACATATCCAGCAAGATACTTGTTTCCTGTTATGCCTGCCATACATTATTCCTCCTGACCAGACCTGGTTATTTATTGTACTTTCTTTAGTGGGAGGTGAACCTGAAAGAAAAATCTAGCAAAACTTTTCCTAAATGTTTTGGGAGGCTCAATTTTAATATCCTCTCAATTAATTTTTTTGACAGACTCTGGAAGAGAACTTGTCATTACAGACCCGGTCATCAAGAACCGAGAGCTCTTCATTTCTGACTACGTTGACACGTATCATGCTGCTGCCCTCAGGTGAGCGCCAGAGACGTGGTCTTTGCTGTGAAGGAGCGGCCGTCGAGCATGGCGGGTCGAGCAGCCTAAGCCATCTGGGTCTCTTTTGATAATCATGATATTAATCAGACTACTCTTGTGGTCTCAGTACAAGTTAGTACACCACCATTCACTCCAGTGTTAACTTTGTGGATGATTGGGATTTCAGAGGTTACCTGTACCTTCACTAATCTGTGTGGGAGAAAAGAAACCAATTTAAGAAAAAAAATTTTGACGCCCTCTCTGTAGTTTTGTATCTTTGTGTCCTTAGTAGTATGCTGGTATTGAAAATTAGTATCCCGGCACTGGTTGCTGAAGTTCTTAGGGTGACATGTTATGATGGTCTGCAGATTATTTTCTCAAGAATCAGTTACTTCCACTAGAAAAGGTGGAGAGATGGGTGAAACAAATATGGCAGCATGGCTTGAGAGTCTAAGCAAGGTTTATAGGAAGTTTTAGCAACCTGTTTATTCTTTGAATTTTTTGTATGTATGAAAAATTTCCTACCAGAAAGCTTGGCGTTAGGGAGAATATATTGAAGATTTTATTCTGAGGAAGGAGGTAACATTGCAGATACTCTTAGGTAATTATGCCAAAGAGTGACCATAAGCCCCTACTTTGCACTTTCTGGCGTTTTCTGTCCCTTTCAGGAAAAGGTGATATATGCGTGCGTGTGTACACACACACACACACACACACACACACACACACACACACACACACCTTCATCCTGGTATATCTCGCACGTATGTGGAAGACTGTGGGCTTCTTAAGTAGTAGAGGAAGTAAGACAAGTAATAGTTTTGTAATTCTTTCCCAACCAGAAAGAATAAAGTGGTGAAAGACTACTTTCTTTGTTAAAGAATAGAAAAAAAAAAAGTCATAGGGATTTACTTGCTTTTAACTGAGCTATAATGAGATCCAATAATTTCTGCATTATGTTGCTCAAATGGCGTTCAGTGAAACCATCTGGAGTCTCCTGTGCAAAGCTATATAGCTAAAGCCAGTTATTTCAAGGCGAATTAGTAGCAACTTTTAGGGCAGGTTTGGGTCAATGTTTTGGGCCAGAATATCTTTCCTACGATCTCCTTCGCAGCTACTCAGCTCAGCCATTGTAGGGCAACAGTCATAGGCGACAAGTAAATAAATGAGGTGCTGTGCACCAATAACTATGGACGCTGACATTTGAATTTCATTTAATTTCCACGTCAGGAGATATTATTCTTCTTCTGATTTCTTTTTTAGCCATTTAAAAATGTAAAAGCTATTGTTTGTTCTGCAACTGTATAAAAACGGGCATTGGGCCAGATTGGCCAATCCCTGCTGTAGGGGAAGGAGCGAATATGGTTAGATTTGGCTTTTTACAAGACTTTAGATACATTTAGAGAATTTCTCTGGTGTTTTATCAACGTCTTCCAAAGCTCCCAGAAGCCTTTCGTGTCTTTGTGGCAGTGACTTTGCAATCTTAAACTCGAACACTGAATGAAGCAAGTTAATGGAAGTTTGGATAGATGGATGGAACCATTAAATTGTTGGTGAAGACAAGTGGCTTGATCTTGAAATACTTTCTTATCTTGATATATATGCTTCTCCCCTCCTATCTTCATCTTGTGCCATTGGTTGAGGTAAATGATTTTAAAAAACGTGGAGTTAAAGTTAAATAAAGATGTGACAGGGCGACTGGGTGGCTCAGTCATTTGAGTGTCTGACTTCGGGTCAGGTCATGATTTCCCGGCTTGTGAGTTTGAGCCCCACCCCGGGTTCTGTGCTGACAGCTTGGAGCCTGGAGCCTGGAGCCTGGACATGCTTAAGATTCTGTGTCTCCCACTCTCTCTGCCCCCTCCCCTGCTCACGCTCTTTCTCTCTCAAAAATAAACAAACATTAATAAATACATATGTGAGACACATAACGGTGGTTATTCAATGTGTTTTGATAGATTTACTGGAAATGAATATATTTGAATATTAGCGGCTATTCAGATTTGTGGAATCATTTTATACTATTTTACCCTTTTTAGAAGAACCAGTTGTCCCACGTAATTCCACCTGGACCTAGTAAACATACTTTTACTGGGTTTCCAGTCAGATACTTTCTGGAGATATGTAATTGTGTAGTCACTGTCCCTTCCCTGGCCACCAAAGGGCTGGAATGCTATTGGTAATTCCTTATCTTCTTTTCACTGTGTATGTGACCAGAACCCTTATGGACTAGTCTTTTCTTCCTGTGGTATTTTCTTTGAAGTGGTCATAAAGTGGTTCCATTCTAGCCGTCGTCTCAAATTTGATTTTGTTAGCTTCAAATAGAACCTCTGTGTATAACCTGACAATTGGATTTTTTTCCCCAAAGATTGCGGATCGTAGTGGTCACACAGTTATTGAATGATCTGGCCTAGTAGGTGCTTAGTAAGTACTTGTGGCTGGCTTGACGTTTGTCTGCATCTGTATTGCAGACAAACTGCATTTGTCTGACATTTGAGCTCATCTGTATGGTTCTTACTGTTACTACTTAGTAATCTCGCCAGGCTCTCAGCAACAGAGCGCTTCCTGTAAGATCTTTTCCCATAAAAGCAGATTTCTCCCCCAGGAATCTTTATTGTTCTCTTTCATTTTAGCAAAACTAGATTAATTTTAAAATACAGTGTGGGCTGGGGAGATGAAACTTTAGTTTTTTCTTCCACTTATTTCCTGCCCAGTTATCCACAGGAAGAATTTTTCTTCCTCTGTAGATATCAAGCAGTTCTGCCAAAAATAAATTCAACTTCGGGGGGCTTGCGTGGCTTAGTCGGTTAAGCATCTGACTTTGCTCAGGTCATGATCTCACCACTTGTGAGTTTGAGCCCTGCATCAGGCTCTATGCTGACAGTTCAGAGCCTGGAGCCTGCTTTGGATTCTGTGTGTCCTTCTCTCTCTGTCCTTCCTCTGCTCACACTCTGTCTCTCTTTCTCTCAAAAATAAATAAACATTTAGAAAAGTAAAAAATAAATTCAGTTTTGAAAGAGACAAAATAGTTTGTAGGAACGTGAAAAAGGGTCAGATGAATGTAGTGGCAAACATGGAAGAGAAAAAAGAAAGAAAAAGACTGATAGCGTTAGTGCTTAGCACCCTTCTTGTCAAAGATCATAGCGCTCAGCTCAGTGGGCTCCTGGGACCCGTAATTCTGAGGTGGCTCCTGCCATGGCAATTCCCCAAGGAGGAAAGTGCTGCAGTGCTTTCTCTCTTTCAAGCTGGTGTGAGGGTCAGGTGATAAAGGGGGAGGGAGCGCTTTGTCCTCTAGCCGTCAAGAATCAGAAGGGAGACAGAATTCCTCTGCAGTCTGTTTTCTGTAAGATGAGCATTTCCTTCCCCAAACGACATTCACTCCCAGAGGGACTGTGGGACCGTTCGTTACGGAGACCTGTGTTGAGGTCCAGCACCGCTGCTTGCCTGCTGTGTTTTAAGTCTTGCCTTGGCCGTCCCTCATCCCTGCCTTTCAGGCTAAGTTTCTCCGGCTGTTTGTTTTCTTTTCGTTATATTTATCAGTAGCCATATGGTGCAGTTAGTATCCCGAGAGAAGTAGTTTTGAGTTCTCCCCAGTAGCTAAGTATTTTGGGCCCATGCTGGTATAATAGAAAAAACACCAGACTACGGCGAGAAGGCTGCAGTTTGAATCCTGGCTCTGCCACATAGTTTTTTCACCAAGGTCAAGTTTGTTAAACTTTTGAGGCATCCTTTTGACAAGCTTACGCAAGGCCACGTGATTAAGTGACAGAACCCTGAAGCAAACACACATATGTCACATAATGGATGTGAAAGGGTCTCTCAGAGTGCCTCACACTCAGTAGCATGGGGAGTGCTTACTTACTTACGGTCATTGAATCTGAATTGGGTTCTTTTTTTTTTTTTTTTAATGCTTATTTATTTGAGAGAGGGAGGGAGAGAGAAACCGAAGGAGGCTCCAGGCTCTGAGCTATCAGCACAGAGCCTGACACGGGGCTCGAACTCACAAGCCATGAGATCATGACCTGAGCCGAAGTTGGATGCTTGAGCGACTGAGCTACCCAGGTGCCCCTGAATTGGTTCTTAAAGCAAAAAAGGAAGAAAAGAAAAAATGCAATTAAACGTAGTTCTGTACCAAGTTATTGATGGTGCAATTATTCAGCATCCATTTATTTTACTTTTCTGTGGCCTCTTGGCTGGATTGATTGGCTATTCCGATTACTTCGGGTACGGGAGGGAGAGTTGAGCTCCAGGAGCCACCTTTAGACGCTCCGAGAATGAGCAGATAAACCTGCTCTGAGAACAAGCAGATAAATTTTATTACGCTAAATAAAAATTATAGCTTGCAGTTTGTTTGCTATGTTACTTCTTTTTCACCCTAAGGATCATGTTTTATTGATGATCAAAGAAAGGATCTAGAGAGATTGCTTTGTGATTGGATTGTGAGCATGTGACCTGGGCAGCATTTTCAGGTTTACTGTGTACCTGTAACTGTGAATTCCCAAATATCGTAAACGTCTCAACGACTGAAGGGCTGTAAAAACATGGGGAAAAACATGTCCTCAGGTAGGGCAGGTGCCAAGCTGTCATCTTGGCTAGGAATTCGTCTTCCTAGGAAGACGTTTGACATACAGGAATATGGGAACATATAGGAATATGTTTTAGAGTGAGTTTTCTGGAGCCTTTCCCAGCCAGAAAACCCTAGCCTCGCTCTGCAGGGCTTCTAATCTTCCCCTTTTCATCCTGAATTAATTGATCTCTTCACTTTGTTCTGGGCAGCTAGGGTTGTACATGCAGTGATTGATGCAGACTGAGTACATCTCCACGCAGTTCCCCAGCCATTTTTGGCACTGACACAACTCCTTTAGCTCCTGTGGGTCCCCTGATGAGTGTCCGGACGCCTCAGAGCATTTAGTTTTACAGTTCCAGGGTTCATTTCCTGGCTTTGATCAACTGTTGTTTTAATATGTAAAATAACTTCGACCTACAGCATTTTTATTGTTTTGTCCGTATGTGCTTAAGTACTTCATTAGACACCATAGCTTGATGGTCCTTTCTTTCTTTCTTTCTTTCTTTCTTTCTTTCTTTCTTTCTTTCTTTCTTTCTTTCTTTCTTTCTTTCTTTCTTTCTTTCCTTCCTTCCTTCCTTCCTTCCTTCCTTCCTTCCTTCCTTCCTTCCTTCTCCTTCCTTCCTCCCTTCCTTCCTTCCTTCCTTCCTTCCTTCCTTCCTTCCTTCCTTCCTTCCTTCCTCCCTCCCTCCCTCCCTCCCTCCCTCCCTCCCTCCCTCCCTCCTTCCCTTCCCTTCCCTTCCCTTCCCTTCCCTTCCCTTCCCTTCCCTTCCCTTCCCTTCCCTTCATTCTTTCCTTCCTTCCTTCATTTCCTTCCTTCCTTCCTTCATTTCCTTCCTTCCTTCCTTCCTTCCTTCCTTCCTTCCTTCCTTCATTTCCTTCCTTCCTTCCTTCCCTTCTTTCCTTCCTTCCTTCTTTCCTTCCTTCCTTCCCTTCATTGTTTCCTTCCTTCCTCCCTCCCTCCCTCCCTCCCTCCCTCCCTCCCTCCCTCCCTTCCCTTCCCTTCCCTTCCCTTCCCTTCATTCTTTCCTTCCTTCCTTCATTTCCTTCCTCCCTTCCTTCCTTCCTTCCTTCCTTCCCTTCTTTCCTTCTTTCCTTCCTTCCTTCCCTTCATTGTTTCCTTCCTTCCTTCCTTCCTTCCTTCCTTCCTTCCTTCCTTCCTTTCCTTCCTTCCTTCCTTCCTTCCTTCCTTCCTTCCTTCCTTCCTTCCCTTCCCTTCCCTTCCCTTCCCTTCCCTTCCCTTCCCTTCCCTTCCCTTCCCTTCCCTTCATTCTTTCCTTCCTTCCTTCATTTCCTTCCTTCCTTCCTTCCTTCCTTCCTTCCTTCCTTCCTTCCTTCCTTCCTTCCTTCTCCTTCCTTCCTTCCTTCCTTCCTTCCTTCCTTCCTTCCTTCCTTCCTTCCTTCCTTCCTTCCCTTCTTTCCTTCCTTCCCTTCTTTCCTTCCTTCCTTCCTTCTTTCCTTCCTTCCTTCCCTTCATTGTTTCCTTCCTTCCTTCCTTCCTTCCTTCCTTCCTTCCTTCCTTCCTTCTTCCCTTCCTTCCTTCCTTCTTTCCTTCCTTCCTTCCTTCCTTCCTTCCTTCCTTCCTTCCTTCCTTCCTTCCTTCCTTCCTTTCTTCCCTTCATTCTTTCCTTCCTTCCTTCCTTCCTTCCTTCCTTCCTTCCTTCCTTCCTTCCTTCCCTTCATTCTTTCCTTCCTTCTTTCTTTCCTTCCTTCTTTCCTTCCTTCTTTCCTTCCTTCCTTCCTTCCTTCCTTCCTTCCTTCCTTCCTTCCTTCCTTCCTTCCTTCCGTCCGTCCCATGTCCTGGCGCTGCTAGCTGGGCAAGGGCTCTGAGGTGCTGGGAACACCCAGCTGAATAATACACTCTCTGTGCCCTTGGATACTTCTCAGTCTTTTAAAAATTCTTTATGTGGAGCTGCTTTTAGACGCACAGAAAAGTTGTGAGTACTGCGTTTCCATCCATCCCTCCCCCAGTCTTCCTCAGTGTTAACATCTGACAGAACCCCTGTGTGGTTATCAGATCCAGGAAATTAGCATTAGTACAATACAGTTGAACTGAAGACCCTGTTTGAATTTCACTAATGTCTTAATTCAAACTTCTGTAACAAAATAGCACAGACTGGGTGGCTTAGAAACAACAGAAATTTATTTCTGACAGCTCCGGAGGCTGTTGGTCTGAGATCAGAGTGCCAGCCTGTTCTGCTGAGATCCTTCTGGTTTGCACACTGCCGACTTCTTGTATCGTCACATGGCCCAGAGCAGAGAGGGAAGGCAAGTTTCCTGTCTGACAGCACAGGGTTCATTTTATTGTATCTCTTTTTGTACCTTCTTTCTTCAAAAGCGAAAAACTCTGCTCTCATTGTCGACATATATTTACTTATTTTTATTCACTTCAGGAATACACATAGTTTTAGAATTTGTAACCCATGTCCCTGTGAGAAACAGATTTACTGACTACATTTTTGTCTTTAGCCATGTAATCTATAGGCAAGACACTGTCTTCCAAAGTCGTTTAGGTCAGTTCTGCTCTTGGATACCTCTGTAAGTGGCCGTGTTCTCTCTTTGTACTACGGTTAGGTTCACTGTTAGACTTTGCGCTCCACTTTTGGTCCCTCCTGGTCGGTAGGGACTCTTGTTAATTTTTGGATGTGCGAGGGCATGCGGACTATGGCTGTGGTTCTGACGGTCAGGGCTGCAGACAGATACGTGGTTTTCAACTCTCTTACACGCTCCCATCCCCATTTCTTTCCTTCCCGCCTGCTCTCCGTAACTGCTCGCTTTACTTCTTAGTTTTTCCTTCCTGCACTTTTTCATTTCAAATGAGCAAATACATAGCTGTTTTGTTATAGCCTCTTCTGTCTTGTATGAAGAGTAGCATGCCATAGCTACTCTTCTGCGTTTGCTGTTTTTACTTAACGTTATACCTTAGAAACCGCTCCGTATCCGCTGATGGAGGTCTCCGTCATTCCCTCTCGCATGGAGCTCTGCTGTGTGGGCTTTGAAGGTGTTTCCAGGATGTTCCAGTCATAAATGACGCTGCAGCCGGTGTCCTTGTGCATGTGTATTTCCTCATTGTCAGATGCGAATCTTCGGGGCGGATTCATCGGAGAGAGATTTCTGGGTTGAAAGGCTTATGTGTAGGTGGTTTTCCTCCAGAAAGCAAATACCACTTTGCATACCCTGTGTCCCCAGCAGCATGTGCTGTCCTATTTCGTTTTAGTTGTGCCAGTCTGATAGGTGAGAAATAGGATCTCGGTATTGTTTTACTTTATTTTGCTAACAATGAATGAGTGTGAGCATTTTTTCATATATTTAAAGGGTGTGTGTGTGTGTGTGTGTGTGTGTGTGTGTGTGTGTGTGAGTTATCTGTTCATGTCATTTCCTTTAGGTTTTGTTTTGTTTTATTTTGTTTGTTTGTGTGTTTGCTGTTTGGTCTTTTGTCTCTAAAAGTTCTTTAGCATTTTCTGTTGTGTGTGTCGCAAATGTTTTCTCCCACTTGCTGGTTTTCTTTTATGGTTTTAAAAAAATTCTGCAAGACTTACTGTTATCCAGTCAGAGTTGTCAGTGTTTTTCATTTATTCCCTGAGGACGGAGTCGTGGCTAGAAGCCTCTCCCTGTACCTGACCTACTGAGGCCTTGTGCCCAGCTGTCCCAGCACCGGGTATTAACAAGCCTCTCTCGCGCTCCCAGCTCTTTCAGCACATGGACCGCCGAGTCTGTTTCTCCTCAGTGGCTCGAGATGCCACCTTTGTCGTGTCTCATTTTCCTTGTGTGTCCTAGACTCGTTAGTCTGTTGTCTTGTCTGTCCGGGTGCCGCCGCCGTGCTCTTTTAGCTGTGGAGGCGTCTTAGTATTTTTTTGCTGTGCCACTGATAGTGTCCGCTTTTCTCAGTTATCTGTTTTTCCTGTGCATCTTCGTAGCAACCTGTTTCGGTCCCTTAAATAGCTTGTTGATATCTGTATTAGGATAGCATTGAATTGATAGATCAATTCTGTGGGGAAATGCCATGTTGAGTTCTTACATCCCAGAACAGGGGACGTTTTTCCATTTGTTCATGTTTACTTTGGTGTCTCTCGGGAGTGTTTAAGAAGAATTTTCTGCATAGAGATGTTCCCATTCTTGTCACATTTATTTCTGTGTATTTAATCTTATAGGCATATATAGAAACCGCTATACCCTAGTAATAGAGAACTCTATACCCTAGTAATAGAGAATATGCTTTTTTCAAAAGTGTTGATTTCTTTATTTAGAGAGCACGTGTGTGAGTAGGGGAGGGATGCGGAGAGGGGGAGAGTGAGAGAGAATGAACCCCCAGCAGGCTCTGCACCTTCGGTGCGGAGCCCAAAGTGGGGCTTGATCTCACGAACCATGAGATCGTGACCTGAGCAGAAATCAAGGGTCGGATGCTTAACCGACTGAGCCACCCAGGTGCCCCGAGAATATGCATTCTTTCTTTGTACCTTGGCATATTCTCAAAAATTGATTGTATGTTAGATCATAAAGAAAACATTCATGTGAGTAAAAGGCAGTAAAACCAGAGTTTAAAAACAAAAACCAGAAAGGCCAGAATTTCACTTGGAAATGTAAAACTTCTGTTTCCTCACTACAGAGAACAAACTGATGGTCGCCA
The DNA here is from genome assembly GCF_028018385.1 of Neofelis nebulosa. Classification (NCBI taxonomy): domain Eukaryota; kingdom Metazoa; phylum Chordata; class Mammalia; order Carnivora; family Felidae; genus Neofelis; species Neofelis nebulosa. Next base: position 216,485,233 of record NC_080783.1, read on the forward strand.
GAAGGGAGGGGGCTGGAGGATGGGGGAAACAGGTGATGGGGATCAAGAGGGTGCTTGTCCTGGTGAGCACTGAGCAGTGAATACGATTGTTGAATCACTATACCCTGTTCCTGAAACTAATATAATGTCGTATGTTAACTATACTGGAATTAAAATATAAAGCTTAAAGAAAATAAAACTTTAAACAACCTCTGAGCAGAAGAGGAAATAAACACTGAAATTAAAGAAATTTTTAAAAACAACAGGAAAAATACTATGTACTAACATCTATGGCATGCATTTAAAGCGCTGATCAAAGGAAAACTAGTGATACTAAACACATCAACTGCAATGAAAAAATGAAATTGAACGATTAAGTTCCCAGCTTAAATGATAAAAAGAGCAACAAGTCAATCAAAATGCAATGACGTGGAGCTCAGTGTATGTAGAAGAAACGCTTAAGACCACCGCGTGTAAGAGCGGACAGGCGGAGGGGTCCACGTGGAGGTAATGGAAGTGGTTACACTTCGAGCAACTCTTGGGGAGACCGTGGAGGGATATTCTCAAAGCACCGTAAATGAATCGAGAGGAATCCTATAAAATGTCACATAACCTATAGGAGGGCAAGAGAAACAGAATGAAACACGGAAAAGAAACTTTAGAAAAATTCTATACCTGTCATGAGTCAAATGGCTTACCGCTGACAAGACACTGACTCTGTCTCAAAATCTTTCTTTTCCTTTGTTTTCAGGCAAGGGTCATAATAAAAGCTGTAGGCAGGCCTGTGGCTATAAGCCTTCTGTACGTGTCTGTGTCCCTCTTTCCAGGCTTCTCTGACGTTTGTGTGGCCCTGGGGATATACAGAGACTTCCCCGGTTATGAATAGTTTTGATGGAATGAATTTCTGGGCCATGTTTCCATTTGTAGTCTCTCCTTGTAAGGCGGCTCTCTTCTCCTTCATCCCCTTCCGATGCCCTCCTCCCACCAGCCGGAGCATTTGTCAGACCGCGCAGTGCCCAGGGTGGAACGGTGCGGCCACCACCCCAAGGACTACCGGAACGATTATCCTACAGGAAGCCTTTGTTACTGATGAATGAGAGGCCCCGGGAATAGGGGGCTTCCCAGTCTGTAGTCATGTTTCTGTTAATAATGAAGCATCACATTAGAAGTAGGGTGTATAGGACTTCGGAGGCTCCGAATCCGCTATTTTGGTAAGCTGGTAGTGATGGCGACTTCCTCTTAACAGTCTCTCCGGCTTCATTCCACAAACACTGTCAAATAACGTACCGCTTTTGAGAGAGAAAAAGAGCAAGATGAAAAGAGTGCTCTGGAGAAAAAAAAATACTGAATGCTTAAAATGCTACTCTCTCTCTCGCTCTCTCTCTCGCTCTCTCGCACACACACTTCAAAACGTAACCTCCCAGCTTCAGCAAGAGGCAACAGGAAAAATATTTCAAGATGGAGGCCAACCAGGGTGGGCTTACCTGCTCTGTCTTCGGCTCTGCTCCGTACCGGATGGCTCGTTAGCTGCCAAGAGCAGCAGCTCTAATCAGCCGTTGCTACGTGCTACTGAGTCTTGCTGTTTTATTTTACCCTAATACTTTAAAAATGTTTATACGGTAAAGTACACATTTTAAGTTTACATTTTTGTAAGTTTTGATAAATCTGTTTGACCCTTAACAAGGCAGGGAATATTCCCACCAGCCCGGAAAGTTCCCTTAAGCTACTCTCCTCTCAAAGCCTCCCACCCTGAAGCAACCACTATTCTGATTTCTCTCACCATAGATGAATCTTGCCTGTTCTAGAAATTCATTCATATAAACGGAATCATACGGTCTGTGCTTTCTGTGTCCCTGGCTTCTTTTACTCAGAATTTAATGTCTGAGACTTTTTCTCTTGAGGTGCTATGTACCAGTACTTCTTTCCTTTGTATTGTTGGGTAGTATTTCATCTTCAAATATACAATGATTTGGGGCGCCTGGGTGGCTCAGTCGGTTGGACGGCCGACTGCAGCTCAGGTCATGATCTCGCGGTCTGAGTTCAAGCCCCACGTCAGGCTCTGTCCTGAGCGCTCAGAGCCTGGAGCCCACTTCTGATTCTGTGTCTTCCTCTCTCTCTGCCCCTGCCCTGCTTGCTCTCTGTCTTTCTCTCTCTCGAAAATAATAAACAATAAAAAAAAAATTAAAAAAAACACAAATATACAATGATTTGTTACCCACTTCCTTATTGATGGACATTTGGGTTGTTTCTAGGCTAGTATGAATAAAAGCTGTTATGAACAACAACAAAAAAGTACAGAGAAGGAAACAAAAATAAAAAAGAAATTAATGAGGAATAAAACAGTAAAACTAATTAATGAGATCCTGAAAAAATTTTAATATCTCGTTAAAAGTGACATTATGACCAACTGGGATTTATTCCAGGAATGCAAGGTAGGTTCACTATTAGAGACTCTGCTAATATCATACACCATATTATTAAATCTGAGGGGGGAACCTCCATATTTCCAAAGCAATGATTATGTCTGAAGTTAGTATCATATTTAATAGTAATACCTGAAAGACCTTTCCACTGAGATCAGGATCAAGGCGAGGGTGCCTGTTTCCATTACTTTCCACATTGCGTGAGAGGTTCAGTATAATTGGTTTTAAGAAAGGATAGAAAAGAAGTAAAACTGTGTTTATTTGCAAATAACAGATAACATACCTGGAAAGCCTTAGAGAACCAATGATTAAACTGTATCAAATAATAAAGAATGCAGTTTGGTAGTGGGATATGAAATTGATATACAAAAACCAGTACCTTTCACGCGGTCACATAGAAGAGGACATACCAGTGGGTGACCTCATTCATTAGTTTACATGCTTATTTGTCAGATGATGTGCTTCTGTTCCTGCTGCTTCAGGCTTTTCCGAAACCATTTGTGCTGCTGTCCCCATGGAACATTTGGCAGTGTCTTTAGAAACTCTTAATTGTCACAGTGTGGTTTGGGGGTGCGATGGGGTAGAGGTCAGGGATACTGCAAAGTACAGGACAGTCCCTGACAACAGAGAACTATGCAGTTTAAAATGTCAATAGTGCTGAGATTGAGAAACTCTTTCCTAAAGAAAACATACCTGATTTCCGATGTCTGTGTTTAGAATTGCGTGTTGGCAGTGTTTTTATAGGTTCAATGAATACATCGATTAATTACTTAAGTTGAAGGGTGAACTTGAATGTGAATAATAATGAAGAATAGTGAAAGAGGAATCACTTTCCTTTAGTTAGGGACAGTGATGGAAATAACTTATTTTGTGTAGCACTGAATAGTGTATAAAGTTTCATAGACTCCTTGTTTGATCTCCTCAATAGGGATTAGTATAATAGGTGTTCTTATCCCTGTTTAACTGATGAAGGAACTAGCCTATTTTTTCTAGGTGTCAGGGACTAAATCGTGTCAGATGGGTAGTTAGTTTCAGAGTGAGTGCATTGTTTGTTCATCTGTAAAAGTGATCTTTGCTGCTTTTTCTTTTCTGGAAGGTCATTTTAGTTCTAGCTACACACTAGAGGGAAAAGTCCTGGGTATGCAAAGTTGATTCCTAGTCCGTATTCCTAGTGTAGCTTGTTACTTATAAATAATTGCTTCCCATGGAACTTTCCGCGGTGATGGAGATATTATACAAATGTGTTGTTCATTATGGTAGCCACTAGCCTCATGTGATTATTTAAATTTACATCAGTTGAGATTAAATAAAATTTTAAATCCTGTTCTCTTCAGTTGGACTAGCCTAGCCACATCTCAAGTGCTCAAGTGCTGTGTATTATGTTACTGGTAGTTCTCAAAGAAATGTCAATAAATCTCAAGCACTTTTGTTACATTGTTAAAATGGAGGTTGTTTGAGCCCCATCTTAGTGTCTGCCTATCACTGAGGTTTTGGTCACAGTTACTTGAGCTCTATTGGAAAGGAGGACATTGTTTTTCAGTTCCTTGGTGGGAAGCGAATGAATGTCATCTCCCAGGTTGCTATTCCTCAGCTAGCTTCTTTCTCTGACACCTTGGCCATTAGCTGGTGTGTATTTGTTAACGCACCAACTTACGGAGTCCTTATGAAAATGGAATACCTACCTGGTCAAGTGGTAGGAGTTCATAGCCCCGGAAGCATATGCACGTGCTGTTGATTCTCCGGTTCCATCTACTGTAATCGCAGCCCTTGGCTTCCACTTGATGTTAAAGTTCCCTTCTGTGACCACAAAGCGAGTTGCTGAAAACCCCCCTGCCTCCTTGGGAACGCTGGAAATTCTCCCAACGTGTGTGTGCGCGTGCGTGCATTTAAGGAGTTTGGTGGTATTACAGAGTTTTCAGCTACATTTTTGGTTTTAAATTGTGTTGGTAGATGAACCTGGAAACCTTAATGCTGTTTATTTGCAGTATTTTTGTGGGAAAGTGTTTTTCCAACCTACGATCTTTGAATGTTATCTGAAAATTTGGGAAGTGTGTGTTTTTATGTATTAAAGCCCATCTGTATACTTAACAAATTAAAGTCTCTCCGTTTTAATTTGCAAGTCAGTTTGTTTCTTGGACATTAAAAGAGAAGAAAAATATTTGACAGCTATACATTTTGCTTATAGTAAAGTAGCAGGAAGAAACGTCCCATTTTTACGGTTTGGAAAGGCTTTGGGTGGTTTTTTTGGTAAAGTAATTTATGGTTTATTTTTCCTGTTGTGTCTAGTTTCACATCCTTTTATCATGGTCCCACCCTCAATTTACCTTTATGGTTTAGTTGATTTTACTCCGTGGCTAAGATGCTGAGGTACAAGCAGTGAAATTGTGAAGTTGGTGAAGCAGTCCTGACACAAAAAATAAAATATTGGACGTTTTCTGAATTGATAAATATGGAGTCTGTAGCCATATTCTACGTGTTTTTAGAGTAATGTGGATTTAGTTGCGTCTTCCCCTGCCTCTTTCCCTCCAATAGTGTTTTGGTTTGCACAGCAGTTGAGGGTAATACTAATAATGTATTTTTTACATTTGTTTGTTTTCAGAGGGAAGTGTAACATCTCCCATTTTTCTGACATATTTGCTGCTAGAGAGTTTAAAGCTCGAGTGGATTCATTTTTCTACATATTAGGCTACAACCCTGAGACCAGGTAAGTGAGTCACTCGGCCCCACTCAGTGAGAACTTCGCTTTTCCATGTGCGTGCGCGTGCGTGTGTTTGCACATTTGGGCATGTGCCAGTAAGATGAGAAAAAACAACTTCAAAACCCAAAGTGAGCCTCTTTGGAAGGAGTTCTAATTAACGTCATCGGCGTCTAAAGTGGCTTATTGTTTGCTCTTGATTTTATTAAGAAGAAAAGGAAAAGTGAGAAAATTTGGGTGTAGAGAGGCAAGGTAAAGATGTGTGTTTAGCTGATCTGTGTTTTGAACTTACTGTGAATTGGCAGATTATTTCCCTAATGCACATTGTGTCAAACCTTTCGTGGTACCATATTGACTTGAACACACACTAGGATGTTCCGGAGAGTGTGCTGGTTAGTCGTTTGTTTTACTCATTTAATAAAACCCCAGGAACACTCACAGAAATATCTTTAGTAAGACAACTGGTATGAGACGGATACATGCAGTTCTCAACCATCTTGGTAAGATCTATGTAACAGGTAGAGTTATTACTTTTAAAATGAGAAACAATAGAATCAAAATTTAATACAAAAAATTCCTAGTGTCTGTAATAGATTATAGTTTAACTTAGCACATGGAAGAAGTTATTTAAGAGCATATGCATTCATTTTTATCCTGTATCAATCATGCAACTACAGGGACTACAGATTTAAAAAGTACAGGAATGTTAGCAGATGATCAGGTTGTCAGTGCTTGGGACATCTGAGACATAATCTCTAGATATGAGAATTTAGAAAGAAATAAAAGCTGCTTGGCTGAAGGAAGTTAGTGGAAGAACTACTTGCAGGGTAATTACAATGTAGGTATTTTTTAGTTTTAGTGAAAAACTTTTCCTAGAGGATGCTGAGAAATTATATGTAAAAATTAGAAGGTTACTGTTTAGACAGTCAGTCTAGGATTAATGAAAGGCCACGTGTTCTTTGTGGTCATTATAAGAAGCTGCGTAAAGCTCTAGTGAGGCATATATGTTCGTGTCTGTCTCTTTGTATTTTGTAGACAGCTACAGGGGTGATAGTGTACTGAATGGTCACCTTTTTTACTTACCTTTATTTTCTTTAGAAAACAGTAAATTTGAGCTTTTATTTTCTTTTTCAAAAGTAAGCCCTGTTCCAGTGGCGGAGAAGCTGATCCGTGATACTATTTTAAAGCATCCTGTATTTCAGAATGTTTATTTTTACATATGCATTTATTTTTTTTAATTTTTTTTAACATTTATTTATTTTTGAGATAGAGACAGAGTGTGAGCAGGGAAGGGGCAGAGAGAGAGGGAGACACAGACTCTGAAGCAGGCTCCAGGCTCCGTGCTGTCAGCACGGAGCCCGACGTGGCTCTCACAAACTGTAAGAACTCACAGACTGTAAGATCGTGACCTGAACTGAAGTTGGACGCCCAACCTACCGAGCCACCCAGGTGCCCCTAAATATGCATTTATTGACTGCCTGATCATTCCTTGGATTTCTGTCTAGATACAAAGGAGGCCATAATTTCAGTGATGCCACATTTATTTAACTATTTGGTGGGTAGTTGTCACATGGCACGAGCTAGATTGTATCACTGAATTGACTAAATAGCTTTTGTGTTTTAAATGATTAGCTCTTGGGTTCGTAACAACCAAGTTTATTTTTTACTAGTTTTGGTTATATGTCTGTTTTTACTGAGTGCTTATTAAAAGTGATATTATGCAATTTAACTGTGTAAGTTAGAGACTCACCCAGGTTCTGGTCTCATTTTTCATTGGGTGTTGCTGGCAGTCATTCAGAGTGATTCTTCCCATCGGTTAGGTTTTAAAATCTGGCGGAGGTATGCCCTAGAAGGATGTTTCTCTCTCGTCTGAAAAACCAGTACAAGGACATGCCCATGGCGGTGCGTTAGCAGGGTCTGCGTCCTGGGTCACTTCTTTTACCGCTTTGACTTCCTGGCTGCCATTTGTTCATTTCTGTGCTTGTGTTCTCCTTGTCCAGCTTGTGCTTGATGTGTTGTAGGCTTTTGAGGGGAGGTGGATGAATTCATCGAAGTGAAAAAATACTTGAATTTCTATTTAGAAGTAAAGACGGTAGCAGATCTCACGCTCCTCATGAAGCGAGTGTAAAGATTTGCCCTAGCTCCCCGGGTTCCCCCTGAATTCCACGTTAGGCTTCTGAGGGGTTGGCTGTGCAGTTCCCGCAGCTGCTTGCGCGGTCACAGAGGGTGTACTTGAAAAGGAGTGTAGAAAACTCTGTTTTCCCCACCTGGCTTTTGTATGAGCTGGTCCTTAGAATGCTCTGGCTGCATGCCCTTGCAGAATTTACCTCTGTTTGCGTCTTGGTTTCAAGTCTCTGAGGGATGGGGCTGTGGGAAGAGTGGGCTTTGGTGGGCTTCTCCCCCATGTGAATGAGCGGGCCTAGCATGCCGTCTGGCTGCATCTGCTCTGTGCTCTTAGTGCCCGGAGCCATTTGAAGAGGAAACATCAAACCGTTTTCTGTCTGTGAGAGAGACCACGTGTGGATGCGGCTGCTGCAAGTTACAGAACGGGGATTCTGTGACTACACGTTTGGGACTGTCCCCTCTCTTCAGAAAGGAACTTTCAGGAACTTAAAGTGAGCGGTTGAAACTGAAACTTGAGATGGGATTGTTTATTTCTCCAAGCACATTTCCTGATGGTAGTTAGAAGTTGATTTACACAGTTTCCGTAATTTATTTAGCGTATTAGCCCGCACCGAAAGTTTGGAGTTTTTTTCATGTTTATTGCATAAATTTTTTTTAAGTCTCATTATTTGGCTACTCTTTAATTTTTCCCCTAACCTGGTTGTTGTGGCTCTACACATTTCGCCTTGTCAGGACCTGACCTTTCCGGACTTTTTGCGAGAGAGAGGGAGAGGGAGAACAAAGAAGCATGGGAGAGAGGAAGAAGGAGAGAGAGATCGTCAAGCAGGCTCCATGTTCAAGGCTCCATGTTCAACGTGGAGCCCAGTGCGTGGCTTGATCTCACAACCATGAGATTGTGACTCTAGCTGAACTCAGGAGTCGGATGCTTCACCTGCTGAGCCACCCAGGCGCCCCAGACTTTTTGGTTTTGATGGGATTACTTTGTTGAATACGTGTATGTGACGGTGGGAGGCAGACTTTTCTATACTCTTCGGCTCATTGCCTTTAAAGTTCGGGGAGGGTGGATTTCTTGGTAATTAGCATGGAATTTTTATTATTTTGAAATTCTGTGTTTAATTCTGACATCCTCACTCAATTCTGAAATCTGAAAGCTCTGAAAATCAAAAAACGTTTATGCTAAGTTTGGTGCGGAAGCTCATTGGATGGTCATTCTTGGCCTGAACTGAGATGAGGCTATTTATATTGAGTTAGTTCACTTTGTGTGTTTGTACAACTTTTACTGCAAAAGTACCAACGTGATAGAATAGGGGATCATTGCTCAAACACTGCGGGGTGTTACATAATATATCGTATATTTGTTATAGTACCTTTCTAAATCCAAAAAATTCTGAGTTCTGAAAACCCTCTGACCCTTAGGATCTTTGGTAAGGGATGGTGATACTGTATTCTTGTTAGCCATGGCATTGAAGGAACAAAACTTACTTGAGCAAAAAAATTGGGGACAGATGTTGCCTGTGTTAAGTAGGATGCAAGCTGCAAGGGTCTGACTACTGAGAGGCCTGAAGTTTGAACCAGTAGGTAGTCAGGCTTGGCTTCTGGAGCCTGTGGTGACATTTCTGTGCTCAAGCAGTGTGTGCTTTTGCTCTGCGAACAAGATTCACCCAAATTTACTTCTGCGGTCAGCGTATTCTGCAACATAATATCATTATTTCTCATTTTGTTTGAAGGTTCTAATCCAAAATCTGATTAGAAAATAGTTAATAAATTTCAGCTCAAAAGTCTTAATACATAAAGCCAGTTAGACCTTACAGGCGTTTGCACAAAATAGCAGTATTCTTGGCATGAACTAAAGTAGTTGGTCCTGACTTATTAAAAGAGATGATTATAATCTGTGATCATAGGGACATGGCTCCATTCATCCGTTTACTGTCCTTAGTTGCATTTTTATTTATCCAGTATCTCGTAGCCATCTAACCTGACTACTTGATCTTTTGTTAAGACCGACTCCCCTCTTGGACCCAGGCAGCCTGCGTTTTGATCCTGTGCTGCCCCTTTTTCTCTGTGTCCAGGGGTAAGGTTTGTACTTCCTGGGCTTTGTTTTTTACCTCATTAAAATGGGGGTGGTAAAAGCTACCCCTTAGGTTGCTTTAGTAAACTGTCAGGTTTTTTTGTTGCTTCTTGGGAATTGCAAAAATAATTATAAATTTTCTTTTCAAGACAAGGTTGAAAAATATCAAAGTTTTTTTTTTTTTTTTAACCCCATACAATGTTAAATCCAAAAGTGAAACATAAACTACTTCCTAAGACGTGTTGATTTACCAAGTAGACCATTAACCATCTGGTTGATTGTACTCACATATGGAAGTCTGAACACTGGGGATTTTTGACTCTGCGTAGCACGTTGATTATAAAATTCTTCTTGAAAATGTACAACAGTTGCTAAAAATGAAAGATAATTTCTTCCTTGACTCTAGTGAAACGGACACAATGAGTATAGTGAATATTTGCAAATAGTATTAAATGTGAGCTGATACATTCTATGGTCAGAAAATTTCAGTGCAGAATCTGAGAGAACCAGAATTGGAAAAAGAATTTTTTTATTAAGAAAAATATTTGAGGTTTTTTTTAAAGATTTTTTTTTTAAGTAATCTGTACACCCAATACGGGGCTTGAACTTACAACCTTGAAATCGGGAGTCTCACACTCCACTGACTGAGCCAGGTAGGCACCCAAGAGCTTCTTATAGTAAATGACCTGTCCCCCTATATAACGTTCAGGTTTTATTGCAAAATTTTGGGGTGTCCTTTTCCCCATACCACCATCTGCTCACCTCCGCAGCTTCAGCCTGTTGCTCAATGCCTTTTTCTTTTCTTTTAAACTATACATTCTGGCCTTTTCTGGGCGTACCTTTCATTGGTTGGAAAACTTCTAAACTTCCCGCCTCAGGCCAGTGAGTTAGGCGGGGCAGGGAGTAATGGTGGAATCTCAGTAAGAACAAAAGACTCAGTAGGGGCCATTCGAGAGGAGACGCCTTTATCTTTAAATTATGAAGCATGAATTTTCCCAGGAACCAGTCCATTTGTTTCCCCTTGCTAAGTAAGTGTTCTTTACGTCACTAAAGTACATTTAGGGAGAGTGAAGAAAACATATCAAGTGTGGCATGTTGTATTGATGGTCACTGATCTGTTACCCTCCCCCTCGTACTGCCTTAGAAAAGTATCCTTGGTCTCTTTAGAGACTTGCACTGTGGCATGAGACATCTGAGTGTAGTTGTGCTCTTTGCTTTGTGATAGAGGAGTCTTCTCTTGCTATTCAGATGGAAAACAAATTGAGGGCTCAGATCTGATCCAGGAGAGAATGTCTATGAACAGCCACCTGTGCCCTCTTCACTTTTTTTCTTTTCTTTTCTTTTCTTTTTTTTTTTTTTTTTTTTTTGCCAAAAAGTTTTTAAAGCAGTGTTGAAGCTTAAGGATTATTACCATTATATTTAGCAGCAATCATAAACTCAGACACTTGCAAGGACTTCTCTTTAATCTCTTTCCAACAGACAGTGGCAATAATGTTACCAATAATAGCTACAGTTAGTGAGTGCTACTGTGCCCAGCAGTGCTCTGAGTGTTTTGCTTGCATAACTTATTGCACTTTGTTATGAAGCAGTCTCTGCCTTCAGAAGAGTTGCAAGTATAGTAGAAAACCTTAGTTTCTAACTGAACCATTTGAAAGTATGACATCACCACGAGGCCGTATCACACTCTAATACTTGGTGTATTTCTTATGAGCAACGGCATTTTCTTATACAGCCACAATACAGTCCTCCACCTCAAGAAATTAACACTGAACTATTACCATGGAATTCACAGACCCCAGTCAAGTTTTCTCAGTTTGCCTAGTAAAGACCTTTATGAAAAAGGATCCAGTTCAGCGTGATGGATTTTGTTGTCTTACAACTGGTTCGTCTGTGTGGAGTAGTTTCTCAGTCTTTTCTCTTACTTCATGACCTTAGTACTTTGAGACTATAGGGTATTTTGTAGACTGTTCCTCAGTTTACATGGATGCTTTTTCCTTATTAGATTTAGAGCCTGTATCTTTGACACGGATAGCACAGAAGTCATGTGTTCTTGTTTTTTACTTCTTGTCACGTAGTATGTAATTTTAGTTTGTCTCCTTGCAGGGAGTGTTCACGTTGATCACTTGAATAAGGGGCCAGGCTTTGTAATTGTAAAATTTCTCTTTTTCCGTTTATAATTAATGACTATTTTGTGGGAGGTTGCTTTGAGATTGAATAGATAGCCTCTTCCTCGTGAAACTTTCAGTTTATTAATTTATTTGCACTAGGTTGATTAATCGCTTCCTATTTTTTTAATTTTTATTTATTTTGAGAGGGGGAGTGAGCATGAACAGGGAAGGGGCGGAGAGAGAATCCCAAGCAGGCTCTGCATTGTCAGCCCAGAGCCTCACAAACTGGGAAATCATGACCTGAGCTGAAATCAAGAGTCAGATGCTTAACCGACTGAGCCCCCCGGGTGCCCCTTTGGCTTCCTGTTTTATTCAGTTGTTGATAATCTGTTACTATGATTCATTTTTAGGGCAAATTGTTGCAGATTATGGAGGGCGATACTTAGAAACCAACCAACCAACCAAGAATGCCACTTAGGGGTGGTCGTTACTTTGTGTCACTGAGGAGACGCCAGGGGGTGGGAGGGCAAGGAGAGACTGAGATGGAGACTCTGTACTTTCACGTCTGTATTTCTGGACTTCAGTGTGTGTGTATCCATGCTTTCATACCAGGTTCTCCAAACCTAATCCCAATACCACAGGGGTCCTGCTAGCTTTTTCCTTATTTCTAATTCTCATCTTTAACAGTGAGAGACCTTGTTTCGGGTTCCTGAGTATCTTTACTTCAGTTTCCTATCACTGACTCTGCTCTCTCCCTCACATGGGTGAGTTTTGACATGCTCAGCTGTATCTTTAGTAGATTTAGCATTTGATATTTCTTAGCATGACCTCAAGGAACCAAATTTGTAACATTTTCTTTTTAGAGTCTGTGGGATGATGCTCACTCTGTACTCGATTGTTTAATTCCCATAAAAGTTCAGTGCAGCTGACATTACCTTTATTTGACAAATGAGAAAATTGGTATGATATTAAATATCTGCCTAAGGCATGCAGTTAGTAAACAGGAAACACCGAGCCTGTTTGACTCCAAAGCCTGTGCTTTCATCGTAGATTGATTCATATGCAACCTAATTTTCTTCTGGCTTTGTTGAAAGATAGCTTTAAGCTTTCCTAATGAAGAAAAATATATGTACTTGCTAGAGAATAACTTGACAAATAAAAAGTTAAAGAAGCAAACTGAAATAATACATAATTCTTTAGTTCATGTTTGTGTTTTTTCTTTCACTGTACATCTGTGTGCATGTTTATACGTGTATGAATATTTTAAGATTATAAATAAAATACTGTTTACATAAATATACATATAATCATGTATTCCTTTATTCATTTTTTAATTGTGAACATAGTACCATGTCAGTAAACATTTGTAATGAGCATCATATCTACCATCATGTGGATGTGTCATAATTTATCTATTCCCATATTGTTCAACATTTATGGTTTTTCCAGTATTTAGTTATCCTAAATTACATTGTGGCCATCTTTTTTCCGACATAAATCTTTTTTTTTTTTTTTAATGTTTTTATAAATTTTTGAGGCGGAGAGAGACAGAGCATGAGCAGGGGAGGGGCAGAGAGAGAGAGGGAGACAGAGAATCTGAAGCAGGCTCCAGACTCTGAGCTGTCAGCACAGAGCCCAACGCGGGGCTCGAACTCACAGACCGTGAGATCATGACCTGAGCTGAAGTTGGACGCTTAACCGACTGAGTCACCCAGGCGCCCCTGACATAAATCTTTATACTGAAACCGAAAAGTAACAATCTAGATCTCCTTTATTTCAGTTAATTTGGATTTCAGACATTTTGGGATCTAGTTCTGTCTTAGGTTGTCTTTTCTATTCATCACAGCTCATGGTCTTTGTATAGCTTTTGAGGACAAGAAGCTGGAACTAGGTGTAAATATTTTCTTGTTCACTTTTCCTCTGTTATCGTAGTTGAACTCTGAAAACATTTATGCCAGATGCCAGATGGCAAATGTTGGGCACAATTGAGAGTACATGTATAGTTGGAAACACAGCCCCACTGAGGATAAATGGGACCGTAAAATAGGACAAAAAAATCAGATTTGATCATTTAAAAAACCCCTTGCCAGTAAATATCTACCAATGTTGAATAAACTATAACAGAACGTTTGGGGTGCCTGGGTGGCTCAGTCGTTGAGTGTCAGACTTCAGCTCAGGTCATGATCTTGTGGCTGGTGAGTTTGAGCCCCGTGTCAGGCTCCTTGCTGACAGCTCAGAGCTTGGAGCCTGCTTTGGATTCTCTGTCTCCCTCTTTCTCTCAATGCCTCCCCACCCTGCTTGCGTGTGCGCGCTCTCTCTCTCTCTCTCTCTCTCTCAAACATTAATTTTTTAAGTAGATAAAATACAACAACTTTAAAATGCAGAGATGTGCTTGGAGGAGTTAGGAGAAACTGAAAAGTAAAGCAGTAAGCTGATTCTTCAGCAGCCTACAGTGAGAGGAGGTTGGGTCAGTGTCTCCTTAATAAGGGGTCTTGTCTTTAACACCCAGCAGGTATAGGAGATGGAGCCTTATTCTCTAGAGACTAGGGAGTTGGAACTGAGAGCCCTCTACCAGGTTAAGGCCATCAAAGGTCTTCTTCAGTGAAAGGATGAACGAGGTCATGTATCTGGAATTAGAGGGAAGTGATCGAGAAACCTGTTTGAGACTGGGACTCTAAACACAGAAAAGAAAAAGAGGAGGAGAGGGAGAATTTCCCTCCTAGGTCCTAACTTTGGGCCTTGCCTCCATGACAGTTAGGGCATGAATTTACATTCTTGAAAAGTATGAGAACTCTAGGATGAGAAGATGATATAAAAAATGGTCTTGGGCCACCTGGGCGGCTCAGTCAGTTAGGTGTCCAACTTCAGCTCAGGTCATGATCTCACGGTCTGTGAGTTCGAGCCCCATGTTGGGCTCTGTGCTGACAGCTCAGAGTCTGGAGCCTGCTTCGGATCTGTGTCTCCCTCTCTCTCCGCCCCTCTCCCTCCGCCCCTCTCCCACTTGCTTGTGCACGCACATGCATGGTGTCTCTGTCTCTCTCTGTCTCTCTCTCTCTCTCTCTCTCTGTCTCTGTCTCGCAAAAATAGACATTAAAAAGTGGTCTTGAGGGGCATCTGGGTGGCTCAGTTACTTGAGTGTCTGGCTCTTGATTACATCTCAGGTCATGATTCCGGGGTCATGGGATCAAGCCCTGCGTGGGGCTCTGCGCTGAGTGTGGAACCTTCTTGAGATTCTCTCTCTCTAACCATGCCCCTCTTCCTTACTTGCATTCTCTCTTCTCTCTCCCTCCCTCCTCCCCCCCCCCAAATAAAAATTTAAAAATAAAAAAAATAAAAGGTATTGTGAAAAAAAAAGTGGTCTTGGGCCATTGAGCTTTGAAGGACACCTGAGAGAAGTATCTGTGAAATTTTTTTCTTTCAAGAACTTGTAGGATATCTACAGATAAAATATCTTTGAATGCCCAACACACTGTTAAAAAATTGCCAAATATTGGAAGAAACCAGGTACCATCAACTTGAGTCAGATAAAACAAATGGTAAGATACATACCTGAGGACTTCAACACTAGAGCTATCAGAGAGAGACTGTACGACAAAGTTAAACAAAGTAGAGCCTGTATCTCCCTCTCACATAAGCAGAGTTTGAGAAGAAGCAATCGTAGGCTGATCAGGGGCTCTCCAACCAACCCATCAGGGACCTATCCTTAACTTCAGCTTTTACCTCATGCTCAAGATGCCGATGGAATGGTTGCCATGACATCCACATTTCAAGCTGGAAGAAAGAGGAAGTGGGTAAAAAAATGCATGCTTCCTTCCTTATTTAAAGGCAATTTCATTATTTGCACAGGACACTTCCTTCTCTTCTCACTAGACCAAAATGGGAAAAAAAAAAAAAATCAGACTCTGGCTTTACAGGTGAATTCTACCAGTGTTACAAGGGACAGAGAAAGATGAGTCGGTTCCTTAAGTCATGTTATGAAGCTAGTAAAATCTTTATACCAAAACCAGATCAAAAAGTAAAATTTATAGGTCAGTTCTACTTATGAACATGCATGTAAGATGTTTAAATAAAATATTAGATAATGGAATCTGCAAAGCATTAAAGATCCCATTTGGGTGTATAGAACACAAGACAGTTGGAACAATAGTTTATCTGTTGGGGCGCCTGGGTGGCACAGTCGGTTAAGCGTCCGACTTCAGCCAGGTCACGATCTCGCGGTCCGTGAGTTCGAGCCCCGCGTCAGGCTCTGGGCTGATGGCTCGGAGCCTGGAGCCTGTTTCCGATTCTGTGTCTCCCTCTCTCTCTGCCCCTCCCCCGTTCAAGCTCTGTCTCTCTCTGTCCCAAAAATAAATAAAAAACGTTGAAAAAAAAATTTTATATAAAAAAAAATAGTTTATCTGTTAATATAGCTTACCACTTTAACATGACGAAGAAGAAATACACCCTCATCTTGATGTTGGAAAAGGATTTGACAGAAGTCAACAGCTAGTCAATATTGAGGGAAGGGACTCTTACCAAAGTTACAGCAGAATGAAACTTCCTTGTTGTGACAGATCCCTTAACCAAAAACTTAAAACAAGCACCATACTTAAAGGTAGAGTGTTGAAAATACCCCTCTAAGATCGAACAATAAAAGAATAAAAGGAGTCCCAGGTCTGTGAAGACGTGAAAATGTGTCAGGATTGAGGATGAAGAAATGAACCTTTATTAATACGGCATAGTTATTTTTGCCACGAGAGTCTGAGAAAGCATGTCTACTGGTAAGATAAACCAGCATGCTCGCTGGATACTGGAGCATTATGTGTGACAGCTCCATTTCCAAACGCTACGGACAATTAGAGAATACAGTTTAAACACACTGTTTCTAAACGCTTCCCTCCTCTTGATGTGAAGTTAGCACTAATTAAAAGTCAAATAGAATATCCTTTTTTCCCAGCAAGTGTTTTTCTCTAGAGGTGCCCAAATGTTAAGGTTTCATTGCTGTTCTTGCTTTACAATTTGTGGTTAGTAAATAAAACATTTTAAACATTTTTGTAGTTTGAGTGAGTAGAAAACTCTTTAAAATAGAACCTCAGAAAGTTCCATGTTATAACTCCTACTTTACATGTGATGAACATAAATTTTCTGCTCACTAAAAGCTGCTGCGGTGGACAAAGTGGGTTTTCAGTCCGTTTTTATGTGATAAACCTTTTTAATTTTAGACAGAATCCATTAATATAGAATATTCATTTCACCCACTCAGCTCCCTTTTAACCTATTCATAAATGTGAATTCTTCACCTCTTGTTCGCTAGGGATTAATTGGAGGGATTAATTAGGGATTGTCTCTGAGATCCGGAGACAGTGTGCGTGTAGCCGGGATCACAGGACTTGCGGGAGGACCTTGCAGGAGGCCACGGAAGGAGGCGCTGGGGCAGCCACGTGAGCGGTGTGTGCGAATGCCTGCAGCCGGCCCGGTAGCAGGTTCGGGAAATGTGGCAGGAATGAGGTTTGGGCAGGTAGGCGGCAGCTGTAGGCAGATGTCGAGTGGGTAAGACAACCGCGGAGAAAACAAGGGGCAGGTTTGAGGGGCTTGGAGGTACCGAGTAGGGTTACAGGTGTCCTCCCTGTAAGACAGGGCTCGGGGGCAACAGGGCCGTTTCTAGAATTGCGGTGTATGCTAAAGTGGCACATTGGCTTACTTAATTACCAACCAGTAGTTGTCAGGGCTCCTCGATTTCCTCTGAGGATGAAGAGAACCGATCTCCTATTCTGAGGTTGGATTGAACTCGAAGCTGGGTGTTAAGTGATTCAGGCCGGGAACGAGAGCACTGTGGAAGCAGGTGGCCCGGCAGGTCACTCGTTGCCACTGATGTGTCCAGTCTCCGGATGCCATGAGGACTGATGATTGAAGACTCGTACAAGTAGTTTTTGTTACATATATGTCTCGCCTGTCAATATTTTCTATAGGTAACTCACTGGGTCTGATGTCAGTACATGTAACTCTCTAGGTCTCTCACCCAGATCACGTGTTAACCTTTTGCAATACTTGCTTTATTGTTTTATTCTTACTGATTTTATTTTATGTATTATTTATCTTTTTAACTTTATTACAGATTTGCCTTCTTATTTTTTGTGTTCGCTGTGTTATTCTCTGTATTAACCATCTTTGCTTCATTGTTCTGTTTTCCTTCCCTGAGCTATTTAGGAATGAACTGTAGCATCAAGCTTCTTTCCCCCTAAATGTTTCGATGTGTATTTCTCAGGAACAAGGACATTCTCTTACATAACCGTGGTGTGCTTAGCAAAATCAGGAAAGGTGACATTGATAGAATACCATTTAATCTCATATTGTCCACATTTAAATTTTGCTAGTTTTTCTCCTATTGGCCTTCACAGTAATGTCTCCCCCGTGATCATGCATTGGCATTTCGTTGTTTTATCCCTTCAGTATTCCTTGCCTCTCTTTGTTTTCATAACATGTTTCTTAGCCTTGTTTTATTTTGTTTTGTCTTGTCATCGCATTAACATTTTTGAGGAGTTAGAAGCCAGTTTTGTTGAATTCTTCAGTTCAGGTTTGTTTGAGGTTTCCTCGTGGTTAGACTTAGCTTTTGTAATTTTTGCCAGGAAGTTACTATAGAAGTGGTATTTTGCCCTTCTTAGTGTGTCAGATGTGGTTTTTGTTGTTGTTGTTTTTGAGGTTTAGAATAAGAGATCTGGGTGGTTCCAATAAAGATGATTTTGATGCCGTCCTTGCCCCCAAAGAGCTTAACATCTGTCAAGAGAGGTGAGGCACCCCAGGAAAAGGAACAAGAGGAGAGTGGAGTTCTCTGAGGTTCCCCAGCTGCTCCCAGTAGGGAGGTCCCTCCAGCGAGGAGCTGGTGGGGATTGTGGGCGAGCGGGTGAAATCTGCCTGCGACGGAGAAGAGAACGGGAGAGTGGGCCCTGGTGTGCGGGCCCCCGAGGGGAGCCGGGACGGGGAGGAGGGTGTGCGCAGGTGGTGTAAAGGGGACAGAGGGGAAGTGAGTGTCAGCAAGGACAGCCAAGAGGATGCTGAGATAGGCCGGGGCCACCGCTGAGATCCGGTGTTCGGAGGAGAGGTCATGAGGTTTTGATGGCTTGCCCTTCGCGTCTCTCAGGGTATTTGGTGGGACCAGAATCATAGTTTACATTCCTTGACTTGGTATCACAATAACATTTTTATGCTGTGTTTCACGGAATAGTTCCTGTGGTTTTTCAGAAGAATGGTGAATTTATTAAATTATTGTTTTATGTTGATTCCTGCAAGCAAGCATTTTCCATGTGATTCGGTAGAGTTTTTTTTTTTGAATAAAGCACTTTTGCAGGAAATGCTTTGGTGCTCATATTCGTGCTGTTTGACTTCTGGGTTCTAATTCAGTTGCTTTTGTTGCAGAGCGTCTTTTTCTTTAGACTGTTTCTAGTCACACAGTTCTTTGTTTAATTTGAATTTTCTTTTAAATTTTATTTTTAAAGAGAGAGAGTATGTGTGAGTGGGGGAAAGGGGTTGGGGGGAGAGAGAGAGACAGAGACAGAGACAGAGAGAGAAGGTGGGAGAGGAAGAGAAGACAAGAGAAGAGAAGAGAATCTTAAGCAGGCCCCATGCTCAGCACAGAGCCCGGCACTGGGATCATGACCTGAGCCAAAATTGATTGTCAGATGCCCAACTGAACGAACCACCCAAGCGCCCCACCAGTCGCACACTTTTGGGGACATGTTATTTTATATACCAATAGGGAAAGTGGTCTTCCAGATTGTAGATAACTTGCTTCAGGTGCTTGGTCAAAAGCAACACTTACTTAAGTGTATTTGGCATTTCTTGTGTAAATTACATTTTCAGCACAGTGAGAGGGTTTTTTTGTTTTGTTTTTTTTAACGTCAGTCTCAGAATATAAGTTTATTTGATAGCAAAAACAGGGATACTAAAGAAATGGAATGGGTCCTCCATTTATTTTAGGAAACTTGAGGACGCTGAGTACTCTCTTAAGCAGGTTTTAATTTCTTCACACCCTGTTATATTTGTGGGAAGCACAGTTGGCACTGGTCTTTCCTACTCTTTCTGGACTTTTGTAGATTTTTGGGAGTTTCATGGTCTTACTTTCCTTTTTTTTTTTTTTTTTTTAATCATAACTGAGTAATCATACGTAGAGTCATCTCTTAGTTTGCAAATGGACACTAAGCTTGCGTTTACCTCCAGAGTCAGAATATCTTACGTGGCCGACAGCCCACTTTGCCTTTGTGCTGGAGGTGGAGGTTGTGGGGAGAGGGCACAAGACGTGTTTTTGAAGATTTTAACAGAAAATGTCTTGGCCGGTACTATGGACGATACGGATACGTTGCTCAGTGTGACGAGGTTGGTGTGGCCTTGTTGATGTGGCTTGAGAAATCTTTTCTGATTAAATTGCAAATGAATTTAGCTTCGTGGGCGATGCTGTAAACCATTGCCGAGAATTTTGAATCGGGAGACCTCAAATGAGATTTCTAGATGCTCGAGTGTTTGTGGCAAGGTGTCCTTTGCCCTCTTGATTTGAACTTTCCTACCCTTCTCAGTGTTGGAAGTCCATTCTTCAAGCGAGACATGCCCGACTGGGTTCGTATCTCTTCAGGAAATGTTTTTATTTGTTATCTAGGCAATTTTAGAGCGGCTTGTTTAAGGGAGATTAGGCTCTTTGCACAAAACGCAGCATGCTTCGGCTACCCCGCTTGCGCTACTGTCTACACTGCGTTCGTAGCTGTGACGATACCCAGGACTCCATAGCTTTGCCAGGATTGTTTGTGTGGCCTTTTCCCAAACGTTTACAAAGTTTTCCAGACGAGATTCGTGGGGTGGTCTCCCTTCGGAAGCTACTGGCACGTTTAGAAGCGCGCTGCAGTTTCTGGTCACTCACCGTATATATGGCCATTCACCTCCGTGGGCCTTTTGATTTTGTTTCCTCTTGAAGACCCTGCTGTTTAAAACCGCAGTTAAAAAAGACAGCGAGGGCAGACAGAAGTTGCCGCCGCCTCGCCAGGGCAGGGCGGCTGTCTGAAGCCTGTCGACGGGGCGGCTGGCCGAGCTCCCCGGGGTCGGCCGTCTCGGATCCCCTTTCCGAGGCCCCGCTTCCCTGCACACTAGCTTGGTTTGCAGGGAGAAGCCGCAGTCTGTTGGCTGGGCTTTATTTACGGAAACAGCAGGGTTGAGATTGATTGCGTGGAGAGACAGTGTATGGATGAGGGAGGGTCACAGCACATGCTCAGTCCTGTCAGAGTGAGGGGGAAGTTTCTGCGTTCTGCGTGAAGGCTTAGGTCATAGCACAAGCTCAGTGAAAGCTCTGTGAGGTCTCTCAGACTGCATGTGCCTCCATTTTGAGTTGTTAGAGTAGAAAAGGGCAGAGTTTTGACCGTAAGTCGAGGTTCAGGGACACAGCTAGACTCACCAGAGCCTCTGTTAGTCATGGATGATCCATTCAGCCCCTGCAGGTAGGCTCTCTCCCTCTGGCCTCACCGGAACAGCGATGGGTTTTGCCGCTCGTTCTGACTTCTGAAGATGTTTCTGAATCATTTCATCATTCATGGTGCATGTTCCCGAGGGCCTCTCGTTCGTTCGGCCCTGGCTGGCCACGTAGGTGGCGTCGCGAGGCCCGAAATCAGCGCTGAGAACGGGGTCTGCGCGGAGCCGCCCTCGGCAGAGGGAGAAGCTTGTGGGTCCTGCCGTCCCCGGGCTTCTCCCCTTCGCCGCCCCTCCCCTCTTCCTCTCGGGGTGTAGTTTCCACCCGAGTCCCGCGCGGATGCCCGGCGCCGAGCCTGCTTGCCGTCGGGCACCTGCAGAGCAAACCCGCCCGCCGGCCGTTCCGTTGCCGTGCGGCGGGGAGGGAGTGCCTGGGCCCGAGAGCAGCTCTGTTTGGATGTTTTAGGAAGGGTGGTAGGTGGGCAGCTATTGGTTGCTTTGAAGGTGGGTGGAACTTGTTTTGATTGAGAGCCTGTTTGCCAGAGCAAATTATATTTCTTGTGATCTGTTTCTGAAGTCTGGAAATGAAATAGTGTATACGTTTTGACACACGCAGGAAGCAGTTGTGGATTACGGTCGCGACATCATCCCCTTAAAATGGATTTTTTTTTAGACACGTTTTCTCTTGCTTCAAAAGGAAAGGACCCGTTCTCTTCAGAGCTTAGGGAAAATGTCTTGGAAATTTAAAAAAACAATTGTATGCGGTGACGTGTGTGAGAGAAGTTAAGATTCCAGGTATTGTGTTTATATTGATTTTGTTGGTTTCAGCAGAAGGTGGCATTTGTGGTGTATATGCGTTTTGGGGGGTGACGTGTGAATTCTGTAGGAGAAGAGTAAAAAGAGGAGTTGAGGAGAGGGTGGAGCACTGACCGGGCCAGTTTCTGTGCCCACCGCTCGATGGGCCCGACACGAGTCTTTTCCGGGAGGGGAAGTTAGGGTTTTTTGGTGTGTCCCGTGTGCGGCCAGGGCTCAGACAGACGCCTCTCACCATGGTGAACGTAGGGAGCCGGTCACACTACTCAGATTTAGGAAAGTTCAATTCTTACCCAGATAGTACGTGAAGTTTGTGGATTATGTTAGTTGTCCCTCTTTGGTTCGTCTCCCCTTTTTTCTTCAGATGAAAGTTGGAAAAAATTTTTGAAGTGACGCCTAAGTTACTCTGCGTCTGTGAGGATGAATGGAGGAAGTACGCGGCAGGGAGGAACGGACAGCTGGAAGATGCCCATAGGATAGGGAAGAAATTCATGGGCCATTGATGACGCAGGGAGAGATTCCGAGTGTAAGCTCTGCGTTGTGCACTGTGAATGTGGAGCCGTGCGTACTCACCTCTAGTCGGAGGAGGCCCCTGATTTCGGTAAAGTTGTAAGGGAGGCTAGGGTGAATTCTCGCCGCTGGCAATATTGCTCAAGTACGGTCTGGCTTCCAGCAGGTTCAGTTTGGGGATTGTGATTAAGGGGACGAATTAATTGTACAGGGATAATTCGGAGTAGTGCATTTATCGCTATTTTTGATCTTTTTTTCCTGTTGATACGAGGACTGTCTTCCCAGTGATCACATTTATTTGAACATTCCATTTGGGAATTTGGGGCAGTTTTTCCCCATACCACGTAGTGTTGCTTCTGGAACTTGTCTCATTTCACTCCATTCAGAATACTCTTCCTTTCTGCTTTTCTCTTGTAAGTCTAAAATTACCCTCTCTCTGGACAAGAGGATCTAGGCCCCGAGGCACGTAACACCCAAGACTCGTTTCAGAAAATCCTCATTTGAGTCAGGAGAATACTCGTCCGGAAAGCAGTTGTGGAACCGCCTTTCTGTTGTAGGGTCTCCAGGTCTTCAACTTGTTTATGTTTAGCAAATAAAGCGTGAATTGGAAGCTATGCTCAGGAATCAGCTCCGGTCAGGTGCCTCCTGCTGGCCTGGCCTGGCCAGCCTGGCCTGGCCTAATACAAATGTGCACTCGTGAGCTCGTGTGTAGCCGCCTAGTCCGATGGCGAGGACTCGTAGTTACCACTGCTGTCCAGAGTCGGATTTTTGTGTTTCAGATCAGGTAAATAAGTCACAAGGGCTGTTCTTTGTGTCGTGTGCTTTCGTTCTGTGTTTTCCTGTCTTGGGAAAATAGAATGTTACTTGTTGACCAGCCATCCCCTGCTTTGGGGTTTCTGTGCTTGTCTGGTGGTGGTAGCACTGAAGGAACGGCACACGGAAGGTCATTCTCTTGGTTGCTGAAGTTGCCCAGGGTCCGCACAGCTTGGGCATCGGAAAGATTTTCATTTCGTTTTGGCCTCGGGCTCTCCTCCTGTTGTACTTCAGAGTAGCAGGAAATGTTGGTGAACATGGACAGCATATGTTTCCAACAGAACGTAAAAATAAAAGTTCATCAAAATATTGCCTTGTTTTTAGCTTTTCTTATCATTTTATTAGAATCTTGAATCAGAGTCCAAGGTTGAGGCTTAAATCTAAAGTGTTCCTTCCTCTTAAAAAGAAATTTTTTTAAATAATGTTTATTTTTGAGAGAGAGACACAGAGTGTGAGTGGGGGAGGGGCGGCGAGAGAGGGAGACACAGAACCCGAAGCAGCTCCAGGCTCTGAGCTGTCAGCCCAGCGCCCGACGCGGGGCCCAGACTCACGAACCGTGAGATCATGACCTGAGCTGAAGTCGGACGCTTAACCGACTGAGCCACCCAGGCGCCCCTGAAGCGTTCCCATAAAACAGACATTTTGCAGTGCCTGTGAATCTGCTGATAACATAGCTCCGTTTTTGACCACTTTCTAGATTCTTGTCTGGTGTGTTAGCTATGGATGGGAAGACTGGTACACCTGAGACCTGATGTTCACCACGTCTGTGATTCTCCAGTTGTTCATTGTTCCTGATCCTTCTTCCTTCTGAATTCATTTTTCATTTTCCACTTTACTTTTTGGTCATTACTGAACTGAGCTGTCTTTCTGCCAGAGAGGCATTTATTCTAAAGCCATAAAAAAAAAAAAGTCAGCCAGAATGAGAGAGAAAATAGATAATACAGGCTTAAAGGGAGATTTGAAGTAATGAATTTCACGAATTTGTGTCCATTCATGAGTCTTCCCCACAAACTGATGATCCTCTGTATTGAGCAGTTTGTGATAGGGGAGAATACAGGTTCCTGCACATAATCTTTAAAAGCAGATCTGAAAAAAACTAATCTTTTCTGGTACACCTTTTGATACTTTGGGTCTAAGCTAAAACAGTTCATTTTAATTCAGTTGAGACAATTAGACGTTATTTCTATCAGAGTTCTTTGACTTATACAGTGTATACTTATACACTTATACAGTGACTGATTGTCTCTTGGGCGTGGGCTACATCTGTTCTTATAGCCTTGGTTCCTTTTAGAGAGCCTGCCAAATGGGCCTCCGATGTAAGTATGTTGAATAAATGAGTGGTGTCGATGGTAAGAGGAAAGAGTAGATTTGGAGCTAGACGGTATGGTTCAAATTCCACCCAATTAGTGACACTGGACGAGCTGTGACACTGGATGAGTTTATATACTCCTCTCAATTTCCGTGTTCTCATGGGTCATATTTCCATATGACCGTATCTCCAATCAGATAAATACGATTTTTCACAGTTGTTGTAAAGATGGGGTGAAAACACTTATGAAAGTGCTTGGCACTCAGTTGCTCAGTGTGTTATTTTTATTAATTCCAAGGCCAAGTCTTCAATCTCATGTGGGTATGGTTATCTCAGTAACGTCTATAGTTTTTGTCAGTCTAGTTAAGACAATGTCAAGTGTTATGGTAATTAAATTAGTGATCAGTATACTTAACTGCCATTTACTGATCTCCTTTCTTCTCTTGCCCTTTGGGTGTTTTACATCGGAAGCTTTACTTCCATGCCGTGTAAAACGTTCAGTGTGTTCGGCATTAAACATTGTTCCTTTCTTACCTCTTCCTGATGTGTGTGTGTGTGTGTGTGTGTGTGTGTGTGTGTGTGTGTGTGTGAGAGTGAGAGAGAGAGAGAGAGAGAGAGAGAGAGAGAGAGAGAGAGAGAGAGAATATGCTGTGAAGGCTGTCTCCTCCCCCTCCCATCTCCCCCCCCTCTTCCTCCCACCCCCATACTTACACCACCACATTGCATAGGGCAATGGTCATGTTTTTCATAGTATTTCCCAGAGACTTCCGAGTGGGAACAAAGAAAGGTTCACACATGCATTGAGGACATACTTACTTACAGTCCAGTCTCCCTCTTTTTCTGGGGATGCTATGTTTCTGTTTTTATAAAGTGTGATTTTAGTGTGCAGAAAGCCAGCAACATTTTTGGTCAGGAGATCGGCTTAATCTTCAAATATTGCTGCTTTATAAATTATTTCAATCACAGTGGGATTTAAAAAGTAAGTCTGTTTTCCAAAGCATCATTTTTGTGCATATAGCTTTGTGTTGGGCTGTGATGACCATTTTTGAAATGAGATCCTTTTTCATGTGCTTAAAAAAAAAATTTTTTTTTTACCCATTTTTTCCATGATGTGAATTTTGTATAGAGGCCACATTTATTGTATCTTATTGTCAGCATGGAAATTCTTCTCATGCCTCAGCCAATGCCCAAATTCTTAGTTCTGGACTCTGACTTGTGTTTAGAGGGGACTCTGGAAAGGAGAGCTACTTCAGTGGCCTGGAATCCTCTCTGATTAACTCAATGTGGCCCCTCAAAAGGGCACCTTTGTCTCCTCAGGCCTTGGTTCCTTCTGTTAAGCTAGACGATTAGATCACATGGCCTCTAAGGAACTTTCCATCAGAGAAAATCTAAGATACTCTGATTTGAGATTTTGACCGGCTTCTATGTTGACCTTTGCATTTGTGTATGCAAATTGGAACATTAAGTCTTTCAGTTGTTGATGGATTCTCCATCTCTCTCTCTCTCTCTCTCTCTCTCTCTCTCTCTCTCTCTCTCTCTCTCTCTCTCGATAATTCAGTATTCATTCAAAATATTCTTCCCGCTGGGCAGGAGGGCTAGCCTTCTGTCGCACGTGACTTGACTTAATTTTGCATCAAAGTGCTTAGTTGCTGTCTATGACTAAACGATAGTTGAGTTAAAATACTGGAGTCATTTATTCATTTTGAATATATTCAGTGAGTGCCAGTGGGCCCTGGGATATAATGGTGAGCTAAAAACCAGACTCCGTTCCTTACCTGCATGGAGCTTTCAGTCTAAGCACATTGAAAGAAATAATAACACAAAATGCATATAAAATTGTGCCTGTGATGAGGGCTGAAGAGAAGTAGGTGGTGCTCTGGGAACTCCTGGTAGAGAATTCGCTCCTGTTGTCACCTGCCACCAGTACTTAGAGCTAATAATAGCAGTGGCCCCTGTGCAGCAGGACGATGCTGCTTCTCTCCGTAGATCATCTTTTATTTTTGTAGCAACCTTGCAAACTAGTCATCATGAACTTCATCTCACAGATGAGGAAACGGGCTCCGAGAGGTCGAATTGTGTCCTTAAGATCACGTTGAAGCTAATAAAACTTTGGTACTGAGATTTTAACCCGTCTTCCTTTGACTCTGAAGTCTGTGCTCATCCCCTGGCCCTGAGCATCTAGGCTCAGGTGTATGTGCTATCTCCTCCCTCCCAGTCGTGGGGAGCCACGGTCGTGGGGCATCTCAGGGGGTACAAAGCGCAGTGATTTTACTGAGATTTGGGGAGTTTCTTAAGGCAAATGGGAGTATGTTCTGGAATAGCATACAAAATGTATATGGGTTTTTACGATACTATGTCAGACTTTAAAGATATTTCAGACTTGTTAAAGACTGCTTCGGAAATAAGTGTTCATGCTGGAGAAATCTGAGAAACCCTGCATGCTATTCTAGTTTTCTTTCTTATCAGTCTCATTTTCACTCCTGCCCACAACCCTTCTTACAAAACAAGTGATTCTGATAAATTGCCTTTCGATTTTCCTAAAATTTGGTGTATTTGCTCTGGACCTACAGTCTGTTTCCGTGATCGCTTTCTGAATGAGCTAGTAAATAGAGTTTCTAGAGGCTTCTTTGTGTTGATTTCATGTCAGTCTTCCTGCTCAACTGAACACCTTATGGAAAAGATAAGAATGACCTCTTCTCTGAGCCTTGTGACCTGGAGGATAGGTACAGGAAGATCGCATAGTGATTTCATTCGCACGTAACATTAGCCGCAGAGAAGGGGTCTGACTGGAGAGTTACACAGTCCCAGGCTTTGGGGAGTGGGCCGCAGGCCACACTGCTGTTCCGTGCTGGGCTTGGATTGGGGACCAGGTCTGGGTTTATGATGGGAACTCGTGCCGGCTCCCTGTAAAAGGCCTCTTTTCTGCCAGCTCATGTCTTCTCCCCTGGACCCTGTGCCCTTGTCCCTCTTCCTCCTCTGTGGACACAGTCAGGTAGAGATAGTTGGGTGTCTTGAGTGAAGGTTCCTCCCCAGACCCTCGCCTCTCCCACCCTGCATCTGGCCAGCCGGCTTTCTCATCTCCTTTGCGTAGATGCTTCTCCCTTTTTGATATTCCGTTACAGGCTTCCTGCTCCTTTCTGTCCATTCCCTGTTTACTTCTTAGACTAAAATGTTTCCATGGTAACAGGTTACTTTTCAAAGGGAACATCTTGTCATTTTATTTAATCCACTGCAGCTGAAGAGGACTGAAATATTAAGTTGTAGTTGCCATGGATACTGCTTTGTTACATGGATTTCTTTTGTATCAGATTTCATATACAATGAATTTCGTTCTTTTTTTTAATACTCCAGGAATAAACACAGTGACTTGCCATTATTGTTGTAATTTGGCTTCTGAGACTATTTTCATAGTCCAAAGCAAAGATTTGTAGAATAATGGGGACCGAACCTCAACTGTTTGAAAAACATATAGTATTTACATTAGCCTCACAGAGAAATGCCTCCTTGCTGGTGAGGTTGGTGACAATTTTTTTTTCTTTTCTTCTCTCTTCTCCCTTCTCTCTCTCTTCTTTTTTTTTTTTTTTTTTTTTTGTACTATGATTCAGTTAGGGATGTCTCACAAAGGATGAGCTCACATCAGAACCCTTAGTAAACACAGAGAAAAAAGAATTATGTGACTTGAGTTAATTCCTTGAATCTCCTTTCTTCGGTTACTTGTTCAGTTGTCTGCGGTACATCGGAGGGGAATCTATCAGTCATTTAGTCAGGCTTTCTTCTCTCCAGTCTGTTTGTAATACATCATTCAGCCAAACCACCTCTTTTGACTTTTTAAAAACTTTTAATTTTTTAGTTTCGCAGGAAGATGGAAGAGATGTAAGATACTATAGACCGCTCTGATGTACCTACCCCTTACTCCTTTCCCCCATCGCACAGCCTCAAAGCCTGGACAGGACGTTAGTACAGTGTGTGTATGGTCCGTGTACTTTATGTAACCAGTGCATCACTGAGGTCTGTTTGTTACCACAAAGACCTCCCGCTCTCTCGCCGCCCCATCCCCCCATTCCTAACACCTGGCAACCACTAATCTGTTCTCCATCTCTCTAATTTTGTTACTTTGACAGTGTTATGTAACTTGGCCTCATAATAGGTTTTCTCTTTTAACATGATTTCCAAACTAAACAGAAACTCTTGATAATTCTGTCTTGCTTTGGTGCTTGAAATGAAGATACGGAAAGGATAGAGGATAGGTAGGGCTTCTCGTACTGGTTCTATATGTAATTGTGTGATTTTGGTTTGGTAATTTAATCGCTCTGCATTATGGGAGCTCTGACTTTGCAGTCAACTAAACTTGAGTTGGAATCCTGGTTTTCCACTTGGTAGCTGTAATCTTGGGCACTTTCGTAACTCTCAGCTTCAGTTTCCTTCTCTGGACAGGTAATAATAATAGTACCTTCCTTACAGGGCCATCCTTAAGATTATTATTTTTTTTTCCAACGTTTATTTTATTTCTTGGGACAGAGACAGACAGAGCACGAACGGGGGAGGGACAGAGAGAGGGAGACACAGAATCGGAAACAGGCTCCAGGCTCTGAGCCATCAGCCCAGAGCCTGACGCGGGGCTCGAACTCACGGACCGTGAGATCGTGACCTGGCTGGAGTCGGACGCTTAACCGACTGCGCCACCCAGGCGCCCCAAGATTAGATAAGAAAATATAAAGAATTTGCTTAGCTTAGAATGCTTGGTATGGAGTAAATGTCCACTGTATATGTTTCTTTGTTAATATGACAATTAGTGCTGTCATTTTTATCTATAAAGTGGAGGTACTGCCATATAGGGTTGTCCTGGGAATAATGAAATAATGTGTACCTGGCATAAACAGCACTTAGTAAGTGATAACTAGCATTGTTATTTTGCTGGTGTTTTCATACAACTGCAGGATATCTGAATTTAAGACAATGAATGTGAAAACCCCGAGGCAAAGATAAGGGTGTACCTAGATTTGTCCTGCATTATCCTGGGACATGACTTCCGTCTTTGGTCTCTTATTTCGTATGTAGTGCTCTTTATCTGAGACCATCCTTGTTTGTACACCATCCTTGGTCTGGATTTTCCTTCCTCAATTGGTGACCGTCCTATTTTTGCCCAGACCTACTGTATTAATTAAGCAACGCCGTGCATCAAACAGAAACCTCTTCAGTAGGTGTGTTATTTCAAACATAATATAGAACAAGATCTGAATTTCTGTGACTGTCACTATTAATGCTTTCATTAATATCAAAATATTAATTTAATGAATGAATACATAGAAATGAGACTGTAGAGCACCGAGAACAGATAGAAAGTACTCAAGTGTTAGCTATCGTTGCCATTAATTGAAGGATAAATCTGGCATCTCATATTTTCCATCTAAATTGTGCATGACATCACAAAAATCAGGTCTGGGTAGAAGGATCCATTAAAAGGCCAAGACAGACTAATGGATTTTTAACATAAAAGAGTCCAAGGCAAGGTAAGGTTTTAGATTCACATTGTGTAAAAACCTTTAAGGAATGGTCACTTGTTGAGTTTTGGGGTAGTATAAAAAATAATATGCATAATTATCAAAAAGACTATTAAAATATCCTTCCCTTTTCCAACTACAATCTTTGTGAGGCTAGATTTTCTTGATATACTTTAAGATAACATATTACAAAAGATTGAATGTAGAAGCAGATATAAAGATCCAGTGGACTTCTGTTAAGTCCTGAATTAGATTTGCAAAAAAAATGTAAAACAGTGCCTCTGTTTTTCTAAGTTTTTTGTTGTTGTTGTTGTTTGCTTAGATCCATTTAGTTTCTGGGGTGTCTGGGTGGTTCAGTCGGTTAAGCATCTGACTTTGGCTCAGGTCATGATCTCACAGTTCACGAGTTTGAGCCCCACGTCGGGCTCTGGGCTGACAGCTCAGAGCCTGGAACCTGCTTTGGATTCTGTGTCTCCCTCACTCTCTGCCCCTCCCCCGCTTGCACTCTATCTCTCCCTCTCTCAAAAATAAATAAACATTAAAAAAATAAACACTTTTTTCATAAGAATAAGTTCTACATATTAATATTTGATGTGCTTATTGGTACATAAAATGTTTTTTTGAACTTTTTCAAAAATATAACTTCCTTGGAATGCTCAGTAATTTAAACACTGTGTAGAGTTTCTGAGACCAATAGTTTGGGAACTGCTGTGTTACGAAGGAAAAGGAAGTATGTACTGGCCAGCATACGATTATTAAGAGTGTTTTTCACAAGCTGTTTGATACTGCACTTAGATAATAATTCCTGGTGATTTTTGTCAAGTTTTAGAGCTTAGGAGTCTAGAAATATTCATGCCACCAGGGAACTTTAAATTTGTCCTGAATGCATAATAGTGCCAGGCAGGTAGTGTAGTAGATTTCGGGGGACCCACAAGATGAGCATCGGTTCCTCCACTCTAGAAGCTTACAGGCCCATAGTGGGTGGAGGGAAATGTCCAGAGGAGCCACAGAAGAGTGTCGTCCTCTGACAGAAGGAGCACGCAGTCAGAGGGGAGGAGCAACGAGGCAGCGGGAGAGGAACGTGTCGTTTAAGGTAGAGTTCGGATGCTGTCAGAAGAGGGAGGACGGTGACTGCGCAGCGGATCGCGGATAGGCCTGGTACTGGCCGTTTCCCAGGAAGCCTCCTTCTGGTCTCTCACCTCCAGGTCATGTGCTGACAGTTTTTCTGTCACGTGCATCCAGTTCTCTCTGATCGGGCATGTTGCTATCAGCCTCTTTTTATCTTGGGCCTGAAGAACATTTCTGCCATTTATTCTGTATTCAGGAGGTCCTGCAAACAGTAGGCTAAGGCCGTTGTTTGCTTACCTTGGATCCTCATCCTCCTCAAAAATAACTTTGGTGTATCTCTTGCTATATGAAACCCTAGTATTTGAAAGTTGCGCACGGTTGGGGCACCTGCGTGGCTCAGTCGGTTAAGCGTCCGACTTGGCTCCATTTGTGGGTTCGAGCCCCACTTTGGGTTCTGTGCTGACAGCTCAGAGCCTGGAGCCTGCTTCGGATTCTGTGTCCCCCTCTCTGTCTGCCCCTCCCCTGACCCTTCAAAACTAAACAAACATTAAAAAAATTAAAAAAGAAAAGTTGCATCTGGTTGAGAGATAATTTTGTTGTAATAATTGATTTCTAATTTTCAAAGGTCCTCTGTTTTATTTTGGGCTTTTTAAACTACTGACCTTGTCAGTGCCATTCATTGATAGAAACAAAAATGAGAGAAACAGTTTCCATTTTAGGCTCTTAAGATCCTCAGTACCTTTGTCTTTTCTCTTGTATAATTATTAGTATTAATAATTATCAACCCATTTTGTACAAATCAATGGGATACAAGTAGTTGTATTCAATAAGGTATTTGAAGTGTTTGTTTTATTATTGTGGCACATTTTTGAGCTAATTTTGATAATACTGGCTGATGAAGGTATTAAAAGGAAAAAAAACCACACAAAGAAATAAAAAAAGGAAAAAAATTAAATTAAAAACAACCCAGGAATGTTTGTCCTAGAATTGTCAAGGACTTAGCAGTGCGTGTGTAGCAGTGATGGGGAAATGCTTTCGTAGACACCCACTTGAGAACCTTGGCATGGCCTAGACCTTCTAGAAGAACCTGCAGGTTGAGCTGTGGCACAAGTTATTGGATGGGCCGTGGCCGAAACCTTCTCAGATGATGCATTTGGCTCGACCTGCTCGTAGGCAGGCGAGCGTTTGGAAAGTATCTAGAGGTAGAGGAGAGAGCTTTTGGTAGCTGGTTTTGCTCGGAGCTGGTTGTGAGACAGAAAGGGACAAGCTGGAAGGGAAAGGGTTGGTAATGCTGACTGCTTGTTTTTCTTAAAGTACTCATGATTAAAATAGCCTCCTGGCCTATGTGGTTCCTCTCATACCTCCTAAAACAGCGTGTTATTCCTACATGAACCTACTAGAATAGTCCATCTTTTGACTTGTTTTTCAACACACCATTCTCCTGGTGGGGAAACGAAGATGCCTTGTAGATCAAAACCAGTACTCAATGCAGACTTTTTTCCCCACCTCGTCCCACTTCTGTAGAGAACCCCGCCCCCCCCCCCCCCCCCCCCGCACTCGCCCTTGGGAAGTCCTCTGTTTTGCCCTGCTGTTGTGCTCCCTTCAGAGGTGAAGGGTTGGAAATTAACCACTTCCGGCACTGTCATCTCCTTGTGAAGCCTGCCTGGTGTTGATCACTTCCCTGGGCATTTTTGGACCCTGTTCCTCCTGAGATGATCTGTGACTGTAAATGTAGCGATTGGACCTGTTGTGGCTTTGTGGGGTGATGCCACCTCCCGGGGAGTTGGAGAGTAAGTCTCTTAAGAACTGGGCCGCGTGTCTTCTTCCCTTGTGGTTTAGTCTCCTCCCTTCCTTTGTCGTTTCTATTGCCCGCTTTCCCGAAATAAGACTCTTCGTGAGAAAAATTGTTGGGTCAAAAGAAGAAAGCATCAGGCCTGAAGGAAATAACCGTTTTCCACAATTCATGTTAACAACCTCAATGGGATGATGGGGGTGCCGGCTCTGCGGAGGACAGACCCGAGACCGGCAGCCTCTCTGTTCCTGTGCTGTTTGTACACTCGCAGCACAGCCGAGTCCACCGGTAGCCGCCGGCGGCTCTCACTCTGGCACGGCCTTCTCCGTGGCTCTACTGCAGACGCAAAGGTGGCCGCACAACGCGGCAGATTTGTCCCTGGGCACAGAAGGGGCGTCCTGAGGTAGCCCACGGTCCGTCGTGGCTCAGAGTTGACAGGAACCGGGAGCTGGGACTGCACTTCTTCATCCGGCCCTGTGCCCCAGTGGGTGCCCTGTGCGAGGCTGGGACAGAAAGGCACTCAGTCGGCATCTCGTGAAGGAGTGAGAGGGGAAGGCAGTCCACCCTTCGCGGGCGTTGTGGGGTGAAATGGGGAGATAGGAAAGGCTTCACAGAAATAGTGGCTTCTGAAAGGACCCTGGATGGTGAGAATTTAGAGCAAGGGAGGGTGAGCAGGTGCGGTGAGAATGACCTAGAAACGAAGTCAAGTCTTCCACCTCTTGGACCTGCTGGGCTCATTCCCACACATCTTTTCCATCTCTGCTTGTTCTGCTTTATTTAATGAGGCCTTTCCTGTCTGTGCTGTGTAAAGAACTGGGGAAATATTTCATCATTCACTGTCTGCTTGATTCTTTGGCCCTTACTATCATCTAACCTATTATTTGTTTCTTCATTTTATACCCAAGTGAGCATAGAAGTTCCAGTTAGGCAGGGACACTGTATTGTTCACTGCTTTATCCACAACATCTAGGCCAGTTCTGAGCATATAATAGGTACTTAACCAATATTTGCTGAATGGATGAGTGACCCAGTGTGTGTGCTGGGAACCATAGCTGTCTTGCTCATCTTTAAAAAATTTTTTTAGTGTTTGTTTATTTTTGAGAGACAGAGCATGAGTAGGGGAGGGGCAGAGAGCGGGGTGGGGGGGAGGGGGGGGCACAGAATCCGAGGCAGCCTCCAGGCCCCGAGCTGTCAGCACAGAGCCCGACGTGGGTCTCGAACTCACAGATCATGAGATCGTGACCTGAGCCGAAGTCGGTCACTTAACCAACTGAGCCACCGGGCCCCCCGTATCTTGTTTATCTTTTAATAAGGTTTACAGTAGGGCACGAGAAATGTTTTGAAAAGAAGAAACCTCTATTGGGGTTGTACCGTAGCAATGTACCTCCCTCTGAGGTGTGAAGGACCAACGGTATAGGTAGGTACTCAAGACGGGGAGTTGCAGTCAGGGATTTTTTTTAGAAGAAAGAGATTTGAGAGATGTGTATGGGCTTTGGGGCGTGCACATGTGCAGGGCAACACTGGAAGTGGTGGGGAACTTAGTTCTTCCGGTTTTATCCCTCATCTATTTCCAGTGAATTATTTTCCTTGAAAAAACGTGTGAATGTTTATGCCTGAACTATATGGTGCTAACCTAATCTGCTCTTTCCATGACAGGAGGCTGAACAGCACCCAGGGAGAAATTCGTGTTGGTCCTAGCCATCAGGTAAAGCAAATTTCAGTAGCTTCTCTGATGGAGTTTTATTTCTTATTATTCTGCTGGCCCTTGATTCTGTTGAGCAGCGGCTTAGAATTGTTGTTACGCTTAAGGGAATTTCATATAAATACAGAGATTTTTTTTTTTCTTTCTGATCGTCACATACTTTTTAAAATCGTGGTAAGATACATATAATGTAAAATGTACCCTTCTAAACATTTTTAAGTGTACATTTCAGTGCTGGTAAGTACATTCATGTTGCTGTGCAGTCGTCACCACCATACCGTCTACCCCCAGAACTTTCTCACCTTCCCAAACTGAGACTCTGTACCCATTAAACACTAACTCCCCATCTCCCTCCCCAAGCCCCTGGTAACCCCTGTCCTGCTTTCTGTCTCCACGAATTTGACTGCCCTAGGTTTCTCATATCCTTGGATTGCACAGTACTTGTCCTTCTGTCCGGCTTCTTTTACGTAACATAAGACCTTCAGGGTTCATTCACCCCTGTCGTAGCACAAACCAGAATGTAATTTCCTTTTAAGGCTGAATCTTCATCATTTGTTTATACCGCCACATTTCGTTGATACATTCATTTCTTGATGGACATTTGGTCCCTACATACTTTCATTTTAACTTTTTAATAACCCCTGTCCTTCAGAAGAGTCCAGATGGTTAGGCTCTTTGTTTGTCAGCAGCTTGTTGTGTCAGGGCCTGTGTCCTATTTTGTTCAGTTTACTGAGACTCTTAGTGTCATGTTTGACATCAGTCTCTTTTTTCCTCCTTCCCCCACTTTGTAAGGACAGAGAGGTTTCAGTAGTCTGTTTACTTGTTCATTTTTCTGTCTGGACGTTGAGCATTTCTTATATGTCATTCATATTTCTAAGAATCTATTTTAACTCTGTAATGAGAAAGAAATGAAGAAGGGAGGGAATATTAAAGTCAAAACACAGAAACAGGGGCATCTCATTTCTAGTGGACGCTTCGCATCCCAGAACTAGGATTATAACTGAGACCGGCAAAAAAAAGCTGCACGTGATCACTCCCCTTATTGCCCGCCCTGTCCCCGCACAACCAACCCTTTCCTTGGTGTGTCCTGTTAGGGCGTCTGCCTACCACTTCTCAACTGTATTTTCTGTGCCTTCAGGCCTAGGAGTTCCAGTCTAATCGGGATCTAGTCCTTACCAGGTTCCCTGTGACTACACGTCCCTCTTTCTGCCCTCTTGCCACCATATTTTCCCACCCATGTTTCTTCTTCCCCGTTGTGTTTCTAGTGTCTTGAGATCTTTGTACGAAAGCTTTATTTTACGATTTTTTGCCATGCCATAACAGAAAAAGTGGTTTTTAAGTAAAAGATACTTAAATTCTTGCTTAGGTTTTTTTATAGTTAGATAATGCTTGGATTTTTGTATACCTTCATTTATTTTGTACCAGATTTTAAATATCTTTATTAGGCTTTGTGGGTTTTTTTCCCAAAAAGACATGTTTTGGAACACCAAATACGAAAGGACTTTTTTTTTTTTTTAATCGGCAGTATTTTCCTTATTAAAATTTTAATTTCTTTTTAGGCACAACATTAACCCATGTAAAAGTCAAGAAAGAATGGTACAATAAACCCCCTGATCCTTATTACTCCGTTTTCACACCTACCAAGTTAGGATCAAACTTGTTTCATTTATTCTCCTTTACATCCCTCCAGCTATTATTTTGAAATGATTCACAAATCTATCATTTTACTTGTAAATATCCCAAAGATAAGAGCCCTTTCAAAAAAACCAAAATCACAGTATGTAGCACCTAATAAAAATTAGCAATTTCTTAAATACCCACCAGGACCGGATTTCCGTAATTGTCTTTTTTTTTTTTTTTTTTTTTTTCACGGTTCAAATTGGAATGTGAGTAAGAGCCATGCATTGCAAGTGGTTGATAGGTCTCTTAAATCTCTTTTAATTCATCTGTTGTTCTTATTTTCCCCTTCTCTCAGTGTATGTATTGAAGAAGGTGAGTGTTTTGTCCAGTAGGGTGTCCCACAGTCTGGATTTGGCTGATTGCATCTTTATGTGTCATTAGACTTGTCCCGTGTCCTTGGCATATCTTGCAAATGAGTAGTTAAAATGTAGAAGTTTAATCCTGTGCTCCTTTGGTCCTCTGCCTCTGGTGTGGGTGGTGCTGTGTCTGTCTACCAGGAGGTTACGCGCGTCCTTGGAAGGGGGATTTGCTGCCTTGGCTTGTTACTTAGATCTGCCCTTCAAAATGGTGGTGTTCTAATCCTATCACTCCTTCATTTATTAGGTGAGTAAATGAAGCTTTCCCCTTACCAACTATTTGATTACCTGAATCACAGAGGAAAGGCAAGATAAATGTTCAATTCCTTCCTTCTGTTTACCAGTTTTCAAAAATACTGTTTCCCCCAACGTCTTCCAGTGGTCACCAGTGGATTTTAAATTATTTGTTCTCTGCTAACCAGCTGTCCTTATTCTTTTTTTTTCTTTTTAATTTTTATTTATTTTTGAGAGAGAGAGAGAGAGCGCACACCCAGGAAGTTGGGGGGGGGGGCATGTGCAGAGAGAGAGAGAGGGGGACAGAGGATCTGAAGCAGGCTCTGCACTGACAGCAGCAAGCCCGGTGTGGGGCTCAAACTTACAAACCTTGAGATCGTGACCTGAGCCGAAGTCGGACGCATAATCCCCTGAACTACCCAGGCACCCCCGCATTGTCCTTATTCTTACTGATGATTAAATTATCCATCTGGGGCCAGTAGGGGCCTCTTCCTGCTAACTTCTGTGTCCTTTCGACTGGACGGACCTCAGTGGTCTTTGTAGGATTCCTTTAACTGGTATGGCATTTTAATGTCTCATCTTGTACAGTCCCTGCCCCAGATCTAGAATTAAATTTTTCTCATAGGAGCCCTTATTGTTTTACTGAGAAGTGACATTTTTTGACTGGGTACCGGGGTGTTCATTGTTACTGGGTTGGTTGGTTACTTGTTTCTAGGCCTTTTCAGGAAAAAGAAATATGCCTTTTTCTTATATATTTTTTAAAGATACATTGTACATTCCTTTTGATATTTCTAATTCCAATTCAAATTTTTATCTGGATTTTATATTTAATCCTATCTTTCCTTCATTTGTCTGTATCTTTTCCCCATGTCTCAAATCCCATTTTCAAATGACACCAACATCATTATTCGTCTGCTTTAATCCCATAATACATATATAATAGCACAGGATAATAATACTTACACTGCTGCAAACAATATGATTATTGAAAACAGCTTGCAATTTAATTAATTAATTAATTAATTAATTTTTTTTGGCGGGGGTGGTTTCTTAGTATATATCCCACTAGGGCTGTGTGGGCAAATTAATATGTTTTAAAGTTGGTTGAAATAATTTCTAGAGAGGAATCAACTTACTGTGTAGTTAATGCATTTATTTCATTTTGCCTTATGGTTTTTAAGGGATTACTATTCTTTAAGTTTCATTTTGTTTTTATGTAGGGCTGTTCACATGGCCCCACAGTCAAACATACAAAGGAAAAAGTATGTTCAAGAAAGTCGACTACATCTGTCCCCTCCACATGTTCCTTCTCTCCATGATGGACACTTGTTGCTTTTGTTTTTGTTAAGTTAAGGTTTTGATTTTCCCTTCTTATCTTTATTCCCCGACCCTCTGTTCTTAGATAAATGGTAGCGTAATACACACGCTTCCGCCGACTTTCTGTTAACAATGTATCCTGCTGTTCCCTCCATGGCAGTACGTAGGGCTCCTCCTCATTTCCTTCTACTGCCTCATGGGGCTCCATTGCGTGGATACAGCAGTTTATTCTTCCAGTTCCAGTCCCTATTGTTGGGCACTTGGGTTGCTTGCAGTCATGTGCCATTACAGGTAATGCTGCAGTGAATGGCCTGAGCATATAGATTTTTAGGTTTTTGCCAACATATTTTTGGAATATATCCCCAGAAGGGGGGTTGGCTCGCTTGGAGGGCAAGTGCACCTGTAAGTGTGAAGACATTACAAAATGCCCTTCTATAGAGATTGTACCATTTTTGTATCTGTGCTGGCAACTCATGCAAGTGCGAACACCACAGCCTTGTGTATTGTCACACTTTGGGACTTCTGTGGGTCTGATAGGTGGGAAATGGTATCTCAGTGATAAGCTTTTCTTTTATCAGCAACTTTGACCATGTTTTCTTACCATTAAGAGCCATTTGCATTTCTTTTTCCGTAAGCTAACTAATTATGTTTCCAGCCTGTTTTTCTCTCGGCGGGGAGCGGGGGAGGTTTGTCCCCCTGGGACAAACTGCCAGACCTGGGAGAGCTGCCACACCAGATACCATATTCGGTCCTGGGAAACAGAGCTCAGTACAAATGCCAAAAAAGACCTTTGGGGGCACCTAGGTGGCTTAGCCAGTTAAGCGACCAGCTCCTGATTTTGGCTCAGGTCATGGTCTCATGGTCTTGAGATTGACCTTCACATTGGGTTCTGTGCAAAGCGTAGAGCCTGCTTAGGATTCTCTCTCTCCCTCTCTCTCTGCCCCTTTTCCACTCATGCTCGTTCTTTCTCTCTCAGAGTAAATAAATTTTAGAAAAACTCGAAGAAAAAAACCCCTTTTGGTGTGAATACCTGTTGTGTGTTAAATTTTATTCCAATGTGGTCACTGTGTGTTAAGCAGAACTCATTGAGGCACCCAATTAAATGTTATAAAAGTCGATACTAAATTAAAGAAGAGCATCCTTGTTTGGAGAAAGTCGGCACTTGATGCGCATTTAGAGGTATCAGAGATAGCCTGTGAGGCAGGCAGACTGGTATCTAGAGCCACATGATCTGCTCATGTTGTGTCTGCCACAGAATTGTTTTAAAAACGTGAGTACAAGCTTTCGCGTAAAAATTTCCGGACTTTGGAAAAAATCGGAGGTTATACAAGTACCGGTTCTCCTTCCTGCCCGGCTGCTTTCTGTGCACAGGGCAGCACAGTCTCCATTTCTGCCCGGTTCCCTTGCCTCCGTAGCACCTGATACCTGCACGCCCAGTGCTAGAGCCACTGCCGCTTGTGGCCGTGAGCGCCTGAAGCGTGGCTAGTCCGCACTGGGAGGTGGTGTTTAACGGGGATACTAGAGTGTTTTAAAATGAAATACGTGCTCTCGTTCTATTTCCGTTGGACAGTGCTACCTTCCAGCTGCTCCTTTCATTTTGTTTTGCCTGGTTTCTTTAGACGCTGGAGCTTTTTTTTTTTCAACTTTTTTTTTTTTTTTTTTTAATTTATTTTTTGGGACAGAGAGAGACAGAGCATGAACGGGGGAGGGGCAGAGAGAGAGGGAGACACAGAATCGGAAACAGGCTCCAGGCTCCGAGCCATCAGCCCAGAGCCTGACGCGGGGCTCGAACTCACGGACCGCGAGATCGTGACCTGGCTGAAGTCGGACGCTTAACCGACTGCGCCACCCAGGCGCCCCTAGACGCTGGAGCTTTTTAACAGCAGCGCTTGGTTTAAAATTTTAGACTAGTACTTCCACGTGCATCATTTAAGACAACCAGAACGTGCCTGTTTTGCAGGCAGTTGACTTTTCCTAGGCCTCTCATGGTTGGGGTAGTCCTCGTGCCTCCTGGCCCTGGCTGTGCCACAGCAGAGTGGGGATGAGAACATGGTAGACGTATTTGGATCTCGAAGCCACAGGTGACGAAGAGACTGGGTTGTTGAGCACTGTTGTTCAAATGTTTAAAATTTTTTTTTTTTTTTTTTTTGCTGAGGTACACTTTACGTGCGGTGAACCGTTGAGATCTTATGTGGACTATTGCGTCCGCTGTCACCCTTGCTGTCGAGGCTCAACAGTTGTGTTGTCTCCGAAAGTTCCTTCCTGCCCCTTCACAAGCAGTCCCCTCCTCCTGAGGCTGCTACTGGCCTGATTTCTGTCACCACCGTTTAGTCCAGCTTGGTTTTTAATGTTACTTCCAATTTTGTGCCTTTTTTTACGTTTACCATGACTACAGGGTAGTTATTGAGTGTCTTGGGAGTAGCGTTAACTTAACGGGATGGTGCGTTTAAATTTTCAGCAAAGATCCTTAGGTGAGGTTTCATCACTTGTAATCTGTCTCTTTGTAGATGTGTTCCATTGGAAATGTGTGTGTTTTCCCCTTCTTTATCAGGGAACTATTATCTCCTGAGGGTTTGTGTTTTTTTCATTTCTTTTATGCACACGTGTCCGTTTCTATTTTATTCTTTGGATCATGCTGACACTGGTTTATTTTGATACTGTTTGCTTCTCCTTACGTAGAGATTAAGCAGTCCATTGCGAGATCTTCTATGGTGAAATGATCCTGAAACGTGCCACAGGCTGGTTTCAGTGACTCACGGTTTTTGTTATTTCGGTACTGCCTAAAGAAAGAGGCTCAGTAAGCTATGGCATCTGTTCCCAGGGCCTGCCTGTTGAGACAGTTCTTTAAATGTGCCTTGATTGTGACTTTTCCATCCCTATCTTACAGGCCAAACTTCCCGATTTGCAACCGTTCCCTTCTCCAGATGGTGACACTGTGACCCAACATGAGGAACTGGTCTGGATGCCTGGAGTTAATGACTGTGACCTTCTTATGTACTTGAGGGCAGCAAGGTAATAGGAATCCTCCCCATCCTGCCCTGAGTTAGGCCATCTGAATTGATTTTTCTTACCAGAGAAAACGTTTGCCACAGTGAAGTCACTTGTTTCTTAATGTTTGCCCCACATCAGATGTTAGAACTCTTCAGAAGGGAAACACCGTAAGCCATACATGCGATTATCAGCACTTCTAAATACAGTTGAGTAGTTAGATCATTCGGCCCTTCTTAAAATCCCATTGTAGATTTCTCTACTTGAGGCTGTTCACTGATGCTTGACTTAAACTTGGTGTTTTTGTGGCTTACCTACATGAGAACTTACTAACCTACAAGTGCCTAAAATATAAAAGGTAAGTTTAAATCTACCCCTGCACATCGTAGTGAGGGCAGAGAGCCCTCCTGCATCTGCGGTGGTTTCTGGGACTCCCCGCAGCATCAGCAGGGCGTAAGCAAAGCACCAGAGCAGGCCGGGCAACTGCATTTAAGCTCTGTGCTCAGCTATGCTGTGTAGACACGAGGCTGCCTCAGTGCAGTTAGCGGCCTCTAAGAATTCCTTTCATCCCCCTCCCACTTCTAACTCGCCTAAAGTTAGTTGATGTGTAGCATGAAAGGAAATAAGCAAATTCAGAGGATTTAATTTTTTTTCAAAAGATCTTTCTTTCAAAAATACAATCTTTATTTGAAAAGATTGTACTCTAGCCAAGTGTTTCTTTTAATGTTTATTTATTTATTTTGAGAGAGCGAGAGAGAGGGAGAGAATCCCAAGCAGGCTCCACACTGTCAGTGCAGATCCCAACATGGGGCTCGAGCTCATGAACCGTGAGATCATGTGAGATCATGACCTGAACCAAAATCAGGAGTCAGATGCTTAACCGACTGAGCCAGCCACGCGCCCTTCTAGCCAACTGTTGTGGCAAATAGCTTTAGATTATTCATGCTCTAAACTGAAATCTGAGTCCTGGTAAAGTGTGGGAAGAAAGGGCACAATTAGACCAGAGTAAATGTAACATTTCCCTTTCTGTATGTGTGAAGGGGGTAGAGGTACTTTAAATTTTTTTTGGTGGGTGCCTGGGTGACTCAATTGGTTGAGTATCCGACTCGTAATTTTGGCTCAGGTCCTGATCCCGGAGTCATGGGATCAAGCCTTGCGTCGGGTTTTGCTCTGAGAGCAGAGTTTGCTTAAAATTCTCTGTCTGTACGCCGCTGGCACACACTCTCTCCTGCTTGTACTCTCTCTCTCTCTCTCTCTCTCTCTCTTTCTCTCTCTTTCACCAAAAAAAAAAAAAAAAAAAAAAAACAAGAGCAGAAACAGGACTGAGAACCCCGACCTATCATGCATATAGTAATGGAATTTGGTCTGAGGTGACTCGGAAACGTGAGGATTAACATTTCTGTGCTGATGTTCTCCCTTCCTGTCCTCCAAGGAGCATGGCCGCGTTCGCAGGGATGTGTGACGGAGGCTCCACAGAGGATGGCTGTGTTGCCGCCTCTCGGGATGACACTACCCTCAATGCGCTGAACACAGTGAGTCTTTTGAAGTTGTCCCGGGTGGGAAGGGAGTTACTTTTCCCTAGTGCTGGTTGTAGGGCATGTGTGATGAGCATGGATCCTGAATGAGCCTAGAATTTTAGGAGCGAGTACTATGGCTTAGTGCTGGGATCGAAAGGTGGGTTGCGGTCTCAGCACTGGGCTCCATGACCTTGATCCGGTGATGGGGCGCCTCCAGGTTCGTTTCCTCTCCTGCGTCTCTACCCCAGGATCGTGTTGAGCCTCAAAGGAGAGCCTGATGCTAGCAGTCGATCTTCCCTGAGCTCCCACAAAGCCGACCACTGTGCACAGATGGTCTTATTTAACCCTCTGAAGTAGGTTTTATCATTATCACCATTGTAGACATGAGCAAATAAGTTTGGAGCGATCGAGTCACGAGTCAGGGTCACACACTCAAGATGCGAATCCAGAGGCCATACCTTTTGCCTTCTTCTCTGTCTCTTAGACCGTGAGTTCGAAAGTGCAGGAGGGAACGGAGAAGAAGCCAGACTTCCTGGAGTGAATATGTTTTTTTATAGATATGCCTTTAAATATCTCACATGATTAAATATCTCACACGATTATACAACAGAATTGAGTTTTAAAAATAATAATCCTTAAAAAAATCTAAAGTAAAATGTAACGAGTGAGCCTGACGGTACTGAGTCGGTTGCACGGCATCCTTCAGAATTGCTCCTCTGCCCTGAGCTGCAACACACAGGCAGCAGCTCAGAAGAACGGAAGTCGAACCGCTGTGCATAGTACGATCACTGAAACCAGTTTCCCTGTTTGGCATTAGAATACATCCGATAGGGCTGCGTAGGAAAATTAATGTATTTTAAAGTGTCTTGAAATAATTCTTCCCTGTGTGGTAACTAATGTGAAATCATCAAATCTGATGGAGTA
This sequence comes from Neofelis nebulosa, assembly GCF_028018385.1. Taxonomy (NCBI): domain Eukaryota; kingdom Metazoa; phylum Chordata; class Mammalia; order Carnivora; family Felidae; genus Neofelis; species Neofelis nebulosa. The sequence continues at coordinate 216,528,577 of NC_080783.1, forward strand.
ATAATGAAGTTTTATGCATTTGTGATGTATTAAAAAGGCTATGTATATTCACATAGGCTATTGAGCTCATAGGCTCAGCAACTCCTGATGATTAACTAAATGTAATTGAAGAACCTTTTTTGTTTTTCATTTTTCTTGAGAGGTCGCTATGTTTGGAAGGGACGTTTGAGATCATCTGTTCCAGTCTCTAAATAGATAAGAATCTAAGGCTCAGAAAAGCCAGACGATTGTTGAATGCCAGCAATCTAAAAAGTTCAGAATGGAGGTTAGAAAATAACCCAACTTAGTGAGCTTTCTCCTCTGCAGCTCGCTTTCAGAGAAACACGTAGATACGGCTGATTTTTATTCCTGGGCCGGTTGCGTTTCTTGAGTATTACGCGGTACTAGTCTCCGACAGCGTCAGAGGTGAAGTGACCTTGTGGGATTGGGCCCTGCGATAGATGACAGCAATTGTTTACATACCCGTACGCTTATTTCTTTTCTTTCCTCCCCCCTTTCACACTTGGAGTTTTTGCTTTTATCCGGAGTCTTTACTCTGAACGCATAGTGATAGAGCTAGAAGGGGCCTTCGAGGTTATTTTCTGGATGAGGAAAGGGAGACTCAGCTGAGTGCCACTGCAGACGGTGGCTGTGGTAGGAGCTGTGTTGCGAATGTCTGTGAATTCAGAATACCCACGAGTGTGCATTTATTCAGAGTTACTCTCTGAGCTTGTTTTCTGTTGAGTTTGTTTTTTTTTTTAAATGTTTGTTTATTTTGAGAGAGAGCAGGAGAGGGGCAGAGAGAGAGGGAGAGAGAATCTCAAGCAGTCTCGGCACTGTCACCACAGAGCCTGATGCGGGGCTGAACCTCGCGAACCGTGAGATCGTGACCCTGAGGCAAATTCAAGAGTCGGATACTTAACCGCCTGACTCTCCCGCGTTCCCCTCTGTGGAATCTTCTGCATCAAAGCTTTATGAAAAAAATTCCCCTTTCACAACTGTGCCGCTCAGTTGAATTTTTAAATAATGAAGACGTTGCCACATTTAATAAAATGTCTGTTTTTGGCACTTTACCGAATCGATCGGATTTGTTCTTTTATTGCGACCCCTCTGAGGATTCGGTAAAACATACTTCTATACAGAAATAATTTGGGCTCTTTTTGCCCATGGTCCTTTGTAGCAAGTTCCTTCTGAAGTTTTCTTAAGCATTGCCGGAGGGCTTTTGGTTTTATGAGTTTTTATTTCTGTGAGGCTGCCTTCCCATCATTTGAAATTTTCCTGTCTAGGCGCGTCCAAGATGGCTCAGGTGTCTGGGGTTAGGCAATCCAAGTGCAGTCAGCCACCAAAGGACCGAGTCGTTTGTTCCTTTTGTGAGGAGTGGAAAAGTTTAATGGCTCTTTTAATTTTTCCACTTAATTATGGTATACTGGCTCACAGAGTTTTAGTTACGGGTACTTTCTTAATGAAAAGTGAAGTGAATTGAAAAATCTTACGGGGAGTTAATGTTTATTTCATCTTTCTTGGCGTAAGGGTGGTTTCGAGCTGTGTTAAGTAATAAATTGAAAAAATAAATACGTTGTCGTGTGAGAAGTATAGCATAGAGTCAAAACAAGTGTAGGCATTTGTCAGTTTAGAATAAACCTGTGTCTCCTATTTCTCAGGACAGTACAGAAATTTAAAGTAAATGAAATTATATGGTACAGCCACATTGTCGTGTGTTTAACATCTGAGTAGGACTATTTAAATTGAAATACATTTAAATAAATAGTTTGATCTTAAAACTGCCATCTATTTAAAACTAATAGAGCTTTTTGAGCTGTTAATTCTTCATGACTATTACATGGACCCATTTTTAATTTTCAGTTTTTAAGCTTATTTATTTTTGCAGAGACAGAGTGCGAGCGTGAGCTGGGGAGGTGCAGAGAGAGAGAGGGAGACACAGAGTCCGAAGCAGGCTCCAGGCTCCGAACGGTCGGCCTGGAGCCTGACGCGGGGCTCTATCTCACGAACCGGGATATCATGACCTGCGCCGAAGTCGGACGCTCAACCGACTGAGCCACCCTGGCACTCCAACATGGGCCCATTTTTAAATACAAGCTCTTCCTCATTTCTCATTTTGACTCAGTTTTTTCTTCATTACTCACAAATGAGATTTTTAGCATATAAGTCTTAAAACAACATATTGGGGTATAATTTACGTATAATAAGCTGCTCTGATTTAAAGTATATACAGTTTGATTTTTTTTTCAGATGTGTATACTGGCGAAACTATTGCAGCGATCTAGATGTGAAACGTTTCCAGCACCCCAGAGGTGCCTCATGCCCTTTCCTGATCCTTTACTGCTTCCAGCCTCAGACAACCACTGATACGTTTTCTCACATCATACAATGTTGTGTCAGAATAATATTTTTGCTCTTTTGAGTCTGGCTTCTTTCCATATAATAATTTTGGGATAGATTTATGTTGTCGCATTATCGATATTCTATTCCTTTTTATTGCTCCTTTTTAGTGTTCCAGTGTATGGGTAGTAACAATAATTGATCCATTCGTCTGGTGATGGACATTCGTGTTTCCAAGCTTTTGGCCGCCATTATGAATAAAGGTGTTATTAACATTGTTATGCAAGGCTTTGTGAGGATGCGTGTTTTCATTTCTCTTGGGTAAATACTTAGGAGTGAAATGGCAGGATTGTATGTGTGCGGGTAGCTTTTAAGAAACCGTCAGGGGCACCTGGGTGGCTCAGTTGGTTAAGCGTCTCTTGGTTTTGGCTCAGGTCTCGATCTCATGGTTTTGTGGGCTCAAGCCCCACTTCAGGGAGCCTGCTTGGGATTCCCTCTCTCCTTCTCTATCTGCCTCTCCCCCACTCACGCTCTCTCTCTTAAAAATAAATAAATAAGCTTAAGAAAAAAAAAAAAAAAGAAACTGTCAAACACGTTTCCGAGTGGCTGTACCACTTTACATTCCCATCAGTACTATGTTAGAATTTCAGTTCTTCAGCATCCTCAGTAAGACTTCATGTTGTCAGTCTTTTTAATTTTAGCCATTCTAATGAGTACGTAGTGATATCTCATTGAGATTTGTTTGTTTTGTGTGCGGTTGGTTTTTATTTAGATGGGGGACACAGATTTGATGGAGGCTAAAGATTCCTCAGCGTTTGACATTGCTAATGATGTCTATCTGTGCCTCACTCACTGAGATTTTAATTTGAATTTTCTGTTCATCATAACTGAGCATCATTTCATGTCTTACCGCCCAGTTGTATGTTGTCTTTTGTGAAGTATATTTTGCCCACTTTTAAAAGTTCAATTGTTTTTAGTATAATTATTTAGTTTTAAGGGTTCTTTTTGTATTGCAGGTATAAGTCCTTTGATACAGGTATTTGTGAATATTTCCTGCCATACCATGACTATTTTTCTGTAAGGGTGTCTTTCAGAGAACAAAATGTATTAATTTTGCTAAAGTCCAGTGTATCGTTTTCCTTTTGTGAAAGTTTCTTTGTTCACCCCATGATAACAAAGGTTGTTCCTGTGTTTTATTCTTGACGTTTTAGTTCTTGCCTTCAGGTCTGTGATTCATTTCAAATTAATTTTGTGTGTACTGTGAGGTATGGGTGAAAGTGCCTTCTTGCCCACACAGGTGCCAGTTGTTGGAGTCACATTTGTTGAAAACAGACTTTTCTCATTTCATTGCCTTGATACCTTTACTGAACATCAACTGCTTATATATAAGCAGTTTTTCTTTTTTCTGGATTCTCTTGTTTCACTAATGTGTTATCTGTCTTTTCACCAGTATTTCAGTATTTCGAGTAATGTAGCTTTATCAGAACTCAGGTAGTGGTAAGTCTTCCTACTTTGTACTTGTTTTTTAAGATTGTTTTGGCTATTTTAGGTCATTTGCATTCCCAGATAAATTTTACTATTTATATAAATTTTATTATGTTTTTTCAACTTTTTTTTTTTTTTTAATGTTTATTCGAGAGAGAGAGAGGGAAAGAAAGAAAGAGACAGAGCATGAGCAGGGGGAGGGGGAGGGGCAGAGAGAGAGGGGCAGAGACACAGAATCCGAAGCAGGCTCCAGGCTCCGAGCTGTTCAGCACAGAGCCCAACGCGGGGCTTGAACTCAGGAGCTGAGAGATCGTGACCTGAGCCGAAGTCAGACACTTAACCAACTGAGCCACCCAGGCACCCCATATTTATTTTTTTTAATGTTTATTTATGTTTGAGAGAGAAAGAGAGGGACAGAGAATCTGAAGTGGGCTCTGTGCTGACAGCAGAGAGCCTGATGTGGGGCTTGAACTCCTGAACCGCAAGGTCATGATCAGAGCCAAAACAGATGTCCAGCTGACTGAGGCACCCATGCACCCCTTTTTATTTTAAATGTTTATTTATTTTTTAGAGAGAGAGAGAGAGAGAGAGAGAGAGAGAGAGAGAGAGAAAGGGAGGGAGGGAGAATGAGTGGGGGAGGGGCAGAGAGGGGGAAGGGCAGAGAGAGGGAGGACCGAGGATCTGAAGCAGGCCCTGTGCTGACAACAGACAGCCTGATGCAGGCCTCGAACCCATGGACTGTGAGATCATGACCTGAGCTGAAGTCAGATGCTTAACCCACTGAGCCACCCAGGTACCCCTCCATTTACATTTTATTTTATTTTGTTTTTTAAAGTTTTTATTTATTTTGAGAGAGAGATTGTGAGCACACAAGTGGGGGAGGAACAGAGAGAGAGGGAGAGAGAGAGAATCCCAAGTAGGCTCTGCACTGTCAGCACAGAGCCTGATAATGGGGCTTGAACTCAAAAATCGTGAGATCATGACCTTAGCTGAAATCAAGAGTCAGACCCTTAACCGACTGAGCCATCCATACACCCATCCCTTTCCACATACGTTTTAGAATCAGCTTGGTGGTTTCTATTTTTAAAAAGGTTTCATGGGATTTTCACTGTGATTGCACTGAATCTATGGATCGGTTTAGAAGAATTGACATCTTAACAATATTGAATCTTCCAAACCTGAACATGATACATAGCTTCATTTTTTAAAAGTTTTATTTTATTTTATTTTATTTTATTTTATTTTACTTTATTTTACTTTCTTTTCTTTTTTATTTTTTTAAATTTATTTTATTTTTTATTATTTTATTTTATTTATTTATTTTATTTTTTTATTTATTTAAATAAGCTCTACACCCAGTATGGGGCTTGAACTCACAAGTCCGGGATCAAGAGTTGCATGTTTTTCCCGTTGAGCTCTCAGGTGCCTCATATATCTTCATTTTTAAAAGAGGTCTCATTAATTTTTTTGAGTAAGATTTTTTAGTTTTCAGTGTACAGGTCTTATACATGTTTTGTTAAGTTTTTCCCTAAGTAATTACTGTTTGAAAATTCTGTTGTTAATAAGATTAGATTTTTAATTTCAATTTCTTTATTTTTTCTTATTGATCAATTGATTCATTGATCTTTCCACCCAGCGTGGGGCTCGAGCTTATGAACCAGAGATCAAGAGTCTCATGCTCCTCCAGCTGAGTCTGCCAAGTGCCCTTAATTTCAGTTTCTAAATGTTCATTGGTAGAATATAAATACAAATAATTTTAGGGACACCTGGGTGGCTCAGTCAGTTAAGCACCTGACTCTTGGTTTTGGCTCAGGTCATGAGCTCACAGTCCGTGAGTTTGAGCCCAGCATCTGGTTTTGTGCTGACAGTGGGGAACCTGCTTGGGATTCTCTCTCTCCTTCTCTTTCTGCCCCTCCTCAACTCATGCGTGCTCATGCTCTCAAAATAAATAAAAATAAACATTTTTAAAAATACAGTTTTAATGTGCTGACCTTGTATCTGTTCTGTTCATTTCTAGTGGCTTTCTGGTTGGTTTCTTAGGGTCTCAGTGTACACAGTCACGCCATCTGCAAATAAAGACAGTTTGCCTCTTTCTTTCTGATTTATGTATTTTGTTTCTTTTTCGTGCTTTATTGCATTTGCTTGGACCTCTAGTACAGTACTGCATAGAAATAATGAGAGTGGGCGTCTTTGCTTTCTCATCTTAGGGAGAAAACATTTAGTCATTCACTAATAATAGTGTAGTGTGGGGTGGTGGTTGTTTGATCAAAGTTGAAAATGTTCTCCCTTATATCTGTTTGTTTGTTTGTTTGTTTGTTTGTTTGTTTGTTTTTTATCATGAATGGGCCTTTAATTCTGTCAGATGCTTTTCTTTCTTGTATCTAATGAGATGATCATATGGTTGTTACACTGTGTTTTGTTAATTTGGTGAATTCTATTGATTAATTTCAAATGTTAAAGCAAGTATGCATTCCTAGGATAAATTCTACTTACTCATTACATACTATTGGCTTCCATATGTTAATATTTTGTTAAGACCTTTTACATTTGTGTTCATAAGGGATCTTGAACTGTAGTCTTCTTTCTTTGTAATATCTTTGTCTAGTTTTAATATCAGAGGAATACTGACTTCAAAAAATTAGTTGGGAAAAATTTCCTCTTGCTCCCTTACTTTATAAAGGATTGATTGTGTGTGTGTGTGTGTGTGTGTGTGTGTGTGTGTGTGTGTATTCGTTGTTAAATATTTGATAGATTTCACAGTGAAGCCCAGATGGGACTAAATTTTTTTGTATGAAAAGTCTGAAATTATAATAGGCATAGACCTATTTACATTTTATATTTCTTCGTGTGTCAGTTTTGGTAATCTGCTGATCTGTGGTTTTAAACTTTGTTCATTTCATCCAGGTTATCAAATCTGTTGGTAAAAATATCAAATTATTATCTTTTTAACGTCTATAGGATTTGTAATTTTGACCCTTCTTTCGTTCCTAATATTGGTGATTTGTGTTCCCCCTGATCAGTCTAAATAGAGACTTAACATTATTATTTTAGATAGCTAACATTTGGTTTCATTGATTTTCTCTGTTTTCTATCTTCTTGATCTCCAATCTTATTTTTATTATTTCTTTTCTATTTATTTTGGATTCATTTGATCATTTGCCCCCTAGCTTCCAAAAGTGGGATCTTAGTTACCTCATTTTAGCACAAATTTTGATTTGCTGTTCTTTTATTATAATTTTTTAAATACCAAAAAATATTCTTCACAATTTCTTTTACCCATGAATTGTGAGAATTGAATTGCTTAATTACCAGATACTTGAGATCTCTCTTATATGCACCCCCCCCCCCCTTTTTGTCTTGGAATGATACTGATTTTTAATTTAGTTCTGTTGGGATCATAGAGTACCCAGTAAGATTTCAGTTTTTTGAAATCTGTTGAGATTTGTTCTTGGCTCAGAATGTGGTTTATCTTGGTGAATGTTATGTTCCATGTACACTGGTAATGAATTTATATCCAGCAGTTATTGAGTGCACTGTTATATAATTGTGGGTTTCTTTAAAGTGGTGGTTATTATTACTTACATCTTCTGTGTCCTACTAATTTTTTTTCTCTAGCTGTATTGTCAGTTGCTGAGAGAGTCGTATTAAAGTCTCCAACTATGGTTTGCTTCACATATTTGGAAGCTGTGTCATTAGGCACATGAACGTTTATAATATTTATCTTTCTCTTTTACCTTTTTGGAGTGACGCTGTGTCTAGTAGTACTCTTTTGTTTTTGACTCCATCTTGTTTAATTTTAATACAACCACTCTAGCTTTTTTAGGCTGGTTGACGTGACATATCTTCTTCCAGCTCATTACTTGGAATCCTGCTTTTTCTTTGTAGGTAAAGAATGTCTCTTGTTCCTTTAGTTCTTTAGTTGTTTCTTGCTTTTTTTTTTTTTTTAAGTTTATTTACTTTTGAGAGAGAGTGCAAGCAGAGGAGAGGCAGAGAGAGAGAAAGAGAGAGAGAGAGAGAGAGAGAGAAACACAGAACCCGAAACAGAGAGAGAGAGAGAGAGAGAGAGAGAGAGAGAGAGAGAGAGAGAAACACAGAACCCGAAACAGGCTCTAAGCTTTGAGCTGTCAGCACAGAGCCTGATGTGGGGCTAAAACTCTGAATGGTGAGATCGTGACCTGAGCTGAAGTCGGATGCTTAACCAACCGAGCCGCCCAGGTGCCCCTGTTTTCTTGCTTTTTAATCTAGTCTGGCAAGCTCTCCCTTTTGTTGGGAGTGTTTAGTCCATTTTAATTTATATAACCTGATGGCAGTTGGCCATCTGCCATCAGGTTATATAAAACTTGAGCCACATGTACACATTCTTAATAGCATATCTTGTTTTGGCGAATCCCAGTAGTAGTTAATATATCTTATTTTCATGGCTGCATGACTTACTACTTTTGATACAGTGATGACCATGCAGAATCGTTAGGCACACAGTTGTATCACTTTTGTTAAAAAATGTATTTCTTATCTTCTTCTTCATAAGTAAAAAAAAAAAAATGTATTGATGTAGAGAAAGACGATGTGATAAATGTGTTGACCTCTGTGGTTGGAAGAGGAAGGTGTTCTTAGTGATGGGGCATACTCCTCAATGTATGTCGGAAAAGATATGTTATATTTTAGTTATTTGAAATTGTGAACACCTATGAATGTAAAATTGTTCTATTTGTAATTTTACAGTATATTAAAAAACATGTTAAAATATGACACAACAATGGTGCTTCCTCTAGAGGATCTGACATAGAAATGTTTCTGTGTACTGTTCAGGTATGTGTTTCTTCATATGCAGTTTCTATGAGGTTCATCTGTGTTCGTTAGTTTACATATAATTTGTAAACATAATAGTATATAACATAGAGATGGCCTGTATTATTCTAATGGGATTCAGCCATCTTTAAGTCCTTGCGTTTATTTGGCCTTTTACAAGATCAAAATCACTCTTTATATTTATGCTTAGAAACTAGCAGAACCCTATAGTTTGAGACTAAGGTTTTCTAGAAAATACCATGCTGACTTATTTTTACTAAATTGATACTGGATTTCATTCTTTGGGCTTAAGTATCTTTCCCATTTCCTAATAAAATTCAAATTCTTTTGACTTCTCTTCCTTAGAATTTATTTGCATTTTTATGTTTATCTTCTCTCTCTAATACTAAACATATATATTCTTACTATATATAAGTAAAATTTATAATCATGCAGCAAAGATTTCACTTCTGCCTGGACAGTTTTATTCCTTGAAATATGGATGACTTTTAGATGTTTGAATTAAGCTTTTTACATATTCAAGAGAGTGTATATTTGTTTGCTTATTTATTTATGCACACCCACATCTCCTACAACAAAGGCTTCCAATAGCTTCATAGTTTTTTTTTTTATCTCTGATCTATAAATATCGCTATTTGTTAACCATTGAGTATTAATCATCTTTGTTTTCTGAGCCATAGCTCGATGCCTGGTACATAGTAGAGAGGCACTAAATATTTGTTGAATGATTGAATAAATAAATCAGGTTCAAGTCCAAACCATATTTGATCACCCAGAACTTGGTATTAGGAGGTTGGCATAATGGAGTGTACAGATAAGCCTACTCTGAGGGTCATTTTCATCTTTCTCTCTTTTATTCTAAAAAATTAAGTCGATACAATTTCTTTCAGAGGTTTTCTGTTTGTTCATCATAAATGGACTTCACTAAAGCATCTGGCCCTGGATTAGCTTTGCAGTACTTAGGCCTTAGATGAATGTTGAGTATTTCCCAGCTCCCAAATAAGGCATTACTGGGAAGCCCTGTTATTACAGCTGGTCTGAAGTTTCTGATCACGGATTCTTGTGCTGTTCATTCTACACTCACATCCTCACTTACATTCTTTTTACCGGTTCTCCATTCAGATTAATCAGCAATAAATGGTTATAGGATGGTGTGTTTTTTTTCCTCTAAGATTTTGATTTGTTGTTGTAAAAAGGAATGGGAAAACTTTATATGCTGTATGATTTCTTATTATGGAAATCCAGTAAATTTCAGAATAGCACCTTATGTAAATCAGCCTTGACGAGCCCCTCTGCTAGTGTTTTATTTATATTATATCAGGATATTGGAGTCTACCGCCTGTTACATTGTTAATTATAGCGTAAGTAAAGATGCACTGGAGGTTTTCTGGCGTAACCAAGGCCTTTTCAGCTGGTTATCAGCATAATAATATATAAAGTCGAGGTTTAATTTATTGTCCTTTGACCAATTAGAAACATTTTGAACTTTTGTTTTGAAAGTTGTTTAAGTGTTTAGAAATGTACCAGTGTGGCTCCCTTTGGGCTGAGAACTTCATAAATTGACTTCTGTTTAAAAGCTCCAAGCAGCAACACTTTGGCAATGATTTATTCTTTTTGTCTCGTTTGGATGAAGATGACTTTTTAAATTTAATCCTTTGAGATTTTATTCCTTTTTAGATGGTCTGTAGCTTTAGTCAAAGTTGAGCTTTATGCGCCACTCTGTTCTTTTACTAGATACAACAGAGAGACACTTCTCAAAGTGTCTCAGGGGTGGGTGGGGAGGTCAAAGACCCCTTATGTTAACCTCCGGTAATGGCACCTTCATGACTTACTGCAACAGCGATCTTGTACTTGATAGTTTAACCAGAAAACTATAGCTCCTGGTGCAGCTCTTTGTGACTGTAACCCTGCTTTGCTTCTGCATGTGAATCACTCTCTGGTTTCTTTAGCCATTTCTAAATTGTGACTTTTTGTTTTTTTTAATGTTTATATATTCTTGAGGGGTGGTGGGCAGAGAGAGAGGCAGACACAGAATCCAAAGCAGGCTCCAGGCTCTGAGCTGTCAGTACAAGTCTGATGCGGGGTTTGAACTCACAAACTACCAGATCACAGCCTGAGCCAAAGTCGGATGCTTAACTGACTCAGCCACCCAGGCACCCCTCTTTAGCCATTTCTTTTCTTTTCTCTCTTAATTTTTAGAATAGCTTTTTTTTTTTTTTTAACATTTTATATTATTTTTTTAAAGTTTATTTATTCTGGGGCACCTGGGTAGCCCAGTCGGTTAAGCATCCGACTTCGGCTCAGGTCATGATCTCACAGTTCATGAGTTCGAGCCCCGCATCAGGCTCCCTGCTATCAGCACAGGGCCCAGTTTCGATCCTCTGTCCTCCTCTCTCTCTCTGCCCCTTCCTCTCTCTCTGCCTTGAAAAAAATAAAGTTCATTTATTTTGAGAGAGTGCGCATGCATGCATGAGCAGGATGGAGCAGAGAGAGAGAGAATCATCCCAAGCAGGCCCCATGCTGTCAGCACAGAGCCCGATATGGGACTCGATCCCAGGAACCACGAGATCATGACCTGAGCTGAAATCAAGAGTCGGGTGCTTAACCGACTAAGCCACCCAGCCGCCCCAAAGTGCTTTTTTTTGAATGAATCAATTTAGTCTTCGTGATGGTTCTGTCATAGAAGCATGATTATCACCTACAGATGAGTAAGCACATCCTGTCATATAGCTTTAGATACGTGATAATTAACCTCAGAGAAAGAATGGAACTGAGGCCGTGCCTTAACAGCAGTCCTCTTGAAATGTCCGGTGAATCTGCAGTTTGGGGCTTTGCCCTTCGGCCTGTTGGAAATCCTTCACTCTGTAGCCTGTCCGTGCATCTCTATGCTTTCTCGCAGGGACCGAGGAATTGACTTGGCTTTTACTTTTGTTTGGCACAAGTTAGAAAGTTCCTTTACAAATTTAAGAAACTTCTTTCTCAGATGATTTCTGTTCTCTATGCTAAAAACTGGTGAAATATTTTGAGAATTATGTGGTATTTTGAAAAAACAGCATCAATCAGAATTTTACCCATCTGTAAATCTATATTAACCATTAATATTAACATAATAAGTATCAAATTGGGATAAAAGCCCTTAGCCTTTTTTACATTTAAGAAGAAGATATAATAAAATCATTCATTGATTTATTTATTCAGTAAGAAACATTGAATTCCTGCTCTTTGCAAAGCCTTTATGGGAAGGCATTTGTTAGAAATGTTGATAATCTAAGGAAGCATTGAATCTTGGAACAAAGCAGGCCCCTGAGTTTTAAAAGGACTCATATGTGCCATTAGTTCTAAAATATAGAATACTAAAATTTGTAATATTTGTGCTAGTATGTATGTTTCTTGTACTAGTTTTCAAATATACTTGGGGATACTTTTTTTTGATAGCTCTCCCAGATCACTTTTTTACCCGCAAGTTTTGAAAGTTGGAATATGAGTTTCCTGCGGCTGCTACAACAAATTACCACAAACTTGCTGGCTTAACACAACAGAAATGTGTTCTCTCCCAGTTCTGGAGGCCAGAAGTATGAAACCAGAGTGTCGGCCAGGCCACGCTCCCTCTGGCTCCTCAGGAGGATTGTTCCTTCCTTTCCCGGGTTCCCATGGCTGCGGGCAGGCCTTGGTTTGGGGCCACATACTTCTCTGCTTGTCTTCACGTTACCTCCCCTCTGCAGGTCCACATCTTCTCTTTTCTGTGTTTTTCCATGGCCTCTCATTCATTCATTCATTCATTCATTCATTCATTCATTCGTTACTTTAAATGTTTATTTATTTTTTGAGAGAGAGAGAGAGCACAAGCCGGGGAGGGGGCAAAGAGAGAGAGGGAGAGAGAAATCCCAAGCAGGCTCCCTGCTATCAGTGAGGAGCCTCCTGTGGGGCTCAAACTCACAAATGTTGAGATCATGACCTGAGCCGAAATCAAGAGTCCGACGTTTAACCGACTGAGCCATGCAGGTGCCCCACTGCCTCTCTTTTATAAGGATGCTTGTCATTGGACATAGATCCCACTTGGATAATCTAGAATTATTTCCTCATCTCAAAATCATTAACTTAATCCTATCTGCAGAGACCCTTTTTCCAAATAAGGTCTCATCTGTTCCAAAGATTTGATATCCATATCTTCTGGTGGTCATTTTTCAGCCTTGCACAGTTGAGTTTTATTATTATATAAGGTGTCAGTAAAATAAATTACAGTACGTATTTGTGACAGTTTATTTTTGTTTTGATACTGAGAGTATGAAATATTTCTGGTAGCGACTGTGATGTTTCTGTACCTCTGAGGACATTTGATTTTTAAAATAGTACAGTATTTGTAGGGTATATAGTGCGATGTATCTGGCTTTCCTTTTACAAAGAACGTAATTATCTAGGTGATAGAATCGTCACGTGTAACTACTGTATTAGCCGATTTATTCCGACCGGTGACTTGCTGAGTGTTTCTTCCTTGGCTCCAGCTCAGAGCTACCTGGCCGGGCCCCTGGGGAGCCCTCCGGGGCAAGGTCCCGTGTTGCCGGCGGGCTCCATCTCTGAGACGGTTGCCCTTGAAGCGACCGCTCTTTGAAGTCTCTGCCTTCTTTTCCGGTTTCTAGTCTAACCCCGCAGCCCCGCTCTGAGCCTGGCCCTGCCGGACTCTGACAGACCGCGGCGTCCGGGCCAGCTCTCTCGTCCAGGAGGCTGACGTCCCCCCGCAGCCGGTCGCGTGCCGGGCTTCTGAGGTGACTGCACCGGGCCGCCCGCCCTTGCCCTCGCCCTCCGAGCCGCCCTGCCTGCCGGTTGGCCTGCCGTTCTCCCCGCGCGCCGTAGGTGTTGAGATGTATATTCCGGCTCACCCCAGGACTCGGGAGTGCCTGTCATCCGAGCATGTTTAGGAAGGTTGACTCCTCAGTTTTCTCCTCTTTTTTTCCATTTCGGAAATGAGGTATAGATTTTCACGTGTTCTTAAATCAAGTCTGCCTTCACTTGCCTTTACCCCTGAGTCGTCATTATGCGACCAGCGCACAAGATCGTGTGCAACTGTTAGAGTTTGTGGCTTTTGGTTTGCATAATACTTGGCGAGTTTTGGCGTCTTCACAGTCAGGCTGGCTTCTGCCTCTGCTGCTTTGATATCATACAGCCTTCTTCGTTCTCTTAAGACCCTTTGATGGGAAAAGCAGAATTTCAGGAAAAAAAAGTTTCAAAGTTTCTAAGGCCCAGGATCAGGTCCTTGTTGGTTCTCCAGGGCCATTCCTCAGGAGTGCTGCCATGGTGGCCCAGACCCCGTTTTGCTTCTTTCTGAGTCACCAGCTCTGTCCTTGGCTACGGTTTCCAGATGAAAGAACGGTTACTTGGAAGCGTTCCTGACTCTGGAGTCACACGTACTTCCGTGTATATGTCCCTTTCATTTTCCTTGTCCCATGACCTTATTATCGTGACCGAAAAGAAGTGTACTGTTCTTTTGCACAGATGTTAAAATTACTCGTCAGAAGTCACTGAGGTTAAGGTCGCCAAGCCCCATGAATTGGGGGCAGTCATTCCTGCACCTAAACTCGACCTAGTGGGATTTAAAGCAATTTCTGTAAGTGTTTCTCTCTTAATGTTTATGCAGCTGCTCTTGAGGAATTAGTTTTGGTTTTGGTTTTGGTTTTAAGTAATCTCTGTGCCCAATGTGGGATTTGAACTCAGACCCCTGGGATCAAGAGTCTTATGTTCTACTGACTGAGCCAGTCAGGCGCCCCTCCCTGGTCTTGAGGTTTTTGTTTTTATTTATTTTCTTAAGTTAACTTTCTGAAGGAATCTGGTTAAAATTGACTCACAGCTGACCTTTCACATATATTTTCTAGTTTAATTTAGCATTTATGAATAGGTTCGCTAGTGCGTACATCTCCATGAGAAGGATAGAACTGGTTTCTTTTCTGTCAGCCTCTAGTTTAGAGCCTTACGTACCGTTTTTCTGTATTCAAGGCTGGGAGGATGCTAAGGAAATGGAAAAGGGTTTTAATTTCCACTTGTGATCAGACGTAGGTCTTTCCAAATTGACAAATAATTCTCATTCAGAAAAACAGCATACACAGTCTAGGTTGATGCGTCTGCCAGTGATTTTCCTGTTTGTGGCCAGAGGTGTACTCATTCTGGATCTTTGAGCCGCGTCTTATCCTTAAGGGATTGATTGCTTTGCTGAGTCCTAAGGAGTCAGCTTCCCCTCAGGAGCACATGGCTTCTGGCTTAGATCTACGACAGCTTGCCTTCTCTCTGCGTCCTTTGCCTGGACTCTCACCCAAAGAGCAGGAGGAAAGATTTTGTTTCTAGGAAGTGAGGTTTTATATATATGCTAGCTATATAGATGATTATCCATAATTTTATTTAAAAACCTGTGGCATAAACTACTCCAGTTTCCACAGAAACCTGAAAATGTAGACACTAACCAGTGGGTGTAAGAGAAGCTTCTGCGGCAGCTTGCTGTTCAGGGTCTGGCCTGGGCAGGCTGGCAGAGTTCAGTGGCCGTATTGTTTATTTTACGATTTCTCTAACTGAAATGTATTAAAATATTACCGTTTATATCTTCAAAAATTTTTTTAATGTTTATTTTTGAGAGAGAGAGAGACAGCATGAGCAGGGGAGGGGCAGAGAGAGAGGGAGACACAGAATCTGAAACAGGCTCCAGGCTCCGAGCTGTCAGCACAGAGCCCGACGCGGGGTCGAACTCACGAACTGCGAGGTCATGACCTGAACCAAAGTCAGACGCTCAACCGACGGAGCCACCCCGGCGCCCCCCATTTATGTTTTCAAAAACAGCATCCTTTAGTATTTCACCTTAAAAGAAACCTCTGTAAAGAGAAGGAATTTTAAAAACTTTGGAGTTCCACGGGGAACCTGGGTGGCTCTGTCTGTTGGGTATCCGACTCTTGATTTTGGCTCAGCTCGTGATCTCAGGGCCGCGGGTATCGAGGCTCGCCTTGGGCTCTGCACAAAGCATGGAGTCTGTTTCCGATTCTCTCTTTTCCTCTGACCCTTTCCCCCACTTGCATGCTCTCTCTCTCTTTCTCTAAAAGAAAACAAACGAGTTTGAGGCCCCAAAAATGACCTTGTTCGGCCCCTCCACTGCCGGTGAGGAAGCTGGGGGCTGCGATGCTGTGCAGAGGGGTAACCCCAGACCCCTTGCCCAGGCCACCTGCTCCTCCTGGCACAGTTGCTAACTCTCCCCTCAGTTTCCTGGTTCCCAGACTCAGATGTTTGCTCGGTTCCCCACAAGTCACCAGGTCCTCGGTTTCCATTCTCAAGCCCACGTTTTATCCTGTGTTGTAAGTATTGCAGAAAAAACTTCCTTCGTGTGGTCTTTTTAAGTTCGTCCACTTTCCGTAGTGCTGCTTCCCTGTGACTGTCGTGCAGCCCTGTCCCTTTTTAGTCCGCTGTCCTTGATGGAATATTTCCTGTGCTCCAGGAATCCTGCTCGGCGATTGCCGTCTATCTTTTCATCCTAAACATTCTCCGGAATAGGCGCTGTATTCTGCCTTTCTGCAGCGGAGAAAGCGGTGGTTTAGAGAGATAATGGACTTGCCTGCGACCACACAGCTAGTGGCGGAGCTGGCGTTTGAATGCGCCAGAGCGGGGAACCCTTTCCTGTTGCGGCTTTGTCTCTGCCGAATTCCCAAACCCTCATCGTTGGTCTCAGGCCCTCCGTGGATTCTTCTTTCCAGGTGTTTATGAAGATGATGTCAGATGAGAGCCTCAAAATAGCTAGGTGGTCAGAAATAGCCAAGACATTTAGAGTTTGGTTTGTTCGGTGTTTTTAAGAGCGTTTACTGATCTCAGTTGGTGCCGGCATTTGATGCCTCCTTTCTAATCAGCTTGCTGGTTGAGGCTCCTGTTCCGTGGGTTTTGAATACCTTCCAAGACACCATGGCCAGGAGATAGAGACCCCCTAATTTCTAGACACAATATTATGTGGGAAGTAATTATGAATCAGAAATATGGCGGTGTTGCATCAGCCGTGGGAAATACAGTCGTGAGATGTTACCTGGACATGTTGCTGCCTATTTTTGTTGGTTCCTAGAATGTGTTCAGTTTGGTTGTTGCTCTTCGTTGATGATGGGCAGGGTTATCAATCATACTGCACTGATCATTGATTTTCAAAACCTGCTCTATGAAGTCATCTTGGTTTTTCAAAATGGTAAATGTCACCCCCGTCAGTGTCCACTGGCACCTTGTGTGTTTTGAGGAGAGCTCATCTCATCATTTTCTTCATGTGGGTGCATGTCCTCCTCTCTGAGTTGCTGGTTCCCTCCCTCCGGCCACCCCGCCTGCCCCCACATGCAGACGGACCGTGTGCTGGCTGTGTCCTTGCAGCTGGAGGGGTCTGGAGCCCGCCAGGCCTGAACTGCCCCAGGATAGCCGCGGGCGCGGGCCCGGGTCTCCCAGCTCCTCCTGGATGTGGGTTTATGTTAGAGTCCTCGCTCTCTGCCGTGGAAGTGGCCTTGAGCAAGAGAGCAGACCTCTCAGTTTTGCGTCCTCGTTGTTAGTACTCTTGCCACACGTGGTGGCGTGAAGAGTGGTGGAGTCCGAAAGGTCCCAGACTTTGCAACACACATGCGGCACCCAGCGACTTGGGCCCGCCCCCCCCACCCCCCACCCCCCACCCCGGCCCCAGGGGCTGGTGCGGGTTCTGGAACCTCGTAGTTACACACGGACTGTCACGGGGAGGGTTGGTGCAGCGACTGTTTTCCCTCTGAAAACTCCCCAGACCCGCCCCTCAGCCCTGCTTCAAGCAGCTACGTTCTGCATCTTTGCCGCAGTCTTTAAAATGTGCCCCCGCAAGAACGTTCAGACAAATTCAGCCTTTCTAGTGATCAAATAGCATTATTTGGAGTGACAGTGGCCAAACAAAAATGAATAGCGTGCCTGTAGTTTCAGTTAGAGTTTTTTTGTGCACACACGTACGTATTTTGAGCCTGACTGGCTCATTGGTGATGGTGGTATGACTGAAAATACATGGACATCTGTAAATCATGGATTATGAGACAGATTTTTTTTTAATTTTTTTTTTTTTAACGTTTATTTATTTTTGAGACAGAGAGAGACAGAGCATGAACGGGGGAGGGTCAGAGAGAGAGGGAGACACAGAATCTGAAACAGGCTCCAGGCTCTGAGCGGTCAGCACAGAGCCCGACACGGGTCTCGAACTCACGGACCGTGAGATCGTGACCTGAGCCGAAGTCAGCTGCTTAACCGACTGAGCCACCCAGGCACCCCGAGACAGATTTTTTAAAGTTTTGTCTTTGGGGCGCCTGGGTGGCTCAGTCGGTTAAGCGTCTGACTTCGGCTCAGGTCACGATCTCGCGGTCCGTGAGTTCGAGCCCCGTGTCGGGCTCTGTGCTGACCGCTCAGAGCCTGGAGCCTGTTTCAGATTCTGTGTCTCCCTCTCTCTCTGACCCTCCCCCGTTCATGCTCTGTGTCTCTCTGTCTCAAAAATAAATAAACATTAATTTAAAAAAAAAAAAGTTTTGTCTTTGACTTCTTTGAGATCTTTCTCATTGACGTAAATGGTTGAAATAATTAGAACTACACGGAGAATTTTAAGATCTCTTCCAAATCCCACTTTTTTTCCTTTCTAAGCTATTTTGGCACTTTCTTGCAAATAAACATTTCACAGAGCAAAAGACTTTTAAACCTAATACTGTTCTTAATGGACTGCAATTATTTAATATTTAGCATGAATGCAGTCTAAGGCTTTTTCTGCAGTTATTATAATGGCTATAATTGCAAAAGGATGCTTTGGGGTAGGAGAAACTGCCAGATGCGATGCCATTTGATCTAAAAAGGTCATAGCAAAAGGGACATTTAAATTAAGTTATAAATTACAATCGAAGAACAATATTTTGATGTGTGAGACCGGAGATGTCAGAGCAGGGAGATGTAATTCATGGGTTCATTATAGAACAGGGGTGCCTGACAGCTGAGCCGTGCCAAAAGGAAAATTTATTTGCAACATCACGCAGACAGAAAATGGCAGCTAAGATGAGAAGCCACAGCAGAAACTTGAAGCCTTGTGGTAATACACAGAGTTTGTGCTAATAAGACTGCCTGGGATCCAGAGATGCTTAATGATTGCTGTAATATAAATGAGGTGTTTGGACATGTGCGCATTTTCAGTCTTATTTAAGTTAAGACCTCGTTTTTGCTCTATAAAATAACATACTTTATAACCAGGCATTAAGGTTGATTCTCTCACCTCCCTGTGCAATATACAGATTTGCTGCAAATTCAAAATTGTTTAGGCAGGAGAGTTAAAGCTTGAAACAAGATCTCCATCCATGGCAGCTTTGAGGAAGGATATAATTTAATGTTTATAGCAATCCATGAGAAGTTCAATCATGAGTTAATTAAACTGTAGGCAGTCATTAAGTATTATTTATTCTTTCGAGAAGCTTGCCAGTAAAGCACTTATATATATTAAATTATAGAAAGTAATAAGCAGGGAGTGATTTGTCAGGCAGAGCGAGAGTTGCAGATTTAACTTGGGCAATTATGCAGAAATGTGTTTTTCTTCTTGTGGCACGATCCTTTCTTCCTGCTGATCCCGGAGAGGTCAGAAGCCACAGCTGACCATCGAGGGTGCGTGGGCCCCAGCGCTGCACGATAGATGATCTACTGAACTTGTATGTGCCCGGTAGTCTTAGGTGAGAGGTGTGTACCTGAAATGTTTCCTGTGGTGATGACACCGCTACACGGCGCGTAGCTTTTTGACATTTCACGTATCTTGTCACGTTGTATCTCATTTAGTACCTTCCATTGTCTTTGGACGCGGCTGAGGGACAGTGGTGTTAGGCCCGTTTGACGGTCGAAAACCTCAGCGCGGCCGGTTTGTGACACAGCTGCTGACAAGAGTCCGTCTCCTGCCCCAGATCCCGCGCTGGGTTCGCTGGGTGTTGACAGAAGGCACGGACTCTGGGGCGGTTTCCACAGAAGGGGCTGCCGGGCGCCTGAAGTCGCGGAGAGCTTTTCACACAACTGGCTAAATGCGCTTGCGTGTGGCGCGGTGGCTTTGGCTCTGCGGGTTCGGTGTGGCGGTTCCGTTTGCCACGGTGGAACCAGACCGGGAGCGTGTTCCTCAAGCTGCTCTCGTTTTTAGCGCCACGGCTCCTGCCGCGTCCCCCGGCTGGCTCGCTCGTGCGGGTCCTTGCTAGCGCGGCGGTGGCCCTGGGAGCCGCTTAGTTGGCCCTTGCTGACGGGACGGGGGGGGGGGGGGGGGGGGGGGGCAGAGAGAACGTGGTGCCCGCAGCCTGCCTCTGAGGCGGGGCCGTCCCCCCGGGCCCCACGGCCGCCGGGAGGCCCGGTAGACGCGGGTGGGCCCCGGTGCGGGAGGGTCCTGTTGGCCATTTCACAGTGAACGGACCAAAGGCCGAGGAAGGAACGTGGAGCCAGGCCCGGGGAACAAAGGGCAAAGCGCAGGAAAACAACCGGGCCGGGATCGTCCCGGGATGGAGTGACTTGAAAGGCTGGCGCGTTGAAGAACCACCGTCTTGTTATCAGATTCCCCAGGTATCGACCTGTGGTTTAGGGAAAGACTGATTTTACTCGTGTAGAAGTGCAGACTTGCAGTTCAGTGATGCGGAAGCAGCAGATTTACAAGTCTGTGCCTCCTTGATCATTGGATTACGTGCGGGGCGCGCGCGCGCACGCACACACACACACCCCTTGTGATGATGGATTTGAAAACAGTGGTTTCTGCTGAATGACATCCTGCTTCAGTGGCTGGCGGGGTGATGGGGATGGTGTAAGATCTAAATGCTTCTCTCCCCAGTAGCTTGTAAACATTGGAAGCTGGTTGAGTAACGATGCTTTTTCTTGGTCCCTGCATTTTGCAGTGGTCTTTTCCCATCTGCTCCAAAATGGTACAGCTCACTGTACTCTACATTAAAATCGCATTTAATCCCAGATCTTACCAGCCTTGCTCGGTTGCAGAATGGACAGAAGGTTTACTTACCTTGCTTTAGTTGCTTTTCCAAGGCTACAAAGTGAAGCTGTAAGACGTTTGAGGGGTTCTCCCCCTGTCTTCGTTGCAATTTCTTTGAACAGTCTTCTCTGGAGAAATGGAAGAGAATTTTATTCACGTTAAAGGACCTTTTACCTTAGCGATATTGGGAAGCCTATACTGCATTTCCTGACTATATGAATGTGTGTGTATGGCTGTGATCAGGAGTTTAAAATTTGAAACCCACATCATGTTTTCCTCAAGATGAAATTACTTTAATCTGTTAGAGCTCGACACTATATTAGAGGGGAATGTTGTTAATGACAATTTTAGAGATTTAAGATAGCCAGTATTTTGGTAGACTTAATTCTGATTTACATAAGGAATACAGTGGAAATACCCAGTTAAGCTCTTCCTCAGGCATTATTTTGTCTCCAACCCAAAGAAAGGAAATCTTCGTGGTCATCTAGAAAACAAACCCCCTTTTAGAAGGCCTTCCTTGTTGCTTGATACGTGGACTAAAGAAGGTAGTCCCCAGCCTTTTGGGACCCTAGATTTTGAATGTGAGATTTAGATAGACACGTTCTGCAAGACTGAGACTTTGCAGTGACTGTTACAGACCCTTCTCGGTCTTACTTTCCTGATGACCGTTCTCTTTGTTCTTCGTGAGCTATATCTGTCCCTGGCAGTTTAACACTCTGCAGACACCTGTGGAAGGAACGAAGGGTGTCCTCAACAACAGTAATTTTCCCCAAGGGCTCAAAATGTAATCTTCATTTTTGTGAAGCTGTGTGGGCCATAATGACTTTTTGTATGCTAAAAGTACATCTTTAATGAAGTATCATTAAAGTATTTCCATAAAGAAATGAAAACTCAGAGTGTTCTTAGAATTCCTAGAAAGTAGAAATAAATGTTAGTAACATTCAGAAGAAGGTGAGTGTGTAGAGAGGTTTGTTTTGGTTCCCTAGGAAGAGGGAAGGCAGAGCCACCCCCCCCCTCCCCCCCGGACCCAGCCTGTGTCCCAGCCTTTATGCATATTGAGGACAGTGCAGTAATGCCCGAACTTCATTTGTTCAGTAAATATTTCATCACTGTTGGTGAACAATCCCATAGTTCTGACTTTGTGAATGTCTTTCTGGGGGGGGGGGGAGGGGTAGACACTAAATATTTATTGGATTCCTTCCACGGAAAGGTCAGGAACGGGGATATTTTAAGAGGGCAGGCAGACGGTGGACGGGACGAAAGGAAGGCATTGGCCAGTATTTAGAGAGCAGAGTAGCAGCAGGAAGCCCAGGGTACGGCCCACGCCACGGAGAGCGTGGTGTCCAGTGCAGATTCGTGCAGGGGTGCGAGCGCCGGCCTGTGCTTCGGGGACGTTAGCCGCCCGGCGGGGATCCCTCGAGGGCGCCGCACACGCACTGGCCAGCCTGTCCGACAGACCAGACCACCAGAAGCTCGGCGAGGCATTTGGAACCTGTCTTCCGAGTCTCGTTCAGAACCGTCCTCGGTTCCCCGAGAGGCAGGAATGGCACAGGGAGGGCTGATGACGTTTCATTGGCTCTGCTCCTTCAGCCGCTCACTTTTGGAACAGGCCTTACGTTCTCCCATCAGCCACAGAAGATTTAAAATTCTTCTTAATTTTTCCTGTGTACTGTACCAGAGTTTTAGTCAAACTTCCAAAATTATGAACATGAATAATTATGTGAAACATAAGTGGTTTTGTTTATAGTTTAACAGTTTTTGTCTCTCTCTGGAAAGACTACTGTCTAATCTAGAAAATTGGTGAAAATTGAGTAGAGGCTCCTTCCTTTATTTTTTTTCTCTTCCCTTTTAAAAATGAATTGCTAATACTCATTTAGTATATTACGTGCTAGGTACAGTTCTGGGCAATTTTCATGCTTTTTTTCTAATGCTAACCTCATAATCCCCTAAGAGGTAGAAGTTCTCACTCTACCATTTTTTAAAGTTTATTTTTATTTTTAATTTAATTTTAATTTTTAATTTTTATTTTGAGAGAGAGAGAATGCCCGAGTGTGCACGTGAGGGCGGGAGGAGGGGCAGAGAGAGAGAGAGAGAGAGAATCCCAAGCAGGCTCCACACCATCAGCATGGAGCCCGACATGGGGCTCAGTCTCACAACTGTGAGATCATGACCTGAGCCAAAAATCAAGAGCTGGACACTTAACTGACTGAGCCACCCAGACGCCCCTGTTCTACTCATTTTTATTTAAAAAAAAAAAAAAAAAAAAAAAAAAATTTTTTTTTTTTTTTTTTTTTTTACATTTATCTATTTTTGAGAAACAGAGTGAGACAGAGCATGAACAGGGGAGGGGCAGAGAGAGAAGGAGACACAGAATCCGAGACAGGCTCCAGGCTCTGGGCAAGCAGCCAGCACAGAGCCCGACGCAGGGCTCAAACCCACAAACTGTGAGATCATGAACTGAGCTGAAGTCGGACGCTCAACTGACTGAGCCACCCAGGTGCCCCTCTACTCATTTTTAAAGATGACAAAATTAAGGCCCAGAGAAGATGAGTAGCTCGTCTGAGTTCACATACTTAGTAAGTAACAGACCTAGTGTTTGAATCTGATTGTCTAGCTCCAGAGTCCACGGTCTTTTGTCTCTTTACAGTTACCCCAGATATATATATAATTACCTCTGAAGAAATGTTGTTAGTCTCCCATAAGCTTTTTATTAAGAATTTATGACCTGATCAACTAGAATTGACTTCAGATTATCACTAAAATATGTGCTTTTTAAAGAATGAAATAGGCCTGCAATTTTTTTCTTTTATTCAGTTCTGATCCATGTTGTTAACCTCATATTCTAGATTCTTGTTATATTCTAGAGCTTGACACGTATCTGCTTGTTCTAGATACTGGGCAAAATTTGAAAACCTAACTTTGTTTTCATCTTTTTATATTTCTGAAAGAAGTCTAGATTAGATGGGTTTTTGGTTTTTGGGTTTTTTTTTAAGTTTATTTTGAGAGAGAACGAGCATGTGTAGTGTGAGTGGAAGCAGGGGAGGGGCAGAGAGAGGGGGGAGAGAGAGAATCGTGCTTTCAGCATAGAGCCCGAGGCGGGGCTTGATCCCATGACTCTGGGATCATGACCTGAGCCGAAATCAAGGGTTGTACTCTTAACTGACTGAGTCACCCAGGCGACCCTGGACAGTTTTCAAACATTTCCAAATAATGGTATTTTATTTTAGGATTTATTTAGTATGGTATTTATAGTATAGTATACTATTTTATTTTTTAAAGTCTAATGATGAATGTTACGAAGGTATAAAAGTTAATATCTAGCATTCATATTCATGACATATAGCCTCAGCACACACCCAGTATCATCATCAAAACAGGATCCAACGTGGATTGTTGCTATAGGTGTTTTGTTCTGTTTTGTTTTAATGTAGGGACTTATTGTTATAATTAACATATAGCCTGGACTTCCTTGGACCTGGATTTAGAATAAATTGAGGTCCCCCAAACTGTGAGAATACTCAGGAAATTTTAACTTGTAATACTTTCTCTGACTGAACGATGAAAATGGATATTTGTCATAGCCCTTCCAATAGCAGTTGAGTAGTTAGAAGAGAGGCTTGCTGGGTATGTTTCAAATATCATTTTAATTTATTCAACAAATATTTACTGCAGGCTTACTATATGCTCAGCCTAGGCCTGCTGCAGTTGCCAGGAAGGCGGTCTGTGTGTCTGTCCTGTGAGTCTTCTACTAAAGAGGGGAAACACCGCACGCTCTTGTCTTCTGAGTGTGGAGCTCTTGCCTTACACCCGGGTGGGTAGCAATTACTATAGCCTACTTGGTCTTGTCGTCTCATCTGTATTGTGTCCTCACAACACATCCCCGGTGGTTTGCAAGTTTCCTGAAATAAAAATCATGGGTTACTAAGGTTTGTACTTTATTTGTACTGAGTCTGCAGCAGATGCTGGTGAATCATCCAGGTGAGGGACTGAAGCATGGGTGACAAGGTCGGGTCTACTCCATGAGCGCAGGGGTGCCTTTGCCTGTTTCGTTCACTGGTGTATGCCTGGGGTCTGTTACATTGCCTGGAACACGGTAGGCGCTCAGTCAACATGAGGCCAAATGAATTTGAATCCACTGAGCTTTAGACTGGGGTGGAGTCTGTATAGGGACGATAGTTGAAGGAATTTATTTATCGACGTAACTGGTGTTTCTGCTGGCTCTCCATACACAACGGACTGTGAGGTACTGGAGATACAGGTCTTAGCCAAAACGGATTCTTTTTTTTTTTTTTTTTTTTAACGTTCATTTATTTTTGAGAGACAGAGTGGGAGAGGGGCAGAAAGAGAGGGAGATGCAGAATCCGAAGCAGGCTCCAGGCTCTGAGCTGCCCGCACAGAGCCCGACGTGGGACTGGAACCTACGGAGCGTGGGATCGTTGCCTGGGCCGAAGTCAGATGCTCGACCGACTGAGCCACCCAGGCACCCCTAGCCAAAACGGATTCTTGTGCCAGGGAACTAGATATGTAGAGGAAAGTCAGATTTCCGGTGAGAATTCTGAAGCGACAGCCACGGGTGGGAGGTGGGAGGTGGGAGGTTAAGCAAGAGGATCCTTCTACCTGCTCCTTCACTCCGTGGTCTGCAAGTGGAAGAGGACTGGGGTCGCGTGAACTAGGAAAGGAGTGTCTTTGCGAGATAGAGAGGGGGAGCGGTGTCAGACACTGCCTGGGGTTGGAAGGGACGTGGAGTGGGAAAGGTTGATCACCTTTGAGGAGGGAGAAGTCTGGTCCTAAGAGGAATGTGTAGATAAACCAGTATCTTCGTTTGCGTGTGCTGAGCAGTTAGTATACTGTTACAGAGTTTCATCACAAAGCTCCTACAGTTCAGGTACTTCAGATTTTTTTAGTGAAATGACTGCAGTAGCAAGACTTCAGAAATGCTACCAGGAGATAACATAATGCAGCAGGTCTTTGAACTGCTCTGGGGAGAAGGGGACGAGGGTGAGTGGGAATCATGTTGCCTGGTCGGAGCCTTGGCTTTACCGCCTACTGGTTTAGTGTGGTGAGCACCTTTACGCTTGACCTTTCTATGCCTCAGTTTCCTTATCCATAAAATGAGGTGACTATACTTCCTGCCCCATAAGCTTAAACGAGAGGATTAAAAAAATACAGGATTAAAAAAAATAATGAGCACGAGAAATGTGTTTACCTCTGTGCCAGGTCAGATGTTCAGTAAATGTTACTGTTCTTAACGTTGTTCTGTTCTTGCCAAAATGTTCTCCGCCTTGCCTGCCTCCCTTTCCCCGAACAGCTGGACCTGGGGTGGGGGGATGTGAATTCTGCCGACGAGCATGCCCGTTCCATGATTCTTCTGTCAGGACAAACGCAGGGCTTCTCTTTCATTGATTTGCTTCCAGATCTGCTACTTGGCACACTTATCTGACTAAAACTGTTGTTGTTGTTGTTGTTGCTTTAGCTCCATGAAAGTGGTTATGACGCTGGCAAAGCCCTGCAGCGCCTGGTCAAGAAGCCCGTGCCCAAGCTGATCGAGAAGTGCTGGACCGAGGACGAAGTGGTGAGCTCGGACGGGACTGGCCCTGCGGTCTGGGTCACCGGGGTGTCTGCTTCTCCGTGCGTGACCTCCCTGCTCCTCCGGGGACTGTCCATGGTACCCAGCAGTCAAAGGAAGGAGACTTTAAACCTCAAAGTTGCACAGAAAGACTTGCTTTTTAGGAAGCTCAGTGGGAAGGATGTTCTCCGGTTTCATGGAAAGACAGAAGAATCTGTAGGGTTGGTTGGCTGGTTTCAGCAAGTCAGCGTTTGATGCCTATTTTAAGACACAAGCATTTTTTAATGCTTATTTTTTATTTTTGAGAGAGAAAGCGTGAGCAGGGGAGGGGCAGAGAAAGGAGGACAGAGGATCTGAAGCCGGCTCGGCGCTGTCGGCACAGAGCCTGACTCGGGGCTCAAACTCAATGAACCGTGAGATCACGACCTGAGCCGGGTCGGACACTCAACCGACTGAGCCGCCCACGTGCCCCTTAAGACATAAGCGTTAAAACCATTTGCTGCGTAACCTAGAGCGGGGCTGTTGCCTTGTTTTTATTTGGAGGGCCAGCAGGATCCCTAACCTGCTGAAGGATGTTACTCAAAAGCGGGTAGCATAGACCCGATTATATAAATATAGTGGATCTTACATATTCGTCCTGTCATCGTGGCTCAGCAAAGAAGGTAGGGAGATGAGATAGGTGCCCACAAGCACGGATTGAAAAC
Organism: Neofelis nebulosa; assembly: GCF_028018385.1. NCBI lineage: Eukaryota > Metazoa > Chordata > Mammalia > Carnivora > Felidae > Neofelis > Neofelis nebulosa. Next base: position 216,555,437 of record NC_080783.1, read on the forward strand.
CCACGGATTCCTGTCCCAGCCGACTGAGTTCCCATGGAGCCACATCCCCATCTTGTGACTTCTGAAAGGCGTTGCTGTCAGAGACTTACAGACTGCTTGTGCTCTTGCAGATACGGTCTCGTGTTTGCGTGTTACGGCTTGACGTTTGCCCTGTAGGTTGAAAGAAACGAAGATGACGGCTGTCACTGGTAGACCTGTCGATTTTAAGTTCCTCGCCTGTGTTCTAAATCTGCTAAGAAAGCGTGCTTAGAAGCTCTTGGTGCTTTCCTGATCTTGCTCTTTTGTTTATTTCGGCAATATTTATGGAGTACTTGTTGTGTGCCGGGTGCTGTGCTAGGAGCCGTATCAAGAACAAAGGTCCCTCCTCACGAGGCTTGTGTTTGTTTTCAGAGGAGAGACCGCCTGTAAATCAATATTTGTTAAGTGGCGGTACACACACACATGCTGGGGAAGACGGAGTAGGCAAGGAGGATGGGGAGTAAGCTGGGCGAGGGGCTGTGTGGCAGAAGGGGCTGAGGAAAGGCCTGGTGAGAACCATTTGAGCAGAGGTGAGCCTTTTAGATCGGGGCCCCACGGTGAAAGCGTGGCCGGGAGAGAGAACTCCGGGCCCCGGGTGCATTCAGGACGGGGGCAGGCATGTGTCTGCGGGGAAGGGATAGTGCGGGGATCGGGCGCGGCCTGCGGACCCACGGTCGGTGCCTCGCTCTTCGCTCTGCGTGGGCAGATTCTGAGCAGAGGGTACCATCATCTGCTGGCGGGCGCCCTCTGGCCACTGAGTCGCAGGTGGGCTTCCGGGGCAGTTGCGAGCATCTGGGCCTGAGACCGGTGAGCGGACAGCATGGTGGCGGTGCCGGTGGGAAATGGCGAGACCCTGGGTGCACGTTGGAGCAAGAGCCAAGGCGATTGTTCGAGGAAAGGCCACGTGGGGGTTGGGCAGTCGGGGGCAAAGTAGGAGACGAGGAGGTAGCAGGGGCGGACTGAAGCGGCCCCTGAAGGCTTGGTCGGAGAGAGCTTTTTCATAGCCCGTTAACACTTGCAGCTTATCAGACGCATGATGAGATGGGTGCTGCTGTTTAGAAATTAAAAGTTTAAAACCTTTACACGATCAGTAAAGAGTTGGGGGCATCTTAAACATCTGTTCCTGTTCAGACACTGGCAGAGTACACACGTCACATTCGTTTGTTTTGTAAAGTCCCGTGGATGTGGTTTTCACTGTGGACCCGTTTCTGTGACAAGGAGATCCGACTTGTGACTGATGAAATTTTAAAGTTCCTCGGGAAGTCTTGGTGCCAGAAAGATGTGGGGAGGTGAAAGGATGGAAGGAATGTGTGAAATGCCACCAGCCCGGAGACCCCATCAGCGCCCACGTACCCCGATGCCCTTCTCGTTCCTTCCTTTGCGCTGATGCCCCGGGGCTCCTCAGCGGCCGGGCGGCCAGGCACTCACCCTTCCTGTCTCCCAGACCTCTCATTCGCCCTGGAATTTAAAGACTCCCACCTAAAAGAAAGCTGCTTTCCTTTTCCTGCTGCACTCGCTTCTCTTGGGCACAATGTGAACCGTGTCCCTGCTGTCGGCAGCCGGTGGGAGGGAAAGGGGAGTCTTAGACATCAGAAAACGCTCGGCTTTATTTTAAAAAGTGAAGCACGACTCTAGGCGGACATGATAATGGTCCGTAACTGCATAAGCCCTTGTCATTGGGCTCATTTCTATCGTGTCTGCCTCTTGTTTCGGTGTAGGTTTTGAGAAATATGTTGGCAGGCCTCCAGCCCTTGCAGAACTCAGAGATCAAATGGCCGTCCCCTTATTTATAGGAAGTTAAGCTTCATTTTCTAAAACCTCAAAAGTGAATGGGAAAGAGGGATTGAATAATTGATAGGCTGAAGGGAGCCTCTCAAATCTTGGACCAGCTCGATGTGGCAGCGAGGCACCATCACTAGTGAGGTGTCCTGCCTTGGCCTGGTTTTGGCTGCGCGAGCATCACCCTCTGTGTGTGTGGCCTCTTCCCTGGAAGTCCCCTCATTTCCCACCCCAGCACTCAACAGGAGTAAGCAAAGCGTGTCCCAACTAAAGTAAGTACGTGGGCCTACCTCTCTTCTTTTTCCCCCTCCCAAGTTTTCTGTGTACCTGGACGTCTTAGTTATTTTTTAGTTTATTTATTTTGGAGGGGAAGGGGCAGAGAGAGATGGGGAGAGAGAATCCCAAGCAGGCTCCACACTGTCATCACAGAGCCCCAACGCGGGGCTCAAACCCACAAACAGTGAGATCATGACCTGAGCCGAAATCCAGAGCCAGACGCTCATCTGACTGAACCACCCAGGCGCCCTGACATTTTAGTTATTTTTAAGCATCACTGCCTCCAGTATATCCATTTGATCTAACTGCAGCAGCGTCGATGAAGTTGTTTTCCTTTGCATTTATATGAACTGGACACTCCTGTGTGCAAGGGTTGGTGGAATGAGCACCTGACAGTGCAAACCCCTGGCCGGGCTGGGAACACGCGGCCCCTGTGCGTCCTGGCTCCTGCGGGTGCGCTGCTCCCTGATCAGACAAATCTCTCCCCATCTCGCCAGTGCACACCCTCGCTGCTTTTCACCGCTCTTTGAGGTTCAGGGCGGTTCCCGGGCCCAGCCCGCTCTGATCGCGCCCTCTTCTGAGTTGTTTCCCCAGTTTGCAGCGTTTGTTAGCAGCCTGCCCCTGGCCTTTTCCTGCCCCTTCCTCCGCTCCTCCTCACAGGCTTTACTTCTGAGTTGATTGCCCTCCTAGTTCATAAACTTAAGAGCAGGGACCTAACTGATGGGGTCTGGTAGAGACTAATGTCTCTAAGAGGGGCTTGAAGAATATTAACAACGCTTTATTCAAGATGATTGTTTGTAAAGGTTTTTTTTTTTAATTTTTAAAAAATGTTTATTTTGGGGGCACCACCTGGGTGGCTCAGTCAGTAAGCGTCTGACTTCGGCTCAGGTCATGATCTCACGGTTCGTGGGTTCGAGCCCCACATCGGGCTCTGTGCTGACAGCTCAGAGCCTGGAGCCTGCTTGGGATTCTGTGTCTCCCCTCTCTCTGTGCCCTTCCTCCACTCATGCTCTGTCTCTCAAAAGTGAATAAAGATTTAAAAAAAATTTTTTTTAATGTTTATTTTTGAGAGAGAGAATGCACATCTTCCGGGGAGGGACGGAGGTGGGGGGCAGGGGTGGACAAAGAATCTGAAGCAGGCTCTGTCCTGACAGCTGAGAGCGACATGAGGCTCAATCCCACGAACTACAAGATCATGACCTGAGCCAAAGTCAGACACTGAACCCACTGAGCCACCCAGGCACCCAAGATTCTTTAATTAAGATCGTCCTGGGTCTTCAGCTCAGGTCATGATCTTGAGGTTCGAAAGTTCGAGCCCTGCGTTGAGCTCTGTGCTGACAGCTCGGAGCCTGGAGCCTGCTTTGGATTCTGTGTCTCCCTCTCTCTCTGCCTCTCTCCCACTTGCACTCTGTCTCTCTCTCTCTCAAAAGTAAATATTTAAAAAAAACAGATTGCCTTCACTCCAACATTTTAAAACTTGTAATAGTTAATAATTATGCATCAGAGAAAAACTTTTACATGCGCTCAAAGCTGACCTTAAAATTTTACCTTTGGAAAAAATTTCCTATATTCTTTGTGATAACACCACCCAATTTCTTCGTCCTAGGTCTTTCAGATATTAACTAATTGTTGAGATTTTAGGCCTCAAAATTACACAGTGAGAGGCTTTTCATTTTACATTTTCTCTCCATGATTCCTTTGACCGCTTGTGTATCTATTGATAATGGTGTTTCTTTTTTATACGTTACTATTTTTTTAAACGTTTATTTATTTTTGAGTGACAGAGCATGAGCAGGGGAGGGGCAGAGAGAGAGGGAGACACAGAATCTGAAGCAGGCTCCAGGCTCCGAGCTGTCAGCACAGAGCCTGACATGGGGCTCAAACCTAGGAGCTGTGAGATCATGACCCGAGTCAAAATTGGACGCTTAACCAACTGAGCCACCTAGGCGCGTGCCCCTGTAGATATGGTATTTCTTACTGAAGTTTCTTTGGGGGCTGAAATACTTTAAATCTTGGGGAATGGATACCAGATTTGGGCCAATTTCTGTCACATTCTAGGCCAGAAAGTGACAGTTGAGCTCTGCTTTAGTGGAATGAGTGAGAAACTCCTTGGTAGCTAGCTCAAGGCAGTCTCTCGGGCTAAATAAACTGGGTCAGATCAGAGAGGCAGTTTCAAAGAAATGCTAGGTCAGTTGGATGGAACCAAAGTGCATGGCTGGCTACTGCGTTTGGGAGTTGTACTGACGGTTAACCAGTTTCACTTACGTTATGCTAAAAATATTGTTCCGTATCAGGGAGCCATTTAAATGAGTAGGACTTAGGAAGAGAAAGAGGAGAAAAATACTGATCAGAACTTGTTAAAAAAAGAAAAGAAAAAGTAAAAGAAACTCTAGATTATTAGGTTTTTAATTAAACATGATGAACACATTTAAATATACCACAAAGGCCCCAGGCTGAACTGCACCTAATCGAAACAGATTAAGTCACCCTTCCATGCTCGGGTAGTTATTAATTCTGCTTATTTATGCACGTGAGCTGAAGGTAGCATTTGCTGTGCTTGCTGTTGCTTATTGCGCTGGGATTCCATTGCTGCTGGCTGCTGTGCTCTTAATTAGCATTCAGCTGTTGATTATGGAAATGCTGGGGATGCTAATTGAATTCTTTTTAAAATTCAGGGCCTGCATTTTCCTTGTGGAGTGTGGCCTGACTTGCAAGGTTGTAAGGTTGGGTGCTGCACTGAGCTGCACGCTTCACCCTTTGCTTCCCATCCACTTGGCCAGGTTTGTTTGGGACGTTCTTTTCATGTCCAGGTGGCTTTCAGCAAAACTCCAGGTGTTGCCTGAGGTGAAGGCTTTGTTGCTTCTGGTGTTCCCGCAGGGGATTCCACTTGGTCATGGGTAACTGTAACTTTTATCTGGAAATATGCTTCCCTTTCAATATTGGGTATCAGCGTTGATGTCCTACATTGAGTGAACAGCCTAGATATAAATGATCTCTAACATTTTTATCCAAAGATAGTTCATCCCTGGTGCGGTGATAAACGGTAACTGGTCGTGTGCATGGATTTACAAATTCATAAATTTTAAAGCGTCTAAGCTGTCCTTCAGCATAAAGCTCAGTGTTATCATAAACACAAACGAAAATCCTTCTTTCAAAATTGACATGACATGCCAAACTAATTGTCTGAATATTTGTAAACCAATGAACCCGTGTGGCTGGTCAAGGAATGATTGCCACAGGACACACACAGCTGTTTGAGGGGTGTCTCTCCCAGCAGCGTCTTCAGACGCCTCTGTTAGGCCCTTTTTGGAATGTCTGCTCAAGAAAACATTGTTTTCCTTGTTCACTCTTTTCAAGCCAGGCATCTGGATGTGCCAGAAGACAGAGCTGCTTAGTGGGGCAAAAATACAATGAATTTTATTTGCTGTTTGTGTGGCAGCTGTAGAAAATGGAATCCACAGCAAAACCAGAGTTAAGGTCCTGTCTGGCAGCAGGAGGTTTTGGAGGTGAAAGCAGAGATGGGGATGATGACAGGGGAAGAGAACCAGCCCTCCTCAGCCTGCAGTTACCATCGTGTGGGTTTTCAGATGTCCATAATCTCAGCGTTTAGTTTTAAGTTGTGTATTTTCAATATAAGGGAAGCCTTAATTGTATGGTATCGATTTTTAGAAATGACCAGGTTTCTAGAGTTGTGGGGCATTTTATATAGTCATTCAGAAATGTTGGTGATAGGAGGGTCCTGTTGGTCATCTAATATGAACCCATTCATTTTTTTTTCTCTTGTAAATTTTATGTGAATCATCTCTATTGTGAGGATATCATTACAAAATCATTACAGGGGAGTCGAAACCTCACTACCATCCCAGTTTCTAGGTTTCCTGCCCTCTTTGTGTCTTTGTTCCTGTATGTACATTGGTGTATGTGTTTGTAAACTTTCATGAGTTGAATCATTTTATTGGAATTCTCACTTTCATAAGAAATCTTAATCTGAGAATGTTTACGATACACCCAGAACTTGAACTAGAGGTACCTTTCTATACCTCTGCAACACAGAATAGGTAGTTAGTAAATTTTAAATTGAAGTAGCTGTTTCTCTCAACTAATTACCCTTCCTCTAATTTTAAATTAATTGGTACTGCCTCTTACGAACAACTTAATTCTGAGATAGGAGGGTAGGAAAGATAAGTAGACATTTTGGCATATTATTTACACATAAGTTATATACATATACATATATATACATGTATACATATATATATACATATATATACATATACATATTTATATATTATTACTCATGTTATGTGTTCCTATGGTCCTTAGCAAAAATCCGTCCTTGGTGTTAAAAAAGAAAACTATAAGGGTGCCTGGCTGGCTCAGTCAGTAGAGCATACACCTCTTGATCTTGGGTTTGTAGGTGGGAGCCCCACATTGGGTCTACATAGAGATGACTTCAAAAAATAAAATCTTTAAAAAATAAACAAGTCAATAAAAGAGGAAAATAGAGATACAAGTAAAATTTGCACAATGCTTCAAGTATTAATGAGATTGAACTATTTTTCCTATGATTGACGCCCATCAGCCTTTGAATCAAACCCTTTTTTAAACAAGTCAATAGTGTGAATAGAGTGGAGTATATTACTGCCAAGTCCATTCGAAAATGAGACGGTGAATTAAAAATCAATTATATGTGTGGAAGAGTTGGTATAAGGCAATCAATTTTGTCAGTTAGTTTGCAGGAAGGCTCTACTGCATAACAACCTGTAAAGAGAAAGGTATTTTAAAATCCTTTAGTAAGTGAGATAGGCTGAACATTAGAAGGAGAGAGATATTTCAAAAATTTATTACAGTATTTCATGTCAATAGAAGTTGCCTCTGGGTTAAATCTACAAATTCAGCCATGACCTTGCATTTCACATACGTGGCTTTATTGCTTTCTAGGCTTCCTCTTTAAACTGTGGTCAGAGAAGGTAGTATGCCTGTTTTTCTAAACAAGGCCGTTCTTTTTCTCATTTTCTTTAACCAGTATGTTTCTAAAGTTCCTTACCCCTAGCCCTGATACTAGGTAATTTTGTTTAAAACCAACAGTAAGCTGTGCTGTTCTTGGGCTCCAAGAGGCAGCACCAGTTTAATTTAAATGTGTGTGTGCATGTTGGTGCGTGTACAAGTTCAGGCCTTAGGGCAATGAGGAACAGCACAGAGACCTGGGAAGTAACCCCACACTGCATGCAGGCACACCCCAAATTATTCCTTGCTGCTTAGGATAATCTTTTAAAATCAAAGAGCAATTTTCCTGGGACATTTTTCATTTTTGCTTGAAGTGGGGGAGTATTGGGGGGAATCTTCAGCTTGAAAGATTAATAAATACTACAGCAGTGGGTTATTGAAACCTTGTTTTCCATCTCATTTCCAAGGGCATGTAAAAAAAATGGCGACAGCATACACTTTCAGCCACTCTCCGTCATCTTTCTCTGTTCGTTTAAAAAATGAGAACAAGACACAAGGGGACTTGAGAGATTGCATTTGTTCTCCTGTAGACAAAGTGGTTATTTTATAAATGAAGAGGATGGAAAACCCTTTCCTTCTGCAGTTTCTTAGCAACAGAGCTGGAGCCAATTTTAATGTGTATGCATGGAACATTCTATGTATGGTGACATTGGAGCCGTACGTTTTCACAGGTGAAACATACTGTGTTAGTCTGGTAACTGGAGTTCAGTGTGGGGGGAAGGAAACAGGAGGTTAAAAAAAAGGAACCCCCCGATGAGAGGAAGTAACTCTTTTAAACTGTCTCCTCTTCTCTGGCATTCTTGTGTCTTAAATCTAAATTCTCTCTTAGGTAGAAGTCACAATGGCCTTGGTAGCCCCCTAATTGCTCCCTTCACTGGAGTGCCAGCGCACTTTTTTTTACATTTCCTAGTAGCGTTTTGTTGTTGTTCTTTCCTCCGCCCCCACCCCGCATGCTGTCAAATGACACTTTCCACTGATATTTCAGAATTTGCTTTAAGACGTTTTTCCAAAATACTTCATACGGGTGAATTCCAGTGCATTTTCAACATTCATAAAGCAAAGTGCCGAGGTGTTGGGAAGCAAGAGTGTGTTTGGTGGTCATAAAGGAGAACTTCCCCCAGTTGGCCTTAGCGGCTTGGCACTCGGGCCCACGGCTGGCTGGCTGGCTGGCTGGCTGGCTGGCTGGCTGGCTCTGTATTTCTTGCGCCTGGTGTTGGGGCTTGCAGATGGCAAGCCCGCTCGTTCTCCGTTACCGTCGATCCTGTGTGAACGTGAACGTGGGATGACCCTTCGTGTCGCTCACCGGGTTACTTACTCAGTTCTGATTGTAGATTGCTGTTGGAAGTTCACCCGTCCGTTCGTTCCGCAGGTGTTGGCGGAGCACCGGGACGGCGCTCTGCCAGGCGCCCTTCTGGGTGCCGGTGCTGCGGCCCGGAACGAAACAGGCAGAAATCCCTGCCCTCCTGGAGCTGACGTTCCAGTGGGGGAGACGGGTTAAAACAAGATCACCCGGTAACACACGCAGTGTGTTAGCCGCGCGCCGAAGAGCTGGGGAGAGGGGAGGTCCGCCGCGCTGGGTTGTGACGGCAAGTGTGTGTGGGGACTTCCACAAGGGGCTAGGAAGTCTCGAGGTCAGGGCCTCTGGTTGAATTCTCCTTGTATCCCCAGCACAGAGCCCAGGGCCTGGGATGTGGCGGACGATCCGAAGCTACTGTGTGGACTGGGTCGGATGGAAGAGAACCTGAGTGGAGGTGGTCGCCCCCCAGGGCCTCGCGGCACTGAGTAGAGTCTCGGCCCCTTTGGCTGAGCTCCCCGCTGCCGCCTCGGGGGCTTCTCCTCCGAGCCCACGGCCGGTGCGCGCTTTAGCTCCAGCAGAGCCGACGGGACGTGTCCCGTTCTTTCCTTCTCGGTGGCTTCCCTTGGAAGAAGCAACCAACCCCGTCCGGGTGTGTGAGGTTTCATTCTCTGGACTCCAGCGGGGAGAGCTCCGTCTTGCCAGCGTCGCTTCATACTTGATGTGTGATTGCCATGTTGGCCGTGGGAGAGCGAGCGATGGTGGGGAGAGGAGGCCAGAGCCTCAGGAGACGGCCCGGTGTGGGTGTGGCTCCGGCTCCTCGGACTAACCCGTCTTCCCTCACCACCCATCACGCATTGGAGAGCGGAGTGACCTGTTTGCACATCTCTTTCTTCCGGCCGGCTGGTGGTTCGGGGCGGTCTTTTTAGAGACCGTGGTACGTGGGTAAAATACGCCTCGCCTCTCAGGTTTCCCCCGAACCTCTAGTGTGCCTCCCTGTTTGGTCACTTCTAGAGTATTTTCTTCCCTTTTAAAGGGCTCCGTCCCCTGTCGTTGATCCCAGCGAGAGGAAACAGAAGAACTGTCAAATAAATATACCAGGGAATTAAGGAAAGAGCAAAGCAAAGTTGTAAGGAAAACGACAACCGAACTGAGAGAACAGAGCAGAATGGCTGGAGGCCTCCGTGCGGCCCGAGGGCTGAGGAGTGTGCCCACACCGGGCTTCATAGCTAAAGTGTGCGTCTGGAACCTGCTTTGTTTGTTTGTTTGTCTTTTAAGCGTATCCTCTGTCAGTCTGGATCCTTTTGTCAAACGTTCAGAGATTATGACCCAGAGAACACTGGGAAGGTCTCTGTCCTGGAAATGGGGGAAGTGCCTGTGCCACACTGAACACCTGCAGCTTTGCCGTCTCTGTCCGGCGTCCTGCGCGACTCTGCCACTGGAGGGCACGAAGTATGTGGCTGAAATGCAGCGCACTTGAGCTCTGGAGGAAGGGAAGAGCTTAAATCACACCCTTCTCTCTCCTCTCTGGAAGGCTCATTGGAGTGGGACGTGTTCAGAGAGAACGCAAGGCTGGACGACAGTCCTCAGGCCGCCAGCCACCTTTGAGATGTCGAGGAAGTCAGGTCCCCTCCTTGAGCTTTAGTTTGCTCTGTAAGAAATGACAGGGGAGGGAAAGGAAGGGCGAAAGGGCACACTTTGCAACGGCCCGCAGGTGTGTTTGACCGGAAATCTGGACCTGATACCAATTTCCTCCTGCCGGCCACGCCTCCCTTTCACTTCCCAGGTGCAAAACTGGACTGATAGCTTATCTCCAGCTAACAGAATCATCTCTGTTTCAAAGAAATCTGAAAGCACGTATGCCCACAGACTCCTGTGTCCTCGCGCTAACTAAGAGTTCTTGGCTTCCTTGCAACTGGTTTGTCAGTTTTGATTGTAAATTTATTTTTCTCATCTTCCCCATCAGCGATAATAAAACAAAACCTCTGGACCCCAGAGATGCATGTTAACAAGTGTTACAGGCTCTCCCAGAGCCAGAGGGAAGGGTGATCTGTCACCAGTGGCTCTGCTCTGTGTCACTTCAGTCCCTTTTCTCCTCTCACGAGCCCCCATCTTGTCTGGGAGCCCCTGTTCCTGAAGCCTATGCAGGCGTTACCCACTTGCAAATAAGCCACTTTCCAAACAGGCACTTTCAGCCTAAATTAATCATTTTCTTTTTCCATCTAGGGCCTCTAATTAGTTAGGATAACATAGCTAGCTAAGCAGCTTTGGTTGTCCATTTTTGAAAGAAGGGTTTTAGAAAATGGATTTAACAAGGTGTTATTAAGCATAGATGTGGGGAGCTGTTGACCTGGACTCAAAACCCATCTAACATTCATCTAAAAATAAAATAGCTTTGCTTGTGGAAGGCACTGGGCCCCGGTCTGTGGTTCCTATCCCCGTGTTCCCGGCGGAACACCACTTGGGACCCTTGATTTCGTCAGCCAAAGCTGTTCCAGACTCTCAAAGTAGCTTCAAGTTGGGATGGACTCTGAATACTTGGATCCTCCCTCTCTGCCCAGTCCACGAAAATGAAATGCTCCAATCCTTTAGCAGAAACAAAAGTTTGAAAATTAGTTTCTGCTTGTCCTTTGAGACAGCCCAAGTTCTTTGTCAGCTTTCCAGTTTTTTGACCCCGGAACAGCCTGACCCTGGTAGTGTGTCTCCCTCTTTAGAACTCTCTGACTTCATAATCTGCTCACATTCTCCCCCTGCCCCCCAGCCAGGCTCACCCGTGCGCTCCCTCCCTCTCTCCCTCTCTCCCTCTCTCCCTCTCTCCCTCTCTCCCTCTCTCCCTCTCTCTCCCTCTCTCCCTCTCTCTCCCTCTCTCCCTCTCCCTCTCTCTCCCTCTCTCCCTCTCTCCCCCTCTCTCCCCCTCTCTCCCTCTCTCTCCCTCTCTCTCCCTCTCTCTCCCTCTCCCTCTCCTGTGAGCACTCTCTCTAAAACCCCTGCCAAACATTCAAAGGATCCACTTAGATTATCTTGCTTTTAAAAGGCAAACTTTTTCGGATGGATCATTCACTTGCTCGTACATCAAGAGGAGCCAGTAAGCATCATGCCATGTTATCCTCTGTTGGTTTGAAATAATCTCAGGCACCACAGAAATCCGTTGCTAGGAGGATACGCAGGTGTGAGGGAGGCACTGTCCTTCAAACGAGTATCTTGACAAAAGGAGTGATGGATTTCTGTAGTTCAAAACCAAACCTTATTGTCTGCTTCTGGATAACCGACTTTAGATTTGCCTTAAGTACCATTATATGGGAGGGGAGGGCTTTTTTTCCTACTTTATATTGAACTTAATTCCACTGCCTTTCCAGACCTCTGCAACGTTCTGCTGGATGCATTTGGAGTCTTTTTATCCACTGCTCACTGTCGTAATTCTTCCTCTAGAACCTTCTCTTCCTGCTGTCGTTAGTTTAGCTTTGTGTTTTAGACACAGATTAGAAAACAGTATTGGTTCGCCATCCAAGAGGAAGGGAGCTTATCGCTGACTGGAGACAAATAAACTACGTTTGTTCTTCAGCCACTAAGATCTCTGCAGGAGTCCCCACTGACCTTGATAATTGCCGGCTGAGTGGCATCCCTGACTGATTTTGGCACTGAGTGTACACGCGTACTTGAGTTGGCTGTTGTCGCCACAGGCAACCTGGAGAGGAGACAGCAGCCACACAATTGGAAACTTTCTGAGTGCCCCTCCTGCTCCTGGTGTTGTGCCGGGGCCCACGGGACACGCGGGGCTGCACTTGCCACTTTCCACTGTCGGACGGGGAGATCGGGAAGGGCTCTCAGGAGGAGGTGTTATTTGATAGGAACCTGAAAGCATGGGTAGGGTTTCGCCAGGCACGGTGGATCCAGGTTAATGGCAGAACAAAGGCATAAAAGAATGTGAGTGGCTGCTTAATAGCCAGTCGCCCAGTTTGAAGCTATGGGTGGAGGAGTGTCTAAGACAGCTGATTGATTCAAAGCCACCCACTCTTTATGGAAAGAGAAGTTTATGTTTAACTTAATAGAAAATAAGGAATAATTACACATTTTTGAATGTGGGGAGTGATAGGACTGGGGCCACCATTGAATTTTAATCTGGCAGTAACGGTGGTAAAGTGGGTAGAGAAGGGAGTTAGTGGTTCTGGAACCTGGGTACATGTTAGAATCATCTGGAAGACTTTAACGTTTCTCAGTGCTAAGACTATATCCTCCAGCTCCAGCCTGGTTAGACCAGAATCTCTGGGGTGGGACCCGGGCGTCCATGTTCCAGGCTACGGACTGTGGTCCTAGTGAGAGATGTTGAAAGTTTATAGCAGTGATTCTCAACCTTAGGGGCACACTAGAATCACACAGGGAACTTTAGTGCATGCACACACACACACACAAACACACACACACACACACACACACAAAACAGAGACTTGGGTCCCACCCCAAGATTCTGATTTAATTCATCTGGGATATGACCAGGGAATTGGGTTCTAACACCCAGCCGAGGTTGTGGGGCAGAGGGAGGGAGAAGCAAGCGGAACAACTAAGACCAAGAACTTCCAGGGCAATCCTAAGACCTTTACTCTGCGCCAGGTGCTGTCCTGAGCACTCGGCTTGCACCGACTGGACTGACGTGTCACAGAGTGATCTGGAGAGCCGGCTTTCCGGCTCCTCCCTTGCTGCACCACGTGGTGTCTCTAGAGAAGCCTAGCCGATTGGAGGTGGGGAGCAAGGAAAGGGTGGAGAAACACCATTCAGGCTTCGTGTTTTGGCACGAGGGAGGAGACTGGTGGTACTAGTGGCAAAATCTGACCTCGGGACTTGTTTTAGAGGAGACGGGAGTGTTTGTGTTAATCTTCAGTGACTTAAAAAGATGCGGGTGGATCCCGCTGTTAGAAATGAAGGTCTGAAGGTAGGAGAGATTTCCGGTCTACAGGGAAAGCTCACGGTTGAGGAGACCGGAAGCTGGCTCAGGGTCTCAGCTGCTAAGTAGCAGAGCCGGGAGCTGGTGAGTCATCAGGGATAGCAGTACAGACCGAAAAGGGACTTTCTGGGGGACTCTTATGTTGATAGGCAGAGGGATGGACAAAATAACGAAGTCAGAAAAGGCTGGAGAAAGGTTTGGACTCTATACTGTTTAATTTGTTAACCGTTACATTGAACTCCTAGGATATGAGGAGTAGTTACTTTGTTTTGTTTTGTTTTGTTTTTGTTTAATACACGCAGTCATAGGACTGAGGCTGTCTTTGGCATAACTCATGTGAAGGATTAGGGGAGGAAACTGGTACCAGGTCAGGATGCTGAGGCACGTCTCATAGTATTGATGACGCTGTTGAAATAACTGACGACGGGTCCCAGGCTTCATTCACAACTTGGGGGACCGGGTAGAGGTGGCAGAAGCGTCGAAGGGCTGTGGGTCGTAATCCAGAAAAAGATTTTGTGGGATTCCTGGTGGCAGCGTAAATAAGAGAAAATGTCCCGGTTTTCAGGGCTGCCCAAATGTGGAGGTTGGCTGTCAGTGGGCGGCTAGGTTGGAATGACGGGCACTGAGGATGGTGATGTGAAAGATCCAGAATATTAGGAGGGCTCTGGGCAGGATCCTTCATGTTCCTGAGAGTGCTGTCAAAAGGTAGGATAGAGAAAGGGACTCTCAGCGAGGTGTAGGGTCACTGAATATGGGCGAGGAGACTGGCTTGGTTGGTTGATACCGTGACAAGAAAAAGCAGCTGGAGGCGGTAGATGATGCGGTCAGAAAATGCTGGTCAGACCGTTGGAATCAAAGAAAGCGCAGAACATCGCTTCTCGGCCTTTTGGCTAAGATGAAGTGCAAAGAATGCACGGAACTAGGCCTCTGACTCTGTTACTAGAGGGGCTGTGAGGGATGCTGTATGGGTCATGATGTGAGGATGTTGGGGGGGGGGGGGCGGGGGGGTGTGAGGGCATTTGGAGAACAGAAAGAAGGGAGGGAGGGAGAGAGAAGACAATAGGCCTCCAGGGGACACAGTATAAGGGGCCAGTTGGGAGTCGCTAGGGTGAGCTGTCCTTAGCCAGAAGTAGGGATTGGGATGGGAGTAACAGGGGAAGGGGTGGGAAGGAAACTTGTGGCATCGAGGGTCATTTTAGGTCCCACGGCTGGGGAGACAGAGACCCCTCTGCGCTGCTCTGCTTCATGATGTGCTTCTTGAGAGCAACCCATCTCTTACGGCGTCCCACTCCTCAGCACGGCACGCTAAATGCCAAGTTGGGTTGAATTGGACCAACATCTAGAGGTTGAAGAAGGAGGCAGGATTTTGTGGCTGGAACATTACTCAGAATTTAAGATGTCAGATGGGAGCAGTGGCTCCGGGATACGTTGTGCTATTTGTTTCCTCAGTCGCTCAACAAATGTTAGGCATTTAACGGTGCACCAGGTCTCGTCTAAGCCTTGGCGATAAAAATGACATTGGACATACTGTCCTCAAGGAGCTTGTGTCCTATTGGGGAACACGGACAAATACACAAATTAACGTCAACAACACGATCCACGTAGATGCTACGGAGAACATAAGCCAGTCGCACTCGGGGAGACTGAGTAGGGCAGGGGCCGTGTGGCCGGGGAGCTGCCTCCTTCAGGGCAGCGGCACCCCATTCCACATCACTGTGCCTCCAGGTCTGGACAGATCATATGTCTGATAATTCAAGTCAGTTAATTAGGAGTGATACGTGTTTTCGGAACAATTGAATTACTTAGCCCCCGTCTGGTGACTTTCGGGGTCATGTCTCAGTTGCCTGTAAACTGTTCCCTGTCAGGACCAGATAAGCGCCTTCAGGACTTGGGAACTTCTGAGGGCTCAGAACAAACTGAATTTGGCTAAAAGGACAGGTGGGAACTTGGCTACAGAAATAAAATCACGTAGCTGCGTGAAAGTCTATTCGTTTCACCCGCACGGACGTGCATTTTCCAGTATGGGGGACACAACAGTAGAATACTCCTAAATGACAAAAAGATTCTCTAAACCTTCTCCGTGACTTTTTAGATTGGGGGACATTAGAAGAGCAGGGTCTGGTTCTTGTAAAATGTTTGCCGAAGGCGGCTTTGGGTGCATGTTGTCTGCGGCCAGGAGAGAGCGGGGGTGGGGGGGAAGCTGTGGTTAAACCCAGAAGGAGGTTCTGTCTAGCCTGTGTGGTTCCCTGTAGATGTCACCACCATTCCGTTTTCTTCAGTGCTTCTTAGTATAATGTTTCACCAAAAAGGCCTACGAGCCTAAAGCCCCCCACCCCTCCAAAAAAAGGACATGAAGGAACTTGATGGGCCGGTGATTCGTTTCCTCATTGTAAGGAACATTTCCTTCATCCTTTATTAAGCCACAAGAATTTTTTCCACCGTTGGCCACCCTAGACTGTGTTGAGAAGGTCCCACCAGCCCTGGCTGCCGGGAGTCAGAGCAGTCTGGATCCTCTGCCCGCCTGGGAGAAAACTCTCAGGCCTCATCTCACGTCTCGGGGCTGTCCCTAAATGAACCAGGGGAAAGCAACTTCCGGTCTCCTCTGAATGTTTGCCACCATTGTGTCCTGTTACTTTTGGGTTCGCGATTTGCTCAAAAACAAGAAACTCCAGTTTCTTCTCTTTTTTTCCTCTCTCCCCCCTCCCTTCACTTCTACTTTCCTCAGATAACTCCTCATGTGTCTATAGAAAACCACGTATTAGTAATGCAGTTAAAGTTTAGCGGTAGAAAACAGAAGTGTTGGTAAACCTGTGTCTGGTTGAATCTGTGCTTGAGACCAGCTGCTGCACCTTCGGCAAGTCCTCGATCCTCTGTCTAAGAAATGAGAGTGTTAATTAAATAATTAGGTCTTCTGTGGCCCTCGAAGCCTCAGGTACTGGTAATAGGAATTGTCTTTGAAGAAACACTTATTAAATACCTGACTTACGCTTATGCAAGGACTCTGACAGATGGACCCCGACAGGACTACCCCACTTCCGGGAGAGGGCCTCTAACGGCAGCGATGGGCTTGGGTGCCCAGAACTTGGTGCTGACTTGGTGCTGGGCGGGACATGGGAAGTTCCGTGGCAGGGGGCACAGAGAAGGATGACAAAACATAGATGCGGAACGGCGAGTAAATAAACCCGTTCAGGGTCATACCGGTGGTGAGCGAATCAAAGCCACCAGCCCAAGGATAGCTCCTTAGTGACGTTGCACAGGATCCCCGGGCAGAATATCGCGTGATGAACCGCTGAGGCGCGGGGGGTGTGGGACACGTTCGGGGAGCGGCAGGGACCCGGCTCTGGTCGAGTCTGGGGCAGTCGCCGTGGGTTCTAGGGACCTGTGCGCACCACGACCGCCGCCCTGCCTTCTCGAGCTCACGCGGCACGGTGTCCCCGTGAGCCGAGGCGAAACCTCCCAGTCCGTTTCACCGCATCTCCTGACCCACACACTTGAGGGTGGTGGGCGCTGAGTCCAGGGTGGGAGCAGGGAGAGCCCGAGCTCCTGGATCCGCACACCGAGGGGCTCGAGCTCCCCGTTTGTCTTTACCTGGTTCTGTCAGGTGAAGCCACAGTCCAGCACATCCCGGCGCTTCCAGCTGAGAGCACGCCCGGCACTCTCCGCAGTTCCCGCCTCTCGTATGAAGCTAACGACACAAACAAAACAGAAGTCTCTCTTTCCCGTGAAGCCCCTAAAAGTTTTGCTTTAAAAGCCATACGTTTCCTTCCAAGGTTAGATTGGCATGTACCTTTGTCATGATAAGGATGTAATTTCTTGCATATAAATAGTGACATTGAAAGCGAGACTGCTCCATCTCTCTTAAATCTATCCAAGGCATTTTGGACACCCTCGCAATTTATACGCGTTATCATCTATCTGAAAATACATATGAATGGGCTCCTTTTTAGCAGTAACATTTTACGTTCTATCTTTCCTTTCCCTCCTTTCGCTTCTGTAACTAGGAGCTTTTCAATCCACTTCCCCGCAGACCGTATCCCAAATGTAAAAGCATCTCCTGCCCGGGAGTCTCTTGTCAGATCAGCCTTTCATACTCTGCCGCAAAAAGGCTGTGTGTCAAAAGACGCGTGCGTGGTGTTATTTCCTTTAGCAACAAAGCTCTAAGTGTTCAAAAGGGAAGTTCTCTCCAATTATGTTATGATAATTATTAGTGTCCAGTTTATCAAAACAAGGTGTTATAAATGTTGATAAGAATTTTACTTTTTTAATATTTATCGGAAATACGATAGATTCGGTTTTTTAAACGAATTCATTCTTGCGTGAATATTGCTTATTGTCAGAGTGAGGCCGTGCTCTGCATCGGTTTTATTCTTATTTTTCGTGTATCTGTAGATAGAAGTGCTCAAAAACCTTGTGTGCTTGAATAAGCAGATGGGAATAATAGTTTTGTTACGGTGTCACTCAATAAGTCGAATTCCTTCCGTAACAATGCCAAAGAAACAATCTATCATCAGACTTGGTTTGCAGTGATCTATCAGATGACACCTCCGCTAGGTCCTCCTTCATTTTTGTTGAAAGCAAAGAACTGGAAAGTACCTGACTTGCATAAGGCTTTCTTATCGTGACCTTAGAGTCAGCCACTGTGTCAACACCAACATCAGTATTTTGAATCGATCCTTTGTTTGGTGCCCTGGCGTGTCTGTATCAGGGGCAGTGCTGCCTAGGAGCATTCCAGATGGGAGAGGGGTGCCTTTGTGCTTGTGAGGGGAGGGCCGTCGTGAGAGGGCCCGGGAAAACACGGTGCCTTCCTCGCAGGAGTGCGCGCTCGGGCAAGTGGATACTGTCGGGTGAATTTAGGAAGGACAACATCTGAAAGTGGAAGGTTTGGAAATGCATTCCCTTGGAACCATTTGGGTCTGTGTTTTTGTCTGCACACCCCCTTGTGCAGACTGAGAACCCACAAATCTTGCCTACCAGGCCCAGTCGTAGGCACTGGGAAAGCCCAGGGCAAGTCAGGCTCTGTAGGATCTGGGCTGAGGGCACGGAGAGGGCCGGCCAGCCTGGGAGCCTGGCAGCCATCTTCCAGGGTTCGGTCAGTCAGCCTTGGGCAGCGAAACAGGCTGTGCCGTGCTGAGATGAATAAGCGATGAATAAATTGCTGTCCTTGCCCTCCGGGAGTTTCTAATCTGAGCCTGTGCTACAAAAGAAAACAAAACAGCAACGCTCACGAAAACAAAACTCTCTGTGACCTTGTTATTTAACATGCTAGCAAAGTATGTTTGTTTACATTTTTCAATGTTTTGATAAGTGGATCTCAATACAACTGGTTTTATTTGTAATCCCACGTATTTTATTTTAAGCATTTACAACCATTTTTTGGAAGAGGTTAGGCCTTTCCAGACTGCCACAAGTGCCCATGGCACAAAAAAGGTGAAGAACCCTGTTCGGAGTGCTGGCCTCTTCCAAATCCCACAGAGAGTTTCCAAGGAGTCCCAGATGACAGTTTCAATACAGTGGTTTCGTGGAAGGACGCTGCATAGAGTTGATACTCGGCGGCAGCACAACACCACAAGCTTGGTGTGCGCACAGTAGACCTGTGAAGTGTTGCAGCGGGGGCGCCTGGCCGGCTCAGTTGGTAGAGCCTGTGACTCTTGATTTCACAGTTGTGAGTTCGAGCCCCGCGTTGAGGTAGAACTTACTTAAAAAAACATGTTGCATTAGACTGTCAGACCTCAGACATGGTATCATCGGGCATTATCTGAAGGATCTGCTGTAATCCAGTTTATAGTCCAGCATTAGGGAATCCCACTGCACCCAAAGACACACACACACACACACACACACACACGCACGCACGCACACGCACGGCCACTTGCCACAGCTGGAGCGTTCGGAAGGAGCAAACTTTTTGTTGTCTCCAGAATGAGTTTCACACAATTGACAGTGTTCTTGGTTTTGTTCTTAAGTAATGTAGACCTGTGGCTTCTCAGTTATTGTTCGGCTCGTTTTCTTGAACGTCTCAACATTCCTTTTCTTCCTGGTGCTTCCTCCGGCAGCTGATCTGCCCCACGCACCAGGGCTGCTGACTGGAAGCTGCGGTGCTGCATTTAGATCCGATTTCTCACATGCTGCTGACTTGATCTCGTTTACAGTTTCACATTTCTGTTGCCATACACTGTGTGATCCCGGCCTCCCCGCAGCTTTTTAACAATTAGTAATCGAGCAGGAAGTGTGTTTTTATTACAGTGGCCTTTTGATTTTGATGTTACAATCGTGTAGTGTTCAGCAGAGAGCAGAGGTGGGGAAGTGGCTCTCTGAAACACATTTTTGACAGAGAGAAGTCTGTTGTTTCAGCCACTTGGCTATCTGTCATCGGTTCTCAGACTTCCCCCTTGTGTCGGTTGCCTGGCAACCCAGGGCTGGAGCAATCAACCCGTGGCCGTGCTTTTCCAGGCCCGGATCGGGAGATGATTTATCGGTGGAGCTGTGAGCACGGTAAACCCACGCCTCAGAGATGGACCTTTTTTTCTTTTTTTTTTCTCTTCTTTTTTAAACCAGGAGTTTATACAAACCGTATCAAGAAAAAAGAGAAAGAGTGTCAGTTGGAGAGTTCTGTTACAGATTTTTTGAAGAATAAAATTAAGGCCCATAGATAGGGTGCTTGTTATTATGTGTCTATCCATACGTGTATAGGTTAATATTCTTACTTAGTTGGATTATTACTCTTTTAAAAATTTTTCTGTTTTACTGGAACCTCAATAATTTAAATGTTAGTGGGTTTTTTTTGTTGTTGTTGGTTGTTGTTTGTTTTTTTAATGAGGATACTTGGGATGCAATCTTTCCATGAGGAACTTAGCCCAGGCAATGTTTAGTTACTTGCCCGGGGTCATCTGTGAAGCCTTGATAGAATCATGCATGGACCCAGAGCCCAGCTTTCCTGATGTTTGTGTCTCTGTTCTCGATTTAATACAGTAAGCATCCACTCCTGATTGCTTTTCTCCCTATCCTTCAAAACTAGTTGAAGAATCCAAAGATCGTGCTTTACTATATGTTGTGTTAACAAGTACTTAAGTGGGCCTTCCTCTTTGTACGTGTCTGCATCCGTGTGTTTCAGGAGAGCTGTCATTTTAGGACGGGTTACTTCTGAAACTTCCAGATTCTTCTTACTTTCTGCTTCCGCCTACACTGCTTTCTTTTGCACCCCTCCCCCATTTGTAGTTGCAACCTTTTAACTGTGAAAATTATCCCATACTGATTGCTTTTTGCTATAAAAGTGGGTTTTAAAGTTCTTCTTGAGGTTTCTCCTTTATGGAATCTCAAATTCTAATATTGCAAACGAGGATGAAGAGGAATTCATTTTGGGGGGCGTTCTGCACAGGGCAGAAGACTCTCAGCCTGACTTAGCAGCCTGAGCAGTTCTTAAGCATATCTTTCTGTAAAACTTGAAGGAAATACTTTGGAACCCAAACTCCACTCTGCATGCAGCCCAGTGCATCCCACTGTGTATGTAAATGTGCTATTAGTATGTTTGTATTCCTTATGAATATACAGATCTAATCTGTTTGTGTAATTTACACACAGCTGTGTTCATGCTCCCTTAATAACAATATTTCCAAGCAAGAGTGAGGTATCACGGGAGCACTATTGTTCCAAACAAAAGCCGCCAGACAGCCTTGTGGTGGGGCCCGTTACCAGGCCCTGATGTGGGACCCTCCCTGGAGGGGCTCTCTTGTGATAGCCATCCTGCGTGGGGATAGCATGTGACCTAATGGGGTGCCCATACTAGAAAGAAAACAATGACTGCTGGTTAAGACAGGGTTCTGCCTTATGACCGAGGCTTGCCTTTTGTCATTGAAATACACTCCTCTCCCCCCCAAACCCCCATCATTCCCCTACATTTCCTAAAGGAATAATTGATTTCCCTCCCTTTTTGGAGACTGTGTAAAGTGCACAAGTTCAGCGAGGAGCCCTGGCCCTTATCATGTGGTCAGGAAGGGGAAACAAAGTCCAGGAGCCCAGGAACTGAAGTGGGCCCCCAGTGCTGGTCAGGGCCACAATTTCCCCTGTTTGGGAAGAGGGACAGATCATAATTAATAACTTCTGGATTTCGGCTACATTCTTCTGGAAGGCAGGTTTCACTTAATTTAAAATAACAAGCCTTTATTAATTGTATTTAATTTAGGACTACATGTATGATATCATTGTCCCTGATTCTAACAGTATATGTATTTTGCCTCCCTAATAGAAAACCGTTAGCGCTTTGGGTGTTTTAATGTTTTACAACAAAGAAGGATCATTCAGGCAAGGCCTGTGCTGGTAATAGTACCCACTAGCCGCACAAAGCCGTAGGGCACCTGGAATGTGCCAGTCCAGCTTGAGATGTGCTGCACGTGTAGAATGCACACTGGGTTTTGCAGACAGAGTAGGAAAAGGAGAATGTAAGACATTTCATTAATATTCCTTACATTGGTTACATGTTGAAATGATAATATTTTGGATATTTCAAGTTAAAATGTATTATTAAAGTGAATTTTACCAATTTCTTCCTAAAATCTGACTCCTGGAAAACTAAAGTTACATATTTGGCTCGCATTTGTGGTTCACATTCGGTTTCTTTTGGGCAGCCACAGATCTAGACTCTTTTAGTTACCGTTTTTGCAAAAGGCTTACTCACTAAAGATTTCTACTTCTTTTTTCCCTTGTAACTTATAGACAAGCCACATTTCTTTTTTGAGTTTCCTCTTCCTTCCTCCTGTGCTGAGCTCTACTTTTTAATGACTTATGTATGAACCACTTTACAGGGACATTTTTGTGGAAATTCTATGGTGGTTTTGCAGGGAAAGAAGGGGCCTCTGATGCCCATTTGGGTTCTGTTATTACTGTTGGGTTATTTTTAATTTGGGTGTAGCTGGGCAGCCATTATTGGCAAGAGGTATTTGTCTGGCGGTATTTCTACATCTGTTAAGGCTGCTGCCTAACTAGCCAGTTCTCATGTGACTTGAAAGTGCATTGAAGCATTCTGAGATTCACCCTGTAGCGGTGCTTTGTTAGGCCTGAAATCGTGACAGGACTTCCACGTACTCAACATAATCCTCTAGACTCAGAGAGGTATATAGACAAAGCCGTACAAGCGGGCTCAGTGGCCTTTGCTAGTGGGCCCAGTTGCTATGTAAACCATCTCACATGAAGTCGTTTTCCCATTGGGCATGTGGTCTTTGAGTGAAGAAATGGAGTAACTTTCATTTGACACTTGAGACCACCCAGGAAAGGTTTAACACCGAGGTGTGTTGAAAAGAAAATGGCTGGCGTCCCTCTGGGTGACGAGCTGACATCACGGAGCCGGATGGTGTGGTTTCTGTAGCGGGACTCGTACATTTGAGCGCACGGGAAAGTTGGTGTCAAACCATTTTGTAGGTAGTAATTAGAGAGTTGGAAGCTTAACAGTGAACGCAGATCAGGGGGCGTTGAGTCAAGTCAACAAATGGCTGGCAAGTCAAATAGTGTTATGGGAAGACGAAACCAGCTCACCTACAGATAACGTTCATTTACAAATCCAGCCCGCGGTTGTTGATCCCCTGCTGTTTGTGTCAAGTGCTGTTCTAGGTGCCAGAGATTTCGTAGTAGACAGATTTTCTCCTGTATTCAGTATCATATATATCCTGTCGTGTCGTATCGTAAGGTAATAAGAGCTCCGTGTTACGTCAGAATATTATACAGAGTGATAAGGCATGCAGATTGTCTTACGAAGTCTAATTGCAAAGTTCTTTACTGGTTCATTTAAGTAATAGTTGACTAACGTGGAGGTTACAGTATTTTGTGGTTTTTGTATTGAATTTCGTAGTGGTTTCCTATTCCTGCATAACACATCACCCCAACAATAAAAATTACCTCAAGTTTAAACAGCAGTATTATTTTATTAGCTGTCATAGCTTCTGTGGGATGACAATTTAGGAATGGCTCAGCTGTGTGGTTCTGACTTGGGGAGCGGAGGGGGCCTTTGTGAGGTTGCAGTCAGATGGTAGGTGGGGTCGGAGTCACCTTGAAAGTTCCTTGACTCACAAGTCTGGACGAGGACTCAAACGGCTGAGAACTGGAAATGGCTGGAACTTCTGAGGCGTCTCTCTCTCCCCCTGTGTGGTCTCCCTGGCACAATAGCGTCAAGATAGCCACGCTCCTTAATATGGTGGCTCAGGGCTCCAGAGACAGGTGTCGGGAGAGGGAGAGCCAGAGCCAAGCAATACAGCCTGTCACAAATATAAAGCCTTAGTGGGAATGTGTGTTTTAGTTTGTTTTTGTTTTAAATAGTATATGATCCTTGTCTGTGGAATGAGAGTTTTGACCAGGGCTGGATGCTCTAAAAGCGTCCTTCCAACTCTAACATTCTCTGATCGTGCTACTATTACAGATGTGGTAGGGACTGGGGGCTGACTGGCAGCTGCTTGGCTTTTGTAGGTGTTTCTGGGGCACATGAGCTGGAGTCAGCTTGTGGGGGTGGTAAGGAGTCTGCTGGACCCTTCTCGCTGGCCTCAATTAACTTAGGACCTGGCACTTGAGTCCCCCTTTGTGTTCTGTTTCTGTAGCTAATCTTGCAGGGGCAGGGATGTATAGAACCACGATTGAAACCAGGCTGTTCATGATCGCAGTACTCGTGAATGAAGGAAGGGAGAAGGATCAGGGCAGGATCATGTTAGACCTTCCCCCATTTTCAGTCTTATGCTCTTCAGCCTTTGGAAGGTTAGAAAGGAAAGGAACACGAAAGAGAACACCTCTGTAACAGCTAAGCAGCTGCCATATTTGATCTAGAGAGGACTTCTTTTAGACATGGACAGGCTCAGATTTGGGTTTCTGTTGTAAGTACCATCAAATCTTTAGGGATGAGGCAGGGAAACAGGTGTCTTTCTTTTTTTTTTTTTTTTTTTTTTTGCTAAAACTAGAAGTTATTTAATGTTAAAGGTATCTTTGACTAATCATCTGAACTTCCAAGTAAGAGGCTGAGAAGACACGTCCTCCATTAACAGGGTGTGTGTGTGTGTGTGTGTGTGTGTGTGTGTGTGTGTGTGTGTGTTAACTTAAATTATTTATTTAAGTAATCTCTATACCCTCTGTGGGTCTCAAACTCCCGACCCTGAGATCAACATTTGCATGCTCCTCTGACTGAGCCAGCCAGGCGCCGTAACAGGGTCTTAGTTTAGAGAGTTCAGCCATCCTCTCATCTCTGTGTAGGAGAGACGCTACCTGCCTCACTGTGGCTCCCAGTGGTGGAGAAGTAGAGGCACCGACTGTTGAGGATTCTATGGGTAGTAGAAGGCCCGGAGGCTCATCTCCCACAGGGGCACACAGGAGCCCCGAGAGAGGGGGAGTGACCTGTTTAGGAGGTGGAGTTACGTAGGGCAGAGCCGTGTTCTCTAAGCTGTCTTGTAAGCAAGTTTTTAACATGGGTATATAGCATATAATCCCTGACACAGGCTTTTGCTTCAGAAAGCAAGAATGTATATATAACATTTTTTAGATCTTTTTTTTTTTTTAAAGTACAACACCTTTGGGGTGCTTGGGTGGCTCAGTCAGTTGAGCATCCAGCTTCGGCTCAGGTCATGATCTCATGGGTCCGTGAATTCGAGCCCCTTGTTGGGCTCTGTGCTGACAGCTTAGAGTCTGGAGCCTGCTTCTGATTCTGTGTCTCTCTGCCCCCATGCCACTTGTGCTCTGTCTCTCTCTCTCTCTCTCTCAAAAACTAAATAAACATTAAAAAATTTTGGGAGGGGGGGTGCCTGGGTGGCTCAGTCGGTTGAACGTCTGACTTCAGCTCAGGTCATGATCTCACAGCTCTGTGAGTTTGAGCCCTGCATCGGGCTCTGTGCTGACAGCTCGGAGCCTGGAGCCTTCTTCGGATTCTGTGTCTCCCTCTCTCTCTGCCCCTAACCCACTTGCATTCTGTCTCTGTCTCTCTCAAAAATAAATAAACATTTAAAAAAATTTAAAAAAAAAATTTTTTTATAAGTACAATACCCTCAAATTCCTCTGATAGGAGTAGATACAATAGAATTTTCTCTCTGTACCTGGATTCCAAGCAATTAATCCAATTTTGAAACTTTATTTACTTCTCCACCCTTCCTGCGTAGGATTGGGGCAAGGTACTTAATTTACCTAAACCTCAGTTTCTCCATCTGTAGAATGGCCCCAGTGACACCGGTATTGCAGTGTATACTGAGGAGGATGTGGGCTGGGACCCATCGTTTCCACGCTGAGATTGTGACGTCCTGAGTCTGTGAAAGATATTACTCTGAGTAGAAAGTATAGGTGCAGGTCTGAGGTAGGGGAAGATGTCAGATACGGGGGAGGGATGCCTAGGTGGCTCAGTCGTTTAAGCACCCGACTCGATTTTGGCTCAGGTCATGATGACACAGTTTGGGAGATTGAGCCCCGAGTCATGTGGAGCCTGCTTGGGATTCTCTCTCTCCCTCTCTCTCCGCCCCTCCCCAGTGTGTGCATTATGTGTGCACGCTCTCGAAATAAATCAATAAGTAAATAAACATTTAAAAAAAAGATTTAGAGATTTGAGAATCATCATAAAAATGTGATTATTGTTTTACATTATTGTCTTGTTGGCTGTTTTTAAACTATACAGCTGACCCTTGAGCAACACAGGTTTGAACTGCACTGGACTGCTTACACGTGGGTTGTTTTCGATTAATAGAGTACTATAAATGTATTTTTTTCTTATGATTTTTTTTTTCCTTTTTCCTTTTTTCTCTCTGAAGTAAGCTCTACGCCCAGTGTGGGGCTTGAACTCACGACCCTGAACCAGCCAGTGCCCCTTCCTTACGATTTTCTTAATAACATTTGCTTTTTTCTATCTTGCTTTATTGTAAGAATGCTGTAAATAATACATATAGCATACAAAATATGCATTAACTGTTATTGGTAAGGCCTCTGGTCAGTAGTAGACTATTAGTAGTTAAGTTTTGGGGAAGTCGGGAGTTATGCATGGCTTTTCAACTGCTGGGGAGGGGTGCGAGTGTCCCTAATCCCCACGTTGTTTCAAGGGTCACCGGTAACCAGTTTAATGAAACTATAAACTATCCTGGAATAATGCTAGTAAGTTCAGAGTAGACTTCCAAAGTGGCATCAGAAATCAGGAGCACGTACTAGAAACCCTAGAAATGCCCACCAGGGCTTTGCTGGCATGTCTCCTCCCAGACAAATGGATTCTGATACTGTTCATTGAACAAGGAGTTCCTTACTCAGGTCACCGTTTCTTCAATGTATTAAGTATTTAAAACCAGAAACGAAATGATACTTGTCAAAGCATTGTCAGTAGTATGTCTCCGGCAGGAAACGTGTTTTGAACATGAGGTGATGGGAATCTGCAACAAGCAGGATCGGATGGATGGAATGCAATAGGTTCCCCTCTAGTGGTTGGTCAGTAAGAGCCATTGGTGAACTGGTAGAGGCAACACGTAACACAGATGTTTGGAAAGGCTCTCATGTCTTCTGCTTGGCATCAGTGTTCTCTCACCCTGCCCTGCATTCACACAGGCCCGCACTGGGGACACATCTTCGATTTTCTGCTGCTGCTCTGTCCCTTCGGAAGGGCCGTGTTCATACTCCTCTTACTCCCCGCCTGGCACGTGGACTTGCATTTTTGTATGGGGGGGGGAGGGGGGAAGGGGGAGGGCTGTAGTTTGCTTACTTGCAGATCTCCCTGCTCTTCAGTCCCCTGGGAACCAGTAAGTTATTAACATAAAATTTTGTGCAGAAAACAGGGTAGAGCAGAAGGAGCCATTTTCACAGTGGGAATCATTTTAATACCTACAGTGTTTTCCAAACAGTTATGTAAGAGGATGGAGTAGAAATGGCTTCTCTAAAATCCTGGTGAGTTTCTGACTGTGATACACTAGTTAAAATTCACCAGAGGGAGTTAATTTTGAAAGCTCTCAGCCAGGGGTTAATGCAGAGTTATCTTTTAGCCATTTTTGTAGCATAGCCCTCTCTTCCTGCTTCTTTCTCTGCTGCAGACACAGGTCAGAACCAGCACTTGAGATGAGCCATGTTGGGAGTTTCCCTTGCAGACAAGAGAGATGAGCACACCTTACCTTAGTCTTTGGAAGACGTACTCCCAGCCCAGTACACTTCTGTGCGCTCTCCAACTTGATATGCAGAGTAACGTTTTTGAGATAGGTGGGGCAGGTATTTTATGGCCAGTTTAAAAGGCGAGCAAATTGAGGCAATAAGTTGACTTAGGAGAGTATAGCCTGTACGTGTCCATTTATAGACTTGGGGAAAACGGTTAAATCTTTAAAATTTTTTTTTTCAACATTTTTTATTTATTTTTGGGACAGAGAGAGACAGAGCATGAACGGGGGAGGGGCAGAGAGAGAGGGAGACACAGAATCGGAAACAGGCTCCAGGCTCCGAGCCATCAGCCCAGAGCCTGACGCGGGGCTCGAACTCACGGACCGCGAGATCGTGACCTGGCTGAAGTCGGACGCTTAACCGACTGCGCCACCCAGGCGCCCCTAAATCTTTAAATATAAACACAGTCAAGGGACTCTTCTCGCCCCCCTGATCCACACCCTGTGCCTGACTCCATTCTTAGCCCTCACCCCATCCCTGAGGCTCCCCAGTTGTCCACATTTGTCACCTTGACTCGCCCGCCCTGGTTCAAGGATTTGCTGACATATGGTCAGTTTTCCCATGTGTAAAATGGAGACATCAGTAACCCCTGCCTTGACGTAAGGTTGTTGAGATGTTTAAGTCAGTCCACACACGAGGAGCCCTCTAGACAGCGCCTGGCATGTTGTAGCACTGCCCCGTGTTAGCTCCGTGTGTGTTGTGGTGTAGCGTGGTGTTGCCCTACTCTTTTCGTATCACTGACACGTAACGATGAAGCTGCCTGCCCTAGGGCCACCCTGCCACCCTGCCACCCTAGGGGTGGAGAGGATCGGCATGCGGGCAGGCCAGGGCACAGGGCTTGGGAGGCTTTGGCGTGGGGCAGGCTCAGAAACAGTGTGAGGAACTTTTGAACATCTGGCTTTGTGGTAAGAGAGAATGTTACTGCACTTGGGCCCAGTTATACTTATTCCTACTAATTATCTCCTGTTTCAAAAAAGTTAATTCCTATTAATTATATCTTGTTTATCAAAATTTTCTTTACGGAGCAGACAAGATCCTAGGATTTCTGAGTTTAGGCCTCAGATTTCTTCCATTCTACTAAGAATGAGAAATAGAGTTTTGTGTTGCAGATTGAAATGAAACACAAGTTTGTAACAGTAAGTACTATGTTCAGGTAACTCACTTTCTTTTTTTTTTTTAATTTCAAGTTTTTATTGAAATTCTGGGGAAATTGGCTTCAGGTATAGAGTTTAGTGGTTAATCACTTACCTATAACATCCAGTGCTCATCATCACAGGTGCCCTCCTTAGGACCTATCACCCATTTAGCTCCTTCCCACTCAGGTAGCTCACTTTTTAAAAACCAGGGGTTAAATGTTCTCTGCCGGGAACTTATAAGTAGGTAACTCCTGGTGGTGAGACGAAGTTTCAGCTCAATAATAGGAAACTGTAGCAATTTGTCTATAAACTGGAGCATAATTATGTAACACGATAGAGGTGCTGCTACTTATCACTCAGTGGCAGTCCTATTACAATATATAAATTCATCAACTTAACATATTGTACCTCTTAAATGTATACAATGTTACCTGTCAAAATCTATTTCAGTAAATAAAAGGAATAAAAACCGGAGCCCAGTCGCAAACTAAGTTGTGAAACAAAGCAAAGGACGGCCTCCTTGCCGTAAATAAATTTATATTTATATTTGGATCTCATCTGGCTTTGGAGTTCAAAAATAGAAAAGGACTTGTTTTGTGCTTCCAAGGAATGCACAGGCAGGTTGATTGGAGACAAGCAGCGCCAGAGAAACAAGTTGTGTGTGTGTGTGTGTGTGTGTGTGTGTGTGTGCGAGCGGGCCCGGGCGGCGAGCCTGCGGAGCATCAGCAGCAGGGCTGCTCAGCCCCCAGAGCCACGACTGAGCCAGAGTTACTGCCCCGTGGAGGAGCAGTCTTTTGGCCCTCACCCTCTGCACACCAGCAGCCTGCTATCTGTGCACCCCGCCAGGGACACAAAAGCTAACGGGCATAGCAATAGCGCATGAGGGGTTGGAGCTCAGCGCTGGACATGCTGAATTTCAGTTCAACTACTAGGAGGCTGACGGTGCCTGTGACTTTTCACTTAGAGGCTTACGGTACCTGTCTGTTCTTTTGAAGTCGGCAGTGTTAGTTATTAAATTAAAGCCCGAAAACCTTCACGGTCTTCATTTGAAGAGAGATGAATTAATAGAGGGAAAAGAGCCTAAGGCCTCAGAAACCCACTTAACACACTGACCTGTTCTCATCCTTGACTACTCTGAGTGGGTTGGCTTTGTTTCGATTTTAAAGGCTACTCTACATTTCTGGTAAACCACAAGGTAAAGGCTGGTCTCTGAGAAGCAGATGTTTTGCCAGTTTTGAGGCCTTGTGGCTTTCCATAGAGAAGTAACAGTACAGGCCACATGAAGCTTTTACTTCCTTTTTTTCTTCTTCTTCTTCTTCTTTTTTTTTTTTTTTTTTTTTTTTTTTTAAATGGGGCCAATGGTGCTTTTGCACTTGATGGCACAGTCATTGATAACACATGGACAGTGGTGGTCTGTGTTCACCACCAGATGGCAAATTCATATTTCTGGAAGTAGTTAGTTTGAAATACCTATGAGACATTCAAGCAAGTGTTCCCGCTGGACTTGGACCATGATTGAGCCTTAGAAATACTAGGGAGAATCTCGGGTGATAGTGAAGACCAGTGGGGCAGTGACATTCCCACTAGGAGGGGGTTTGGAGACCAGAAAGCCTAGAACAAAGCCTTGGGAAGAGCTCCAACATTTAGAAGTTGGGCAAAGAAGTAAGCCTCCTGATAGGAAAATCAGGACAGTTTGGTGTCGTGGAGCCAAAAAGGTCAACTCTGTTGTTCGAGTTGAGGACGGATTCTTTGGCTTTTAAAGTCTCTTTCCATCTTGACCACCCAAGGCCAGGCCCTCGTCATCTCACGGCATATTTCACCTCGCATCCAAAACATGCGAGCTCCACCTGCCTGATGCTATAGGGAGGCAAAGTGTTAGAAGATGCAGTTCCTGTCTTTTCGGGGCTTCTGGACTCTGTGTGTACAGGAAGCCTTATACAAATAAACAGCTGCCGGGTGAATGGGATCGAATGGTCAGGCAAGTTTTGTGTCCGAGTGGGAGGGACTTGAGCTTGGGTTTGAGGTAAACTGAAAGCATCTTGGGTAGGCTGTGGAGAGAAGTAATAAAGATGCCCCAGAGTCTGGAGTTCAACAGAGGGTGCAGTACGGGCCAGTTGGCATTATTGGACATCTGGTTGGAAAGGTAGGCAGAGACAGGATCCTGGAGGGTCTTGAATTAAGGGTTAAGGGGTGTAAACACCATTTTGAAGAGGTTAAGGAGCTGTTTTTTTAGGTAGGGGCTTGGGGGCAAGACAGTAAGGGACTCAAGACGAAATGTGTGGATTTGAGAAACTCCTTGGCAGAGGCTTATAGATGGCCAGATGGGGGAGATGGGTTAATAGCGTAGCTAGTAGGAAAGAGGGATAAGGGCTGGGCCTGGGAGTAGCACTGGAATTGGTAAGAAAGGAGGGCTTTGAACGCCGACGACTTGGTGATTTGATGTTGGGGCCAACAGGAAAGGGCAGAGTTACATGCAGTGGTACCATGGCCGAAAATGGCTTCCTCTGTAGACTCTTACCTCCATGTTACAGAGAGAATCGCACTGCGGGACGTGGAATTTGCATTCTGCCTTTGCCTCTGAAGGGCTAGGTGACCTTGGTCTGGTTACCTAACCATCTGTGCCTCAGCTTCCTTTTCTGGAAAATGGAGATAATAATAGTACTTCCTTCTAGGGTGTGAGGATTTTGAATTAATACATGTGAGGTTCCTGGCACATAGTAGGTACTTAACAACCGTTAGTTGAATAGATAATATTTGGTGATTACATCCTAACAAGTAGAAGAATCCAGACTTGAACTCAGGTTTTCCCAGCTCTATCACGTTACCCCGATGTCTCTCTCAGCTGCTGCCTTCATTGTGCCAGCCTCTCCTGGCGTGAGCCTATTGTACGTCCTTTGGCATCGGGCTTGTATTCAGATTGCATAGTCCTGGCCTTCCTCCCTCTGACTCACGCTGCCAGGTCACCCACCTGAACTTTGTGTATCCTCTCCCTCTCCTCTAACCCACTTGCCGTTCTCCACCTCTGTGTTTCATGGCGGGCCTTCCCACCCTCCTCCACCTGTGCAAATGCTGCTGGTTCTTCGTGGTCTGGCCTGTCTCCCTGTCCTGGCGAAGGTATTCCGGACTACGAGAGCCCGTCCCTTTTCCTCGTTCCCCGCTGCACTGACGAGTTGTGCTTCACTACTTACTTTGTGCTCAGCCGAATGAAGCCTCAGGTTGTTCTGTAATGGCTTCACACACATTTATCTTACCTCCTAAAAATGAATCACAGTTTTAATAAAGGTCTGTGGCGGCCCCCTTTAAAACATAATTCCTCCCAGTGCTAGATGCTCAGTAAATACTTCGAGCGGATTAAGAAGCCTTAATCCTGGTGGCTGAGGTGGAGTTCTGGCCCTCCTCCTCTCCCACCCGAGTTAGTTATCTCACTAGCCTCTGTAACTGGTCTCTGCCTTGCAGCCAGTTTGTCCCTACTCCATGACGTAGGCCACACTGCCACGGGAGCAGTCCTTCCCCAGTCCTTTCGTGGACCACACATGCTCTGACTTCTCTGCTGGCCCACAGTTAGCACCGTGACTCTTCAGCCTGGCTCCTGGCTCAAAGGCTCTCTGCAACCTGATCCTCTCCTCCCTCTTCAGTCTTATCTGCTGGCACTCCATTCTGTATACCCTGTCCCCCTTGCAGTTCCCAGAATGTTCTCTGTGCCCTTCCTGACTGACTCCTTTGCTTGAAGCCCGGCTGGAGCCCACCTGACAGGCTCATTCTTCCTTGTCACTTCCTGTAAGTCGTCAGCAGAGTAAGTTGCTTCCTTCTCCTAGTCCCACCCAGAGCCCTTTGTCCCTCTGCTGCTTTTCTGAGGGCCCAGAGATTGATCCCTTCCCTTGTGTGCCCGCCAGCCCGCCTGGAGCTCCCTGAGGGCAGGGCCAGCTCATTGCCTGGCAGCATCCCGAGGAGATGCTCTGCACAGAGCCCAGGATGCTTGTTGATCCTACAAGTAACAGAGGTCACTCTGATTCATCTTAGAGGAGAGCTTCTTTCTCGTGCCTTGACAGATTTTTTTTCCTTTGAACTGTACAGATTATACTGAAAACTGACAGTGATGAGTCATATCTTAGAAAGGGGGTGAAATCTGAAAATGCAGAGCCTCCAGGAATGGAGTAGGAGGTTGCAGGTCGGTCTTGCAGGCCAAGTCTGGCCCTTCACTGAATTTGCCCGACTGGTCTCAAACACCGGGAGTGGGAGGGACTCTCCTCCCGGTGGGCAGGTGATTTATTGGCTGGGAAGCTTCCGCGGTGATTTAGTTGTGAAACAGCGCCCTGCGAGGTGCAGGCTAATGCCTGGGCCGGGCTGAGCGGCCGCCCACAATCCCGGGCCGGAAGGGACGGGCGAGGGTCGTCGGGGCCAGCCCCCTGTTTCGCAGCCCGGGGGCGGTGGGCGTGCGGCCGTCGCGCTGCTGACTCTGCCCGCCCGGAAGGACGACTGGAGAGGGAGCGGCCTGGGAAGGGTCCCGAGTGGTGGCGCGGCCCGGCCCCGGGCCCCGGCCCCGCGGGTGCCCTCTGCTCGCGCTCGCCGCGGTAGGGAGGAAGTTTCTGCGCTTTGGCTGCCTGGATTTACTCCTGCTGTTAGGGGGGAGGAAACCGAGATACCAGCGCCTGGGTCCCGGAGGCTCTGGCCGCGGAGCCTCGGGCGGGGGGCCGGGCGGGGACGGAGCGCGGGGACGGCGGGCGGCGCGGCGATCCAGGCCGCCTTTTGCAGCCGCCCGCGGCCGCGCCGGGCTCTGCGCGCCGCGCTCCAGCCTCCTCCCCCGGCAGCGGCGGCGGCGGCGGCGGCGGCGGCCCCAGCCCCGCGCCCCCCGCGCCCCGCGCCGCGCGGCCCCGCCGCGGTCACACGCCGAGCCGCCCCGGCCGCCTCCGCCCTGCGCTTTGTGGAGCCAGAGCCCGAGCCGAGTGACAGGCGCGGCCTCTCGCCGCCCCGGAGCCCGAGTGCGGCCGGCGCGGCGTACCTGTGGCTGCGGGGCCGCCCGGCCGGGAAGTGTCGCTGGGGTTGGCCGCGCGGGACCCGGCCGCCAGCCGCGAGCCCCAGGCCCGGGGCCCGGAGGTGGGGGGCCGGGGAGCCGGGAGCTGCCCCTACTGGGGCGGGGAGGGGCTGCCTGGAAGGAATGGGACAAAGTGAAAGTCTCTAGACTGCTGGGGTGGAGGGGCGGTGGGGAGCGTCGGAGGAAGGAGGGGGTGCTGATGGTTCTTTATTTGGTGCCTCGGAGTGGCTTTTAATGACGGCGGTGGCGGGGCAGGCCAGCGGGGGTGCGGGCTCCCAGTGGGCGTCCGCGATATCGGTGCCTTCTTGGTGCATTCCTCGGATTGATGAAAGGGCCTTTTAACCCCTCTAGGGTGACCTTTTGGGGAAGTCTTCAGGTTTCTTTTTCCCTCCCTTCTGCTCGACACTCTGGGAAGCTTCGTTCTCAGGTGCAAAGCAGTTGTGCTGTTGTATTGAAACACGAAGCATATTTGTTTATACCTTCGTGGACCGATGCGGAGACTGTGGCACAGAGGGCGCAGATTGCTTCTTAGGCTCACATCCAGGATGTCCTTCTCCCAAACCTGTCTGGTGTGTGCTATTGGGGTTCGAATGAGGCAGTCCGAGGCCTGCCCTGGCCCTTGGGGGGGGGGGGGGGTCCCAGCTGTGCTGCTGAAATGGTCTCCCAGCCTCGTCAGTATTCCCTAGCTCCGACTTTTATGGTTGTTATTCTGCTGATTGCAGATATCTTTGCTTTGCTGACATCCTGTTTTGTTTTTGGTTTTTACATCCCATTTGTTGTTTCTTTTTATCACAGAAACGCTTCGTTAAGGGGCTCAGGCAGTACGGCAAGAACTTCTTCAGAATTAGAAAGGAGCTGCTTCCCAATAAGGAAACAGTGAGTACAATTGGACTTTATGTAACTTGATTTTTTCCTCTTTGCCCCTACTGCTTCTCCGCACTTGATCTTACGAAATGGTTTCCTTTAACCCTGCGCTGTGCTCAGACTGGCTGGCACTAGAGTCCTCCTCATTTTACTTCCTTCACTTTTAGTTTAGCTTCTGATTTCATATAGTAAAGTGACAGATTATGCTTCTCCCCCACGAAGAAAGTGGACTTCCTTTGTAAGAACAGCAAGGTCTTTGCCAACGGAGGGTCACTTGGGGGGTTGTCTGGGATGTTGAGCTATTAACATCTAATTGTAAATACAGTGGCTGAAATAGGAAATGTCATTTACCGCCATTTGGATTTGGTTATTGACGAGTCTTCAACCAAACAACAGAATGAAAAGGTCTGTGGCTCACTATGCTTTGAATTCTGTTGGGACCTTTTCTTTCTTTAATGTTGCTTATGTTTTGAAGAGTAGTTTTAACTCTTTAGTTTTTGCAGCCTTAAAAGTTTGCACTTCTGGGGGGCACCTGGCTGGCTCAGTCAGAAGAGAGTGCGACTCTTGATCTTGGGGTCATGAGTTCAAGCCCCACATTGAGTGTAGAGATTACTTAAATAAATAAATAATTTTTTGAAAACTTGGCACTGTTCATTGGACAGATACATATACAAGGATTCTTATAAATTGCTTAAGTGAGGCTTTTACAGATTCATTTGACATTTCACAAAGCTGAGAGCCCTGTCTCTTGCTAAACTTGGGGTAGGCAGATTTGCTGAGGAAACTTCAGAGGGAGGTTGTATGAACAGAATACTAGTAAGTATTGGTCTCATTTACCTAAATTCCCTACAGGTGGAATTCAGGGGGAGTGGTTGGAGAGGCTAGGAGTGGGGTAGGGCCAGCCAAGTCCCAGTGTCTGTGGCCTAGGTAGAGCCTAGTAACCGGAAGTGCTTCTTAGGACTTGGGGGTGGAGGGTGAATATTTAGCCACTGAGCTGCTTTCACTTCATGCCTACCCTCCCTGAGTGGAATGAGGAGATAGGTGAAGAGTATCCATTATAGAAGTGGGTGGGTTGTTTTAGTTTGGTTTGGTTGGTATTTTTCTAATTGGGTGTTGTTGATTGATTGATTTCCTCTTATTCGATTTTGATTGTTTTATTCTGAGGGTTTGTTCTGTTTTGTTTTTGCTTTAATGAACTTTTTCTAGACACCTTTTCTGTACGGTGCCTTATGTGAGCAGCAGTAGCTTATAAGAGGGAAGAAAGGTTCTGACATTTCAAGTATAGCCTTGTGTAAATTGGTGGTTTGCATCAACCAGTCATAATGACATTGAACTTTTAATGTTTACCATACATCTTAATATGGTGAGATGGTCATTTTGAGAATGGTTAAAAAAAAAAAAAAAGAACTGTTTATAGACCTTGAACTAAAGTATATGTTGTCTTCAATCTATATAATCAACTTTTTTGGAGGGCGGGGATGGGTCTTCCTGGAACAAATTGGAAAGAAGTATTTGATGTGGAGCAGTAAAAAAAAAAAATACCTTTAAGTTTTCTGCGGATTTCAGGTCATTTAAAGTTTGATATGTACTTTTATAAAACTAAAATGTTTTACCCAACGGTGAGAATTTTGGTGTGGCGAATTGGAGCAGCCATAAGGTCCGTGAGTAGCTGTGGCCGGACGCAGTAGGCCCAGATTGTGACCCTCCCCACTGCAGTTTTCTGTCTCCTTGTGCTCTGCTAGAAGTTGCAAACCATGAGGAATTTAATACAAGATATGGCTTGACAATCATTTTCTTTCTGTTCTAAAAAATAAACTTGTAATAGCAAGATTAAGCATCTAATCTAAAATTTGCCATCCACCATTTGGAAACACCAGGCAATTCTGTCTAGCTTTTTATCTCTAGTGGAAGACAAATCTGAATGACTTTTAGCCTGGGTAAGAGGCTTCTAATCTTCCCCCCCCCCCCCTTACTCTTGGTTGTCCCTTATCCTTACTGATGATGTCTAACTCAGTAAGTCGTCTGTCCCCACCCACAGAGAAGTTGTTGGTAACACCAGCCTTTTGAGCCGGTCCGCTGGTCTTTTCCAGGTGCCTCTGTCCTGAGACCCTTCCCCATCACTGTCCACCGTCCCTGTTTCCCAGCTTGTGGCTCCTCTCCTCTCTCTCCTCTCTGGCACCCAGCAGCCTTCCTGTTTCCAGCCTCCTCATCAGGGTGCGATCATGGCCACTAACGGGGACAGTTGTTGGCAGCACCGGAGGGTGCGTCATGGCTGACTTTGGCTAAACGTTGCTGGTGTTCCGCTGTCTTTTTGCCTAGAACCGGAGGAGTTTGGTGGTAGGGTAGATCTAGAAGTACCCTGATCACCTGGGAGAGAGGCACTCATTTTGTATTTTCCTTATTATCAGCATAGCCCCGCTAATCATTCACAGCTCCTAGGAGGGGAGGGCAAAGGTTATTTTTCATTTTTGCTGCAAAAAATGAGAAAATTCCTTGGTTCAGAACTTCCTTGGTGGAAGTCTTCATATGGTCACGCCTCTCTTTATATCAAATGCATCTAATCTAGATACTTTCTACATTCTCTTCTATGTCCCAGAATTATTAACTCATTTCTTTGCTCTTCTCAACTGACTTGAAACTTCAGAAGGTGTCAGCATCCAGAAGAACGCGCCTGATTGGGCCTGGCGCGGGGTCATCAGACCTGTGTTCTATTCCTGGCCTTACCGGTAACTGTAGCACTGATAATCTCTTCTAACTGTGCAGTCTGCTTTGAGCTGTCAGGTCAAATCCTGACAAGCATTCAAAAATGATTTTCCCTAAAATGGTGTTTCTTTGTGCGAGAATTTTATAGATGCTGCAATCTTTGTAAAATGTTGGCACACCTTTGGCTGTTGCTGTGCTGAAAGCAGAGTGATGGCTCTTGGCCTCCTCTGGCACCTGCCTGCTCTGGGGCCTTGGGCAGATTATTCAGTCTCCGTCTTTTAACATCTGTGTCTGTAAAATGGGTGATCCTTCTAGCCCCTAGAATTGTTCTGAGAGTTTAAATGAGATAATGTCCGTAGAGGAGTGCATAGAAACACCTAAAAAATGGGTCTTCTTCCTTGTCTACCCCAATACTACCTGACATGCGCAGTATGGGATTATTTTCCGTTTGTAACCGTGCTGAACCTGTGTGAGAAGAAATGACCTGTTTCTTATCATGTGTCTTGGGAAGAACTGTTTTCTTTGAAAAACTGGGCGGGGGGGGGGGGGGGGGGGGGGGGGGGTGAAGGACAGCGCCCAGCTTAAAGGATCCGGTTGTTTCGTCTTGAACTTTGTTGAAGGGACTTCCGTCCTTACTGGGTCATTCGGCGCAGTTATGCGGACAGAGGTTCCTGGTGGGAATGGACCTAAACAATTTTCCTAGTTCTTTTGGTTTCCGGTGTCTGTTACACAGGAGCTGAATCTGGCTTTCCTCCGAATGCCTCGCTGCCCCCT
Source organism: Neofelis nebulosa (assembly GCF_028018385.1). Lineage (NCBI taxonomy): Eukaryota > Metazoa > Chordata > Mammalia > Carnivora > Felidae > Neofelis > Neofelis nebulosa. Next base: position 216,593,389 of record NC_080783.1, read on the forward strand.
GGAGTGGGGGTGGGTGGCTGTGGCTGCGGAAAACCCACTCTCAAAGTTCAGCTGAGGGGGTGTAGCAGGTCAGCCTCATGGTACCCAAGTGAATACCTGTCGGTCACATATTTTCGCGTCATGGCTGTGCACGTGTCCTGGAGTTGCTGCCTCTGTCCCATTCTTCCTTTCTCTGTGGCTGCTTGCCTTCTTCAGCGTGTGTACAAGATGGGCAGTTAGAAGTCATACACAGTAGGGCATCTTTGCGGAGCGTTCATTCAGCTTCCCCTTGGCTGTGTCCCTCTTCTCTCTCAAGACACTGTTGGGCCCAAATCACATTAGAGTCTTGGGTGTCGGTGCGTTTATACAAATCGCAGCGAGCGTCCCACAGCTGAGCCGCTCGGGTGACGGAGAGCCGGGCCTCGGGGTGCGTCTTCCAGCACCGCTGCGTGATCTGTGAACCGATCGATGAATTACATGACCTTTGATGCTAAGATAATGCCTGAGAAAATAGGAGACCTAATAGAATTGAATCTTAAAGCACCAGGAGGGGCACCCATGTTGTAAATAATACAAAATCCCGGGTGTTCCAAAAATAATACCTTGTTTGGTTTTTACACACATTGCAGTTTTCTTCAAAATCCTGAGGAGATTACTCCGACGGCAGTGACACGTGTCTTCTTTCACACTGAGCAAACGTCTGTGTTGTTCGAGTCAAAGACTTTCCGTGTCTGACACCTGGACGATTGTCCCTTGAATCCTGGCTGGCCTTTGTGTATGGCTCTACCTGCTGTTAGGCAGACAAATCCAGTCTGCGTTGGGTTGTGGACAGGGGGGGAGCCCCGACTCCGGGAGCTGCCTCAGGCGCAGCTAACGTTAGAGAGAAGACCGTGTGATCCTCCCCGACTCGGGAGAGAAGACAGGTGCCTCCAGCACGTTACTAGCCTCTGGGAGAAGAAGGTGAAAAGGCACACACCCTTGGCCGTCTTTCTCCTCTCCGTAGTTTTATTTTTGCACACCTAGCCCAGTAGGGATTAAGCTCATGTTATTTGTAGTCCCAGTTGCTGGTGTATTAATATTTTCTAAACTAAAAAGTTCTTTTTTTTTTTTTTTTTTTACCCACTTCCCATTTTCAGAGCTAAACATTCCATGTAGCTCAATTTTTTAGAAATTTTGTATATCCACCGAGCACTGTAATGGGTGGGATGTCTATAATGAGGAGCAAGGTGCCATTCGTGGCCCGCATTGCAGCAGGGAAGAGGAACCACATGCATGCTTTCCGTGTTTGGCAATGTGTGCTAAGGGCCCTGCTGGACAAAGTGTGCACCAGAGGCTGCGTTTGGGGGCTGCCCGAAGGCTAATTGGAGGGTGTAGTGTTTGAGCTTTGAAAGGAGGATCTGCTTTTTGACAGGCGGCGGTTGGGAGGGTGGAAGGAAAGTGGCTTTCCAGCTGCAGGAAGTGGCACGAGCAAAGGCATGGAGGCAGGAACCTGCAGGCCATGCCCAGCGCGTACCCTAGCGTAGTTGCAGAGCAGCTCGCAGGGCAGGTGCGGCAGGACTTAGGCCAAAATTACGTCCTGGAGGTAGACTTGGGAGACCCTACACTGTCTCTGAAGAGGGCATTTGGGAACCCACAGAAGTCTTCTAAGAAGAGGCCGCCTGGGTGGCTGAGTCGGTTCAGCATCCGACTCTTGATTTCGGCTCAGGTCGTGACCTCTCGGTTTGTGATTTCAAGGCGTACGTCGGGTTCTGTGTTCACGGTGTGGAGCCTGCTTGGGATCCTCTCTCTCTTTTCTCTCTCTCTCTCTCTCTCTCTCTCTCTCCCCCCCCCCACTCCCCCTCCCCCTCCCCCTCCCCCTCCCTCCCTCTGTTTTTCTTCTGTTTACAAGCATGCACTCTCTGTCTCTAAATAAATAATAAATTTGTTAAAAAAGAGAGAAGGGGGAGTATTCTTGAGCGGCACAAACAACACATAGAGACCAGAAAGGAGGTTCTTGTAATAATTCTCAAAGTAAGGTCTCCAAGTAAGACAAAAAAAATGGGGGAGTTGAAAGTTACTTATGGAACTAGAAGTCTGTCTTTTATCCTGATTTTCTCCATTGAGAATGTGCCTGTTTTGTTTTTTTTAAGTGTTTATTCATTTTTGAGAGAATGAGAGAGAGTGTGTGCCTGAGTGGGGGAGGGGCAGGCAGAGGGGGTGGACAGAAGATCCAGAGCAGGGTCTGCGCTGACCGGCGAGCCCGGTGTGGGGCCTGAGCCCACAAACCATGAGATCATGACCTGAGCTGAAGTTGGACACTCAACTGTCTGAGCCACCCAGGTGCCCTCTGTCTGGGTTGTTGTTGTTGTTGTTGTTGTTGTTGTTGTTGTTGTTGTTTTAATGGTACTAAGGGGCAGCCGGTTTTGATATTTCAGATGTCTTGTTTTTAACTTGGGGTGATAGTATGAAAAGTACTGGAGGTTTAATTTTTTACTTTGAGAAGTAACGTGAAAACCACCCACTTCTGTCAGCCACATTTCTGGAAATGAATTCTGTTAAATATGTACATAATTATTGAATATTAATTGTTTATTTCTTCAGGCAAAATATCTTTTGCATAAAGCACATCCCCCGAGCAAAGAATAACTACTCTTGAGAAGGGTTTTCAGACTGAGTAATCAAGACTCTGTTAATATTAAGAGGTTAAGTACGACTCTAGCATTCGGTATGAGCGTTCAGCATGGAGTTTTATTTGACTTCAGATTAAAACCTTAGGTAAACAATTTTCTAGCCTCATTAATGCTTAATCTATGTTACGTAACAAAGCGTGGACTTCCTGAATAGGTTGATACTATTGGGGACACAGTTGTGTTCCAGGCGTGTAACCAGAGGCCTCTGTTGGCAAGTGCTGTGCCCCCTGTGCCCCCCGGCCGGCACTCCCCCGTCACCAGAGCCGGGTGCCGCTGCAGGCTCTTGGGCTCCTGTCTGTCCCCACAGAGCCAGAGTCTGCACAGGAACCCGCTCCCCTGGTGATGAGAACGCTCAGTAGGGCTCAGGAGGCCCTGCTGTTCACAGAGGTGCAGACTTGTGGGGTTCTAAGCCCATATGTCACATTTGTTCTTAACGTTGCTTTTATTCTGTCCCAGTTGTAAATTACTTCACTGTTAGGGCATTTTGTTTTTCAAATTATTACAAAGTATTTCAAACACATAGAACAGTAATCTGGGCTTATTTGCATTATCAATAATAGAATTTCTTAGTATAGCTTCCCTCTTCGTATCTTTCACTTTTTCCTAGAAACACAATTGTAACTCCTGTCATATTTCACATAAAAACTGTTTTCTTCCTCTTTCCTTGTGGCATGCAGTTCATTGTGTGTGAGTCAGTCAAGCCTAGATCTTCTTTAAGTTGCTAAGAAAACTTTTTATTTGAAAAGGTGATATTCTCTTATTAATATGAAGTTCACATACTTAATACTGTGGCGTTTTCAGATGTTATTCTCTCTCCCTGGCACCCCTTTATGTATGGAGAAGAAATATGCATATTTTGAGAGGTTGGCAAGATTGGGTCCAAGGCGAGACATGTGCCACACCTTTTTTTCTTAATAACTTGTCCTCAAATAGGTACAGATAAAGTTGAAATTTTCCATTCCAGGCAGAAGCGATTACCAATAGAAACAGGCACTAAGTTTGGCAGCAAGAACTGTGATCCTATAGTTCTTTCCATGCAGGGGTTTGTTCCCACTAAAATGAAGCAGAGGCTTGAATCTTTTCATCTGATAGTCTAAACTGTGTGGCTATTTAGCTGGGCAGAGGTCCAGTTTTGACTAGGGCAGTCTAAGCGGGATTGGTTGATTCCCTTGTGTAAGTGAAGCAGTTAAGAAATTTGCATGTAAGGAATTTTTGGTGCCGATGTTGGGGGAATAAAGAGGTTTTTAGGAATCTGTTAAGCTCTTAGTTTTGGTTCAGGTCATGCTCTCAAGGTTCGTGAGTTGAAGCCCCACATTGGGGCTCTGCACTGACAGTGCTTGGAATTCTCTTACCCTCTGTCTGCCTCTCCCCTACTCACTCACTCACTTTCTCTCTCTCAAATAAACTAAAAAAAAAAAAAAAAAAGAATCAGGTGACTTTTTAATGTTTTTTTTAATGTTTATTTTTTTAATGTTTGTTTTTTTGATAGAGAGAGAGAGAGAGTGAACGGGGGAGGGATTGAGAGACAGGGAGACAGAATCTGAAGCAGGTTCCAGGCTCTGAGCTGTCAGCACAGAGCCTGATGTGGGGCTTGAACCCACGAACCACGAGATCATGACCCAAGCCAAACTCAGATGCTTAACCGACTGAGCCATCCAGGCACCCCATAATCAGGTGACTTATTAAAACAAGGCCTTGAATATTTGCTGTTTTCTGTGTAAATGTCTTAGGCCTGTCCTTGGCTTTATCCTATACAACAGAAGTGGAGGAAGTGGTGTACAAGGATTTTGACTGTGTACGATGTATTGCTTATAGACATTGCTCCCAAAGGAAACAACCTTGGACTTGTAAAGTTACTGAATACACTGCTGCTTATAAGGATTAGTTATTTATTTGCTGCTGGTATTTGCTAACCTGTATTTCTTATGATTTGACTGGGTCTTAGTTACCTGGTGACTTTGACCTTTATACCTAAGTAGACTCACCCATTTTATTAGCTAGTAACACAAATGGAAGGTTTGAAATGCTCTTTAAGAAGACTTATAAGCTGTGATTACTGTGCTTATATTCCATGTGTTTACCCACTTGGAGCTCATATTTTATATCATAAATGGATTTTTCTTAGCCTTAATAAGATCGATGAACCCATCCTAACTTTGAAACTCCAGTTTGCTGATGTTTTAAAAATAAGTTTTAAAATGTATCTGAAGTCATAATCCTTGAATAATTGGTTCATTTTAATCTTATTTGAAGTTACGCCCTTGAGGAATATGTAGGAAAATAAAGTAGAATAAAAATTGTATTGTTTTGAAAATTGTAAAGTGAGGCCTTCCCCTCAGTCTTATTCACAGCTGCTCACTGGTGGTGGGAAAGATGGCCCCCCCACCCTACTTCCTCTCATAATACTTCCTTTTTCTGTAATTTGAAAACCATTAATTGTATACTAGAAATAGGAAAAGCAAGCAGGAGAAACCTATCTGGGGACACCAGAATTCTGTTAAGCTAGGTTTTCTTTTTGAGATGTTAAATTTTTAAATTCAGTTTCAATATCAGTGACCTTTGTTATTTTTCCCACTTTAGAAATAAGATTCTGTGTTCTGCTCAAGTGTCTTAAGTCCTTCTGAAACCTCTAAATTGTAATGTCATAGTTCCCAGGATTTGACCTTCGAGGTGTCTTAAACCATCATCATGGTTCTCAGTGGGCAAAGTTGGGAGTGTTTTGGGAACTACTGGGGGGAACCTTTGGTACCCAAGGCCCATGTTCTCCTTGAGGTGTCTGTGGTGTGGGAGAGAGCGCTTCCCCTCGTGGAGTTCACAGTCCACTGAAGAGGCGAGCAGGGTGCGTGTTCTTCTCTGGAGGGTGCGTGAGTTGCAGTCACGGGGACCCTCTGGGGCCCAGTCACAGGGCTTGGGCTGCGCGCTCGTGAAAGTACGTGGGCCATTTTCTCTGCAACAGGTGGCCGTCACACAAGGAGCCCAGCTCCTGTCTCGGAAGAATTGTATGTTGTTCTGCCCTTTAAATATTACTACTTTATTTTAGTCCTGGACTTTAGACACCGTTTCATTTTTTCTTCTATGCATTTCTGTTCTGCACACATACATGCATGTATGTATTTATGTAGAATATAAGGCCTTCTGGGGATGGACCTCGTTTTAATACTTCTTTATGTCTCCTTTAATTCCCTGTAATAGGCCTTTACTTGATATTACTTTTATTTTTAACTTAAATGTCAGTTAACATGTAATGCAGTATTGGTTTCAGGAGTAGAATTCAGTGATTCATCACTTACATACAACACCCAGTGCTCATCACAACTCTGCCCTCCTTAGTACCTCTCACCCATCTGTCTAGCCCGTTTCCCACATACCTCCCTCCGTCAGTCCTCACTTTGTTCTCTGTTGTTAAGAGTCTTTTGTGGTCTGTTTCCAAACTCTCTTCTCTTCCTCCCTCCCTGTATATTCATCTGTTTTGTTTCTTAAATTCCACACATGAATGAAATCATATGGTATGTGTCTTTCTCTGATGACTTATTCACTTAGCATAATACGTTCTCACTCTATCCACATCGCTGCCAATGGCATGATTTCATTCTTTTTGATCGCTGAGTAGTATTCGATTGTATATATATACACCCCATCTTTATCCATTCATCAGTTGATGGACTTTGGGCGTCGTTTGACTATTGTTGGTAGCGCTGCTATAAACATCGGGGTGCATGTACCCCTCCCAGTCTGTGTTTTATATCCTTTGGGTAAATACCTAATAGGGCGATTGCTGGATCATAGGATAGTTCTATTTTTCGTTTTCTGAGGAACCCCATACTGATCTCCAAAGCAGCTGCACTGGTTTGCATCCCCACCAACAGGGCAAGAGGGTTCCCCTTCCTCCGCATCCTCGCCAGCACCTGTTGTTTCTTGTGTTAACTTTGGCCATTCTGACAGGTGTGAGGTGGTGCCTCACGGTGGTTTTGATTTGCATTTCCCTGATGATGAGTGATGTTGAGCATCTTTTCATGTGCCTGCTAGCCATCTGGATGTCTTCTTTGCAAAAATGTCTATTCGTGTCTTCTGCCCATTTCTTAACTGGGTTATTTGTTTTACTTGATATTTCTTAAAAATGAGGTGTGTGGCTGTGTATGTTCACATGTGTGAATGATGGGATGGAAATATAGTATAACCATAGAGCGATATATAACTATTGGTCCTAAAAGATTAAAACTTGTCAGGGATTTTAAGGAATGGTTTTCCTCATTTTTGCTCTTTGTGTTGCTTTTCATGATCTGCTTTGAGGCTGTTTTAAAGACCAGTTGAAACCTGGACATCCTAGGCCTTGGACTATGTAGCAGACAGAAAATCCTCGTTAACTTTTCTGTCCCAGGACAGTAAGACTAGGACTTGGGAGTCACTGTGCCACGCTTGGACTTTCCTGTTCTGTTTATCACAGGCAGTAAATCAACTCTGCTGTTTGCACAGCAATTCTGTTTTCTAGATTATTTATAAGATTGAAACCCATTGTTTATTTTTCTCAGCAGGTTTATTGAGCAAGTCAAGAATAAAATATTATCTTAAGCAGTAGAGCAAGCCATTAGCCAGTTGCAGCTTGGTTTCAGAATTATCGTGTGTGTGTATGTGAGCATGAGTGTATTGTGTGCACAGGAGGTGAGAGCCAAGCGAGGTGAAAGAGGCTCAGTGTTGCCAGATCTCTGCAGCTTTGCAAGGTTCCTGTGACTGTTTATGGATTTTTCCCCCCTTTTAGTCAGTTAGTGAGTCACCATCATATGCCATTTTATTATCTTGAAAACAGTCTGGAATTTTTCTGTGTCTTTGCAGTATGAGTGAAATCCCACTGATGCGTTCTGAACGATATCAAGTTAAAGTTTTTCCTGTGATGCTTTGGTTATGTATTTTCAGCTGCAGCCATTGTCTCTTTGTTCCTATGTGCAGGAGTTGAGATTGTTCTTGAGTTTGGCAAGAAGTGATGACTTTCGTTGTGTTTGATTATTTTAAGGGGCTGGAACAGCATAGGTCCAATGCCCTTGGGACTCGGTGCTTATTGATTTAGGCACACGCCTCCTGTGATCATAACTTGGTCCTCCTTCCCACTTCTGCTCTGTTTTGGAAATGTACTAACAAGGTCCATGGAAGCAGGTCAGAGGTGTGTGGCCTTCAGTTGACAAGGAAGGTGTTTAAGTTGTGGAAGGAGAGTCTGGAATGTGTGGAACAATAGGAGGGAGAATTAAACTCAAAAGGAAGCAGGCCCAGTGGATCTGCGGACATGGCCGGCTCCAGCTGGGTAAAGCAGGCAGCAGGTGATGTGGGCAACAGAACCCTGTAGACATCTGGAGAATGGGGGATAAAAAGCAAAACAAAACTTTCAAAAATAAATGTTAAAGTTTGCTTTGTCCTGTGGACTGAATTTGCTCATCAGAACTTGAAGCCCTTATTTCTTTTGACCATGTAAGCCTGTCAGGTGATTCAGGAGAAAAGTCCATGCGCTTCCCTGTCTACCAGAGTGTGTTAGGTCTGTTAGATGATTAGGCAGAATAATACACTTCAAGGATGGAGTGCTTCTTAGGTAGTCACTTTGTATTTATATTAAAATGTGCAAGTTTAGGACTTGGAATGTACATCCATCTGTCCGGACTGAAGCTAAAGCGTACCGTTTGCTTTTGTGTTATATTCTCCTCTCATTACTGATTGCCCAAACGCTAAAGCACGTTACCAGGCATGCCTGTACTTTACTGTCTTACTAAGTTTTTCTAGAAATCAGTGACAGGGTGTTTAGATAGGGTGAACATAAAAATTTATAGTTTATTCCTGGGGTGCCTGGGTGGCTCAGTTGAGTGTCTGATTCTTGATTTCAGCTCAGATCATGTTGTGGGATCAAGCCACTCCCATGCTGGACTCTGGGCTGAAGCCTGCTTAAGGTTGTCTCCCTCTCTGTCTCTGCCCCTCCCCTGCTCACGTTCTCGTTCTCTCTCTCTCTCTCTCTCTCTCTCTCTCTCTCTCTCCCTCCCTCCCTCCCTCCCTCCCTCCCTCCAATAAATTAACATTTGGGGAAAAAATGCCTGGCCAAAGAAAGTCCTTGAAGTATCCTAGTTTTGAGTTCCCTAACGCCCGAACCCCTCTGCAACACGTCTTCAGAGTCACTGCCCTGCTTATTCCCGAGAACCTGGTAACTCTGAACCCATTAAATGCGGGCACGGCGGTTTGGGCCAGTTCCATTGTTTTAGATGTCCTCTGTTTATGAAGCGGGGATCCGACGCCCTCCATCTGCCTTGTGGTGTCCTGGTCGAGTCCCTGGATGACACGGAGACATTGTGCCACGCCCCCTCCCTCACGGAGCTCCTCAGGAGGGTCAGGGCCGTGGACACGTCTCCTGCCCGGGCTCCCGTCCGAGCGCGCCGCGACATCCCACGCCACGCGCTCTAGGTGAGCTCCTTTGGACCCTTGTCGTTCGGCCCTCCCGGCAGCATCAGGCCGCCGGGGGCGCCCCCGTCCCTCACCCCGGCCTTCTCCCTCCCCCGCAGGCAGGCGCGGGTGTGAATTCAGCGCAGCTTCCTAGCGGCACAGAGAGTCACGTGAGAGGTTTTGTTTCTTTTGTTGAGTTTAGCACATCTTAAGGTTAACATTTTTAACCCAGCTCTCATTTCCCACAACGAGCAAGTGTTAGTATTAGGACTTGCTAAGAGGCACCACCGGACGCAGCGGCGCGCGCTCGGACTGACCGTCGGGCCGCTGGAACACCTGGAGGCACCTGAGCCGACGTCCGGTGCCCGGCCACAGCGCAGCCCGGTGGGAGACGGCGGCCTCCTTCCTTGTGGGAGGACCACCGGCTTTGGTCGCTACCCGGACCTCCCCCCGCAGCCCCCAGGCGTCCAGGCGGGTAACCAGGTAACCGTCCCTCGGCCCAGCCCGTTCCCGTGCGTTTTGGTGAAGTCCGGCTGAAGACTGCGATAGTCATGCGGAAGACGCGGGCCTTTGGTTTCCGCCAGCTCTCGAAAGCCACGTTCGAATGACGGAGCTCCCCCCGCCCCCCCCTCCCCCCCCCAGAAACAAAAAGCGTGGAAACGGGCCCTTATTCGTGGACTAAACTGGGAGCCCCGGACCGGAAGGGAAATCACGCCTCCGATGCTTGCCGTCAGTTTTCCAGACTGGATTTTCCGCCTTTCACCGAGCTTTTCCTCCCCCTAGATCCCCTCCCCGGTCCTTCCAGGTTGGTGGAGAGAGCGCCCCAAGCGACACGCTTCGTAGTACGCGTATCTGACAGAAGTACGGTAGTCCCCTCGGGTCCCCGCGGCCTCACCTGGGCGGTAGTCTAGCTTCTCGTCCTGTTTCCCAGTTAGCACTGCTGGAGGACACACGGGCCGGGCCAGAAGGTCTGGAACTCTCAGCTTCACAGCCACTGGCTTGCATAAGCACGCATCGTTGGCCATCAGGCTGACCATTTCCTCTTCTCAGATGCTGCACTCCCTCTGCTGGTCTTGAGACCGCGCGGCTCTGCCGTCACGAGGACACCGTCCCTTCCCCAGGCCTTGGACTGTGTATGCTGTGGAGAGAAACAAGAGAACCCTTTCTGGCTGCGGGAAAATGATCGCAGTTCTCAGGCAGGCCTGGCAACGAGGTCCCTTCTAGCGCTGCTCCCCTCACATCCTGCCCCTACACTACTTACTACAAGACATTTTCACTCTTTGGGGCGCCCCCACATCCAGCATTTCTCTGTTTGATTTTTGTCCCTTACACTTGATTTCTGTCCCTGCCAGCCCCTGCCCTCAGCCCGGCCTTCACCCCATCCCCCACCCCCCTGTACTCACGGCAGGAGCCATTTTTTATAGCACACATAACCTTTAAACCAAAAAAAAAAAAGTACATTGCTTATAACAAAATGAATCTCTTTTCTGCTTTTATTTTGAAAAGTCCTCCTTGTTGTTTAATGTGGAGGATATTCGTGCTGAAAGCCTGTTCCAAGTAGGCATTTGTGCATCCCAGAGGAACTTTTGATTTATTTCCTTAACTCTGCCCTCCTTTCTCTGTGGTTCAGAAACCTTTAATGGTCTGTGAAGCCATGAGACTTCAGTGCAAAACAGAAGTCGTTTTAAGAACCCTTCTACTACATAAAAGGCCTGCCAGTTTCCACATGCTGGGTTTTTGACTCCCTGACAGGCTGACCTCTCACAAATTTTGGTTGTACAGCAGGGCATCCAGGGTTGGGGCCTTGATAATGGTTTTGTGAAATATTTTTTCTCCTCTCCCTCTCTTTGAAAAGTTGTAATGAAAATTCCGGGCTCTTGGCCAGCCCGTGGGATGTGATACAGTAGAAATGTTTCTGGTGCCCTTTGTTACTGTTCGGCTTTGATTAGGTTTATTTCCCGTAAGCTTAATTTTGCTCCCCGCCTCCCCGCCCCGTCCCCTGTTTTATGGCTAAGGAGGTTAACTGAGCCAAGGTTATGTATTTTATGACGCAAGCTGCTGCAGCCTTACGAAGTCACGGCGCTGGGCTTTTGTGGCAGAAAGACGGGGGGAAGCCACTACCCTCACATCCTCGTGTTTCTTCTCACCAAGGCTGCCTTCTCCCGGTCGTGCCTGCTTCCGTGGGAAGAGTGTGAGCAACGTGCAGGCCGCGTGGCTCGCCCTGCGTCTTCCAGCCGGGGTGTTCCAAGAAACCACCGGGCACCTCGTCTTGAGATTTTGTTAAGTTAGAAATCGTGGTAGACCTCTCTCCGGGGTTGCTGCCGGGTGGAGGGAGGAGGTGGAGGGCCCTCCGGAGCAGCAGTCAACAAACGGTGACACTCCTTTGATCTTTCTGGTGGTTCTCCCATTTCAAAAGAAAGAAGTGGCTGCAGCTTAAGAAAGTTTTTTTTTAATACTGCTTTGACTTTGTATTTATAGCTCTTTTCATCCTTGCAAATGAGAGCACTCTACAGACATGATTTCATCAGTTCTGATAGCCTGGGAGGGTGCGGCGCTCTTGCACAAGCTCGGGAAGGAAATTGAGGCCTGGTGACAAGCAAGGGGCCCTCCGTCAAGGGCACCATCTAGGTCGGGAGAGGGGGTGGGCCGGGAGCAGAGCCTCCGTGGGGTAAGTGCTAGGGTTTGGGGCCGAGCTCGCTTTTTATAGGAGGAAGATGAGACGTTGCCATCACCGACACCGTATTCACAGTGGGCCCCCTTGGCCAGTTCGCGGTGGTGAAGTACAAGTACGGGGTAGCTCGTTCGTGTCCAGGAGCTGCTGACAGGTGGACCCTGCGAAGCTACCAGGGGGGCGCTGAGCTTGCGGATTCAGTTTCGAATTTGGGCGTGGACAGTAGACCCGACGTTGAATTCAGATCTAGAAGCTGTGGTTCAAGTTTGTGCCCCACACGATCCGCGCCCCCACCCCCCCGGTCTCCCGTCGAGGGGTTGTGATGTGGGGAGGTGTCGTGTCCCTGAGAACGGGCGTGGGGGGGGGCCGAGGGTCACTCAGACGCTGTCCGTCTTCTGAAGAATCGTTCCGGCTCTCAGCCTGAGGCCTTTGCTCACTGAGTCGCTAAGGGAGTAGCCGTCCTTCGGGCCCGCGGAGAAGAGGGGTCGTTGTCCCCGGTGCCTTGTTGGAGCAGAAGTGCTTCAGTGATGCTTTGAGCCCCCTTCCCTGATTCGTGTCCCCATTTCCCTTGGGCCCTCGCCGCCTGCCTGTGGCCACACCGCAGCCGTAAAGCAGCGGCGCCCCTCACCCCGCTCCGGCCGCGCTCTGGTGCAGGCGTTCGTGTGAGGGCCGTGGGGTTTTTTTCTCTCCCTGTTTAGAAACACAGATGTCTTACATCTCCACAAAAGAATTTGGGAAATAAGCCTATTTACAGGAAATCCGCGCGAGTTTGACATGGTTTCCTCAAAGCACCTTGTTCACAGTCCTTAGCAAGTGCGCTGCTCTTCTAAGTCGGGCCCCCCTCCACCTTTTTCTCCCTCCAGCCTCGAGTGTCCTCGGATGCCTGCACAGCTGAGCAGGAAATAAGGTTCCTTTTTTCCCTAAACTAGTCGTGCAAACAAGGCCAAAGAGGAAATTGCTCATTCTTTGGTATTATTAAGTTTATTTTTAGTTTCCTAGTACTTGATTTATCTTGGGGGAAGGAGAGGGATAAAATGCAGTGTCTCATGAAGGGAAATACCGGACACGTATCTGAAGGTTTCTTACTAAGTGAACAAACTTTCCATGTTGGATGCTTTCTGACTGGCCCTTAAAGTGTATTTTTTTCTTTTTAATTTTATTTATGTATTTAGCCAGCTACTCGGCAGACATTTGAGTTCCTGTGTGGAACCATGACTTTTTAGGTAGATGCCGAGGATATAAAAAAGAGGAGGACATTTTCCTCTACCCTTAAGACGCACGGAGTCCGCTAGGACAAACCAGCGTGACTCTGGGCGGCGACTGCTGCGCGCAGACGCGCTGCTGCCCTTGTGGTAGGTTCTAGAATTCACAGAGCAGCTCCCCGCGTCTTACCCTCTCTCTTCTTCGGCACCATCACCGGAGCACTTAGGTGACTACGGCTGAGAGCTGGGACCCAGACCTCTGATCTGTCACCTCGTCCTGCCCGTACGCACCGATGTGAGAGCTCGTGACTGGTCGGCTTGTCAGCTCTCCGGCGGCACCTCCTTCCTTCCTCCCGGAGATTGCTCGGGACGTGTGCGAATTCCTGTTCTGCCCTCCCTGTCCTCCGACGGGTTACCCGAGGGCTCTAGTTTAGTCTTCTCATCTATAAAATGGGGATAATAGGACCTATGTCCTGGGACATTTGTGAGGGTTAATTGAGCACAGGCACACCTTGTTTTAGCATGCTGCGCAGATACTGTGGTTTTTTTGGGGTTTTGTTTTTGTTTTGTTTTTGTCTTTACAAATTGAAGCTTTAAGACTCCAGTGCAGGAAGTCACTGCCGATGTGGTGGAAGCAGCAAAAGAGCCAGAAGTAGAGGTGGGGCCTCAAGATGGGACTGAATGGCTGCCATCGCAGGATAAACCTTTAATTTCTTAATTTTTTTTTTTTTTAGATTTATTTATTTCTGATAGAGACAGAGCACAAGTAGGGGAGGGGCAGAGAGAGAAGGAGACCCAGAATCCGAAGCGGGCTCCGGGCTCCGAGCCGACGCGGGGCTCGAACTCACGACCCCGAGATCGTGACCCGAGCTGAAGTCGGATGCTCAACCGACTGAGCCACCCAGGCGCCCCTAAACCTTTAATTTCTAATGGACGAGCAAAATAAGTGGTTTCTTGAGCTAGAATCTGTTCTTGGTGAAGATGCTGTGAAGATTGTTGAAATGACAACAAAGGATTTAGAATATGACACAGACTCAGTTGATAAAGCCGCAGCAGGGTTTGAGAGGATTAACTCCAATTTTGAAAGAAGTTCTACTGTGGGTAAAACGCTAGCAAACAGCACTGTGTGCTACAGAGAAATGGTTCGCGAAAGGAAGGGTCTGTCAACATGGCAGACTGCACTGTTGTCTTGTTGTAAGAAATCACCGCAACCACCCCCTCGATCGGTCGGCAGCCGTTACGTCGGGGCAAGACCCTCCACCAGCGGAAAGATTACAACTCGCTGAAAGCTCGGATGATGGGTAGTGCTTTTTAGCAATGAAGTGTTTTTAATTAAGGTGTAGACATTATTGTGTCAGACAAAATGCTATTGCACACTTCACAGGCTACGGTATAGTGTAAACATAACTTCATATGCACTGGGAAACCGAGAAGAAATCCATTTGACCGGTCATTTGACTTGCTTTATTGCGATACTTGCTTTATTGTGATGGTCTGGAGCTGAACCCACGTTATCTCTGTGGTATGCCTGCCCTTTGATGGTCAAAATGGTCTTATGTGTAGTTGTGAAACCCCAGCTATTTTGAGAAATCGAAAAGCCAAAAATCTTACACAAAATTTCACAGTTTGGAATTCTATATGGCATGTTTGGCTCACTTACAATCCACATTTCTGTTATGCTCTTCAGATAATACTGGGGAAACCCCACAGAACCGTGTCGTGTGCCCAAGATGAATTGCAGGGATTCATGTTGGGTTTTGGCTCTGCCCTGTCTGTGAAGTTAGAGTGCTGGGAGTAGAGGTTGAAATTTGCAATTCTAGAGTGGTGACAAATGTAGGTGATTTGGTCTTCCCAGAGTATTAGTCCCTGTCCCTCCATCTTGCTGTCTTCAAGCTCTCAATTAGGATTTCTAGTAGAGAAACCGCGGGCTTTCCACGGACTGGGCTGCAGAGATCACTGCTGTGTTGTCAGCAGGTGGACGTGTGGGGTGGTCCGTCTTCAGGGTGGAGGACTGGGCCTTGAGCTCCTGTTGGCTGAGGCTTCTAATAGCCCTCCAAATTTACACACAGAGCAAATGAAGGGAATTTTAAAAGATACTTGTAAATTTTCGTATATTTTCTGGAGATACTTTAAACTCTAGTTTATATAGTTTTCATTCGTACCAGGATACTAGTAAACCCATAAGTAATTGAAAGCCGCTGAAGTTTCATCGATTAAATTGTCTTTGGTTTACTTAGTTGCCCAGTTCTAGATACATCAGAGTTGAGGGGTGTTGTTTTCTGTGACCTATGCCATTCAAGCGGTGTTAATAACAGAAGTAATGCCTTGTTTGTGCTTAGGTCCCTTTGTGGAGAACGACCCGATATGCCAATAATACAGAACATTCTGTATTATTATTAAAGCATGTTGACCTGTTAAGGCCCCAAAGCCAACCCCATTTCATAAGTAGAATTAAATGAGACATGAAGAAGGGGAAGTGTTCACCCAGAGCAATTTAGCAGATTTTTAGAGCGAGTCACCACGAGAAAAGAGGCCCCCCAAGCCAGTGCTTGCTGTTTTCATGCTACGGTTCCAAGTGGAAGAGCCCAAAGTTAGACTCTGTGGCTCAGGCCTCACCCAGTAGGACCCTGCATCTTCCTTGGCATGTCTTTCCTTTAGTGGGGATAGAGGTGAGAACTGTTACATTTGCGTCCTTCCGGAACAGCTTAAGACTAAAAAAACTCAAATGTCTATGGGGTGCCTGGGTGGCTCAGTCGGTTGAGTGTCTGACTTTGGCTCAGGTCACGATCTCACAGTTTGTGGGTTCGAGCTCCGTGTCGAGCTCTGTGCTGACACCTCGGAGCCTGGAGCCTGCTTCGGATTCTGTGTCTCCTTCTCTCTCTGTTCCTTCCCTGCTCACGCTCTGTCTCTCTCTCCACCTCAAAAATAAAGATTAAAAAAAATTTTTTTTTTAACTCCAATGTCTGCAAAAGTAAGACACAGAGTGAGGCAAAGCGTAAGATAATATCTGGCCAAGCAGTATTGTCTTGGGTGAGTGAGTGTCTGGTCACTTAGGAGCCTGCCTGTCCCTGTGCCTTCTTAGGATCTGACCACATACTCCTTCTCGTGCTTCGTGATGAACCTCCATTACCTCTTTTCGTGCACATCTTCTTTGGGTCGTACAAACTGTATTCCTGACCGTGCTCTGGGTAGTTTAGAATTCTTACATTATTTCTGTGAAATACAAACCCTTGAAAGTGATCGCTGAGACGGCACATGGTGCTCACCGCAGCGGTGTCTTTCTGTGTAGGTCACTCGCATCGTTCGGAGTGCTGCTTCACGAGTGGCTGAAACTTGCATCACAAGCGTCCCTCCAGATCGCCCAGTCGATGGAAGTGTTTTCACCACAGTCTCGCAGCAGATGTTTACTCTCTGCGCACTGGCTTCACAGATGCGTGTAGATGCTCCCCTTGTAGATGGACTCCACCGCTGGTGTGAATCGTGACTGCTTTGTGGCCGTAATTAAAGCTACTAAAAGGAAGGATGGGGGTGATATGGACTGTGTTCAAAGCAGGTGTTCAGTTTTGACAGAGAAGAGCCAATGTTTTAGCTTTGCTGAATTTTTAGAAAGCTAGAAATGAAAGGTGAGACCCAGGAGAGAGGGGAGAGGGTGTCCCCCAGGCTTGTTACATATACTCAGTATCCAGGTGGGTAAAAATATGAGACTAAAAAGATAAAGGATTTGGCTAGAGTAGACTTTTTTGATTTTTCAATTGGATGATACTTTGCTGATTGCTATTTTTTTTACAAGGCCCTCTGCAAGATTTTTTTTTTTTTTTCTTAAATCTCAAAAAGAATGAGGAATTGTAATCTTGGGAGCATAAAAAATTTTTTTAGTTTATTTTATTTTTTTAAAAATGTTTGTTTTTGAGAGAGCGCAAGCGGGAGAGGGGCAGAGGAGGACAAAGGATCGGAAGTTGGCTGTGCGCTGATAGCAGGGAGCCTGATGGGGGCTTGAACTCAGGAACTGTGAGGTCATGACCTGAACCAAAGTCGGACGCTTAACCAACTGGACCACCCAGGCGCTCGCAGGTTGTTTCTTAAAAGATAAGTCAAGTTGGTGTTAGATTGTTACACTCATTCATTTTGCGGATATTTATTGACAGTCTACGTAATGCCGAACATTGTGTTAGATGCTAGAAGTGTATCATTCCACAAGAGATAGATTCCCTGGTTCATGGAAACTTTAAATCTATAAAGTAGACAGATTAAGTGAATAATCTCTTAAATATGTAGTTATAAATCCTGAAAAGTGCTATAAGGGAAAAGTACCGGATATATAACAGAGGGACCCAACTTCAATAAAGGAATGTCTGAAGATGTTTCATTTCAGTTATGACCCCAGACATGAGAAGAGAAGGATGGAATCAGAAGAACACCCAGGCCAGGGCACCAGGCTGTATAGAGGCCTTGGAATAGGATGACCTTGGAATTCGGGTGCGACTAAAAGAAAATAAGTATATGGAGGTGTGTTGAGCGGGACGAGGTAGAGGTGATGGGAACGGGTTAGATCGTGGTGACCTTGCAGGCTTCAGCGGTAGTGACAGCATCTACGGAGGGCCTCTGCTGTGTCAGGCACTGTTCTGGGTGCTTTATGTGCATTGATCGATCGGCCTCATAGATAAGAGGCTGCGTGCCTTGCCCAACTTTATGAAGTAGTACAGCCAAGATTTGATCTCAGTTTGGTTTCAGGATCCATAATCTTAAACACCGTGTTACGTTTTTATGTGGAGAAAAAGGATAAGGCGTTAAAGAATTTTCAAACAGGATAAGTAATAAGTAATATCAGATTTGTTTTGTGTTTTATAAATACATAAATATATATTATGTGTGTGTGTGTGTGTGTGTGTGTGTATATATATATATATATATATGCATGTACCTATGTATACATGTATGTATATATATGATGCAGTGTGGAAGGTGGGGTGAAACAGGTCACGAGTGGAAGTGGCGAGACCAGGCAGCACCCTTGGCTCCTGTGGGCGCGTCTGCCCCCTCTGGCTCCACAAATGTAAGTATATCCACAGAGCCAGCCACCGGGAGAAATCTTCCAGTGCACGAATGGGACGGCGAGGGAGTTTCTGAAATGGCTGTGAGTGAACGAAGAGCAAGACAGTGTGACCTGGCATACCCAGCAGACGTTCGGGGGTGAGGGTTTTGCCTGGTCTCCCGTGCACGTCCTTCGTTTT
Source organism: Neofelis nebulosa (assembly GCF_028018385.1). Taxonomy (NCBI): domain Eukaryota; kingdom Metazoa; phylum Chordata; class Mammalia; order Carnivora; family Felidae; genus Neofelis; species Neofelis nebulosa. The sequence continues at coordinate 216,611,552 of NC_080783.1, forward strand.
CCAGGTTTTGCAGAAACATACGAGTAGGTTGACTTGACATAATTTTGTATCACTTGAGCCTGCTTGTTCTGTAGATTAATTTGGAAACTGCTGACATCCGTAGAATAGTCATTTTTGGCCTCCTCTAGAAGCACAGCTCTGCTTCTTTGAAGCTCATTTGAATAATTTTGAAGACCACCCTGGGGGAGGTGCCTCACGTCCCCCCATCTCAGAAGTACGTGGCTTCTAAGGAGTTGTCGTTTTACAAGGGCCCGCTTTCTTTAAGAAATTACAGCATCCAGAGAAACAGTGATCCTGACGCTGGGCGGCTAAGGGAAGGGAGGGTCTCCCGGCCCGAGGCCTTTCTTGGATGTGTAGGGCTTGGACACAGGTCGATGCCGCGCACCAGGATGGGAGGCCCGCGGTGGCTTGCCGGCGGGCTCGGTGGGCTCTGCTGGGCCAGCAGCCGGTGATGGGGAAGAGTGAGCGCAGGGAAAAGAGAAACTGCGAGCGGCACAGAAAAAGTTAAGCAGGGGCTGAGTAACCCCCTTCCCCTGCGGGCTCACCAACAGGAAGTACTTGGTAGATAGAGGTGAGAAACCTTTCGTTAAACGGCAGAATTCAGAATGTTTGACGGTCTTCTGGTTTTTTGTTGTCGTTTTAGTAAATGTTGAGAAATATAAAAGAATCCTTGTAAAATGCGTGTTTGGTATAAAAGTAACGTAACGAATTCCTGTGTACTGCCACGAAGTTCGAGATTGCGGGGAGCCTTCCCTCCTGGGTCCGGTTCCCTGTCCTCGCCCCTTAGAGATAACTGCTGTCTATCCTGAATATTGGTATAATCCCCTTCCTTTTCTTCATGGTTTTGCCTCAAATATTCGTATCCTTCCACAACATATTGTTTACGTTTGCATGTTTTTGAACTTCACGTAAATGGAATCATGGAGAAAGAATACGTTTCTGCACCTAGTTCTTTTCACTCACCTTTATCCTGAGCTTTAACTGCCATGTGTAGTTCTGCACAATTTCACAGCCTTGTGCGGACATAATACATTTTACTTCTGTTTTCTGCTGTTGACAGACATTTCGGTTTGTTCCAGTTTTTATTGGTTTTTTTTGTTTCTGTTTCACTGTCGCACACGGTTCTGTGACTGTGCATGTTGTAAAGGTCATTCCTTAAGGGTATACCTAGGAATACAATGTTTGCATTATAGGTATGCATATCTTCTATTTTACTAAATAAAGGCAGTTATTTCCAGATGTATATAAGAGTTCCAGTAATTTCATGTCCTTGCCAACATTTGATAGAGTCAGACATTAAAATGTTTGCCAGTATTGTGAATTTTGAAGTATCTCAGAGAAGTTTTAGTTTGTATTTCTCTGATTATTATGGATGTTGAACACGTTGTAATGCATTTATTGGCTATTGGTTTCTTCTTCTGTGAAGGATTCATGTAAAGCTTTTGCTCATTTTTCAGTTGAATTGTCTTTTCTTTTTGATTTGTAAAAATTCTAGATGATCCTTATTTTAAATAATATATGTTGCAAATACTCGTGGCTTACCTTTTGTGTTCTTTTTTTTTTTTTAATTTATTTTTGAGAGAGAGAGGGAGAGAGACAGAATGCAAGTGGGGGAGGGGCAGAGGGAGATGGAGACACAGAATCCGAAACAGGCTCCAGGCTCTGAGCTGTCCACACAGAGCCCAACGCAGGAGGGCTCGAACTCACGAACTGTGAGATTATGACCTGAGCCAAAGTCGAATGCTTTACCAACTAAGCCACCCCAGGTGCCCCTACCTTTCATGTTCTTTATGGTAGAATTAGTATTTTCTTAATTTTAGTGTAGTTGAATTTATTTGTCTTTATGATTTGAGTTTGTGTTGTTTAAGGAGTGTTTCTTCGTGGATGTAAAAGCAGTCCCCTGTATTTGTTTTAATTTTAAGAGTTTTATAATTTTGGAGCGCCTGGGTGGCTCAGTCGGTTGAGCGTCCGACTTCAGCTCAGGTCATGATCTCACAGTCCGTGACTACAGCTCAGAGCCCGGAGCCTGCTTCGGATTCTGTGTCTCCCTCCCTCTCTGCCCCTCCCCCCGCTCACGTTCTGTCTCTCTTTCTCTCAAAAATATATCAACATTAAAAAAAGAAAAAAGAGTTTTATAACTTTGCAAAGTGCCTGGGTGGCTCAGTAGGTTAAGCATCTGACTCTTGATTTGGGCTCAGGTCGTGATCTCACGGTTCACGAGTTCAGGCCCCAAGTCGGGCTCGCACTGCCAGTGCAAATCCTGTTTGGGATTCTCCCTCTCTCTCTCTCCCCTCTCTCTGCTTCTCTCTCTCTCTCTCAAAATAAGTAACCTTAAAAAAAAGTTTTTTAATTTTGCTTTTCATATTTAAGTCTTTAATCACCTGGAATTGGTTTATTGTGTGTGATGTGAGGTAGAGGACCGGTTTTATTTTTGTGTGTGCATAACCAGGCGTCCCAATACCATCTTTTGAGAAATCCAGCCTTTTTTCCACTAATTTGTATTGCCAGGTATGTCAAAAATGAAATTTCCAGAAATGCGTGAATCCACTTCTGGGTTCCGTTTTGTTCCACTGGTCTGTCTGCTCCTGTATCAGTACCTTCCTGTCTAGCTTTTGAATAATTGTTGATATTTGGTGTGGCACTTCCCCACCTAGTCCTTCTTTTTCAAGAATATTTTGATTATTGGCCCTTTGCTCTTCTGTAATGTTTTTAGAAGCAGCCTGTCTTGCTCCACAAACTAACCACTTGGGATTTTAAATGAAATTGCATTAAATTGCATCTGTAGATCCTTTGAGTTCTGGGCTTTCCTTATTCCTCCCTTGCCTACTTGGACAGTCTCTCCAAGCACATTATGAAACACTTCTCCACACTGTTTCCTGCATGCCAAGTTGCAGCCTTCCCTTGAGAGAATATAGAATAGATTTCAAAACCTTTGTCTTCTGTGTTATGTCTTTGAGGTAAACTTTGCTTGAAAATCCAACCATAAGAATTTGGGGCCGCTGTTCAATTTGCTGCCTCCAGAAAGGAAACTCGGGCTCTTTGGGATTTTGCCTTGGCTATGTTTCAGAGCCTAGTTCTGTGGAGTGGGAAGGCTTGCTTGTGTGCCTTAAATGTCTATGGGACAGTGCTGCACGAGCTAATAGGAGCTCATGAATGCTCTTACTATTAGTAATGCCCAAATGCGGGAAGTGTATCTTGGCTTGGAATGAGAGAGGTTCCTGGGAAGTTTTCTTGGCTCTGTTTTCTCCTTAAGATTTATATAGGACGCAACAGTAATTCTTTTGTTGTTGTTGTTGTTGTTGTTGTTGTCTTTCTGACTCCAGGGTAATTTTTAAGGAGAGATTTGTTAACCACAGTATTGCAAGTTTTCTTAAATACACTGGTGTTTTGACCAAATGGGACAGAAGTGCACATTAAATTCATAAAAATTCTTTTCCTTACCTTCTTGGAAGTTTGGAAACTCATTCTCCTTCGCATTTCTTTTGAGTCCTCTAGGCCAGTGTGTGTGTGTGTGTGTGTGTGTGTGTGTGTGTGTGTGTGTGTGTTTTAGGGGGAGAAGGGATAGAAGTCTTCCTTCAGGAGATAAAGCTCACCAAGCAGCTGATCAGGCCTTTGTAGGCCTTGAATTTGCTTTGTATTGTGGTGTTTTGTTTTGACACCAGGAACTAGAAGTACAACATTATCTGATCTTCTTAAGGGCCCTTTTGGCACCCAGGGAATTCCTGGATTTCCTGTGTGAATTAACATAAAGCAGGATTTAAAACTCTGCTGTAGCCTACCCCACTACTTATTCAGTCTTCTTTAGGAATTGGACCAGCTCTTCCTTGGATCATTTGCAACTCATCAGGGTCTGTGCTTTACTCAAGACTTTCTGAGTAGACCTGACCCTCTGTCCAGACAAAGGGCAAGGAGGCAGGAGGCAGCCTGAGACTCTGGAAGGAGGGGCTCTGCTGCATCATTTAAAGACATTAATAGTCAGCTCAGTCATTATGCTGTGACAGGTGTTGGTATTCTTTATTCAACTGTTAATTTATGTGTGTAATCCATTTTGATTTTAGACCGTGAACATGTTAAATTTTAAAATGCAATTAGAATACTTCAGAAGCTAGGTTTTCCCCCTGTGCTTCTTCTAAAGAACAGCATTGGACCAAGGAATTCTGGGAACAGAAGATGGGAGGACCTGAGACGCCAGTGGCTGGCAGAAAGAGCCCTGCAGGACTGCTCTCGGGCAGGCAGGCCCCAGAGGAGAATGTGGGCAGGAGGGACTCTCTCTAGTCAGAGACACTTTGGGTTCACTTCTGGATTGTTGTTGAAGTGATTGTGGTCATTTTGTCCGTGGAGAAACACACCCATGACCGGCACGGTGATGGCCAGGCGTTCACCTCTGTTTCGCAGGGGCACTGATCACATCCGCTTCTCGGTTCTGCACACAAGAGTGAGACATTGTTTAGCTGGGACTTCTGAGAATTTAAGTCATGGGACTAAATAACACGTAGCCTGACTTCTTTATTGGCAGTCTGGAATTACCTTCCGGAACAACTGAGTAAAAGCATACAGAGCTGTGCTGTCTCCTATAGCTAGAGGGAGCGAGGGAAATACCTTCAAAGCCTCTGGTTGTGGCATCAGAGCCTTTGATCCAGATCATATGTGACAAGAATTTTTAAGTGCTACTCATCAAGCCAATTTTCCTCTTATCTGGGGTTAGTGTTCAACCTCTTATCTCTGCTCTTGCCTTAAGCAGCTAACACTTGCCTCTTTATTTGCTGCCCTATGTGAGTAACTGTTGAAATGATTGCTTGAGTTCCCAGGGGAGAATCCCTACTCTCCTTATTAACACTGTGTGGGGGTGTGGGTGCTCTTAGTAGCCCAGGGCTTCCAGAGCGGCACATTACAGCACCATCCCTGTAGGGAGAACACTGCCAGGACAGTGTGTCTTGAGGGGACAACTCTGCTATCTGTGTCCACTCGGAACTCAGGGATAGAGCGAACTTTACAAACGTCCTGGTTCACCCCATCCCCTGACTGCACAGTAGAAAGACAAGCACACAGTGGACTAGACTGCAGAGCCCAGGCCCCCCGAGTCACTGGGCCCCAGGATGTTTCGGGGTGATATAGTGAGTTGTACAACATTTTTTCCATTCTCAGTTCAGCATCAGAAATGCAGATTCTCTATAGCTTAAACTCCTGAAGGGTCTCCTGAACTTTCTTTCTGCTTAAAGAGTTTGTGATCTAAGCCAGTAATTTTCAGTCTGGGGTTTGTGACGCTCCAGTATGTTCCACATTATCATAAGAGAATATTTTTAAAGTTCAGTAATAGAGTTCATTGTAATTAGGTATAATTTTTAACATAAGTACATGTCCTTTGATGTGTTTTAAGAGTGGACTTATGGTGTCACGAACTTAAATAATGGGATGTTGCAAGTCCCCCAAGCTCGACCTTTCCAGTCTGTCCATCAAAACTAATTCTATATTGAAGTGTCCAAGGTAGCCAGCTAAAGATTAGCAGGTACGTTATCTTGGTTTTGTTTTCATTCCTGCTGAAAGGCTTAATGATACTATCTGTTCTCATTCTCTTGCTCATTATCTAAGAGTGGAAAGCTGGGGCTAGGCAGAGAGAAGACTTTATAAGTTGCCTCAATGAGGCAGTTAGGGAACCTAGGTCTCTGCTGTCCTGATGGTTCTGTTTGGGGATTTCAGGGAGAATGCTGACCTCTTTGATCTGTGCTGTCTTCATCCTGTGAACTGGCCCCAAACACCATTGTCATTCACGATGCCTCACATTCCCATGTTCTCTGGCCTTGTTACGTGCCAGTAGTTTCGGGAGACATGATAGATAGAGGAAGGAGAGAAAGTCAGTTACGGAGACTATTCTTGGAGAGATTTTTTTTTTTTTTATTCAATTAATTAAAATGGTTCGTTAAGTTGAACTTAGCTTTGAGCTTCTAGTCCTTTTCCTAAATGGAAGCAGAATAAAAATAATGCGGTCACTTGTTGAGAACATGTGCCAAGCCCCTATTTAGCGCTTTGATCCTACCCACCACTCTGCCGAGGAGAGGGCTGCCAGAGAACCACCCCGGTTAGCACAGGAGGGGATAGGGTCTCGGGGAGGCTAGTCAGCCTTCCCTCCGACACCTAGCTGGCGGAGGTCTGGAAAGAACTCCGTACGGGAATAGGGATGCAGGCGGAAAAGCCTTATGTGTTGCGTTACTAGACTGCAGAGGTAGATTCTGGCTCATTGTAGTTTATGAACACAGGTTCATGGGTACAGATGAGAGGCAGCTGTTTGTAGCAGAAGATGTTCGTGGCTGACCTGGGACGTGTGGGTCTCGTTTGGCCACCCAGCCGAGGTTTCTGGCCTTACCAGGGCTTGACCATGTGCTTGCGACTCTGGGGGGGGGGTTGGGGGGGGGGGTGGACGTAGCCGACGCAGAAATACGGCCGGTTCATCTCCGAGGCCCGTGTGAGCATTTGAGCCGTTTCAGATCCTTGTTTCTTCTTAAATACGATTGTACTCTTTTCACTCAGTTCAGCTCAATGCTGCTTTTTATGTCAGAGTTTTAAAATACTTCAGGCATTTGCTACTTCCAGAAATACTGAGTTTGTTTGCGTTCTCCTGATTAGGACTTTGTGCTTTCTTTGTGCCTGGGGTGCGATTACCCTCCAGTCCGCGAAAGGGGCCGTGCCGGGGCCACCCTGCGGTGGCTGCGGGCCGTTCCAGTGTCGCACACCGAATGGTCATAAACACCGGCATTTGCGGACCTGCCGCAGTCTGCCAGCCCCTGTACCGAGTGTGACCCGCGTATCGGCTCTTCTTAATGTCACGGTCCAGTGGGCGGGGTGCTGTTGTCTTTCTCTGTCTTCACAGCGAAGAAACAGAGGCCCAGAGGGGTTAGGTAACCTGTCTGAGTGGCACAGCCTGTGGCTGCCTTTCTCATTCTGAGTGCTGTGGTTCGGGGGAGGCGCGCCAGACGAGAAAGGCTGGACGGTCAGTGTTGAACGTTGCTCACCTCCTCTTTCCTTCCTCAGCGGCCCACCCCCATCACTCGTACGTCCAGACGGACACACACACACATGTTTACCATCTGACCAAGATTCCAAGCCAAAGCCCGAGATGGAAAGTGAATTTTTTCATTCACGTGGAGGGAGCTGTGAGTGCCACCAGCTTCTGACATTGGGATCCCTGTGGGCAGAGAGTGGACCTGGGATCATCGCAGCCACGGGCGGTGATCTCCCCACTGGTGCTTCAGGCCGCAGGCCGGCCGGCTGACCTTTTTTGGCTTTGTTTTCTTAAAGAGTCGTATCGGGACTTCTGATTTGAAAGCATAATCCCAAAGCCACTCGGCATCTGCCTGCAAAAAGCCTGTGTGTCCTGAAGCGCTCCCCTCCTGATACTGAGCGCGGGGCCTGCTTTCACTCCTCCAGGCAGACTTCACTACGGCCACCTTCTTCAGTGCGCTTAGCACAGGCCCCAGCCGTTCTCACGTCACAGACCAGGAAACATCCAGCCCTTGAGAAATGGAAGTTGTAATTGTAGTGTCCGAGTGTTCAACTGGCCCAGAGTCGGACACCCTTGTTAATTCAAGTTAAGACTCTGCCCCTGGGACGGCGTCAGGCCAAGGCTTGGGCGGCTCATCACGCAAGTGATCCTGGCCCAGTGGTTCTGAGCGAACATCCGCGTGTACGTGAGGCAACACTGGGGGGCACTTGTTCTCATTTTACATTTGAACATCCCTCGGGACAGGAAATAATTTTCGTTTTTGAGTTACCCTAACAAATTAAGTGGATTGAGGGACTCTTTTGGGGTTGTTTTTTGTTTTTTACCTTAATGCATGAAGTCCCATAGCAGTACTTAATAATCTTGAGGAGTTTAATCCTCATAGCTAATTTCCTGTCTGCTCACGTTTACAAGTTTGAAAACCTTCACTGAGAGATTAGCAAATTTCTTATTTCTAAAATTGAGAATATATAGTTTTTAGGAACATTGATGACTTTTGATTTGCATATTCTTTGGTCAAGTGTAATTCTGATGCGTGTATGGCTGTGATGCATCTCAGTTCAAATCAGTGAGCATTTGGGGCGCCTGGGTGGCTCAGTTGGTTAAGTATCTGACTCTGGGTTTCAGCTCAGGTCATGATCTCACGGTTCTTGGGTTCGAGCCCCGTGTCGGGCACTGGGCTGACAGCAGGGAACCTGCTTGGGATTCTCTCTCTCTCTCCTTCTGTCTCTCTCTCCCTCCCTCTCCCCCTTCTCCACTCATGCTCTCTCCCTCTCTTTCTTTCTCCCTCTCAGAATAAATAAACGTTTAAAAAAACATTAGCGTTTATTGAGCACCTGTTTCATTCCAAACACTGCTAATTATTGCTGAGGATACAGATTTTAGAGGGACCACATCCCTGTTCACATGCAATTTAGAGTCCAATTGGGAAAAGGAAAAGTGGGGAATCCGGTAATAGACTTAAGTGACTATTATCCCAGATTCAGTGACATACGAGCCATAAAAGGGTCACAGCTGAGTAAGAGACAGATGGTATTCATGGAAAGAGGCTCCCTGTCAGCAAAGATAGTGTGTATGGGTGGCATATAGACTGGGTGCCCTAAAAGGTGCCTGGGATTACAGCAGACAGAGTGGATGATGGAATGAACCAGCAGCAGCGCGGGTAGAGGCGTTCCAGGAGCCTGCCCCGAGCCAGAAGGCGGTGCCCACGGGAAGGCCCCCAGTCCCCCTTCTCCGAGGGTAAATGCAGCACCAGATGGAGCCTGCAAAGGTCCTGGCAGACGGCAGAGCAGCCTTTTCAGGAGCAGGCCCCTGAGGGACACCTTGGAAGTTCTGCTCTCTGCCCCGACTTGGGCCCGCGCAGTGGGGCTCCTTGGCCACAGGCTCAAGCCCGAAGTCGTCTCACGGAGGAGTCTCGACCTTTGTGTTCTCCTCCACTGCAGACGGGTTTGACTTCTTTCGGGAAGTGAAGCAACAGTGGTTACGGGCCGGTGTCTCCAGCTTTTTAAAGCTGTTGAATTAATGAAGAGTTTGTTGACTTTTTCGAGTTGTTTCTGGGGTCTCACGTTTGAGTAATAAGGACGCAGAGCTCGTCCGTCGGCGTCCCTCCTGTCGTGCGCCTTCGTGTCAGAGGTGGCTAATGTTCAAGAGTGGGCTTTCTGATGGCACGTGGAGCCTGCAGAGGAAAATGCTTTCCTAGAGCAGCCAAGAACGCCTTCCCTTCGCGTCTCAGACCGACTTGGGGGTTGGTCTCAGACGTTAACTTGGGGGTGGTCAAGGTACCCTCCTGGAGGAGCTTTGCCTCACCTCTTCCTGCTGTCCCGCACATCGGTCCAGGCGAGAAGAAGGCTAGAAGAGTGGGGTGACTGAGGTCGCTGTGACAATGACATTGGTAGTTTGTCTCCAGAACGGGAGTCGGCAGGATTTTGAGGCGGACGAAAGGCGTGCTGCTTGGACGTCTGCGCCGTGCCGCGCGAGAGGGAGTCGGCCCTAGAGAGTCTTTCCTGCCGTGCAGTTTGCTCCGGAGATCTGGACCCGTCCAGCTTTCCCGCGCAGGACGCAGCCAGGCCGACGCCCAGCTCTCCTCGGGGTGGGCCTGCTGCCACAGGCGCGGCCTCCCCGAGCAGCTGCGTTCACGGAGGGGCCCCCGGGGAGCGAGCCTCCGTGCACCCTTACGGGCCCCACGCTCGCACCCGCACTCGCGCCCCGGGCCTCCCGGGGGGAGCCCTCGAGGAGACCCACGTACCGCCCGGGAGGAGGGAGCCCTCCGAGCCCGTCGCCCACGCTGCGACCGGGGGATCCGCGAGCCGCCTTCATCGACTATGACCCGAACCTCCGATGACCCCCGTCGTGTGCGTTTCCTGAATGCGGTGCGCACGTTCGTACGAGTCACCCGGATCAGCTTCCCGGAGACCCTCGGACCACCGGGCCCCTGCGGTCAGAGTGCCTCGCACACCCGCTGGTCCCTGGACTCCAGGCTGCGTGACCTCCCGCCCGGCCGTAGCTTCCTGGGCATTGAATGCCGAGCCGGGGGCGGCGCGAGCCCGACGGAGCCTGGCGCTTCCCTGTGGGCGCTGGCCGGAAGGATTGGGGGGATGAAGAACAGGTCTGAGGAGGTTCTTCCTCTGCGTGCTGCTGGCACCTGTCTGTCCCACCCTGTGGTCCTCTTCCTTCGCACCACACGTCTCCAGGTGGGCCGGCTGTCTGACGTCAGGGCGTCTGTGAGGCGTCCGGAGGTGGGCTGCGTCTCCCGGGCCACGGCGGAGCCGTCGTGACGAAGCCCGGGTGGAAATCTGCCGCCCGGAGCTGCCAGACTGGGGCAGGAGGCTCGGCCCCCGCCGGTAGGGGCCGAGTGTCCACACGGCGGCCAGTGGCTTTACCGCTTCCCTGCGCGGCGGCTCCTCCTTGACGCCTGCTCTTCAACCCCGGACGAACGCTGCTCCTCCCTGCCGGCGACCGGCCCTGTCAACTCTTCTCAAAGCGCACGAGGTCGCGTCCGGCAGGGGTCGCGCCCGCACCCCCTTTCCTGCCGGCCGGCCGCGAAGCCCAGTCCTTGGGCTCGTGTGTCTGTCCACCAGGGCCGCGCTGACAGAGCAGCCCGGGGTGGGGGGGCGGGGTGCTTAAGCGGTAGAACTTTGTTCTTTCGTGGTTCCGGGGGCTGGAAGTCCACGATCAAGGTGTCAGCGGGGTCGGCTTCTTCTGAGGCCCCCTTTCCTTGGCTGGTAGACGGCCGTCTTCTCCCTGTGTCTTCACACCGTCTTCTCTGTGTGCCCATCTGTTTGCAGATTTCCTCTTCTTGGAAGGGCACCGGTCATACTGCGTCAGGAGCACCCTCATGACCCATGTTAGCTAATCGCCTCTTCAAAGACCCCGTCTCCAAACACAGTCACATTCTGAGGTGCTGGGGGCCAGGGCTTCAGCATGCGATTTGCGGGGAAGGGAGAGACACGTAACTCAGCCCTTAAGGGCCTCGTGGAAGGTGGCTGCCCGCCCCCTCACCCCCCTCCCGGGGTTCTTCATCCACGAGCCGCTAGGACGGGCGCTCGCCACGTGTGTCAGATGGGTAAGACCTGAGCACAGGTTTGGTTTGCGAGCTTGTCTCGATCTCTCTAAGATCTTTGCCTTAGGTTAAATCCAAAATTCAGGCCAAAGAGAGGACATGTTTCACATCTGCGTCTAAGGAGGATGTAAAGCTGTAATTGTGTTTTCGTGCTTCGAAGGGTAATCTTCGCCTCTGTTCTTTTTATTAAACAAATGTGATACGGTGACAGAATTAAATACCCCTTCCCCTCCTTTCTTTGTAATGAGGAAGTCTGTCCTTTATTTTACAATTCGACTTGCAGAAATGGATTGTACTTGATAATTTGCTGTGCGTCCATAAAAACCATAAAATATAAGAAGCAATGTTGCGAGAGTGGCTGTTCTCATTTCCTGGCAGTCATTACATGCTTCCAATACAAAAACATTTTTCTCCTAACTGTCCGTTCTGAGCTCAAAAATGGATCTCCCTCCAGCCCCTGTCATTCAATTATCACCTCGGGAAATGCACAGATATAACTGATGATCCCTTTAAAACGTCCTGCAGCATGCCATCCTCTCTCATCCTTCATCTTTTGTCCTGTTCCCGTCATTAAATGTTACATCGCCAATGTATATTTTATAGGGTGACCCTGGCGGTGTCACTTTGATACTGTGCAGGGATAATAAGATTGCACATATAATGAAAGGCCGATAAATAGAAAAATGTTTACGACACGGAGAATGGTGCTTTTAACAGTTTTATGGCTTTCTCTTTTCCTCTCTTCTCTTCTCCCCCTTTGCTGGTAGAATTGTGGTTTTGTTACAGAACGAGAACACATTAAGAAGGGCGGTGTGGTAATAGAACCGACAGCGGTGAAATCCCACTTGCCCTGTTGCTGAACTCCAATAAAATGAATTCAGGAAATAATGAAGTATTCGGCTTATAGGAAAGAAAACCGGTTTCAGTGAATGAATTCTTGGGGGTTCGGGGGACCCTACAGAGAAGACGCGATTCTTCGCGTGGGCGTTATTGTACTTAAAATGTGAAGTCTTCGACGGCTCCGTAAAACCAGGGATAGAAGCCCCCGAGTGGGCCCTGGTGTGTGGGTCCTGGGTTAAGTGAAGGCCAGTCTTGTCGCTGCATCGGGACTGGCCAGGCTTCTGTGCCACAGGCTGGTGTAGGCGCTACACGGGGTGGGTTTCAGGCTGGGCCTTAGACGGATTTGTGATGGCCGTGACTCTGTCTTTCAGCAAGTCATTTCCAAATCTGTTTTCTGTTTTTTATTGTTGTTATTTTTGGCTAAATGGAAGAATCTTCTACGTGTTGCTTGACTGGTAGGTGTCTTAGCGGAGCTGCTTGGAGAGGTGGCGAGACCAAGAGGTTCAGGAGACCCGCCCATTGGCCCTCGAATCATCTCCGTGGTTTTGAGCACACTTCGAAGCCACCACCTTTGATTGATGCTTCCTTTGTAGCATGTTCAGAAGCCATGTTTTGAAGGACTCTGCTTGATCAAACTCTTCGCCTTCCTCAGAGAAAGAAGAGTTACTGCTTTTAGGTCAAGAGGCTTGTGAGGGTCACTTGCTTGGCACATCTCTGTGACATACGCAGCCGAGAGCCAAAAGTAGGCCAGAGGGCTTTGTCCGTAGCGGAAGCCATTGGATGGCTTGAGGCGTGGCCGGCAGGTTGTGAGGGGTGCTCGCGGCCGTGGGCTCCCAGGGTCTGTCTGGTACAGTCCTTGGAGCTTGTTCCTGGTGTGGGAAGTAGAACGTATTTGTCTAGGCTCGTGCATAATTCTGATTGTGCACTGTGCCAACCAGATGTTTTTCTGAACCTGGTACCCCGGCTTTGGGCAGGTGCGGTTCTGTACTTCTTGGGTGCGGCATTGGGGGGTGGGGGAGGTGGCTCCGCCCTGGGATGGGAAGGCTGGCCACCCATTGTTATCAGGGACGCACAGTGCCTTCGTTTGCTTTTCTTCCTAAACTATTCAGGGTCCATTGAAGAGGTTTAAGATACTCCCTAGGTGAAAGATAACCCAGATTTGAGCCTCTGGCTTTAAGAAATACATCGATTTCCCCTTAGTTCATAGCAGAGTGGTTAAGAGCATAGGACTCTGGAACCAGACTCCCAGGGCTACCATTTGAAGCTGTGTGAGCTTGGACACATGGCTTTGTCCCCTGTGCCTCAGTTGTCTCGTGTGTAAAGCAAGGATGATGCGATTTATGTGTTAGGGTAGCCACGAAGATGACGTGTATATTAAGGAAAACATTTATTGTGCTTAGCCCTCATCACTGCAGATTTCATAAGCCCGGTGAAAGGTGATTGGTGGTTTATAAATCTGCTGAATGGGGAAGTGGCATTGGATTCCTAAGTCCACCCTCCTGTCAGCCCGTGACCCCCACTTTCAGACCACTGCTTCTAGACACCGCATGCACGTGGCTTACGTTTTCATGGGCCCGTGGAAAATGAACTAAAAATAAGAACAGTGTAGTCATTCTTCATAACGCTGGATATCAAATTAAGGAACTCTTCTTATTTGGATATAGTCTGTCTTTTCTACTTCTTTAGAGCTAAAGTGTCATTTCTTTTATGAAATAATGATGAGATCAAGAAGCAGTTATTTTTAATGATCTTATTTGGCAAAATAAAAAGTCAGTGATCTGGTATCCATTTCTCAGAAGTTAATTTTTTTAGAGTTAATTTCAGGTGAATTTTTTTTTAATATTTATATATTTAGAGAGAGAGAGAGAGAGAGAGAGATAACGAGTGGAGGAGGGGCAGAGAGAGGGAAACACAGACTCCGAAGCAGGTTCCAGGCTTCGTGCTGTCAGCACAGAGCCTGATGCGGGGCTTGAACTCACGAACTGTGAGATCATGACCTGAGCTGAAGTTGGATGCTCAACCGACTGAGCCACCCAGGTGCCCCAATTTCAGGTGAATTTTAATGCTCAGGGAATACTCATCTCATCAAATGTTTACTGAATACTCAAGATATTCAAGATACTGCCCTAGACTTGTGGGTATTTGCCAAGGAAATAGGCACAGACTTGGGGACACTAGGTCACTCATGGTTACGGTTTGGGGCACCTGGATGGCTCAGTTAATATCCAACTCTTGGTTCCAGTTCACGGTTCGTGGGTTCGAGCCCCATAATGGGCTCCGTGCTGACAGTGCGGAGCCTGCCTGAGATTCTGTTCTCTCCCTCTTTCTCTGCCCCTCCCCCCATTCACACTGTCTCTCTCTTCCATTCATGGTTACGGTCCAAAGGAGAGCCTGTGAGTACCAGGAGAGAGACAAGTGTGGAAAAGTTCAGGTGTGCAAATATGATGACCTCTCAGGGGCTTGGGGAGCAGGAGAAGGAAGGCTTCAGGGAGAAGATGGCATCTGTGGTGACCTGAGCCCTGACTGGTGAGGACTCGGATCCAGACACTGAGGGGACAGCAGCCTGGCCGTCGTGTTTGGCACAAGCCAGGGGCTGTGAGGGTGGGGAATGTGGTAGAAGGGTCTTCTGTGGCCAGAGGGAAAGGCCCGGGAGAGGCAGCAAGGCGACTGGGCCTTTGTTCTGTTCGTCTTGAGGAGCCTGGGGCCTTCACTGTGTGGAGAGGGAAGTGACCAGGTCAGAGCTGGGCTTTGGGGAGACTGAGCATCTCTGTGGGAGAGGACAGGCCTGCCTAGGAGCTCGAGTCTGGACATCTGAGTGGAGGGGAGGTGTGGGACCAGACGGAGAATCCACAAGTGGTCAGCAACTGAAGCAACATCGAGCTTAGGAAATCTCGTTACAAGTTTGGCTAAACAGAAAAATGTCTCTGTTTGTTTCTCCACAATGTGTAAATAAATAGTGGTCATCATTATTTAAAAAAAAGACAATTCTTCATCCTGCTCAACTAGGATTTTTGAAAGAGAGGTTGGGGGAGTGCCAGTTTCCAGAACATCTCTGTGGGCGTCTTAGCGTGGCCTCTTACAACCTGTTCAACCCAGGAGAGCGTCACCCGCTTCGAGTCCTCTTTCTCCTCCCTCTCCTTCGCCCTGCCCCCGAGGAGCCGGAGGTGGGTCGGGGAGATCGCCTCGCCCAGACGCAGGCTGCCTCCTCGCCGTCGGGTCCTCTCGCGTGGCACGTTCGGTAGGTGCCCCTCCGGCCTCTTGCGCGCGGAAGGCGGTGATTCTGCCGTGTGCCTTCGAGCAGATCGTCATCCTGTCGCGTGCACTCTGAGCCCACAGAGTCGGTGTTTAACGATTAGCGGCAGAGCCGGCTGACGGTGTCGGGGCCCCGTCAGGGATTAGGGGATTCGGTTGGTTAACAAAAGAAGGAGCCCAGGAGAGCACCGCTTTAATTACCAGAGTCGATGCTGGAAGACGACCAGTTGCCCGCTGGAAAAAGATCCGTAAAGGTGGCCGCTCCTGAAGGTAGCTGATGGCTCTACCCGGCACCGGGCTCCTCACCTGAGCTGTTGGGGACACTCGTCAGCTCCAACCCTGGAGTCCTCGGGGAGCCAAAGGAAAGAATGACTGTCACAGGAGCCTGTGCCAGGAAATTTTACTGACTTGCTTCACGACCCTCGAGTTGGTTTCGGCCAAGAAATGCAGCTGTGACTCCCAGGCAGAAGTGGCCGTGGATGTCAGCGGGCCCAAGCTCAGCTGCAGGGTCAGAGCACGCCGGTCCGAGGGCTCCCCAGGGGCCTGGAGCGCGCGGGCTTGCCCGGACCCGCTCCAGGAGCCGGGGCCACGTTCCCCTGTGGCCTTGACCGCCCTTGGGGCCCCGGCTTGGGGAATGAAGTCTGAGAAACAGCTCTGTGCCATGTTTCCTTCTCCCTCCTGCCCCTTCTGCGTCTGGGACCTTGTTTTGTAACTAGTCATTGCCTGCTGGAACTTCTCTCTGGAAAAACACACCTTCTTTTAATAAAAGGGGCTGGGGCTTTAGATTTCTCCATTCCATCCAGCAAGGGCGGGTTTCTTTACTTCTCTACCTGGACCACCAAAGAAGGGACTGGACGGTAACTGAAGGGCATCATCCTTCAAACAGAGTTTTTGCAGCAAAACACCTTGATTGTAACCAGCTGTGCTTTCGCATGCAGACTTAAGGGAAGGTGTGGATCGGGTGGAGATCATTTAAGTGTACTCTCTCTCGTATTCACGTTAAAATATTTATCTAGCATTGGAACAGTTCATAATAGATCTTAAAGAATTAAAATAACTTCTCCTAAACGCTTACTTTCTAACCCCTGCAGTGGGGTATGTCAGTTGTGTGCAAAGGTATGCATTTGTCAGCCCTACCACACAGTGGGTCCTGTCCCGTCGCATCAGCGGACAGGGGCAGGCGGGCTTGAGGGGCCTGAATGGCAGCTTCAGAGAAAAGCTGTATTTCTAATGCCATTATCCATGTGGAGGATGGCTTCTAGGCCTCCTCCCCACCCCTTCTGCCCCTCTGTTTTGAGTACACGGTACCTGGCTCCGAGAGGATGCCTGTTGACGCTTTGGTGGAGAAGAGGAAGTTAGCAGCGGCTGTCCCTCCTCGGGGGGAGGAAGCATTGGTGGGTGGCCTCCACTGGGGACCTTCTGTGGCTGGTGCCTGGGCACTCGCTACGGTGCAGGGACCCAGATAGAGTCCTTCCTTCCTTCGTCCCTGCCCCTCCTGTGCACGTACCAAGGACTGGTTTGTCAAGGCCTTCCTTGGCCGGACTGAGGCCAGCGGGTGTTAACCATTTTTCCTGCTGGTCACGGAACCGCGCTGCGAGGATGGAAGATACAGGAATAGGGCCCTGGACACCGAATTGAAGGGAGTGTGAGAGAAGAGGGTTATTTCCAAAAAACCAAGGCCTCGCTTGGCCTAACAGTAGGTGGCAGGCTGCAGGTACCCCAGGGTCTGCGTGCACTGTGTCCAGCTCGGGGCGTCAAGACTGGTTGGTTGTGGCAATAATAATATGTTATAATCACAAAAATGGGGACTCAATCCTGGGCGTACCCTTATGTTTCTAACATTGGACAAAAACGACTGACTACCTTTTCGTGCCTCCACCTCGGCCTCCTGGGGGTCTCCTGTCTTGAGTTGATGCTGGGCCGAGGTGAGAGAGAACCCAGGGAGTTGAGGGCTTGCTGCTGTGCTCAGTTCAGGACAGACCTGCCCCCCAGTGAGCCCTTGACCCTCGCTGTGCTTCCAGTGCCTTCTCGCTCTGCCATCTGTCCTGTGCCTTCACTTCCCCAGGGTCCCTTAGAAGACACATAGCTTATCTTACTTTAAAAAATACATGTGTGTTTGTGTGTGCGTGTGCGTCAGGCTGGACAGGTTACAGGTTCCCCTCCCGTAGCGTTGCGGTGCCTGAAGGCAGGAAATAGTCTTGTCTGCAGGCATCGTTTTAGCCAAGTGGCTACAGGCAAATTAACCTGCTGGTCAGACGGGAAGGAGACCCCGTCGGGTTGTCCCCTGCTGCAGGGCTTCGAGCTCCCACCTCCAGCCCCCGCCCGCCTCTGCTCTTACACACACACATGCGGTGGGATGCTCACTCTGGACCCTGGGACGCGTCGCCAGTCTGCTGTCCACCTAGACGTACCAGCAGAACTTACCTGAAGGCTGCTAGTAAGTGCTGAGCAACCCCGGTACCCCTCACTCCCCACGCTTCAGTTCAGGCTGTCTGGGCCGTGGAGCCATGAAGGGAGCGTGCCCTGCCATTTTATGTCAGGCGAACTTGATGGACTCACGGTCTAACACGAGGCGACACAGAAGTACAATGGTGACCGGGGAGGAGGAACCAATTCTCCTACTGATTCCAAGTGGTGGAGCCCAGGAAGCTTCTGGATCACAGGAGTGGCTGTGATTGAGCTGTCTGCTGGTGCCTGGAGCCTTTTGTCAACCTGACACTCTCTATCTCTCGTCCCAGCCCCCACCCACCCAGATAGAGGGCTGCACAGAGCATCTTATACCTCCCTTTTCCTTCTGTCCCCACCCCATGTTTGCTTTTGGATGGAAAACCAGAGAAACCTACAGGGGCCTGCCCCCTCCCCCCTCACTGACTTGTCTGGGGAGAGGACCTGCTGTGCAGAGCCTGCCTGGGAGGGAAGCCGGTGCCTAAATCCAGGAGCAAATCTCTTCTTGCCAGCGGCTTTTTGCTTATGACCTGTTGGGAAAATCCAGCGCCCCTGCCCCCCCTCTCACACGCTGCAGAAAAGGCGAAGAGTTGGAGAGAGAGAGAATCCACTAAATATAGACCAGTGGCTTTAAGCGCTTCTCTTGGCGAGCACTGCAGCCCATAATGCTGTAGACCGGAGAGGACGTCGCCCCCTCTCTTTCCCTTTTTGGCCCAGGCACTAACCCAGTTTAGTCGCTCGTGCCGTGTGCAGTTACAGCACAGAGACGGGAGGTGTGCTGGCTGCGAGGCCTTGTCGCGAGGTGGGGGAGAGCCCCGGGAACAAAACCGCCGCCGCGGCCGTTCGTGTCCGCGTTTATGCCTCTGTGTCCGCTTGCAAGCAAAGGCGGGAGCTCATTTGCAAGGCTGCCTTTGTGGAGCTGCCTTTTGATCGATGATTGCCTGTGTTAATGTTTCAGCAAGCTATTGATTTCTGCAACAGCTTTTGTTCCTGAATTTATGTGCAGCGGGTCTCTGCAGCACACACTATGCATGTTTGATTAAAGTTCAATTGACTTCGTTCCTGGTGAGGCCTCTAGCTGCCTCATTCCCTGTTTGTAGAACCAGACCTTTTCCCGACATGTTCTTTTGTTTGTGCTCAAGACCTAGCCACCCATGCAGTCACCAGTATGCTGTTTCTAATCCGCCTAGATTCGCTCCGTTCCAGTGTTTAATCCCTTCGTAGATGGTACGGTGCTTGAGAGGCAGCTAATAAAACCTGGCCTGGATTTTTTTTTTTAAAGTTAACTTCATGGCTGTGTAATTGGTATGCGTAGCATATATACCGTAAAAGGACACCCACTTTAAGCGCAGTGAGGGCGCCATTCAGGGAGTTTGACGACCGTAAACCCGCGGGGCGTTTATGGGATTTATTCTTTCACCCCGAAAGGTTTCCTCATATTCTTTTATAGGTAGTTTCCTACTTCTTGTCCTCTGGACTCTGGACAACCACTCGTTTACTTTTTGTGATTGTAGATTTGCCTTTTCCAGAACAGACCCCCACAGTCTGTACTTTTGTGTCTGGCTGCTTACAGTCAGTGTGATGTTTCGAGGTTGATCTGTGTTGTCACGTAGATCGGTAGTTTGTCTTTTTACTACCAAGTAGTATCTAGTAAGTGGATGCACGGTGATCTGTTTCTCCCTTCTCCTGTTGAGGGGTATTGAGATAGTTTCCAGTTTGGGGTGGCAAAGAGTAAAGGTTCTCTGAACGTGTTTACGTGGAAAGGTCTTTGTGTGAGCATGCTTTGAGCATGCTTTTATTCTTTTGGGTAAGCACCGAAGAGTGGGATCAACTGCTGGGTCATATGGTAAGTGCTTAGCTTTGTAAGAACTACCAAAGTTTTATGAAGTGGGTGAACCATTTTATATTCCCACCAGCCACGTATGAGAGTTCTAGTTGCTACCCCATCTTCCGGAATTTTGAAATGTGTAGTTTTCATTTTCTGAACTGGTTTTAGGCCTATAGTGGAAGGGTCCTTCTGGCTTGGTCGTTCGATCCCTGGTACTGAGAAAATAGAATGTGTTCTGGACTCTTTTTCTTGTCGGAAGGCTATTCTTTCCTTCCTTTTTTTTTAAGGTTTATTTAGAGAGAGAGAGAGAGAGAGAGAGAGAGAGAGAGCGAGCAGGGGAGGGGCAGAGAGAGAAGGAGAGAGAGAATCTCAAGCAGGCTCCATGCTGTGAGCACGGAACCCGACGCAGGGCTCCAGCTCCTGAACCGTGAGATCCTGACCCGAGCCCAAATCAGGAGTCCAACAGCCAACCAGTTGAGCCACCCAGGTGTTGACAAAAAGTTGATGATTATTTCAGTATTAGGTTTCTTTGTCATGTCCCGATTTTCTCACATACTTGAGGAAGACACAACACAGCAGGAGTGGAGGTTAAGGTTGGGAACCCGGCTTTTCTTGAGCCTTTTTCTGCCCGGTGTGTGACGTTAGGCCAGTATCATAGCCTCACTGGACTCTGGCTTGCCCTATTTTAATCTGTGAGTTATGCTGTCTTCTAAGACCATTTGAAACTCTTTCAGACATTCATGTTTGAGAAATAGAAATACATTGAACCTTAACACAGGTTAAAATGGCACAGTTTCACTTACAAGCAGGTGTTTTTTTGATAAATATAGTCGAGTACTGTAAATATATTTTTTCCTCCTTATGATTTTCTTAGTATCATTTTCATTATTTTATTGGAAGCATGCTGTAAAAAATATATGTAGCATATATAATACGTGTTAATCAACCGTTTATGTTATCAGTAAGGTTTCTGGTCAACGGTAGACTGTTTGTTAAGTTTTGGGAGAGTCCGAAGTTGTACCTGGATCCTTGTGTCAGTGCCCCTCACCTCCAGTCCCTTGTAACTGTGTGAGTCAATATTGTGTCACAGATCAACGTTGTACAAAGGTGTTAGGGTGGCTGCTTTTTAACAGCCTGTAAGTCAGGCTGAGGTTTGGCAGAGACCCTGCTAGCACCTTCCCACCTGATTTTCTCTCCCATTTTTGATTCCTTCTCCCTTCTGTAGCTTCACATTTCCTCTTACATCCCTGGCCTTTCGCATCCACTGGCCCCTAAAATGACTTCAGCTAGAGGAGGTGGGAGGAACCACTCTGGGGTCTCACATCCTTCCTTCCAGCTTCGGGATTGGGCCACGGTTCACTGCACTAGTTGCCTTTTGAACTGATAGAGCATGTCACGCTGACTAAGTATTGAAGGGTGACAGTGACTTGCCTTGGCTTCTGTTCTGTATTTTCTCACAGGAGGACCGGCGTCAGATCAGTTTTGTATCCGCACAGGTCTCTTAATCCCCCACTGGGTGTCTGAGTTTGTTCCCTCCAGCCAGCCAACACCAGAAGATCAGTAGAGATAAGTGACTTTCCAAGTCGGGAAAATGGGAGATAAAGAGCAGGAGCCAGGAGCTTCTCAGATGATGACCTCAGGGGCTCGGGACGCTCCGGTCACCACAGGGACAGTTGTAACCTACATTTGTAGAATAACCTGTGACAGACAAACCGGTCAGAAATCCAAGGGCATTTCCTACACTTTCCCTTGTTCAGTTACTGTCTCATGGAACTGGAAAGGGGGTGGGGTGAGCTTGTAGATTTGCCTGTGCTCGTCCTTGGTGGCTGGCTCCTGGCCTCCCTTGGCCTGGGGTCACGCTTCATCTGTTAACTATTGGCAGTCACTAGCATTTTGCTGAGTGGCACTTGGAAAGACTGAAACCTATCCACAGCTCCAAGAGATACATGCTATGGACCTGTGGAAGCCAGTCCGAAGTTCCTCTGAACCACAGGCTCCTTTAAGGGTCTGGCAGCAGCTGCGGTCCCACTTCTTAGGAAATGCACAGGCATAGAATCCAACTCTGAGCAGTGAGCACTCAACACACGCGGGTTACCTGCTTTGCAGAAGCCGTTTCCCCACTTAAAACCTGCCCCCTTCTCTTCAAACTGACTTCTCATCGTGTTCTAAGGCCATTGCTTCTGGGGGGTGTTTTAATGAAATCTCGTCTAATGGGGTGCTCGGCAATCACAAGAGTTTGTCGCCTGGTATCTGCTCTTCTCTCCTTCAGTCTCTCCAGCACTGGCCTTTCCAGCTAGATGGATCTCAGGTCACCGGAGAACAGAATCTCTCGCTCTGGCTCTGGCTCTCGGCTCCTCCATTCACAAAGCAGTGAGCCTTCCATGAAGCTAAGTGGTGCTCTGGCCAAGTGCCTCCAACCTTGGGGTACGAGTTGCTCCCAGGATGACTTCCAGGATACACTGGTCCACCAAGTTGATTGTCCACAGGATTGATTCAGTTAGAGAAGATCAGTGTGATCTAGGCACTCTCACTGCTTTAAGTGTTTTTGGGTTTTTTTTCCTCTAATTCCAGGTGAAGATACTTTATCTTGGGATGTTTAAGAAATTGGTCTTTGTCAACCAGGGTTAACCAAACGTGGCACAGGGGTAGCAGAAGTGCCCCTTTTTCATGGTTGCATTTGGGTTCATGTCCCCATGCTGTATTTTTTTAAAAAGATGTCTTGCCTGCCTTTCTGCTGGGCCATGAAAACCTTAAAGACCGACCTTGTGGGGCACCTGGGTGGCTCAGTCGGTTAAGCCTCCCACTTTGGCTCAGGTCATCATCTTGCAGTTCGCTGCTTCGAGCCCCGCATCGGGCTCTCTGCTGTCTGCACAGAGCCCGCCTCTGCTGCTCTGTCTCCCTCTCTCTCTGCCCCTGCCCAGCTCGTTCTCTTTCTCTCTCAAAAATTTAAAAACGAAAGACTGACCTTGTGACATGTGGCATTTCATCTCTGCATCAGTGCCCCTGTGTACGTGGCCCTCAGGCGTCACCTTCAGGATTTTGTACCAGCTTGTCCCACTGTGGTCACTCAGACCGGTTGGAGGCCGTGGGGCAGTTCTCCTGGGTTTGGGGTCTCCTTTTTTCCTGACCCCGGCTCCCCACCACCTGAGCGCCTGAATTGTTGGGGTTTTTTGGAGGGGGAGGGGCGTTGTTTCTGGAATAGCCTAAGTGGCCAGGCGTTCCCTTGTCACACCTGTATGATTTCAGTGCAGTGCGGTGAAGAAACCATCTGTGCACACACACGGTTAGCGGGCAGGGATTTTCCCTTTTCTCGGTTGTTTATTGCTGTACCTCCGTGCTGGCGTCTGGCACGTGGCAGCTACTCAGCAGGTACTTGTTGAATGAATGAATGTTCTAGATATCTAGAGGTTCTGCTCCCCTGGGCTGAGGGGACAAGTCCAGTCCCCCTCACGACTCAGGAGCAAAGCGTCCTTTGCGCTCCTCCCCAGCACAGCCGTTCCCAAGTAGCTCCTGCTCCTGGCAGAAGAGGGAGCTGCAGGGCAGGGAGAAGCCATCCCCGAGCCCTTCGTCACCGCTGGCCCTTCTCTCCCGCAGGGGGAGCTGATCACCTTCTATTACTACTGGAAGAAAACCCCCGAAGCGGCCAGCTCCCGGGCCCATCGCCGGCACCGCAGGCAGGCCGTGTTCAGGAGGATCAAGACCCGCACCGCGTCCACACCCGTCAGCACGCCCTCCAGACCACCCTCCAGCGAGTTCCGTAAGTGCGGGGCTGCTCGCTGTCCCGGTTCTGGGCCTGCACTCACAGGTGTCCTTGTCGCAGAGTGGCTTGGGGACATCATGTGTGTGGTGCAGGCGTATGAAACTTGCGCCTGGATGTAGCACTGACTTGGGGGACTTGGTAGGAGAGGTTCATAACTTATTTATGCATTTAAATTTTTTAAATAAACAACATCATTGTAGCATTTTATAAAAACGTAAGTCTTGACTTGTCCTGGGGTGTTTTCGATAATTTCAGAGGAGATTTCCCACTTCATGGAGGGTGTTCTGTTTGAGTTACTGCGTTGGTATTGTGTTGGCAATAAGATTCACATTTTCTTCTTTTTCCTCCTCTTGGTCCCAGTGTAATATGCAGAATAATTTGATGTTTTCTTAACCTTTTTTTTTAATTATTTTAAAAAATTTTTATTTTAAAACGTCTTGTTTTTTGAGAGAGAGAGAGAGTGCGGGTGGGAGAGGGACAGAGAGAGAAGGGGACGGAGGATCTGAAGTGGGCTCTGTGCTGACAGACTTGACAGCAGTGAGCCCGACGCGGGGCTCGAACTCACAAAGTGTGAGATCATGACCTGAGCCGAAGTCGGACGCTCAACCGACCGAGCCACCCGGGCGCCGCAGATACCTTCTTAACCCGTAAAAGCTGGCACGCAGCAGCGGGGCCGGTGGTTCTGTCCTGGCCCAGGGCGCTCCGCCTGAGGGTTGCTTACGTGGGGCATGCAAACCAGAATCGACCCAGTAGGGCTGGCAGGGGCGGGACGCGGTGGAGAGGGAGCGCCTCGGGACGTCCACGTGTCAGGGAAAGCACTTGGATGCACTTCGCCTGCTCCCATTCCCAGTTTGTGGGCATCAGTGCTCGCCACTCCGGGATGCGGGTGTGACGCCAGTCCCCCGAAATACGGTAGGGCAGACCCTCGGGTACTTCACCCGAGTTTTCGTTCTGATCACCGGCCCCGAGGAATTCAGAGTGGTCCTTCGTGAACACTGCCCCTTCCAGGCGACTCTGGTGGCTCAGAGCCTGGGGCAGGCCACGGGTCACAGGTGGTCCCGGTCTTGGCCAAGCATGATGGTGTCTCCCCCATCCCTGTTGTGTTCCTGCCATGCCCAGTGGACCTGAGTTCAGCCAGCGAGGATGACTTTGACAGTGAGGACAGCGAGCAGGAGTTGAAGGGGTACGCCTGCCGCCACTGCTTCACCACCAGTAAGTGGGGGTCTGTGGGAAGGCAGGGGGGCGGGGGGGCGCGCTTTCACTGAGGCAGGCCAGGTTCAGGCGCTTCCAGGTTCGGAACATCTCGTGAGTCCAGTTGAAGACCTGCCAGGGAATCACTGGCTTGACGTCCGCATTGCGCTTCAGGGTTACTTGAGAAAAAGCAGAAGTTCGTATTTGTTGTCACTCCCCTGTCGAGCAGTCAGTGTGGTCGGGGCGGAGGTGGCGGGTATTCCTGAAATCCTCTCCCGTCCTGGGAAAGAGCGGCGGGTGTCTGTCCGAGCCCACGGAGGGGCCCCCCACCCGCACCCCTCTTGCCTCACACAGCCTCCAAAGACTGGCACCACGGGGGCCGGGAGAACATCCTCCTGTGCACGGACTGCCGTATCCACTTCAAGAAGTACGGCGAGCTCCCCCCCATCGAGAAGCCTGTGGACCCCCCACCATTCATGTTCAAACCTGTCAAAGAGGAAGACGATGGGCTCAGTGGGAAGCATAGCATGAGGACACGGCGCAGTCGTGGCTCGGTGAGTCCTCGGGCAGGCGACCTGGGCCGCTTCGGGTTACTAGGACGCCCGGGCTTGTGCCTCCCGGGAGGCTGGGAGGTGACCGGTTTTATGTAGAGGACCAGCCTCCTTGAAGGAGTGATTGGCCCCAAAATACTAGTTCTGTCTGTGGGTCTGGGAAGAGCCTCTGTTCTCTCCTTCCCTCCCTCGTGTCGTCCTCGGGGAGTCAGTGGGGTGTGCGTCCTGAACTCAGCATCAGTTTCTGGCTCAGTGCGTGCCCTCCAAGTCCCTCAGACCTGCCTCTGGGCCCTGAGCCTGACACCTGCAGTGGCCGTGTCTCTGCTGCCTAAACTTGCAGCTGCCTTTTTTTTTTCTTTTAAATAAATATTTGATCCAGTTTTGGAAACTTTCGGTACATTTTTGTCCTCACTATATAGCCCTTTTCATAGAGGTTTTGTTTTCTAGGTTGAAATATGTCAGCAGGGCCTTTGGGAGTGAGAGTTCTCACTAGGGATATTGCCAGAGTCTTCCCCCGTGGCCAGCCTCCCCAGCGGCCCTTGCAGGCCTGTAGAGGGCACCGTCCACCTTCCTCTGACCCTGGCATCTTGTCAAGGCTGCCGCGCCCTGGCCACCCAGCACATGGACTGGCGTGAATCATTGTATCCCCATCTCCTCTGAGTCCCATTGCTTTGCAGAAATGAACTGAAGTGCTTGGTGGTTTTAGGAGCTGAGCCACATTATTTGTCGGTTTATCTCTTTGGGTCATTTCCCATCCTGTCAGATGAAATCAGCAGGTGTTTGGTTTGGGCAAGGAAGCGGGCAGTTCCGTGGAACAAACAGGAAGGGTGGGGTGATTTAAAGCAGACCCTGCGTGTGATTGCCATTCTGGAGAATCTGGCAGAGTAAACGGCCCTCGCCAACTTCTGCCCCTCGGAAAGCCTCGCTCGTTTCTACCGCACAGCATCCAGGACCATCCCTGGAGATGAGCATTTTAAGTTAAGAACTGCTGTCTCCTCCGTGTGAACCCACCCATTCACCCCTCGTTCCTCCCTTCAGTCTGCATTGACCCCCACACCGTGAGGAAAAGCTGCAGGTGCCTGTCACTTGCCAGGCACCCTGGTCTGGGATTTGCCATAGGGCAGGTGTTTGGGTCAGCTCCTGAGGCTCCAGCGTGTATGCTGGGCCCAGGTGGCCCACAGCAGAGCCTGGGGTCCAGTCTCACCAGCCTCTGGTCTGGGTGGGCAGATGTCTACACTGCGCAGCGGTCGTAAGAAGCAGCCAGCCAGCCCTGATGGTCGCGCCTCGCCGATCAACGAAGACATCCGCTCCAGTGGCCGGAACTCACCCAGCGCTGCCAGCACCTCCAGCAATGACAGTAAAGCAGAGACAGTGAAGAAGTCGGCCAAGGTGAGGTGCCTGTCACCCAGGGTAGCGGGGGCTGCTTGGGCCTGCCCCCTCATTAACACCCCAGGTTGCTGGAGTTGATGTCCAGCTCCCTCAGACATGGGGCTGCGGGTCGTTCCTGGAGCCGCCCTGGGCATCAGCACTGCCTGGCCTAGGGCTGTGGACTGGGGTCTGGGGTCTGGGGTCCAGGGCCTGGACAAAGGTGGTCCGCTGCAGCTCCCAGCACTGACCTTCAGGAGCCGTCTCTGCCTCAAGTTTCCCAAGGCCTCGGAGGCAAAGGGTAGGGTGTGATTAGAAAGGCTCCCTCCCCCCAAAGCCACGTTATTTCCACCCCCAGATATTTGTTTTCTCCCGGCCTCAGCTGGTCCCTTCCAGAACTTTCTTGCTTCTGGAGATGGAGCTCAGAATACAGGAGCAAGGTGTCAGCAAACCATTGGCGTCTCTCCCGAGGCTGAGGGACCCCCTCCCTCGGCCTGATGCCCCTCACGGGCTTTCCCACTGCAGAAAGTGAAGGAGGAAGCCTCATCCCCCCTCAAGAGCACCAAGCGCCAGCGGGAGAAGGTGGCCTCCGATACAGAGGAGGCCGACAGGACCAGCTCCAAGAAGACAAAAACCCAGGTGAGCTGTGCAGCCTAGCCACAGGGACTGTAGCTCAGGGACTGCTAACACCCCCCAAGAAGCCCTGAGCCCAGGGTCTCCCCGGGGCATGGCAGGGCCCTGTCTCCTAGGGAGGGACCTAGAGTGGCCTCCGACGCCAGCCGGACCAAAGGAGGACCTGAGGTCCCCGGGGCCAGGCTCGCCGCCTCGTCTGCACGAACCTTTGCTGTGCGCCCGGCACGAGGCAGAGAGGGCTCTTGCCCTCCAAGAGCTTCATCCCTCCCATCTCCGGTCCTAGGAAATCAGCCGGCCCAACTCGCCATCCGAAGGCGAGGGAGAGAGTTCTGACAGCCGCAGCGTCAACGATGAGGGCAGCAGTGACCCCAAAGACATCGACCAGGACAATCGCAGCACGTCCCCCAGCATCCCCAGCCCCCAGGACAACGAGAGCGACTCGGACTCTTCGGCCCAGCAGCAGATGCTACAGGCCCAGCCACCGGCCTTGCAGGCTCCCGGGGCGGCCACTCCGGCTCCCTCCGCCGCCCCCCCGGGGGCCCCCCAGCTCCCCGCACCGGGACCCGTGCCCTCTGCCGCTGCGGGCCCTCCCCAGGGCTCCCCCTCAGCCTCCCAGCCCCCCAGCCAGCCGCAGGCCCCAGCGGCTCCCGCCCCCCATGCGCACATCCAGCAGGCACCCGCCCTGCACCCACAGCGGCTGCCGTCACCCCATCCCCCGCTGCAGTCCCTGACCGCGCCGGCCGGCCAGCCCTCCGCCCCACCCCACGGCCAGCCCCCGCTGCACAGTCAGGGCCCGGGCGGCCCCCATAGCCTCCAGGCCGGGCCCCTGCTGCAGCACCCAGGCCCCCCTCAGCCCTTTGGTCTCCCTCCCCAGGCCCCTCAGGCATCAGCTCTCCCTCATGCCTCCCTGCAGCCCCCAGCCTCGCAGTCAGCACTGCAGCCCCAGCAGCCTCCTCGGGAGCAGCCCCTGCCGCCGGCCCCCTTGGCCATGCCCCACATCAAGCCCCCACCCACCACGCCCATCCCCCAGCTGCCGGCCCCACAAGCCCACAAGCACCCGCCTCACCTCTCAGGGCCCTCGCCCTTCTCCATGAATGCCAACCTCCCGCCCCCACCGGCACTGAAGCCCCTGAGCTCGCTGTCCACGCACCACCCTCCCTCGGCCCACCCACCTCCCCTGCAGCTCATGCCACAGAGCCAGCCCTTGCCCTCCTCCCCTGCCCAGCCCCCGGTGCTGACCCAGAGCCAGAGCCTGCCCCCTGCCGCTCACCCCCCAGCAGGCCTCCACCAGGTGCCTCCCCAGCCCCCATTTGCTCAGCACCCCTTTGTCCCTGGGGGCCCCCCTCCCATCACTCCCCCCGCCTGCTCCTCCACCTCCACCCCACCCGCGGGGCCTGGCCCCTCAGCCCCGCCACCCTGCCCTGCCGCCGTTTCTTCGGGAGGCGGCGTACCCGGGGGGACAGCCTGCCCGCTCCCCACCGTCCAGATCAAGGAAGAGGCTCTGGATGATGCCGAGGAGCCCGAAAGCCCCCCGCCCCCGCCCAGGAGCCCGTCCCCTGAGCCCACTGTGGTGGACACCCCCAGCCATGCCAGCCAGTCAGCCAGGTACCGGCTTCCCCGGAGCGTGGGCACAACCAGGGCAGGGACAGGCTGGGCGGCTGGGGCAGGCGGAGGCCCCGGCAGGGCCCCATCGAGAGATGTGACCCTCCTTCAGGTTCTACAAACACCTGGACCGTGGGTACAACTCGTGTGCGCGGACGGACCTGTATTTCATGCCTCTGGCGGGATCCAAACTGGCCAAGAAGAGGGAGGAGGCCATCGAGAAGGCCAAACGGGAGGCTGAGCAGAAAGCACGCGAGGAACGAGAGCGCGAGAAGGAGAAGGAGAAGGAGCGCGAACGGGAGCGCGAGCGGGAGCGGGAGGCGGAGCGAGCGGCCGTAAGTTGGGGTCCACCAGGCTCGTGGGGTCCCTCTGCAGCCCCGCTCTGGGGCTCACTGTCTCAGCTACACTCTCGGATGCCCGCGGGCGTTATCTTTCCTCTCAGATGCACAGCCCCGGCTGGGGCACAAGGGAAGCCGAAAGCGCACAGCAGGCTGTCCCAGCAGGGTCCAGACCGCGTGCTTGCGGCCCAAGCCTGTCCCCGGCCATGGTTGGGGCTGGCCCCTGGTGTTGGGGAGGAGGGACCAGGTTGGCTGGTCGGTACAGGCCGGCAGCTGGGCACCTGCCGCTCACACCCCCGCCCCCTTCCTTCAGCAGAAGGCATCCAGCTCAGCCCACGAGGGCCGCCTCAGCGACCCCCAGCTCAGTGGTCCCGGCCACATGCGGCCATCCTTCGAGCCGCCACCAACCACCATTGCTGCGGTGCCTCCGTACATCGGGCCCGACACTCCCGCTCTTCGGACTCTGAGCGAGTACGCTCGGCCCCACGTCATGTCGCCCACCAACCGCAACCACCCCTTCTACATGCCCCTCAACCCTACCGATCCCCTGCTGGCCTACCACATGCCCGGCCTCTACAACGTGGACCCCACCATCCGCGAGCGGGAGCTCCGGGAGAGGGAGATCCGGGAGAGGGAGATCCGCGAGCGGGAGCTGCGGGAGAGGATGAAGCCGGGCTTCGAGGTGAAGCCCCCGGAGCTGGATCCCCTGCACCCAGCCACCAACCCCATGGAGCACTTCGCCCGGCACAGCGCCCTCACCATCCCCCCCACTGCGGGCCCCCACCCTTTTGCTTCTTTCCACCCGGGCCTGAACCCCCTGGAGCGGGAGAGACTGGCCCTGGCGGGCCCCCAGCTGCGGCCTGAGATGAGCTACCCTGATAGACTGGCGGCCGAGCGGATCCACGCCGAGCGCATGGCCTCGCTGACCAGCGACCCCCTGGCCCGCCTGCAGATGTTCAACGTGACTCCGCACCACCACCAGCACTCACACATCCACTCACACCTTCACCTCCACCAGCAGGACCCCCTCCATCAAGGTGGGTGCCCCCCGGGCCGGGCTGTGACAGGGTGCTGTGGGCTGAGCTCTGGTTGACAAGGTACGGACCAGACGGGCAGAGCCGCTGTCCAGAGGCAGAGGCAGTTCTTTCCCGAAGGAATCCTCAATTCCTGACAGACCTGAGGACGTTCAGCATCTGTCTGGGAATCCTCAGCTTGCGGTCTCCTGGTTAAAGCTTCGTTTCTTGGTCCTGTGCCTCCGGTGCCAGGGATAGCAGGAAGCAGCCTGTGCTCACTGAGGCAGGTTCAGGGCGGGAGGTGGGGCCTTGGAGCCCCGGCGAGGCCATGGGACACCAGGGAGGCTCTAGGGAATCTTTGAGTGAGAACTTAAAAAGAACATTCCTTCTGTTCCCCACTGAGGGGCGGGGCCTGGGCTTCTGCTGGCTCATCCCGTCAGGACCACCCGGCTCTCTCTGTCCACCCTGGGAACGAGAGCTCCCCCAGGCCCGCCGACCGGCCAGCTGGGGTGAGGGGGGCTGTGCCTGCACCGGGGCACCGGGGCCTGCCGTGGGCTCCCGTGGCACAGCCCACGTGCAGGACTCCAAAGCGGGTAGCCCTGCCTCCGGACTAGGGAGGAGGGTGACAGATGGAGCAGGACCGGAGGTGGGGAGGCCTGCACCTTCTTTCTACCTGTGCGCCCAGCCCCGATGCAGGGAGCCCGGACTCCGTGCACGAGGATGGTTCTGGGGAAGCCGAGGAGCTGTCACGTTTACCCCATAGTCCTGACATCTGGAACTTCGTTGCCGCCCGGCATGGGCTAAGCTCCGTGGCCGGTGGATGTGTCCTAATGCCGCACGGGGACAGGCAGTCGTTTGTTCATACAGCATTCATCCGCTTGGCAGATATTTGACTGAGCGCCTGTGATGTGTCGGGCACAGTTGTCAGTGTTGACAACAGCCCTACGCGCGTTACCTTCCCAGCCTAGAAGCGGTCAGTCAGCGTATCTTGGAGTGTGAAAAGCAGCGCGTGTTCTGGAGGACAGCAGAGCAGGGACAGGGAACAGGGGAGCTGGGGGCAAGGTTGCTGTTAGAGAGGAAAGCTCGCCAAGATGGCAACTTTTGAGCGGGCTCGACGGTGGGCAGGGACGTCCGCAGGGACAGGGCGAGCAGGGGCACCTGGCCTGAGAGGAGAAGGCGGGGCTTAGTGAGTCTCACCCCGCCGGCTTCTGGGCAGAGGGCCAGGGAGGCAGCTCTGGGCAGCGTTGCCAGTCCGGCTGGCAGCTGGGCGAGAAACGCTGGCTGGACCCGAGCGGCCCTCGGGTTCCGGTGGACCTGACAGGTGCAGGGCAAGTCTGGGGTGTTGGGCTGCGTGGGCTCTGATGACATGGGGTCCTCGGCAAGACGGTGGCGGGGGCGGGAGGGGAGACTGTGCCTCTAGCCATGCTCAGGAGTGAGCGGAGGGGCTGTGTGTGAATAGCCGGCTCTTTACCTCCCTGTTGCTTTCTGGAACTTTCCTGCGGGTGGGGGTGAGGGCAGCCACCGTGGGTCAGGACTTTTGGTGGCCCTGGTGGCCGGGAGCCGGCCGTGGTGAGGAGGAAGCCACCGGTAGTCACGGCCAAGGAGGGCAGACACGGAGAGAGCCCCGGCGCCCCGCACCGCCCGCATCTGGACTTCTGCCCCTCTTTTAGGTTCAGCAGGCCCGGTGCACCCGCTGGTTGACCCCCTGACCGCTGGCCCTCACCTGGCTCGCTTTCCCTACCCCCCCGGCACCCTCCCCAACCCTCTGCTTGGACAGCCCCCCCATGAGCACGAGATGCTTCGTCATCCAGTTTTTGGTAAGAACGCACCTGGGGAAAGAGGGGTCCAGGTCCGGTGCGAGAGTTGGGTTGGTATCTGATGTCCCGTTCGTTCATTCCCTCAT
The DNA here is from genome assembly GCF_028018385.1 of Neofelis nebulosa. Taxonomy (NCBI): domain Eukaryota; kingdom Metazoa; phylum Chordata; class Mammalia; order Carnivora; family Felidae; genus Neofelis; species Neofelis nebulosa. The sequence goes on from NC_080783.1 coordinate 216,643,327, forward strand.
CCACCTCTTTAGCAAATACCCGATGATGTTTCCCGAGAGCTGGTGGGGGGGGGGGGGGGGGATGGGTAGAGACACATAAGAGCCAGGACGAGGGCAGTGCGACGTGAAGGAACAACAGAGGCGCTGAATTTACATTGAGGGGTCAGAGCGGACCCCTGTGAAGAAGAGCCTGAGCCACGAGGCCTGAGGTCGAGGGAGCGTGTATTCCGTCCGTGTTCCCCCAGCCTCCACCCCTGGGGTCAGGGGATCGCAGGGGCAGTACCTGCTCCCCGGGTCCCTGCGGAGTAAGCAGCCCTCCTGCTCCCCGCCTCGGGAGGCCGTCTCCTGACCTGACCTCCTCGCCAGCCTCGTCCCGGCCGCTCCCTTGGCCCCTCTGTCTCAAAGGCCGTTCTGTGTCTGGCAGGTACCCCCTACCCCCGAGACCTGCCTGGGGCCATCCCACCCCCCATGTCTGCGGCCCACCAGCTGCAGGCCATGCACGCCCAGTCAGCAGAGCTGCAGAGACTGGCCATGGAGCAGCAGTGGCTGCACGGACACCCCCACATGCACGGTGGCCACCTACCAAGTCAGGAAGATTATTACAGGTGAGGCGGGGAGGGGCCGGGAGGGAGGGAGGGCCTCACTGTCTGAGCCCAGGCTCCCACCTGTCCCACCTGTGGCCACTGACCCAGCCTGGCGGTCACCCCTCCTGGCCGTGCCCACCGTGTGCTCCGCCCGTTTCCACAAAGGCCACGCTCCCCCGCCCCCCATGGCTCTGCGGGCCCCTGGAGGGGACTCCCAAGGAGCCATCTTGACGGGAGGGAGACGAGGGGGGAGGGTCGGCTGCACGGGAGGCCACTCTGGTCACCTGGACCCTCGAGCTGCATGCCTGGTGGCACCTGCCCAGGCCTGGTGCTGAATACTTTCTCCCTTTTTTCCCTTTCTAGTCGACTGAAGAAAGAAGGTGACAAGCAGTTATAAGTTATTTATTTGTTAACGCTGGCTGTGGAAACCCCAATTCTTGGGGGGGGAGAAACAGGACTTTTTACATACAATACGAGCTACAGAAGCAAAAAGAATATCTTCTAAAGATTTCTTTATATATTTAAAAACCCCACAACTGAAAATGTTATCAGCATAATAGTGTTTGTTTGTAGAGAGAATACCTTGAGACTGGTTTGGGTCTCCCTGCATGACAGTCCCCCAGAAACTTAGTGAGTCCTGGACTGGACTGAACATTCAGAAAACTTTCCCTGCAATCTTGGGGTTTGGCTTTAGTTTTCTTTTCCTTCCTTGATTTCTTGGTAGGTGCTAGAATCCAGTTCACACCCTTCACTGTGTGTGCAGACACACTCAGCCACGTGTGTCCCAGAGCCCACGAGGTCTGCAGATGGGTGGCATAGGAGTTTGGAATCCAAGAGCTATAATTTTTAAAAAAACTTTTATTTTAATACATTGTAGGAAATCTTCATAATTTGAGAAAGTTCTGCAGCATGGCTTTTTACGTCTGTAAATAAATAATTTTAGAATGGCATTTTTTTTCTTCCACAAACTATTCTGATCTATTTTTTCCAGCCATGTCACTAATTGTGAATTCCTACCAGCTATTGACAGAATACAGAGTTGATTTTTTAATAAAAAGTTATATATAATTATCCCTTTAATTAAAGGGAACAGATGGGCGTTACTAATTACAAACGGGCAGGAGCTTGGGACGAGGTTTGGTCGCAGCAGTGGGCATCCAGGGGTTTGCAGGGACGATGTTACAAACCGTTTCTTTGTTTTGCTGCCTTGATTTTCACTTCTGTCTGTTCCTAGCTTGTGCTTTGCCAGAGGTGCGGATATTTGTTAGATCGAACCTTTTTTATTTTGTACCAGGAGCGCCGGAGTTAAGTGTCCACCTTGTTCTGTCTCCACGGGATAGAAAGCACATGTTTCTGTGTGTCTGATTGTAGATTTCCTTATACATTTCTATGCACACACATTTGGCTCTTCTGGATGAACTGCCTTCTTAAATACTCTGACAATTTCGTAAACATTCTAGAAAATTCAAGAAGAAAACGATTCCCTACAAATAGCACACGCTTGCCAAAGGAATCCGTTAGAAACTTCCCCTGTTGTGTGTCATCACTAGGATCTTCCTGCACTGAGGCCAGGGCACCCCTGCTGCACGGCTTGAGGCCGCTTTTGCTTGAGGCAGGCCCGGAGTTGGCATGGTTATGGGTGGGGACGCCGTTTGAGTCCCACTCTTGCTCTCGTTCCTGGTCGGAATGGCTTCCTTCTGCCTGGGAGCTGCCCCTCTGAGGGCTCGGGCTGCTCTGCAGGGGGGGCCGCCTCTCCTTCCTAGTTGTGGACGTGATGCACTTTCTCCAGAGCGGGGCCGGGCGTGGGGGGTGTCTGCGCCTGTTGATGAAGTGTTCTGTCAGGATGTGACCTTTCCCCGCTCCTCTCCCCTCAGACTGGGAGTCACATCCAAGAGCTGTGGGATGACAAGAGCACGTGTGGGTCGGTGGATGTGTGGGGCGTGTCTAGGGCTGGAGCCGAGTCGGGGGTAGGAAGAGAGGCTGGCGCTTTGACCCAGAAGCCAGCAGGTGTGAGCTCAGATCCAGGTTCCGGATTCAAGCCTGCATCAGGGCCATTCCCAGTTTCTGTTAAAACTACGATTGGTTTCAGTCGGGACAGATAGAGGATTGTTTTGTCTGTTGGGAATGTTTGTGGTTCTCTCCTTTGATTTTTCTCTCATTCCATTTCTGCCTTAACTTTAGCTCCTTAGAGGGGAGACGAGCTCAGATGAACCCTGTGTCATCAGACTGGGGGGCCGCACGGGCACGAGGCACTTGTTTCCTCTGGGGGGGCGAGCCGGCTCTCCTGCAGCCCCTGCCCCGCTGCCCCCACCTTCTCTGCCATCTTTGGTTTCCGTGCCTGCCATTCAGTTAAACCTTTACCGCCTCTCTGTGTCCTCCGTTTTTCCAAAGAAGAGACGGAGTGAAGTACTCGGAAGTCTCTACTTGAAAACCGTCTGCAGGCGTTTTCTTGTTCGGTTTTGGTTCTTTCCCCATATCCCAGGGTGAAGCACTGAGATTCTTCCACTTAAAAACCTGCAACCCGAAACCCTCACCTGGTCAGCTGCACTTGGTTTAGGAGGCCCCAGACCTTCACAGTGTCTTTGAAGCCCGACCCCTTGGTTTCCTTTTGGATTTTCCTTCCTTTTGTTTGAAGTTTGGTTTTGCTTTTCTGTGTTTTGTACGTATCTTGTTGAATGTTGTCAAGATTGAGCTTTGTTTCACTGCAGGAGCAGAGTGTACATTCTGATTTGCTACGTTTATATATATCTTGAAGCTAAATGTATATATGAGTAGTTTGCCATGAGATAACACAGTGTAAACAGAGTAGACACCCAGAAATCGTGACTTCTGTGTTCTCTCCATTTTGAGTCTTTTGTAATTTTTTTGAAATATTTGTGGACATAAATAAAACCGAGCTACACTACAACAGCTGGGTGTTGACCGGTGAACTGTGTCTCATTCCTGGGAGCGGGCGGGGAGATTGGCAGTCGCCCTCCACCTAGGTCCCCCAGGGCCGGCAAGGGGCAGAGGGGAGCGCCCGGTTCCCCGCCGTTACTGGCACGCGGCTCGCCTGCCCTCCAAAGCAGCTTCCAGAAAGATTCCTGTCTGCCATGCCTGGTAGGAAGGGCAGGGTTTCTCTGGCTGAGTGCTGCCAGGGGCTTGCTCCAGCCTGACTGGCTGCAGTGAGCTCACCCAAGCAGCAGAATGGGTCTGGGGGTGATGGCCCTGGGACCAGGAGCAGGCACCCTCCCAGGTGAAGGGGCGTGTAGCTCCTTCCCCTGCTCAGAGGAGAGGTCTGAGCCACCCACCAGCACGGTGGCCTCCTACTCCTGTCCCCTCTCCCCCTCTCCTGGAGGCCTGCCAGTGCCCTAGCCCGCCCTCAGAGTTGCTCTCTGGGATCACCCCATCGCAGAGGGACGGACAGCAGATGGCCTGCAGGGTGTGGACGTGGCCGTGAGGAGGCAGCAGTCATCAGAATGGATTCGGGCCGTGCTTTCGGCGACCGGCAAGGGCATTTTCTTGAAGCTTCCAGACCGTCCCTGGAAATTTACACGCTCACCTCTCCACCTGGGATACAGGTTTCTAGATGTCCTGGGAGATGGAGTGAGAGCAACCCAGAGCACTTACTATTGATAAACTGCCCTCAAACCAGGCAGACAGACTCCCGTGGTGGGGAAGGCCTGGGGAACGGCACGTGTCAGAACTACTGACCTTGGACGAGAAAACTTTGCCAACCAGAGGGTCCCGGGTGGCCTGCACATCGGTGGCCCTAGAGACGCTTCTGTGTCCTCCCAACAGCAGGAGTCCCGCTCAGCAGCATGGGTAGTTAGGGGGGGACAAAGTTGAGGGGCCCGCAGAGGGGGCACAGGTGACTGTCGTTCCGGGTCAGGGACGAACAGGCAGGGTGGGAGCGGCCAGGGGCGTAGAGGGAAGGGGGAAGCAGCTGGAACCCAGGTGCCTTCTTTGCTGGTCTTTTATCCACTGTACTTTATGCAAATACAGTGTTTCGTCGACCTGAATTTATGAATACCAATTTCAAGTAGGTTAAATGATCAGACTTGCGTGTCTGTGAACGGATGTGTGGATTTATGCTGCAGAAAAGGACCCTCATCAGAGCTGCACAGGTTGTAGCAGTTTCTCCGGTGTGGACAACTGTGGCCATTGTCCCCACCCTGCCACGCACCCTTTCCGAGGCAGGGGGCCTGCGGCAATGGATTCACGCGAAGGAGAAAGGGTCTGCCGTCCGGCCACTGTGCCCCTGGCCAGGCCCTCATCACTAGCTACGCTCCTCAGATGAGCTGGCGCTGGGGCGCCCCTCTGCCCCTGGGCCCCTGTGAGTGGACCTTCAGCTTGGCCGTGGTGGCTCAGCAGCCCCTCCCATCCTGCTCCCACCCTGCTGCAAACTAAGGAAGTGATACCTTGCAGGGCTGGGCGCATGGTCGCTGTATCGATAAATGTCTCTGGTGAGCGCAGGTGAACGGGGTGCCCCGCTGGGCGCCACCTATGTAAATGGAGGTCGCTTGTCTGTAGGGTGAGGATGCACCACAGAGAGATGAGCAGTGACCTCCCACATACACGTGGAGGTGACCCTCAAATACCAGGAACGCGGAGCTGAACGGTTGTGAGTGCAGACGGCCGATGGGTGAGGGTCAGGGCTGGAGTGCGGTGTGGAAGCTCAGGAGACGTTTGGGGACGCCCCTCGCCAGTCTCCGGAGACCACGCGGTGAGACCCTGAGCACCTGAGTGTGATCTGGCACCGACACAGACCAGCTATCGCCCTTGGCCTCTCCTGGCCAACCCGGTCGGCTCCGGACTCAAGACCTGTGGAATCCGAGCAGGACCAGTTACACCCGACACGCGGGGTCAAGCTGACAGGCCCCGGGGCCAGTGGAGGTGTCTGTCCGGCCCTCGACCCCTGAGCAGATCCTTCCCGCTGGCCTGTGGAGACACCGAGGGGACGCTGGCCTCCCTGCCCCCTCCCAGGGAAAATCAGACAGACGAGCTTGCTTGGGGGGAGGCGGGCCACAGCGTTGGCCGCGCAGTTGGATTCCTCAGGCTGCAGGAAAAAGCGAGCCTCTGGAGTCCTGGGGCTCCTGTGGAAGGCAGGGCCCGGCAGGAGTTGGGCCATCGGAGCTGCAGGTGCCATCGCGGCCGAAGCCCGTGGCTCAGGAGCGCATGCTTTACCGTGGGGCGCGCGAGCCCTCACTGGCTGCTTTGTCCTGCGTTTTTGGTCCTTGGAGGTCTCAGTATCCGAGGTGTCCCCTCCCTGGGTCCTCACTGGGTTCCCAGCTGCCCTGGGGCGCTCTGGCAGCTTGAGTCCTGGGCCCCAGTGCTCTGACCCAAGGCAGCTGCTCCGGTAGCTGCGTTTGCCAGGAACAGCTTCCGAGTCGTAACTGTTTCCTTTTGGCACGTCGGGGACCCAGGCCGCGGAAGCTGTGCCTGTGTCCCCCCACCCCAACCCGGCTCCCCTTGGGCACCTCGTTACCGGACCAGGTCCCAGTGGGTGGAAGGCACTTGCTTTGCAAACCTTTGCTGACTGAATCACCAGGGCCCCCTTGCAGAGGGAGACTCCGTGGTGCACACTGTCCAAATGCGCTGTGGAGCGGTTGGTGGAGGTGAGGTGCCCTTGGGCCCCCTCCGAGGAGCTGGTCACTACTGTGGCACCTGAAGTGGCCCCCTTTCTCCCTCAAGCCGCTCTCAACCCCGCCTCCCCCTGACCAGCTGTGCCTGCTCTGGGACATCACAGCCCCTCCGGCTCTGGCCCTGGGATTCAGTTGGGGAGGGGGGATCCGCTGGTGGCCTCTGGGGAACCCCTAGGGTGTGGGCACTCAATGTAGTGAATTAAAGATGGAACTTTAAGGCACGTCTTAGAAGACGCTTTCGACCTCATGAGGACAAGCTGTTTAAGGGCTGATGTCTTCTATGTGCCTGGCCACCACATGTCACTCCCAGGTCCCCTCTGCTCCCCTTCTTTGCACGCGCTCAGCTACACGGCAGGGCCACGGAATAGATTTGAAACTCGGTCCTTGCTACCACTCCCGGTCCTGACCGCCAGGTGGCGCTGTCTGTAAAGCCCTGACGCCGCTCATCTGCCGCTCTGGCTGCAGGGACCGGTCGAGGTCCCCGGCCCTGCGATGATGGGGAGAGATGCGTAGGAATGATGTCGAGTATTTTGGAAAAGAACAGACGTTTCCTGGAGTCCGGCAGCCAGGCTGGTGGGTCAGAGGTGAAGGAGTGGGGTGTTCTGGGCAAAGGGTCACCGGAAGAGGTCACAGGAGCAGGGGCAAGATCTGGGGGCCAGGGGCCAGCATGGATGTTACGATGGGAGGACAGGAGCCGCTTCTCTTGTTCTCAGCCACAGTTCCCACGCTGGGTGTTCAGTAAACACTCGCTGAGTGACGATCACCCCGTGGGACGTCCCCAGCAGTGACGATTTCTGGCACGGTGGCCTCAGTAGCCCCCTAAAGAGTCCCCCTGAGCTGTCGCTGCCCCCGAGGGTCCCGTGCCCCAAATGTGCCCGTCTCTGGACGTCTCCTCTCCTCCCGAGTCTTCCAGGAAGAGGGTCCTCCGCTGCCCTCCGACCTCACAGCCAGGACGGGGGCACGGCACGCACCTGCAGACCCCGTAAACACGACCAGGGGGCAGGAAGGAGCGGAGCGCCTCACCGCACCGCGGGGCCTGGCAGTTGTCAGTTCTGGCACATTCCAGGGAAGCCACCTCCGTTCCCTCGAGACTCGTGGCCCCGTGTGATGGGTGGCGGGGCTGCTGCCTCACCCAGTCCCCGTATCCCAGACCAGGGTCTAGCAGCCTGGGAAGGCAGACACCAGACGGGGGAGGCTGTGGTTTCGTGACTGGCCCCTGGCCCCGCGGGCAGAGGCGGGTGTGTTCATTCCCAAGCAGCAGCAAGCGACGGGAGTCGACGGCTCAGGTTTGCTGGCGAAGTCAGGAGTGTCTGGGCCTCAGCGGCTTGGACAGGGTCCGTCTCATCGCCGGCCCGCAGAGCCAAGGCTTCCTCGCCCTTTCCTCTTAGGGCCAGGCCGAGACAGGCTGGGGGGAGGGACCGCGGCGGCCCAACGTTCGCTCCAGAAACATCAAGCGGCGTGAGGCTGGAGTCCGAGGCCCCTGGTACCAGGGTGGGACCCTGTGTGACCTGGGCCAGGCGGTTAGTGTGCTTGTGTCGGGGTCCAGGTCGGTCTGCGAGACGGAGCGGAACTAGCCCCTGCCCCTCACTGGGGGAGCGGGGGGGGGGGGGGTGCGGGCGATGAAGCCAGAAGACTGAAGAAGCCGCTGAGCTCGCCACACGGCCTGGGCAGGACTCTGGGGCTCGTGAGCAGTGGCCACTGTCCTCGCCGTCTTCACGGCTCCTTTTCGAAGCGAAGAGAGCGATTCTCTGAGATGTGGAAACCCAGTGGGCGTGGCTCTCAGCGGGTCCGGGGCCTCCTCGAGGTTTGGATCCTGTGGCCGCTCCCACTGCCATCTGCCGGGAACAGACCCCAAGGTCAAGGGCAGCGATTCAGGTGCTGGCCTGAGGGCGGCCTGTGCTCTATGCCGCCCACGGACTCGGGGCAGATGCCCACGTGTAAGAGCAAACCTCTGTTTACTTCGAAAGTTCTAGGAAGAAGGCCCGAGGCCTGGCCAGCCAGGAGTGGGAGGGGAGCCTCTCTGCTTCTCACTCACAGATGTGACCATTCGGGACAAAACCAGCCCAGACCGCAGGACAGCCAACTGAAACCACCTATTTTAAAAAATCTGAAGGTCTTGTAAGCAATATCAACGTGGGGGAGGAGGAGTCTGGAGTCTCAGGAAAAGCACGGGACTAACAGGAGGCCCAAAGGAATTGTGTGACTTAGAAAAGTCACCCAGGGACGCCAGCGGGCCTCAGTCGGTTGAGCGTCCGGCTTCGGCTCAGGTCACGATCTCACGGTTTGTGAGTTCGAGCCCCGCGTCGGGCTCTGTGCTGACGGCTCAGCCTGGAGCCCGCTTCGGATTCTCTCTCCCTCTCTCTCTGCCCCTCCCCTGTTTGTGCCCTGTCTCTCAAAAAATAAATGCAAAGAAAAAGAAGAAAAGAAAAGTTACCCAAATTCTGTCTGCTTCACCTACACACTGAACAGGGAGGATGAGACCTACCTCACTTAGCTTGTAACTACCAAGGCTAAAATGGCATGTCATGAAGGCACAGAGAGAGGACTCACTGATTCCAACCAGGGTGGGCTGCACAGAGGAGGTGGCGTTTTAGACGCAGCTAAGTCGACTCAGAAATTGATGGGCAGCGAAGAGGTAGAAAGACTTCACCTGCGGGGAGAGCGTGGGCACAGGCACAGAGGACACCTGTGGTGGAGAGGGTTCTGGGGCCGCAGCACGGAAGGCTGGAGCCGGACAGAGGCGGTGGGCTTGGGAAGACCGTCAGGGCCCAGGTGGGGCATGAGGAGTTTAGAGCTGGTTGCTGAGGCTCTGGGAAGCCAGAGGCAAGGGATACACTCGGGCATGTTTATGGCTCCCCCAGCTACAGGGTGGAGGTTGGGCGGGGAGGGTAGACTGGAGACAAGGAAGCGGGCAGAGATCCTGGGCCAGAACTGGGGCCACGGAGAGGAAGGGCCTGGACTTCTGGGACCCAGAGGAGCCTCCTCAACTCCAGGGGGCAGCAGGCAGGGCACTGAGGGAGGCCTGGGGGAGCCCATGGCCCTCACGGGGAGGTGGGGAAGGTGGCCCACAGAAGGCTGGGGGTTTCACGCCTACTGTCCCTGCCTCGTCGGAAAGATGATGGGACACGTTAGCTGCCAGTAAACCCCAGACCCTCCTTGGCTGCCGGCGACGGCCCCAGGACCCTGTTGCTTTTGGGGGACTTGTGGTCCGTGTCTCCTGTGTCCCCCAAACACAGGGAGCGTGCAGTGAGGGTGCGGGGGGGGCCAGGCCCAGTTCTGGGGCAGCGGGCCGGTACAACAGGGACTGGCCACGACCCCCCCCCCCCTCCCCCGTCCTGGCGCACACAGCGCCCACGGCCCGGAGAGAAGAGCCCACCCGGCTGCGAAGGGAAGGGGCCCCGGCCGCAGCTCGGGGCGTCGCGTGGTGGAGTGACAGAAGCCACGTGGCGAAGGACCTCGACACTCACAAGAAGACAGATGTGTCCAGGTCCATCGGCTGGAAGACGGTGGGTGCAGGTGAATGCGTCGAGTCAGGGGCGTCTGCCGCTGCACCTTCCCGGGCCTCCCGCCTCACCCGGCATTTTACAGCCCGAGCGCTTTGGAGCCTACGGTCCCTCGAACGCATCAAGCAAGCTCCCACCTCGGATGTCGGATATCTTCCCCTCTTCTCCGGGGCGCTGCTCCCGCGGCATCTCCAGGGAGAACGGCCCCCTCTCCCTAGCTCGCCCGCTCCCCGACCCCGTCACCCCACCCTCCTACCCTGCTTGCCTTCTCCACAGCACTCACCGCGATCCTGGGGCACAGACCTCAGTGTGCGGTCTGCTTCTCTTCCTACATCAGCTCCGTGAGGGCGGAGACTCGCTCACAGCTGGACCCCAGCACCTACCACTGCCTGAACACCCAGGGCACTCGATGGGCATCTGTAGGGTGGACGGATGGACGGATGGGCGGGTGGACGGGAGAATGAACGAACGAATGAATGAACATGAGGCCTTCTGGCCCCGAAAGCGTCTGTCCACTCTGACTCCGCTCTGGGACGCAACGTAGTTAGATCAGGCTCTTCGCACCTCCGCGCTATTGGCACGTGGGGCTGCAAAATTCTTCGTTGTGGGGGCTGTCCTGTAGGGCGTTTGGGGCATCCCTGGACAGTGGCACCCACCTGGGCGGTGACAACAAAAAGACCTCGAGACCATGTTTTCGGGGGGCGGGGGGGCCTGCAAAACCGCTGCCAGCTGAGAACCAGTTACGCCTTTACTGTCCGTGAGCGACTCTCACAGCTCCCTCCCCCAGAGTCCCCATGGAGAGTAGCCCGTCCCCCCCCCCCTCCCCCGGGCGACCTCTCCACCCCTGGGAGAGCCACAACTAGAAACTGTAGGCGTTCCTGCTGCCATTTATTGTTTTGTCACATATTTACATTCCGCAGGAAACCTGTCCCGCGTCCGTCCACCAAGGCCTTTTGGTTCCTCACTGGCCGGACTGCTCCAGACCCCCAGGCGCAGGCTTGAGGCCAAAGCCGGGGGCTCGAGGGTGTCAGACGTTCAGCAGGAGGGGCCGGTGCTCCTCCTCGGTGGCGTCGCTGGGAGGGATTTCGTAAATGACAAACAGGGAGGAGTACAAGCAGCCCAGGAAGGACACCAGGCTAGAGAAATACATGACCCCGTTGGTGCTGCCCACGGCCGAGGTCAGCGGCCCCAGCACCAGGGACACCAGGATCTGGGCCAGGAAGTACTGGCAGCTCAGCAGGGAGATGTCCACGCCCATGCCCCGCCTGGTGCCGTCCGCACCGGACCCTGCAAACTGATCCAGAAGGAGAAACACGTCAGCGGGACACCTGGACAGCAAGGGGACCTCAGCCCCACGTTTCCTGCAGGCCCAGGGGACCCAGCGGGCTCACATTTTCCAGCGCCGACGTGCGCAGGGAGTTCAGCCAAGAGTTTAATAATATTTGTGTTCAGAGAGATGACGGCAACGAAAAGAATCCGTGACTAACAAGAGTGGAAGGGCCGTGTTCCCACAGGCCCGGGCGGCACAGAGGCTCCCTCTGGCTTGGAGATCCTGGCCTTCCCCGGCCTCTCCCCGGAGAGACGGGCGCTCCACGTCCCGGCCCGGCCCCCTTCCCCAACCTCTGGCCGCCACGATGCCTACGCCACGCTCGGAAACACCCTCTCACGGTCGCCGTGCCTGGTCCTTTGGCCCGGCGCTCGGAGGCCCCGTGGCCTCCACGGTGGGCACGTCTCCCTGCCTCCCACCCGTGCCCCCCCCTCCCCCGCCCCGGCGCGGGGAAACTCGCTCCTTGAGCGGGTCTGCAAGGGTGACGGTGAGAGGGGACAGGGTGGGTCCCCCCGCTGCTCCCCCAGCACAGGCCACCCTCACCCACTGAGGGCAGATGACGCCACCCCCACAGACCGCTGTGCGTGCACCGCCGGGGGGAGGGGGGGGGTGGCAGGGCCAGCGTGCCCGGCCCGCCTCCAGACGCGGCCGTGGTTGCCTCTGGGATATTGCCAAGCCCCCCTCCCCAGGCAAGGCTGTGTCCTCGAGGGGCTGTGGAGGGGACCCTCGTGTGTCCTGGGGAAACTGTGGCTCCCCGTGGCTACACACGGTTGGCAAGGCCACCGTGGTGGGGAGGTCACGGGTTAGCCCCGAACCTGCAACGGAGCAGAGACTGACAGGACTGTGAGCATCTAGGAGACCCTAGAGCCAGAGTCCCAAGGCTTTGAGCAGCGCGAGGGCGGCCCGAGGCTCTGGGCGTCCCTTGCCGCCTGGTGGGGCAGCCTGGTGCCGACAGCTGGCCCATCTGTCTTCCCAGTCAGGGGGTCTCCCTCCCCTCTTGGTCCCTTGGGTGCCGTTGGCGCCGGCTGTGGCGGCTCTGCAGGTGCCGGCTGGATGTTCGAGTCGTGCACGGGGCTCACTCTCCAGCCCTCACAGCCTCAGCCCTGCCCTGGGGGAGAGTGCAGACGGGCCACTGCCTGTCCGCGTAGCTGGGAGTCCAGCTGCTGGCGGAGAAGGGGCTGGGAGGGGCCACCGCGGCTACCACCCAGAGGCCCCGGGTCTGGCCCCTTGTAGTGCCTGGGTCTCTGGGCCGATTGGACTTCTCACAAAAAATACTGTGCTCAGAGCCGGCCCCCACTGAGTTCATCAGAGACTCCAAACTCCTTACAACAACTCAGGATGCCTCCTGGGCCGGGCCTGGGGGAGGCGGCAGAGGCCCTGAATGAAAAGGGGGTGCGAAGAAACCCAGGTGTCAAGGTGATCTTTTAATGCAGCATTTTAAGATCTCAAAGTTACCGCAAAAAAATCTTGGATGGGAGCATTGTCGGCCATAAGAAGGAGTGACGGACACACTGACAGGCCACGCACCTTGAGAGCCTGATGCTGAGTGAGAGAAGCCAGACACAGAGGCCCCGTGTACGTGATTTCGTTTACATGAAACGTCCCGGACAGGCGAGTGCACAGGGGGCACAAAGTCAACTCGTGGTCGCGGGGGCAGGGGTGGGGGTGTGCGGTGGAAGGAAGGGGGATGGCTAATGGGTGTGGGGTTTCTCTCGGGGGCGACGGAAATGTTCTGAATCGATTGTGGTGACAGTCGCACAGCTCCGTGGGTACATGGTATGCCTGAAAGGGGCGGACTGTATTGTGCGGTGTGTTCTAGCTCAGTAAGGCTGTTAAAGGAAAATCCATGCTGAACACAACATCAACATTTTATACAAAGGCAGGGTTCGGCTTCCTTCTTTATCCTTCTGCCTCAGACTCCACCGTGGCTCGGCACGGTGCCGCGACTTACCCGGTCTCTGCTTAAAGTCCTGCTACCGCGTTCAGTGCGGGGTTTCGGCACCAATTCCCGTCTTTCGAAATACTGCATTCTCCTATCATTGACCTTGATCCCTGAGTTTTGTGTGTCCAAGGCAAGCCCCTGCTTGCCTCACCTGAGGCCCTGGGCGAACGGGTGACCCCGAAGCCTGACACTGGAGGACGCAAAGGGGCGGGCCTCCCCTTCCTCCCTCCCCGCTGCCCAAGTACCGCCACGAACGGGGCGGCTATGCGCTCAGGTCTGTGCCCTCTGCTGCCGGCCACTTGACATTCTCAACGTGTGAACAGGCCCCTCGCTTTCATGGTGTAGCTGCTCTCAGGCTCATTTCTCGGGGTGTTCAGGGGGTTTCTCCAAGAAGCTGGGGGGTGGGGAGGGTGTGGAGGCCAGGCCCAGGCCAGCCTTTACAGGACCCGAAGCAGAAAAATGGAAGCACTTACCTTTTTGTTCTGGTAGTAATCGCACAGAAGCGAGTAGGGCAGGGTGCACAGGGTGGAAAATAAAATCCCGTAGGTTATGCAGAGCGACAGGACCACGTACAGGTTCCTGGACAGGGTGGCGAGCCCGGTCCCCAGGCCAAAGGCCAGGTAGGCAATGAAGTACAGTGTGCGGATGCTGAGGTATTCTTCTAGCTTCTCGAGAATAGCTGCGGGCCAGAAAGGAGGGTGAGCAGGGGCACCGGCCGGTGGTCCCGGGGACTCTGCTTCCCTGGGCCACCTGCCCCCGGCTGGCCCTCCGGCTGGCAGGCAGCTTGCCCCAGGCCAGAAAGCCCGCACGGGGGGCCCAGGGTATCAACAGGGTGGTCTCGAGCCCCCCCCAGCGCTGCTGCAGGGGCAGGGGTCTTGGGCCGAAGCCCCACAGGGGCCTGCGGTGCGGGACGGGGAAGTAAAACCATTCTGAGGACAAGCCGGGCCGGCGGCCCGCCTGGCACCGCCTGGAGCTAAGAATGGTTTTTGTATTTGCAAATGGTTTTAAAAACAATCGAAAGGAGACAGATATTTTGTGACACGTAAAAATCATATGAAATTCCAATTCCCGTGAGCACAAAGGAAGTTTTACCGGATCTCGGCCATGAACACTGGTGAGACAGAAACATCTCGTCTGAGGCAGCTCCGAGCCACAGGGGCTCCCCAGGGGCCACGTGGCCGCGAGGCTGACCTCGCCCACCATCTGGGCCTTGACGGAACACGTGGGCCCACGTGGGGATGGAATTTGCCCAGGCCCCCCGCTGGGATGGTACCCGGCACCCTGCAGGGACCCAACCTGGCTTCCTACGTCCCCTGTGCCCGCCAACGCGAGCCTCAGGGTCATCTCGGCCTCTGGCCTCGGCTCTCCCCACCTGCCCTCCGTTCTCTCCTGCCTCTCCCCTCCCTCTGGACCGGTCGCCCCGAGACTCCACGTGGGAAGGGTGGGGGCGGCAGACAGCACGCCCGTCTGGGGGCGACGTCGATGTTGGGGCCTGGCCCCCACTCTGCCCTCGCTTGCGGGCCTGGCCTGTCCGCCCGCTGGCTTCCTCGGGTCTCGGTGGACACCCGGGCCCTGCCCCGCCGCCCGGCCGCCCCCGACGGCTGTTCCACGACTGTGTCCCCCACACCCGGAAGCCACGCCTGCGGTTGCAAAGGCACAACCCTCCCTCCACTCGGCGTACGACCCCGCTAAAGCCATAACTCCCATGGGGGGGCCCCCCACCCTGCTTCTCCCCCCGCCCCGGGCGGCGGGTACCTGAGTAGAAGGCGGCACTGAAGGCGTAAATGCACATCCCCCAGCAGCCCATGGTGACGCCGCTGTTGTATTTCTGATATTGTTCCGACGTGTGCGGGGCTTTGGGGTCTCCCTGAAACACCACCTCACCCATGAAGTCCGTGTAGAAGAGCAGCATTCCCTCGAACGACAGCCACCCTGGGAGGAGGGAGGGGCTCGTGACCACCGGCCCGGACGCTGGCGTGGCCCCGTCTTTCCCCAACAGGTGGTTTTACTGATCGTCAAAGGAACACAGCACCTTCGTCGCTTGGAAACTTAAAGAAGAAATTACCTATAGCCTTGCCACCCAGAGGTCACTTGACCTCTGTTAAGATTTTATAAGTTCCCTTCTAGCCTTTTTGAAAGCAAATACGCATCCTTATAAAAACACAAGCTCTGGGGCGCCCGGGTGGCTCAGTCGGTTGAGCGTCTGGCTTCGGCTCAGGTCATGAGCTTGCGGTTCATGGGATCGAGCCCCACGTCGGGCTCCGTGCTGACAGCTCGGAGCCTAGAACCTGCTCGGGATTCTGTGTCTCCCTCTCTCTCTGCCCCTCCCCTGCTCACACTCTGTCTCTCTGTCTCTCTCTCAAAAATAAACATTAAAAAAATTTTTAATTATTAAAAAAACACAGCTCTGTTGCTTGAAAGATGCTATTCTGTTCTTTCTCTAAACATTATTGCCACAAGGAAAGCGAGTCCCTCACTCCCTCTAAATGCCTCATCCTGTTCCCCACTCGCCTCTCCGCAAGGGAGACAAGAAAATGCCTGTGGAACCGCACCCACAGGCATGCGAGGGGGGCATTTAACTGAGAAATGCGTCAGGAAGCGCAAATGTCGATACGGGCCCACTATCGCCGAGGAGACTGAGGGCCCCGTCAGTTTCATCTCCAGTGGCACAAGGGGGGATGGCATTTATTGGACCTCTTGAACCCCAATAATTATCATGCACAACTTCCTATGCTATTAAAATTCTTCAATAGCCCTATATTAATGGCAGCAAAATATTGCACGAGGCGGACACGCCATTAATACATTTAAGCCCTCTCCTCTCCCATTGTTCGTTTATACTTCCCGCACTCCCTGCCCCTGCTTCCCAGCTTCTGGCTATTATAAATCATGCTGTAATTAATACCTGGAACATAGATTATTTTTTTCTTAAGGAGACTTCACGCCCAGCACGGAGCCCAACGCAGGGCTCCAACCCACAACCCTGAGATCAAGACCTGGGCCGAGATCAAGAGTCAGACGCTTAACCAACCGAGTCACCCAGGTGCCCCTGGAACATACATTCTTGATAAAGTTTCTGAGGATGTTCTTGCAAAGAATACCAAGCCACTGGGCCACTGGGATAAAGGTTATGGGCATTCTCAACATTCTTGGCTGTTGCCGGGGCGCCTGGGTGGCTCAGTCGGTGAAGCGTCCGACGTCGGTTCAGGTCATGATCTCACGGTTTGCGGGTTCGAGCCCCGCGTCGGGCTCTGTGCTGACCGCTCGGAGCCTGGAGCCTGCTTCCGATTCTGTGTCTCCCTCTCTCTCTGCCCCTCCCCCACTCGGGTTCTGTCTCTCTCTCTCTCTCTCAAAAATAAACAAACATTAAAAAAAAAAAAGATTCTTGCCTGATGCCAAATTGCCTTCTAGAAAGTCATCCTGATTTATGGCCCACGATGTTTGAGAGCCTAGAGCATCTCAAATGCTTAATCAGCCTCAGAGGCTCAACGGCCCTACAGCAAGGAGGTACCACACGGAATGAGGTGAGAGCCAGGGCTTTTTCCGTGGCGATCGGAATGCCAAGGCCGGTGGGTTCAAGGCCGGTGCCAGGCACAGGCGGGCACGTGTGAGTGTCGGCACACATGTCCATCCCGGCTCTGAGAGCAGGACAGCAGTGAGGCTCAAACGGGCTTAAGACACAAGTCCCTCCAGCGGCACCACTTCACTGTGAATTGTCCCAGGAGCTTTTGGTAACGAGAATCCGGGCTCCGTGGAGACCCCGCGTCCTGCTCGGGGGAAGGGGTGCGCCTCGATTCGGGGCCACCTGGCCCTTCCTGGAGAAAAGCCCCCTCGGGCAGCCCCACGCCACGTCCTGCCCTTGGTGGCGTCTCAGGAGTCCTGAACTCATGGGAGATGACCCCCAGCCCGGGACGCGGCGCTCTGGGAGGCCGGCGGGGGAGGGAGCGGCCCGGGCCAGAGGGCCGCGTCCCCGCCACAGAGCGAGGCGGGGACACGGAGGCACCGGGAGGTTTGCCAAGAGCTCACCCAGGAAGTGGTTGACGCAGAGATTGCGAAGCGCCTTGGGCATGTTGCAGATGGTGACACACAGGTGCCTCATGGACAGAGGCTGCCCCGACGGCTCGCTGGAGCCCGCCAGCTCGCTCTCGTACTTGACGCCGTTCAGTAAAATATTTGCCACCTGTGGAGGAAGCCACACAAACCTCCTCAACGGAGCAGCAGGTCGCGGCCGCCACGCCGAGGCGCGGATGTCGCCCCGACGGACGAGAAAGTGAATCGGAGACGACACGCGCGCGGGGGGGGGGGGGGGGGGGGGGGGCCGCGAAGGTCCGCCTTCCCGGGCGGGGCCAGCCGAACGCCGAGCACCGCCCTGAACGACAGGGCCCACGTCAGGTCATCTCTTCTGGGATGTGGCGCAGCTGGGAACAGAGCCCCGTGTCGGGCGTGCCCCCACCTTGGCCCCAGGGCGGGAGATCTATGCCACTGAGCGTGAGGGAACACCTCGTCGGACGTGAAACACACTTGAAATACAAGAAATATGGGTCAGTTCAAATCCAGACGGTACAGAAGTCCCTTCTCTTCCGCAACAGTGGCGGGTAGAAGACTTCTTGCCCGGTGAGTGGGGAATCTGTTTAAAACTCTCTATCCACACGGAGGCCAAGTGAGCAGGTGCAGGGATCGGACACGGTTACCTTGGCCCTTGGGGGGCAGGGTGGGGGGTGGTCTAGATTTCTCTCTGGGGCCCGGGAGCACCGCTCCCCCGGCAAACGGCAAACGTGCTCGCTCATCCGGTTTGCGAAGTCCTCCTGGGACGAGAAGGTGTCAACGCCACGGTCGCCCTGCCTGGGCCGCTGGTGTAGACACCAGCCGGGTGACCTAACGGTTGTGCGAGCAGCAAGGGGCGGGAAGAGACGCCCTCCCGGCTCCGGGCGGGACCTCGTGCTGCGGTCAGCTCCCGGACATTCCAAGTGGGGACGCCGAGGAGGCCAACAGCCCATGGCACCGGCCCCCCGGGCAGCCATGCCCACCGAGCTTGCCACCCGTTTCTGCCGGAGGAAGACCCCTCACATCACACTCGTGCCCGCTTGAGGCTGGGCGTGTTTATATTTAGCTCAGGATTCTTCCTCTCCTTGAAGAGCTGACTCACAAATTGTACTACACCGAGGACAGAAATAGGAGGGATTCAAGTGAGATTTTCAACCATAACTAAAGAGCTGTATCTAGAAGGCGGTTTGAATTTTTTTGTTTTGAAACAGCATAGGCTGGTCGGGGATCGACAAAAGGTCTGACCGATTGCTCTGATGTCATCAATGAACGAAGAGAACGCCCTTGACCTGAGCGATTAGAGAAATCTCTCTCTTCTGACAGTAAGGGGATGTCCTGACCCTCTGGTGACTTCGGGTTCTTCAAACCTTTCCCAGATCTGGACCCTGGAGATGTGCTCGGTGCTGCCCACGGGTAGCCTCGAGACCTCCCCTCAAGGAGGCCACGCACCTGCCCAGCACCCTGCCTCGGGGCGAGAGGACGGTCGCCCTTACGAGACGATGGAGACCCACGAAGACTGACGAAGCCCTAGCGCCCCGGAGAAGAGCAGACCAGACCCACAGGCGCACTCGAGGACTGAACAACGAAGAGAAAAGGAACGGCCGCCTCGACACTGTCTCCAGTCCGCCTCCCCCTGAGTCAGGGAGTCCGTCGGTCCTCCCGGGCGCACAGAGGGGCCGCCTGGCCAGGGGACAGCCCCGTGTGGGTGCACTTCACGGGGACACGCAGCCCTGCCGTCAGGCGGACACGTCAGCAGGCCACGCTTCCCAGCCACCCGGCCTTCAGGACGGCCCGCCTCCCGCGCGCCCGTGCGGGCTGAACACGGTTGTACGGGGCTCCTGCCCAGAAAACTCTGAGGTCTTACTGACATTCTCACTCACCCTTGGCACAGGCGGGCCGCGGAACTATTATGTGTCCTGGAACTGATGAAATACCTTCCTGTTATTTCAAGCAGCCTCCTCAAGACAACGGAGCCTGACGGCGGTTAAAATCCCGCCTTATCAGCAGGTGGCCCTGCAGCCGATCCGACGTGTACTAAGGACAACGCAAACAGCCTTCCGGAAGGTTCTCGGCCTGCACAGACCCTGCCGCGCGCTGCCTTTTAGAATGCAGAGTCCTGAGAGCTTCTGGGGCGGCCGGCGGAGGCCGGACGCCGGGAGAGGGACGCGGGGAGGGCCCGGAAACGCCTGCCAGGTTTTCCATTCGGTGTCCACTTTTGCGGGAGACTGGCGGGCAGCAGGTTCGCGCCGCCAAGGTGGGGGGTGGGTGGGTGGGTGGGGGGAGCAGGAGGGGCTGCAAATGCAGATGCTCGCAACAGGCTCACCACAGCCTCGTCCTGGCCCGGGTGGCCTTCAGGCAAACGTGGCCGCATCTCAAAGGAGTGTCCCTTTAATGGTGGCCCGTGTATTAAGCCATCGATGGGCCCGTGACAGACACCCTGAACTCTCTCGTGTGGGGTCGGGGGGGGGGCGGTCTCTTCACCGACGCGTGGGGCTTGTCTATTTAGATCCGCAGACCTTCTGATCCCCCCCAGCAGGGAGGGCTCCGGATGTCTTTCCAGAGCGACAATCCCTCTCCATCTGACTGGGGGCTGGGGGGCGGTGAGGGAGGGCGGTGGACAACACACAGTGACAACACACGCTGACCCATGGTCCCCCTCACCCTGACTTTTACCTGCTGACTGAAGGTCACGTTCCTCCTCCGGCTGGTTTCGGGGCCCCCTCCTCCGGCTGCATCCGGGATGGCCAGGGTCTGGGGTCTCTTCAGGATCCCGGCCGATCGCGGTTTGGGGGCGTCCAGGGAGCCCACCCTCAGCACGTCCCCGTCGGGGCCGGCGGCCAGCGCCACCTCCCGCCTGTCCCCGAGGCCGCGGTCCTGGCGGTAGAAGCCGTCGGGGGCCCGGGGGAAGCTGAGGCTAATGGCCTGTGGCGGGGCGCTGCCGGGGATGGCCAGGTAGTTGTCGTGGCCGCCCGTGAAGCAGTCGATGAGCACGCTGTCGATGTTGGAGGTGGCGAAGGACGAGGCGAACTCGTTGATGCCGGTCAGGGAGCCGTCCCTGCTGGTGAAGCTGCCGTACTTGGGCGTCAGGGGGCTGAGCGGGGAGATGGGGCTGGAGAAGCTGGCGTACAGGCTGGTGGCCGGGTGGCAGGGGAGGGGCTCGCCGGCCCCCTCCTCGCACAGCATGGGCGGGGAGGGCGGCAGGGGGAGGCTGGGGCTCTTCATGGTGGCCTTCTGCTCGCCGGGGGGCCGCAGGGGTCTCTCGGGGATGCTGACCAGTGTAAGGACGGTGGTGACGCTCAGGGTGACCGCGGTGAAGATGTAAATGACCCTCAGCTGCCCGCCCAGGGCTCTCCCGAAGCTGGTTTTGTCCCAGTGGATGCCCCCGACCACGTACCCGAATCCTCCTCCGAGGCCTGTGGAGAGAAGCGGGGTTAGGTCCCCGGGGCCGGGAAGGCCCTCAACGGTCGCGGTTCCAGACCATCATTCTGGAAGAATAAGGACCATGGTTCTTACTCAAGTTGCTTACTCGTGTGTGTGTGTGTGTGTGTGTGTGTGTGTGGTGGGGGAGGGGGATCACGTGGCCACCCTGTGTCTTGCTCGCCCGATGCCAGCATCCTCATACACGGCCACCGTTAAGAGTCACCCCCAATGGTGACCGAGGACGGCCACCCTGGTGACTAGCTCTCCGGGTCAGCGGGCCACCGGGACACAACAGGGCTGCGGGAATCCGGTCCTTTCCTCTGCTCCCGCTTGCTGTATCCCAAGGCCTCCGGGAACAGGTAAAGGGCAAACTGATTTGTGCAGCACAACGTTAAAATGCAGGCAATGCCGCGTTGCAGCCGGCCCCCGGCACGGCATATACTCACCTCCAGAAAGTGCTGCTCCCCCTACCCCCCAGCTCCCCCCACGTCCCAGCGCCCCCCCGGGCCCCTTCGCCACTACATTGTGGGTCTCGTGTGTTATCTGGAGCCTGTCTACTGGTTGGGAGGCGAGTCTGTTTACTTCTGCTGCTGAAGAGGAACCTGCTTCCCCGCAGCGTGTGGGCTCTCTGGCTGCCCTCCGCGTTGGGGGCAAGCAGCCACTTTTTTTTTTTTTTTAATTCTACTTTTAATTTATTTATTTTTTAACGTTTATTCATTTTTGAGACAGAGAGAGATAGAGCATGAATTAGGGAAGGTCAGAGAGAGAGGGAGACACAGAATCCGAAACAGGCTCCAGGCTCCGAGCTGTCAGCACAGAGCCCGACGCGGGGCTCGAACCCACGGACCGCGAGATCGTGACCTGAGCCGAAGTCGGACGCCCAACCAACTGAGCCACCCAGGCGCCCCTAGCAGCCACTTTTAAATAGTAACTCTTTTTAAAAAAAAAAAAAATTATTAATTTTTCAGAGAGAGCAGGGGAGGGGCAGACAGAGACAGGGACAGAGGATCTGAAGCGGGCTCTGCGCTGACAGCTCAGAGCCTGGAGCCTGCTTCTGATTCTGCCTCCCCCAGTCGCGTTCTGTCTGTCTCTCTGAAAAATAAATAAACATTAAAAAGAAATTTAAAAAAAAGAAACACAGAGAAGGAACTATTGAAAAACTGGACAAAGGACTTACATGTCTATTTAACGTCTGTTTCTCCAAAGAAGACATACAGATGGCCAATAAGACATGGAAGGATGCTCAACTTCACGAGCATTTAGGGGAATGCCAATCAAAACACGAGATTCCACTTTACACCCATCAGGATGGGTCGTATCAGGAAAAAAAAAAAAAAAAAAGAAAAAAAACAGAACATGACAAGTGCTGGCCGGGAGATGTGGTGACATCGGAGCCTTTGTGCTTTGCTGGTAGGAGGCAAAATGATACAGCTGCCACGGGGCACAGTGTGGAGGTTCCTCAAGAAACTTAAAAGAGAAATACCGTAAGATCCAGTCATTTTACTTCTGGGTTCATACCCCAAAGAATCGAAAGCAGGGTCTTGGAGAGTTATCTGCACACCCGTGTTCGTGGCAGCAATATTCACAGCAGCCGAAACGTGGAAGCTACCCCTGTGTCCATCAACGGGTGAGTGGATAAGCAAGCTACGATCTGTACGCACAACGGGATGTTATTCAGCCTGAAACGGGAAGGAAATTCTGACACCCGCTACGACACGGATGGACATTACCGGAAGTGAGATAAGCCCAAACCCCGCACTGGTCCTGCCGAGACCCCTCCAGAAGTTCCCTGGACCCACAGCCACACGGGTGTATGAATAGAGTCCGGCAGTGGCATTTTCTAGAAGAAGCGACGGAGGCCCGGACAGACTGAGCCGTCTGCCCCCGTGTCGCACAACAAACAGGAGGACGCCGATTGAGGCCTCCCGCCCCTCCGTCCGGGTCCCGCACGACCCCGTCTTGTCACGTCTTTCCCTTGACGTTGACAAACACCTTCCACCTCTATTTTAAATGGGACTGTCTTAGTCCGTTTTATGTTGTAACAGGATACAGGTTTTATATTTAGAAAGCTGGGAGTACTGATTTGTATGGGATAGTTTGATAACCAAAGAGCACCCTGAATTCTCACACTGCTCTGCGGTGAATTCTCTGGAAGTTTTCACCTGCCCCGTCACTGAGCCCATTGGTGATAACCCTCAAAGCAACAACTTTGAGTGGCTGGACCCATCAAAGTCCCAGCTGAGGCTGAACAAGGTGAAACTCCACCTTCTTATTTCAACCCTCAGGTGTGAACAACTGACCTTTTTGTAGTCTGGATGGTGCCATGATTTTGCAGGGTTTTTTGCTCTGTTTTGTGTGTGTGTGTGTGAGACATCACCATTTAAAATGGCCCCCATGTGTAGCGTTGATGTACTGCTGTCTCTTGTTGGTAAGTTCGAGAAAGCTGTGATGTGTCTTATGAAGAAGTGTGTGAGATGAGCTTTGTTCAGGGACGTGTTACAGGGCTGTCGGCCATGCGCTCAATGGCACTGAATCTGTGATATACATTCCAGGGGTGTCTTTAAATAGAAACACATAAAACAAGCTTAGGTATTGATTGGTTGATGAAAATGTGACCAGAGGTTCACAGGGAGCTAACCCTGTACTTTTCCTTGGGGCAGTGACTCGGTATTGGCTAATTCAGGGTTCATGGCAACTCTGTAGAACGTAACTACTCGAACGATGAGAATAAAGTATACATAAGGCTATATACACAGTTATGCACACACATTTATAGCTATATCTATAGTTCATACACATATATGCATGTATCAGCATTATATATTATTACTAAAATATATCATCTGAGATATATATTTTCTTCTTTTTAAGTATATTTTATTTTATTTTTGAGAGAGAGAGAGAGAGAGGGAGTGGGGGAGGGCCAGAGAGAGAAGGAGGGAGAGAATTCCAAGCGGGCTCCGCGCTGTCAGCATAGAGCCCGATGCAGGTTCGAACCCACGAACCGTGAGATCGTGACCGGAGCCGAAACCAAGAGTCGGCCTCGTAACCCACTGGGCCCCCAGGCGCCCCTGAGACATACATTGTCAGTCACCTCAGTGGTCATCTGTATGTGCGAGTTCAGCCCCCCGTCCCCCCGCGCTGTGGACACCTACCCGCCAGGAGGGCGTGGATGTTGAGGCCGCGGTCCTGGTCGGCGGGGCCGCACACGTCCATCATGTAGGCGTGGCTGGGGTTGTCTGCCGAGTCCGCGCTGAAGTCCACCAGCACGACCCCGCACACCGTGAGCAGGAGGCCCCACTTGTGGTTGTCAGCCGAGTCGGCCAGCGCCGCGCCCAGGTCCCTGCCATTGAGCAGGAGCGAGAGGCCCAGCAGCGCCCCTGCGGACAGAGAACCGACGTGACCGGAGGAAACGCGGAGCAGCCCGGGGCTCGAGTCAAGCATCTTTAGGGCCCCGGAGAATTCCTCTGTAATCAAACTTCAAGCAGAGCCCATCGGAAAAGTCACCCGCAGACTCACCATATATATATATATATATATATATATATATATATATATATTTTTTTTTTTTTTTTTTTTCCGGCTTGGGTCGGGGTTTTTTATTTTGTCAAGCAGAGCAGGAACGACATACACGTTATTAACTCACTCTTAACAAAATCAAAGTGATGTATTCTCACAGTGACCTCGGGCCAGGCTAGGGGCACGCCCTGCCCCCACACCGGAGAAATGATCTGTATATCCCTGCTTCGGTCACCAATGGTCTAGGTTTTGCTAAGAGGAAGCAGTTGGGGCCTTTTTTCCTTTCCTTTCCTTTTTCTTTCTTTTTTTTTTTTTTTTCCACTTTATTTCAATTCCAAAACGACAGACCTATAGCCAGGACAAGAATGAAAGGGCGTCTCCTTCCAAACCTTGAGGTACATCGGTCACTCCAAGCACCCAACAGTGGCTGCAGTAGGAATCCTGAAACAGAGCAGGCCAGTGGTCATTGCTGGGGTCCCCACGGCACCCTGGGCTGGACAGTGAGGGAGACTCATCACACCCCTCAAACACCTGCACCCCTGCGTCCCGGGGCAGCAAAAGAACAGACGGTAAAACTCGGAGTACACAGCCCTAAGCTCGGAAAACAAAAGACAGAGTCTTGGGAAAGCTCAGCTTCCCCCGCTACATTTTCTAGTCAGGCCCCCCCTAAGGCCCTAAGCAGCCATGACCTTCCTTGGGAATCCAAGAAATTCCAGGACCTCCCAGCCCCAAACCACAGGAAGCTTTATCTCTTGGATCCTCCAATGACAGCTCCGTGTAAGATGGTGGGAATCCTCGGGGTCTGCGAAATTCCTGTTCTGTAGTCTGGTTTCGACAGAGTCCCTTAAAATATGGGGTGTGACGACGACCATACCTGTGTTCTCCCACAGCCCCAAACTAACGAGTGGAACTTAACTCTCGTTCCTCCCTTGGCCCCTGGGGACCCTCTAGCTGCTTCGACTCGGGCTTCCGGAGGCTTCCAGAGGTTTCCGGAGGCCATCCGCCATCGGGGCTGAGCTGGGGCTCACCGAGGATGGGGCTGATGAACCACACCAGACTGTAGAGCTGGTCAGGCAAGCCCATCTGTAGGAGCACGGGGGTCACATATGCCGTCTCCATGGCATAGCTGAACTCGATGCCGAAGAGAATACAGCCATTGAAAAGCAGCTCCCGGAAGGACCTCTGAGGGTGCAGGTCCCCAAAGTCCACCAGCTCGATGGGACATGGGGTGTTGGGGGGCGGGGGCGGGGAGGGACGAATGTACTTCCTCCTCTTGGGGTGTCGTTTGAAGTTGTTGGCTCGGTGGCTGATGTGCCGGGTCACGGACCCCGTGTAGCCGGAGATCTGAGACCTCCAGAAGTCCTGAGGAGCCAAAGAGGGGAGCAGAGCCTCTCCCGGAGGGGTGCCGCTCGCCGGGGGGATCATCGTAGGGGGGGCCGGTGCGAGTGCCTGCGGGGAAAGCCCGTTTGGGGGCGACGGTGACTCACCAGGGCCTCCACCACGAGAGTTGATTTTTTCCAGGTGGAACCCTCCCACCACCGCCCCCCCCCCCCCACCAAGCTGGCACCTGCTCGTCCTTCTCATTTGAGAACGGATGAGTTCACGGTGCAGAACCCTTAGAGTCAAACGCTGTGCCCCCCAAAGTAGAGCCTACTGCTTGCGGGTGATGTCACCGGGCCTCAGTTTTGACTCAGTGCAGCTCCTGCTCAGGAGACCAAAGCTGACGCTGTCCCCCTGCCCAGAGGGAGGACCCCAGCCCTCAGGTCCCTGCGCTGAAGTTCAAGGGGACCGACCCCGCCCCCTTGGCTCCACGAGGAGGAGTGGAAGCAGCCAGGCTATTTTAGGACCTGCAGCCCATTCTGGGAACTATTTTTGCTTTTCCCTGCAGGTCCCAGGGGAGCCCCGCGGCAGGGACAGGCTCGGGGCATGACCCACCAACACACACCCTGAGTGCACGGTCAGGGGACAGTCCTTCCTTAGTGAGATGGAAAGTCGCAGTGGTCACCTTGCCTAACGCTTACGTCTACTCTTCCCAGGAGGCTGGGGCCCTTGCCTAAAAGCAGATGCATGAATTTAATTCAAGGCCTCTCCTTACAGCACCAATGGATGAGTGAATTTGTAGTCAAGTCAGGAGAACGGAGACTTTTAGCGTGTTTGAAAATGCTCTCTTTAAAGAAATAAACCAAACGCCCTGAATAGGAATACAATTTACAAAAAAAAAAAAAAAAAAAAGTGAGGAACAAAAAGAAGCAGGGGGGTGAGAAATGGATCCCCACCCCCGCCGCCCCCACCCATCCTCAAATCATTTTTTGGAGCAATCTTCACAACGCCCAAGCCCCAGGTAGGAAGTTAGCAAGGGTGCAGCCTTCTTCCCGCTCTCTGGGGTTAGTAGCAATCTGCCACGCAGAGACCTGTTCCTGGTCATGCAACTGTCCTTCACTGCTTTGGGATTAATCTAGATTGTCCTTCACTGCTTTGGGATTAATCTAGATTGTCCTTCACTGCTTTGGGATTAATCTAGATGTTGAAAGAATGGATTCCAGTATGATGACCTGTGCATTTTGGCCAACGTCAATTTTACTAAGCCTAGGGAGAGGAAGGCTACCAAAGTCGGAGGGAAAGAGGCAGATAAAAACACAAGAGGGCACCTTCTAGGATTACGCCCGGCCTCTGGGACAGCTCACCCCATCTGCCTCGCAGAAAAGCAACTGCCTACATTTCCTTTGAAGTCCTTCCTGAGAAGCAGGTCCCAAACTCAAGACAACACCCCCCAACATTGACCAACTTCCTGCCAAGGACACTTGTTATTTACCAAGATAAATATTATAAGCTTTTTTTTTTTCAAAATTACTTTTTAAAAAATGTTTTTATTCATTTGAGAGAGAGAGAGAGAGAGAGAATGAGCAAGGGAGGGGCACAGAGAGAGGGACGGAGGATCCAAAACAGACTCTGGGCTGTCATCACAGAGCCTGACACAGGATTCGATCTCACCAACAATGAGATCATGACCTGAGCCAAAATCAAGAGTCGGACGCTTGACTGAGCCACCCAGGCACCCCTTTCAAAATTGCTCTTAAGCTTTAAAAATGAGGCCCTTATTTCTGACGTTAACTCACCGCCTTCCATCACACCGTCACTAATCCATAACTTCCTTATGAAGCTCTTCAAAATGCCTCATCACTCCAGAGTTGTATCCTAGACTCCACCCCCTACCCCACCTGCTCAGGGATTATCTTCCTTCTGTTCAGAAGACACGAACAGCGGAAGTGATTTTCTTTAGAGACACCCTGGCAGGATCCAGAGCACCGTGTTAACCCACCAACCCATCCACCCACCTACTTATCCACCCAACCATCCACATGCACACCACACATCCACCCCATGGTCTTCTTTCTAATCCACGCACCCACCTTTCCAACATGCATGCATGCATGCATCCACCCTTCCAAACATCCACTCTGATCCATCCATCCATCCATGCATGCATCCATCCGTCCATGCATCCATCCATCCATGCGTCCATCCATGCATGCATCCATCCTTCCAAGCGTCCATCCATGCATGCATCTATCCACCCCTACCCATCCCCCACTCATCTACTCATCCACCCTTCTACCCATCCATTCATTCACCAACCTACCCATCTTCCCATTTGGCTGGGTACTAAGTACCAAGACACTGAGATCAGAGAGACAAAAGAAAGACAAAGCTCCTGCCCCTGAGTTGGGTGGGAAGTGGAGGGAAGGAGTTCTAAGCAGTGGGAACCACCTGGGTAAAGGAGGTGTGTGTGCAACAGTTGGGCACCATGTCGGCA
Source organism: Neofelis nebulosa (assembly GCF_028018385.1). Classification (NCBI taxonomy): domain Eukaryota; kingdom Metazoa; phylum Chordata; class Mammalia; order Carnivora; family Felidae; genus Neofelis; species Neofelis nebulosa. The sequence continues at coordinate 216,671,083 of NC_080783.1, forward strand.
TGGTGGGGGATGAGGCCACTGGGAAGGGATCAGCTGACGATGCAGGGCCTTGTGGCCCTGCTAAGCGATGGATTTCACACCGGGATGACGGGGACGGATATACCCAGAGACCCAGTCTCCTCTTGCCTCTGTGGCTTATCTTATGGCCTCAGAAAAATCCCACGCTATGTCCAAAACAAAAGCAGATATACCTAAGAACCATGTAGGCAGGTAATACTTCATTAAAAACATGATCCACTTACGACAATTAAGTCAAGCTTTTTTTTGTTTTTAAAGCTAAACTTCTTGATTGTGCTCTTCCTATTCTAGCTCAGGCCCTTGGACATAGTAAATATTCCAGAAAACTCTGTCCTTTGGCCAGTCTTGCCTTTAAAAACCCAGGTGGCTGTTAGCATTCTCCGGAGCGTCACTCTCTCATTAAAACCACAGAAACCAAGCGCCCGTTGGAACACCACTTAATCAGACCATCTCTTTGAAAGTCAGAAGGAAGACCTTTGGCACAAGTGTGTGGGGAGCTTGACCTGACCCCACCCGCCCGGTCATAGCCCCACATCCACGGCAGTGACTAACTCCCTCTCTGCCGTTCCGCCATCGCTCTTTCCTATAAGCATGTTACCCCCATAGAGCGAACTTAAGTGCACGGGCATTAGAAGCCTTGCCTTTCATTTTGGAATGAAGAACCATGGGCCACCCTGGAAGAATTTCAGATTCAAACCGCATATAGCAGAAGCATATTTTTGAAAAGCGGAGACTGTTCAACCTTTCTTAGCATGAACTCTGTGGATAACCCATGTCTCTGCCTGTGCGGTGACCACTTCACCATCACCTGCCCGCCACCCCCAGCTTTAAAACACAGCCTGCAGCCTGTCCTAGTGCAAGGGAGACCCTAACACCCCTGCCTTACCGCCCACCCCCCGGCATCTAAACCAGAAATGAAACCTGGACTTGAAAAAGTCTTCCCCGATTTTCAAATTTGGGGGCCAACGTTACTATTTTCATTTCAAAACTACATTTACTAAACGCTGTCCATGAAAGTTCATTCTAAGAAGAATGTTTAAAATTAATTTTTGAATGTTCTAAGAAATGAAAGTGAAATTTAAAATAATGAAATAGAATTTTGATACATGAATATCAATATTTACCAATCTTGCCATCTCGATCACATTATATGAGCATTCAGTCCAAAAAAAATCTATATGTCTATACTTATATCTATATGTCTATGTCTATATCTATATCTATATCCTCTCCCTGGACCCACAAAAGTTATATACTGGGCCCACTGTGCTTCTAGAATACAAAGGATGTTTCAAGTAATGAATCCCTCAAACTGTGGAATGGGAAGATTAAGTGGCAAATGATTCAGAAACATAAACAATGCCCATGTCATTTGAATGCTGAAAGTTACCCTACTATGAGCCAAATGATTTCCTCATTTCTTTCTCCTCTTCTTTATCTGACACAGGTTTCCCGCCTGGGGTCACACGGGGCCACATCCCTTCCCCGCTCTCCCTTCCGCCAGTTCTCAAAGTTAATACTTGAAGGAACCATCCCCAGGCCAGCAAAGGGCTGCGTGGACCCAGGGGGTGTATTTAACGAGCTGGTTACTGAATTGCGGCCATTCCTCACTTTTGCTCTCTGGAATTCGGCCCCTCCCTGACAACCAACTGATCCAGAAACCCCTGGTCAGGTGCACGCCGAACTTGGGTTTCATTAGCACCTGATTCTCCTTCCCCATAAAAGCTGAAAAACATAAACATTATGGTACCCCCAGAAATAACCCGAGAAGTTTATTGATGAGGTTGGAATGAACTGAATTGCTGTAAGCCTCCTGTTTCAACCGTGGCAAGAAAGCAGAAACCCTGGGCCGTAAACTCATCATAAACTCAATCCTGGGATGCTGACAGAGGTCCTCCCATCACCCCCTGCCAGCAGGAGGGTTCAGCCTCAGGCGGGAGGCAAACCGGAAGCTGATGACACCTGCCCAGGTGACCCGGGATCAGGCCTCCGGCACCAATAGGCACCGCGCAAGCCTGGGGCAGATCCCAGCGTGTGCCAGGGTGGAATCAATCCTGTCACCCAGCGGCCGCCCTCCTCTGGGCCGAGGGTTCCGCACCCAGGGCGGGGGCGAGGCCGGGGCTCCCTTTACAGGTCAATCAATTAGGCACCGAGGAAGAACAAAGGTCTCCGTGCCAACCTCCAGCCCCAGTCGTGGCACTGTGACCACCCGGGGGTCGGGGTGGGGGGAGGGGGTGGCCTACGCCGCGTCGCTCCGGCGCAAAGCCCGGCAGCTGTGCGGGGGGGGGGGGGGCGCGGGAGGAAATGGGGGTACCTGCGGCTCGAGACAGGAGGCATCCCCTTCCGAGGCCGGGCTCCCGCCTGGCCCGCGCGCAGCTCGGGTCCCCGCCCGGCAGCCCCCGGCCCGCCGCTGCGGCTGCAGCATCACCCCGCGGGGCGGGGCCGTGACGTCACCCTGCATCCCGCGCCGCCCGCGGCCCCGGTACCCGCAGCGCGTCCTTAAAGCGGCACCGCCCCGCCTCGGCCCGCACCCCTCCCGCCGCCGCCGGGAAAGCCCCGGGCCCTCCACGCGGGAGAGGACGATCTCAGTTTAGGAACGGGTTGGCGGAAGACGGAGATGTCAACACGATGCACTGCAATCTCTTCCTAGGCCCACGAGGGCTTCTTTTTCTTATTATTACTGTTATTCATGATTATTTTATAGAACACACACTCATGTTGGCTGATCCTTGAAACCACCGGGTGCTCCAGGCGCTGTGCCCACTGCACAGAACGGGTAAGTCGGTCCCGCCTGCAACTTCTGTACTGCATTCCCCTATGCCCTTAACTTGTACCAGGGCCTTCTCTGCGTCGCGGTTCTAGGGACTGGGGTCATAGCGATGGCCAAAACAGACCAAAGTTCCTGCCCCTGTGGCGCAACATCGTGGACACGGAGAGCCACATTAGTCAAGACCAATATCACACGTCCGTGATGTGCCAGAAAATGGTAGCTCCCCAGGGAAGGAGCCGGGGACTGTGGGGCTGGGAGGGGGCCCTGATGCGGTCTTCTTTTAAGTTTTAAATATAATTGGCCGCCAAGTTAGCTAACATGCAGGGTATACAGTGTGCTCTTGGCTTCGGGAGTAGACTCTCCTGGTTCACTGCTGATATACAACACCCAGTGCTCATCCCAGCAAGTACCCTCCTCGGTGCTCTTCACCCATTTTCCCGGCCCCCCCCCAAACCCCGCCCCCCCATCAACCCTCAGTTTGTTCTCTGTATTAAAGAGTCTCTTACGGTTTGCCTCCCTCTCTGTTTGTAACTGTCTCCCCCCGCCCCCCGCCCTTTCCTTTCCTCCATGGTCTTCCGTTAAGTTTCTGAAATTCCACATGTGAGTGAAAATATATGATATCTTTCTGTGACTCACTTTTTTTGCTTCGCATGATACCCTCCAGTTCCATCCACATTGTTGCAAGTGGCAACATTTCTTTTTTTCATCGCCGAGTAGTATTCCACTATATATGTGTGTGTGTGTGTGTGTGTGTGTGTGTGTGTGTGTGTATACATATATATCATCTTATTTTTTAAAAAATTTTAACGTTTATTTTTGAGAGGCAAAGAGAGACAGATCATGAGCAAGGGAGGGGCAGCGAGAGAGGGGGACCCAGAATCCGAAGCAGGTTCCAGGCTCTGAGCTCTCAGCACAGAACCTGATGCAGGGCCCGAACTCACAAACCATGAGATCATGACCTGAGCCGAAGTCAGACGCTTAACCGAATAAGCCACCTAGGTGCTCCTTTATACCACATCTTCTTTATCCACTCACCAGCTGATGAACATTTGGGTTCTTTCCATAATTTGGCTATTATTGATAGCGCTGGGGTTTTATATAAGGTTGTTCATGAGTCCTTACCTAGAAAGTGACATTTGAGGGGAGACCAGGAGGAGGCAAAGGGGATATTAATGCTGGCATCTGGGGAGAAGGTCATGCCAGGCAGAGGAAAGAGCAGGTGCAAAGGGCCTGGGGTAGAAGCGAGGCAGTCTGAGTCAAATAATGATAGAGCAAATAATTACACAGCCTGTAGTGAAATTATAACCACAGAAAATACTATAAGGGGAAGCATGTGGCCCTATGAAAGTTTTTAACAGGGAGAATTTGACCTCATTGGGAGGCTCGGGTCTTCCTTGAGGGCGAGTGACACTTGGGACGCACGTTAAAGCCGAGTAAAGAGGGCAGCGTGTTCCAGGCAGAGGGGTCAGCCGGTGCTGAGCTCTTGTGACAGGAGAGGGCATGGTGACTGAAGGAACCGGCGGGGCTGGAACGCAGAGGCCAGGGTTGATGGGGGCTGGAGAGGCAGGCTGGGCCCAGCCTGCGGGCCCCGTGGGCTGCCGTCATATTTTAAGAACAAGGAGAAGCTTAGAAGTGTTTGATGCAGGGAAGTGGATGGCCTCAACCGTGCTCAAAATTTGCGAAGATCATAGAGCTCGGATTGGAAAGTGGGTCAGAGGGGACCCGGAGACCAGGTGGGAGGTTCTAGAATGGTCCAGGTGGGAGACGATGAGGTTGACGGCAGAGGGACCGAGGTGTGGGTTGGTTGGGCACTTGGGAAGTAAACGCAGCGGGCAGACTGATAGACTGAGGGTAGGGAGTGCGGGAAGGCGGGAGGGAGGTGCCGAGAAGTTTCCGGCTCAAACATCTGGACCAACTGCAGGTTGGTGGGTGGGGTGAGAGTCGCGGGTCGGCCTTGAGACAGAATGAGTGGGAGGCATCCAAGCCGCTGGAGGTAGGGGGTCTGGAGCTCAGAGACGGGTCCTTGGAGAGTCACCTGCATACCAGCCGTGGACAACTGGCTGTACCTTTTCTTTCCCCTCTAAATGGGAGTAATGGTTTGGAAAAACACCACCGTGTTTTGCTAGCTTGCATTTACACCCAAATGACCCGCTCTCCCATTAGCAGAAAGCTCACAGCTGCGACTGACAAACCTCAACGTCTCAGGGGCTTTGCCCGACAGACGCTTAGGTGGGGCTCATGTGACGGCCACAGGGGTGTTCCTGATGGGTGGGGGACGTCCACACCGTCATTCAGGGACCCAGGCTCCTTCCATCTTGGCTCTGCCCGAGACAGGCTTGCAAGAGGGCCACATTCCATTCACATGCCGTTGTCAGCCACTCAGTGATGGGACACACCCACCAGCGCGGGAGGCCAGGATGCGTGGCCCCTGCGGGGGTGGGGAGGAAGTGGGTGTGGGGGGAAGCTGGCAGGCAGCTGCTTTTCTGGCCTTTTATCAGCTGGAGGAGGGTGGGGGAGAGGGGAGGAGGGGGGAGGAGAGAGGAGGGAGAAGGGGGAGGGCGGGCCGCTAAGAGAACAAAAGTTGATGGCTCATTTCTGAGGTTCAAAATAGGGATTTTGCGGCAAGAGAAAAGGCTTGGAATCTAGGCATTGTGGAGGGGAGAAAAGACTTTAAGAAGATCCCTTTGACCATTTTTAACCTTCCAAAGTTAGAACCTTCCAAGATTAGAACCCTCCTTCCTTACGCCTCCAAGGGCCAGACTGAACTGTGGTGTTTCTCCCCTTGTGTGGATGAGAAGCCCCCTCTTGTCAGGAGGTCAAGACGGGAGGCCAGAGAGGCAGGAGAGGGGGGAGGGAGGGGGGTGGTTGGAGGAAGCACAGAAGCCCACTCCCTGGTTCCTGGGCAGAGCCAGGAGGCCTTGTGTCTAGGGGACCCCGAGGGTAAAGCCTGGATCCTACCCTGTCCTGGGAGGAGCTTGTTCCGGGCTGAGCTGCCCCACAGCGACGTGGTGGCCACAGCCTGGCTGGGGTGGGTAGGAAGTGGGGGGACTGCCAGGCAGGGCACCCGCCCACCCCCCCGGACTGCCAGGGAAATCCCGGGTCCCTGGAGTGCACAGGGGTGACGGCCAGTGGCCGCGAGCCCCGCCCACCAGCCCAGGAGGTCACGTGCGCCCCGCCCCTACCCCAGCAGCATCCTAGACGGGATTCGGGATTAGGACGGACCCGAAAAGGCTGTCGGCATCCTAAAAGACCAAGTCAGACCCAAAGGGGACTGTTCCAACGAGCCCACTGGATTCAACGTTATACCAGGTCTGACCAAGTTCGTGCCTGCCTGTCACTCCCAACCCTCCAAGGCGCACGACCGGTGGGTGACGGCCCTTGAAAAAGCCGCCCTTGAAAAAGCCCCCCGATCGGTAACAAATAAGTGAACGCGGGTTCCTCTGCCCTCCTGACAGGGGTGTGAACAACTGCGCAGACCTGCCGTTCAGCCAGTAGAGGAGGCTGGTGAGCCGACCTCAGGTGGCTGCGGGACCCGCGGCTCACCTGCCATCCCCGCGTGTCCACCAGGCGGTGGAAGAGCCCCGCCTTGGAGACTCAGCCACCGCCGGGAGCGCCGGGAGCGGGGACCGGTATAAATCCGGCGCTCTTCTGGCACAAAAGGGACGAAGAGATGGTCCTTTTCCAGCATTTTCTGACGTTGCAAGGATTTGCGGTTCCAAGACTGGATTGTTCTTTTTACTTTGTGAACGCATTTTTGCTGCAAAGCGCACCGTCACCGTGGTTTTTGGTGAATAACATCATTTTTAACAACAGATCTCGTGCCGGGCCCTGCGTTAAGGCTTTTGGGTACTTTAAACCTCTTTTACTCATATCCTACCTTTATGAAACGGGTATTGTAGCCACCGTGTGGTTTTTTGATCCGGAAACCCGAGGCTCCCTGAGAAGGCCTCACCACAGTCAGGGTGGGAGCAGGGACTGGAACCCCGGACCGGGTCATCCCAGGCCCACCGTGTGCCTCCGGCCACAACAGAAGGGCCCCGGATGCAGTTTGCAGTCTCGGTTAGGGGCATTCATGCGGGTTTCCACTGATTGTTTTGTTGCGGACCTGCCTTCCACCGGCACAGGGACAGGAGGCAGGGAGTCCACAAAACCAGCCAGGCTCCTTCCCCCTTCCCTGTCCCCCAGGGCTGCGGCGTCCGTCCTCTCTGACCCCCCCACCCCTGCCCACCCACAAACAGCTAGCCAGGAGAGCTGCTCTCCGGCTCCCAGTTCAAAAGATCTAGGTAGTTACAGAGCCTCAGGAGTGCGTGCACTCGCACATATGTGTGAAAGTGTGTGCTTACGGGAACGTTGTAGAGGAAGGTGTCTGCTCTTGAATTCTGTGTCGGTAACTTGGGATTCGTGTCCTCTGGTCAATATCGGTTTTCACTCTTCAGGGAAGCTGCTACTGACCCGCCATGCCCTACGCTCACCCACACGCACACACATACACATGTAGGCACACACTTGCCTGCACACACACCTACACAGTTTGCGTGCGGGCACACTCAGTGCGCGCTAAGCACACCGGTGCGTGAACGTGCGCACACGATTCCAACTGCTGGAGCTCCTCTGGCTGGGGGACCAGCAGCCACCCCGAGACTCTGAATTTGAACCTAGCACGTAGGTTTCCGTAAAGAAAAAGTCACAAAATTACGGTCCTCTAATTACACGGCGTAGCAAACACCAGGAGTATGGGACAACCCAATCCCTTGTTGTCCTGTCCCCAAACGACTGGCAGAAGGCCACACACAGGCTTGCAAATGTATTTATTTGAGCTACGTACAACGGGATTGATTGAATTTGTGTTGTTGAGCCTGTGTCCACACGGGTATATTATGGGCTAAAACAGATTGATATGGGGGGGGGGGGCTCCTGGGAGGCTGGGTTGAGCATCCAACTCTTGGCTGAGGTCATGATCTCACCACGGTGGGATCAAGCCCTACGTCAGGCTCTGTGCTGGGCATAGAGTCTGCCTGGGATTCTCTCTCTCCCTCTCCTTCTGCCCCTCTCCCCCACTTGCAAGCACTCTCTCTAAAAAAAAAAAAAAAAGTGTGGAGGGAGAACCAGATTGTTACTGGCTGGCTTGGGAACTTGATTATACTGTTCCTGCAGGAAAATGAATTCTTATTTGTAAACATATGCCCTCCTTGTAGAGCCTGTAGAACCAGACCCTGCCCGTGGGACCGTCCAAATTGCAGCGATGGGACTACAGGATTATAGTTGGAGGCCCAGCTGAGCCAGAACAAGAACCCGGGGTCTGGATGCCAGGCACTGCTAGAGTGGAGGGTGTTGGACCCAGCAAGGCAGTGGGACCCGGGGTGGCTGTGGACTCCTTGTCTGTGAGCCGGGATAAGAGGCTCATCTGGACACAGGGTTGCCAGGGCAAATGCAGGATGCCCAGTTAAATTCGAATTTCAGATAAACATAATTTTTACATATAAATACGTCCCAGGCAATATTTGGCATCCTGCATTTTGGTACGTGTATTTTTAATAGGCTCCATCCACAGCGCTGCCGGGACAGCTCCTGGAACCCGGCAGAAGAGGCCACCCTGGGAGCCCGAGGCCCCGCCAGTGAGACTGCCCGGTGATCCGGACCCCCAGCCTCCAGCCACTTTCTGGTGCCTGGGAAACTTCTTCTGCTAGGCTCAGCTTTGATTTGCTGTTTCCCTGAGAGAAGAGTGAGCCCAGCATTCATCGAGAAGTCCCAGCCGACCTCTGGATGGTTCTTGAGGGAAGAAACTTCTGGATAGAACATCTCTGGGATTTTTTAAGTTCCAGTGGTTTTTGTGTTTTCTTGCTTTGTCTAGTTGTCCAATTTATTACAGTCCTGAATAGTTAAATACAGTCTACTGGATAGAAATTTCTGACATGTAACCACTGTATCTACAACGAATATATGTAGAACATAAACATTTCAAATTATTTAATTAATTATTTTATTTTATTTTATTTGTTTATTTTTTTTGAGAGAGAGAGACAGAGTGTGAGCAGGAGAAGGGCCGAGAGAGAGGGAGACACAGAATCCGATACAGGTTCCAGGCTCCGAGCCATCAGCACAGAGCCCTATGCGGGGCTCGAACCCACAGACTGTGAGATCACGACCTGAGCCGAAGTCGAAATCCCAACCGACTGAGCCACCCAGGCGCCCCCCAAAATTTCAGATTATTTTAACCTTTTATTTCAAGAATGCCCATGAACTAGTAAACTTTTATATCATAAAATCTAACACAGAAAAGTGCATGAAACAAAATGAACAGCTCAGTGATTTATCACACACATGTAACCATGGGCAGGTCTAGAGCAGGCTCTTTGCCAGAAATCCTTCTCCTGCCTTCTGTGTCACTACCCCCTTCTCCTCTCAACCCCTGCCAAGAGATAATCACCATTTCAACTTTTTTTTAAAGTTTATCTATTTATTTTGAGAGAGAGAGAGAGAGAGAGAGAGAGAACACAGGCAGGGAGGAGAGAGGGAGAGAGAGGGAGAGAGAGAATCCCAAGCAGGCTCCTTGTTATCAGCACAGAGCCCAACACAGGCTTTGAACTCACGGACCGTGAGATCATGACCTGTGCTGAAATCAAGAGCCGGACGCTTACCAACTGAGCCACCCAGGGGCCCCCATTTTGACTTCTGTGTTCATTGCTTTCTGGCTTATTTCTGTAGCTGTAACATCTACACGTGAGTCATTTTTTGTTCCCCCAAAGCCGGTGGTCTATTGGGAAGGTGGTCCCAGCAAGCAGGAACGAGATGAGAAGGGGAGAAAAGCTAATACCAAAGATGTGAATGACCGGGGAGGTCACCGACGTAGGCAACTGGGGCTCAGTCCCGTTGGGGCCTCTGAGAAGCCCTGTGATCGTCCTCCCGGAGGATGGGAGCTGGGACATTTATTTACCCATTCCCTGCCCCCCCTGTTTGCGGGATGCTCCGCTTGGGGGCATTCACTGCCCTGCACTGTGGCTGCACCTTTTGGAAGAAAAGCAAATCCTCAGGAAATCCCAGCAGCTTGAGCTGGGAGCTGTCTGCTTGGCCACAAGCGAACCCAGGTGAGCCGAGGAGATGCACAGCCGGGCTGTTGTGGAGCTGGCCCCAGACTGAAGTCAAGGCCCTGCCTCCTCAGCTGGACGTCTTTCTACCAAAAAAAAAAAAAAAAAGGTAGCTGAACTAAGCCACGCATTTAGTGGCACCCCGGTGCAATCTCCTTGACCTTGGTGGGCTGGAAACAGCTTGTAGACCAGCACCCCTGAGTAGCTCCGTGCTGCAGTGCCCATCTGTAGGAGCTACAGTTTCGCTCGACCTTTCCCTTTGTCTGGTTTTGTGTGTTGGAATCGGAAGCATGTGCCCTTTCATGTCTGGCTTTTGCTGTTCACTCTGATTTTGAGAGATGTCTGTGTTTTGCATGTGGTTCTGGCTCATTTTCAGAGCTGTATGTGTCGAATGAATGCCTCTGAAGATACTCGTCCGTCCTTCTGTTGACATTTGGGCTGTTTCTGTTTCAGGGTTGTCATAATAATGCCACTATGGACGTCGTAATGCCTGTTTTTGGTGTACGTCCGTGGGCACTTCTGTTGAGTGTATATCCAGAAGTGGCATTTTGGGGGGTGGAAATATATGGTTGCTTTGGTAGATGGTTTTAAACGGTTTTCCAAAAGGTTGCACAGACTTACCCTCCTAACAGCAGTGTGTGTTGTTCACACAGTTGGGTGTGGTTTGCCTTTTACTTTTTGCCATCTGATAGGTGTATACACGTGTCTAATGGTAGTGATAACTTACATTTTTCCTGTGGCTAATGAGGATGGGCATCTCTTTGTATGTGCGTCGGTCATCTCGGGATCTCCTTTGTCAAGTGCCTGATGGAGACTTTTCCCGACGCTTCTCTTGGGTCGTCTGTCTTTCTTACTGACGTCCACTTAGATCGCCCGTGTTTTGGCCACTCCTCTTGCCCACGGTTAAGTGTTCAAAGTTACACGCTTTTCTTGGAGCATGACTTCAGATGCACGCCACATTTTGATACGGTCTTTTCATTATTTGAATTAGACATTTTGGCAAGATATCCAGGTGACAAAATACGACCCACGGGCTTGGGGCTTCTCCGTGCTTGGAGATGGATTTTGAGCAAGGGGACAGGAATACTTCCCGGTTCCAGTCGGCCGCTAACCAGTGCGACTGGAGCAGGGCAGGCCGATCAGGTCCCCTGATGCACTAAGTGCCGCGTAACTACTGTCTGTGCACCCGTGAGCCCCTGGTTGTATCTCCCTCTTCTCTAAACTATACCCCACTGCCCACCTTATCTCTCCACTCGGTCGCACATCTAAATAGGCATCTCGAACTTTCCAAGTCTGAAACCCAAACTTCCTCCCCCAGCTCTGCTTCTTGCCTGATTAACTACCACGGAAACCTTAGAAGGCATTGAGGAACCCACTGAAATCTGGGACAGCAGTGTCACTTGCTTTCGCAGGGGCGCCCCTCAGTCAGAAGACGATCTGTTCCCCACAGCACAGGTGGACTCACACGTCTAAAGACCTGTGGCCATTTGCCACATTGCGAAGCCTCAACTTTCTGCCGAATTTTCCAGGCCCTCCCTCGTCTCTCTCCTCGACCTGCACTCCCTTAACCCCGGCCCACGCTCGTCTGCAAATATCCTGAGCTGTTTCCCAGCTCCCTGCCAGTGCCTGGAGATATGTCCACACGCTACCGAGATCCTTGAAGTTTCGCCTTATCCCTCTCGCATCTGTCTCCTCCGGGTTTGCTGCCTATCCCACCTGACTTAGTGCCTCGTAACACCATGGCTTCCGCTGCTCCACAAAGCTTTAGTTCTGCTTGTCTTTTGTCCCTGAGCAAATCTGTTGGTCCCATGACCCTTAGCACATGCTCATCCTGTTCTCAGTCAATACTCCTTGCTTGTTAAGCGACAGGGACTGATTTACAACATCAAAAAACGAGTTGTTCTGGCTCCGGAAATCCTCACGTCCTGTGCAGGGGAGGCCTCGTCCCTGCACGTGGTTTCTGTGTGTGCGCCGTGGCTGGCCAAGGCCATGAGACCTCCCGTCCTTTGGTCCACATGTCTTCTTTGCCACGGGCTGGCTTGAAATGAGCCCCAGGGAACAGAGACAGGCTTATTTCTGTCTTCTCTTCTGTGCCCTTGGACAGTGGTTTCCACATTGTGGCGTGACTAACATCTTACCTGGGGTGCCCTTAAAAATGCTTGTTATGGGGGCACCTGCGTGGCTCAGTCGGCAAAGCGCCCGACCCTTGATTTTGGCTCAGGTCACGAATTCATAGTTCATGGGTTCAAGCCCTGTGTTGGGCTCTGCACTGACTGCTTGGAGCCTGCTTGGGATTCTCTCTCTCTCTCTCTCTCTCTCTCTCTCTCTTTCTCTTTCTGCCCGCCCCGCCCCCCGCCCCAATAAATAAGCTTAAATTTTTTTTCTTAAAAAAAAAATGCTTGTTATGATTCCCCCAGAGATTCTGACCCAGCAGGCCTGGGGTGGCAAGTTGGACAAACTTCCTGGTGCTTCTGGGCAGATAGAGCTGTGACCCCACCCGAGAAACCAAGCTCCTGCGAGTTTTGAATGGGCTTAACGACTAAACCTTCTTTGATTCTTTTCACACGCAGTGTCTTCTGCCCGAGTTGTAAATGAACTTGCTGCGCTGTATTTCCTTATAAGTTTCCCGCACACATCATCAAAAGCTTGACCTGGTTTGGAACAGCCACGTCTGTGCTCCCGGGCCTGCCCTGCAGGGGCGAGTCAGCACCTACGACCCAGGCCTACCTGGGCTCCTGGAGACCATGCGTGCTTTCTCTCCGTGGCTGATCCGGCTACGAGGTTCCAACCAGGTTGGGGTCCTGACTGTGTAGCCACGATGACCTCCACAGCTGTGGGGCTGAAAAGAAGCTAAAATGTGGCTCCAACCCCGGGCCCTGGCATTCGGCACACTACTTCCCCACGGGAGGAAGCGTTCTGGTTTAGATCATGGTTCACACCAGCACTCAGTTATCAAATGGAGCTCAAGAGAAAAGAGTGCTTTAATGTTGGCCTTAGATTTATATCTAGAAGCTTCGGGGAAGAAGGAGGTACACGTTTACACAGTTCGTGTATGTAAAGAAAAGGTCTGGAATGACACCCTCTGAACTACTCTAGTGTCGACCCTTGGCAGCGGTATCCGGGGGGGACAGGTGGCATTGACCTTTTAATTCGGCCACCTCGCTACTCCTCGTGGGCGCCGCCATTATTCCTCAGTGGGCACGTGCTACTCTTCAATGATAATAAGTTAAAGAGCAGAAAATCCAGCAGTCTCCTTCCATAAATATCCAACAGAAATCCTTGATGTTCTGCATAACACAGCGTATCAGACACTCTCTCTTTGAGTTACTGCACTCACCAACGACTGGGGTGTCTTCAAAAGGGGCTGTGACTTAGAACCGAGTCCCAAATCCCCTCATGTTGGAGGAAGGATCTTGGAAGTAGTTATGAGCGTGGGAGGGTCCTATCAAATGATTCTGGTTGTCCAGGAAGGGACTCCTGCAGTGATTTATAGGGCAGTCGCATTCAAAGACTTCTGGGTGACTCTGGGCTCTTACTACTTTTTTTGCACACGTTTAAGGCATTGTCTCCTGACCTCTCATTTTCCCAACAACCTCACATAGGTACTTTTGAACTTGGGTGGGACAGAAGGTGGAGCTCTCACTGGCTCAGTCTGAACGCCGAGGGTTTTGTCTTCGTTTAAACTTGACCAGCGAGGTCATGGGGAGACTCCCGCCCCCAGATCGCCACTCTGCCCTCCCACCGCGATGTTCCTTCTGTCCGTGAGGCGTTTGGTATTAATTAACCCGCTTTGTCTTCCCCTCAGCGAATCCGCCTCCTACCATACTCACTGGGCCTCACTCGGCCGACAGTTCAGTTGCCAACAGACAGACACCTCATTATTTACCGAGCTTGAATCAGGACTATTTTTCTGTTTCTTGGAAACCTCCCTCAAGAACTCCATAATCTTTTCTCTGATGAAAACAGTTGCTCCTGCTGAGCGAAATTCCGCTTACGGCCCCAACACAGCCTACGTTGTTCTCTTTCTTGAAGAGATTTTTTTTTACTCCATTTAACTTGTTTTTCAACTAAGCTCAATGGATCAGACTCACCCATTCAGGAGGGACCTGGTCAACAGCACTTGTCTCTTTCAAATAAAATCAGATTCTTGACTCAAGGGCCTACATTTTGGAAGCTGCCAACTTAATAACCTTGACGTTGCCCTTGGCCACCTATGGGGTGTTGATGAGTCCCGCTCAGTTTGGGTGGGTTCCCCACACAGGCCAAGGCTCTATATGCTTCACGGCACCCTGGGGACACTGCCCCCTGTCTCTTCCTCTAACAAATACCGCTGGGGACAGTGTGACACAATTTGCTGGCTCCTTTGCAGCTAGAGAAGACACCAGGGGCCGTGAAACCTCTGAAGGTGGTGAGGACTTTTGTTAAATGATCTGGGGAGCTGAGGGGACTCACCTTCTCAGGCAGGAGGGCAGAGGGGATTCTTTGTCACGCAAACAACTAGATTTGTCATCTCAGGGTAATTCTACAGATGTAAATATTCTTCAAACACTCTGCTCATTTATTGTGAAAAGTCTTTCTCTCTTGGGAGAAAAAGAGCATTCTAGGCCTTTGGTGAAAAACTGAGAACGTGAACTTGTTGGGAATATTTCTTAAGAGCTCCAGGGGCGCCTGGGGGGCTCAGTCGGTTGAGCCTCTGACTTCCGCTCAGGTCATGGTCTCATAGTTCGTGAGTTCGAGTTCAAACCCCGCATCGGGCTATGTGCTGTCAGCCTGTCAGCACAGAGCCTGCTTTGGGTCCTCTGCCCCCCTGTCTCTGCCCCTCCCCTGCTGGCACTCTCCCCAAAATAAATGCATATTTTTGCAAAAGAGGGCTGATGCATCATATTTAACATTTTTCATTGCTTCCGGGTCCACTTGTAACCATATTCCAATCGTGATCAAGGGCTTTGGGGCTTGTAGGCAACCTCGCCTGTCCCAAATGGGAAGATTCCACACGATGTGGAAAAATCTTGACGCTTCACAACAAGGACACCGAGGCACGGGGAGAGGCAGAGTCACTAGCCCAGAGTCACTCAGCTGTTAAATAGCAAGGCCAGCAAGACTCGCCGAGCCGTCTTCGACCTCTGTTCCAGGCCACCAGTGATTCTCAGCCTCTCAACCCAAACAGACCCAATGTCACTTTATTCTGATGATACGTATGGATAATAGAACTAATTCCAAGCAGTCAGCATAATACCCTAATTCTACCATAGTCATACAGCATGTACTATGGGGGGGGAACAAAACAAGGCCATTTCCTCAACCATCAAGTCCTTAGTCACAAAATCACCACGACCCCATCCCTAAGCATATCCGGGTGTCCCTGGCACCGGGTCCCTCTCTCCCATGAGCTCAGGGGATTATGTGTGCTTTGCTACATCTGTACTGAAAAACGTTCTCCCAGCCTACCAAGCGCATTTACAGGTGCAGTAATGTCTGCCTCGCGTGCAGCCAAAGATCCCCCAGGACACAGCACCCTCACCGAGAGCGCCCCAGGGCACCTTGCCTGCTGCTGGATTCTCTCCTAAAACTGGATGGGTCTCTATACACATGATTGCTAGAACCAGGGGGACCAGCCCAGTGAATTGACCTGACTTCTGCATTCAGGGCACAGGAATACCATCCACTGGTTGGGCTGTGACCACGTCCTCCTTCCAAACTCTTATCTTCTCCTGTGTAAGTACCCGCAGCCCCCAGTTCTTGCCCTGGTATAAAAAATATTTGGCTAAATGAATCATCTTTGTAGGAGTTTATGCAAATCTCTCACTTCACTTGCCACCAGCCCTTTTCTTCTGTCAACTGTGCTTTGAGATTAAATGGTGAGCTCACAATGTCATAAATGTGCCAACGTTTTAACTTAATTGGCATGATTTTGTGGACCAAGTATTGAGTGATGTTTGTATTGAGTGTTGTATTGAGTGATGTTTTTATTTTTATTTTTATTTTTGTTTATTTAAAAAAATTTTTTTTTACTGTTTATTTATTTTTGAGAGAGAGAGAGACAGAGTGCGAACAGGGGAGGGACAGAGAGAAAGGGAAACAGAATCTGGAACAGGTTCCAGGCTCTGAGCTGTTGGCACAGAGCCTGACGCAGGGCTCAAACTCACAAGTCGCAAGATTATGACCTGAGCTGAAGTCGGACACCCAACCGACTGAGCCACCCGGGTGCCCCTTATTTTGTATTTTTTAAAGTTTATTTATGTTGAGAGAGAGAGAGTAGGGGAAGGGCAGAGAGAGGGAGAGAGAGAGAATCCCAAGCAGGCTCCGCGCTGTCAGGGCAGAGCCTGATGCAGGGCTTGAACCCACAAACCGTGAGATCACGGCCTGAGCCGAAATCAAGAGTTGGACGCTTAACAGACTGAGCCACCCAGGTGCCCCATTTTCTTCTCCAGCCTCAGGCCCCTCCAGGGAGCAGAGAAGTGTGCACATGTGCATGCGTGCACACACACACACACACACACACACACACATATGCTCTGGGGCCAGGTTTATGACTATCAATCAGCATAATCCCATCAACGAACAAACACTTTCATTCCAAGGGTGCGTTTTCATTAAGCATGTGTTTTTTTTAATGTTTATTTATTTTTGAGAGAGACAGAGACAGAATGCAAGTGGGTTAGGGGCAGAGAGAGAGGGAGACACAGAATCGGAAGCAGGCTCCAGGCTCCGAGCCGTCAGCACAGAGCCCGACATGGGGCTTGAACTCATGAACCGTGAGATCCTGACCTGAGCGGAAGTAGGACGCTCCACCGACTGAGCCCCCCAGGCGCCCCAAGCATGCGTTTTTATTGCAGGGTATTTGTTTAGACATTTGCAAGAATTAGCAGAATTTACAGAATTTTTTTTTTCTGTATCCAACTTCCAAGCTTTATAGGGCAGTTAATTACTGCAAACATTCTGCTTCTTCGGGGCGCTGGGGAACCCCTTGTGGCATGCGCTCCCCCGTTCCCTTAGCCGGTGGGATGTCCACGTACACACGTGCAAGTCACAGCGCCCCCTCTGCTGCTCGTGGTCCTGTAAACACAGTCTTGAGTCATTTGTACCTGTGTGGGACCAAACCTCTTGCTCTGGGTCAGACTTAGAAAGAGGCAATTGTGTAAGCAGAGGACTGGTTAGTGGAAAGTTTTCATCCACAAAGGATCCAGGCTTCTTGAGCAGAGTTACTTGTCTTATGGTGCAAAGTGAGTTGATCCTACAAAGGTTTGTGTGTCTCCTGATCGGTCTTAGTACAATTAAATACAATGAAGATGACTGTTTTCTACATACATGGAGCCTAGAGAATGTTTTCCATATATATATTTAAGTGTTTTTTAAAAGTTTACTCATTTGTTTATTTTTTTATTTTTTTATTTTTTAATGTTTATTTATTTTTGACAGAGAGAGAGAGAAAGAGACAGAGCATGAGTGGGGGAGAGGCAGAGAGAGAGAGGGAGACACAGAATCCGAAGCAGGCTCCGGGCTCCGAGCCGTCAGCACAGAGCCCGATGAGGGGCTCCAGCTCACAGACCAAGAGATCATGACCTGAGCCGAAGTCAGACGTTTAACCAACTGAGCCACCCAGGCGCCCCTTCATTTACTTTTGAGAGAGAGAGAGAGAGAGAGAATGAGTGGGGAGGGGCAGAGAAAGAGAGACAGAAAACCCAAGCGGGCTCTGCTCTGTCAGCACAGACCCTGACACGGGGCTCGAACCCACAAACTGTGGGGTCATGACCTGAGCCAAAGTCAGACGCTTAACCGACTGAGCCACCCAGGCACCCCTATATTTTTTAAAGTTTATTTATTTATTTTGAGAGAGAGGAAGGGCGAGAGTAGGGGAGGGGCAGAGAGAGAGCGAATCCCGAGCAGGCTTTGCACTGTCAGCGCAGAGCCCGATGCGGGGCTTGATGCGGGGCTCGAACTCACAAACCACGCGGTCATGACCTGAGCCAACATCAGGAGAGGGACGTGTGACCCACTGAGCCACCCAGGCCCTCCTAGAGAATGTTTTCTACTCACTACACCACTTCCTCTTACTGGGCGCCTATGAAGACTGGGGTTTGAGGCACCCCTTGGGTTAGGGTGGGGTCATGTGACTGCGTTCTTGCTGATGGGCCTGTGGCTGGGAGGGGTTGGCCGTTACCAGTTCAAAGCTGTTAAGAGCAGATGTGAGCTCCCCACACTCTTGTGCTCTCATTCAAGGGCTGTCAGCAAAGAACTTCTGGATGGCAGAGATACAAGACGGAAGCAGATGAGATCCCTGAGTCACAGTTGGAGGAGAGCCACCCAGCTGTCTTTGGCCTGTTTCTTCACTGTCGTGCTTGACCCCTGAGCTCTGGGAGTTACCGGTGACCTTAGCCTACACTACTCTAACGTCTCACACTTTTAAGATTAATACATCCAGAGGGGTTAAAGGGACCTTAGATGTCTGAGCCTTGAGTTATATCACTAGAGGCCTCATTCTAGATTGTCATCAGGCTATAGTAACCAATAACCAATGAGTGAAGTCATTCCTGGAGCCCTTGCGTTAGCGTGTGTGGTTGGGATCCATTTCTCGGTTGGTTAAGAGCTCTCCCTGTGACTCGGTCAGTAGGCAGGCACTGAGGACCCGTCCTGGCCAGCGCACGGCGCTCATTTCAGACCTGAACGGGGGTGAGAGGGAAGATCGAGTCCTACCACACTTCGAGCACCAAAAACAATGAAGAGACCTCGCTTTCCACCGTGCTTGGGAATTTTTGAGCCCTATGTGACTAATCAGCCCTTTTTTATGTGGCATGGACCAAAGCAAGAGAGGCTCAGGTGAACATACCGTTCCTTCTCCAAACACACTAATCGAGAACTCACCCCTTGCCCCGTGGGGCCATCCTATCTTCTGTCCCCAAATACCAATTGCTGTTCTCCCGCGGGAGCTTCAGGATCGCTGGAGAGTCCTGAGATCTACCGCAGGAGATCTGGCCTTGGCAGACTCAGACTCTCGCACTCAGAAGGTGGCATTATAGACACTCCTGCCATTTTGTAGAGTTTAGACATTTGAAACATTTTGCAGAGTGTAGACGTTTGAAACGGTGGCACCACCATACACAGTGAGACAGTGTCTTCTCCCCCACAGCCAATAATAATTTCTTAGGCCTTTGTAGGAGCCTTCTCTCCTCGACATGGCATAGGGCCCATGCAGCTCAACCCACCCACTTGGAGGGCCTCTTTGGGCCATCGCCCCCAGCTCAGTTATTCATCCCCACAGAGTGGGCCCCCATTCCCCCATCCATCCACCTGGATGAGCTCCTTGAACTTTAGGACCAGATCTGGTGCACCTGTGTCCCCAGGACTCAGAACGGTGTGCTCCACGTGCGGCAAATGAATGAGCCCGCCTGAAGTGATTCAGCTCCCTTGTTTCCTGGTCCTCATGTCCTTGCCCCACGAAACCAGCTCTAAGTGGGGGAAGGGCTACCCCTCCATCCTTACGACACTCCAGCCTCCTCTCTCCATCTTCACTGTTCCGTGACCTGGACTGGTCCAATCCATCCTACCTCCTTCATCCGCTGTCCCCACACTTCCTATAAATTCTGTCACTTTCCCATACCAGACTTTTCTGGAAAGGGACAAAGCAGGGGAACCGCTGCTTTCGAAGTAAAGTGGTATGAGAAGGCAAGGCAACCAAATCATGATAGACTTCAAGTCCAGGGGCACCTGGGTGGCTCGGTTGGTTGGGTGTCCGACTCTTGATTTCGGCTCAGGTCATGATCCCAGGGTGATGAGATCGAGCCCCGAGTCAGGCTCTGTGCTGACAGCGCGGAGCCTGCTTGGGATTCTCTCTTCCTCTCTCTTTGCCCGCCCCCCCCGCCCCAAATACATAAACTTAAGAGAAAGAATTCCCGTCCACCTGCCCCCCAGAATGCTGGCTTCTCTCATCGAACTTCATGTCTTGCCAGCTGAGAACGCTGTTATTCCCTGTAGGAAGGACCGGGGAGAACCTGTGTGATGAGATTTTATCTGTTACTACGGCCAGAATTCCAGTGCAGAGCCAACCAAACCCCGCTCCGGCCCTGTCACTCTCTATAAACAAACTTGTAAACACCCCTCGTCTTCAGAAGGGCCCTGTTGCCAGCCTGACACAGACTTTCCGACTCCCTTCTAAGCCTCATCGCTGCCAATTTTCCAGCTTAAAAAGAGGGGGCATGATGAAAGGCTTCATTTCCATGTGCCCTGTGGAGGAGGACGGAACATGCGGTGAGTCGGAAGCCATGAACAAAATAAGTTCATAAAAATTCCAAACAGAGCAGCACCTCAGGCCTAACGTGGCCAAGCTGCCAGCCCTGCGTGGGCTGATGTGACAGGAAAAGGCTCGGCTGGGACGACGGCAGGACAAGGCTGGGGACACACGTGGACACAGGAGAGGATGCTCTGGGGCACGAAAGAGCAGAGCCTCCAAACGATTACAGGGGGAGAGCTCAGCACGCCATCGCCCTACTCCCCTCTGCTGTCCACACACCGGGAACAATCAAGAAAGTGGATGCCAACGGGTCATTTCTATTTCCATTCCATCTTGTATATTGTTAGAAGGCATTCAGGACACACACCCCCGAAATGTGCCGCATTGGCACAGTGACTATTTGGGGCTGTGGGCACTTGACAAGCAGCAACCGCAGGGAGAGGCTTTCTCTGAGCCCCCCTCACCCCCACCCTGCCTGAAGACAGGTCCTCCTAAGGGACTCGGCCGTCGCGTCCCCTCCGGGAGCCCATCAACCGGGGAGGATGGACTCTTGTCCCAGGAGAGAGGAGACCAGACATGGACACCAGACAGACCCTGTCACAAACCATCCCACCTCCCATCTAGTCTCCCAAGGGCCCCTTCATCTTTCCTGAAAATCATTTATTCCCTCCTGAGAGGCCTACGTCCCTGCTCCCCTTTCCCTACTAAGATGCTGTACACACTTTTGCATCTTACCTCCTATTTGGGTATTTACTTTTTTCTCTGTGATGCCCTGTGTGCATAATATTAAAAATTAATAAATTTGTATGCCTTTTCTCCTGTTAATCTGCCTGTTGTCTGTATATTTCACAAATCCCAGCTCTGGAGCATTGGAGGGGAGTGGGAGGGTCGTTTCTCCCCTACATTACCTACATGTGGGATTTACACGCACACGCACACGCGCGCACACACACATACACACACACACACACAAGACAACCGATTTTATAAAAGAAAATTAGAGGCCTGTCTCACATATAAATGAATATACAGAAACCCTAAATACAATCAACTGACACAATAATGTATTGAAAATATCCAAGGAATGTAAGGGTTTTTCTCTTCAAAATTTTCAGCTGAGATGTAATTCACAGACCACAAAAGTCACCTATGCGTGGCTCAGTTGATTGTCTGACTCTTGGTTTCGGCTCAGGTCATGATCCTTGGGTCGTGGGATTGAGCCCCGTGTTGGGCTCTGTGCTGATCATGGAGCCTGCTTAAGATACTCTCTCTCTCTCTCTCTCTCTCTCTCTCTCTCTCTCTCTTGTTACTGGAGGGGTTGTGGGAGAGGGGGATGGGCTAAATGGGTAAGGGGCATTAAGGAATCTACCCTTGAAATCATTGTTGCACTATATGCTAATTTGGGTGTACATTTTTTTTTTAATTAAAAAAGAAAAAAAGATTCTCTCTTTCTCTCCCCCCCAACTCTGTTCCTCCCCCACGCTCATGCTCTTTCTCTCTCAAATGAAAAAGAAACACAATAAAGTGTATAATTCAGTGGTTTTAGTGTATTTGCAAGGTTGTGCAATCCACAACCACTATCTAATTGCAGAAAACGTTCTTTGTTAATTTTTTTTTGATTTTTTTTTAACATTTATTCATTTTTGAAAGACAGAGAGAGACAGAGCGTGAATGTGGGAGGGGCAGAGAGAGAGGGAGACACGGGATCTGAAACGGGCTCCAGGCTCCAAACTGTCAGCACAGAGCCTGATGCGGGGCTTGAACTCACGGACCACCAAGATCATGACCCGAGCCGAAGTCGGCTGCCCAACCGACTGAGTCACCCAGGCGCCCCGAAAACGTTCTTTTTTAAATACATTTTTTAAATGTTTATTTTTGAGAGAGAAAGAGAGGGAGCATGGGGGAGGGGCAGAGAGGGAAGGGGACAGAGGATCTGAAGCAGACTCTGTGCTGACAGCAGAGAGCCAGATGCGGGGCTCCAGCTCACAAACAGTGAGATCATGACCCGAGCTGAAGTCAGATGCTTAACTGACTGAGCCTCCCAGGCGCCCCCAAAACATTTGCATCGTCCCCAAAAGAAATCCCATCCCCCTTAGCAGTCCCTCCTCCTTCTTCGTTCCCCTCATCCCCTGGCGACCACTAATCTGCCCTTTGTCTCCAAGGATTTGCCTAGTCTGAACATTTTGTATCAGTGTAATCATAGCATACGTGGCCTTTTGTGGCTGGCTTCTTTCCCTCAGTGTAATGTTTCCAAAACTCATCTGCGTGTGGTCCACATTTCTGCTCTGTGGCTGCTACAATAACGCTGCTGTGAACATTTGTGTACGAGTTTTTGTGCGGACGTACGTTTTCAGTTCTCTTGGCTGTGCACTCAAGGGTGGAATCGATGGGCCGTGTGGCAACTCTTAACTTTTGACTCCTAAATGGAGAAGACTCCTTTCTAAAGGGGCTGCACCATTTAACATTCCCACCAGCGGTGTGTGAGGGGCCCAATTTCTCCACATTCTCATCGATACTTCGGAGTTGTTTTCTGTTTTAAAAATTATAGCCATCCTTGGGGCACCCGGGTGGCTCAGTCGGTTGAGCATCCAAATTCTGCTCAGGTCACGATCTCGCAGTTCGTGGGTTCGAGCCCCGCGTCGGGCTCTGTGCTGACAGCTCGGAGCCTGGAGCCTGTTTCAGATTCTGTGTCTCCCCTCTCTCTGCCCCTCCCCTGCTCGTGCTCTCTTTCTGCCTCTCAAAAATAAATACATGTTAAAAAAAAAAAAGTAACAGTAATAATACCAGTAACATTACTAATGACAGTAAACAGGGACAGTAATTATTCTGATGGTTGATATTTGCTGAAGTATGGAAGACAGGCTATGTGTTCAAGGCTGCATTAAGGCCTTCCTCGTCTTGAACAATAATCCTCGAGAGATGCGAGACCAGAGATTCTCAGAGCTCCAAGTGTTTAAAGTACCACTGCTTGCAGGGAAGAAAAAAATCTGATTTTCAGAGCCGTAAGTCCTATTCATTAATTAACTCATTCATTTTAAAAGTAGATAATATTAAGTGCAGTAAAGTGAATTTACTGTATATACGTTGAATTTATTTATTTACTTTCAAATGTTTATTTATTTTGAGGGGGGAGGGGCAGAGAGAGAGAGAGAGAATCTAACTAGAAAAAGTTAGAAAAAGAATAAAATATTACCCCCCCCAAAAGACGTAAATAATAAATGTAAGGACAAACATTAATGAAATAGAATCAGCAAATCTCAAGCTGATTCTTGAAAAGATTCACGTGGGAGGAATTATCGAGAGGAAAAGAGAGAATGACCAAGTAACCAACATCTGGAAGGAAACAGAGGCCATCACTATAGTTTCTACAGATGTCGAGAAGATAAAAATATATAACTTTGTGCCAAAAACTTGAAAATTAAGATAAAAATTCCTAGGGAAAGAAAATACTCCAAATAAAGGTAGTCTACAGCTCTCAAAGAAAGTGAACCCATCATTTTAAATCTTCCCACAGAAAAACCTCAGGCCCAGATGGCTTCATCAGTAAATTCTTCTGAACATTTGGGGAAGGCGAAACACCAACAGAAAAAGAAAGAACATTGCCCAACTCATTTTTCCAGCATCAACTCAATGCTACAGCCTGACAAGGGTGTTAAAAGAAAGAAAAATCTCTCTTGTGATTATTGTTTATAAAGTCCTAAACAATGATCCTAAACCAAAACCAATTTCAGTGATTATACATAAAGGTTAATATACTATGATCTGGGGTGCCTGGGTGGCTCAGTCACTTAAGTGTCTGACTCCGGCTCAGGTCATGATCTCAGGGTCCGTGAGTTTAAGCCCCACATTGAGTTCTGCGCTGAGCCAGCTCAGAGCCTGGAGCTTGCTTAGGATTCTGTGTCTCCCTCCCTTTCTGCCCCTTTCCCGCTCACACTCTGTCTCTCTGTCTGAAAAATAAATAAAAACAAACAAAATTATACCATGACCAAACTGGACTTGTTTCAGGAATTTGGTGTTAGTTTGCTATTCAAATTCACTGCCTTATCAGAATAGGAAAAATCATAAGATCATCTCAATATATGCAGGAAAATCATTTGATAAAATCTAATGCCCACTCATGATGAACGTTTTCAGCAAATTAGTAACAGAAGGGAAACTTACTTAATATTATAAATGGTATATACTTAATACAAATACAAATATTTTGTATAATACTTAATACAAAAACTCTACAGTAGATGTTATAGATCCTAGCCAGTTCAGTAAACCAAGGAAAAAGAGATACGAAGATTCAAAAGCAGAAAATAGAGTGGCATTCATTATTCACAGACCTCATGATTGGTTGGGTAGAAAAAATTTTTTAATTTTTTTTTTTTAATTTCTATTTAGTTTTGAGGGAGAGAGAGAGAGACAGAGTGCAAGCAGGGGAGGGGCAGAGAGCGAGGGAGACACAGAATCGGAAGCAGGCTCCAGTCTCTGAGCTGTCCGCACAGAGCCTGACGCAGGGCTCGAACCCATGAACCGCTAGATCATGACCTGAGCCGAAGTCGGTCGCTTAACCGACTGAGCCACCCAGGCGCCCTAGAAAAAAAAAATTTTAATACATCAATAAACTGGATTTAGCCAGCGCACTGAATGCAAGATCAGGGTAAAAAGTCATATTTCTCTTAAGCCCCTCACAACTAGAAAGTGAAATTTAAAAATAAGATCGCATTTACGAGGTTTCAAAGAACATCAAAAATACAGGAGAAAATCTGATAAAAGAAGTTCACGATCTCCATACAGAAAACTACAGAATGTTATCAAGATTAATGAAAGAAGACCTAACTAAATAAATGTTCATGGATGGACACAATTTTGTAAAGATGTCAGTTCTCCCCAAATTGATCTGCAGATTCAATGTCATCCCAATGCAAATCTCAGTGTGCACACACACACACACACACACACACACACACACTTGTGCAAACTGAAAAACAGGTTAAAAGATGTATATAGGAGTGCCTGGGTGGTTTTCTTAGCTAAGGGTCCAACTCTTGATTTCGGCTGAGGTCATGATCTCACAGTTCGTGGGTGGAGCCCTGCATCAGGCTCTGTGGTAGTGGCTCAGAGCCGGCTCAGGATTCCCTCTCTCTTTCTGCCCCTATCCTGCTTGAGCTCTCTCTCTTCTCTCAAAATAAATACACAAATAAACATTGTTTAAAAAATGTGTATAAAAATGCGAAGATCTAAGAATCTTCGACATAATTCCGGAACAAAAAAGTTGGAGGACTTTAGCACATATTGAGATACTTGAGTTTTTCCAGTCCTTGAGTTTTTCCAGTCTTTTCCTATTACACAGAGTACTGTATTGAATTGGTCCCACATCTATCATTTGGGCATCTTGGCAGTGTTATCTCTGCAGGGATACAGTGGGCCTGAGTCTCTTTTCCTGTGGCTAAAAGCCACGTGCATTTTAGTTTGTCAATTTTTGTGTCCATATCTCTAGTGGCTCTTCTATGTGGATAGCGCCCATTTTATTTATAGAAGTTTTTTACATATTAGGTTTTGAATTGAACTAGATGAAATTGCTATGTTGTTAGGTCAAAATGGTTCAATGCCAGTGATTTCAGATGGCTTAACCTAATGTATTCATCCAGTTGTCCGCAGTAAAAATTGGAAATGTTTCCTCCACTTTGTTGTTTGTGTTTTTACTTGGCTGATGGTGCTTTTGGCCATGCAAATTTTATAACTTTTGTGTAAACACATTAATCAATGTTTTTCCTTATTGCTTCTGGGATTTGAGTCAGTTAGGAAAGTTTCTTGGTTATAGCTCCTAGTTTATAAAGAAACTTCCCCATGTTTTCTTCATTTTACATCTAAATTTAAAAAAATTCTTAATGTTTATTTATTTTGGAGAGAGAAAGAGAGACAGAGCACAAGCAGGGAAGGGGCAGAGAGGGAGGGAGACACAGCATCCGAAGCAGGCTCCAGGCTCCGAGCTGTCAGCACGGAGCCCCATGTGGGGCTTGAACTCACGAAGCGTGAGATGACCTGAGCAGAAGTCGGTCGCTTAACCGACTGAGCCACCCCAGCGCCCTTCATTTTATATGTAAATCTGTGATCCATTTGGAATATATTTTGGTGTATGGTGCAAGACCAGGCTCAATTATATATTTTTTCCATGTTCTTCTGGTATCTCAACAACACACATTAAATTCTTCCACTGGTTTGAGATGCCATCTTAATCTATGCTAAATGTCTATATTCTGTTGGGTCTATTTCTAGATTTTCTATTCCGTTTTTCTATATATATATGCTCATACTGATACCATATTGTTTTCATCACAGAGGCTCTGTAATGTGCTTTCATATCTGGATATGCTGGTCAAACTGCCAACATTGCATTTCTTTTCCTGGCTTTTCTTTGCTCATTTATTCCTTTTCATGACATTATAATCAACAGCTCCAGAAACCAACATGGTGATATTCTCACTGGGATTGTGCCACAAATCAACTTACAGAGAATTACATATTCTATTTCCCCTCTAGTCAGTTTTGACAAGTTATATACTTTTCCAGGAATTTGCCCATTTAATTTCAGTATTCTTCTTCAATGGCATGAAGTTTTTATGATACTTTCCTTCCATAGTTTACTTTTATTTTTTCAGTTTATTTATTTATTTTGAGAGAGAGAGAAAGAGAGAGAGAGAGAGAGGCACAGAGAGAGAGAATCCCAAGCAAGCTCCATGCTATCAATGTCGAGCCTGCCTTGGGGCTCGAACTCATGAACCGTGAGATCACCTGAGCTGAAATCGAGTCAGATGCTTAACCAACTGAGCCACCCAGGTGCCCCTGTTTTACATTTCTGCTGATCTGTTATTTTTTCCATCCTTCATGTTGTTTATTTTTTCCTTTATCTTTTTTTTCCCTGTGAGCAAACTTTCCAGTGGGTGGGTTGTTGATTTTCTTTGAATTTTCAAAAGGCAAATTTTTGTCCTGTCTTGTATGTCTGTCTCTTATTTTTCAGTGGGCATTTCACTCATTCCTTTTCATCTTTTCATATTTACTGTGACAGGTGTTAGTTGTTATAACTTTACTCTGAGTTTTAGCTCTCTGTCACAGACACTTTGATATGTTGAGTTTTCTCCATAGTTATTTTCAAGACATCCTGTGATTTCGTTTCATGCTTCTTCATTGACTCGAGTTATTAGAAGTGTTTACATTTCCAGGCAAGAGGTCCTTTCATTTTTTTATTGGTCATTAATTTCTACTTTTATTGTATTCAGGTCATTTCACAAATGAGGCTCCGAGAGGTTAAGTGACTTGCCCAAGGTCACATAGTTAGTAAAAGGTGGGGCTGGAATGGAAGCTCAAAGTCCATCTCTCTTCCACTGCCCTTCCCTGCCCCTATGGCTCACGGGTAGATATGCTATTTAATCATTACCAGTACAACTCCAGCAGGTGTCATTATGAGACAGTGAAGCTTAATTGATAAGGCTGTAATGGACTATTACAGTTTAATGTCTGTGGGCAGGAAATTAAAATGCTGTCAGCAGTAATAATTCAATGTGTGTGGGGGTTTTTTTCCTGATATAAACTCAAGATACTCTTGATCCGGGTTCCCTCAAAAGCAAAGCCCGAGAAATGTTTACTTGGGAGTGTAAGCCCAGGAAGCAGAAGTGAGGGTCAGGAAAGCAGACATAAAAGGGAGGAAAGCCAATTCAAGGATGTGTTACTGAGTTGGTCAGGTGGTTCCATTTGGTGAGACCCTCTGGGGAGACTCATGAGACCAGTCTCGGAACTTCCCTCCTGGGGAAACATGGGGGAGGAAGGCACCCACCAGTTCCTGCCCACCGTTAGTCAGGGGTAGACCACAGCTCTGTCTCCCCACACCTCTGGGCTGGATGGGGGTCAGTGCTAATAGCCCCCCCTGCCTCACCTGCTACCAGACACCCCACATGGGCTTAAGACGGGGCTGCCCAGCCCCCGACCCACAAAGCTGATAGGACTCGGCTCAGAACCAAACAGCTGGAGTAGGAGGGGAGGTGGAGAGGATCTGAAGTGAAGCCAGAAGGGCCTGATACAAGTAGACCCTTAAAAAAAAAACATACTTTGATGCAAATTTTCAAAACTGTCCACCTAGTGGAAAGTACAGATCCCTATCCTGAAAGGAATGACCATTGTCATAATGGATACGGGGAGCTTAGAATGCCTTGCGACCAGGGAAAATGTCGTGTTGAACTAAGTTTTGTTTTGGCTTCTGAGTGTGTGTCTCTCAGGGGTGAGCAGTTCGGACTACTGGCAAAGAGTTGATCATAAATGAAGACTTGATACAACGAAAGGAATACAATCCATCGTGTGGTGCCCGTCTTGAAAAGTAGGAGCTAAGCCATCACTGTTTCTATAAACAATGCTCATTTCCCCTAAACTACTTTTCCCTGTTAACCACATGTAAAGACTCACCTAAGCAGCAGACTCAGCGACATCTACATCTAAAACGGAATCTCTTATTCTATACATTTATCCTAAGGCTAATTACTCCAACTTTCAAATTCTAAGTTAATGTTTAAAAATCTACCCATATCTCTGCGGTATTTATGACTCATTTGTACTGTCAATGCAGGCAAGGAAATAAATAATGTCCGGCAAATAGCTTAATCCACACTCCATTGACACACATTTTCCGTTCTCTCCTCAGAGACTTGATGCAATCTGCCCGGTTCTCCCCAAGAAATAAACACCTAGGGGTCATTTCATCCATAGTAAAAAGGGGAAAGTTATTTTTTTCCCCTGACCCAGCTCTCTCTCCCGTGCTGTGGCACCGTGTTGAGATGCTGTTACTATATAAACACAGAGTGCTGCGCTTGTCAGCAAATGGCCCACTGAGAATAAGGGAAAGCTGGGAGCTTGGTAAGACCCGTGGGTTACCCGCCCAGGGGCCCCCGGTGTACCAGCTTCTCTGGGGCTCGCAGAGGATCATTGTCCCTCTTGGTTGACACTTTGACGGTTTGCGTCCTACCATATTGCATAAGACAACGTTCTTGCTGTTCTGAGCCTTTCGAGGAAGAACTCCCACCTACACAGCACGGGCTTGAATTCAGGAGCATACGTGGACTCCGGAATACATTTAATAGCAGGTGGGAATTTTCCTTCTCCCTGACTAGTGTCCCCGTGGAAAATCACAGAAGCCCCGACTGGGAACATCACTTGGAGGAAAAATGTCATCACTGTTATTATTATTACTGTAATGATCACTTCTCAAGAACTCAGTCTCTCATGGAAACCGGATGAGTAAATGAGATGCTCACAGGGGAAAGTGAAAATCCTTGGGCTGCATTGAGCCTGCAGCTTTTGGACTTGGTGAGGTCAGAGAGGAGAGCAACCTATGGAAGAACCCGTTGCCTCCCCCTTCCTTAAGCAGTTACCTTCATCCGGAGATGGTCAAAACAGCACAACCAACCTCAAAACACCCCTGGAAGTGACCATCCTAGAACAGAAAGGGCACCAGTGCCTCATTAAGTCTCTGGGTGACACTTGCTCATTGACTCATGTGTGTCATAGTTCATACGAATAAGATTTTCCTGGATTAACTCAGTTATAACTCAATTGCCTGGAGAGGAGGAGCAGTTTGCATTTACAGAAAACTATTAGGGCCCATAAAACTCTTTCCCCGTGACGCTCACCAATTACCGGTGACCCAGGACAGGCAGTCACATCCTTCCTGTGTGCCCCACGCCGCAGGGGCGGCCAGCAAGCTGGGTATTGCTCATCTCTCAACAACTTTCTGAACGCAACGAAGACTGTCTCTTTTTGTCACACTAACGGATGATGCCTGTCGTTCGGAAGATGTGTGCATCCGTTTCAAGGGTCTGAGTAATAACAAATGGAAGGTTAACTTTCTGGAAGTGTTGATTCTCACTGGTCCTGTTGCCTAGGCCTAGGACTGCAAAAACAGCGTGCTTTTCTGTGCCGCGTTCTAGAAGACTCATTAAAATGAGTATGTGATCATTTGAATGAAGGCGTCCTCATGTCTTTCCTCCATGTGAACTTGGACCGGAGAAGCCCCATTATCTGCTTTCTGGTAACCTGTACCTGATTTGCCTAGCACCCCTGTCGGAGAAATCCCCCAGCCACCAAGATTGGGGTTCCACTCATCAATTTCACCTACACTCTCTGTCCTGCCAAGCGATCGCACCAAGTTCACCTGGTCGGCCCTCCCAGCAAGGACTATTTCTGTCTCCCTGTCTCTCAAACACCCAGCTGCCCTCCTTCCCACTCAATTGTAGCAGGAGACTTGGTTTCCTATTTTACACAGAAAATGGCAGCCAGCATGCTCTCTGTACCAGCCATCAATCCCACAAATCCCTTTGTATTTTCTCTTATCCTTCCCTCCTTTCTTTTTTTTTTTTTTTCACCTTTTACCCTTTCCATGGTCCTATCCAAGGCCAATTTCTCCATCTGTGCACTGACCTGTGTCCCCTCCTTCTTCGAGCTCTCCCTCTCTTATCATCCCCTTTCCTTGTACCATCAACATCTCTCTCTACTGTCCCCGTGGGACTGGGTGGGACTCAGTCCCCGCCCCCCTCCAGCTACGTCCCGTCCCGATCTCTTTCCTTCACAGCCTGACTGCCCGCCACAGCTGTCTATACAGCAGTGATTTCTACTGGCTCCTTGTTGTCCATTTCCAGGTTTTCTTTTGGAAATAAGCCTCCCCTCCCACGCTGGACTGGCCGCAGGCTGGTGACCCTATGGCCAGTCTCTCCCTCTAGCAGAGGTGGCCACGCCACTGAGTTCCAGCCTGTGGGTCTGAAGGGGGGGTGTAGGCAGCTCCCGGGGTGTGTCTCTCAAGGAAGTGGCTTGGCCTGGGCCTCCCCTCTCTCCTTCTTGAAGACTGGAAGTTGGATATGAGGGTATGACCTGACTTTGGTTAGATGGACATAAACAATACCCCGGGGACGGCAGAGCAACTTGTAAGAGGAGCTTGGTCAGAGGATGGCCTCATGGAACAGTCACCCACCTAACCCACTCTGGGCTTCCCACGGGGGAGAATTACACCTCCTGTCTGCTTAGAGCCACTGCGATCCATATGCAAAAGCCCAACCTATATCTTGACTAAGATATTGTCTACCCTCACTTCCGGACCTCTCAGCCCATGGCAAGCAAGCGTTGCCCACTGTCATCTACTGAAACCATCAGTAAATGCAGTGGGCACATATCAGTCCTTGGCCTTCCAGCGGGTTCTGACCCCGTAGCCCAGAGTCTCCCACTGGCCGTCGTCCCTCCCTTGGCTCCATCCTGGACCCTCCGCATCTTCTTCCATCCTCCGGGCTGTCCCTCGCTGCTCCCTGCTCCTGTCTCCCCTGCTTCTCTCCTGTCCTCACCGCCCATCCTCCCAGGGAGTGAGTTCTACTGCAGAGACAATGGCTCTGGCCAGTTTGCGTTACGACGGGATTTATTAGAAGGATACGGAGGAGCTCACAGGATCAAAATGAGAGGCGCAGAACAGACTCAGAACAAGAGAGGAACAAAGTGACCATTTCATCAGGCTGTTCCCTCTGGGATAACACAGCTCTGGCCATTTGTAGCTTTGGCGTAATTCTGCTAAGGATTCCAATTTCAGGGAGAGATCATTTGACCGGTCTGACTTATGTCATGCACCCAGCCCTTGGCAGGGGAAGGAGGAACATTTCACTTGACAGTTCTTTTCAAGAAGGTCTCCGATAGGAGAGGGCTAAGTTCCCAACCACTACTGGCGTGCTGTTTCGGCAGGGGGAGGAATGGAGGTCAGGACAGCAGCGATGACCGATAAGCCTTCCAGTCCCCTCCCTGACTGCTCAACACCCAATCATTCTGCTTTATGTACAAATAATTCCAGAAGCGCCTGGAATAGAACACAGCTACCAGATACGCAAATGACAAGCATCCAGCACCCAATAACTCAAACACAGACGCCTCCAGCTTCGGGCTCAGGCTCTGGGGGAAAGTCCTGCTCTTCCTCTGGGTCTACCACGAGCTCACATGGGTGTAATGCAAACTGTAAAAGGCAAACGTGGCCACTGAAACACATACCGCATGTAATCGCGAAGTAAAGAGAAAAAGAGGTCAACTAATTACAGACCAGCACACGCTCATATATGTGCACATCTACACTCCCGTTCTTCCTTTCACGGGCACCTTTCGCTGGATTCCTGGTCCGAGACGGGTGAGGTGACTCAGACCTTCACGGTGGCAGATCTGATCCTGCGGTCATGTCGTCCTTCTAGATGGACCAAGGTATTTCTTCCACTAGGCCCTCCAGGCACACAATGCTGTGAGCCTACAAACCTTCCAAGCGTCTTGGGACGTGATTGAGATTCGAAAGGAATATTGGTCGCAAAAAAGAGACGGAGGCGACGGGACATCAAATGAATGATGAGGCCAAAAGCGACATGGTGAAATGCTCTTCAGAAATGTAATAGTGAGTATACGTGATGCGGGATGGGTGCCTGTTGATCTGATGTGATGGTGGGAGGCAGTGGGGCCTCCGGCGGCAGGAGTGTGGGGGCTGTCCTCTGCAGGGCTGCGGGCGCCCCCCGCCCCCCATCAGCCTTTGCCTCTGGCAGGGCAGGACTAGGAGGCCCCTCAGCTTTGCAGACTCAGGGCCACCATGCAACAGCAACCTGTTTCCCCTCAGGAGGATCGATCATTTCAGCCAATATTAGAACCTGTCCCCCTCGGAAGGGGGGAAATCTGTTCATCGGATGTCAGATATAACCTGGGGGCGCCTGGGTGGCTCAGTTGGTTGAGCGTCTGATTTCCGCTCAGGTCACGATCCCACAGTTCGTGAGTTCGAGCCCTGCATCAGGCTCTATGCTGATGGCTCGGAGCCTGGAGCCTGCTTGGGATTCAGTGTCTCCCTCTCTCTCTCTGCCCCTCTGCTGCTTGCATGCTCTCTGAAAAATGAATCAACATTAAAAAAAAAAAAAAGATACCAAAAATAACATGGCAGATTCTCAGGGGAGAACCATTACTGTGTCTGGAAGCTAAAACCCCTGAATCAGCAGAGCCACGGCTCCAGAGGGGACAGGAAGAAAACTCTGGGTGCCATCAGACGAGGCATGACTTCCCACCATCCACCTCGGGTCCCTGGACATGCATGTTTCAGCCACAAGGAGAAAAGCATCAGGTGTGGACTTCTGGATGGGGGTTGGACGCCTTACCCGCTGAAGGACAGAGAGCCCCCCCTTCGTAAGCCCTTGACCCTCACCTCACCAAGCCTCAGCTTCACAGGATCATTCCTTTACCTGTTTTAGTCACAACCTCCAGAGACAGAACCAATACATGTATAGCCTCTCCCCCCCTTCCCCCATCCATCTCATCTGATTACAAGGCATTGGCTCATGTGACTATGGAGGCTGCGAAGTCCCAAGAGGTCAGCTGGCAAGCAAGAGACCCAGGAAAAGCCAATGCTTCAGCTTGAGTCCAAAGGCAGGAAAAAGACCTATGTCTTCGGTCAAGGTCGTCAGGCAGGAGAAGCGTCCCCTTCTTACTCATGAGACTCAGCCTTTCTGTTCCCTTCAGGCCTTCAAATGATTGGACAGGACCCACCCATGCTGGGGAGGGCACTCTTCTTCACTCAGTCTGCTGATTTCGGTGCTAGTCTCATCCAGACACACCCAGAATAATGTTTCACCAAATATCTAGGCACACCATGGCCCATTCAAGTTGACACATAAAATTAGCCGTCACAGCATCCTAGAAGCGAGTGCTTCCTGGGACTGGTGTGCATGGTAAGGCCAGAGACTTCCAATGGTATGAGGCTAGGCCATGAGCTCTGAGGATCAGAGCCACTGAACTGTCTATAGCCTGTCCCTGCTGAACTGCCTTCTCTTGCTCCCCAAGCTGGTGGCTTTTGGAATCACTCAGTAAATCAGCAAGAACAGGTCATCCAAATGTGCTACAGGTGACCTCTAAAACCCAAGCATGTGGGGCGCCCCGGTGGCTCAGTCTGTTAAGCGTCCGACTTTGGCTCAGGTCACGATCTCACGGTTCGTGGGTTCGAGCCCCGCGCCGGGCTCTGTGGTGAAAGTTCAGAGCCTGGATCCTGCTTCGGATTCTGTGTCTCCCTCTCTCTCTGCCCCTCCCCTGCTCACGCTCTCTCTCTCTCTCTCAAAACTGAATAAATGGTAAAAAAAAACAAAAAATTAAAACCCAAGCATGTGCCTCTTTTATACCGGATGGCAGGGAACCCAAAGTGCAGCAGCTGTCCCTTCACTTTGTGGAGGGGGGGGGGCAGCATACCCCACCCAGACCACCAGACGCCCAGAAATTTCAAAGAGGTGGGGACCCTCGCACTTTCATGGGGTTTAACCTTCTACCTACAGACACCCATGCTTCTCAGCAGGTTACCTGTGACACCTGCTACCTCCTACGGTCTAAACTGGGAAAGTTGGGGTTACAGCTGTTTGCCTTCCGACCCCCCCCACCCCATCAATGAGTTCAAGATGAATAGTACTTTGTAACATAGGATCCGAGGACTATATTACAAGGCACACTTCTCATAAGAGGAAAACTGGAAACGCGTTGTGAACAAGAAGAAAAATCAGCTACATTCTTTTATAGCTGTAGATTTAAAATATGTATGCCTCACGTTTATGGGGCTTTTGAGAAGGCTTTTGTTCTCTCCCATTGACTTGAGTTAATGAGGGTAATGAACTTGGGAAATGAAAAGAATTACTGCCTGGGCAGCTCTTCCAGATTCCCCACGTTTCTTTTCATGTGGTCTATTTCCTGGTGGCACTAACATTTGTTTACCTTGAAAATGCGAGAAGACACTTTTATGGCGGACCGTCTCCATGGTGCCCCTCGATCCTCGCTCGTGAAGCCCCACACACCCCCTCTCTGTGAGGAGCCCGGGGAGCACGGTGAAAGCAGCCGCGGCCAACAGAAGCAACATTCAGTCGCTGAAAAGGAAAAGGGACAGATTTATTCCTGTCCCACTTGCCCTCCAGAATGCAAAGGGTAATAATAGTCCCAGGGGAGACATTTCTACTGCACTGAATATTTTGTCTGGGTTTTGAGGTTAGGAGTCTGGGAACATTGGCTCCTGTTATGTGATTCTGACAGTCCCTACACCTGCAAACATTTCTAATGTTTGATCTCTGAATATTCCCCCTCTTCCTTGAAATAAGCAAAGTATTTGTGAACGATCGTATGTCAAACGTTTTCCAATCGCCGCTCTTCAGACCCTGTGAAGAAACCAAAAAATGTTCTCAAGGGAGAGTGGGAAACAAAATTTCAAATGCAGGCTCTGTGTTGATGTCATTGTACCGACACCACACGACTGTCACCTGCCCAGCCGTCCCCAGAGAAACACATATATCATCACGGGTACCTTTAACCTGCATTTGCCCAGGGCAAGTAGTCACTGTCTTGTTTGATTCCTGGGAAGAGTTTTAAAATGTTAATATTTTTAGAGATTGTCATAAAGACCAATCAATCTGTTAAATTTCCTGCTTGTATCTTTTTAAAGAGGGTTGTCCCAGAAGCATCCAAGCTCCTTTAGGAGTCCGAAGGGCTCTGGCTTCTAAAATAGCTTCTATCTGAGACAATAGATAAAGTTTCCGGGGAACACATCAGAGGACCCAATGGATGTAAATCTTGAGCAGTACTGAGCAGCGGATAATGTTTGTTCGAAGAGAGACAGGCTGCCTTTTTTTTTTTTT
The DNA here is from genome assembly GCF_028018385.1 of Neofelis nebulosa. Classification (NCBI taxonomy): domain Eukaryota; kingdom Metazoa; phylum Chordata; class Mammalia; order Carnivora; family Felidae; genus Neofelis; species Neofelis nebulosa. The sequence continues at coordinate 216,706,870 of NC_080783.1, forward strand.
TTTTAAGAATAAAGTGGAAAATCCCTCCCTTGTGACTAGAAAAGCCGGCACATAGACCTTCCCCGTTTTGTGTGGCGACACACTATAATTCTTCCCATTTTTCTCTTCTTCCTCATGTTGAAAAAAAGAGTTAAGGAAGTCCAGAAAGGATAGAATGGAAAATTGATGTCTTTTCTCTGATTAGTTGGGGGCAATTCGAGAAGAATATTCTCACTAGAGAAGAAAAGTTACTGGCAGATTAAAGAAGTGGGCAAAGCCAGCGCGTAGCAACAGAACCCCCAAAAAGCATCCTTGGGGGGAGGGCACAGAACAGAAACACTCTGACCACGATTCAGTGAGATCGGCCGATGGGAACTAAGCGTGAACGTAGAGAAAGCCCAGTGCCCATTTGTTTTAAGATCTGTGGAAACATGGGGCGCCTGGGTGGCGCAGTCGGTTAAGCGTCCGACTTCAGCCAGGTCACGATCTCGCGGTCCGTGAGTTCGAGCCCCGCGTCAGGCTCTGGGCTGATGGCTCGGAGCCTGGAGCCTGTTTCTGATTCTGTGTCTCCCTCTCTCTCTGCCCCTCCCCCGTTCATGCTCTGTCTCTCTCTGTCCCAAAAATAAATAAAAAATGTTGAAAAAAAAAAAAAAAAAAAAAGAAAAAAAAAAAGATCTGTGGAAACAGTCGGGAAATGTTTTATTATGAAAGTTTTCAAGCACATATAAAAATAAGCGTCAGGATCCCCACGTGCCCATCATGCAACTTCAACAATGCTCAATCCTTTCCCTGCCTTTGTGTGATGCAACCCCTGGGTGTTATGTCAACAGTGAATTTTTCAGGGTGTACGTCTAAAGGATAAAGACCTTTTTTTTAGAAGAAAATTACTGCATTATCACACCAAATAATTAACCAGAATCCCTGATTATCAGGGCTCAAATTTTACCATTGGTTCCTTTGAAACAGGGTCTTTCTTTCTTTCTTTCTTTCTTTCTTTCTTTCTTTCTTTCTTTCTTTTTAATTTTTAATGATTATTTACTTTTGAGAGAGAAAGAGAGATACAGAGCACGAATGCGGGAGGGGCAGAGAGAGAGGGAGACACAGAATCCGAAGCAGGCTCCGGGCTCCGAGCTGTCAGCACAGAGCCCGACGTGGGTCCCGAACCCACGAACCGTGAGATCATGACCCGAGTCAACGTTGGATGCTTTAACTGAGCCATCCAGGTGCCCGAAGCAGGATTTTCAAAATAAGATCCATACACTGCAATTGATCTCTTAAAAATGAGCAAGCTTTTTGGGAGTGGGTTGAGGTTGCTTGTATGAAACACTCTATGCAGGCAGGATGACACAGTATTGCAGGAGCTTGGGTCTCTGCATAGATTCTTGGGTGAATGGGTCAGAGGTTACATGCTCGTGGGCTCAGGGAAGGTGGCTTTAGCTGAATTGCTAGGGTCCCAGGTCTCCCCTGGCCAAAATGGAGTAGTGGTGAATACTGGCTACTGGCAGCCACCTTTGGGGCAAGGACAGAGACGATGACCCTCCTTCCGGAACGTAGATCAGATACACCAGCACGCCGCAATGCCCTGTGCCCTGCCACCTTTCAGGGAGCAGCGTGACACCTGCTTATCTTGTTGCCTAGAGACACTTCTTCCCAGGGATGATGGGGAACCTGCCTGGAACGAGGGTGCCACTCACGGCAGTGAACCAGCATGATCACTGTATCCCAAAGGCCACAAATGTCTTGTCCCTGCCTCGCTGGCCAGCCAAGTTCTCCTTGCCAGGCATGGTCCTCAGAACCTTGTCCTGGAGCGATGGCCCCAGAAGCAGTCAATGACCTTAGACTCCCGAACGGACAGGAGAAGAGACAATCTTCTGCATGCCCTTGGTCTCCACGCTCTTGACCAGGGGAGGACCGAACGAGCTGGTGCAGCTGAAGTGACTGGTTACTCACTGGACAGAAGTGCCTGGTGCTGAAACCAGCTCGTCACCTGCCCAGGTATGGCCTGGTCCCCCACCCCCTGCCTGCTGCTGGCAGCACACCCGCTTACTTTCTGGAAACTTACCAAGCTCCTGCCTTTCCTCTAAACCTGATCATCCTCCCCTATTCCCGTCTCAGCCTCTGGCTGTTCTCAGATGTCAACACTCCATAATCTAGGTTACCTTCCGTTCTCCTCTTCCTCCTCTTGGCTTTGTCCACACAGCCGCCTCCCAGCTGCTCCCCTGCCTCCAGTCTTTCCCTCAGCAGGTGCCCCTTCCTCTTTGGGGCCATTCTCTCCATCGGTGCCCTGTCCTCATCTGCACTGGTCCCTCTGTCATGACTCCTACCTTCCTGATCTGAGAGTATCTTGTTCGGTTTGTGTTTCCCCCTTGAAATACTGACCTGCGTGCACATGCTGTGTCTCAGCTGCCTGAGAGCTCTCTGCAGGCGAGGGGTCCAGGTGATACAGAGAAGTTCCCTGCTCGTGAAGAAGGTATTCTCTAGGGGAGGCAGGACATGGGCGTGGGTGCTCATTTACAAACACGTAAATGAGGAAGGTCATTGTCAGGCGATTCGTGCTACAGAGGCCGAAAGAATCTGGATGATGGGACAGAGCAGCAGGGGTAGCTGGGAGACCTTTTCCATGATGTCTTGCTTTTCTGCGCACCTTGGGAACGGGCGGGGTGGGGGGGCACTGGCGGCCTGTGCCCTGGATTCTCTTTTCAAAGATGTTTGTTTAGTCAACAGTCTCAGAAGATAGAGGCAGAGCCTCCCTCCGGAGCAAAGGGCAGGGCGGCTGACTGTCCAGCAAAGAAAGACGATGTCCCGTTCGGGGCAGAAGGAGGACACCAGGTGCCCGTGTGTCCGTTAGAACAGATCCGGGCTCCCTGAACTCAGGCTTCCTCACCTGTGACACAAGCCCACCGAGGGGGCAGCATCAGCCTGGATTGCTGGGTGCCACCGACGTGCGGTTTGGGGAGCAATGGAAACCCATGCAAATGTGAAGCCTGGGCTGCGGGCTGTGCTGGGGGCACTAACGTCCTGGTCTCTGGCCCAGAGAGGCCCACGTCTTCTGCCGGCATCCATGAGATGTGGCGGGCTAACCTGTTAGCCCAGGGAAAAATCTGGTAAGTGAGGAGACCCATTCATTCATTCATTCATTCACGTGTATTTATTGCACTCCTGCCACTCACCAGGCACTTTTTTAAGTACTTGCATAGAATAAACCCCTCAAATATTCCGGTCCTATGAAGCTTATACTTTATTGCAAGGGAAGACCAACAATAAACTACCTAAAGAATATAATATATAGAAAGATACTAAGTCTAATATTATATAGCATCATATGGTGCATAATGTGATAAGTAACATGGAAAGATAGATCAGGGAAGGGCTGGGCTGGGGTAGGGGAGAAGGTTTATCGTTTTAAATGGATATGAAACAGAAGTGGCCCAGATTTTTTAGTTTTATTGGTGAAGGGAGGGCAGTTAGCATATTCTCGGTGGAGGGGGAACCACTGACGGGTATAAGCAGGGGAATGATGACCTCCGATTTGCTGTTTTAAGGATCGCCTTGGCTGCAGGGCAGGGAGGGGGTGATGGTGGGGAGAGCAAGGGAGCAGAGGCTGTCAGCTGCCCAGGAGGGAGGCCGGATGTGGGCAGTGGGACGGAGATGGAGAGAAGTGTCATATTCCGAAGAAGGGAAGGGAGGGGAATATATTTTGGAAGTAGAAATGACAGAGGTTTGCGACAGATTGGTTGTGGAGTGTGAGAAAGACAAGAATCCAAGATGACACTTGGGTTTCGGACTTGAACCACTGGGTAAAATGGAGGTGCCACTGACGGGGGGGGAGGGGGGCGGGGAGGCTGGGGGTGGAACAAGTCTCCATGGAGACTGACCACGTTGTCCGTGATTTATAGATTTCATCTCAACACACACCTCTGTGCTCAGAAGTGAGAGCCACGTTTCATGACAATCTGCCGGAATGTGGAAGCCTTCCGATCTCTGGCGTTTCTCTCTGCGTGGTCTCTGGTTCTTACATCCGTGAATGTGTGTATCTGTGTGTGTTGATGCAGGAGGCGTATCAAAAGATTTGGCAATGTCATAGTAATAGAAACGTATAATAACATGTTAATAATATATATACAAATAATAATAGAAATACATAAGTACACAAATCACAATATAAAACTCATATACTATAGTATATATATTATACATAACACTTGATGGAAATATAGAAACATTTAAAATGTGCCTTTTAAATCTCAAATATATATATTTTTATAGAATGATCACAAAGTGGTAAGTTGTAACATACATCATTCATCTATTCGGTCCAGTAATCTCTAAAGCATTGGTTGACGTTTGGAAATTGCAGATGTAATTTTTGTTTGTTTCTTAGGTGTGGCTGTCACTAGCCATATGACACCACCAGCAGGTCTGAGCTGTCATTGGACAAGGGGGTGGCATTGTCAGGAAAAGTGGTGAGAAATCTGAAAAGGGGAAGAAGAGAACCCTGGGTGTCTCCAGTCCTTCTGGCTTATATGCACTTTTGGGTTTTTTTAATTTTTTTATTTTTTGTTTTGAAATTTACTCCCAAGTTAGTTATCATGTAGTGCAATAATGATTTCGGGAGTAAATTCCAGTGATTCATCCCCCACATATAACACCCAGTGCTCCTCCCCACAAGTGTCTTCCTTAATGCCCTTTGCCCATTTAGCCCATCCTCCTACCCACAACCCCTCCAGTTTGTTCTCTGTATTTAAGAGTCTCTTCTGTTTTGTCCCCCTCCCTGTTTTTATATTATTTTTGCTTTCCTTCCCTTATGTTCATCTGTTTTGCATCTTAAAGTCCTCATATGAGTGAAGTCATCTGATGTTTGTCTTTCTCTGACTAATGTCGCGTAGCATAATACCCTCTAGTTCCATCCACGTAGTTGCAAATGGCAAGGTGTCACTCTTTTTGATTGCCGAGTAGTACTCCATTGTATAGATATACCACATCTTCTTTATCCATTCATCTGTCGATGGACATAGTATGCACCTTTGGTTTTGAGCTACTTCACAGCTCTGTGTGTTACAGAAACTGGCAGTAGTATAATTGATCTTTGTCCACAGAAATGCAAATTAATATTATCCACTGGAGATATGATAGACTATCCCCCTGGGGATATGGACCTGTTTTGGATCAACTTGCATATTTATTTCAGCATTCTTGATTTTCTCTGTAGTGTGTTCTCTGAATTCTCCTTTGCGTGGATTGTAACATCCTACTGGCTTCTTCATCAGTTAATGAGCTATATCTTTGACACACATTCATCTAATAGTTGTCCGAGTTAAGCTGATTTTACCATTTAAAAATTATTTTTAACAACATCAAATGTTTCCAAAGATCATCTATTAAGTGGGTAGTTATTAGGTTATCCAAGATCCCCATAACTAGAGATTTTCTCTTAACGTCAACGATATCGGTCAAGATGCTGAACCCTCTCTTAACTTCTATTGACCTAACAGCAATAACATTACAATCTTTTCTAACTGCTTTTATACTGCCTGATACTTTTTAAAACTTTAACATCTTTATTATCAAGTAAGTCACAGACAATGTCTTGAAATGTCATTTTAATTAATTGGCTTAATTTGTTACGTTTTTCCTTCATCTGCAATCCAGAAGTTCTGTAAACCTTGTTGGCCAAGTTTCAGGATTCAGTAAATTGGAATAACTCAAAAGTTTTCAAAATTTTTCATATGTTGTTCTTAAATACATTCACATACAATTTTGTAAACAGGCTAATATATTCAATCTTGAAATTGATACAGTCTTCCCAAATTGTTATAGATCATTTTCTTATTTCTGTCAAGTCTTTCTCTTCATTTTTGCAGATTTATCTACAAGTAAGTTCAACCACTTTATCATTCACTGCATTCATGTTGGCTTTAATAGCTGAAACCTTTCTTTCTTTTTAAGCAATCTTTACACCCAATGTGGGGCTCGAACTTACAACCCTGAGATCAAGAGTCGTATGTTCTACCAACCGAGCCAGCCAAGCACCAGGAACACTTCTTTCTTATAAAGCTAAGAAAAGCGCTGAGTTCTTTTTATGACATCATTTATCAAGGTCACGTATCTGCATGATGTTTTGTTTTCCATACTGTTTATTTCCATTTCGCAGTTTATTACCATTCAAGGCTGGCTACAATCTCCAGCTGGCTCTTGAAGGTCTAGTAGATCCAAATATTCTTCCAGTTTTCATTTTTTCGGTTCCTTCCTTTTCAGACACATTATTTGATTTTCTTTGATAGTCACTCAATACATGGTAGAAAATATTTAAAGTTACTTGCTATGAACCTTTCATTACATTGACCCCAAATAATTGAACGACATCTATGACACAAGAGTTTCTTTGTGTGTTTAAAATTTTTTTTTAACTTTTTTTCATGTTCATTTGTTTATTTTGAGAGTGAGAGGCAGGGGGAAGGGCAGAGAGAGAGAGGGAGAGAGAGAATCCCAAGCAGGCTCCGTGCTGTCAGCACAGACCCCAATGTGGGGCTCGACCTGAGCCAAAATCAAGGGTCAGATGCTCAACCAACTGAGCCACCCAGGCATCCCACTTTGTGTGTTTAAAAATGGATTGTAGGGGTGGCTGCGTGGCTCAGTAGGTTGAGTGTCCAACTTCGGCTCAGGTCATGATCTCACGGTTCATGAGTTTGAGCCCTGCATTGGGGTCTCTGCTGTCAGCACGGAGCCCGCTTCAAATCCTCTGTCCCCCCTCCCTCTCTGCCCTCCCCCACTCATGCTCTCTCTCTCTCTCTCTCTCAAAAATAAACATTTAAAAAAATAATAAGGGTGAAAAAATAAACAATAAAGAAATATATGGTAGGGGGGACATAGTTTTACAAAATCCCATTAAGGAGAATATGAGCAAACACTATTCTACGTAAGGATATTTTATAATTTACTTACCTTTTTACCTGTCAATGGGTGTCCAGGTTCTTTGCTGTCATAAACAATGATGCAATGAACATCTGTGTGTTCACACTCCCCTGAGCAGACGTTTCTCCAGATTTATGCTGTAAGTAGGATTTCAGGGTGAAAGAAATGGGCATTTTTAACTTTACTGGGTATTTTCATCTGCTCCCCAAAGTGGATGACCTGACTTACGACCCCACCACAGTGTCTCCGCGCCCCTGATTCTCCACGTCCTTGAAGACACTCGGCCCCATCAGACCTCTTCATCTTTGCACATCCTGTAGGTCTGGAGTGATGCTTGCTTCCTCACTATCTTCTTCTGATTACCAGGCACTGTGCCAGGCCACCAAAAAGGGACATGGTCCTGTCTTAGAGGTCCCTGCTGAGTGAAGGGGAGCAAGTCCAGAATAACTTTCAGGGACACCGACCCGTGTTGGGCTCTTTATATTTTCCCCTCTCTGGTTCTAAGAGTCTTCCCCAGGGCAGGTGTATGGGGCAGAAATTCCCCGGAAGCCATCCCCTCCTTGTGTTCTGAATTCACTGGGAAGATAGATCTTGGAGGTCCTTGGTTGGGAACAGTCCCTGAGACCGCTCCGGGGATGGAGAGACTCCTCCTGGGGGCGGCTTGGGCACCAGGGCTCCAGTCTGGGCTGGGATGCCAGTGTCTGGGAACGGCCAAGAGCGGAGTGGGTGGGGCAAGGCCGTCCGGAGTTACGGTGTCCCTCTGATGGGACTGCCTCTAATATTTCACTCTGGTTAGGGCACTGGACCAGGACGGGAAGCATCAGGAGGCCTGAGAATGAAAGTCATGAACTTTCCTGCTTCCCTGGGTACGATGGAGGCTTGGAGTCCAATTTGATTGAGGAGGAAGAGGGAGACGGATGCTCCACTGCACCTGTGTGTGTGGGTAAGCCACGCAGTAAACAGACCATCTCGATGCATCGTGAAACACGTGTCTCTACAGGGCAACGGCGTGCGTGGGCACCGCATGGGCACTCAGCTCAGTCCCAAGGTCAGGGGACCTTGGAGGGGGGAGTGTCCCTCAAGGGGGAGGAGGAATCAGACCAAAGCATCAAGTGTTAAGGAAATTGGGTTTCTCTTTGGAATAATAAATGGAGGAATATCAAAGAGAGGAATAAATCTGCATTTGTGAAAGATGATCCTGCCTGCAGTGTAGACAATGGATCAGGGGTCAGGAGACTGGAGTGAGCAAGGGAGACTTGGCAGGCAATGATGCAGGTGACACTAGGTGGTCACAATGGCTGTGACCAGAAACACAACCCCGGGGGGCCTGATGCTGCTCTGGTGGGAGGGGCTGGGAAGGCAGCGACAGGCCCCAAGGAGCCCAGGAAGAGCGGGTGTGGGTGGGTGGGTGTGAAGGCGAGGGTTCTGTCAGGGCCCGTTCCATTTGGCAGCCTGGGGACCTAACAGGAAGTGAGGACCTCGTCAGAAGCTCATGAGCAGGACCGGGGACCAGTCATTTAGTTTAAGGGTCACTTAGTTTAAGTAAAGATACAGGGGTGATGACATCACCCAGGGAGGGCGAGAAGGCGGAGAAGGAGAGAGGGTCTGGGACAGGAATGGCTATTGCGTAGTTTCAAGATACAATCAAGTTCCATTGTGAACTGGCTGCCCCTACCTTTTTTTTTTTTTTTAATTTTTGTTAATGTTTCTTTTTGAGAGAGAGAGAGACAGAGAGAGAGACAGAGCATGAGCAGGGGAGGGGCAGAGAGAGAGGGAGGCACAGAATCCAAAGCAGGCTCCAGGCCCCGAGCTGTCAGCACAGAGCCCGACGCGGGGCTCAAACTCACAAACCATGAGATGGTGACCTGAGCCGAAGCCGGACGCCTAACCAACTGAGCCCCCCGGGCACCCCTGTCTCTGTCTTTTTGTTGCCATCCTCGACGTGAATTTATAATCGTTTCCCCCAACCTTACCTTACAGAGCATTTCATATAAAAATGAACCACTGCTTCTATTATCCTGAATACTGGAAAAACCGTGTCACAAGCCACAAGGGCCACATGCGCTGCTGTGAGTTGCCTTCCCGGCTGCACGTTGTGTTAGTCGTGAGACTCTTAGCTCACGGGTAGCTCATAAAGTTCCTAATTAAATGGGAGTGGGAAAACACGTTTATTATTTATTTATTAGCAAACAGCCTTTGATAATGAACCTGAGCACCTTGACGACATGTACCGACAGGATCTTTTCGAATCTGGGCTCATCGGGGACGGCTATAGAGAAGGGGGTGGGCTCTTTTTTACAACCAGACCAGAACTACTCAAAAGGTGTTTTCTTCTTCGAAGTGGGAGATTTAGTCAAGCGATTACGTCCTTTGAGAGGACACGATTGAAATGCTTTTGGGGGGCAAGACTCTCTCCTAAATACCTGCCTCAGGGGCTCAAGCCATCTCTTTGGAGGAGGATGAGGGGGCTTGACTTTTAGGATCAGCCAAGTCGTTGGGAGCCAAGTGTGATGAATGAGAGGAAAGACTGAGCCAAGTAATAGCAGATCAGCAAACTTGCGGTATCCCCTCCCCCGTTCGGGCCTCCCCCTCCCCTATTCTCACCCACTCACGAAGGGCATTGCCATCCACCAGCCTGAAAAACAACTTCATTAGAGCATTTGTTTATAATTTAAATTATAATTCACCCCTCCTTAGTCAGTTTTGTGTTTTCTCTAACACACATTCCAGAACATTCCGTTCCGGTAAAACACAGGCACCGAGAACGTGTTCAAAAAAATTCTAGGGGTGCCTGGGTGTCTCAGTCGGTTGAGCGTCCGACTTCAGCTCAGGTCATGATATGTTTGTTGAGTTCGACGCACACGTGGGCATCCCTCCCCCACTCTCTCTCTCTCTCTCTCTCTCTCACTCTCTCTCAAAATAAATAAAACATTTAAAAAAATATTAATTGAACTTCAAAATGAGCTGCAAGCCAGAGGAAGTAGCAGTGGGCCGGCAATGGACGACCTACGGTAACAAGACGGTACCCTACTGTTTTCTTCAGTGATTTCAAAGCTATTAGTTCATGTAATTCGCATCCAGCCACCCAGAAAGATGGGCCAGGCAAGTCCCAATATCCCTATTTTACAGACAAGGGCGCAAAAACCAAGCTTATAAGGGAAGGAAATGCCGTGGTTCAGACGGGACGGCTGATCATTAGAGCTGGAGGGAATCTGGTCAGATATCGAGCCTGAGGTCACTTTACGAGCTGTTTGCTAGGAGAGCCAACGTTAGATTCCAAGCTCTTCAGTTTCTAATCAAATTCCAAGAGGGTGATTCCAAACACGTCAGCGAACGGCAGGATCACCGCAGCGAATACATGTGCGTCCTCCCCACAATGGCGCGGGACGGCAACACTCACCTGGGGTCTCCGGCACCAGACTGCCTGGGTGGGAATCCTGGTTCAGCCCCTTTGGGACTCAGTAAACTTGAGGGACCTCATAAATCGATTCACACCCAGGCGTCCATGATTAATGTGATGTCTATCCCAGTCGAACCTACTTTTTGAAAGAGACTGCCTGGAAATCTTTAGCCCCCCAGGCACCAATCTCCGCTGCTGGTGCCTCACCTAATACCTGACACAGAGTCAGCACTCCATAAATAATGGAACTCAGGCGTAGTTGAACTTGAGCGTGGAGGTTCTGGAGCAAGAGGGACCGTGCTGAAATTCCTCAGTTCATCCTACAGACGTGACGCATTCCCTATTCCCCGAGGTTTTTGTGGCCCCGAAAACTTACTTTGGGATGGGCAAGGATAAGCTAATGAATTAGGGAAATCTGGCAAAATTATAATGATAAGGTAATAAGCTCTATTATATCAGTTTTCAGGGAGTTAGAGTGAACCATTCCAACGAAGACACTGGCTAATAGGTTGCTGTGGCCAAAAGCCCATAAAATACATCAAGGATTTCCGCAAAGCTGAGAATATGTTCCCATCACTCTCAGAAGCGAGGGTACCAGATGCACTTTAATTATGGCATGTCAAGAAAATATCTTGAGGAAGAACCATTAAAAAATAATCAGGAGAAGGAGAGAGAGGCTGATATTGGGGTTAGAATAAGAAGGTTAGGATCTTTTTTTTTTTTTTTTTTTTTTTTTTTTTGCCTAGAAAGACAATGGCTCTGAGGAAAAATAGAGAATAATTTCTTTTTTTAACTTTTATTTATTTTTGAGACAGAGAGAGACAGAGCATGAACGTGGGAGGGTCAGAGAGAGGGAGACACAGAATCTGAAACAGGCTCCAGGCTCTGAGCTGTCAGCACAGAGCCCGACGCGGGGCTCGAACTCACGGACCGCGAGATCATGACCTGAGCTGAAGTCGACAGCTCAACCGACTGAGCCACCCAGGCGCCCCAGAGAATAATTTCTTCACGGATTTTCTGTTTATTGGACAAATTTACCAAATGCCTACTTGGTCCAGGCACATTTAGGTGCTAGAATTCACCAACACACAAGACAGACCAATCCTTGTCCTTGTGTGTGTCGGAGGGGGGGGCTGGCGAGGGGGGTCACTGGATATTAATATAAATTTGTTTTTTCCAAACTTTGGAAAATTAGGTAGAAAGATTATCTTATGAAGCCTGAAAGGGGTATATTTAGACCAAGCATAAGAACCCCTGCACAATGCCCGGGACTAGAGCAGTGCCCTGTGGATAATTGGTCATTTTATCTAACAGAAGTGCTGTTGTTCTTAATATCCTTTATCTTTGCGACATTAAAACTCCAAGAAAACTCCAGAAAAAGTAGGCGAAGGACAGCAGGCAATTCAGAAAGAAGAGAAATGGCCAATCGAATCAAATGCAAATTCGAATATGTGCACAATCAAATGCAAAGGAGAATATATGCAAATTTAAATGCAAATTAGAACACATGCAAAATTAAAGGCAAATTAAGACATAACAGTGCAAGTCGCTAGAAACTTCAAGAGTTAGTAGCTACGCAGGTAGGAAAGGCTAACAGATTCTATTAAATCCACACAAGGTGTATAATGATTGATTAGTGAGAACTAGGCATTGGGGGATATGAAAACCAACACTTGAACAATAGTTTGTTGTCAGAGGCTCCTAGCATAGCTCATTGAGTTTAACCCGAGATTTCTGTTCTGCAGGCTCACGGACCCATTCCTGGGGACCACCATGGGGAGGCAGAAAAACGCTGAGTTGAATTTTTGGCACGCGGCCCAGCCGGGCTTTCTTATGTAACAATCGCCTGAGCTAGTTAGTATGAGAACTTTTGAAATAAAAGCTAAGAGTGGCCAAAACAAATATGTGGCCAGATTAAAGCCAGCTTGGCCAATGTTTCTCTAACATTCCTGCTTTATAAACATAGAAAACAGTAAGAAAAGAGAAGGTTGTGTTTTTGCCACAAATCATATTTGTGATCCTTGTTTGTCTGTCTTCACTATCAAAAGCTTGAGCATTCCAGAGAGTCCACTGGGAGCTTTCGAAACACCAACCAAAACAAAGCAAAAGTCAGGGATGGAGAAACTAAGGTTCCCTGTTCTCTTGTGGGTGTCACCGAAGTTTTCGCTTTCATAACCGATGTCGGGTCTTTCAAGCAAACGCCTAGAACTCTGCCCTCTCTGCAAACCAGGTATTTGTGGACCAGGTGATGTATTTGTTCAGCATATCCTGTGCCTTTATTCCCAGAAGAAAGGGAATGGGACAGAACACTCTGTCAAATAAACAATTGCCCAAGGTCTTGGGCAAGAGAAATTGGGACAGGAAGCAGACAGCGGACTCTTTGCCCTAGGTAACTGCCTGATAAGGTAAACACACCGTGTACAATGAGTTCCTGTCCTCCTGTGATAAATATTTATATGCTGAGCCCTGTGTTTGAAAGCACTAAACCATCCCTCAGTCTGAACATTGACCTTTCGATGCAGAACACAGGGCTAATTTTACAGGTGATGTAATTAATTTTTGTGGCTCCAAGCCGTACTGGGAACGAGAGAAATGGTTGTTTTGGTGATTGTTTAAGAGGGATTCGGCAGGCTGCGCACAGCGTTCGGGTAACAGTAGCAGCACACGGTCTTCAGATTTCTTAGTCACACCTGGAATTCAAGGATCTTAGGAAGACGGTGGTGTAGGGAGCTTATCACAAACAAACTCAGGTTCTCCGGATGTTAGAGGAGGTGATGAACTCGACCCTGTGTTCAGGCACGGCCTTGCACTAATGTTCGGAGCATGCCAAGGGCTTTATTTTTAGCAAATGGCTTTAGCATGGCCCCAAGTTTCTGTGACCGGGATGTACTTCACTTTAACATTAATAAGATGTACAGGCAGACCACTATTTCACGGTGAGCTGAACTGACCCCGTCCCCCAGAACGTAAAAGGCCGATGATGATTGAGGAAAGATACTTGCCACGAAACAGCACCATCCCGTGGTCCAAGCTGGAAACCAGGGTCCGTCCGCACCCCTCTCTCTCGCCCCTGTGTTCAGCGCATCTAAAGACCTTGTTCCACCCCTGAAATATCTCAAATGCACACACTGCCCCCATCACACTTTGCCAATTCTCTGCCTCTCCCAACTCACCCTTTGCACAGGTGTCCCCGGGCACGAACTCACAGCAGTGCCCTCTGCGCTTCCGTTTCTCATTAACTGGCACATTCTCCGGTTCTGCATCTTGGGTCCCCCTCCCCTGACCCACCCTCTGCCAGGTCTTGTGGATCGGCCTTCTGGAACACCTTGGAGCCATCCACCCACATCACTGGGGGTTCACTGCCTCTACCCTTTCTCACGTGGGCCCTCATGTCCCACTTGGACCGCAGAAATGACCTCCATGACCTCTGGGGCCCATTCAGCAGCTCCGGCCTCAACGTCCCCAGCAAAGCCAGAGGGACCTTTCCCAACCACAAGCCCGATGAGGCCACTTCTTGGCTGAAAACCAGTTCGGACTTCCCTCCGCCCTGAGGATGAAGACAGAGCTCCCATCCCACTTTCAGGGCCTGTGGCACTACCCTAGTGCCACCCCCAGGGTGGGCTGCTCAGCCATGCCAGCTCCCAACACGGAGCCCAGGGGACTTCCTCCCTTTTCGCTCGTTCATTCGCTTCCAAAAACTCATCCGCGTCTGAGATCAGCTTACTTACTCGCCTGCACATCACAGGTGCTCAGTGCATGTCTGTGGAATAAATGAATGGAGGGGCGCCTGGGTGGCGCAGTCGGTTAAGCGTCCGACTTCAGCCAGGTCACGATCTCGCGGTCCGTGAGTTCGAGCCCCGCGTCAGGCTCTGGGCTGATGGCTCGGAGCCCGGAGCCTGTTTCCGATTCTGTGTCTCCCTCTCTCTCTGCCCCTCCCCCGTTCATGCTCTGTCTCTCTCTGTCCAAAAAATAAATAAAAAACGTTAAAAAAAAAAAATTTAAATGAATGGATGAAAGAACCAACCAAGGAAACCTCCGTCCCAGGGTGATAAACGGTGAACTCGTCCGAGAAAATGGCAGACCTTAAAGAAGACCATACGCTAGGAGTCCAGGCCCTGGATGGCCATCTTATCCATAGTTGTGGACAAAGAGTCTAGAAAGGAAAATGAACAGTTGCTGGCCGACTGTCTGACCGCCTCACCTTGATCTGGAACTCTCTAATCTCTGTGCCCACCCCCCCCCCCCCCCCCCCCGGTCCCCTGCACTGGTCTTCCTTCACATTCCAGCTCAAAACACATTCCTTCACGTCGCTGGACACGCCCGCCCGCCAGGCCAGTCCTTTGGGCCTCAGGGCCTTGCACCTGCTAATATCTCTCCAGCCCCTCCCCCTCCCACCGCAAGTGGTTATTTCCTACTCCTTCATCGAACTGCAACTCCGATGTCACTTCCTGAGAGGAACCTTCCGGAGCCCTAGGCCAGATCAGATCCCCTCACAGCATGCCAGTCCTTGCCCAAACACCAATCAACCCATTTTGCAAATACGGGTTTGGGTAACTCTTTCGCTACCATTTACCTTCTTGCCCCATGAAGGCGGGGATTGTGGGGTGTTCCTCACCTCTTCAGGCAGACCTCCATCCAACACAGCAGCTTGTCTAAAGCGGTGCCCAACTAATATTTGGTGATTTTTATGGAAGCACGGGGAGTGTTGATACTCTAATATGCTTTACGTATGTGACCCTCAGACTCCAGGAGAACGAGTGGGCAAAGGAGGTAGCAGGCAATCCAAACGATACAAACGGTCCAGCAACCTTAGTAGCAACGAGGGAAATGCACGTTAGAACATAACAAAAGATCACTTCGACATGATAAGTTGCAAGCTCTCCGAAAAGCAATCATAACACCTGCAAGATCGACGCAATCTCTATCAAAATCCTAACAATCTGTTTTTGCAGAAATAGAAAATCCCTCCCAAAAATTCACAGGCAATTGCAAGGGACTCTGCACAGCCGGAACCATGCTGGAAAAAAACAAAGTAGGAAATCTCACCCTGCCTGATTTCAAAACTTCCTACAAAGCTACAGTAATCAAAACGGGGTGGTCCTGCCACAGAGACAAGACTTCTAGACCAATAGAATAATCTAGAACAGGAAAATGAAATAGATATCCCAGAAAGAAATCCTCACCTAACTGGTCAAATGATTTTCAACAAGGGTCCTAAGACCATTCCATGGAGGAAAGGACAGTCTTTTCCCAACGGTGTTGGGAAAACTGGACATCCACATGCACAAGAACAAAATTGGACTCTTCCCTAACACGATATGCCTGCTCAAGTGGGCGAGGGGCAGAGAGAGAGCAGGACATAGAGAATCCCAAGCAGGCTTCTCACTGTCAGTGCAAAGCCCGACGTGGGGTTCAGACCCAGGAACTATGAGATCATGATCCAAGCCCAAATCAAAGGTCAGATGCTTAACCAACTGAGCCACTCAAGCACCCCTGCAATTGCATTTGTAATTGTATCTGGATGGTCTTCTAGAAGACGTGGGAACAACAACTTCAAAGGCCACGGGTGTCCCTTCAGCGGCGGGTCTTAGATGGATGCTGTGGGGGCCACTTGCCGTCCTAGGGGGCTCAGGGGTTTTAGCTGTTTGGGCATCTGATAAAGGACTGATCACCACTCCCGGGTACCCGGCCTTCCTCTTTGTTACCAGAACTGGGCTTTTACTTCTGAATGTTATGAACCAAGCTATTTGAAACTTTCAAGAAAGTGTCTGCACAGTCCAAATCATAAAAGAAGCCAGACACCTGCAGAGGAGGTGGGCAGGTATGAGGGTGATACCCCAGTGGTGATGTCTGCTTCCCCCACAGCCCAGGCGGGGCCCTGTGCTGGTGTCATGCTTTTAGGGGCCCCCACTTTGGTCTGACTGCACCCTCCCTCATAGAGCAAGGACCCTGGTCCCCACTTCCAGGTTGTACTCTGGTCTCCTGGGACCCCGGGATCCTCTGCCCCAAGTGTCCCCAGCCAACTTGTAGGGTCTGCCCTTCTGTCAGCGGGCCAGGCTATGGTGTGTGTCCCTCTAGGCAAGAGGGTCAGGGGAGGGACAACAGGCCTCATCCAGGGCCATACTCTCGTGACCGCTGTGCCCAATCGCAGGCCACTGTACCACTGCAACCTGCATTAAAAAGAAAAACAAAATAGGTGGGGGGCCTGGGTGGCTCAGTTGGTTAAGCATCCGACTCTTGATTTCGGCTCGGGTCATGATCTCATGGTTCATGAGTTTGAGTCCCACATTGGGCTTTGTACTGACAGCTTGGAGCCTGCTTGGGATTCTGTCTCCCTCTCTCTCTACCTCTCTCCTGCTGGCGCTCTCTCTCTCAGAATGAATAAATAAACTTTAAAAATGTTTAAAAAACACAGCAGGGGCTCCTGGGTGGCTCAGTCGGTTTAGCATCCGACTTCAGCTCAGGTCATGATCTCGCAGCTTGTGAGTTCAAGCCCTGTGTCGGGCTCTGTGCTGACAGCTCGGAGCCTGGAGCCTGCCTCGGATTCTGTGTCTCCCTTTCTCTCTGTCCCTCCCCTGCTCGTGCTCTGTCTCTCTCTCTCAAAAATAAATAAACATTAAAAAAAATTTTTTTTAATAGAGCAAGATAGAAAATACAGCAGGCATATATAACTATTTTGGTAAAATATTGGTTTCTGTTATGTAGTCTGGGCTTAATGTCAAACGCATCTCCTCCTGTGTGTCTCGGCCCGGAGAGCTTGACAAAGCAGGTAGGACACACAGGTGGGCGTAGCCATGGCCCCTTCGGTGGAGAGAGACGCAGGGAGGCCCTGTGTCCACAGACCCCCGAGACCACCTGCACCAGGAGGCTCTAACCTGCGCCCGCGACGAGGCCAGAACCCTTGTCCCACTCTCCATCCTCCACCACGATCACCCTCAGAACCGCTGTTGATTCGCCCAGACACCTGCAGGAGCCTCCTCCCTGGTTTCCCGGTCCATGTCTCCTCTGACCCTCTCCCCTCCCCCATCCATTCGGCTCATCTGTCACTCCGTCCCTCACAAGCCCTCAGGGTCTCCTGTCCAACACCCCAGCTCTGTCCCAAATGAGCCTCACTCACTGGCCTCTGGCCCTGGCTTCTCCTTCCAGCATGAGTACTTTCTGTCCGGTTCTCCTGGCTGCTCCCATGTCTTCCAGGTCTCAGCTCAGATGTCCTCTCCTCGGAGGCGCCTTCCCGAGCCCCTCTGTCCCTGTCACAGCCCTGAGAGGCTCTTTTGCACACTTGCCTGCTTGCCGCCCGGGCCCCTAACCTTCCCGCCAGAGGGCAGCTCCAGGACAGCATGCCTGGCGCACAGCAGGTGCTCAATAAACACATCCTGGGTGAATAAGGAAGTTATCAGAGTGACCTTCTAATGCAGGACGGTGCGGGTGACCCAAAGGGGCAGATCGGCGCAAGGCTTGAGGCTGGCGTGGAAGTGACGTTAAGGTTCTACTCGCGCGGAAGGCCGGAGAGTGAACGTGCAAAGATTTCTCCCAGCGTCTTCGGTCTAGACTCTCGGATGTCTGCAAGTCTGCGCGTAATCATTAACTTTTATTGGGGACATATCGAGCTGTACTGCAGATATAATGTAATTGTTTCCTAGCTGCTAGCCGGCTGTCACTGGTTGAGGCAGGAGGATCTATGTGGAGCACTGCTAGATTTCCCACAGAGACCTGCCTCGGGCACTTTCCAGTTATTACACCCTGGGAAAAGGCCATAAAACCGATATTAGGCCCCAAATGACTTTTACAGCTGGAGACAACCAAAGCTCCTGTGTTTTCATCCCAGGACTACAACTCAGTCACAAAACGTCCCAGCATCCCACTTGCCAGCAGCATTTTCATTTTAGTTCGTTTTCGGGTGGCCGTGACAGCCACGAGGGGCGGGATTTGATTTTCTCTACCTTCGGTTTGTAGAGGAGGACTTTCGTGCACTTTGACTAATGGGACCTTCACTCCCTGGCTCCCTTTATTACCCTGCCTGCGGGACCCCGGGATCCCTTTTCCTCTCTCCAACATCGGCAATCTGTGTGATGGGAGAGGCCGTCTGGGGAGAGGCAGAAGTTGGTCGCCAGCCTCCAGTTTTACTAATAGGCTGTCCCCAACTTCTCTAAAGAGCCAACCGAACTTGGGGATTCGGGTCAGCTGGGACCCCGGTTTGTGGTTCACGGCTGCTGTGGGGTGCATACTCTCAGGATGAATAGAGGGTCACCGAACATTTCTCTTTTTGGAAAACGGAGCCTTTTACTTTTCACGGCTTTATGGAGACGCAGCTCGCGTCCCCTCCAGTTCACCCGCTTGAGGTGCATGACGCTGGGGCTTTTAGCGCGTTCACAGACCCGTGCACTTAACCCTGCAATTCCAGAACGCCTTCGTCACCCCAAAGAGAAACCGACACCGATTAGCCATCACCCCTCCGGTCCTCCCTTCCCCCCAGCTCCTGGCAACCACGGATCTACCTTCTGTCTCCATGGATTGGCTTCTTCCACACGTCTCATCTAAGTGGAAACCTACCACATGTGGTCCTCTGTGTCTGGCTTTCACGCAGCACGGTGTTTTCAAGGTTTATCCCCATCATAGCTTTTCTGCAGGTGTCTGCATTTTTATTGCCAAACAATAGCCTTCAGTGTGGGTGTGTCACTTCATCCATTCATGGATGGAAAAGTTACTGACCTTTGGTGCTCGAAGGGACATGGCAGGTCCTCCAATGCAGCCCTCAATTTCACAAAGGAGAGAAAGGAGGCACAGAGAGGGGAAGTGACTTATCCAGGGAGGCACAGCCAGCCTGGGAGACCTGATACTGACTGGAGCTTTGGTCTTATAAATCATGAAATGTTTCATGCTTACTGGAAAGTTAGAAAAAAAATACAGTGAACTCTCTCTCTCTGTTCACAGCCTTTACCCATTTCTCTTCGGGGTTTCCTTTTCTTTAATCACTTGTAGGAGTTCTTAGTAAATTCTAAAGGCAAATCATTTGTTGCTTACAAACCGTACCCAGCTTTTCCCAGTCTGTGGCTTGTATTGTCCTTTGCTTTCTGGTGTTGATGAGGTTTGGTGGACAGAAGTTTCTAATTTTAGTGAATTGTCTGTCTTGGTATTTATGGTTTGTGCCTTCCGAGTCTCGGTTAAGAAATCCTTTGTTAGGGGAGCCTGGGTGGCTCAGTTGGTTTATCATCTGACTCATATATATATGTGTGTGTGTGTGTGTGTGTGTGTGTGTGTATATATATATATATATTTAATGTTTATTTTATTTTTGAGAGAGAGAGAGAGAGAGAGCACGAGCAGAGGAGGAGCAGAGAGAGAGGGAGACACAGAATCTGAAGCAGGCTCCAGGCTCTGAGCGGTCAGCACAGAGCCCAACACAGGGCTGGAACCCATGAACTGTGAGATCGTGACCTGAGTCGAAGTCAGACACTTAACCAACTGAGCCACTCAGGTGCCCAAAGCATCTGACTCTTGATATTGGCCCAGGTCATGATGCAGTGTTCTGGGATCAAATCCCGTGTCGGGCTCTGCCCTAAGCGTGGAGCCTGCTTAAGATTCCCCCCCTGCCCCCTTTCTCTCTCTCTCTCCTTCTCCCTCTGCTCCCTCCCCCATTCGTGTGCTCTTTCTCTATCTCTAAATAAAAATTTTTTTAAAAATTAAAAAAAGAGAAATCCATTGTTAGTATTCTCCTAGCTTTTCCTCTAAATGTTTTCAAATTTTGCTTTTCACATTTAATTCATCTGGAATGTACTTTCTTTCTAGGTTCTTGGCGGGGGCTCTGTAGCAAAGACAGATTAACAAAAACACCCTTTTTTTCTTAATGTTTATTTATTTTGAGAGAGAGAGAGAGAGAGCGCACACAGTGAGGGAGGGGCAGAGAGAGGGAGACACAGAATCCAAAGCAGGCTCCAGGCTCTGAGCTGTCAGCACAGAGTCTGACGTGGGGCTCGAACTCACAAGCTGCGAGATCATGACCTGAGCCAAAGTCGGGTGCTTAACCCTCTGAGCCACCCAGGCCCACCCAAAAGCATACACTTTTATTTCAGATAAATTCTACATGACACAGGAGCCTTCACAAGGAAATGAAGACTCGAAGAGTAGTTAAAGCTGAGTGCTTTTTTTTTTTTTTTTTTTTAAATCTGAGTGCTTTTATACTGGGTTCGATGAGGAGTAGAAAGTCATGGGAAAGCATGATAGGACATTGGGGTAGGAGCCAAGAATAGTAAATTGGAGGAAACTTAGTGAGGTCTATTCATTCAGATTTCTCTTGGCATCCCCCTCATCTTTGAAGATGAGGATATTCCTTTCCTCCAGGTATACAGAGAGCACCTGTCGCATGAGGGTCTATGATCTACTTCAGGTGAAGGTCAGAGAGTCCTTCCGGCAACTACTGCTGCTCAGATTCCTTCCACGTAGGTCAGTCAATATGCCAAAGTGCCATATTTGGGGGGAGCGTGTCTCCCACACTGTCAAGACAGTACCTCCTTTACCACATAAATTATACCCATATACCTGTGGGTTTAATTTTGGGGCTCTGTTCCTTTGGTCTTTTTGTCTACTTTTGTGCCAATACCATATGTCTCAATTCCTATAAGCTCATAATAAGTCCTAATATTTAGAAGGGCAAGCACAAGCCCCACCACCTCTCACCTTGCCCTCTTTCTTCAAAATAACCTTTCTTTTAAGTTTGTTTATTTGATTTGAGAGAGAGAGAGAGAGAGGAGAGGGAGAAGGAGTGTGTGTGCATGTGCGTGTGAGCAGAAGAGGGGCAGAGAGAGAAGGAGGGAAAAAGAAAATTCCAAGCAGGCTCCTTACCGTCAGCTCAGAACCATGAGGTCATGACCTGAGCCAAAACCAAGAGTCAGACACGCAACTGACTAAGCCACCCAGATGCCCCTAAAATAGTCTTAACTTTTTGTCTTAACTTGTTTGCTTTTCCATCTAAACTCCAAGATAAGCTTGCCCATTCCTCAAAACTCCTTTTGGGGCTTTGATTGGTATTGCATTGAATTTATATGTTAATATGGAGTGTACTAACGTCTTTATGAGACATTGAATATTCCTATCCATGAAGATGGTATATAGCTCTCCTTTTTTAAATGTTTCAATACAGGGGCGCCTGGGTGGCTCAGTCGGTTGAGCGTCCGACTTCAGCTCAGGTCACGATCTCGCGGTCCGTGAGTTCGAGCCCCGCGTCGGGCTCTGGGCTGATGGCTCAGAGCCTGGAGCCTGCTTCCAATCCTGTGTCTCCCTCTCTCTCTGCCCCTCCCCCGTTCATGCTCTGTCTCTCTCTGTCTCAAAAATAAACATTAAAAAAAAAATTTTTAATGTTTCAATACATAGATTTTAAACAATTTTATAAATTGTATGATTTATGTTAGAAATTTTACCATTATAGTTTTACAATTTACAGAAATCATACACATCTTTTGTTACATTTATTCCTTGGTTATATAATTCTTCTTGCTATTGTAAATGGCGGTTTACAAACTATATTGTTGCCAGCATCTAGGAATACACATGAGATTAAATATTAATCTGAGATTCAGCAGCCATGATAAATTCTCGGAGTTCCCAAAAATGTATTGAATTTTTATGCAGATGATCACATTATCTGTGACCTATGACAGTTTTGGTTTTTTCCGTTCGAACTTACACCTTTTATTAACTTTTTTGTTCTTCATGCACAGGTTAGGACCCGAATCCTTCATACGGCTGAATGGAAGTGGAGACAGTGGGCACTGCTCCTCATACCTGACATTAAAGGAATGTTTCTCATTTAATCTTTAAGGGTGATGTTTGCTGTAGGTTTGCCAAATGTCCTCTATCCAGTTCTAGAAGATCCCTTCTGTTTCTAGTGACTCATGAATCCTTCCTCTGGTTTTAAAAATGGTTGTTATTAATTCATATTTGCATTATAGAAGTAACATATGCTCATAGAAACAGAAATCAAATAGGATGAAAGTAGAAACACTCCATCCCAGCCCCAGCCCTTCTCTTCAGACAAAACCGCTGTTAACATTTTGTTATTCCTTCTAAAAATTTTCAATGCACACGCAAGCATATATTGGTATGCCCCTATTTTTCCACACAAAAAGATTACATTGCAGTCCTGTTCTATAATTTTATTTTTTTCAAATAAAGCAACTTGGGCATTACTCTACGTTGGGACACGTGGGTCTACGTCATTCTTTTTATTTTTATCTTTTTTTAATTTTTTAATGTTTTTATTTATTTTTGAGGCAGAGAGAGACAGAGCATGAGCAGGGGAGGGGCAGAAAGAGAGGGAGACACAGAATCCGAAGAAGGTTCCAGGCTCTGGGCTGACAGCACAAAGCCCGATGTGGGGCTTGAACCCACAAACTGCGAGACCATGACCTGAGCTGAAGTCGGACGCTCAACCGACTGAGCCACCCAGGCGCCCCTACGACATTCTTTGTAATGGTGGCACCATACTCCACCGTACGGATGCCCACGGCGGTTTAACCAATTCCCTTCCAATGTACATTTAGGCTGTATCCGTATTTGCTTACTAGTCTGTTTGCTGGCTATTACACATAATGCCTTAATGCACATGCTTGGGCATAATCTTTGTGCCCTTGTGTGGGTACATCTGCAGGATGAAGAGGGAAAGTTCCTAGCTGTGAATCTCATTGTGTGACTCCCAACCCCCTTTCCCTGAATCACCCTGCTCCTCACTAAAGGAGACCCAGGAGGACTTTGCTTGCCTCAGTCAAGACCCTCCCAAAACACACGGGTCTTCTCTCCCTGACAAGAAGTCAGGCCAGGGACACAGGGGGCAGGCAGCCCGCCTTCCTCTGCCGTTCCCATGGACCCATCGGTTCCTCTTGGCTTGTCTCAGCCACTGCAGACTTTGGAAGGTAGGTCCCCTCACCACGACACTGCCAACGCCTGCTGCCGCTGCAGACTTTGGACCTGATTGTTTATTTAGACTCACAGTGTCTCCTGCTCCTTCCTCGCCCATGCCCTGCCTACCTGGGTGCCTGGTACCTGCGGGCTCCGCCCCCGTCTCAGGAGCACCTGTGGCTGCGTGCTGTCTGCTTGTTCTTCTTGACATGACTCCTGCATCTGTAGCATTTGTTTGGTCCTTCTTGAAGAAACGGACTTGCCACGCCAACCCCTTGCCTGTCTGGGTCCCATGCCTTCAAAGGGGGCCAGATACACCATCCCAAAATATGCTACTGTGGCAGGAGGACTATTTGGGGCTGAAGGCAACTGAGAGAACGTGAGCACAGGAAGGCCTCTCTGCTCTCCTGTTATCTGCCTGACACCAGGGCATGGCCTCCCCTTGTGAAGGTGTCCCAGGCTTCTCCTGTACCACGATGGGGAGAACAACCCTTATCATCAGAGATGGAGACTCTGCAGGGTGTACCAAGGTGACTCTTTATGTACCAAGGTGACTCTGCACAAGCAAATCTCTAAATCACCCTATCTGCCCTTAGTTCCCCCGTATATCTACCTTCCCGCAATTTGCTGCCCCCTAGAAGCCCCCTTTTCTTTGTCTAAGCCCTTTTTTTACAATATAAAGCCTTTTGTTAAAATGGTACATAAACTGCCAAGCCTAGCCACTTTTGGGGGGGTTTTGCTTCTTTTCTGGGGAAGTCCCCTGAGTGTAAAATCAAAAATAACATTTAGGGGCACCTAGGTGGCTCAGCTGGTTAAGCGTCTGACTCTTGGTTTCTGCTCAGGTCATGATCTCACGGTTTGTGAGTTCAAGCCCTGCACTGGGCTCTGTGCTGGCAGTGCAGAGCCTGCTTGGGATTCTTTCTCTCTCCCTCTCTCCCTGCCTCTCCCCTGTGCATGTACACACTAGCTCTCTCTCTCAAAATAAATCAATAAACCTTAAAAAAAAATCTGTAGGCTTTTTCTCTTACTATTCCGTCTTTTGTCAGCTTAATTTGCACATCCCAGTCACACACCTAAGAGTGTTGAGGAAGTTTGTCCTCCCCTGCGCGATCCATACTCCATTCTCAGCCACAACCCTATGCTGACCAAGGGCCCACAAGGAGTGCTCACTCCACTGAGTGCCCTCTGTCACATACTGACTACCCTCCAGCCAGGTGATCTTTCCAAATGAACACCATATCGCCTCACTTTCTCTTTTAGGACCTTTTTTTTCAGCATCTCAACGCAATTAGAGAAAACCCAACCACCACTTAATGACCTGCCTCTCACTCCCCCTTACAACCCCTGCAACCGCAGGGACTACAAGGTGCCCCCATCCTCAGTTCTTGGCCCTTCCTCACTTCCGGGCTTTGGGTGCGCTGCTCTCTCTGCTGGACGCGTCCTCCACCGTCTCTTTGCAAGGGTCAGCTTCCTCCCCGCTACAAGCAGGGATCATTCTTGATCACAGCAGCTCCTGTCTTCCATGGTCAACTCACCATGTTTCCCCCACCGGAAGGAAGCTGATTTTCCTTGGAAGAATTACCCGTCCCCCATTCTATGGTGTCAGCCAACATGCCCCACCTTCCCAAAGGATGTGGCAAAAACCCGGCCAATCCGGACCCTCCCTCTGGAATTTGATCCCTGACAGTTGGGCATTTGAATTTTCAACAACAGCAAAACCGTTGGAACAGATTTATCTCAAAAGAGAACGCCCCTTAGCTGTCGTCCTTCTGACAGTCTTTCCCCCCCCCCCCGCTGCTCTCTCCCCTTGTTCTGCCCATCTCCCTCCTTTCTTTACACCCCCTCCTACTCCTTCTATTTGGAGAGTTTTCCCTTCCCTCCCCCAGCCTCCCCTCCTCATCAGTCTCTGTTCTTTGCACTCAAAGAACCCGCCTGAGACTCTCCACCACCCTTCTCCTCCGGGCCCCCTCCTCCTCCCATTTATCCAGCGCCCAATATAAATATTTGATGAACGACTAACAAAGGCTAATAATGAATGTGTGGCACTTTCCAAGGGGGCGGGGGAGACACCCTGCAAGCAACAGGAGTGAGGTCTCTCGAGAAAGGCACAAACAGCATAATTAGTAAGTGCATCATATACTTACTTTTGGCTTTGTTTGTGCGGCCTCCTTGGGCATAGACATGTGGCTTCCGGGAGAGGCTGGGAGGGACGAGTGAAACTCCGTACCGTGAATTCCTCGGCACTGAAACACCCCGTCTGGCCACCTTCACCACGGAGGGGGACACCAGTGGTAAAAATATGGGACGGTGTTGTCTTTTGATGAGAGGGAAGGTACTCCAGGGAGTGGAAGAGCGACACATCTATTCAGCTTTCTGATGACTTTCTAAATGCTGAGACTTGACCTCATGCGTTGTTAAACTGATGCTTTGCTGCACTCCAGTGACCGACAGGAAGTGACCAAAGGCCCGCACTTGCCCGGCAGGAGGGACACAGGTGCATCCACAGGAAATGAAGATGTCTGTCCCCAGACCCCGTGAGGGCCACCAAGTCCCAGTGCCTGGTATGCTGCAGGAGCTTAATAAATATGTGCCCCATGGCTGGATCTAGTTTCTGATGTTTAAAACAATTTTTTTAATTTAAAAAGAAATTTATTTATTTTGAGAGAAAGAGAGAGAGAGAGAGAGCAGGGGAAGGGCATAGAGAAGGAGAGAGAGAATCGCAACACGGGGTTCTATCTCACGAACGGTGAGATCACGGCCTGAGCCAAAATCAAGAGTCAGAGGCTTCAACACCTGAGCCACCCAGGTGCCCCTAGTTACTGACGTTTTGTTAAAAGACTTACGTTGCTAAAGCAAATTCTTCGTTTTCCCTTGTTTCAGACATAAACCGGACGGATGGAATCTGGATCTGGAAGATCATCTCCGGCAAGCACCCCTCTGATGATGAAATCCCTTCTAGATCTTGTTGGCTATTTCTGTACCGCTCTGGATTTGGGAAGTTTTTCCTTACGTTAAGCCAAAGACCCTATTGCAAGTGTAGACAAAACGAGTCTACACTCTCCCACGTGGTCACTCCCCAAATACGCGGAGACATTCTATCCTTTTCTCTGGGACCCCGACCTTCACCCCCCCTCCCCCCAGCTTGTAGCCTAAAAAAACCTCACGCCCACTGACTGTTTTAACTACCACTCTGGCCCCTTCACCCAAGACCCCTCCATCTATTCTCCAAAACTGGGGTCCCCAGGGCTGGGTCCTGGCCATACTTCGTGGACCGCTCTAAGGGCTCTCCAGTCTCACTCACGCCCATGACTTGAAGCACCTTCAGTCAGCTAATGTTTTCCAGATTTATACCTGCGGCCCTGACGCCCGGTCCCCCATGCCAGACCCACATCCCCAGTCAGCTGTTTGGGCCCTCCCTCGGATGTCCCGCCTCCTCCCCCTGCACCTGCTCCCACCTGGACCCTCTCTCAGTGGGCAGCACCCCCTTGGCCAGCCGCTCAGACACAAACCTGGGAGTCCTGCTGCTTTCTTCCTGCTCCCGCCTTGCCTCAACTCCAGTGAATCACAAGGCTTATTGACAGTATCTCCAAGGCTTGTGAGATCCCTCCCACCCTCCACCCCCACAGCACGGTTATGGGAGCCTCCCCTCACTCCTTTTGAAAAACTCATTGATGAGTTCCCATGGGACCCAGAATAATATCAAAATATGAGCCACGATCCCTGACTCTCCATCTTTTTTCTCTACTCTGTGATCTCGACTGTCTGCCACTCTGGGCTTATTTGGGCTCCCTGGGAAAAGCAACCTCTTTCTACCACAGGGCCTTGGCATATGCTGTCTGGGTCCCCTCCTCTTGGCATGGTTGTCTCCTGCTTCCCCGAGCCCCCGGGTGCTTTCTCACAGCACCTAGAATAATTTGTTATCTAATGAGAAATTTACATGTATATGTATATGTATATATGAGTATTTACATATACGTATTTTTGTGGTATGCCTGTCCCCACGACTAGAGTCTCAAGTCCACGCAGGCAGGGATCTGGTCGGTTATCTTTCTCCCATGTCGTTCCTGACACCAAGAAAGCTCTTGGCACATAGTAGGTGGTTGGTGAATATCTGCTTGGTGACCACGCTGATGATTCAAGGGCACATTTCCCGCCAATCTCTCCCCTGGTGGCCCATGGGGCCAGGCAGCTCTAACTATTCAAAACCCACACCTCATTGTCTCTCTCCCTAATCTGTTTCTCCTTGTGTAACCTGGGTCTCAGCGAGCAGCCCCACGACCCTGGGGGCCACCATCACCCCCATATCCAGAGAGTCCGGCCAAGTCTCGTCCATTCTGTCTCCTTAATAACTCGCATTTCTGCGCCGAACTTTCTGCCCTTACGACTCTGAAGGTTTTGTTCAACCCTCAGGCCTCACACCCAGTTGCCTTTGTAGCCTCTGATCCCGCCGCATCCCCCTTCCAGCAGTGCCGGCAAAGCACCCTTCCTAACTTCCCCGTGACAGCGTCGCTCCTTTCTTTGCCGCTGGTGGGAGCGCCATCTGACTGCCCCATTCACCCCTCCCCCCCCACCAGTGTGTTGGGGAGAAGGGACCAAGCCCCCCTCCAAGCCGGCGACGCCCTGCTCCTTGGTGCCTCGGCTTTCTCACTTCGGGGAGAATTGGCAGGTCCGCTTGGCTGGGAAACCAGCAAGGCCACGCTGTGTTTGCTCTTCGTTCGGGGATAAAAATGACGCTTTGGTCTCCACCTGCCCACTCCTGTCCCAAGCGCCCCTTCCTAGCGTCTACCACCCCCCCCCCCCCCCGCAACGGTGAACATTAAACGTAAGATAAAAGGTGGGAAGCACTTCGGAAAGCGTCTGGCACAGAAGTGCTTCAGAAACGCTACGAAACATAAACTTGATGGGGAAGGGGATTGTCGTCAGCCCCCGCCACCCCCAAGCTGGGGGAGGCGCTCATCCAAGCAAAGCTGTGCCCCCCTTCCCCCCCCACCCCATGCCTGGGAGGGAGAGAGCGGGGCTCCATGAGCAAGCCCCAGACCAGATCCCTCGAACCAGAGGGGCGCTGCTGAGAACCCGATGCCCAGGCTCTGCGTGGGCTGTTTTCCTTTCCTGCACCCTGCAACCCACGTAATCTGCACTGAGGGCCAAAGCTCGCTTGCTGGGGCTGTGACTCAAAGCCCCGTCATCTTCCGAATAACTTCTCCTTCCTCCCCTTCCCCCTCCTCCTCTTTTCTTCTCCTTCCCCCTCCTCCTCCCCCCTCCTTTCTGCTCCTTCCTTCCCCTCCTCCTCCTCCTCCTTTCTTCTCATTCTCTTTCCTCCTCCTCCTCCTCCTTTCTTCTCCTGCCTCCTCCTCCTTCCCCCTGTCCCCTCCCCCTCCTCCCTTTCCTCCTCCCTTCCTCTTCTTCCTCCTCCTCTCCCCCTCCCCTCATCTTCTCCCCCTACCTTCCCCCCCCTCCTCCCAACCAAATCCCAGACCTGCCAGGTCTGCCTCTGAATGTTTCCTCAACTGTCCCCTCCACCCACTGCTCCTGCCCGTAGGTCTCTGGACAATTTATTACCAGCCCCCAGTCCCAGGGCTCCCATCTGCCCCTCCCCCACTCGCAGCCAGAGGCCTCCTTGCTCTCGTCATCCCCAACTTGGAAACCCCTGACAGCTTCCACTGCTCACAGGATGAAGTCCATACATCCCTCCCCAGCTCCGGGGCAGCCTCTTCTCTGCCTCCCTTGAGCCCCCCAAGCACGAGGGGGGTGGGGGTGGGGGGACACACGAGCCGCCTTTCTGGCTGTGCCCTCGCCAGACTTCTACTGTCCTATCACCCTTTCAAAGGACCAGTCCACATTCTTAGAAACAGCAAAACGGACCCGGGGTAATTTAGGCAGAAGGACAATTTTGGAAGGGTATTGAACTGAGCAGCGGCCAGTAAGAAGGCTCAGAACCAGACCTGCAAACAGCCAGGAAGAGGCCCACACACCCTGTGCCATTTTCCTGGTCCCCGGGTCATGCTATGGTCGCGTGAGACCTGACCACAGCGGGGGAAGGGGACCCGGGACCTCTCTACAGTCCCTGTGACTAGCCGTGGCTCTATACGTATTTCAAAGCAAAAAGTTTTAAAGAAAGAAAGACAAGCCGGGCAGGGACAGGGCAGGGCAGGGTAAGGACGCTGTTGTTGCTGCCTGGGCAAATCTGGCAAAATCTCTCAACAGTCCCTGCTTCCACGCGAGCCATTCAAGAGCATCCCATCGGCCACATCCAGGTGTCAGATCCCTGGCCACCGGGGAGGAGAGAGTCCCGTCCCCTCACGCTTCTGTCTAGGCAAGTGAGGTCTGTTCCCCACCTCCCCACCCAGGCTCCCAACTGGGCAGCCGAAATCCATGCCACGGAGAAGGGCAAAGTCCTCGTCAGGGAAAGTCTGCGGCCCCCAAGCCCCAAGCCTGGATCATTTGCATATCTTTATCACTGCAGCCCTATGACACCTGTGTAATCATTCATTCAACAAACATTAACGAGCGCCTCCCTGGGGCCAGATGTGGCGGGGGGGGGGGGGGGGGGGGGGGGGGGGGGGGGGTACCGCAGCCAGCAAGGTGCAGGCACGAATCCACCCCCCCCCCACCCAGTCCTGCCCTCATCATTTTTCATTTTGCCTTTCCTTTTCTCAGGGAGGAGCATCCCTGCGATTGCTCTGAGAGGTCCCTACCAGTCTTGGATTTGTCCACGGCTCAGCTCGTCACTGTCTTTTCTTTTTAGGTACCTGCTCCTAAAAACCTCGGCTCCCTCCCCGCCGGAAGACTCTGAGCCCATCTCCCCTTTTGAGATGCACATCTTAGAATCACGAGCCTCCTCGATACCTTTCGAAATCTCCCATGCTGAAGATTAGAAACTACGCCTGACTCTGTTGTCCTTCTCAGATACCGTAAATGCTAAGGCTCCACAGTTGGCTACTTCCAGATTTCTAGCCTGTCTACCTGGCCAACAGTCCCTCCATATGGTGGGCCATTCCTGGGAGTAGTTCCTTTGAGACGCGAAATTGTTAAGTCGGGAATTTGTCAGAAGCCTCACGATCTAGTTTCCACATAGCAGCAAAAATGACTTTCTTGAAACACGAAGCAGATCATGTCACCCCCCCCTTGTTGAACCCCCGGAAGCCCCTGCCCTCCTCACCAAACCCAACCTGTACCACTCCTACTGTATTCTTCCCACTCTTTGAATATCCCCAAGACTTTCCTGCCCCAGGACCTTTGCACCTGCGGTGTCCGCTCTCCTTTGCTTAACTAGCTCCTTCCCTTCCTTCACGTTTCAGGGTGATTTCACACTCCAGGAGGTTTTCTCTGATTACCCTTCCCTCCTTTGGTCCCTCTCAGTTATTTTCCATCTCAGCCCCTTGTATTGAGTGCCTAGGTTAACTTGCATTATATTTATATTTATATTTATATTTATATTTATATTTATATTTATATTTATATATTTATATTTGTTTGGTGTTGGTTTTTGCTTGCTTACTGCCATTGGAAGGCCAGGTTTAGGAGGGCAGGCACTATGACCTCCGGTCTCATTCACCATTGTGTCCCCAGCACCTCTATCCCAGTGCCTGGCCAATGGCTAATGCTCAGTAAACTTTGGGGGGCGGGGTTGCCAACGGTGAAAGGATCTGATTTTTGTCAAGCGGCTTCCCGTAGACGTCTCACTCCTAGACTCTGCTCTCTGCCCATTTGCAGAGGTCTGTTGGAAACAGGATGGAATTTCTCCTGGGTCCAGGTGGCCCACGACATGCCGTGACAGCAGCTAATGTCTGTCTCCCTCTGATCTTTACAGGGAGTTCCTCTTCATCCCACGACGCTCGGACTTACAGCCAGGTCTCTCTGGTGTGGATGGAGCACTCCTCACTTCGTTCTGCGAGACTCTGCTTCCTTCTGGGCCACGAGTATCATTTCTGCCTCCTCATTGTACCCCAGGCACTTCCTGTCTCCTGTCCTTTCTCCATCACCCCGCTGTCCTCCACAGCAACCCAAATCACAGATCCTTGGGAGTTTTTCCCTCGCCTCCGCAATATTCAGCGTGAAGCTTGCTTGGCGTGCAGCCCGTCTTTGGGCAAACACATTCTGCCCCCGGCCCATGCCTTCTGCTTCTAGCTAGGAGTGTTCTGGGATCTTAAGACATATGCAAGTCCCAGGAAGTCAAAATTCAAGCAGCCAACCATTCACCTGCCTCAGTTTCTTCTTCAACCATTCCACGGCAGAGGTTGGGAGGCCTCTCTTCTGCCTCCTTCAGTGGGGGGCCGGGGACCCCAGCCTCCTGAGGGAGCCACGCTGGGTAACACTCGACCACGCATCTCCCGTGGCCACGTCAGGCCCGGTGGACCCCACCACTCCCCTTCGCTGAGAGTACCCCACCCCGGTGACTCATCCTGCTCTCCCACATAACTTGCCTGCTTCTCTGGAAGACATGGTTTCTCCCCGGGCCTCCTGATCTCCTTCCTCTATGGGGTTTTCCCACCCCCACCCCTGACTTGGGTGTTGGCTCCTTGAACGGCCCTGTGGTTCCGTGAGCACGTGTGGCCCACCGCTGCTCCCCGCGGAAGGCCCAGGCTCGCCACACCGGGCCGGCTCTTGGCCGGCTCTCCGCGGAGCCCCAGGCAGCACAGCTAGGCTTTCTTCCGTCTTCCGTGCTGCAATCTCCTACTCTCTTTGATCTTGGCCTGGGTTTTACAGGGATCCACTGCTTGCTTCCTCGGTTCCTGCTGGACTGCAGGTTCCACTTAGAAGCCAAAGCCTGAGGTCGGGACCACCTCTGCCCCATGCGTCCTCCTAACCCCAAGCCCCAGGCATACTCCCCACGCAGTGCGGGCGCTCCCACCCCATCCTGAGGAAGCTTTAAGCCACTTCCTTTGCACACATATATTTTCTCCCACCCAGGATCAGGAATAAAGGCTTGGCGGCTCTCAGCAAATGATGACCCATCAGCCAGCGAGAGCAGGCGGGCAGTGAATCACCTGGCAAATGGGAGGAAAACCCTCCAGGGCAAAAAAAAAAAAAAAAAAAAAAGCATTCACATTTCTTTTGTTTCAAATTTGCAAATCTCTGCAGTCCCCGGGAGCTCTTATCTTGTTTGTCTCCAAACTCAGGAAGTGGATATTCTTGGGATTCTGGGGTGGATACAAATAGGTCTGGAAAGAATCTTCAAAGAGTTCCAGGCAACGGTGATCCATTGGATGTTTCTTTTCCAAAATTATTTATCATATAATAAAATCTTTTTAAAACAAAAATGTTTAATGCTTATTCATTTTTTGAGAGAAAGACAAGAGAGCCGGAGCACGAGTGGGGGAAGGGCAGACCGAGGAGACGCAGAATCTAAAGCAGGCTTCAGGCTCTGAGCTGTCTGCACAGAGCCCGATGTGGGAACTGTGAAATCATGACCTGAGCTGAAGTCGGACGCTTAACTGACGGAGCCCCCCAGGTGCCCCGATCATGTAATAAAATCTTATGGATCCGATTAAATGATAGAACCACCCATTTTAATTAATCTCAATAGAAAATACGGTAGGCGAGGAAAACACTTTCCTCTTCCCTCTTAGGTTCTATGCCTGGGCCTGTGAACTAAGCCGACAAAAGCCAGATCAACAGGAAATAGGCATACAAATTTTACTTGCCATCGATATTTTAATTTTCAAGTGAGCAGAGGTCTTCCTAGAAAAGAAAGAAAGACCCAGAGGAGCAGTTCAACTTGGGGAGCTTAGATACCATTTTAACAAAGAGGATAAATTATGGAGAAGTGACAAGACAAAGGAAAAGGGATGTGGGAAGATAAATGTATGGGGGAAACTAATGAAGACAAGGGGTCCTGAGTAAAGTGTTGTTTACGCAGACTCAAGTCGGGCACCCTCCGCATCTCTGGTGATTTGCCTTCTTCCCTTCCTGGTATGAAGGAGGGGGAAACATCTTCAAAGGAAAATACAGGCTCTACTTGAGGCTCGATAATAGCACAGAATGCATTTCCTGAGTCCGTTTTTTTCTCGTTTGCCTTCACCTCAAAATAATCCTCATGCCAAAGTACGCATTGCTTTTAATGTTTACTCATTTTTTGAGAGAAAGAGAGAGAGAGTGCAAATGGGGGAGGGGCAGAGAGAGAGGGGGAGACACAGAATCTGAAGCAGGTCCCACGTTCTGAGCTGTCAGCACAGAGCCTGACGCGGGGCTCGAACTCACGGACCCCGAGATCATGACCTGAGCCGAAGTCGGACGCTTAACCGACTGAGCCGCCCAAGAGCCCCATAATCCCCTTCAATATTTTAAAAGAAATTTAGTTATGTCACCCTCAAAACTTCTTAGAAACCCAAAAGAAAGGAAAATAGAATCTTGCCCCCTGGAGACACAGAAGATTTATTTAGGGAACAGAGAAGGATCGTTTCAATCAGCATTAAGCTACTCATAGACAAAGGAGGGCTGCTAAAATCATAGAGGTATGTTTTTCTCTTACATAAATTAAATGTTTTCTCTCTGGGGGGCACCTGGGTGGCTCAGTCGGTTAAGCGTCCGACTTCGGCTCAGGTCATGACCTCATGGTTTGTGAGTTCGAGTCCCGAATCAGACTCTACACTAATGGTGTGGAGCCTGCTTGGGAGTCTCTCTCTCTCCCTCTCTCTCTCTCTCTCCCCCCTTCTCTCTCTGCCCCTCCTCCATTTGCTCTCTTTCTCTCTCCCAAAATAAATAAGTAAACTTAAAAAAATGTTTTCCCTCTGATTTTTCTTGTTCAGCAAAACTTTTTTTTTTTTTTACAACATCCATGTAAATGATTATAGTCTTTAAACTAGTGAGGTTGAAATAGATTATGGTTGATGTCACTCATTATTTAGAAGAGGGTAAATCATTCAAGAGGAAGAGTATCTTATTTGTAGTTTTCCTAAAAAGCTTGGTCTTCGGACACCTGTGAATGGAGAGGACGGTTCCCGAAACTCCCAGGCGTCCGCGCCACAAAATGCCTCTGCTCAGCCCCAGGGTAGGACGCCTGGGCTCTTGCCAGCTTGAGCCCGAATGCCCAGGCCTGCCTTTCTCTCTTGAATTATGCATAACACTGAAGGTAGTTAGTGCTTTGGGCAGAGAGGATGAACTTTGGATCTGGCCACTTTCTGCAGTCATTCATAAATTTCAGTGGAAGCTAAGATTGACACTCGTTCCCATCCAGGATCAGGGTGAGACATCCTATTTAGAATGTTTCCTCCCAAAAGCCCACTGTTCCACAAAATTACATTTTGTTTTATTTTACTTATTTGAGAGAGAGCGAGAAAAGGCGAGGCAGAGGGAGAGGGAGAGAGAGAAACTTAAGCAGGGTCCATGCCCAACTCGGAGCCCAACTCCGGACTTGATCTCACGACTATGAGATCATAACCTGAGCTGAAATCAAGAGTCGGATGCTTTACCGACTGAGCCACGCAGGCGCGCCCAAAATTACATTTTAAACATACTCTTCCCAACTCCTGAAGTATAAAGG
This sequence comes from Neofelis nebulosa, assembly GCF_028018385.1. Taxonomy (NCBI): domain Eukaryota; kingdom Metazoa; phylum Chordata; class Mammalia; order Carnivora; family Felidae; genus Neofelis; species Neofelis nebulosa. The sequence continues at coordinate 216,741,534 of NC_080783.1, forward strand.
TAAGAAAATGGAATCAATTTCGTTATACATGGGCAACATCACAGAAGACCGTAGAGTTAAAGTCAAGAGTTATATTTACGATAACATCAAAAGTAATTTTTTGCTCTTAGAAGCTTTATAATTTTCCTAACCAATAAATAACGCTTAAATGTTTTTTAAGTTTATGTCTTTATTTTGAGACAGAGACAGAGAGCAAGCGAGAGAGGGGCAGAGAGAGAAGGGAAGAGAGAGAATTCCAAGCAGACTCCGCAGGGTCAGCGTGGAGCCCGATGCGGGGCTTGAACTCACAAACTGTGAGATCACAGGCTGAGCTGAAGCCAAGAGTCGGACGCTTGACTGACTGAGCCACCCAGGCGCCCCAATAAATAACTCTTTAAATTAAGAAAGCATCAAGGAGTGACACCAAGAGAAGAAAGCATTGTTTTAAGTAACCCAACGTTCAAGTCAGATTTTAGAATGGGTGTTGCCTACGCTCTTGAGGATGGGTCCTATCTTTGATTGTGACCAGGAGCCCCCAGAGAGGAAGCTTCTAGTAAGTAACCAGCTGACCGAGGCAGCCATTCTCCTTCAGGGTAGAAATTAAGAAGGGAAGAGTAAACCCCCAAAGCTAGCAATCTGCGAGCTCCAGGGGTCGCCCAGGAGGACGCTGGGAAGGTCTAGAATCAGAAGGCGTTGAAGATGTTCAGCCTGAGGGTGGTCCTAGTGGGAGCCCTCTTGACCCCTGCAGTGTAGACAGTCTTTTCTGCCTCAAGTCTCTCTTTTAAGATTCTTGCCCTTTGCCAATCATCCCTCTCCCCGAAAATAGAACACACAGAGGGCGCCCTCCCTGCCCCCCTCCCCTCTGGCTGCTCAGCCAGAAACAGGGGTCCCGGCCGTCCCCAGGAGCCGCAGAACCTCCGCCTGGGACCATGAGCCTGTAAACCCTCCACTCCCACCACAGACCCATTTTCTGGAGAGTAAAAGCAAAATCAAACAAAAGGACATCATACTCTGATCCTTTCTTTTTGAACTCAACTGCTAGGCAAATGGGGGTTTTACAGTTTAGAGCTGAATGAGGGTGACTTCAGCCAAATCCGGCTTGTTTCGGAATAAATGTAAAATAAATTCAAATGACCCTGGCTCAGAGATAATGGACCGGCTAGCCGCTCCGGGCAAACGTAAGAGAACCAAGATGGGATTTACTCAGCTCTGAGCTGTGCCTCAAGCCCCAGAGCTCCAAAAATTACCATGAAAGTGTCCATCAGGCCCAAGCAGGCCAGTTACATGGTTGGAAGCATCTGAGCGCTCCAACTCGAGTCCAGAGGTGGTTTTTTTGCCAGAACCGTCTTCCGGGACTCCAGGCCCTCTCTGGGCAACCCCCCGGGGAAATTTCTGTAAGTCACCGTGATTACTACACGGAGAGGGCCAGCCAGTGGTGGCTCTGAAACCCATTCTTATGTCACACCTTGGGTTTTTTTTTTTCTGTTTCTAAAGTGGCTTCTTCCCGGCAGACAGTGAGGCCCCTCAAAGGTCAGGGGCAGAAGGAGCAGCTCCTTGTGGGGCCCCGCCCCAGCATCCCACCTTACTGGGGGTTACCTGGGTGCCACTTAGCAAACGGCTGGATTGTCTCTGTCAAGTGGGGATCCCTGTCGTCGCCCTGAGCCCCCCCAAACCAGGACAAGTTTAGTGGATGCGAAAGTCTGAGCCTGAGGGTGACTCCAAAACAAAATCTTTCCGGAGTCGAATATTGCTCTGACCTCACTGGGGGGGGGATCATCACCTAAGGGCGGATGAAGGTGGGCGTGCTCCGCACCCCGAGTGGGGGTCCAGGGGGAGGACGCCTTGTAGAAATTAAGTGCCAGCCACGACCTCGCTCTTCGCCCGCCCCCCTCCCTCCACCAAGCCCAGGATTGAACTCTGGTCGGTGTTTCTTTCCGGGCCCCAGGGACACCCCCCCCCCCCCCCCAGGTCACAGACACTGCTGGAAGGTCAACCAAACCCTGTCACCGGGTCAGGTGGCAAGAAAGCCAGGGTTCACTCCCGATCTGGGAGCACTTAACAGGAGGCTCAAGTTCGGGCGCGGAGTGAAAATAAACACCCGCTATAAATAAGCCGCTGAATTTCTTCAAGGCCCAAGCGCGACAAGGAGAAGGTGCTACCGCACAAGAGCTCACTTGAAAAATTCTCAACGCGTAAAAATAACTTTGATAACCGCGCGAAGACGCCTGGCTCAGGGGAAAGGAATGGGCCCGCCGCGGGCCCCCAGCAGGGCGCTGCAGGGAGGGGAGAGGCGGGGCAGGGGAGGGGGGCGCTGCTGGGGGAGGGGGGGTGGATGGGCCCATGGCGGGGGCGCTCAGTGGGGTGCAGCCGGGGAAGTGGTGCGGGGGTGGAGCGGAGGGGGGGGTAAGGGGGACGATGGGGGGGGGGCCCATGACTCACCGCGGGGCTGCGACTTAAAAGGGCCCTGGCTTCTTCCGGGAGGGGGGAGGGCATGGTCAAGGGGGCAGACTCTCTCCCAAGAGTGGCCCCACTCCACCCCAAGGCTGACCTCCAGGCCTCATCCAAATTTTCACGGGGTTTGGGCCCCTGCCCCCTTTCGCCCCTCTCCCCCTTCCCTCCTTCTTCAACCCTCCCTCCCCCTCCTCCCCTCTCCCCTTCCCCTCCCTGCCCCCACTCTGCCCCTCCCCCTGTCGGTTCCCCTCCCTTCCATCCCAGCCCTCGCCTTCCGTGTCCAGACAGTTGTTTCAGCCATAAAATATGCTCAAACACCTACTCCTTCTCCCCCTCCCCATCTTTCACAAAGTCCCACCCTCCAGGGGTGGGCCTCCCCCCTTTTCCTCCCCCTCCTGGGTACACTCTCTGAAGCTCTGTCCGCTTGCGCCCTGCCCTCTCCTCAACGTGTTCTTTTTAAAACAAGGAGATCTTTATATCATTTTAAACTTAAAGAAGCCTCAAGAATATTAAAGAACCCCCCCAAGCCCTTCGACCAGATTCCCCTCTCCTGACCATGTGGTAGCATTTCCTTCATCATCGTCTGTCTCTATAGATATTTTTTTCCAAACCATTTGCAAGTAAATTGCAGACATCGTGTCTCCCTCTCCCTAAATACTTGGCTGTGTTTTCACCAAGGCCAAGGACATTAAAGGCAGAGCTAACAAAAGAAAGACTTTTGGGGGATGCCCAGTGACCTCGCAGGAGATGCCCAGTCCGGTGGCCTGGCAGGGTTCATTGGGCTTGACCTTTCTGCCTCTTGGTCTCTGCCTCTGTCTCTCTGTCTCTCGCTTCTCAGAGGTGGGTCTCTCCAGGGTCCAGCTCTCTGTGTCATATTGCAGACTATCTCTGGAGGAGGCCATGGGCTCCCAGGAAGTCAGCTGTCACCAAATCTTCAGCCTGGGTCCCCCCTTCTACCAGAATGTCCACGGCTTTCCAGGAAGTGATGCCCGAATACCGTTCTCCCACTCACTGCTGTGCACTAGACAAGTCATAAAACCGGAGTCATGGCCTCTGTCCCACGCCCTCTCCCACCTCCCTCCGCTGGGCGCTCCAACAGAATCCCCCTCACCTTTGAATTCTGTGGCCTCCCCCCACCCCCTCCCTCCTCCCTTCCTGCAGACTCCACTTCCCAGAGCCCCTCACCTACCCATTGTCTCAGCACGGATGTGGACAAGGCTGTTGTAACAAACAGGCCTCCGATGCACGGGCTTAACTGAGAGGTGGATCTCTCAGCCTTTCCTACGACAGCCAGGCCGAGTGGCTGGCAAGGAGGCTCTGCTCCCCTGTCTCGCTCTCTGCCTTCCTGTCCCGTTCCAGGACACTGGACTCATCACTGGTTGCAGCTGGGTCCCTGACAAGCTTGTCGGCCCAGAGAAGGGGAAGGGGAGGTGAGGGGCCACGCCGGTGTTTTAAGGCCCTACCAGTAAGTGCATATCTGACCCCAGCTGACACTGGCAGGAGCTTGGTCAGACAGCCCCACCGGCTGCCGGGCAGGCTGGGAAATGTAGTTTTGAGCCAGGTAGGCCCGTGCCCTCCTCCCCCATAGTCACCTGCTCTGTGAGAGACCCGAGGCAAACATTTATTGGGCACTTAGTGTGTGCCAGGCTCTATGATGGCCATTGTCCCAACATCAATCCTTTTAATCTGCACAGGTGTCTCAGCAACATGGAGACGGCTAGGAAGGGGCTTAGGTAGAATGGAGACCTTCTAAGGAATGTTCTACCAAAGTCCTCACACTTGGGGCCCGGACTTAGATTATTTTCTTTGCGTGTCTGTCTCTCCCCTCCACCATCTCCCAAGTACAGGCTTGATCAATGTTATGCTAAGTGGTCAGGCAGAGTGGGAGTTTTAAGGGAGCTCGTGAAAATGACATAACGTCACCTCGTTGGCAGTGTTCGGTTATCCCCCTGCGTCCACTGTGGGATAAGTAGCTCTCAAGCCCTGTAAGAGGTCAGGCAGAGTCTGGATGCCCACCTCAGGAAGATTACATGGGATCAGATGAGTCTTGAAACCCTGGCAACCCTAACATGCTGTATTTCTCTGCCACTCAATCCCGATAATTCAGAGTGTGTTTGTGCTTCCAGGCGGCAAACCTGTTCCCCTGTTCAGGTACCGAGCACATCGGCATGTCCTAAGAGGGCTCTTGCAACGTGCGTCCTGGGAAGAAGAGACGGGTAGGAAACACATCAACACGCAAGTCAACAACAGCGCAGACCGAGACGAAAGCTAGGAACGGCATGAAATAAATAGGACGAGCGCATGCCTGAGGACCAGGGAAAGCCTCTCTGAGCAGGTGACCATTCAGTGGAGACCTCTACAAGGGAAGGGGCAGCCCGGAAGACCGAGCCCAGGGCTGGAGTGTCTGAGGTTCCCAAAAGCAGCCAGGGAGGCGGAGCGGCTGGGGCTGGAGAGAGGTAGGAAGGCAAGTCAAGGCAGGCGACATAGCCAGGGGCTGGGGCCCGTTCCAACGGGCAGATAGATAGGTCTCACTCCGCTATGAGCGGGGCAGTGATGCAATTCTACTTAGATTGTGAGACGATTGTTCCAGCCGTTGCACAGGAGGTGGGTTTGGTAGAGCCAAAGTGGAAACGGGGCACATGATGAGAAGATCTTTGAACGGTCTTCCTCCGGAGAACTGACAGGGGCCTCGAGCGGGGTGATGGTCACGGAGCCAGAAGTGGTGGGTCTGTGTTTCGTGGGTGGCCCTCAGGCCTTGCTGAGAGTGCTTCTCTGTAGGTAGCTGCTGTCTCCTTTTCTCTTACGTATCAATACTCAGTCGTTACACCCCTGGAATAGAGGAATCACAACACGGGACCTGTCTGGTGATCAGTGTGACCTCCTACCTCCCAGGTGCTCTAAAGCTACGTCTTGTCTCTGGCTTTGCAGATAATGCTCATGGTGGGGCTCATCACGTTGGCCTTCTTCACTCTTTGGGTAATAGTAATTCCCGGAGAGAATCATGGACACTGGCCCTGCTTCCTTCACACCCAGTCCCATTGGAGAGACCGACAGTGAACAAGTAAATACACAAGTCTGACATGGCACTTATGCGGAGAGGTACACAGTACCAGGAAGACCCACAAGGGGGCCTTTGACCCACCGGGAGCAGTAAAGGAAGGCTTTGAGGAAGGGACTACAGGAACTGAAACTGGAAGGAAGGAAGGGGTGGGGGTGGAGAGCACATGGACAGAGTCAGTAGCATGTGCAAAAGCTCTGGGGCATGAGGGTCAGAGTTCCTTCCAAGAACCTTTACTGAGCAGATAACAAGGTAAGTAGGAGGGGACAAGAGTGTTTGTATCCGAAGTCGGAGACATTCCTTTACCATCTCTGGGTCATCTGTGAGGATGAGGAAGCTGGTCAGAGACTTGGAAAACAGAAAGGAGTTGATAAAGGCATTCGAGCAACATTCCCAGACTATTCCTGATTTGCAACTTGTATTGCTAAAAATGCCTATTTAACTTAGAGATGGTAAGTCCTATTAGAAGCCAGTGGTTTATATGAATGACCCAAGTTCTTTTGGAATCTCTCTGCTAGCCCAAAATTAAGAGAGCATATAGGATCAGTTTAGCATTTATAAGCACCCATGGCACTGACATCCTTGGATAAGATTCCTGAGTAATGCTAATCAATCCCACAAAAGGAGAGGAAACCAGTTATTCAGCTATTGTTTTATCCTTGTGCAAATTCCAGGGCAGTCCAAAGGCTGCCCCAAACTATTGGAAGGAGAGCTTCCGTATCTCCAGATCCGGAGACCTTGCCTACTAAACTTTTCTTTATTAAAAAAAGAAAGAAAGAGAAAGAAGAAAGAAAGAAAGAAAGAAAGAAAGAAAGAAAGAAAGAAAGAAAGGATGGGGTGCCTGGGTGGCTCAGTCCGTTAAGCGTCCGACTTCAGCTCAGGTCATCATCTCGGGGTTGTGAGTTCGAGCCCCTTGTCGGACTCTGTGTTGACAGCTCGGAGCCTGGAGCCTGCTTCGGATTCTGTGACTCCCTCTCTCTCTCTCTCTCTCTCTCTCTCTCTCTGTCCCTCCCCCGCTTGCATTGTCTCTGTCTCTCTCTCAAAAATAAATAAACGTTAAAAAAAGAAAGAAAGAAAGAAAATAGCTCATTAGGACTGATGAGAATGAAGTGCCCACCACAACACAGATGGCCTTCTCTTCATTTTTTTTTTCTTTTCCTATCAACTTGGAGCACCTGGGAGAAAGTAGGCCCAACTTCCCACCCACTCCTGCCCTGCTTTTTAAAAGAGTTCCCTGGGGAGAAGTTGCCACATTACAGAAGTCGTGAGATGCCTGCCAGTTAGAAAAAAGTTCTTATAACCTGAAGCAGTGTGTGTGTAAAAGCAAAATTAAAACACAAACCAAAAAAGGGGGGAGGAAGGGGCCTCGACACATACTGCTTTAAAACCAAAATAATTTTTCTCGATAAAAAGATCACTGGGACCTGATTTAAAAGAGAAGAAAAAATTCAAGCAGAGTCATGGCACAAAAATTAAGTTTAAAAAAAAAAGAACACTTAAGATGGAGACGAAAAGGGGGGCGGGCAGGTGGGAGGTGTATTCGTGTTCCGTTTCAGATGTATGGAAGTGTTGACAGATACCAGTATCCCATAGCCTTCAACCCTGGGAATTTATCTCTAGGAAATAATCTGAATGATTAAAGTGAGTCGTATCAACACAGATGTTCACTGTTTTATTATTTGCGATATTTTAAAGAAGTAAGACTTTTTTTCTGGGGAGAATGGGAATGGGGTGTTATGTGTCAGTCAAATGGTCCAAAGGCATTCAGAGTCTGTGAAGGTGTGGAGGGCGGGTTAAGAGTGGGAGGACCAGGGGTAAGGTGGTGGTGAGCTGGTCTAGATAAGAGATGACGAAGGCCTAAGGCTGTAGCCTCGAGGTTAGAGAGGAGAGATTAGCCAAAGAGATATTTAAAGGGTCATCTAAATGTGCACCGGGAGAGGAAGGGAAGATTCTGGAATGATACTCAGTGGATGAGGGTGGATGGTGACGTAACCAAGGAGGATGGAGCAAACAGGTGAATGAGTCTGGTGTCTGTCTGTCTGATCAGGGGCTGGGGGGCTGGAGTGAAGGGGTGGAGCTCTGTTTGGGGTATGCTAAGCTTGAACTAGCCAAGGAATAGCAAGGCAATGATGTTCAGGAGGAGGCCATGGAAAATGTGGGTCTGGGCTGAGAGACAAAGGTGGCTGGAGATAAACGGTGATAAATAAACGTTTCCCCAAAGAAAGGCGAGGTCATCGGTGGCTTCCTCCTTTCTTTCTCTTGGTCTTCATCCTGTTGGGTCTTTCAGAGTAGCCGACGCAGTTGACTGTCTTCTGGAAGGTCTCTCTTCCGTGAGTCCTTGAACACACACATTCCTTCCTTTTTCTTACTTTCACACTTGCTTCTTTCCTTTTCATTTTAAAAATTATTGAAAAGTAAATATTTCTCCCCCAAGTAACCTAGGACACACAGCCAATTAAAAAGAAAAATTAGGGGCGCCTGGGGGGCTCAGTCGGCTGGGCGTCCAACTTCAGCTCAGGTCACGATCTCACAGTCTGTGAATTCGAGCCCCGCGTCGGGCTCTGTGCTGACAGCTCGGAGCCTGGAGCCTGCTTCAATTTTGTGTCTCTCTCTCTGTTTGCCCCTACCCTGCTCGCACTCTTGGTCTCTCATAAATAAATAAATGGTAAAAAAAAATTTTTTTTAAAGGAAAATTAAAGTCACAAAGCATTTTGCTGTGTATTCTTACCCCCCAAGTGCTAATTGGTCGGGTCTCTTCCCCATCACACACACTGAGCACACACTCTTCCAGTGATCGCTCATCACAATTAAAATGGAATAATTCTTTGGATTGTCCCTTCTCTAAAAAGCTGAGTAGTTAATGAATGTACTCACATAAACGCGTTTTTACCGAAAGGAGATCAGTTGGTAGGTAATGTTGTGCAGTGTATTTTCCATGTGCACGAATGCATCATGAATAGTTTTCACAGGTTCCTGTCAATCTGCAAGAGCCCTTTTGCTGCTACCTGGTGTTGAATTTAGCTGTATGGCTGAGCCCAAATTTATCTCAATCCCTTGTTATGGGACAATTGAATTATTTCCAGTTTTTCTCTAATCTACTGCTTTCGACATCTTTATATATAAGTCTCTGCCTGCTTCTTTGATGGTCTTTTTAAAAAATTTTTAAGGTTATTTATTTTGAGAGAGAGAGAGAGAAATTCCAAGCAGGTTCGACACAGTCAGTGCAGAATCCGACGCCAACCTCGAACTCAGAAACCGTGAGGTCGTGACCTGAGCCAAAATCGAGAGTCGGATGCTTAACCCACGGAGCCACCCAGGCACCCCTCGTGTCGGGTTTTCGTTAGGGTCCCAACCAAACTAGTCACAAGTTCCTCCGCCCACTAAATCCTGAATTGTTCTAACCCGGTTTCCACTGTCCCGTGTCTGTTTGCAGCCTGGGCAAACCCTGCCTGCAACCCACCCCAGCCTGGCTTCCAGCACCCGCCTCTGGGTCCACCTTCCGTCTGTCTGTCCTCTCCCTTGCCCACTTCTCTGAGGTGGCCCCACCGCTGGGACAGACACCGGTCCCCAGAGTCCCCAGCCAGGCTCAAAGGTGCCTCCTGGAATCAGTCTCCTCTGACCCACTCCTGGAACATTCTACTCCCCTCCCCTGAGCCCCACACATGGTGTGCCCTCCACTTCATGACGTGGACGGTGCAGTCCACCCCAACGCTGGGCCATTTGGGACAACAGATGCCCTTCTCTGCTCACGTCTGCGCCCACCACCCCTGTCCCCCCCCCAACCCAGCTCCCGTTTGTTAACGGCACTGTTAATAAATAACATTCCTCTGGGATTTAGATGTACACAAGTTCACCCATGGGCCAAAGGTGATCATTTACCTGTCCTGTGACTTATTCTGAAAAGGACGGAGGCTGGAACTGGCTGCCATGCCCCTCACCAGGGCTGATGTGTCCCTAGATGCCCCGCACACGTGTAGCGACTGTGCTGTGACCAGTGCCCATGACCGTGCGCACGGTGGGCACGGGGTGCACATCATGTGCATCTTTCTCACCCAGGCGAAGGCGGGACAGCGGAGGTGACAGTGCTTGCCCACCCTTCCTCTGGGGCAGGGTAACCGAGCGGCCCCACAAAGGGAGGGGTGGGGCCGCGCTCTCCTGCCTCTCTTTCCCAGAGGCATGTAAGTTTCAAGGAACTCTGTTTCGTCCTGTTCAGAAAGATGAGGCAACCCGTCTAGAAAGGAAGCGGGGAGTTGCCTTCCTGCTACAAGCTAAGGAATGTCACGTCGCTTCAGTGTTCTTCACATTCCCAGAAATCCGTCTTGGTTGAAAAGGAGGCAGATGACTCAGTATGTTCGTTCCCCTGGCTGTCGACAGATTAACCGCTGAGCCCGAGTGGTGCTCCTGGGGACGGGCTGGTGGAAAGTGATTGCCAAGAGGGCGCGTCCCCGCATGGGGGCGGGGGAGGGGGGCCCCCCCGCTGTGGTCTCCGGCCCGTGTGGGGACAAACCTAGTAAACACCGTATAGTTTTCTCAAAGCTGGAATGGGTGGCCCTGGGTCCACATTGCGTTCCTGTGAGCTCTGAGCTATCTGGATGTGCCTGACCAAACCCCCGTGAATTCAGTCATGGTTCTGATTATTTGCTTTGCAGAATTGGGGGTTTGTGTATGTGTGTGTGTGGGGGGGGGGGGGGAATTCTGTCCTTAGAACAGGTTCCTGTAAATGATCCCTCTCCTTTTTTTTTTTTTTTGGAAAACGTGAAGGTTTATTCTCACTTGGTTCCTCCCTCCTTCATTCTCCAGATTAAGCCTTTTTCTAGCAGAGAGACCTGGAAAATTATTTCAAGGGCAAGAATTTGGCAACTGTCCCTGAAAACGAAGCACATGCTTTGCAGGGGTTTTATGACCTTCCAGAAGGGCAGCCACCTGTTCCTTCCCACCCACCTCCGGGCGCCTGGCTACGGGGCTAATGAGCCATGAGACGGGACCAGTTGCCAGCCTTTCCTGCACAGGCTCTGAGTTTTTCAGGGGCCTCCTCTGACCCGCAGTCCACAGGCGCCCCACCCGCATCCTGCCAGCCCGTCGGTAGTCACTGGTCCAAGGCCAATAGCCAAAAGCAATGCTGAGCCGTGGACACCTCCCACGGTATTTCGGTTTGCAAACTTATATGTCCAAACATATATTTACTCACCTGGAAGAGAGAAAACTCGGATTTCCCAAGGTTGCAGATAAGAACCTCACACCCACCAAGGCAACACTGGCTCCAAAGAATCCTTAAGATTCCACTGAACAAAACCTAGTTAGTGATGCGGATCCAAGGAGGAGGCAGGTGGGTGCCACCCAGTGCCCCCAGCGTATCTCAACGTCTCCTAAGCTGACGATCACAGAAACCCTCCCTGCTCTGTGACGCCATGCTTCGTGCTCATGCGGCAGTTCAACTGACGAAGACGCAGCCCTTCTGGATCACCCACCCTCGTGGTGGGGGCCTTAAAGCCCCTTGGATATGAATACGAGGCAGTGGCGTGGAGGCCAGAGGCCAAGGGCTTGGGGCTAGACAGACCAAGGATGGCTGAGACAGAGTCCGCCCCAAATCTGTCATGGCCCAGGTCGTGATGGACAGGAGCTGGAGGTCCTCCAGGAAAAGCTGTAGCCAAAGGCTTTCGGGAAGAAAGGCAGACACTCAAGGCATCTCCACCTGACCTGAGCCTGTCATCCCCCAGGGCCATTGCACCTCTGGCCACGTCCTGCTTCCTGGTCACGTGGCAGTGAAACACACAGGGCCCTGTGCTCAGAGGGGACCTGTGCATGGGGTTTACTGCTCCATGATCATGATCTTGAACTTTTTTTTAAGTTTATTTATTTATTTTGAGAGAGAGAGAGAGAGAGAAAGCAGGTGGGGGAAAGGCGGGGGGAGGGGGGAGGGAGAGAGAGAGAGAGAGAGAGAGAGAGAATCCCAAGCAGGGTCTGCACTGTCAGCAGGGAGCCCGACATGGTGCTTGAACTCACGAACCTCGAGATCATGACCCGAGTGGAAACCGAGAGTTGGGCGCTTAACCAACGGAGCCACCCCGGCGCCCCTGGGCTTGAACTTCTTAATAATTTTCTTCCTGACCTTGAGATAGATAATGCAGGATCCCTACTGTCCTGGCCACAGAGATCTTTTTAAATAATTCTCGGTGGTGGAAAAACAATGGAAAAGGACCTACGTTTGACGTGCCATTCCATGATCCAGCTTTACCGTGTGAGAAATTTCACGGCATCTCGGATCCTGGGCTTGGTGGACGGTGAAGGCAAAGTCAAATCAGAAACATAAAAATCACGGAGACCCTCTCTGTGACAACATGCCATAATTGTTGCTCTCTTTAGAAGGCTTTCTCGTGGAGAGGTGGATCGAAACATAAAGCTTCACGTGCCGTCGTATCCCAAATGAGCCAACATCGTGTTGACCCCCAGAGCCTACCGTGGGCTGCTGACGCACAGCTACACCAGGTGTGCACGGCAGAGCCTACATAGTTACTGTTCTCCAAAATACCACAGAAGTACGTCTAGAAAGGGCGTAAGGAGGTTCCGGATCAGTGGCTGAACTGTCCTCCTCCAGATCAGCACGTAAGTACACAGTCACCTGGGAGAGGCGTGTCCCAGACGTAAAAATCTCCAGCAAGGAGTTCTTGGGAACACTAACTACATCCCCACCGCCGTCCAGGCAAAACCTCTTCTGGGCTACAGATGAGGAACTCGGTCCGTCCAAACATCAGGGACCTTTTCCCTCTACCCAAATCTGTGGCAGACAGTTTTCCACCCATAAGAAGGAGACTCATACTCAAAATTCCCTGCCTTACTTTTACTTCTCCCTAAAGCGGGACGCGGATTCTAAGAAACCGTGGTATCGCCTTACTGCACGTGCCAACACATTTTACAATTTGGGACAGAAAGTTAGTATCCACACGGGGATCCGCGGTGATGGCTCGCGAGATTTCCATGTTGTGACAAATATGTTTCTGCACTTGAGACTTTTCGTTTGGAGGGCTAGAGAGGGGTTTTGAGGAAGTTGAGGATCTCGCCGTTTCTATCTGGCGCCCACCAAGGTGATGAATTACCCTCGGTTGTGAGAGAGTCGTAGCTCTTTGCCTTGTTACCTGGCACAGGCCAGTGTTTTAAAACAACTCGCCGGGCCCCGGTGAGCAAAGTCGTCTTTGGCGATGGAGCGCAGTTGGGATTTCAGAAATCCTGTTACTTTAGAGTGTCAGGCTGGCCCAGGAAAAGGGCCAGACAGCTGTGGGGAAAGTATATAAGTGGGAGGTAATCATCAGGAAAATTAACAAAAGGCTTCACGGATTGTGTCATAACAGATGCTGAAAACAGTTAAAATCGCACATGTTGTTATTCCTTCTGGTTCAGACTCAGACAGTGAAGTTAGCGATGAAGGAATTTCCTCCTTGACTCCGAACAAAGCTGGGATACAGGTCCAGGGTGTCTTGAAAGAAAAGAAGACAGAGGCTTCCCGTCTGGCCTTCATTAACCTGTAATCTCATAGCAGGTGCAGCAGTCTGGGGCAAATACTTGACGGAAAGCAAGAGGCGACTCTCTTCTCTTCAAAGATACGAGTGGTAGAGACCCCAAGGTCTACTTAGCCAGGATCTAGCCAGTTCCCCAGGCCGAAACTGCTCTCCCTATTGACACATTCTGGAAAAGCAACCAAACCTTCTGGTACACGAGTTTTCCCAGGCGCAAAGTCAGAAGAAAAGATCTCGACCTGTTTCATAGAACGGTTGCAAGGAAAGCACAACCGTGGGTATCATTCGAGAAAGATTTCACTCGTAGCTAATTGTTACGTAAATGCTTAAGACTGCCAGGCCCCTGGGGTAAAGTTGCAGCCTCTAGGCCAGTTCACCTGTTTGGAATCTCTTGTCGGGCATTAGCAAATGTCCCTTGTGGGAGCCTTCGAGACATAAAAGTATATGGGAACTAGAATGTGCACTGTGATTGCTAGAGACTGAACTTTCCGCAATTTGGGGCTGAATAAGGAAGCAAGTACTTCTGTGTGCTTCCTTGGCCCATTATAAAGTCTTTTTGGTTTTTTACAGACACATTTCATCTGCAAATGGCCCGATGGGCCGGGTACAGTTATCACCTAGTATTTCCTCCATCTTACAGATGAGGAAAATGAGACACCCAGAGGCTTTCCTCTTTCCCTCGATCATGGATCAGAATGTTTTACAGCTAGGAGGAGTTTCAGGGATGTTCTAGGTGTCTCTCGTTTTACAAATAGCGGGCCCCCGAGCTGAGCGGTGCCACGTTTTCCGACTCGGAGCACTGTTCATAGGAATCGCTTAGCTCGACCCATCTACAGCCCGGTGCATCAGCCATGGTCACTATTCCCACCACGGGGCAAAGGAAAGAACATTCTTCTTCGGACTTGGCTGCGATGTGTCTTTTTGCAGAAGGCACCCTTACCGGCGGAATGCCAGAGGGCCACGCGCAGGGTGGGACCCTCGGTCTGCGGGTGGGAAAGTCGGCCAACCGTCGTCTGTGATTTCCCGAGTTAGCATTTTGTGACCTGCACCGCAATCTCATGAAACAGGCATCCACACAAAATGCGGAAAATGCAAACAACTTCTCCCAAGGGTGGCCATTCCCCAAGATTCTCCCAACCCCGGGTTCCAAGGCTCGCCTTCTTGCCGCTGTCCCTAAGGCATTGTCCTGGGCTGGTGACCAAGGCAAAGCCTTGAAAGGCTGGAATGGACTCCTGAAACTGGAGGGTAGGCTAGAAGGAACAAGCAAGGAGCCAGTTCAGAGACGGGGGCGGGCCAAGGGAGGCAGATCCAAGTGGAGGCCAAGCCTGGGAACCTGGGCCCCGGAGCGACACGTTCCCCTGGCCCTCTGTCCTGAGCAAACCCAGCGCTGGTTACTTGTTGACTGATGGGACCTTGACTCTGGGATCTAGCGGCCCTCCTGACTTCTACCAGAATGTTTTAGGCTGACTCAACCACCTCGCAAGCTCCTTTTAGCACACAACAGCTGGTCACTGAGCCGGGGCATGTAACCCCCTGGACATCTGAAAGACTCGTGCCCGCCTGGCTCTGAGGCTGCCTCCCTCACTTCCCAGCCACATCCACTTGGGCAGGTCCCGGAGCCTCTGGGTGTCTCATTTTCCTCGTCTGTAAGTGAGGAAGTACTAGGTGATAGCTGTACCCGTCCCATCGGGCCATTTGCAGATGAAACGAGTCCGTCCACATGGAAGCGCCTGGCACGGAGCTGGTGCATAGTAGGTGCTCAGGTGCCCACACCGGGTGGTTGTCACTGGCTCCTGCACACATCCCTCCCAGCCCCGGGCGGCGCTCCCCTGAAGGACCTCACCAGGACCTCATCCAGGCTGAGGACACGCTGCCTTCTGAGTCAGGCCATTCCGTTTTTGGACTGCTCTGACTAAGAACATTCTTCCTTATGTTCAGCCCCGTCCACCTCCCTGCAACTCCCACTCACTGGTCCCGGCTCTGCCAGAAGGCAAATGTCAAAAAAATATTCTTGAAAGAGAGGACATAGAATGTAAATAATAATGAAAGAATCGGGTTGAGGCATTACAGCCACCGCCCCCGCCCCCCCCCAGCCATTCCCACAGCTAAGCACAGACGGGGGGGCGGGGGGAGTCAGTCCTTTCAGTTGAATTTGAAAACCGGCAAAAAGTGCCTCGTTCCTCTGTGCTTCCTTTAGAAATGCACGAAAACAACCTCTTCCTCCATTTTTTTTTTTCAGACCCAGAATGTGCTGTCAGACTGCCGTGAGACCGAATGTGCAAAGATGATAATCACAAGGGCTGCTGCGGAGACGTGACCTGACCTCACTTAATACGTGCCGTCCACCCCATAATCACTGGGCGTCCAAGGGGGTGTGCCCCAGGAGCAGGTGACTGGTGGCAGACCTCCCGTTCACAGAGCCTTTCTGGCGTCAGTTGTACGATCACGACCCGCGTGTCCCTTTCCCGCCTTCGTGGCATGTGCCAGGAGGGCAGACGAATGCAGACATCTTTTCCTCTGCAGATTTGACAGCTCAGTTCTCCAGCGACTGAATGATTCAAACCATTTCAAATGTTTTGAAATAGAGCTTTTTAGTATTGCAAGATGCGAAAGTTCTGGAGACCTGTTGCACAAGCCCGTGAGTACACCGAACACTTACTGAACCACAGACTGAGGAATGACTCAGATGGTAAGTCCAAGGCTACGTGCTTTCCACCACAAGAAAAAGGTGTATTCAGGGCGAAATATACAGATGAAACCATATGACAAAGTGGCTTCAAAATGGTACCAGAGGAGGCAAAAGTTCAACACGCTGTAGATGTACGACTTGTGCACTTTTCTGTAACATTAGACCTCGTTGGAAAGTGTACATACATGGGGCCCCTGGGGGGCTCAGTCGGTGGAGCGTCCGACTTCCACTCAGGTCATGATGTCACGGTTCGTGAGTTCGAGCCCTGTGTCGGGCTCTGCGCTGATGGCTCAGAGCCTGGAGCCTGCTTGGGATTCTGTGTGTGTGTGTGTGTGTGTGTGTGTGTTAAAAATAAACATTAAAAAACTTGGAAAAGCGTCCATACAAGAAATAATAACAGAGGAGAAGGATGCAAAGGGGCCAGAGTGGGAACAAGTTCATCCATAGGCTGGCACTTGCAGAAGTTGGGTGGGCACCGGGTCTATGCCTGTGTGTTTGTAGTTTTTCATAAAAAAAGAAAGAAAGAAAGAAAGAAAGAAAGAAAGAAAGAAAGAAAGAAACGCACAGAACATTTAAAATGCTAGAAAAAAAATGACTTGAGCATTTCAAGCATAAATCAGTGAAAACTCAGGGCACGGGCTGGGACTCCCCGTGGGTGACTTGGGTCCACAGCTCTTGGTGGTAGAACCGTCACATTATGTTTCGAAACCAAACGTCATCTGGCCGGGCAGGTGCCAGTGGGAGTACTACTCCCAGAGCCCGCCAAGTCCCCATGCCTGTGGGAGCCTCCTGCCACCTTGCGCTGTCCCTTGGGCTGAGCCCCCTTCCCTCACCGTGGGACAATCCAATTCGTCTCCCTCCTCGAGCCTAAAACAAAAAAGCTTCTTAGCCCCACCCTCCCCAGGGGTACTGGCTGGATGAGGCTCAGACCTCTCAAAATCAACCAGGGGTTTGGGAAGGAAACGGTCTGCCTTTCTCTGCGGTGCCTTTCTCTGCGGCAGGATGGAGCCCGGGTAGGCAAACACCCAGGCGGTGGGTCTGGACTTAATCCTCACCAGGTCACAGCAGCTAAGACCCTCAGGGCTCAGGAGGCCACGTGCTCACTCCCTCTCCGGGTCTCCAGAGTACGCCTCCCGGGCAGGCCGGCTCCCAGCGGTGCCCCATAGAGTCAGGCCTGGGGTGGGAGCTGGGCCCGGGCCTGGCGGGCAGGGCCCCCCCCCCCGCCTGGATTCTTCAGGGCTCAGAAAGAAAACCTTGTGTTTTCAGACAACCGTGTGTTTTCAATATGAGCCGGCCCCGATGCCTCCCTCTAAGTGGGTCCTACATCCCTTGCAATCAGGCAACCCAAAAAGCGCGGGTCCCTGGGGCCTCCTGACACGGCTCCGGGGGCCACTTCCTCTAGAGCTGACCTCCCAAGGCTTCTGGAGGACAGCAGCATCCGGCTCACCTGCTGCTCCCTTCCTCCCTGCACCTGGCGGAGGGGTCAAAGGTTCTGGCCTTGAACCTCTGTGCTCTGCCCTTCCAGGGTCACAGCTGCTAGTTTAACAAGGGCACGAACTCCTTCCTGAATCACCAAGGGACACTGACTGACTCAGAGTCCAGACGGCCGTCCCGGACCCTCCCTCCACTCGGAGCCCTGGCTCCACTATCTCGCTGCCCATGCTGGCCCCGGGGTCCCCTCCTCACTCACCCAGCTCCCAGCTCCTAAGTCACGGGAGCCCCAGGGGGACACAGGGCTGTCTACCCCTCCAAATCATTCTTTTACCCACCTGTCACTTTCTTGCACGAGAAACCTGCAGCTCCCACGACCAGAGCCTTTCACGTGGGCCCCCAGCACCTCTCCCCACCTGCTGTCAGAAAACACTAACAGGGAAGTCGAACCCACGGGGGGACTCCCCTCGAGGGAGCCACGCACCCCTAACTGTGGGATTGCAGAACCCAGGGGCTTGGCGAGGTGCCAGGTCAGCTCCAAACGCTCTCTGGGGAGCCTTCCCTTTTCTCTGGGTGCTTCCACCACCTGGGCCACGACCCCGCGTTGTTTCCCCAGCCTGGACTCAGTCTCCAGCAAGTATTTTACTGACCCCCTGCTCTGTGCCGGGTGCCGGGCTAGACGGCGGTCACCCTGGTGACGCTGAAATAGAAAGGGGACGGAGGTCACCGAGCTCCCCCCTGGGTGCCAGGCAGCGTCCTGCGTGCAGATTTGGACTCAGCTGATCCTCAACACAGACCCGGCTGGTCCTCAGAAAACCCCGTGAAATGGGTGCCTGCATCATCGGGTTTCCCAGGTGAACAGATGAACAGAAGTGCCCGAGGTCGCCAGCCTCCAGCCCGTGTCCCTGCAGAGCACGTCTAGCAGAGGGCAGGGCGGTGAAGGGGGTTGTGGACAAACAGGTGGCCCTATGGGGTTACAGAAGGAAGCGTGTGAGAAGGGCCCCCTGGCCCAGCGCAGGAGGGGCGGTGGGGAGGTGACCGCCGGACAGAAGGAGGCCGGGCGAGCAAGGTGTGCGTGCAAGGGCTGTGAGCGGGAGGACCCAGGGCTATCCTCCGTCCTCAGTCCGGTCCCGGACACAAGAAGCTACAAGGGACGATATGGGGACAATGGGTGAAATTCGAATACGGACTGTGGATTGGATACTAGCGTTCTGTGTATGTCAAGTTTCTTGATTTTGATCATCGTGCTGTGGTTGTGTGCGAGAATGCTTTAGTTATTAGGAAACACACACTGAAGTATACGGGGCACAGTGCCTCCCACCTACCTACTCTCAGAGGGTTCAGAGACAATATGCACCTGTGTGCCTGTGCGTGTGTGTATACGCGTGTACGTGTGGCTGCGTGAGTGGAGAGAGCTGGAAAGAGAGACGATGGCATGGCAAACAGGCAAAGTGTGAACGGGTGAGTCTGGGTAAAGGGTATATGAGGGTTCCTTGTGCTCTTCTTGTAACTTTTCAGCAAATTTGAAATTATTCAAAAATTCCAAGTTACCAAGAACGTGTGAACGTAAACAGCAGTACAGCAAACTATAAAAACCAAACACCCCCCATCAAATACGTCAGAGGGATTGCCTGCAGGAAGGAGAGGGTGCATGGAAGGCACCAAATGAAAGAGAGGAGTAGAGAGAGGGATGGAGGGAGAGAGAGGGAAGGGCAGAGGAAAGGAAGAAAAGAGGAGGAGGGAGGAAGGGAGAGAGGGAAGGGCAGAGGAAAGGAAGAAAAGAGGAGGAGGGAGGAAGGGAGAGAGGGAAGGGCAGAGGAAAGGAAGAAAAGAGGAGGAGGGAGGAAGGGAGAGAGGGAAGGGCAGAGGAAAGGAAGAAAAGAGGAGGAGGGAGGAAGGGAGAGAGGGAAGAAGGGGGAGGGAGGGAAGGAAGGAAGGAAGGAAGGCAGGAAGGAAGGAAAGAAGGGAGGAAAAGAAGGAAGGGAGCAAGGAAGGAGGGAGAGAGAGGGAAGGGCAGAGGAAAGGAAGAAAGGAGGCAGAGGATGGAGGTAGGGATGGAGGGAAGAGGGAGAGAGGGAGAGAGGAAGGAAGGACGGAAAGGAGGAAGGAGGGAAGGGAGGAAGGAAGGACGGAAAGGAGGAAGGAAAGAAGCAGGGAAGGAGGGAAGGGAGGGATGAAGGGAGGAAGGGAGGAAGGAAGGAAAGAAGAAGGAAGGAGGAAGGGAAGGAGAATCAGAGAGAAGAAGGGGAAAGCCTGGGTCCTTGGAACTCCTTCCTTCTCCAGACTTCCTCTTTTCATCTCCAGAGGATGGCTCCCAAGTCCTCCTCTCTGCCCGGGTCAAGCATGCCAGTCCTGCAGGCAGAATTGCTTGGCACAGGACACTCCCACTGGTAACTACGATGCCCAGCCCCAGTCACCCCTCCCCCTCCTTCCCAGTGGCCCTACTTTCCGGGGCGGGGTGGGTGGGCAGCATGGCTCCCCCAGGCTCCAGCTCCCTCTCTTCTTCCCTTCATCCAAGCTGCAGCCAGGTCTCACTCTGTCTTCCTTTGACCTGTTCCTCTCCATCTCCTTTTCTGTTCCAGCGCTCAGAACCTCACCAGGTGGCCTCCTGCCCGGGCTCATCCCCCCATCCCCGGTCTGTGCACCTGCTGTTCAGAGACATTTGCGGCCCACCCCGCGTCCCCGTAACACGGCCACTCTCCCGCATGTAATCCAAGAATACACTCTACCTCAATCCACTCTCTCCCGTCTCTGGTTTTTTCACAAGTATTTGTCTCAACCTCCAGCTTTATCAAAAGTCCTTGGAAGCAGGCGCCTGTCCTACCTGGACATCGATTTTCCCCCTTGTGGTGCCTTGCATGTGACTGGATGCCTGGCAGGGGGAGTATAATGGACGCCTAGTCCATTAAAGGGTTTTTTCCTCATTTCTGAGTAATTCAGTTATTCCAAAAGACATTCTGATGCTCATCTCCCATATTTGGAATAACAGCAGAAGACGAGAAAGGACATGATCAGGACCCTAGGGCAGTTTGGGGTCCCTCCTCCGGGTGCCCCAATGTCAGAGACAAAGGCCCTCAGGATCTCTCCTAAGGAAGGCTCTGCTAAAAACCTGTCCCTCTGGGGAACTAGAGTCCGGTTCTGAACAGCTCTGTATTTCCATGTTCCTGATGGAAAGGGTCGAAAAACTTACTTACGGTGTGGCTTTTATTTTTTTTTTTTATTTTTATTTTTTTAATTTTTTTTTTCAACATTTATTTATTTTTGGGACAGAGAGAGACAGAGCATGAACAGGGGAGGGGCAGAGAGAGAGGGAGACACAGAATCGGAAACAGGCTCCAGGCTCTGAGCCATCAACCCAGAGCCTGACGCGGGGCTCGAACCCACGGACCGCGAGATCGTGACCTGGCTGAAGTCGGACGCCCAACCGACTGCGCCACCCAGGTGCCCCTACGGTGTGGCTTTTAGAATATACATTTATTTTTGTGACTGTTCCAAAGCTTACCCCAACTTAAAACACACTCCCAAATCGGGTGCTGCCTCTGAGACGCCTCGTTTCCCAGCCCAAGACCTATGTTTTTTGGTATGGCCACAAACAGCAATGGATTCTGTTTCTGGTTTGCTTCAAAAACAACTCTAATGGCCCAGTCACTGTCCAAACAAGGAAGGGGCCGGGGGCGGGGGGGGGGGGGGGGGGACAGTAAGCCCGCCTCTGTCATCATCGGAAGTCAAGTCACTAGCTAAATGTCTCACCAACCCCAGTCCATATATTTAATTCCTTGTTTCTTGATATTTCATAATTTCAGCTCATAAAAGAGACCATGATGTAATGCCTAATAAATGCCAGAGTAGCCTTTTCGAGAAGCAACACCAGGCAGGGTGCCTAAGCCAAGTTTGTTCAGGCAAGGGTTCAGGTATCTGTCGTCATGTTTCATCGGAGAGGCGGCTTCACAAACAGGGTTCGAAGAGGTTTTGATCTATCTGGACTTCAAAGCCTGGTGGTTTGGCCCCACACAAGATGGGCTCGCTAGGATGTCTACGTCACTGGGGGAACAGGTACCAGAACAGGTACGTCCTCCCAGGGCCAATGATATCAAGGACCACTTCCTGTGAATGGATTCCTTTTTTTTTTTTTTTTTTTTACTATAATGTAAACTTCCTGTTGCGATTTTCACTCATTTCCTCTCGTCCAGTTCTCAGGGGAGCCGGTCTTCCGGTTCGTCATAATTCTCTGCACAACGTTTTGGCTTTTCCATATGAGCATAGTGTGATGGGTCTTGGCTCTCCGTGGACCATCTGCTCTGAGTTGTTTGTCGAGGTGTGATGCGTTTTTCTCCCTAATTCCCAACCAAGGTCTCTTTTTTCTTTTGAAATTAGAACACATCCTGGCTATTCACAGATCCAGAGCGAAGAGCAGTGTCTTGGCCATAGAAGGGTGTTCGAACTGTGACTTAGGCCCATCAGATGCTACATTCAAAACAACCGGTGGGGTGAACCCCGGGCTGCCTCTCTTCCAAGATAGTAATCACAGGAGGAAGAAACCTCAGGGATTCTCAGGTCCAGCCTTCCGCTGCGTGGGCTTCCGTGGAGGCCCTAGTCATCCACAGTGATGGTTTTTAAGGACACAGGTGAGAGGCACATCCAGAATTACCCACCTATGGACTCCCCCTCCTCCTGACTTTCTGCTGAAATAATCCAACAAATGTATCTGGGGCGATGCTAGACCCCTCTAGACCCCCACGCAGCCCTGGAGTCCCCTGGCACGGAAGCTGTCCAGGATGCAGGTGACTAGCAGAGAAGGGCCACTCGGGGCCTTTTGGGGAGTCAGACGGGCTCGGCAGAGGGGGCATCCACTGTGGCTGCAGGAAGCAGGGTCGGGTCCCAGGTGGCTTCAGGCTTCCTGGAGAGATTGCTTCCACCCCTCGCACCCCCTCTCCCATCATCCCCCTGGACTGCTAAAGAAAAATGACAATGCAGCTTTAAAATATCCCCTGCCCCCATTTTTGACTGGATCTAAATTAAATGCCCAGTAACCCAACCTAGTGGCTTTGAAACTTTGTTCAGGATTCCATTCACTTGAAGGCCCAGTATGTCCTGGGTTCTGTCCTGGGAGTAGGGACAAGGTACCTGCTCTCATGAGCCCAGTCCAGGAGGGACCGGACTGCCAGATAAAATATTGCAAAGAATATTCTTCTGCTAAGGAAGTACGCAGAGTTTATCTGAGATCCACATTTAACTGGGTGTCCTGCTTTTCCATGTGTTAAATTTGGCCACCCTAAGCAGGGAAGGTAGACATGATTAGGGAGAGAAAAGCCCAAGCGAGAGCCCCCAGCCCAAGGCTAAGCTGTGGGATCCTGGGAATGCAGTCTCCCTTACAATGGGTAAATTTTTTGTTTTTAACATTCTTTTAACAATCTTTTGTTTTTAACATTCTCCCCTCACTTTTAAATATGTGCAAATGGCCTGACATTGCAAGACTGGTCCTGTGTCCTTTGCCTCTAAGGCTCCGTCTCCCCGTTTCCCCATCCTGCTGATCCTTTGCCCTCTGGCTTCTGTTGGGTTTGGCCAGAGGGCAGTATGTGCAGGAGACCAAAGGTTACAGTTCCTGCCTGGGGGCTTCTGGCTTCTACGCACAGCTATTGTCTCTTTAGAGCCTGCGGTGGCCTCAACCAGCCCTCCCCTCCCATCCTGCTTCAGCACCTAGCCCCGGTGCACGTCCCCATGGCAAATAAATCCTGCTGAAATTTCCCACTTTAGTTGAGGGACCCACTTCCTGCACAGAACCGGACTACGCTAATAACAGCTGTTGTTTCTTGCGCAAATTAGCCTACAAACACAACACAAGTAACCCAAAGTCCCATTAGGATTTCTTGTTTTGTTTTGTTTTTAAAAATTGATGAAATGATTATAAAACTTGTTTGGAGCAAAAGTAGGAAGAATAGCCAAAACTTTTTAAATTTTTATCTTATGGAAAGTAATATTAAGAGGGAATTTGTCCTCTTAATTTTTAAAGCTTGGGGTTTTAAAACCTGGGGTTAAGCTACAGTAAATAACAGGTAACACAGAAGAGAAGGCTCAGAAGCAGACCAAGTAAACATAGGACTTGAGTAGACGAGAAAAGATAGCATGCTAAATCTTCTTAAAAATATTATTCAATCAATAGTTTTGAGACACCTCGTTCATGATTCAGAAAAAGAGGAGAGGAAAAAAAAGCTAGATCCCTACCTCATATTTTACACACACACACACACACACACACACACACACAAACAGTAAAAGGATAAAAGAGTTAATGTTTAAAAATATATTATAATATTTGATGAATGCATAAGTAAATATTGTCATCATATCAGCATGAGAAAGAGATTTTTTTTAATTTTTTAATGTTTTTATTTATTTTTGAGACAGAAAGAGACAGAGCATGAGCAGGGGAGGGGCAGAGAGAGGGGGAGACACAGAATCTGAAGCAGGTTCCACGTTCCAAGCTGTCAGCACAGAACCCGACGCGGGGGTCGAACTCATGGAGTGTGAGATCATGACCTGAGCTGAAGTCGGGTGCTCAACCGACTGAGCCACCCAGCCACCCCTAGAGAAAGAGCTTTCTATAGCATAGCAAGAACCATAATTTTTAAAATCCTGAGATTTGAAAAAAATAAATAAAATTTAAACATCCTGAGGTTTGCATATGTAAGTATTTATACTTCTGAATGCAAAAAATGCCATAATCAAAGTTAAAAGACTGATAACAAGCATATTTTCTGCAAACATTAAAAAAAAGTTACAGGTTAAATTATATAAAGAGGCCTTATAAATCAATAAAAAAAGATGAATTCTCCAATAGAAAAACAGACAAAGACTGTGGCTAGGTAGCTTTCTAAAAATGACTGATAGGTTACCAAGATGTGTTTCATCACATTAATGATCAAAGATATTCAAATTAAAATAAGATTTTTTTTTTGGACAATCATATTTACAATGTTTAAATATAAGAGCCCTTGTGGATAAGGATATGGGAGGAAACACACTGGCAGGATATTTCTGGAAAGATACTTGGCAATATTTATCAAAGATCTTAGAAAGAGAGGGGGGCAACAGGGTGGCTCTTCGGGTCTAACTCCCGGTTTTGGCTCAGGTCATGATCTCATGGCTTGTGGGTTCAATCCTTGCATCGGGCTTTGTGCTGATGGTGAGGACAAGAATCCTCTTTGTGTTCTCACCAAGTGTTATGTCCACTTGCCCATGTGCCCCCAGTCCCTAACACAGTGTCTGACAAATAATCTAAACTCACTATCTTCAGATTAATCGATTTCTGGAGGCTTTGAACCTTCAAAACTTCCTTAAGAGGCATACTTTTATTAATTAATTTATTTATTTTGAGAGAGAGAGAGCAGAGATAGCAGCAGAGGGAGAGGGAGGGAGCCAGCATGGAGCCTGATGTGGGGCTCGAACTCACCAACCATGAGATCATGACCTGAGCCCAAACCAAGGTTGGAATGCTTAACTGACTGAGCCACCCAGGCGCCCCAAGAAGCATAATTTTATTCAAAAGTCTTTCTTCTTTTTCAGACCTCCATAGATATGGAGGTCATATGTTTGCATTCTTCCATTAAAAACCCTTCACATTCTTGATAAAGTAATCAAGATGCCTCTTAGTCAACTGTTTTATTAATGAAACCACTCTGGTTCGCTTAACTACTCACAAAAAAAAAAAAAAAAAAAAGAAAGAAAAGAAAAGAAAAAAAATCTATGGTCAATCTATACCCTGTCCAGTGTCTATATGTCATTGTCAAGTCTCACTGGGTATCACATTTCATAAGTGTTTGACTGACGCAATACACGGGTAATACAATTACTCTCCAAATCATACTGGTTGTTATTGTTTGTAATGTCAACTGTTACTCATGTTGTGGTCATCCGTGGACCCATGCTCTTTACCTTCCTACCTTGGATTTCGTTATTTCCTATTCTCTCTTCTAATGAGTTCATTTTCTTCTATAACTTTTGTCTTGCAATTCTCCACTAAGTTTTATAATTTTTAAGATAATGTTAAATCTCATTCCTGTTTTACAGAAATGTTTGCTCCTAAAGGTTCAGTGAATACAATTTGGCCAGATCTTGAGGGTCCGGTCATTAAAACCAATATTTGACCTGGCATAAATAACTTCCATAAAATAAACTTCGAGGATATAACAGAATATCTGAAACTTTAGTTCAAACATTCAAGAATGAGAGCTTTCAAAATTTGATAGCCATATTTTAAAGGTTTAACATTACAGGGGAAAAGTCTCTCGGGGATGCCAATGGTATCTCTCTCATAGGCACAGTTACAATATTAAAAAAAGGTGCTCACGGGTGCCTGGGTGGCTCAGTCAGTTGAGCCTCTGACTTTTGGTTTCAGCTCACGTCATGGTCCCGGGTTCACGGGATCAAGCCCCACATTGAGCTCTGCATTGGACGTGAAGCCTGCTTGGGATTCTCTCTTTCTCCCTCTGCCCCTCTCCCCTGCTGATGTGTGTTCTCTCTCTCTCTGTCAAATATAAATAAATAAATAAATAAATAAATAAAGTGCTCACCTCCCGTTGCCGATGGAATAGCACATGATGTTTCTCTTCTCTCCAACACCGTGTTCATTTATTCACACTTTTTATAGTCTCAGCTATGCCTGGAGAGAAGATAAGTTATCATTAATATATTATACATGAGTTTAGAGACTTTTTCTCCTGGTGAAACTTGGCTGTTATGCTGGTAATTCACCCTTCAAGACATGGAGACTTCCCAAGTGGGGCTTCTCTTGAAAGGCTCATCACCTAGATGGATTTTACTGTAAATTATGGTCCTTAAATATTTTGCTCAATGTTATGAATGCAAGTCGCCAAAGCGATCCCACGATGAGAATCGCAAAACAATCTGATCTCTCTTGCTCTACAGTTATTTACGTTTTTATAGACCTTGTTGCCACAATGCTCTTTTTAAAGTTATCTAGCCAACACACGTCCCCTGTTCACGTTCAGTGTCGACCTACCTCCCTATTTTTTTATTTTTTGAGTGTCATCATTTTTGCGCATAAAATTAACATCTCAAGTCATCAATTACTACAGCATCTTTTTCTTGCAATAACCATTATGCATTGATGGTTCAGCTGACAGAATTTTAAGATAAAGAGCACCTAGAAGATATTTTCCCCAAGGAGCATCTAAAATACACATGTTTTGGGGCTCCTGGGTGGCTCAGTTGGTTAAGCGGCCGACTTCGGCTCAGGTCATGATCTCGCGGTCCGTGAGTTCGAACTCCGTGTCGGGCTCTGTGCTGACAGCTCAGAGTCTGCAGCCTGTTTCGGATTCTGTGTCTCCCTCTCTCTGACCCTCCCCTGTTCATGCTCTGTCTCTCCCTGTCTCAAAAATAAATAAAAAACGTTAAAAATTTTTTTAAAAATATGCATATTTTGAAAGGGAGTGTATCAATACTAACACAGCATTCTAATTATCTTACTTATATTCCTGACATTAAGCTCATGGGTTACGGTGGCCACCTTTGTGATTACACACAAGGTCAGGGATGTCAGAAATGATGTGTGGAGGGCAGGCGTGTGGCTCCCCTGTCAAAGTCAAAGCCACAGTGCAGATTTGGGGCAAATACTAGAGCCAACGCTAAATTTTGGTGCAACCCTATGTCGTCAAAGAGTGTGGACTGTGGAAACAGATGGCCTGGGTTTGCCTCCTGATTCTGCCACTTACCGGTAGTGTGGACTTGGATGAGTTCCTCTGTCTCCCCATCCATAAAACGGGGATAATAGATTGTGGTGCTTGAAAGAGTGCCTGTCATATAGTTAGTGTAAGCGTGTAAGTATTCGCTGCTGCCTTTCTTATTACTAACTGGTATCAGTGAACCTTAACTCATGACTTGTTGCCTCCAGTAAACTATTCTCAAAAGGAAAGAAAAGAGAGAAATCAGGCAACAAGCAACAAGTGACTGGAAAATGTTGTAAGAGTATAAATAACAGAGTTCATCACAATTCTCTCTCATCCTTCACCCTATATAAGGGTTTTTAGTTAGCTGAACAAATGTTTAATAACTTAATTATGGGAACTGTCAAACCTACGCGAAGATAGATCAGTGTAAGGAACCACATGTGCCCGCCCCCAACTTCCACGATGAGCGACCCCCCGGCTTCCTGTTTCACTGGGCGCATTTGATCAGAATCCCCAAATCCCTAGCATCACTGGTCGCGTGCCAGACAGGGCAGCACGGAGCCAACTGTTCCACCAAATCACACCGTCTAAGGTGTGATGGCTTTTAACTTATCTGAGAGATGGAAGGAAGGAGGGAGTAGGAATTTAGCCCCTGGTCCAAGTGTTTACGCTCAAGGATCATTTTTCACACTGTTGATTCAAATTCTGTTCCAACTCTTGATAATAGAAGAGGCACAAATCACTTCAGCTGATTTTGGTCTTAGGTGTGCTCACAAGTGTCAAATACTTCTGCGGCCAGCAGATCAAACAAAATCTCAAAACACTCCGATGTCAATGGACCAAACACAGACTCTTAATGGTGGCCTCATCTGGCTGCATCAATGCATTCATCTGCCAAGTCACCCACACCCTCAGGCCTAGAGAACCAGTCCCTATAGCGCCCTTCAGGCTTGGTCATATCCCGGCCTCCTTAGAAAATGTTTTAGGCACATTTAAGGGTGAACAGACAGGGATGCCGGTAGCCAGGTGCCCGGAGTCAACAGGTCTATCAGCCATGGGAAGCCTGTGTGCCTTGCATGACGGTTGGGAAGCTGTTCACGGTAGTTAGTGCTTGATATATACTGACTTACTTAATCCTTACAACTCCCCTGCAAAGAAGGCACCATCATCCTCTATTCACAGTCGAAAACACTGAAGCACAGAGAGCTGAAGCCACTTACCCGTGATCACACAGCCAGAAAGTGGCAGCCATTGCCGGCACAGGATCCTGGGCACTATCAGTCTCTCTAGGAAATCTTTTCTCATTACCACGTTTCCAACTTAGCCACACCATGACATGCACGAAAGCCCAAATGTATGGCCTCTTCCCCTACCTCATCTGTCCTCGGAGATTCCATATGACGTCCCAAACTGCTAACACGCATGAGCCAAAAAATGCTGACCACAGGTGATGCTCAGATGCCCTCTGGCCAAATGGCCAACCACACAGAAACTATTTAACCCATAACACATACAGCTGCTCAAAGTATTTGATGATGATAAAAAGGAGGCAAAAGAAGCAAGATAAGATCGGGGAGAGATGATTGAAAACCTGTTTTATCGTCTTGGATGGGTCAAAAAGCCCAGAAAAGAGAACACTTCTAAGTTCCTCATCGACACAAGATGCAGACTCTGAATGTTTTAGCGTTCTCGTGCTCTACTCTTATGCATTGGGAACTTCTTATTCTTTCTGGCACGATCTCAGATCTGTGTTTTCATCTCTGTGAATTCCTGAGAATGCAATCATATTACCTAAGTCACACTCGATCTGCCCTAAAACAAATACGCAAACAAAAAAGTTTCAGAAAGCTCAGTGATTACCTGAAATTGATGCCAGTGTAGACAGACATCGTGACCGGCACAGAATGGGCTGCAGAAATGAAGCACTCATTGTTTTGCAAAGTTTTTGTTAGCCAGAACAGCACAAATCTTTCTTTTGGTTGAGATGAATCACCCAAATCAGGAAACAAAGTGATTTTAATAAGTAATGATCACAGTGACGCATCATATTTGTAATATTTACAAAACGTTCTTGACATCATCAAGGCCGTGGGCCTGGAAGAGGGGAGGGAGGAAGAAAAAGT
This sequence comes from Neofelis nebulosa, assembly GCF_028018385.1. Taxonomy (NCBI): domain Eukaryota; kingdom Metazoa; phylum Chordata; class Mammalia; order Carnivora; family Felidae; genus Neofelis; species Neofelis nebulosa. Next base: position 216,770,462 of record NC_080783.1, read on the forward strand.
GCGAACATTCACTGAGCACCTGCCATAAGCCAGGCTGTTCCATTTGCCTGGTAAATATCGTGGGGAGGCAGGTGTGGTTATTCTTGATTTCTAGATGAAGAAAGAGACTCAGAGAGATTAAGGAATGCACCCCAAATCCCACAGCTAGAAAGTGGCAGAGCAAAGGTTAGGGGACAGTTCTGCCCAGCGCTAAAGCCCATGCATTCGCATAAGCATTCTGCTGCCCCTTAGAGTTTCCTGAGAGAAACTTTTGAGAAATTATGTGGCTTCATTCATTTCCCAAAGATTTGGTTTCAACCCTACACCTAAGCAGAAAATGACATTTTCTTAAGATGCACAACTTAACGGAAGCACCATGGAGGAAAAGCCAAAGACAGTCAACATGCCTGAGTTTCAGATCACTGGCTTTAATTACTGGCAAAGATATGTCATCTTGGGACTCGTATTCTCCAGTGTTGCCGCATTAAGATTGTGGAAAGCTATATCACAATATTCATGATCCTCCCAAATATAAATGGATTGAATCTATCTGTTAAAAGACAGACATTACTATATGGGGAGAAATCCTGTTTGGGATACACCTAAGCAAAAAACACATGGAAAAAGATGTACCAGGAAAGTATTAATCAGAGGAGAATCAGCATAACTGTATCACTATCACAAAAAAATACACTCTAAGACAGAAAATGTTACTATGTCATGATGTAATTTTCAACTCACCAGGAAGACGTAAGAATTCCAGGTGTATACGCGCCCAATAAAAGAGTCTCACTCCATATAAATAAAAAATTGATAGAAATATAGGGAGAAATTAACAAATCTACCCACAGTTCTCTCGCGATTATTGCTAAATCAAGCAGCAAAAAATACTCAACACATGTATCTGGACAATTTTGATCTAATGGCCATATGTAACATCCTAAATGTAACCATTGGAGAATATCCATTTTCCTTAAACACACACGGAAGGGTTATAGAAATTAGTCACATACTAGATCATGAGTCCATCTCAACAAATTTCAAAAAATAAGTATCGCATCCATCGCGTTCTTTAAACACAATATAATTAAATAGAAGTCAATAACGAAAAGATAGGAAGTTTTCATATATTGGAATTTAAAAAAGAGAATTCTAGGTAATTGATGACTCCAAAAAGAAATTATTATGAAAATTTAGAAATACTTAGAACAATAATGAAAAACACACACTTGTGTGTCATGGCAAAAGCGCTGCTCAGAGGCAAATGCGTGGTCCTAAATACTTACATGGTAAAACCTTAGTTTGTGAGCATAATTCATTCCAGAAACATGCCTGTAATCCAGAGCACTTGTATATCAAAGCAAATTTCAAGAACCATTGGCTCAGTTGTGATCATGTGACATTCCGTGTCACGTACGACTCATCCTGCAAGACATCACTCGTTTATCAAGTTAAAATCTATTAGAAATGTTTGCTCGTCTTGCAGGACACTCTCAGAACAAGTTACTCGCAATCCAAGGTTTTACTGCATTCGCAAAGAATAGAGACTTGAGGGGCACCTGGGTGGCTCAATCAGTTAAGCATTGACTTTGGCTCAGGTCATGATCTCACGGTTCGAGAGTTCAAGCCCCACATCAGGCTCTGTGCTGACAACTTGGAGCCTGGGGCCTGCTTTGGATTCTGTGTCTCCCTCCCTCTCTGCCCCTCCCCCATGCACATTCTGTGCCTCCCTCCCTCTCTCTCTTAAAAATAAATAAACATTGGGGTGCCTGGGTGACTCAGTTGGTTAACAATCTAACTTAGGCTCAGGTCATGATCTCTCAGTTTGTGGGTTTGAGCCCCAAGTCATGCTCTGTGCTGACAGTTCAGGGCCTGGAGCCTGCTTCAGATACTGTGTCTCCCTCCCTCTCTGCCCCTCCCCCACTCTCTCTCTCTCTCAAAAAGTGAATAAACATTAATAAAATTTTTGTTTAATAAATAAACATTAAAAAATGTTTTCAAGAAAAGTGCAATTTCTCAATGCTGACTCAAGAAGAAATAGAAAGCTTGAATAGTCCTATAATTATTTTAATAATTGAAATAGTCCTAAAAGACCTGCCAAAGTAAAACACCAGGTTCGGATAGTTTCACAGGTAAGTGCCCCCACATGTTCATGGAACCTATCATTCCAATCCAACGAAGATTCTTCTTGGATTCACGAACAAAGACAATACTCTCTAACTCATTCTATGAGCTCAGTGTAATCTTAATTTACAAAAGCAGACTAGGTCAGGAAGAGAATGAAAATTATAATTATATAAATATTGGTGCAGAATTCTTTTAAAAATTAGTAAAATAGTCATTTTTTTTTTTGAGAGAGAGAGAGAGAGAGAGAGCAAGAGCGGGGGAGAGGGTTAGAGGGAGAGAGAAAGAGAATCCCAAGCAGACTCCACACTCAGCACAGAGTCCAACACAGGGCTTGATCCCATGCCATGACCTGGGATCCTGATCTGAGCTGAAATCAAGAGTCAGATGCTCAACCACCTGTGCCACCAGGTGCCCCAGATGTATTCATGTTCTTAAAAGATCATGTTATATTTCTCCAGGAGTGCAAGGTTGGGTTGATCTCAGGAGACCTATGAGTGGCATTGCATCATGAAGAATTCACTTTATCCAAAGAGAGATCTGGCCTTTGTTCCAGCTCCTGGGAGTTATCCTCTAAATTCTTGAAATTTCCTGAGTAAGAGGAGCGTTTTTGTTATTCATGATGGGCCCCCTGGACCACCCTTAAGAGTTTATCCTGATAAGATGACTCAGGGTGGGGACTGCCCATGCCAGAAAGACCAGTTATGTGATTAGAGAGCTGGGGCTTTGGGCCAGTTAAAATCAGCCTGCCTTAGTTGGGGTGGGGAGCAGGGGTGTTGCTGGAGACGGAAGTCAAATCCACATTGATTGAAAATAATTCAGTCAATCATACCTATGTAATGAAATCTTGAGCACAGGTCTGGACACCAAAGCTTCCTGGGTTGGCAAACTTTGCTTATTGCCACACTTTGATGCTGGGAAGGTAATGCCTCCCTGAGGACACAAAAGCTTTGTGTCTGAAACTCTCCCAGTTCCAAATTCTGCCTTAGGTGACTCTTCCCTTGGCGGGCTCTGTTTTGTATCTTTTTGCTAAGATAAAACTGTAGTAATAAGTACAGCACTTTCTTGAGTGTGTGAATCATTGTAGTGAACCAAGGGAATCCAGACCCCCAACTGTGTAGCCAGGTGGTCTGGGAGACAGGGACGCTGAGGACTCCTGAACTTGCGCCTGGCATCATAAGTCTTGGGCAGACTTGACAGTCTGGAGGACTGTGCCCTTCACCTTGAGTTTGGACAACTCTGGGTTACCATCCTCCACAGTAACAGACTGAGTGAGAAAAAACTTGATAATTTCAATGGGTGCAAAAAAAAACACAAACCTGATAAAATTCCTCTTCGTTTCGATTAAAAAAAAAAAAAACTGTTAGTAAACCAGGATTAGAATAAAATTTCCTTAACCTGACAAAGACTACAAACAAACAGTATAAATACAAAAATGTTTGAGATACTCCCTTAATTTTTTTAACGTTTATTTATTATTGGGAGACAGAGACAGAGTGTGAGTAGGGGAGAGGCAGAGAGAGGGAGACACAGAATCCGAAGCAGGCTCCAGACTCCGAGCTGTCAGCACAGAGCCAGACGCGGGGCTCGAACTCACGAACCACAAGATCATGACCTGAGTCAAAGTCAGACACTTAACCAACTGAGCCACCCAGGCACCCCTAGAATGCCAAGTTTTGAATTGGGAAGCTCACAGAGGTAATACAGAGCAAGTTCTTTTCGAATGACTAGAGCACTTGACTATAGCCTATTTTATGTTGTTCTAGCTTCTAGAACAGAGGTCTTATGTCACCAACAAGAAGAACTTCATTGAGCATATGGACCAGGTAATATATTATTTTTTAGCATCTCTCAAAGAGTCAGACATTTACATAGTAAGTAGTTGGTTAATAAATGTGTGTGGTATCTGACCAGAGTCTGCAATCGGTTAACAAAATGCTAAAAATTTAGGTACTTTCTTTCTCCGTTTTTTGTTTTAAGTTTATTTATTTATTTTTGGAGAGAGAGTGTGTGTGAACAGGGGAGGGACAGAGAAAGAGTAAGAGAGAGGATCCCAAGCAGGCTCTGAATTGTCAGCACAGAGCCCCACGTGGGGCTCGATCCTACCAACCATGAGATAATGACGAGCCGAAATCAAGAATGAGTCAGATGCTTAGCCAACTGAGCCACCCAGGCGCCCCTCGGGTTATTAGTGAATTAAACTTATTTTGCCAAGTTGATGAGGTAGCGTTTTCAGTGATGTTTGTGTGCACGTGCGTATGTTCACGTGTCGTGCACACGGTATTGGCTCGAAGAATACTGCTTCTTTTGATGAGCACGTGGAATTACTGAAAGCTGTTGTGATTTGCTACAAAATAGTCAAGAACAGTAGAAATCCCAGAATCTAAAGTGAGTAGGACCCTCAATTGGTTGGATAATTGAAAATTTGGGTCAAAGCAAGTGATCATGGAAAGTGAAATGGACAGGGGTGCCTGGTGGCTCAGTCAGTTAAGCGTCCGACTTCGGCTCAGGTCATGATCCCAAGGCTCGTGAGTTCGAGCCCCGCGTCGGGCTCTGTGCTGACAGCTCGGAGCCTGGAGCCCACTTCGGGTGCTGCGTCTCCCTCTCTCTCTGCCCCTCCCCCACTCATGCTCTGTCTCTCTCTCTCTCTCTCTCAAAAATAAACAAACAGTAAAAGAGAAAAACTGTCAAAAAAAAGAAAGAAAGAAAGAAAGAAAGAAAAGAAAAGTGAAATAGAGACCCCTACACGTGTTATTACCACGTAAACCGAGTGCTTTCGCATGCAGGTCTGCTGACTGGAGGGGAGCTGGGTTTTGCGTGGGTCCCCAAGGCCACGTCGTCCACAGGGGTCCACGACAGCCATACATCTCCAGTGGCACTCAGCATGTCTGGAAAGTCCGCGTCACCTGGTTATCGCATGTTTGGTTTCCTTCCCACCCTCTCCTTAGTCGTGAACACCCGGGCCTCTCCACACGGGAGCCCTGGAAAGCAGCCCAGCATCACCTGCGACCGTTCTAGAAACACACATCCTCAGGCCACACCCTAGACCTGCTGATTCAGAAGGAGGTGGGGCCCAGCTGTGTAATTTAACACAATCTCTTCATGATCCTGACGCATGCTCGCGTTTGGGAACCACTGTTCTCCGCTCCGAACTCTCTGTCCCTTTCAGTTCTTCTTACTTCGCTGAAAAAAACAAAAAACAAAACCAGAAGTGAACCTTCCTTGCCGCGCCCGGAATCACTCCCAGGCACACTCAGCCTTCTTTCTGCTCCGATGTGCCACGCACCTGGAAATCGTCCCTGATTCCTCTCCCTCCTTGATATCGAGTCCTGTCCCTGGAGTGTGACCGAGGCCGGCCACTGCTGTCCATCTCCTTGACCACGCCCCAGTCGGAGTCCCCAGGGTCTCATGCCCGGATTCCACAGTAGCCCCCTCCCTGGTCTCACTGCCTCCACCCACAGCCACAGGCCATTCTCCCCCAGTACCCAGGGCGCTCTCCTCAAGCACAAATCGGATTCCACGGCTTCCCTGCTCCAACCCCTCATGAACCTGGAGGAAAAGTCAGACCCTCTATGCAGGGTTAAAAGCCCTGTCTGACCCGGCTCCTTTCAACCTCCCTCGCCACTCGTCACATGGTTCCCAGAACGGCTGCTCCCCACACTCGGCCATGTTGGCCTTCTTCCCCGAAATACACCAAGGTTTGTTTCCACCTCAGGCCCTTTGCACAAGCTGTTCCCGCCTGCCTAGAAGGCTCTCCTCAACTCTGCGAAGCTGGATTCTTCTTGTCATTCAGATCACAGTTGAAACAACACAGAGAACCTTCTGCCGGTCTAATCTAAAGTAATGAGGGGGGCGCCTGGGCGGCTCAGTCGGTTGAGTGTCCGACTTCAGCTCAGGTCACGATCTCGCGGTCTGTGGGTTCGAGCCCCGCGTCGGGGTCTGTGCGGACAGCTCGGAGCCTGGAGCCTGCTTCCGATTCTGTGTCTCCCTCTCTATCTGCCCCTCCCCTGCTCATGCTCTGTCTCTCTCTCTCTCTTTCTCTGTCAAAAGTAAATAAACATTAAAAAAAAAATTTTTTTTTAATAAATAAATAAACTAACCAGACCCGACACAATGTAGCTATGAGCTTTTCTGTCTGCCTCCCCCCACTAGAACCTCACGGGGCAGGGACCACAGGGTCCTTTCCATCCTCCCTGCATCGGGAGCGCAGCACGCAGTGGGGCCTCAAGTACCACTAGCCGATGATGAACACGCGTCGACAGGAAAGCCGCCTTAGAGGGGCCGGTCGCCGCTCGTGTCTCTGGAGCAACACATAGACGCTCCACTCTCTTTCCCAGCTGATCAAAAAAGCCTTCCGGGTCCGGGATGCACACGTCTCTCGAAAGCCCGCGACGCCGGATTTGTGCGTCTGTTAGACGCATCGCTCTCCGAGGCACACTTTATTTAGGATTTCCGGAGTCAAGGAAGCTGCCGCTGTCCACGGACGTTGGAGTGTAAAAAAGTCCTCTCGATTCTCACGCGTGGTGCTTAGGGTTAACGAGGATTCTCTCCGCTCTGGGCTCAAACGCCCATGAGTCTATGAATTCCTACATAGAATAAGCAGGCAAAACCCAGCGTCCTCTGTATGCTTCTTCACAGATCCTTGCACTATCCCCAACTCCCTTTAACCTCCCCACCCTCGCTCCCCAGGGTCCGTCTTGACTGGTGCAAACCCTCCCTCCGCAGCCCCTTCCATCCACACCCCGGCCGGCCGGCCGAGGAGCCTTTGAAAACAAGTATCTCATGGGATCGGTTCCCTGCTTGATATTCCAGGGGCTCCTCTCTGCAGGTGGTGACGTCCCTGGATGTCACGGTGCTCTGCCAGCCAGCTCTGACGCCCCCCCCCGCCCCCACCCCACTGTGCCACCACCGCCTCATTGCCCCTGCTCTTGGGCTGTTTGCCTCCCCACCCCCCAACACTGCGCTGGTCCCTTTCCTTCCTTTTCTGCTGTGATCTGTGGCTCAGCGGCCCCCCCTGCCCTGGTGAGGCCGGGGTGTCCTGGGGAAGGAGCCCGGTTCAGGGCAGCAAGAGCGGTCACCTGCATTACAGGCCCCATCGGTGGTCGCTGCCTTTACCTCCCCTCACCATGGCTTCCTCCCAAGAGGGAAGTGCTGTCATGAGCCTCCGGGCGGGGACACCAAGGCCAACTTCAGTATGGTGTCTGCGCCCGGGGGGATGGGGAGACAGGGGTTCGGATAAAGGCCTTTGAGGCCCAAGCGCACAGCCCTGACCATCGCCTTATGCTGCTGATAGCAGAGCGGGGCTCCGGGTGGCCCCTGTGTCATTGGAGCTCTCGCTCCCGCCGGGGCTCCCCGCAGCCCGGGCAGGGGCCTCCTTAGGACCAAGGCGACACCGGCCACCTGTTGGTGCGCGCTCAGGACTCACTGTGCACGGGCCTGGTCCTCACGGCCCCTAAACTCCCTGTGCTTTTTCCTCGTGAGGAAGGGAGGGGGGATGGTCTCCCTCCTGGAGCTGCCCAGCCCCTCCCACCACCCACCGTGGGCCGCACGACCTGAGACGAGACGGGATGACACCACGGAGGGCCACCAATCAGTCACACTTCACCTAGGGGCAGATATGTGACCTGCGCTCAGGGGCAGCCCCTCCGAGCCTGAACAGAGGCTGAACCGGATGAAACTTTGGCCTCGGCCACTTTTTTTTTTTTTTTTATGTTTTTAATTAAATCGCTTGGGTCACCGACACCCTGCAGAGACTCTGAAACGCAGCCTTGCATTTTGTTAATGATACACCATCTGTTTGTTCACACTGTGCGATCACATGATCTTTGCTCTGCAGAACATCCTGTCTCACTGGCCTAAACCAGTTTGTGGGTGAAATGCTTGGACGAGTGCCAGAAAGTCTTCTCTCCGCCTCGCCTCCCCTCTCCTCCCCTTCCCTCCCCTCCCCTCTCCTCTCTTTTCCTTTTTCTTTTCTTTTCTTTCCTTTTTCTTTTTCTTTTCTTTTCTGCTCTTCTCTTCCTTTCTCTTCCCTTCCTTTATTCCTTCCTTCCTTCTTTTCTTCCTTCTTTCCTTTCTTTATTCCTTCCTTCTTTTTTCTTTTCTCTTTCTTTCTTTCTTTCTTTCTTCCTTCCTCTCCTCGCTCCCTCCCTCCCTTCCTTCCTTTCTTCTCTCTCCTCCCTTCCTCCTTCTTCCCCACCTTCCCCCTCTATCTCACCCATTTTAAGATCAGCTGTTGACCCCAGATTGGTGGGCAGAATTTGTGTTATTACCCAAGCCACCCACCTGCCCCTTTTCTGTTGCAGTTTTTGGGCCTGACCTCTGATAGGTGCCAGCACAGACAGATGAGGTGCAGACAAGCTCGGACAACAGGAGGAGAGCCCACGGCGGACACTGCAGGTGTAGGTGTAGGGAATGCAGCCATGACTGAGACCCCACCACTGACCTCGAGGAACCTGGGATTTGTGTGACAGTTGTACGGCCTCAAAATATTATCCGTAAAACATTCAGAACTTGGACACTCCGAAGTGTTGGTCTGTCTGCCCTGAGCAACTCTGCTTCAGTCGCTGTGGGACACTGTGCGATAAGGTGACAAGCTCTGGGAGTGCCCTTCCGAAGGGACCAGGTGCCCAGAGCACCGGGGAGTCTGTGGGGAGGATACCAGGAGACGGCCCAACCCACTGGCATTTAAAAGCCTGGGATGCTCATAGGCATGGAATCCCAACGATGCACCTGTCAACAATGACTCCTTGTGCACATATCCCTGGGTCTCTTGGCTTCTTCCTTATGACAACAACTCCCTCGGGGCCGCTCTTTCCCTGCTCTTGGAGCAGATTTCACTTTCTGGCTGTAATTGGGGGGGAGGGGTGCGACGCGCTGTCTGATTTCACCACTTCCTCAGGGGCCCAGATGATAAGGTTTAAGGTTTGTGTGCATGTGTTTGTATTCATGTGTGTGCGTGTGTGTGTGTGTGTTTATGCCAACAGATAGATTTTTTTGTGGGGAACGTGGCCCATGTGGATGATTCATCCTTAGGTGTTTCACACTTGGGGCTTATGAAATACTTGTCCAATCAGCAGGGAACCAATAACCCAGAACCTCTCTTATCAACTTCTGATAGGAGTTTGCAGCCCATAAAACCCAGCTCGCATACTCCCTGCCGAGAAAACATGTGCACCTGCACTTCTTGGCCCAGAAGGTCGTTAGTCACTTCGTGAGTCAAGTGCAACCATTGTTCCTCCTGTCCCTTTGTCGTTGAAGGAAAGCAACCCCACTCCAGGAGTGGACAGCGGCAGGGGACCCTGAGGGGACACGTGCTCCTCTGCCGACTGTGTCAGGCTGGACAAGCGGCGAGTGATGCTGACCACGGGCTTTTCCTGAAATCCATCAACGCCTCTGTGCAACCTCAGTTTTGGTAGATGGATCCATACCGGCACCAAAATAATTTGTGTCCTTACTTCTTTTTTTTCTTTAAACTTTAGTTATATGTTTATTTTTGAGAGAGAAAAGAGAGCACGAGTGGGCAGAGAGAGAGAGAGAGAGAGAGGGAAACAGAGACTCCCAAGTAGGCTCTGCACTGACTTGGGGCTCAAACTCACAGACCATGAGATCGTGACCTGAGCTGAAACCAAGAGACAGACGCTCAACAAACTGAGCCACCCAGGCGCCCCTGTCATTATTTCTAATGGATCAAGTTATAAAAGAGAAAACGGTGGCCTGTGACCTGTACCAGGAAAGGAACATGAAATACCCCTTTAAGCTTGGGGTAAGAATTCCAGCCCCGGCTTCCCCAGGGAGCCCTTGGCTTCATGCACAGAAGAGACCATGCACTGCTCTCACCCAGGCCCAGGGGTGGCTCTTTGGGCAAGAGCGTGATTCACTTTGCGAGGCCCCCCGACCACTGCTGCCCTGGGGCTGCGCTTTTTTTTTCCTTTTCCCTTCTCTGCATAGCCGGGCTGGATAATTTTATAATCCAAAGAAAGCAGAACTAATTTTAAAATAAGCCACAGAATGAGTGATCAAGATGTGTTCACCCGGGAACTACCTACAGTACGATGCTCAATCACGGAAACTCTTCCTCAGAAGGTATGTCCGGAAGCAGCTTCAGCCCTGGAAGAAAATCAGAGCAGGAACGTGGTCTTTGCAAAGGGTCATTGAAATGTGTCAGGGGGCAGCACACCCCCCACGTGGGTCTTTTCCAGAATTCTCGCTCCCCTGGCCTTCTGCCCACCACTGCTGTTCCCATCCTTGAGGGCCTGGGTCAACCCTGCCTCCTACAGCGGCCACCCCAGCCCCTCCCTTGGGTGAACCCCCACGGGACGTGGGACGTATAGGTTAGGAGAATCTAGGTCAGGCCACGGCCCTGTACGACCTCAAATCCTACATGGCACGTCCTACCTGGTCTATAAGGCTCTGGTCGTCAGAGTCACCCAAACGGACGTGGGCTCCATCGGTCACGTGTGCCTGAGGTCAGGGCACGTGCAGAAGGAAACAGGGCAAAATGCACACTGACCTTTCGAGGTTCCACTGAGTCAAATGGCCACAGAGTGGATGGGCAGTGCCCTCGTACAAGAGCCCGGAAAGGAAGAGCCACGAAGTTCTGGTAAAGAACTCTAGTGACTTCCACGGGGCCCAGATCACCACATGAGGTGCCAGCTTGGCACAGGGGTCCACGTCTATGCAAATGTCATAGCAAAGAGCCCCAGGCCGGAGGCAGGGGAGGCCCACTTGGCCAGCCCGGGCTATCGGATCCACACACAGTATCCAGTTCTGCATGAGAACAAAGGCCTCGTTCTCGGGGTGGTTGGGCCCCAGCTGCCTGCCCAGGGCCCATGCCGGGGGCTGCTCCACCGACCCAGCACGGTAACCGGTGCCTCTGGGCTCAGCACGGTCCTGGGATACAAGACGTGCCACCCCTCTTACGCCTTCGCCTTCGGCTTCCTGAGGACAGGGGCTTGTCTTACCCTCTGTGCCTTCGTTGATTCGGTAGCATGTGCTGGGCACTAGATCAGAATAGGAAGAGGAAACAAAGCCCAATCTCTGTCTTCGAGGGTCTCAGACAGACCCTACTGTGAAACATGTGATCAATGTGCTGAATGCGGCGATCCCACACCACAGACGTCTTCACGGGGCCCAGGCAGGTGCACGTGGGAGCAGGAAGGGGCCAGGACAGGGTTCTGTCTTCTCCCGAGAGACCAGTGAGGAAGAACACAGAGAACCAGAAGTGCTTTTTCTCCCCATCGGAAGGGTTAGGGTTGGCCGCCGGGGTGGCCAGCCGAACTCCAAGGGCGGAGAGTGAATGTTCTAGGCTTTGTGAGCCACATTTTCTGTGTGTGTGTGTGTGTGTGTGTGTTTTATAACACTTTAAAAATATAAAAGCTATTCTTAGCTTGCAGCTTGTACACAAACACAAACAGGCCAGGGCACACCCACTAAGATAGAAGGCTTGTAATCGAAAAGACAGATAATAACAAGTATCGACGAGGATGTGGGGAAATGGGAGCCTCATACAGCGCTGGTCAGGGCACACAGTGGCGTGGCCACCATGGAAAACAGGGTGGCACTTCCTCAAAAGGTTAAACATAAGGGCACCCGGGTGGCTCAGTCGGTTGAGCGTCCGACTTCAGCTCAGGTCATGATCTCACGGTTCGTTGGTTCAAGCCCCGAGTTGGGCTCTGTGTGCTGACTGCATGCGAGAAACCTGCTTGAGAGTCTCTCTCTCTCTCTCTCTCTCTCTCTTTCTGTGTGTCTCTGCCCATCTCTCTGTTTCTCTCTCTCTAAATAATTAAGTAAACTTTAGAAAAAAAACCAGGTTAGACACAGAGTCACCCATCGCGTGACTCAGTGATTCCACTCCAAGGAAAAGACCCGAAAAACTGAAAACCTATGTCCACAGCCAACTCGTACCCGAATGTTCACGCCACATTATTCGTGACAGCCTAAGAGCAGAAACAGCCCAAATGTCCATCAGCTGGTGAACAGGTGGGTGAGACGTGTTCCATCTGCACGATGGGATATTACCCGGCAACGCAAAGGGATGAAGGGTTGACACACTACAACGCGGATAACTTTGAAAACACACAAAGTTAAAGAAGCCCGATGCAGGAAACCCCCTGCTGTCGGGCTCCGTTGATACGAAATGTCCCAAACAGGCAAATCCACAGAGACAGAAAATAGATCGGTGGTTGGGGGAGAAAATGGGGAGTGACTGGTAGTGAGTACAGAGTTTCTTTCTGGGGCGATAAAAATATTCCCGAATTAGATAGTTAGGACGGTGGCACAGCTCCGTGTAAATACGCTAAAACGCACTGAGTTGTATACTCGGAGTGTGAATTCTATGGATGTGAATTACATCTCCATTTTTTAAATGTTTCCGTCCTACCGGCCTGCCCTCTGGATCTCGGACTTGCCAGCCCCCACGATCACGTGAGCCAGTGCCTGGAAATGCATTTCTTCCTGTATCTATGCTATCGCTTCGGGAGAACCCCGACCGTCCCGGTAACGTTGTCTACTTTACAGGTGAACTAAACCTTTTAGCACTTTGGTAACCCCCCCAAAATCTAACATCGCAATTCAAAACCAGTTGGGTTCCTAGTGTAAATTCATAAGCAGCTACTCTGGTCAATTTGGGCTGTTCCCCACCCTCACCCCCTTCTTCTGTCCTTATCCTGGGTGGCACCTGGATTCGGGGGAGTTTTACCCGGCACCTGAATGTCACAGACAGAGACGTCCTTGACCTTCTGTCCTTTCAGGCCTCTCCCGAGAGCTTTCTTTTGAGAAACAACGCGGGCAAACAGCGTAGAATTAACAAATCAGGGACCTGGGTGTTCATCTCAGCGGTACCATTACCCTACATGATTTGGGGCAAATTCCTTAATTGTCTTGTGTCTTGATTTCCACCCCAACGTAACAGGGAGAAGGATAGGGGGGAGCTGTCAGCTGTTGCAGGGTGGGCATCATCTGGTGTCCCCTGGGGAGAGCTAAAGGGTCCCGGGATGCGGCCCGCGTGCGCTCAGAAAGTCCTTTTCTAGATTCCCATGAATATCACTCACAGAAAACAAATTACAAATTACCAAACCGGAATGACTATACTGATGCTGTCACGTGAACTGTTTTTATTCACATCCCCTCCGACATCAGGTGCGTGAGTTTGTTACCCCACACCGACACCAGCTGGGCGTCCACGAGTTCAGTTCCGTTCTGACCTTACCCCGGGTTAGGGCCAAGCCCACAGGTGAAGGGCTCAGTGCACATGACCGTTCTCACTTCAGATGCCTGGACCACCGGCACTTCTGCTCCAGTGGCCATGAATCAGGGGTTCCCACACCCCCGTCCTCAGGTTGGACAACTCGCAGCTCACAGAACCGAAGAAAGACCTTCACTTACGGCTATTACTGGTTCCCTATAAAGGGGACCGACTCAGGAACAGCGAAACGGAAGAGATGGGTAGGGCAAAGTAGGTCGAGAGGGCATGGAGCTTCTGTGCCTTCCCACGTCACCTTCTGGCACCGGGATATGGCCGTCAACCCCCAAAGCTCCCCAGCCCCTTGATCTGGGGGGTTTTATGGAGGTTTCAGTACACAGGGGTGACGGATGACATCTTCAGCCAATGGCGATTAGCTCGATCCCCAGCCCTCTAATCCCGCCTTGGGTCTTCTTGGTGACCAGCCTCAATTCTGAGAGCTGTCTTTGGGCTCCCCAGCCATCTGGCCTCTCATCAACATATAAAAGACCCTCATCACTCCAGAGATTCCAAGGGTTGTGGGAGCTGTGCTCCAGGAACGGACAAAGGTCGAAGATTTATTTCCCGTGCTACCACACCAAGTATATAATACTGCATATTTGTGGTAAGCGGTCAACAACTCCTTGGCCAACAGCAAAATCTAAGCCAGTCATCCAACTGGATGTAGGTATGGGACCCACGGGAGAGCATCATGGGGGTGGAATAAGACAGGGAGCCCCCCTCCACTAGAGACGAGACGAACGCAACCTCCTGAGAAGATTCCTCAAGTATTAACCGCCCCCCCCCGACCCCCGAGAGTTTTTTCACAATGTAGTTGACGTGTTTAGAGCAAAATAAATCAACATCAATCGTCGTGGTTGGAGGCCTGGGCGTAAGGGATCAGGGCCGCGGTAGGGCCAGCCAGGAGGGACGTGTGGGGGCAGCCCAGGCCTCAGGCCCTCCAGCTCCCGGAGAACCGGACTGAACTGCCGTGTGGTGCTTCAGAGCCCGCCCGCCTCCCCCCTCCTCCTCCACAAACCGCGCTCCCAGGGAGGCGGAGACTGGGCAAAGTTGGGTCTTGGCCTCCAGCTTCTGGTTCTTCAGGGTCTTCCAGAAACCACAAAGGCCTGGCTGGGTGAACAGAGCAGAGGCAGAGCAGAACACAAAAGAAGCGACTCATGAGTTAATTACTCGTAAATCTCATTGCAGAAACCACGTTACTTTCACATTTTTTTTTTTTTTTTTTAAAACCACCTGAACATATTAAGTTCCGCTGGGGGATGCCTGGGTGGGCTCTTTAAGATCACTGGAATGAGAATGAGTACATACATACATGATACGTTAAATTGCATTGAGGACCCTTTGATCCTCGTCAGTGCCCAGGCGGCAGATTTCTCTTACCCTTGTTGTCCTGGGATCAGGGTCAGAGGATATGGTTTCCCTCTTTCTAAAAACCAAGGATTATGTCATTTCATTACTTTTCCCCTTTTTACTCTATGTTCCTTTTTTTTTTTTTTTTACTATTATTTCAAAAACATTTCTATTTTTCCATAAATCTATAATTTGGGGGGGGGGAGCCCTTTGCATACAGCCTACATCTTCTCTTTTAAGAAGACTTACCTTTTTCCAAGATGTAGCACAAAGAAATGTTTTCCTTCCTCCTCTAAAGAAGTGGGAGATCTAGGGGCACCTGGGTGGCTCAGCTGGTTGAGCGTCTCACTCTCGATTTCAGCTCAGGTCATGATCCCAGGGAGGTGGGATCGAGCTCTGTGTCGAGCTCTGTGCTGACAGTGAGGAGCCTGCTTGGGATTCTCTCTCCTCTCTCTCTCTCTCTCTCTGCCCCTCCCCGACTTTCACTCTAAGTAAGTAAGTAAATAAGTAAGTAAGTAAATAAATACCTTTAAAATACAATTTACATTTCTGACTTCTGGCAACGGGATTACTTCACACCTAGCGTGGATTTACTTTTCACGATGACATTTGTGTTGATGTGAGGCTTGCTTCACCCCGGGCCCTCTGTCCAGAGGGCGGGCAAGCCCCCAGCAGTGATCCCCGACCACTGAGTCCACAGGGAGGCGGTGGCAGAGACGGTGGTTGAGTTGTCTCAGGGCCACCAGTCACCCGTCGTTCAGGCAGCTCGGCTCGCCAGCAGCCGAGGGGTGGGGGGCGGGATGCTCATGAACAAGTTCTTTGTCCTCGAGGGATGAAGAAAGCCCAGGTGTTCGTTTACCCGAGAGCTGCCCTCGGCATCCAGGATTCTGCTGACAAAGCCAAGGCGGGTCCTCAACGCACACTCATGACCCTCAGCACTCACACCGGCCGGAAGCGTGACTAGATTCTCCTTTTAGGCTGCCTTACAGAAAGCTGCCGTGGCTGTGTTGGCTGGGAGGTCGAGGGCATCAAGGTCATCAGGAGACCAGAATTTCCCGGTCCTTTTCACTGAGCCGTCTGTGGCCCCGCACCGGTCGGTCCACGTGTAGTTCTGCTGGCCTCGTGCAAAAACTCTTCCTACCGGGCTGCTTGAAACCCTGTGGGCCCAGATAGGACTCGTCCTCCTGGGAGCCGGGCAGGATCCGTGGCGGGCAGACGGCACAGCCTTCTGGGTGCCGCCCCTGACCCGACCCGCTGGTGGGCCTGACCCAAGGCAGTAATTTTATGCTGGCATAAGGGTCAGGCACTTAACCGATACCACCCCGTGTCCTAAAACCAGCTCTGGTGTTAACAAGCCGTATGCCCACAAGCAAACCCTGCACATCTGTCCGGGCCCCTGACCTTCAAAGTCCCTTCGATTCCCACATCTATGGTATCGTGATTTCCTTTGCTGATGCAAAGAAAGGAGCGAGAAGATTATACTCTAAAACTCGGAATCTGTCATAATAAGAACACTGTGCTTTGATTTCTAAAGCAGCCCTTTTCATTTTTTTTATTTTTTAAGTTTTAGTTATTTAATTTGAGAGAGAGGTGCAGAGAGAGAGGGAGAGAGAGAGAAGCCCAAGCAGGTGCCGAGCTGTCAGCACAGAGCCTGACATGGGGCTCGATCTCACAAACAGTGAAATCGTGACCTGAGCCAAAGTCAAGAGGAGGACGCTTAACCGACTGAGCCACCCAGGTGCCCCATAAAGCACCCCTTTAAAAAAAATGGAACAGATAAGGAGATAAAGAAACATACAAGACACATCTGGCCCAGCCTTGGTTCAGCTTGGAAGCTGAAGGACAAAGCAAAATCCATAAAATCTGATCACGGCAAGCACTCATCCAGAGAAGGGATGTCTCCATCATCCACTCTACCCCCACAGGTCTGTCTTTATTAACCACAAAGTCCCGTCCGTCCTTTCCAGATTTTTTAAGTCAGGGGATTGCTAAGAAATGGCGATACCTAGGGGCGCCTGGGTGGCTCAGTCAGTTGAACATCCATGTCGGCTCAGGTCATGATCTCGTGGTTGGTGGGTTCAAGCCCCACTTTGGGCTTGCTGCTGTCGGCCTGTCGTCATGGAGCCAGCTTCGGATGCTCTGTACCCCCTCTCTCTGCCCCTCCCCCACTTGGGCTCTCTCTCTCTCTCTCTCTCTCTGTCTCTCTCTCAAAAAATAAATAAAACAATAAAAAACAGAAACGAAATGGTAATCCTAGGATGTCTAGTGGAAGTCCAATCCGGCCATCACCCATCATGCTGTTTGTCCCTTCTCAATGACAAGTTCATCTCTGAGTTGGCCTGTGTCTCCTGGCGAAAACTGATCTGTTTCCTTTCGCAGACAACGTGCTCTGTGTGACCCATCCCTCCCCGGGCCTGCCTGTCGGAGAATTTCAGAACAAAGATCTGGTTTTGCTGAGGACTTTTTCTTACCTTGAGCTCTCTCCACTGTAATTGTACCTGGCACTTCATTCTTGATTTCATGGTTTTTGGTTTTACTGAGGCCCTGAATTGTTTCAAATGAGGTATTTCTTTCAGTCATTCAATCAAGCAGGCTTACAGAAAAATGGAACAGGAAGTACAGAGACTTCCCATATTTCCCCTTCTTGTATATTGTGTCCCCGGTTATTAACATCTTGCACTAGTGAGGTGCACTGATTAGTTATGAGCCAGCATTGACGCGTTATTATTAACAAAAGCCCATGGTTTATATCAGGTTCACTCTTGGTGTTGTGTTTTAACAAACATAGTGCCACGTGCCCACCATTTCAGTATCCTCCAGAATAGTGACCGTGCCCTAAAAATCTCCCCTCCCTCCCCCATAACTCCAGGCACCCCTGATCTTTCTGCTGCCTGCATAGTTCTTGCCTTTTCCAGAATGTCACGGAGCTGGAATCATACAGGATGTCTGTAGCCTTTTCAGCCTGGCCTCTTTCACTGACCAATATGCGTCTGAGTGTCCTCTGTGTCGTTTTTGTGACTTGCTAGCTCACTTCTTTTTTTTATGTTTTTATTTTTTTATGATTTTATTTTATTTTGGGGAGAGAGACAGAGACAGAGTGTGAGTAGGGGAGGGGCAGAGAGAGAGGGAAACACAGAATCCGAAGAGGGCTCCAGGCTCCGAGCTGTCAGCACTGAGCCCAACGTGGGGCTTGAACCCACGCACCACGAGATCATGACCTGAGCCGAAGTCGGACGCTTAACCGGCTGAGCCACCCAGGTGCCCCTCACTTCGTTTTATCACAGAATAATTGTGTTGTACAGATGTGCCATGGTATGTTTGTCTATTCCCCCACCAAAGAACATCTCGATTGCTTCTAATTTTGGGCAATTATGCACCAACTGATTTTCATTGCTATTATTTTATTGTAAGCCACCTCAAAGCCCTTATGGATGTAGATGGGAATATAAATTAGGACTGCAACGTGCTTCAAAGGCAGTTCACATGGTATATTTCTATGTATTCACATTCACATGTATGTATATATTAAAATCATACCTCTTGGAAGCCAGCTAATTTGAATCAAGGTCACCACGGACGTGGCTAAGAGAACTGACCATGTGTAAAGACCGTGGCGTCCCTTGTGCTGAGTCTGACGTGGACCGAGCACAAAAGACCTCGGGGGGACCTCAAGACGTATGAAAATTTCCGACGCCAGAACTCTCTCGCTACCTCGCTGGACTATAACTGAAATTGTTGTTTATCAGAAACAAGCAGATAAAACCGCACTTCCTGCTATTAATGACACTACAAGATTCTTAGCCTGTAACTAATTATTTTCATTTAATAGCAAAATGTTTGCACTAGGCACTTAGCGTGTGCACAGCCTGGGTACTATGCCAGAAACATAAAGGGCAGAACATCTTCATGGGGCATACATTGGGTTAGGCTTGCCTCTGCAAGATCGGAGCCCCAGTTGGGAATGGAGTACAAGCCCCAACTGGTTTTATAATTTTAATTTTTATCGAGGCAAAGCACGAGTGTCTGGTTCTTTGGGGGGTTTTGTATGCTTGTCTTATCAAGTAGTATTACAAGGCTTCTTACAAAGCAGAAACGGAACAAAAGAGCCGTCGATCGCCCGGCTCAATTGCTTTGGGTACCTTTAACGCTTCTCACTTTCTTCTGATTGTTACTTCCGTGTGTTTAAGCACAGCCATACCACTCTGTCTCGATTAATCCATTTCAGAATCATTTATTACGATAGCGCAGGATCTAGTACTCTTGCCTCCGAACATAGTCCCAGCGTTCCTTTTGGTTGGATCGGCGCTCAGGATTTATGCTATTAGAGGCATGTAAATGCTCTCCGTTGCCGAATCAAGCGATAAACCATGATTATATTTCCTTTCTTTTACAACGTTTTTTTGTCCCAAAGTTAATAGTTGCCTTATAGTTGGACTTACTTTGTTTTATTTGCACCTGTGCTGTCTCCCCACACCCCTTAACACCTTCTCATGCTACAGGGCTAAACCTATCTGATAATCAGTCGGTTCCATTTTCGTTTCCAAGAGACTCTTTCTTGGGCGCTGGGCTCCCGCATCCCAGCTAGTCTGTCCTCTTTGCGGCTGTATAAATTAGCCCTTGGACTTTCCGTCACCACCACCCTGGAAATTCCCTGGGCGCCTTGAATCCCTCCTTTCTGGGATTTCCTGTCTTCCTTGTTCTTGGCTATTGTCGGTTCCACCCCCCATCCCGATGGACCACATCTTCCAGTAGCTTCCTAAGAAAGTATGCAGAGCTAGCCGAAAGATGGGTGTTGGAGCCAGAGAGATGGGGATCAAAACACCAGCTTTCTCACCACTGAGGCTGTTTGGAGAAGGCGGCTTCTTGTCCGCTGGCCAAGGAAGCGTCCTCCCACTGCACCCTAGAATTAAATGCACCCACTCAGCTGTGCCGGAACATGGCAGCCTCCCCAATGGGCACAAGTGGCAGGACACCTGCTCTCTGCAGGCCAGCAGAGCCCAAAGAGCAGAGGAGGAAGGGCACAGAGGCGGAGCCCAGGTCCTTCCCGACGTCCCCGGTCACACAAGTCACAGCATGGAGGGGTTTGGGCTGGTCTGAACATCAGCATTTTTCAAGGTGCTCAGGTGATTCGATGCAGCTAGGGCAAGAAGCTGGCCGCGAATCGGGCGGAAGCGAGAGAAACGAGAAGGCAGGATCTAGGGCTGCTTATGAGACCCCCTCAGTCGTCAGCCCTCCCCTCGCCCCGCTCACTCGGCTCCACAGGCTGTAGGATGCTTCCCTGCCTCCACTGCCCTGCTTCCTCATCAGCGACAGTTCAGTTGTGTGATTCTGTCCAGTTTCATCCAGGACTGAGCTTGTGTTTCCGTCTCTTGTTCTTCTTGTTGTGAGAGGGATTTCCAAGAGTTGGTGGTAAAAAGGTGTCCTCTGTCATCTCGGAGGCAAGCTACTGAGCAAAGCCAAACTGAATGGTCTCTTTTACGAAGCGTTTTGCTTAAACATTTGAGAAATGACCCAGAGAGATAACAAGTGGGTCTCTTTCTATGGAAACATTTGTTGTTTGAAAAAAGGAGTTACAGATAAAGGGTCATGGGAGTCCAGGGCAAAGTGTAGATGGCCTTCAGCCCACACGTGACCCCGGGGGGACCCAGACCTGCCCATGCAGACATGGGGTGGGTGCGGTGGGGGGGGGGGGCACCAACAGACACTCTCCTCTTTAAATCGTTTGATATAATTCCGTTTATTATAGCAATTGCCAAAAATATCCCCTTTACACAACACTGCACAGCATGACCATCCTCCCATTCCCCATGTGAGCAGGGGAGTCCTGACTCTGACACTCCCCTGGGCTGAGGCATCTGACCAGAGGCACCAAGGTGATCACACATGAATGGGTGTTTGTGGACTGGGAGGCATTAATCAGAGGTGTTGCCATTAGAAAAATCCGCCCAATATTTTTTCCTTCAGGCCAAACAGGTCATCTCAACTCTCTGCCAGTTTCCCCACAGAGTGTATGCTTCTGCATGACCAAATGAGGAAGGGGGAGGGGGAGGGGAGGAGGAGAGAGAGGGTGGAGGGAAAGGAGGAGGGAGAGGAGGGGGAGAGGGTCTTCTCCACTTTCACATTCAAATACAATCATCAGGGTAAGGAGAAAACAAAACGTAAAGACAAACATGAAATCCCCTGTATATTTAAACCAGTCGTGCAGCTAAATTCTTACACCTATTTCGGGAAGGAAGAGTTTAGGGAAGCACGGACTAGATTTCAGTGAGACACGAACAGGGGGCAAACCACTCTGCGGTAGCCTGCCCGGGACCGCCATAATGAAATACCACACACAACAGCAGAGATTTATTATCTCCGTTCTAGAAGCTGAAGGTCCAAGATCAAGCATGGTCAGGCTTTGGTGTGATCTCTCTTCCTGGCTTGCAGAAGGCCGCCTTCTGGCTGTGCTCACATGATGGAGAGAGGTGAGCTGTGGTGTCTCTTTCCCTTCTTACAAGGACACCAGTCCTATCAGATCAGGTCCCCACCCTCATGACCTCATTCCACCTCCTTCAAAGGGCTGTCTCCACATACAGTCACACTGGGGGTTAGGGCTTCAGCAAAGGAATTTGGGGGCCGTGGCGGGGGGGCGGTACACGATTCGGGCCACAGCAGTCAGCCTCCTTCCACACATCAGTTCCGTCTCCCCGGACGAGCAGTGCTAGAAGATCATAATGTTCTGGGGCTAAGACAAAAGCCTAGTCTAAACCAGAAGTCGAAACGAACGGGAATTCGCATAATTAAGACTATGGATTGAGGCCAGGCTGGTCTCACAGGCTTGGAGAGCTTTCTAGACTCTGGGGCATCATCAGTAAGCACTGTCTCCTAAGAGCCCTACTCTCTGCTGTCCACACATGAATGCTCTCGGGTAGAGTTTGAACCCTTGTAAACTCTCAACCGCGATCCTACAGCATAGCTGTCCTCATTCGAGGATTTTGGAAGCATTTCCCTTTGAAAGCCTGTCAGAAAGGGCTACGGAAAGACCGCTTTTCTGACTCTGAAACCACATGAGGATTGAAGGCTCTGTGTGTTGGTGGTGAGGTCAGAGAATCTGCCACCACAAAATTCAGAGTTCTCTGCAGTTTGACATGATAGCTACCTATTAAGTCCGCCTTCCGCCTGACCTGTGGGACTGCCATTTAAGAAAGAGAAAGCTATCATCCATCGTGTGTCTTCATAAAGAACTTCTTTAACCTTTAAGTTGTGAAACTTCGTAATTATTTAGCTGAGCTCGGTTTCCAGAACAGTATACAAGATGTACGAACGGAGGAAACTCGTAATCCTCTAGGATCAGGCCAAAAATATCTTCCAAACCCACAAGAATAAAAGAGTACTGTAATTTTTTTTTTCTTGAAAAGGACATAAATCATAATGAAACATGCTCATTTGAGATTGACTTTCAACCAAAACATCCAGATTATGTCCTGGTGTTAGTTGGGTTATTCCTTCAGTAGGCCTCATCCAACCTCTTTCCGTTGACAACCCCCCCTACGGTGATAATTAATGCTCAAAACTAACGCTGATTCCAAGGCACAATAAAATCCTGAATCATAATTCACGATTGACTACTGCGCAGTGGAATACAGAAAAAATACACTAAAATATT
This sequence comes from Neofelis nebulosa, assembly GCF_028018385.1. Taxonomy (NCBI): domain Eukaryota; kingdom Metazoa; phylum Chordata; class Mammalia; order Carnivora; family Felidae; genus Neofelis; species Neofelis nebulosa. The sequence goes on from NC_080783.1 coordinate 216,792,802, forward strand.
TAGCTGTCGTTGATAGTTTGCTAACTTTAAGTCATCTAAAAACAATGGCTTTATGTATGCTTTTAAAATTTCATCATTATGGAGTGTGTTGTCAAGGTACAAGGTCATTAGTGTGGTTAATTTTTTGAACTTGGACGCGACGTGGAGGCCTCCACCTGTACTCTCGCCTAAGCCCCACAAAGGTCAGGGCAGGCCTACCCACTACAACATGAAATTTCAGGCTCTTTCTGTCTTTCTGCTCCATCACTCTGAGCATAAGACTTTTAGCTCATGTTTTTTACCTCATGGCCTCAAGATGGCTGCTCCAGCTCCAGACTCATCCTTAGGTCCATATTCCAAACAGGAAGAGGAAGACAAAGGGAAGGAAGATAAGGTGGTGCTTATGAGAGCAAAGAAATTTCCAGAAATTTCTGGCACATTCCCCACACAACTCAGAGCCATGTCACCTGGCCAGCCCTAGCTGCAGAGGCCTTGGGAAATATGGGTATTTTTGCTGGGCACTGGTGCTACCCTGAACAAAATTGGACTTCTAATAGTTAGGGAAAAGGGGAAAATGTTTCTCAAGTAGACAAGTAACAGTGCCTCCCACACACAAGCTTCAAGAGCAGTGACTCCTAGGAAGGCTTGGTCTCAGGCCTAATGGGTCACACAAGAGACAGAATGGCCCATTAATCATGCCCGGGTGACTATGTCCACACCAGAAGCTACCAGAAGGTCAAAGTTCTGATCAACCCATATGTGGAAACTGGGATAAGGCTCGGACCACCAAGAAGAGATCATCGGAGAGCCCTGCTTAGAGCAGCCACAGAAGGAAGAGGCAAATGGACCAAAAGGCAAAGCTCCCGAAGTTGTTCTAGGAGGTAATTTGGCAACTTTTGAGTTGCCAGATCACCAGAGCTGTTCTGAGACCTGTGACTGGGCTTCTTCCGTCCCTCAGGATCACCTGACACGGTCTTTTGTTCTTTCCTCGGCCAGTGCTGGTTTTAGTGGCAGCCACGAATTTTCCACACCACGGGCCCAAGGAGCAGTATTCCGGCAGGATTTGCACAGCAAGGTGCTGGCATTTTCAGATTATGGATTATTTGAGTCGTCCGAGGGTGAGTGTGGGTCAGGAACCAAAGTCCTATTCCCACTCCGTCCATTACTGCTGTGATTGGCCAATCTCTACGGCAGCCCCCAAACCCAACTTATGTAACAGTATTTATTTCAACTTTATCATATCTAAGGGGAGACATATACCGTTTTACTTAAAATTAATCACATTAGGAAAAGTATGACTTACCAACAAATTTTAAAGCGATATATTTTGTGATAAATGTAGGCTCAAATGTGGATTAGAAGTCACGCACGTAATACAACATTTAAAAAAAACTGATTCTAGGAACTGCTTGGAATTTTTACATTTTGAAAAATCAGTTTTGGGGGTGCCTGAGTGACTCAGTCGGCTAAGCATCTGACTTAAGCTCAGGTCATGATCTTACGGTTCCTGAGTTTGAGCCCCACATCCAACTCGATGCTGACTGTGGAGTCTGCTTGGAATTCTCTCTCTCTCTACCCCTCCCTCCCAACTCTGTCTGCCTGTCTCTCTCTTTCTCTCCTTCTCTCGAAATAAATGAATAAACTCAAAAAAATGAGTTTTAATAACTGAGGTTTTTTTATACACACAGATCTCATATTTTGCTTCTACGTGAAAAGCAGAAGGAAAGGTAGAAGGTTAAGACAGAAGGTTCCAGACTGCTTGTGGTAAGAGCGCCTCAGCAAAATATACGTGGGCATGAGTAATCTTTATTCCTAACAAATGACAAGAAAAACTAGACGTCATAGTCATTACATTTTTAGCTTCTCATATTGGACAAATTTAATGTTGATCCAATGAAAAAGACTAAGAAAGCTGAGAAAATTCATGTTATGGCCAATTTGTAGAAATTTTATCATTCTGTTCTCTTCGCTAGTCCCTTCCTTTTTCTTTTTTTTTATTAAAAAAATTTTTTTAACGTTTTATTTTTGAGAGAGAGAGAAAGACAGAGAATGAGTGGGGGAGGGGCAGAGAGAGAGAGAGGGAGACACAGAATCCGAAGCAGGTTCCAGGCTCCAAGCTGTCAGCACAGAGCCTGACGCAGGGCTTGAACTCATGAACCGTGAGATCATGACCTGAGCTGCAGTCAGACACTTCACTGACTGAGCCACCCAGGCACTCTAGTCCTTATTTTCATAATCATGTTTCTTAAGTTTGCCTTTAATCTGAGATGCATTATGGGTATGAATTTTCAACTGGAAATGGCTCCACAGTGTATCTTAGCTACTCTAGGGGCGATCGGAAGATCCAGCTTGAGGGCCCGAGGGGTTAGCACCACTAACCGCTCCACCTTCAAGGTTAAGAGACTTTAAGAGTTGTTTCACTTTAAACAAAATGGAATCAGGAGCACTTCTCTGCCTTCGATGATACGAACTCTTTGGTCCACTTTGACAAACTTCATTCTGCCCCAAGTCTTTGTTTACTAATCCTTCAGATCCCCAAGTCGAGGGGCCATCCTTTCCAGCTGACTGACTCTTCCCCAACTGAACTCTGGGTCAGACGTCCGGAGCAAGGAAAGCGGTCACTTCTGACCAGAGAGAAGCATCCAGCCATGCTGGCCCTCGGTCAAGATGAACTAAGCCTGCCGTCGTCCCCGGGGAGCTGGTAAGTCGGCAGCTGTAGAAACATTCGGCTCTGTGTTCCAAAACGCAAATGACCACATTTCCCTGACCTGGGGTGTTCTCCCAAACATTCCCTACAAATGACTATCAATCCTGCTCTTGGAATGTGGTAAATTGAGAAACGTAACACAAATACCCCAAGCTGATAACTTTCCTTCTGGCTTTCCACAGTATTGTTCACGGAGCTAGATTTTACGAAACGAATTCCTCTAGGTTTGAGGTTTTAGGCCTATTTACTTTCTAAATGAGAAACTGTAAATTCGTTAGCGAGAGGAAGTTTCTCTTCCTTTACATAAAGAGACTGGGGGTGGGTGTTGGGTTTCAGCTGTCCTGTGACCATTCTCCCAGGCTGATAGCACCTGAATTTCCTTTTATGGGATTAGCTCTTCCCCTTTGGGGAAATCTGATGGAATGAAAATCCCAGCATGCTCCTCCCACTGGGGGGTGTGTGTGGAAGAGGCTCTTTGGAGCCAGATTATTTCCACTTCCAAACCCCATGAGTGCCTCAACCTCACATCCCTTCTAGGAGCTCCCGAAACCCTTCCAATATAGTCCCTTTTGCTTAACCTAGACTCTACCTGAGAATCCTCGTGTCTGTCACAGGAGCTCACCCCATCTGCTCCAAAGCAGCCTCCTGGGCAGGACCTTGTTTTATCTCAAATGTATATTCTTTGGTCAAAACACATGTGTTAGGTGCAGACTAGTTTCTCAGACTTGGTGGAACCCTGGCCCATAGATGCATTCTCAAGGATCCACGAGTTCTTTACAACAGTGTTTTACAGGTTTTCTTTTCGATGAAAAACTTCAAAGGATTAACACAATCATCTTCCGGTGGGATGATGGTGCTCACAGCACTCTAGGTAAAAACATTCATATTAATGGATATTGACGCAGAGTTGGAGGGACAGTTTCAGGGACATTGACTTTCCAGAACACAGTAGGGATCTGGAGGCAGCGATGGGGCTCAGGGAAGCCCAGATTTTCCATTTCTCTTCCCCCTAAGGAACTGCCCTTGCCGAAGCTGAGTTTGGGTCAAGAAACAGGAGAACCCAATGCTGGTAAACATTCTCTTGAACGAAAGCCATTGATTGCTTGAGCAAATTCCTCTTGTTGAATTGTGATCGTAAATGCAGAATATAAAAGTTCAAGGGCATAGCAATACTTGTGGATGGTGATGATCAGCCCTGGTGGGGAAGCCAGGGGGGTGGTCAGTGCTGGTCCAGGGGGAGCTGCACTGAGATGCGTTGCATCTGTCTCCTATATGCCTCTTCCTACTCCTATAAGTTTCAGTACCCTTGCCTAAATAAATAGGGAATTTAATCTTGCAGCGAGGGGGGGTGTATGGCTTCTTCCGATTAGTCGTTTATCCAACTGACATACTACAGCTGGTGTCAAACGTGAGATTAGTGTTACCATGCTTACAATACTCGGTAAGCTGAAAGAAGAAACAGCAAACTAAATATTGCTGAGAGACACACAGACTAGCCCTTGGCGTGAGGCCAGGGGGTGGAAGGAGTTGCATCAGTGGAATCCATCCAGTTTTCCTGCCTGAAACATTCACGTCGGTGATTAAGAAAGGTGAGGTGAGGGTGGCTTAGCCCAAAGGCTGTTCTCTGACTCCCTCCCAACCCCATCAGCCTAAGAAGTGGGGACCTCGGTTCAGCAGCAGCTGGGAGGGAGTTAAGAGCTAAGGACCCTCAGGTGTTCTTGCCAAAACAAAACAAACAAGCAACAACAGCAAAACCGGGAATCGTCTCCAGTCTCTGGAGGGAATTTCCATTATACCAGGAAGATAGAATGGGCCAGATGCAGAATGTGGGGAATTTCTACCCACCAACAACCGGGTTTATTTGTCATGGAAGTAAATAAATGTCATTAAAAAGAGAAAGAGAGAGAAGGAAGGGACACTTATAAATTAAAAGAGATTCGAAAGAAGTAACAGTCAAATGTAGAATGTGGATCTTTTCGGGACCCCGGTTTGAATGAACCAGCTGTACAAACCCATTATCAAGGCACTGGGGGGATATTTGAGCATGCCCTGGAATCACATGATCGTGGTGATGTGTACTGTCATCTTGGCTAAGCTGGAGCTAGATTCCCCGAAACCCCTTTCCCGGGGTCACTCTAAGCTAGCAGCAGCCAGGAGAGGAATACCCGTAGGAATTAGGTTGGGGGCAGACAGCAGTTACTCTCCCAAGACTGTTATGGCAGGACAGACAGACACAGAGGGGTTGATGAGCTCCAGCTTGTCCTCCTTCCCGTGTGTCCCCACCCAGCCCTTCTCCCTGACCACCAGCTCTGCTGACCAGCTGCGGCCCTGAGCCAATCCCCAGATGCTTGGCCCAAGTCCACGGTGACCCAAGCAGTCATTATGGAAGGATTTTTGTGAACTGTGTTAGGTTGATAATGGCGTTGCCCTTAGAAAAAAGAGAAAGTCCCAGGGCACCTGGGTGGCTCAGCGGGTTGAGCACCCAACTCTTGATTTCAGCCCAGGACATGATCCAGAGTTGTGGGATCGAGCCCCGCGTCGGGCTCTGCTCTGAGTGTGGAGCTTGCTTGGGATTTTCTCTCCCTGTCTCTCTGCCCTTCCTCTGATCACACATGCACATGCTCTCTAAGATAAATAAAATGAAAAAAAAAATTTTTTTAAGAAAGAAAAGAGAGAAAGTCTCCATCTGTTATAGGTACAAAGTGAAGTACTTATGGGTAAAATAATGTTCTAGGACTGGCTGTAAAAGAGTGATTAAAAACAAACAAAGGTTGGGTTTTGTAGGATATGCATGAACAGCATGGAGCCATGGGAAGGGTTGGGAAGGCTGGGAGGGGGGCACAGGGAGGGCCACTGCCCTAGATGCCCTACGCATCTGCGATGCCATATTTGTGTGTGTTCGAGAAGCAAAGGGGGAGGCAAGAGCCAGTTGAGGAAATGCAAAGATCCTCAGGACTCCCTCAAGAAACCCCCGCCTCCATTGAGCACCAGGCAAAATTGCACAACTGCCCCAAGGTGAGATAAGAGGAAGGAAGGAAGACAGGACAATCCTTCAGTGCTCCCAGAGCATGTGGGCTAAAAACAGGGAGGAAGGTCTAGAGGTGACAGGAGCCTGATTAACACACTCACACCCAGAAGAAGAAAGAGAACCAATGAAGTCTCACTCTTACTTTTAGCCCAGAGTGAGACATTTTAGCGTGTGTGAGCAGGTCCTGGTGTGCTTACCCACAAGGGGAGAGAATCTGCGACCTTGGGATCCTGAGTTGTGTGGGAGCTGTTGGTTGTTTGTTTTTTTTTTTTTAATTTTTTAATGTTTGTTTATATTTGAGAGGCTGTTGGGTCTTTTTTAAATGATGTTTGGAGGACAGGGTTTCAGACATACATATGCACTTTTTAAAAGGTGCCTTCAAGGGGCGCCTGGGTGGCGCAGTCGGTTAAGCGTCCGACTTCAGCCAGGTCACGATCTCGCGGTCCGTGAGTTCGAGCCCCGCGTCAGGCTCTGGGCTGACGGCTCGGAGCCTGGAGCCTGTTTCCGATTCTGTGTCTCCCTCTCTCTCTGCCCCTCCCCCGTTCATGCTCTGTCTCTCTCTGTCCCAAAAAAAAAAAAAAAAAAAAAAAAAAAAAAACGTTGGGAAAAAAAAAGGTGCCTTCAAAATTGACATTTTAAACTATATAATTGAGGCATAGAACTCTTTTTATAGGAAAACTGTAAAAATCCTCATTCTTGGGGCGCCTGGGTGGCTTGGTGGGTTAAGCGTCTGACTTCGGCTCAGGTCATGATCTCACGGTTTGCGAGTTCGAGCCCCACATCGGGCTCCTTGATGGCAGTTTGGAACCTGCTTGGGATTCTCTCTCTCCCTCTCTCTCTACCCCTCTTCTGATCCTTGTGTGCACTCTCTCACTCTCTCAAAATAAATAAATAAACTTAAAACAAATCCTTGTTCTCTCAGGCATTGATGGTGCAGGACCGAGTGTGGCCAGTACAACGGCGGGGAAGGTGGCGGGGGCAGGGCCCATGCTTCTGTGTGCCGATGTTCTCCAAGACTAAGCTTCTTGTAAAAGGATTTATTTTATACTACTCCCCACCCAGCTCCACTTTTGGGGTCAGTTTAGGATTTCAGCTGGTGGCCACACAGCTTCTTCAGGCTTTTGAGCCAAACTCTGTCTTTTAAGACAGTGAGGATTACTTAAAATGGGAATTGTTTTCTAAAGGGGGATTATTTACGTAGAGGAACGTTGTATGGCCAATAGTAAGCAGAAGGGAATGTTTCGTATTGGAAAAATAAAGGATCAGTGTTCATGAACTGTGTTAAGGTCAGCAAATCCAGACAAAACGTAAACCCAACAGAAACAAAGTCAAAGAAGAAAAATACTGCATGATGTTTTAAAAGAGATAAAAGGTATTCTGAGTGCCCTCTCTCAGGATAAGAGAGCAGAGAGGGAGGAAGTGGGAGAGTCAGCTGACCTGAGGGGTGCCCAAGGCAAGAGAGAGGGAGGTGCATGCGGGCTGGCAGACATAATGGGGAGGTATTCAGACTGCAAAACACCAGCCCCTAGAGGAGAGTCAGCTCAGTCCTCCAGGCAGACTGACCCCAGGTCCTCATACCTCTTTGTCCTACAAGAAACTGACAGTAAAATGGTTGGGCAGTTGGGTGGGGAGCAAAGGCACAAAATCTTCTAAAATGTTCAATTGCTGCTGGTTTTCCTGGGAAGGGGATCAGAAGACACCACCCCCATATACGCTTCGTTGGCATAAGTATAATTCTGAGTAGAAAGCAACCGAGACTCAACAAGTGCAGGGAGAGATCTCTCCTCTCCGGTCCACTGTCTAAAAGCAGGGCATAAATTTCCCTTTGTGAAGGTGTCTCCTGCCCCCCACCCCAAACTCTTGCCAAATCCCATCCCTCCTCTACCCCCGTACCAGGAAGACGAGAGAGCCCTTATCACCAGACAGCGACACCAAAACAGGTTTGCAGAAAACCGTCTTTTGAAATTTTTTTTTAGTTTAATTTGCAGGCCCTCGGGACTTAACCAAAGAGGGTAGAGGAAAAGTTTTTCTTCCCTGACAAATGCATGCGAGGACTATTTAAACACACACAACGGAGCCCTGTGGGTTAATTACCAGCCCCCACAAAAAACAATTCATCTAAGGCGGTTAAAATCCTTGAGGCCACCTATGTCCCAACGAAAGCAGGTGGAAATAGATGACCGGCCCAAGCCATTTCCAAGTCCAAACAAAAAATCCAACACCAGGTTGACACAGCTACCAACTACAGAACTGGTTTTAGCATTATTGTACGCCATACTTTTTTTTTGAAAACAGCCTTATTGAGACATAAAGCAAAACAAACATAAGATATACTGCACATTTTAAAAGTGCACGGTTAGAAAAGTTTTGACATACACGTACACCCATGAAACTATCACCACAATCAGGATAGCGAATGTACCGGTCGGTCACTCCCCAGAAGTTTTCTCATGCCGTTTTGCTATCACAGTTTTTTTAGGTACCAAAGTAGCCGTATGTTTGTGGGTGTAAAACCATTATGTTGGGCTTTAATGGTCAATTTGCTTAGATTTCTGGTTCTCTCTTCAATCCCTTTTCCCTGTATACCCCTCCCAACCCCCTCCCGAGCCTGACACCCTCACCCCAAGACCTCCCAGCTGTCATCACCACTTACCTCCTGAACCTCCCACCAAACCCTCTTGCCCCCATCCCACAGCTAAGTCAGGACACCAGACACCGGGAGATGTCCTGTCTTTATGGAGGCAAAGTTTGATCCAGTCCACCATTACACGAATTTGAAAAGTTTTAAATAGAATACTGATGTTATTAAAAATGGCATTTTGATATTACCTGGGAAAAACACTACAATGTCAGTACCATCATTTCAATGTGATACGGGCAAAAGGGCATCTCATGGGACTATGCCACCAGATGACCCGAATTAGGTAACTTTGATCTCTGAGGTGCTCGTGCAGTTAGCCCAGAGTAAAAAATGTGGGGATGCCACATTTTAATCCACCCAAGGATCTGGATGTTTATAGTAGAACTTTCTGTGGCTGTCCTGATCTTGCTTCTATTTCAAAAATCCCTGAAATGTGACACTTCAAAAATGGTGTATTTGGGAAGCAGATAAAATTAAAATTAAAATTTCAACCGGAATGTGTTGTGGCTCCGATTCCTCTGAGGGTTTTTTGTTTCTGTTTGTTTATTAATTCATTTTAATGGAATCAGACAATATGGGCCCAAACTTCCTTTTGAAATGTCACACTTACATTTAGGGGGTACACTCACACTTAAAGCCTCTCATAATTTTTAATACGAGCTTTAGCATCTTTCTGACCTTCTTAATTAGCTTTAAAAGAGTTAAATTGATATGATACTGAGGGAATAAATACCTGTTCTTATTTAAATGACCAAACTACCTGCGTAAAAGGTAAATAATGGTGCTAATTCCATTTTTAAAAACGGACCAAGCGTTGAAAAAGATACATTTATCTGTATTTTTCCCTCTCAGAGATAGGATCTCATAATTGCATGAAATTGCATCTGAGATACCAGATGTCCTGTGCCTCTATCTTTTGTGCTCCTCTGGAGAGACGTGAAAATTCTTCATGCTTTTCTGACATGAAAGGCGCCTCAGTGAAGCTGACAAACTGGCTGGTCCGGAACTGCACACCGTGGAGCGGAGACCAGGATAGATGGATCGTCCGATACAGAAAGAGAGGTGGAGGGAGGGGTGCAGAGGTGGCTCCACTGGGGGCGTTTGTGTGATGTAAACGTAAGTTCCGAAACGGTGGTGTTTAATACGGTGCTCCAAAGGTGAGAAAACAGAAGCTAAAGAAATGTGATTGGCCCTTCCTGATCTCCTTCCCGCGCCTCTGGCACTTCCTCTCCTTTGTCCCCTCCTCCTCCCCTTCTCCTTTCTTTCTCTTCCTGTTCCTTTCCTGGGCAATCCTGCCCTGAAGTCACGAAGGGTAGTAGAGCAAGGTAGGTGTCTGTGGGGACTCGGAGCCCAGATGGGGCAGTCGAGCCTCCGTGCATGTGGCAGACCCAGCTAGGGCGCAGAGCCGGGCAGGGTGAGGAGGGAGTCCACGTGGGGAGGGCGTGGCCAAAATAGACCCCACACAGGGACTCGATCAAAGAAGTGAGTGCCCTTGGAAAGACAGGAGCCGGGCCTCTCGCTGTTGGAGAAAGGAGTTACACACATGGAAAGGGAGGACGCCAGAGTGAGGCCTGTGGTTTGGGGTTGGAGCTTGAGGGAACTGGTATACACTCCAAGATTTCAATAAAAATAGATACCAAAACAAATGTCTGTCTGTGAGGAGGCCCCTGGAGCAGCAGGAGCTCAATAGCAGTGAGCACATCTGGTGCCCAGATCTTGGTTTCTAAATACCATTTGCCACGAGAAGCTCCCGGGAGAAGTCGCTGATGCCGAGGCCAGCCCAGGGAACGTGAACGCTGGGAACGTGAACGTAGAAGTCACACCTGGCATGTCCATCTGGGTCAGAAAAAATGGGGATGCTCAGAGGGTGATGGGAACGTGTGGAAAGGACACAGAAATCAACCCGGAGGGGCTACCAACTGTGGGACGACTTGGACATCCAAGAAAAGACGGTGAGAGATTGTTTCCGCGGTGGATAAAGTAGGAACTCATCAGTCGATACTAAATCGAGAGTCTGATGCGGAGGGGGATGTTTTTCAGTACCTCCCGCAAAATACACATTAATTACAGAGCGCAGGAGAGAAGCTTCGCGGTGAAGAAGTCTAGCAGATGCAGCCTAATCAGGTGATTGGTAATGAGACAGGTCAGAATCCTGCACCAACCGAGGGTGCAGGGGGAGGCGCACCACCGCCTCTGAGCAATTCCTGCTCTACCGATGTGCGCTTAAATCTAATCATGAGGAAGCGTCATACAAATGACAGTGGAGGGACAGTCCACGCAGAATAAACACTGTCCTATTCTCTACAAGAGTCGCGTGAGCACCAAGGTCAAGGAAAGGCAATGTTGACCGTGACCTGGATCTTTTCTCTGTAAAGACCGTTCCTGGGACAACTGGTGAAACTTGACGATTAGGGGGATGTGAATGACTGCTGGTCCTCTGATGCTGACGGTCTTTGTCAGTTACGTAGGGGAATGTCCTTGTTTCCAGGAAGTGTTGGGTTTGATGGGCACCAGGTTGGCTGGGGGTGGGGGGAAAGCAGGGGAGAGGCTTTTGGACTGTAATTGCAGCTTTTCTGTAGGTTTGTGGCGGTTAGTAAAAATAGAACAAAAAAATTAAATAAATAAGGGATCGTGTTCTTTTCTTTTAGGTGCATAGCTTAAAGGGGATTATTCACCACCTCAAAGAAGTCAGTCAGCCTTTCAGGAGATGGACTGGAAGAGGGGGGCCTTCCCTGGTCTGGGTGAATCATTCCCTCCATTTTGCCTTTTCTGATTCAAAGCCTAGCCAGGAGCCCTCCTTAGAAGTTTTTGCATGACCCTCAACTTTGCCCATCACAGCATTTACTCTCCTATCATTGTAACTGCCCGTTTGCCCACAAATTCCATGAGATTAGGAACATTGACCTGCCCACGACTGTATTTCTTATGATCAACACAATTTAGAGGTTGTCCAGGAAAAATTACTTTTTTCCTCCTCTTAATACTTCACTTCTGACTCCAGATGTGGGGCAAGGGGAAGCCCCCACACCAAATATTTCTGCCACCCTCCTGCAGGCACCACATGGGCATCCTACCATTTAACTCAATTCTGACCCCCTCTACCTGGAGGGAGCATCTGATCCCACAGGTGAAGGGCTCAGTCCCCCCGGGACTGTCCACTCCAGAGGCCAATCGGACGTCCAGGTGGTACCCTGGGCTTCTGAGAAACACTATTGTCACCCAGGAAATTACATGGGTTTCAGGACCTCTGTGTCAGGAGCTAGAGTCAAAGACCCAGTCTTGGAGCCAAGGGCAGAGACACACATATATACTTATTATTTCACACAGGTACACAACAGTTCCTGAACAAACATTTGCTGAACAAAAAAAAAGATTAGTTCCCACTGACCCCAAAGAAGTCTTCCCGGTAGTTTTAGAATCTGTTTAATCAGATAATGAAAAGGTAAAGACCAAGAGATACAGCTCAATGATTAGCCTGTTCCTCAATGCTGATGGGGTCTTTGGCTTCCCTCGGGGACTATTATAAGGTTTTATGATCGGCTCTTGAGTCTTTGCAGTGGAAGGCATGACAAGGCCTGGCGTGAGTCACTGCCACAGATCAACATGACCTTGTTCTCTGAAGGGCTTACCGTGGGGAAACCTAAAAAGGAAGAAAATCCGAGTTCCACCAAGGCTCCTGAGCAGAGTCAAGGGCTACAGGCCAGACACCAAAGCTCCAGACTCTTCATAAATTATCGAGGCTGCAGACTCTCCTTCCCTTCCCAAACTGAAGCATCATGGCGGGCAATTCTGAAGCATTTGGAACAAATCCCTGTAAAGACAACTCTGCTGAGAAACCCAGGGACGGACATTTCTGCCTAAACTTTGGAAATAATGTCTGCAGACTGCCCACAGAGCAAATCTCCCTGCATTTTCTCGCTGCAAAGCTGGGCGGCCTGGCCGGCCCACGGAGGCAGGGCTGACATTTTCTTCTGCCTGGCCTGTCCCCCAGAAAGAGTTTGTGTAAAGACCAGAAGAAGCGGGTACTCACTCCACAATAGGGGCGTGGCCCTGTTCGGAGCTGTCACCGCCCGACCCGACCCGTGAAGTGTTTACCTTTTCGTTTGACAACCCCACAGGAAGTGAGGGGCCCAGGATTTCTGATTCCCGGATTCCCCTCTGGTCAAGGATACTCTAGATGCTCAAAAGGGAAACAATAACAGGTAGGAAGTTAGCACTTGGCCAAAGACTCTGGGTCACAAGTTTGAGTTTCAACCAAATTCTCCAGCTTCCCAGGAAGGGCATAGAAACGAGCCTTAGTCAACCGTCTCCTGCTTTCCACGTGCCTTGGGGACGTGGAGCGAGTGGAGCTGAGCATTTTAACCGTCGGTCTATTGAACGCCGTCAGCGGTCAAGGTATAAAGCTGGGCAGAGGCTGGGCTCTCAGGGCTTCCCCGGGCTATGCCCTCTGCTGCACGTGCACTCCTCAAGGGCAGATCACCACCCCGTGCTGGCTTCTGGAAGAGTCAACGTCGGTTTCAAGATGCATCCGCAGAACGGTCCAGCCAGAATGGACACCAGAGATAGGAACGGGGGCACCGGAAAGCAGAAGTGAAACCTCTCTGGGCTGACCTCTCCTAACACGCAGGTTCAGGTCATACAGCAGAATACCTCTTAGGGCATTTCCAACTTTACGATTGCCTTGCAAAATAACAACATTTTATTTCAAAAAATTAAAAATCCGTACTTTAGTCTTAAACGAGATCGTCATAACTAAAAATCACTGGTTTGCAATACTTTGATATATTTCCAGATTAAAGTCCCAGTCTCTGTCGGGCGCCTGGGTGGCTCCGTCGGTTAATCATCCGACTCTGGGTTTCAGCTCAGGTCGTGAACTCACAGTTTGTGGGTTCAAGCCTCACATCAGGCTCTGTGCTGGCAGCACAGAGCCTGCTTAGGAGTCTCTCTCTGCCCCTTCCTTGCTCAGGCCCTCTCTCTCTCTTAAAATAAAATAAAATAAAATAAAATAAAATAAAATAAAATCCCAGTCTCTGAGCTTGGAAGGTTTGGGTTCAGATATTGTCTCTCCCACTTACTGGGTGTGTAAGCCAGGGGAAGCTGCTTAACCTCTCTGTGCCCCAGTTTCCACACCTATAAAGTGGGGAGAAATGACAATATGAGTTTCATAGGTTTCTGTGAAGATGAAAACATAAACACGTGTTAATTCCTGGCACATTGCGAACACCCAATAAATGCTGACCTTAATCACTTATTGTACTGCTGTGACGCTTTAAGAATTTTCCGTTTGAGAAAGAACGTGAATATGGAAAACAGAACAAAACCGAAATGAACAGATCTGCACACAGAGTGAAGATCTGCACTTCCAAATTTCAAATGATTTCTTACCAACACTGAAGTTCTGGTTTTTCAGACCACAGAGGGGAATTCACTAGTGCTTTCCTAGGGCTGTTCATATTGTATTTTTAAGTCTCCTCTTACTGTAAGTGGTACAGACTGAATTCACACTAGCTTAGGCAAGAAGAGGTGCAGTGTGGCCGGGCCCGGAGAAATGCATTGCAGAAAAGGCAAGGATAGAATTTGAGTCAAGAGCTGGATGGGACTCATGTCCCCTGAATGCCTCGTCACTCTCATCTACTGAGACAATGCAACCGGTATCCGTCAGACTGGCTGGGTTGGAAGCCGCTGAAATGTCATCCTTTTGCAGACACTACCCCCCACATGTGGGAGCCCTGGCCACCGGCAGCACCCAGAGCCACACCCTGAGTCCGAGAGCATGGAGGAAAGTGGATTTTCTCTCTCTCAGGTCCAGTTTGAAAAATCTTGAGGAAGAACTCCGATTGGGGTACTTTGGGTCACCTGGAACCTACACCGGGTCCCAGAACCGGTCCCTGGGTGGGGAGAGGTAGGCGGGCAGACGAGGGGGATCTATCAGAATAATGGCAGAGAGGGAGGCAGACACGGCCGTCGGATGTTCATCAGGACGTCTCCTGAATCTAGAGGAAACTGGGCTCCCCTTTATAAGCGCCTTATGAACCAGAGGGCCTATGGAATAAATGGACTTCCCAGCGGGAAATCGCAGTCCCGGGGACACAATCTTTCACGATTGTCCACCCGTTCGAAATCCACCGAGATGCCTGCAGGACGTAACGTTTTGTCCATTCAACAACGGGCTGCTTCCCGGCCACCAGGCCCCGGACAGGCACAGGGCAGAAGGAACAAGGACCACGTCCTGCCCTCTCCGGGGGTGAGTCTGAAGAGACAGGGAGCCACTCACCCAATCCTCAGGGAATGACTTCATTACTAAGCTGGGGATAGATGAAAGAAACAAACCAGCGTTTCCAATTCCCTGAATCCGCCGGAGTTCCGTGGGCTTCGTGTTTATGTAATTTCCACTCTCTAAATGGGTTATAAAGTTGGGCGAAATATTTTTTGGGTCTAGCTCTGCACTCTGACTTCCTTACACCTTCAAGTTCATTTTTTAGTCCCTCAGGTCTGTCTGGAAGTTCTAAGAAAGACCTTTTTTATGGATTTTGCTCAGTGCTGCAAAGGAAGGGTTTGTTTTCATTCGTCATGTACTGACACAGGCCCACCTCCAGGCCTCTGGGGAACCATATGAGGCAGTTTCCAGAGTTATTTCCAGAATAAACAAGGCTTGAAAGGCTGGCCTTGCTTAACCACTGCCCACAGCTTTACTTCTCCGTTCCAGGCAGGAGGAGGAACTCCTTGACCCTTCTGTAAATATTTCAACACAGCCAATTCTCTAAGGAATTAGAATTTGTATTTTTTTGTGTGAAGCCTGAAACATCTGGAGAAAAGGCACCTTTTTTTTGTTTGTTTTTATCGCTATGTGCGCGCTGTTGATGTTGAAAGTTTAAACGTTGTATTTTTAGGGCGATTAACAAAAGAGTTTCACATTCCAAGACCCTCTGGCAGGAAGGGCACAAGAGAAAAGTCTAAATAATCAGACTATAAGGGTTGCTTTTACCCAGCCCTCGGCATGGGCAGAGCTCAGGGACACTCTACATGATTGAGAAGTATTTCTGGCCACTCTCGTAGTCTGCTCCATTGGGAAAGCCCAATACTCTGAAAATGGGTCTTAGTAAATGGAAAACTAAGATGGCAAGAAGGCACAATGTGATGTATTAAAAGCATGTAAACTGGCCACACAAATATCCGGGAGAAGCTGTGGCCTGTGCTGAAAAAGAGATTCCTACGACTTCCGCTGGTCCCTTTGCCGTCCACATGCAAGGGTCCTTATACGGATCATTATGGGGTAAGGGAAGCCCGAGACATTTGGGGACTAGCAGCTACTTCCTTGTGCAGCAAAAGGCGGGAACTTGACCTCACCTTTGCCTTCAACCCTCCCTAGTTTAGTGAACTTTCGATGAACCTCGAGTCGTAGAGACTATGTGTAAATGACATCAGCCTCCTAGTGTCAATAAGGCTGTGCGTGTGGAGGGGACCTTGGTGAGCTGCGGAGGACACATCTGCCCCAAAAGACAACCCTGCTCACCTCCAGACAATCCATGGCAATGTTTCATTCCAGCAGTCCCTTCTGATTTTTAAAGAGAAATCAGATCTCCAAGTTTTTTGTATTGCCAACTAAAATTGTTTGGCTGTGAGCCAACACTGAAAAACCATGAAGACACCCAACGAAGTTCTGATCTTCCCATGATGACTTCTTCATGACTTTTCCCAAGATTTCAAACATAAAATTGCTTCGAAGGATGCTTCGGTACCCAACCTGGGTGTCACCCACATCATCCCCATGGGGCCGGCCGTGGAATGAGCAGAGGCAGCAGAAGGGCACCTGTGGTCTAATGTGGAAATAGTTGTTCTTTGTCCTCGGTGCCTGGCACAGAGCTCCTAAAACCCTTGGTATTTCCTGAGTGATGGGAGTGTCTCATTATTCCTAATGAGCCCCTTGTGGTCACACCTGAGTGTATGCTCATGGGGTGACGGGCTGGGGCTCCTAGATAGCCTCAGATGGGCTGGTCCCCAGAAAGACCGAGAGATTAGAGGGATGGAGCTTTCAGCCCCACCCACCCACCTCTGGGAAGAAGGAGGAGCTGCAGACTAAGCCCTATAAAAACCCTTGAACAAGATTTGATGTGCTTTCAAGTTGGTGACCACTTGGAGGAGTCAGGGGAATAGTGTATCAAGAGAGGGCACGGAAGCTCCCAGCAGCCCGCTGCTCCCCTAGACTTTGCCCTATGTGTCTCTTCTGTCTGGCTGTTCCTGACTCGTGTCTCTTATAATGATGGTAAACATAAGTGCCTCCCTGAGTCTTGGGGGCCGTTTTGGCAAATAATGGAAACCTAGCGGTGGGTCATGGGAACCCCTGATCTATAGCCAGTGCGTGAGGAAGGTGGCCCAGGACTTGCAACTGGGGTCTGAAGTGGGGACAGTCTTGTAGGACTGAGTCCTTACCTGTGGGAACTGCACTCACTCAAGGCAATTAGTGTCTGGATTGAATTGAATTGTTGGAGACCCAGCTGGTGTCGGAGAATCAGAGAACTGGTCGGTATTGGAGACCACTCCACAGCACCCGGATCTCCAGGCTTGGGCCTCGGGCTTTACAAGTCAGTGCATCTGGCATCCAGTCTGAAGCTGCTAGGGTCAATTTCTGTCATACCAAAACTGTCAGCAAAGCTTTTCGGGAAGTAATAGCCTAGTCTTTGCTCACCCTACAAAGTCATAGATGCGCCCTGCATAGATGTCTAGCTATGGACACCCAGCATAGACATCCAACCAGAGCTGAGGTGTCTGCCTAGACGTGGTCTTCCCCTGATCTTTGATTATTCCCCCTCTCTTCCGCCTCTAGCAGGTGGAGTCTGGAATCATAGAACAAGAGCTCGCTCAAGTGGTTTTGTAGACAAGTAAGTAGCTTTGGGGAGCCTGACGACAAACAAAACTTCTTGCAGTCAGGGAGGTAAAAACAAGGATGACTCTAGCTCCATCATTAAAGAAAGTGTGACGTCACAGGACAGCAAACTCCAAAGAGGCGGGTTACATGAAAAACATGAAGACACACAGATGTCCTGTTCCCTGTCTGCCCCTCCTGTATTCCTTTTCCTTCCCAGCCTTGTCTCACCTGCTGGGACCTTGCTGTTTTCGGTCAAGCTCTGAGATACTTTATACATGCTGAGGAATTAAGAATGCAACCTTGAATATCCTCAGTGCCCAATAGTGGTCTAAAATGTATACACTATTTATATTTTGGGGGGGGGGATATTTTTAATTTTATACTTATTTGTTTTTAAATGAATCGACCTTTTTTTTTTTTTTTTTTTGAACAGCTTTGGGTTTACAGAAGAAATCAAGTGAAAAGTCTAGAGTTCCCATATATCCCCTTGGTCCTTCCAATTTCCCCCATTATTAACAGCTTTGTTAGTGTAGTATATTTCTTACAACTGATGAGTCAATGGAGACACATTGTTTTTAACCGAAGTCCATCTACATCAGGGGTCACACGCTGTGGGTTTTGACAACGTATGGTGATGTGTATCCACTGTTCCTGGTGTCATACAAAGTAGTTTCTGTGCCTCCAAATCCTCATACTCACCCCTCCCACCCTCAGGTCCCTGGTAACAATTGAACTTTGCATTGTCTTTGTAGTTTTGCCTTTTCCAGAAGGTCATAGAGTTAGAAATCACCTGATATGTACACTCTTCGGATTGGCCTCTTTCACTTAATAATATGCATTTAAGTTTCTTCCATGTCTTTTGGGGGTTTGATGGCTCATTTCTTTTTATCGCTGAAGAACATTCCATCATACAGATACACCATTTTGCTTGTCATTTGCCCACTGAGGAACATCTTGGCTGCTTCCAAGTTTGGGCATTTATGATAGAGCTGCCGTAAGCCTTCATGCCCGGACTTTGTGTGGACATGAGTTTTTGACTCATTTGGGTCAAGGCATTTGATTCATTCAAATGCCAAGGAATGCAATGGCTGATCACGTGTGAAGACTATGTCCCATTTAGGAAAAGGCTGCCAACTGTCATCCAAAGTGGCTGTATCATTTTGCATTCTTTCTGTGCATTTTTAAACCATAATAGCTTTTGGATTTATAAAATCTACAAATATCTACCATTTTCTGGGGTTTGCTTATTTTTGTATTCTCAGATAGGGAACAGACTATCTTCCTTCAAAACTTTAATCATTGCGTAGAATTTCATGGAATTTCATGACATTCCCTCTAACTCATCATCTGTATAGACCAATCCATTCTCTTGTCCGTCGGAGCTCGTCTCACGTTTCAGGAGCAGGGCCTTTGGGGGGATCTCCTCCCTGGTACCAGCAGAACCACAGAGCTGCCTCCATCATGTTTCTCTCTCCTCCCCGCAGGACCTCTCCTCCTATGCATCCACCTAGACGTGGTCTTCTCCTGGTCTTCGATTATTCCATCTCTCTTCTGTCTTTTCTTCAAATCCTTCCTCTCTGTGGGATCATGCTTGTCAGCACTCCAACCTTCTCCATGGTCTCCCATCCTCTGACAAGAAAATGAGGGGCAAATAACCTGACAAGATGGGTCTATGCCCTCCTTCGTTACCTTTCCTTCTGCCGCCTTTCATAGACAAGTCCTCAAGAGTGGTCTACACATCTCTCCTTGATAACTTCTTTTTAATATTTTTAAAATCTCCCTCCCCCCACCAAAGTCAATGTGCCTCCTCTTACCTCCAACCCAAGCTTCCATTCCAGACAGTACCACAAATGAGTTTTTAATAAACATCCAATGACAGAAGTTCCCTCTTCTAAAAAAAAAATCCATGTTATGCAAATTGTTTCAATAGGAAGAAGAAAGAAAGAAAGAAAGAAAGAAAGAAAGAAAGAAAGAAAGAAAGAAAGAGCCTGAGTGGCTCAGTCAGTTAAGCAGGTCATGATCCCAGGGTTATGGGACCGAGCCCTTGTGTCAGGCTCTGTGCTGACAGCATGGAACCTGCTTGAGATTCTCTCTCTATCTCTAAAAATAAAGAAAAGAAAGAAAGAAAGGAACAAGAAAAATTTGAGGGAAAAAACTGCTCAACTGGTTTAATGAGAATAATATAACTCTGATTCCCAAACTGAAGACTGGATGAGAACATTAAAGGGGGAAAAAAAACAGTAGGCCATTTCACTTCTAAAACAGAGATGAAAAATTTGGCAGTGGAAATGAATATGTGAATTATGGGAGAGGCTTGACTAGTTTAAAAGTAAATGAAACTTTACTCAGACTCACTAGCAGTCAGATACACTAAGAGAATATTTAAATTTCATTTAATTTTAAATAATTTTAATAATAGTTACATAATAAAACACTGTGTCCCATAAATGCAAGGATGGATTAACATCAGAAAACCCACAAAGGTAATTCACTATATTGACGATTTAATAGAGCAAAAGAATATTACTTTAATAGATACAGAGAAAACATTCAATAAAAGTCAACGTTTAGTAAGGCTGTACATACACCAAAAATATCCAACAAATATTTTGCTTAATAAATTTTCGATACAAAAAGTCATTTGTGAGAACAATTGTAAAAAATAAAAGCACACACATGTGTACACACACACACACAAATTCATAATCTTACTGTGGTTGGCAGAATTCTATGATGCAATCTCCCCACCGAAATTCCAGGTCCCTGGAGTGGAAACACCTTCTTCCTCTTATTCAGTTGAGCATTAATATAGGTACTGCCCTGCAGAGGATTTGCAGATTAACTAAGGGGCCAAAGAAGTCTAAATTGAAATAGGGAAAATATTAAGTTGGGCCTGATGTAATCACACAAGCCCCACCCACCCCCTTTTTAAAGTATTCTCTTCACCCAACATGGAGCTCAAACTCCCAGCTGTGAGATCAAGAGTCACATGCTCTACCCACGAGCCAGCCAGGGGCCCCCACATGTGAGCCCTTTAAAACAGAGTTTTGAGGCACCTGGGTGGCTCAGTGGGTTAAGTGATTGATTCTTGATTTCAGCTCAGGTCATGATCTGATGGTCATGAGATCAAGTCCCAGGTTGGGTTCTGCACTGAGCATGGGGCCTACTTAAGATAATCTCTCTCTCTCTCTCTCTCTCTCTCTCTCTCTATATATATATATATATATATATATATATATATATATATATATACCTATCTCTATCTCTATCTCTGTCTACCTCTATCTATCTCTATCTTTCCCTCTGCCCCTCTCCCCCACTGGCGCACTCTCTCTCTAAAAATAAATAAATAAACAAAGTAAAAACAGAGTTTTCTCTGACTGGTCACAGAAAAGGAAGTCAGAGGAGCTCCTGGGTGGTTCAGTGGGTTGAGCGTCTGATTCTTGATTTTGGCTCAGGTCATGATCAAACCCCAAGTGGGGCTCCACACTGAGCATGGAGTTTGCTTAAGATTCTCTCTCTCTCTCTCTCTCTCTGCCTCTCTCCCCCCACTTGTGCTCTTTCTCTCTAAAGTAAACATAAAATAATAATAAAACAAATAAATAAAAAAGAAAAGGAAGGCAGAGAGTCTAAGCATGAGGGGGATTCAGCACTCAATTGCTGGCCGCGAGACGAAATGGGTTGCACGGCAGGGAACGTGGGCACCTTCCATGTGCTGAGAACAGCCCCCAGCTGACAGCGAGCAAGGAAACAGGACCTCAGTCCTCCAACCCCCAAAGAGCTGAATCTCACCAAGAATGAACTTAGAAGCAGATTTTCCTGCTGAACCTCCAAAGAAGAACTAAACCCAGTCTCTACGTTGATTTCAGCTGTGTGATATTCCGAACAGAAAACTCAGCTGCACCATGCCAGACTTTTGACCTTCAGAACTGTGACCTAACAAACAGGTGTCTTAAACTGCTAAATCTGTGCTAATATGTTGCATAGCAATAGAAAATAATCCCTCCATCCAAATTTTTTCCCAGAGCATTTATGCATGCAGTGCATTTATGCATGCATTTTCACCTTTCACAAAATGAAATCTCATGCTATATGCTGTTTTATAACCAGCAACCTAAAGATTCAGTTTGCCAGATTTCACCAAAACCAAACAAAATACGAACCAGTTGTTGAAATTTTCATTGGAATAACAGTGAATCAATAAATCAGTTAGAAGGCGATTGACAAGTTTGGGAAGTTATGGAAACAAGTCAAACAGAGAAAGACAAATACTGTGTGGAATCACTCCTGCGTGCGATCTGCGAAAGCCAAATTCATAGAAACAGGAAATGGGGGGCTTCCGGGGGTGGGGGGAGATGGGGAGATGTTGGCCAAACTTCCAGTTAGCAAGTGAGTAAGTTCTGGGGATCTAATGCCCAGCACTGTTATTGCAGATAACAACACTGCGCTGGACAGACTGGTAAGTTGCTAAGAGAGGAGATCTTAAATGTTCTCACCACACAGAATAGATGGTAATTGTGTGATGTGATGAAGGTGTTAGCTAACACTAAGGTGGCAATCATATCGCAACACACAAGTGTAGCAAATCAACACCTTGCCCACTTTAACATTACACAACGTCGTATCTCAACAAAGCTGGCAGGGAGCAAAAGACGTTATGTCTTCACACACATGATGGAAGTCTCCATTTATTTAGGTCTTTGATGTCTGTTGGGCAAATTTTAGAATCTTCTCGAGAAGAGTCTTGCTCATTTTTATTACGCTTATCCCAAAGCAGTTTTGCAAGTGGTATCATTTTTATTACCGTTTTTCACTGGTATTGGTTTAGCAACACCATAGAGATGGAATTGATTTTTGTGTTTTGATTTGGCAGCAACCTTTCTAAAACCCTCTATTAATGTATGTGTGTATTCTTTAGGATTTCCTAAGGAGCCAAATACATGTTGAATGGTTTCTATTTTACGTTTTCCTTTTCAATTCTGTAACTTTTCTTTGGTCTGTTATTCTGCTGTGTTGACTGTCTCCATCACCATGTGGACTAGAAGACATAGAACTTGGTGTCTTTGGGTTGTTCCAAATTAAAAAAAAAATTTTTTTTTAACATTTATTTATTTTTGAGAGAGAGAGAGAGAGAGAGAGAGAGAGGGAGAGAGTGGGAGGGGCAAAGAGAGACACAGAATCTGAAGCAGGCTCCGAGCTGTCAGCACAGAGCCCAGCAGGGCTCGAACTCACAAACAGCAAGATCATGACCTGAAATGAGTTGGACACTTAACCGACTGAGCCACCCAGGCGCCCCTGGGTTGTTCTGAATCTTAAAGAAAATGTTTTTGGTGTTTCACCATTAAGCTTGAGGTTTGCTGTAGTGTTGTTTGCTTAAACAAATTGTCTTTATTATGTTAAGGATATTCTCTCCTACTTTGTAGTCTGTTAAGATATTTGGGGGGATGGTCATGGATGAATGTCAAATTTTATAATCTGTTTTTCTGCATTGATTGACACAATGACATAGTTTTTCACCTTTAATTGTTCGAGAGGGCAGATTACAATAGATTTTCCTATTCTGTCTTCCTTGTACCTTCCTTGATTTTGTTTGTTAATATTTTGCTTAGGGGTGCCTGGGCGGCTCTGTCAGTTAGGCATCCCACTTCGGCTCAGGTCACTCTCTCACAGTTCGTGAGTTCGAGCCCCGCGTCAGGCTCTGTGCTGACAGCTCAGAGCCTGGAGCTGCTTTGGATTCTGTGTCTCCCTCTTTCTCTGCCTTCCCCCCCCCCACCCCCCCCTCTCTCTCTTTCAAAAATAAACATTAAAAAATTTTTAAATAAAAAATATTTTGTGTAGTGTTCTTTCAACTATAATTCGTAAGTGAAGCGTGTCAGGAATTCTCCTTTCTTGTACCATTCTTGCTGACGTTGGTGTCATGGTTACACAAATTGATTTGAGTTTCAATCAATGAGTTAAGGTGGGTTCTTTTCATCCCTATTACTTGGAAGAGTGTGTGCAATGGTGGAATGATTTCTTCCTTGGATGTACGGTAAAACTTAGCTGCAGCATCACCTGGCCTTGACGTTTCCTCAAAGGAAGATTTTATCTTGTGTTTCATTTTCTCTAATAGGTTTAGAACCAGTCAGGTTTACTATTTCTTCCTGAGGCACTGTTAAAAAGTTATATCTTTCTAGGAATATATCAATTTGTAGTCCTGAAGATGTTCATAATATCCTCTGCCCCGTCTGTATTGGTGTGTCCCAATTCAGTCTTGGAACTGTTTATTTGCCCACATCAATTTTATGGGGGGTGTGTACTTAGCACGGGGCATGCACAGTGCTTGGAGCAAATAATGAATGATTCTCTTATGACAGCATGCCATATACATTATGGATAATGCATAATGTATTATTATATCTTGTGCCAGTAATTAAGCTAGGCTGCTGTTCAGGCAGAAGGTGAGAGGGGGGTAGGATGAGCAGGTCCTCCTGGTGATGGTCACAGCCAGTGACCAAGGCTACAAAGGAACATATCAGTGATATAGAGCCTGCAGACCAATTCTTGTTGCCACACGGGCCAAGATCTAATTTCTGGATAAAAGACTAGAAAAATCTTTCATTTTACTACATACCAACTCTGACTGGATCTTAGCGATACAATTCCATTTACTTACAATCACTAAATAAATGTATTACTAAAGACAAGTATTAGTAAGTGATACTAAGTATGACTAAATACTAACGAGATAATCCAAGTTTTAAGAGTCTACGGACATTCTACGGATCTCAAATCTATTTTTGTTCCAAATGTTGGTTCATCTTTGAGAGAGAGAGCATGAGCAGGGGAGGGGCAGAGAGAGAGAGAAAGAGAGAGAATCCCAAGAAGCCACTGCACTGCCAGCACAGAGCCTGTCACAGGGTTTGAACTCATGAACTGCGAGATCATGACCTGAGCTGAAGTTGGACACTCAACCGACTGAGCCACCCAGGCGCCCCTCTTTTGGTTTCAAATGGGGGGGAGATCCCCCTAAAAACCCCCATTTTCCTTTTTCCTGCTGTGCCCTCACACAGAATAGGTTGTCACAGCTGGACTAAATGATTCATTTACTATTTAATTGTGGCCTTCCAATCAAGAGGCCTCCCATTGGAAAACAAAATTAATAAGATAGACTCTACACACCCAAGAAGCCTGGTTCAAGGAAAAAGAAAAGGTATCCATTTTAAAATAGAAAAGCTATTTTTGGGTTTGTCCTGAGGGCCAGGAAGGCAAGTAATTCACTAGATTTGTTCATTCACTCTTTCATCCATTCACCATGTGTTCGCTTAATGGCACAGTAATATAATTTGCTTGTTTCCAACATCCCTACAAATGTCCCCCAGCATTGTCTTTGACTTGATAACTCCTTCCTGGGTCATAATCAACTCCCCAGACTGCATATTCCTCTTAAATATAGTTTAGATGATATTTCCTTAAGTACTTTGCTATATACTTATCCACACGATGCTCATCTACTATTTGTCTGGTCACGCACGCTGCCCATGCAGCTGGGATCCATTACCTTGAAATCTTAGGTAGCTGTGGCCACATTGTCTGCCTGCACAATAAAGGTTTCGCACCTTAGGGTGCTCAATAATCATTGAAATAATAACAGATTCCGTCCTCAATAACCACTGACTTCAAAAAATTAGGCAGTTGCCTTTGTACCTCACTACATTCAGTACAAACTATAATTACTTGCTGCTCTGAAATCTATCTGCCAGTGACAATATGGAATTATATGATGTGGAACATGTGTCTTAGCTGCATGTCAGGCTGTGATTTCAGACACATCAAGGTATGTCTGTAAAAGCAGAACTGGGAAGTCAGTGTCCCTGGGGCCTCAGGCAATGCCCTGACCCTAGTCTCATTCCCTTTGACTTTCACTTCCCTTTTTCTGTCTAATAGAAATTCTTTTTACCTAATGTGCCCTTTCTTCCCTGCCCATGCACGTCATTATTCTGCCACCAGTTTTAAGCCCACTGGGGTAGGGGATGAGGGGTGGTGAGAAAATGTCCTCCTGCGAGATGGCATTGGTAGAGTTCTGATGGTGACAACCAAGAGATAACACAAGTGACAGCAGGTACCACGAAGAGCAATGTCAATGCAGAAACTGGGACGTGGGGTGAGAGACAGGGCGATGGGGCAAGGAGGAAGGCTGCTGTGCACTATGGGAAATCACTCTAATGGCTCCTCAAAAATTATATTTGAATGGATAAACCTTGAGGACGTTATGCTGAGTGAAATGAGCCAGTGACAAAAAGAGAAATGCCGTATGATTCCACTTCCATTAGATACCTAGAATAGTCAAATTCATCAAGACAGAAAGTGGAATGGTGGTTTCCAGGGGCCAGGGGAGGGGAGAATGGGAAGATGTTTAGTGGGTATTGAGTTTCAGTTTGGCAAGATGAAAAGAGTTCTGGAGAGTTGAACTCATACATACTCTTTTTGTACCTGGCTTCTGTCACTCAGCATGTTTCTAAAATTTATCCGTACGAATCATCAATTTGTTTCTTTGCATTGCAAAATTATATTTCATTGCATAGATGTATCATGATTTATTTATCCATTCACCTGTGGATAGATGTTTTGGTTGTTTCTAGTTCTTTGGTAATTACAAATAAAGGTGAACACTTGCACACAAGTTTTTATGTAGACCTATGTTTTCATTTATCTTGGATAAATACCTTGCAGTGGAATTGAATCATGTGTATAACTTTAAAAAAAACTGCCAAGCTGTTTTTCAAAGTGGTTATTCCATGTTGTATTACTAACAGTAATGTATGAGAATTCCAATTGTTTCACATTCTTTTTTTTTTTTTTTTTTTTTTCCAATTGTTTCACATTCTTATCAACACTTAGTATCGTCATATTCTTAAATGTTAGCCATTCTGGTGGGTATGTGTGGTTTTAGCTTGTATTTCACTGATGCCCAATGATGTTGATGTTCGTGTGCTAATTGTATTACAAATACAGTCTCCTGATCTGTGACTTGTGTTTTTATTTTCTTAACCATGTCCTTGCCAACAGCGGAAGTTTTTAACTTTGATCAAGTCCGTTGTTCAATTTTTTGTGGTTCATATTTTTTGTGTATTTAGTTTATATTATAGAATATGATCCACTTCAAGTCAATTTTGTTTAGGGTGTAAGGTGAATATCAAGGTCCCTATTTTCCACGTGGATGTCCAGTTTTTACTACAAATTTGTTGAAGAGATTCTCCCTTCCCTTAACTGAATTATCCTGGCCACTTTGTCAAAAGTCAATTGACTATATATACATGGGTCTATTTTCAGTAGCTTCTAAACCGTTTCATTGAGATATATGTTTATCTTTATACCAATACCACATTGATTACTGTAGCTGAATATTACATCCTGAAATCAGATAATGTGAATCTTCCAATTTTGTTCTTCACTTTCAAAATCATGTTTGCTTTTTGTAGGCTCTTTCCATTTCCATTTAAATTTTAGGATCAGTTTGCCAATTTCTGCAAAAATACCGCTGGAATTTTATTTGGGACTGTACTGAACCTACAAATCGATGTGGAGATAATTGACGTTTTTTTTAATTGAGTCTTCCCATCCATGAATATGGTCTTTCTATCTATTACTTTTTAACTTTTAAAACTTCTCTCAGCAATATTTTGGAATTTTCTGTGTACAGGTTTCGTACATACTTTGTTAAGTTTATCCCTGAGTACTTTGTAATTTTAGAAGCTATCATAACTGGCATTTTTTATTTGAATTTTCAATTTTCATTTCTAATATATGGAAATTCAACTGATTTTTGTATATTGACCTTGTATCTTGCAACCTTACTAGACTCGATTATACCTAATTACATTTTTTTGTAGATCCTTAGAATTTTGTACATACAAGATCATGTTGTCCACGAATAAAAATAGTGTTACATTTTGGAGCACCTGAATGAGTCAGTTGGTTGAGCGTCTGACTTCTGCTCAGGTCATGATCTTGTGGTTCATGAGTTCAAGCCCCACACTGGGCTTCTTGCTGTCAGCAAAGAGCCCACTTCTTTTTAAAAAATTTTTTTTCTAACGTTTATTTATTTTTGAGACAGAGAGAGACAGAGCATGAACGGGGGAGGGTCAGAGAGAGAGGGAGACACAGAATCTGAAACAGGCTCCAGGCTCTGAGTTGTCAGCACAGAGCCCAATGCGGGGCTTGAACTCACAGACTGTGAGATCATGACCTGAGCCGAAGTCGGACGCTTAACCGACTGAGCCACCCAGGTGCCCCAAGAGCCCACTTCTGATCCTCTGCTCCCCTCTCTCTGCCCCTCCCCTGCTTGTGCTCTTTCAAAAATAAATAAACATTGAGAAAAAAACAGTTTTATGTCTTTCCAATATGTACACCTTTTATTTATTTTTCTTGATGTTGCACAGGCTAGGACCTCTAGTACAATGTTGAATAGGAAAAGTGGGAGTGGACATCCTTGTTTGGTTCCCAGTCTTGGGGAAAAAGTATTCAGTGTTTTACCATTAAGGACATTGTCAGTGCTAGGGTTGTTGATGTCCTTTATCAGGTTGAGATAGTTCTTTACTATCCCCAGCTTGTCAGCAATTTATAAATAGGTATTTTTGTCAAAAGTCTTTTGTGTTTTGTTTTGTTTTGTTTACGTGGGAAGGGGGTGCATCTGTGGAGATATCGCACAGAAGAGTTAACATAGCAGGGCTGAGCCTACTACACTTTAAAAGACCTGTTTGCAAGGTTGTCCTTTAGCTGCCATCTAGGGACTTAGATTTCGGGAGGGTTCCCACCATTCCCAGGACTGGTAAGGGGGGTTCACTGTGCCTGAACTGTTTGCACCAGCAGTAAGCACCTGCTTTCTTTCTTGGAATCTGGAATCTTGGTATATGCCACGCAGAGGATGCCTATGCAAGCTGCCCCCAATAAAAACCTGAGCAGAGTCTCTAATGAGCTTCCCCGGGGGGGGGGGG
Source organism: Neofelis nebulosa (assembly GCF_028018385.1). Taxonomy (NCBI): domain Eukaryota; kingdom Metazoa; phylum Chordata; class Mammalia; order Carnivora; family Felidae; genus Neofelis; species Neofelis nebulosa. The sequence continues at coordinate 216,820,999 of NC_080783.1, forward strand.
GGGGGGCGGGGGTGGTGGCAACTCACAATGTGTTGCAGGGGGATTAAGCACAGAGAGAGGACCCCTGGAAGGCTAAATCTATTCTCTTCCAGGCTTCACTTTGTTGCTGATTTTGCTTTATTATCCTGTTGCTGTGATAAACCTCAGCCATGAGTATGACTATATGCTGAATCCTGTGAGTCCTCAAGAATCACAGAATTTGGAGGTGGCTTGGGGATCACGTACACAAATGCCGTATTCTTTTTCTCTTTTATTCTGTGAGTAGTATTAATTGATTTTGAAAATTAAACCAATCTTGAATTCCTGGATATAAAATTAGATTTGATTTGCTAATATGTTGTTAAGGAATTTGCCACTTACTAATAAGGGATATTGGCCTATAATTTACTTTATTTATAATAACTTTATCTGACTTAAGTATCAGGGTAAGTGAGACTCACAAAATGAGTTGGGAAGTGTTACCTCTCCTAGTTTCTGAAAGTTTATGTGGGATTAGTATTATTTCTTTCTTAAATATGTGATAGAATTCTCCAATGGGGCCATCTGAGCCTGGTGTCTTCTCTGTTAGATGTTTTAGAATTACAAATTTAACATCTTTTTGTTTATGTTTATTTATTTTTTGAAGGGGGGAGAGAGAGAGAGAGAGAGAATGAGCAGGGGAGGGGCAACGAGAGAGGGAGACACAGAATCCAAGGCAGGCTCTAGGCTCTGAGCTGTCAGCACAGAGCCCAATGTGGGGCTCAAACTCACGAGCTGTGAGATCATGACCTGAGCCGAAGTCAGATGCTTCACCGACTGAGCTACCCAGGCGCCCCACAAATTTAACATCTTTAGTAGACGTAAGCCTTTTAAGATTTTCTATTTCTTCTTGAGTCAGTTTCAGGGTTTGAATCTTTCAAAGAATTTGTCTGTTTCTTTAAATTTTTCTTTTAATGTTAATTTTTGAGAGAGAGACAGAGCACAAGTGGGGGAGGGGCAGAGAGAGAGGGAGACACGGAATCCCAAGCAGGCTCCAGGCTCCGAGCTGTCAGCACAGAGCCCGATGCAGGGCTTGAACCCATGAACTGTGAGATCATGACCTGAGCCGACGTCAGACGCTTAACCGACTGAGCCACCCCAGGGCCCCTGAATTTGTCTGTTTCTTATTTAAGTTGTCAAATTCGTTGGCATTAATTGTTCAAAATATTCCCTCGTAATCCTTTTAACATCTGTGGAATTTATAGTGTTGTCCTTCTTTCACTCCTGATCTCCTGATATTGATAATTTGTGCTTTACCTCTTTTTTCTTTTATCATTCTGGCTAGAGTTTTATCACTTTTACCAATCTTTTCAAAGATTGATACTTCTCTGCTGCTTTGATTTCATTAGTTGCCATTTTTACCTTTACTTATGCATGTTTTGTTTTGTTTTTTTTTTGTTTCTCTACTTGGAAACTTAGATCATTTATTTTAGATGCTTTTTCCCCTTAATATGTGTATTTAATTCTATAAACTTCCCTCTGAGCACTGCTTTAGCTGAATATCACAAATTTTTATATATTGTGTTTTCACTTTCCTTCAAAATATTTTCGGGGCGCCTGGGTGGCTCACTCAGTTAAGCATCCGACTTCAGCTCGGGTCATGATTTCGAGATTTGTGGGTTCGAGCCCCGCATCGGGCTCTGTGCTGACAGCTCAGAGTCTGGAGCCTGCCACGGATTCTGTGTCTCCCCCTCTCTCTGTCCCTCCCCAACTCGTGCTCTGTCTCTATCTGTCTCTCTATCTCTCAAAAATAAATAAACATTTAAAAATGTTTTAATATTTTCTAATTTCCATTGTGATTTCTTTTTAGACTCATGAGTTCGTTAGACATGTGTTATTTATTTTCCCAATTATTTGGAGACTTTTTGGAGATTTTTCTGTCCTTTGTTGTTTAGTTCCTTAATTTTCGCTGAGTGCCTGGTGGCAGGGGTTAATAGTTGGTGCCATCCCTTGGCTGAAAGCTTCTCAGACATTTAAACTATTGAATTTACTGTACCGCCAATTTTTTCCATGGCCCCTGCAAAGGTAAATCTCAGACACGTGTGCTGAATTAATGAAATCTTAGTATTAATGTTGACATTTAATATGTGACATTGTATACTTTAAGCAAAAAATATTAATGATTTTAAACAACCACTAACTTTAAGTTAAACACTTAGGTTCTTGTGCTTTTGTCAACTTCTGGATTTTCACTCATATTTAGATCATTTAATTTGAAACTAAAAAAATAAGATGTCTGAGGAGGCAGAGCCCAGAGGTTTTTAGGGCAGTGAAATGACCCTGGATGTTACTATAATGGTGCATACACGTCTCTATTCATTTGTCAAAAACAGTAGTGAGCACAATGCCAAGAGTGAACTTTAACGTAAACTATGGACTTTGGGTGATCGTGATGTGTCAGTGTGGGTTCACCGATTGTGACAAAGGCACCACTCTGGTGCCAGACATTGATAGCGGAGGAGGCTGTGTCTGTGTGGGGGCAGGGGGCATGTGGAAATCCTGTACTTTCTACTCAGTGTGGCTGTGAACCTCAAACCGTCCTAAAATAAAAAAATAAAGTCTATTTTTCTAAAGTGGTCATAAGGTCTTGTGACACTCTGAGTGTTAGATTAATGTTTCGTAATAGTTCCACATTCATTACTGCCACTAAATTAGTTTCTCGACTCCCATATGGTTTCAAGGGTGACTTTGAAAAATCCGCCTTAAACTTTAATAAGCTGAACCAGTTGACAGTAAAATAACTTAGATGAAGCCTGTATTATTTTAGAAATGAAGGATTTTGAGGACTCCATCAAGTCCCTGGGATGTGAGTCAGCTATTAAATTAATTATGATCTTAAGGAAAAAGCACCCGTTACTACTCACTCACTGCCTTCCCTGCTGAGTGTTTAAGATTAGCATTACATGTGTCGTATAGCTGCCTCTCCTAGGCGTCCAGCGGAGCTTGGTAAATAATATCAGAACTGAGTCATTTATGGTCGAATGACACAGAATGAAAAATAAATGACTTTCAGGCAGTTCCTGTTGCCTAATATGGACCAAGAAGTAGACAGTTTAACTAAAGGGCCCCACCTGTGACCCAAATGAACCTTTCCCTATAAGGATATTGATCTGATTTCCTGATCAAAAAAAAGGAATCCAGAAACACCGTAAGTGATCTGTCTGGGCCTGAAAGCAGGCTTATTTTCTCTTCCCAAAGGCCTTGGCAATATAAGCGTGCCACATTACTTTTATTTAATTCTTTAAAGTTTATTTATTTATTTCGAGAGAGAGGGAGAGAGAATGAGTGGGGGAGGGGCGGGGGGGGAGAGAGAATGAGTGGGGGAAGGGCAGAGAAAGAGGGAGGGAGAGAGAGAGAGAATCCTAAGCAGGTTTTGTGCTGTTGGTGCGGAGTCCTATGTGGTGCTCCATCCCACGAACCGTGAGACGTGAGACCATGACCTGAGCCGAAATCAAGAGTCGGACGCTGAGCCCACTGAGCCACCTAGGCGTCCCGCCACATTTCTTTCTTGACTAGTGGAGGGTGTTTTGTTTTTGTTTTGAAGAATTATAGGTAAAGCCACGATTTCATCCTAGTGGAAGGACATATCGTCCATCAGTCCTCAGGCGGCTTGAGTTCCCTGCTCTAGGAAACGGAAACAAGGTAATGTGAAAAGAGAACTCACATTTCAAACTTGGAAAACCGGGGCTGGTATTTCCATAGGGTTTTGGTTTTTTGTTTTCAGGACCACTTTCCATTCTGCAGTGATTCAGAAGTTCAGAGCAGTGATGTCCGACACAACTTCCCTCCATGAGTCCCCAGCCTCCCACGTGGTAGCAAAGGTAAGACTGGTTTATAACATCTTCTTTCTTTAAAAGGAAACACAAGGCTGACATGACAGCTTTCAGATAACTGAATCGAACCTTAGGAAGCCATAAGGAAGGGGAGCCCTTCTCTCTAAGGAAGTGATTCGTAAATTGCGTGACTCATCAACTGCTTTCAAGTTGCAAAACTGATTATGAATCACCAAAGAAAAACTTCAAATCTCACCAAATTGGAGTTTTCTTTTCAGAATCAACAAATAGACCCTCTGCTGTGCATGAACGTATTCTTATTCACCGACCTGAAATAACCTTATGGTGATGTTAATATAGGTCAACCTGTACAACAACTCCTTAGAAATTCTTGTTTGAAAACCTTGATTGGGCTCTGGATTTCTTCTGAATGAATCATAAGAGTCTGGATGATAGAAAGAATTATGTTTAAAAAAATATATTAGAAACAGGCATTGGATAAAAATACAGAAATTTCTTTTGGTAGAAATCTGTGTGTTTCTGAGCCCTTCTTCAGAAGGTGATTCTCTTGAAATAAGATTCTGGTTAAATAACAACCTGGAAAGGGAAGACGTGGCCTTGACAATCATGACCACCGGTCAAGAGGGGAAATGTTCAAAAGTGGAGATCTACAGGTGGTTCTTTATATAAAAAACCATTCACAACAGGTGGAAATCTCTAGAGGTCAGAATCCATACTGTGCCATTTAAGAACCTACATTATGCTGTTCCAGAACTGCAAACTAATGGATTACCCAAGAAATGGTGAATAATGTCCACTCGAAGACTTTAATCATTAACTTCAGAGCAACCTTGGACACGTATGTCCAGGTTCAGGAGCAAGTGAGGAAGGACAGTAGCCAGAAAGATGACATCGTTTCCAACTGCCTGGAAGCTTCAAGATAGTGAAGGTAGATAAAAATAATATTTGAGGGGCGCCTGGGTGGCGCAGTCGGTTAAGCGTCCGACTTCAGCCAGGTCACGATCTCGCGGTCCGTGAGTTCGAGCCCCGCGTCGGGCTCTGGGCTGATGGCTCGGAGCCTGGAGCCTGTTTCCAATTCTGTGTCTCCCTCTCTCTCTGCCCCTCCCCCGTTCATGCTCTGTCTCTCTCTGTCCCAAAAATAAATAAAAAACGTTGAAAAAAAAATTAAAAAAAAATAATAATATTTGAGCGTTGGGAATTTTTTCTCATGTTTATATAAGGGCAGTTTTACTATCAGCATGTAGGAAATTGAAATATAAATAGACAATAAAAATTTATCTAGACCATGTAAACATCATGGGCTTTACAATTTGGCCTGAAAATCTCCTAAGATTTGCTTGCTGGATTTCCATGTGATAACCTTGTTGAACATTAAACCCCAAAATGAGGACGGGAGGCCAGTGACAAGGGAGTCTGAAACCAAACGGCCCTCAACTCCGAAGTCTGTTTGTCAAGAGAAGTTTTAATTCCCTTTACGCCAGAGTGTGGGCAATTTGTTTCCATAGATCCAGAGATGAATCTGTTTCCGGAGTTTTGATGTCACGGGGCAGCCTTGAGAGAGCGGAAACGCGGAGAATTTACAACCTGGGCACCTGGGTTTTGATCCCTGTTCTGCCATTTACTAGTAGGAGGCTGGGAGGTTGGTTATTCAACCTGTCAGAGCCTCAGTTCCCTCATCTCTAATATGGAGCTGGTAAAACAGCCTCACAAGGTTGTCGCGGTCACTGCATTAGGTAGGATAGGTGAGAGTGTGATGTGGGCACCCCGTGAATGTTCAGCCAGGGTAAATCTTAAAAGCCAACGGGAATCATTGTTTTTATGTGTGAAGTATTTCCTGGTTAAAAGTATTTTAGGGGCACCTGGGTGACTCAGTCGGTTGAGCGCCCGACTTCGGCCCAGGTCATGATCTCACGGTCTGTGGGTTCGAGCCCTGCTTGGAGCTCTGTGCTGACAGCTCGGAGCCTGGAGCCTGCTTCCGATTCTGTGTCTCCCTCTCTCTCTGCCCCTCCCCTGCTCACACTCTGTCTCTGTCTCAAAAATAAATAAAAACATTTTTAAAAATTAAAATAAAATTAAAAAATAAAAGTATTTTAAAAATAGGGGCGCCTTGGTGACTCAGTCGGTCAAGCGTCCGACTCTCGATCTCAGCACAGGTCATGATCTCACGGTTCATGAATTCGAGCCCCGTGTCCGGCTCCTCGCTTAACAGTTTTGAGCCTGCTTAGGATTCTGTTTCTCCCTCTCTCTGCCCCTCCTCTCTCTCTCTCTCTCTCTCTCTCTCTCTCTCTCAGAATAAATAAACTTAAAAAAAATCATTATTATTCAGGGGAAAAAATATTCCCAGGGTCATTACCAACCAAGGACACTGGTTTCAAAGACTGTATTTGTGAAGGCTGCATCGCATAGCAACAAAGGATTCTAAATTCTCTCCTGCAAATCCCTCTACCTTAGAAACGATTCTACGTAAATAAATAAATATTACAGTAAAGAACAGAAACCGTCTCCTCTGTGCTGCAAACAACCTTCTAACCGTAGTAAATACTCAACAAACGCGTGTTGAAATGAGTGTATACAGGAATCGTGAGGGATTTCAGTGTTTTCTTGCCTTTTGCCCTTCAGTTCATTGCCGTGTGGAAAGCGTCCCTGGGGCTAGACCAGAGGACCAGCCGCCAGCCTCTCCTGATTTATAGCCTTTTCCTGTGAACCGCTTCTCTCAGAGCTAGAAGCAGAATGTCACGTTCATATTTGTTTTACTTCTTGCCTCTCACCAGGCACTTATATCAACTTGGATTTAAAAACCAAAATGTCCACCATGCTTTTTGATCTTTGGTGGAAGTGTCACGGGTGCAGCAAGCTCACTCCCTACACACACACACACACACACACACACACACACACACCCCACCAGCCCCGTCTCCAGTGGATGCTATGGAGGAGGCCACCACATCTCAGTGAGAAATACAGAGCCCACTTGCTCTTGGAGAATGGATGTGTCTCCCTATGAGTCCTTGGTGGCTCTCATGAGAGTGGGGTAACCAAACTTTTGGGTTCCTTTAAAAAATTAAACCTCTGCCAGGATTTAAAAAGTGAAGTCAATGAAGTGACTTCATGTTTGAATGAAAGAGGCAGTTCATTGGGTGGAGTTAATGAGGGCAGAGGTGACTCATGGAGTCCTGAGTTGTGCATATAATTACAGCTCATTTAGAAATAAGCACGTATGTACATGACCTTTATTCTATTCTCCACCAAAGCTGCACAAACGTCCGCTTCCATGCTGACACAGACAACCAGTGGAAAGAAATTCAAACAGCAGGAGCCCGACATCTGATCACGTTCTAGGAGATTAGATGGCGCTGAGCAGATGAGGCGTTGAGAAACACCACGTGTGCATTAATCAGACACCTCAAGAGGTCAAGGTGCCTGGCTGACGGCAGGCTGGTCTCCATGACTCTGCTGGTTTGAGCTGATATTCGTTCACCAGACTGACACTGCGTCTCTGAACTTTCCTTCCAGCTTCGTGCACATTCAACCCTTTAGAGAAACCCTTGCCTCTTCCTTCCCTTCAATGATCCCCGATGCTTGGGTTCCTTGTCACGGTTCATGGTCCCCAAGTCGTGTTAGCCTTTTTCCCTTCGGATCTCATCCTCGCCCATCTCTCTGATTATTTTATATCTCATCGATTCTCTCCCCTCTCCTCTAACTTGCACTGTTTTGATAGCCTCCTCATTGCTGCTTTCCTTCACCCTTCAGCTCCTCCTATACGTCACTGCCAGATTCGTGTCCCTAACATGCCCCTTGCAAATGTCACAGCTGAGCGCAGAGATCACCCCTCCGCTGTCTGCAAGCTTCTCAGTCTGACTTTCAAACATAAACTCTGACCCAAATCTGCTTCACCAGGTTTTTCTCCCAGGGTTCCCTTGTTCCTGTCTAACCGAGGCCCCCTTCTAGAACACACCCAGTGGGTTTCAGGCCCATGATACTGTCCCCCTCTAGTGTCCTCTATGCCCATGAGGTGCTCCTGGCAGGCGCACGCCCTCTGGGAGGCCTCACCCCGCCACCACTTGGCTTCTTCATTTCCTCTACTCGAAAGCACCACTGCCCTCCTTCCCACCTCCGACCCCCAGTCATCACGTCCTCCACAAAGCATTCCCGATCTCTGAGCCAGAAGGGTTCTCCCCACTGCCACCTCTGTGGCACCCTCATGACTGCTCGTGACACATATCACAAACTGCCTGACTTTACAGTTATTTCCCTGTTAGATTAAATAAGCTTATTGGCAATAGGCACTGTGTCTTACTCATTCTTTTATGCCCTGCAGCACCCAACGCAGTATGTTGTCAAAAAATATCTGCTGAATGAATAAAGTATTTGAAGGGCCTGACCAGAGCAACAGATTTCTTGACCCCAATTGGTAAAGGTCCTTTATTTAGTTCACTAATTCAGGCAACGTCATACTGATCATCCTGTGTCTTTGGGGAAGATCCATCATGATGTACCTCATTCTTCATCAAAAGTGCTGCCACGTTATTTGATATTTCACAGTTTTCTTGCATACATTTGTGTGCAATAAGGAAAATAAACATCACATATCTCAATATGCCTACAATTATCCATAGCCTATCTGTTAGAGGTCAACCCTGCCAGCCTTTTGAACACCCTGCTCCAAAATACAAATGACCCAAACGGGACACCAGCTGAGTGTGAATAAGGTGGAGCGGTGATACACGGAGTGAAGTGCCAGATCCCGGGTCTAGGAGGTGCCTTACCACGCACTGTCTCTGTGCTGCATCCTGCCAAGTGTGCACCCCTTTCCAGCAGCATGGCAAAGTCCCTGCCCGAATACATCAAAAGGTCCTGAAATTAAATGTCCTTCTCCTCACCTCCCGTCTTTTTCCAGTTTCACCCTAGTCACTCCCCATCGCCCACAGCTCTTCCTGGACACGAACCTTTTTGAAGTGCCAAAACGCCACGTATTTCCGGTAACAGCGACACCAATTGGCCACCACTGCGGTTCTGTGTCATGTCCATTTCAAAGACTCAGAGACTATTAACATGTTAGTAATTGACAAAATAATTCCATAAAGTAATTAACAATTATGCTCTCCACTGGGGAAACTGAAGCTCGGGAAGACTTATGTAACCAGCCCTAGGATGTGACAAGGTCAAAATCGGGACCCAAACTGGAAACGAGGCCTCCTAATTCGGTGTTGCACTTGGAAGGTCATGCTTCCTTATCTTCTCCCCGTGGTGTGCTCTAAAAGATACAAGAAACCAGTAGCACGGTATTAAAAAAAATGCTATCTTCTAAAAAGAACATCACACGTTGAATCCCCAACGGCTCAGTTATCTGAACAAGTGTTCTATGTTCTTCTTCTTCCTTGTCTGGAGAGACCTGGCCTGTCTGTAAACATTGGAAATGGTCTTTCCCTTTTTCACAAGAGCTTCTGTGCCGCAGTCTCGGGTTCAGCAGAGCCCCTCAACCGTTCTTTCTGCTTTGGGTGCTAAGATGCAATTCAGGTCAGGTCACTTCTCCCCTAAAACCTTCTAGCAGTTCTGCCATCCTTCAGAGTAAAAACCAAAGTCCTTACTGTGAGGCCTATCACGATGTGGCCCCCGTGCCTCTCTATCCTTGTCCCTGATGACTCCCTCGCCCTCATTCACTACATTCCAGCTATGCTCTTGTGTTCCTCAGGCACACTCCTGCCTCAGGGCCTTTGCACATGCTCTTCCCGTGCCTGGAATGTTCTTCCCCAGATGTCCATGTGACTCACATACTGCTGAGGTCTTTATGCAAATATCGTTTCCTCAGTGACACCTTTCCCCGGCCACCTTATCTGTAATTTCAACAGCTCTCTGTCTCTATCCCAAGCATGTTTAAGAGCCGCCTCTGCCCAATTTTTTCCCTGTAGCATTTGACATTATCCAACACATTTTACTCATTTGTTTGTTGTCACTACCCAGTACGGCGGCCCAGTGAACACGGTCGGGACAGAAACATACATCTTTGTGTGGGGGATGCTATGTGCAATTGTGACTAATACTGTCATAACCTCTGCTTGCTTGATGGCTCTTTATACTACTGCTAAGCATGATTACAAAGTCACTTGTGGTTTGAATTACTTTAAAACTCAGAATACTATTAATTTCCGGTGAATAATTCCAAGAAACATGGTACTTGGGGAAGAATTAAGATGTTTTCAGAACAGCACAAAAGGCTGCCTGCTGTGGATCTAGGGGAAAAGACCATCCTGCTGAAATCATTTTCCTGTTTAGTAAACCACAACAGGCAGTTCAGTGGATATTTTGAGATTTACTGTACTCTGATTCATGCAAAATGAGATTCCACATGACAATTTGTTTCTTTAAAGTGTTTTGGAAGGAAGTCATTCCATTCCAGTTCATGTTTTTATTAAAAAATAAAACATAAAAAAGCATTTATCATTTCCAAGTCTAGAAGTTACTGAATTTATACCAAAAAGTTTCTTCCAGGTTGCTAAGATTTCAAAAAGAGAGCGAGAGAGACATTTTAAACGGACCCACCTAGACAATTAAGTTAGCATTCACTGAACGCCTTCCATGGTGTGTCCTGGGCCAAATTATTGAGCCACCCTTTTGCCTCATTTCGTGCACGCTAAGGGGTGACGGGGCCTGTGGCCTTTTGCAGATGCCTCCTCCCCGCCGTGCCATCGGAGGCCTGAGCGGTGGCTGGCGGCTCGGTCAGCACAGGGCCCGGCTCCCACCTCGGTGCCAGCGGCGGCCGCCACAGGTGAGAGCCGGCACCGCGTGCGCCGGAAATGCCGGCACGTAATACTCCGGAAATGGCCGCACTGCATGCACCGGAAATGCCGGCCCCACATGCTCCGGAAATGCTTCCTTCCTGATACCATCCCCATTTGGCGGCACAGCCCCGGGCTTGTGTTAGCCTCCCTTGTGTTCCCCTGTCTTCCCCGCTCCCGCCGATCCCTCGCCACCACCCTGAGCCCACGCGACAGCTGCAAGAACCAGGATGCAGCTTCTCAACAAGGACTACTTGTTTGGAGGAGCACCGCATTGCTCACACGACTTGGAGCACACAACTGAGATGATGATTGGGGTTCTTCTCGGGAAATCCTGTCTCTGGTGGCGTCCGAATGTACCTTGAATGCCCTAAAACATCCATAAACAGCCCTCTGTCTTCCTTGTGCCTGTTTTCCCAAAGATCTAACGCAGTAATTGCGTCTAATCAATGTTCAAGAAATAGTTACTGAGGGGCACCTGGGTGGCTCAGTAGGTTCAGCGTCTCCGACTCTATTTCAGCGCAGGTCATGATCTCAGGGTCTGGGACTGAGCCGCACACTGGGCTCCTTGTTGAGCGTAGAGACTGCTTGGGATTCTCTCTCTCCCTCTCTCTTTCTGCCCCTCCTCCCCCATGCCTCTCTCGCAAATAAAATAGTCACTGACTTAGGTTTTTGTTGTATGAATTTTTCAGTATGAAATGTCTTAAAGTACATTTATCTGTCTCTACAGAGAGAATCTAATCGTGTTTTAACACTGAGCTTTCTGAAAGGAAAGCACCATGTATGTGTGCACAAGGCAAAACATATAAAGCTGAATTACTTAAAATAATTTAAAAGATGTGTAGCACGGCACTGTAACACCAGAAGAATCTGAAGCATCAGATGAAAATAAGCTAACTCCACATCAACAGAAAATCTACACTGTTCATCCTGCATACACTGGTATGTTTACACAGCAGAATGCTAACACAATAAAAGGAATGAGCTAGAGAGACACACAACGTGGATGTATTTCAAAGACAGGCTAGAGTGGAAGAAGCTTCGTGCAGAAGAGTACACATTGTATAATTCGCTTTTAGGAAGCCTAGAACAGGCCAAACCAAACGATGGTAGAAAAAACTTAGAATACCGGTTGTCTCAGAGCCGGAGCAGGAAACTTATGAGGTTATGGGAATGCTCTACGTTTTGTTAGGGGTTTGCATTACACAAGTATGTGCATTTGTCAAAACGTATTCGACAGTACAGTTAAGATTCTTGAGTCTTATTGCGTGTGAATTTTACCTTGAAAGAAATAAAAGTGAAAAAAAAAATAGACAAAAATTGAAACCTAGTTAATGACGGGCATGCCAAAGTGTTTAGGGTAAAAGTGTACTGAGAGCAGCAACTTTCTGTGAAATGCATCAAAAATAAGGTGGATTCATGGAAGAAAGAAAGGGAAACATAGAGGTGTTCATGAAGCTGCTAACATGTGCAAAGAAATATAAGAAGGATAAGCCAGAAACAAATGAGATTAGTCACCTGCAAAGAGTGAGAATGTGGTGGAAAGAATAGGGAAAGGGCAGCACTTCTCTGGGTGAACATTTCTTTATTACTCCTACTTTAGAATCACGGCAGTGTTGGGGCACCTAGGTGGCTCAGTGGGTTAAGCATCCAACTTCAGCTCAGGTCATGATCTCACAATTCGTGGGTTTGAGCCCCATGTCGGGCTCTGTGCTGACAGCTCAGAGCCTGGAGCCTGCTTCGGATGCTGTGTCTCCCTCTCTCTCTGCCCCTCCGCCAATCTCTCTCTCTCTGTCGCTCACTCTCAAATATAAATAAACATTAAAAATTTTAATAAAATATTTAAAAAATAATCACAGCAGTGTTTCACATATTGCCCACATATACACCAAGAAAGTAAGTATGAATTTTTTAAATCAATCAAGATATGGAGGGAATCCAAAATAGAATACAAGCAGTAACAAATGAACCTAACTGTATTATTACAAACCAATAACTCAACCACCCTGAAGAGGGTGGGGAAGAAAAGAACTAATCTAAGCAACTTTTGGCCACAAACTATAATGCTAAAGACAAAAAGAATCGTGTACTAATATTGGACTCTAATTAGTAAATTTGTCCCTCCAAGGAGGTATGGATTAGCAACTGTGAAACTACTTTATGTGTGTGCGAGGATTGGACAAATAAGTAAATATACTATGGATAAGACAGCCAGGTTTTCCCCTGCAGAGCTAGAAGCTGGCAATTAAGAAAAGGGGAAGTCCTGAATAAAACCGTGGTGTTCAGTTGGACTCAAGGGCATCTGCATGAGCTCATGATTTAATATATAGAGGAATATGTATATGTAAATATATGTGCACATATCTACTCACACACAGAGATGGATAAATACAGAAATATAGATGTTACGTATCCATAACACACATACACTTTCTAGCTCCATTCACTGGGAATGGTACTCCCACGGCAGTAAGCACACTTAATGCCCAGATCTTGGTTTCTAAACACCAATCTCTCATAAAAGAACCCAGAGTTCCTTAGAGAAAATAGGGAAAATACAAAATAAGTCTGCAACGTCTTGTGTTGCCAGAAAGTAAAGAAGTGCTCAGGAAATGCCAGGGCAGGTCAAAAGGAGGCAGGAGCTAATCTGAAGGGAGTTTCCAATGATCCAACAGACAGAGCAACAAAATAAATTGTGGTAATACTGGATTGGAACCCAAAGAATGAAAAAAAAAATCCCTGACTCCGTCCTGACATAAATAAATAATTGAACAGGTAAATAAATGGGGAAGAGGGGACACCTCTTCCTTAAGGTAGAACCCTAGCTAATCAATGTAGAAAGAATGGGGGTCATGGGAAAGCACCATTAGAGAGCCACAGAAATAACTGCTCCAGGCAAAACCCCCCAATGCCTGCTAAAGTTAGTAGACGGGATTTAAGGAGAAGCCAGATATTTGCATGGTCTCAAAGGATCTCCTCCAAAACACTTATTTTTTACAAACTGAAAAATAATAAATTTACAGTGGAAAAGCCTGGCAGACAACTCCTTAACCAATTGATAAAAGATACATCAGTAGCAATTTTACAGGGTGATATGATGCCCACCCCCCACCATGTGATGAACAGAGAAAGGCATAATCTCATTTCTGTGGTATTCTTGTAAAAAAATGCAGTCTTGGTGTAATCATGAGAAAACTTCAGACAAACCCAAATTGAAGGACATTCAAACAATAAATGGCTAGTATACATCAAAAGGGTCAAGAGTATGTGAAACAGAGGAGCTGTCATAGGCCGGAGACAAAGAACATACTACAACTACATGCAGGGCGGGAGCCTGGATCGCATCCTCCACCAGGAAAAGAACCTTAGTGGGAAATTTGATGAAATTCAAATAAGATGTGTAGATTCATTAATAGTGTTGCAGTATTGTTTCCCAAGTTTTTCTTTAAAGTCCGGCTGGAAAAAAAAAAAATCTTTTTAATAAAAAATAGAAACTCGCTGTTAGAAAGGTTCTTAAAAATAAGGTTATATTACTGGCAGTGTTGTGTCAGATCATTCGAATGTTGACTTGATCATTGTGTTATGGTTCTGTAAGATGCTAACATCGGGGGAAGCTGGTGAAAGGTATTTGGGAACCCTATGCACTATTCTTGCAACTTTTCTGTAAATCTAAAATTACTTCAAAACAAAAAGCTAACATGATAAGATGGATTGATGGGTGGATAGATGGTTATATAATAAATAAAAATACTAACTGTGGACTCTGGGCGACAGGCAGAGGGGTGCTCACTGCACAGTTCTTTCAACATGTCTGTATAGTTGAAGCTTTTAAAAATAAAATGTTGGAAACATCCCTTTTTTAAATTAAGCTTTTTAATTTTAATTCCAGCACAGATAACATACAGCGTGATATCAGTTTTGGGGGGTACAGTATAGCGATTCAACAATCCTGTACATTACCTACTGCTCATCACGGTAAGTGTCCTTTTCATCCCCACCACCTATTTCCACCATCCTTTCCCCCCCCCCCCCATGCAAAAACACCCAACGTTTGATAAACTCAACTTGACTTTGATTCTGGTGGTAACTTATTTATTCCTAATTGAACGTCAAGAGCTTTGCGACCAGTGACACCGGCAGGGTGGGATGAAATGACTCTGGCTGACCAGGATGTCACAGGAAAGAGAGCCTCTTTCTGGAGGTAGCAGGCAGAACGAGCTTATCTGAACAACAAAGGATGGAGTAAACAATAGCAAGAGAAGAACACTCGAGGGGCACCTGGCGGCTCAGCTGGTTTCACGTCTGACTTCGGCTCAGGTCACGATCTCAACGGTTCGTGGGTTCGAGGCCCGCATCAGGCTCTGTGCTGACAGCTCAGGGCCTGGAGCTTGCTTCGGATGCTGTGTCTCCCTCTCTCTCTCTGCCCTTCTCCCACTCACACTCTTTCTCCCTCTCTCTCAAAAATAAATAAACATTTAAAAAAATTAAAAATAAAAAAGAGAGAAGAACACTCAAAACCTCAAAAGTGAAAATGTAATCCTTATGAGAGGAATGCTATGTTTTTAGATTCACAGCGTCCTCTGTTTCTTGAAGTCCCTGAGTACAGACAGGGCCTGTTGGGAAGCTCCCGCTCTGGCTCCCTGACAAGGCCTATCTCTGCGAGCGCAGATCGACCTTATCAAGCCACTGATAGGAGAGGGCAGAAGTAATGGACCCAGCCGAGACAGGGGCTGGTGTAGGTTGGTACAGTTGCCTTCTTTAATATTCTCTTATTGCTAAATAAACTGATTGGGTGAATCAGCCCCACACTAAAATGATGTAATGAGCCATAAATCTGTACTGCCAACCTTTGGTGTTGTGTTATGAATGTACACTCTTGTAGCTCACATATTTATCACCGAACGCGGGAAACGGTGGAGTTGTAATGAAATACGCACATGTTCCTTGGAGACTGAGAGTCAGGAGATGATGAGGGGAAAAACATGATCTTCAGGCTCTAAAAGATTCACAGATCAGGAAATGTCCTATGAGATAATTCAGAAAGCTTCTGGTTCCCAGTGTGGAACAGGAAACGCCAAAGGTTCGATTCAGCCCTAGGAGGATAGACATTCAGGGAAAATTCCAAAACCTAGTTCTCCTGGGAACTCAGAAAGGAATCGGCCCAGAAGGGGGAGATTCTGTCGGCTGCTGAACTTCCCTGATTCTACCAGTGAACCGTGATCACCTGAAACCTTGTAATACAGAAATCAGTTTCAGAGCTGCTCTGGAACTGAAAGCCACTTTCCCAGCAGTACATGGTCTCCTTTGAAGGCGTGGGGTATAAAACCTGGGTATGTCAGTCTGGAACTGAGAGACCATACGGGTAGAGGAGGAAATTGGGTCCATAATCGTGACCCTTCAGGGTACACATTGAGCCCTAGGAAGTTAATAATCCTAAATAATAATACTTTTTAAAAATAAAAGCTAATATTCATTAAGCACTTCAATGTGCCAGGCCCTGTGCTCAGCAATTAGACGTATGAACTCACTTAACAAGAATCATTTCTTCCCAGAGTGCTCACCAGACCTCAGCAGGACGCAGAGCTGACCTACTGTTTACTGGAAACTTCGAGAGATAGAGTGATGGCTGCTGAGCGCCTACAGCATTTAAGCCTCCTCCACAGCTTTTTTTTTTTCTTGTACACACTGAAGGTTTGCCAAGGGTTGAATCGAAAATTATCCCAGCTGCATTTATTTCAAGATTGCCAAGCAGAGCTATTCCTCCAGCCGGTACCGCACTGCTCATTTCTAATTCAACATGGCGCGTTCCTACCATGCTCAGAGGATACACATTTTTCTTGCAGAGAGAAAAGCCATTTTGTGACAAAGCCGTACCTCTGCAGCATGAGTCGTCACAAACACGTAGATTCGCTCGGAGATTCTGCAGTTGGACCTGATGTGTTGAAAGAGTCCAAGTTTCCCACAACTGTATCAGAAAGGGGGAGGGATGAACATGAATCCCTCCGATCATTTTTTTAAAGGTCAACTAAAAACCCGATCTCTTTTTCTGAGCTAGGACATTAAATAGGCACATTCAACTTGAGAGATCTGACATATGATTTCTCACTGCATCTTTCTTACTAAACTTAAAATCAGTGTTAATTTATTTATTTAGAGAAAGAGAACAAGCAGAGGAGGGGCAGAGAGAGAGAGGAAGAGAGAGAGAGAATCCCAAGCAGGCTCTGAGCTGTCAGCGCAGAGCCCGAAGCGGGGCTCGAACTCACAAACCATGAGATCATGACCTGAGTCGAAGTCAAGAGTCGGACACTTAACCGACTGAACCACCCAGGTGCCCCAAAATTAGTGTTGAGTTTTAAAGATTGATTGACCTCACTGGTGTCCCTATGGGAGGACTTAATTGTCAGCATGAAATGCAAGTTAACATGTCATTTGAAATTCAGACTTGTGTGGGTGCCTTGTCTGTAAGACAATGATCCGGTTCTCCTGAGTAACAACTGTGCTTTTCCTTATTGTACAACACCCACCACCCAATGTTGGGCAAACCACCTCATGGATTCAGGGGGAAAAGGAGATTTCTGAACACAGCTCGAGATAGCTGTTGGACATTTGCACATTTAAAGCTCCCTGTTTCTAATCATAAAACTGAAACATGGGCTCCAAGAGGTACGTGAGGGTCAGGCAGTGTTTGTGCACGTACACAAATGGTAAATGTGTCCCTTCCATGAACTGTCTTAGAGTTTCTTGCTGTTCATCCTCCAGAGCCTGATGCTAGCCTATTATTTGGGGGCGGGGGGGTCACAGAGTCACCCCAAAGCAGACAGAAGCCCCCCTTCATGAACCAAGTCTTCATGTCTCGGTTTGCCTCCTTTCTACCTGTAACCACACCTGTATATTCACCAGCCCCGTCTTCGCGATTTAGAGAACAGTGTTTCCGATTCTAGTAGCCGTGTGTCCCCTCCGGGTTTGTAGGTCTTCAAGCTCGCTCTCTCCACTGCTCTTTCCCTTTGCCTACAAATGAGCTTCGGTATTCGGCACCTGAAGGAGAACTTTACTTGTCGCAGGACCCCCTAAGGCACTCTTTAAGAGAGAAGGTAGCGTTCTCTCTCCTACCTTCTGGTGCTATTTCAGCTCCTGCGTGATTCCTGAAACCCTCTGCTCCTCTCCATCTCCTTTGCCAGGATGCTGGTCCAAGGTCGTACCATTATTTCTCACCGGGATTCTTCTATTTGGTTTTGAAATGCAAAACCGTGCGCAACCATCCAGAGGTTAGCGGTTTCCTGAATGTTCTTAGACGCAGATCTTTACGCCCGTTTGAAAGACCCAGCATGGACTCCTGTCGCTGGGCTTCCCTCGCTCTCTGTACACTTCATTCTTGCTTCCCTCATTGCCTAGGATGTTCTGCTCTCCGCCCCCGTTCTCTTCACTATTTCACTCCTATTCACCCTTCAGGTCTGAGCTCAAAGCTCACTTCTTCAGGGGTCCTTCTTTGACCCCAGATTAGGTCGTGCTTCAGTGCCGGGCACCACATTTCTTCCCAGTTTGTGACGACATGCTTACTCTGTGTCATTATTTGATTAATGCCTATCTCTCCCACGAGACCCTAAGATCCGTGAGAGCAAAGCCTATGTTACCTTGCTCACATTTATGTCTGCAGTGAATGGCCAAGTTCCAGCCCTTCTCAGGAACTCAGTAAATATTCACTCTTGTCAAATGTTAACCTTCCAGAAAGAGAAAGCTGGACTTAACTTCCCGGCTCCCTGAGTCCCATCCTCCACTTATCACAATGTGCCTCCATTTACACTGCTCTCCTGAAAGTCACCAATGACTTCCTAGTGGTCAATCGAACACATTCTTTTAGCCCTACCCGACCTTAAGATACCATTTAACCTTGTTGCCCTGCGCCCACACATTCCATTGCCTTCCGCATCCGCCTGACTTCCCAGATAGATTTCTGCCTTCCCAATCTCTTTGGCCTTTTTCCATGGCTCTTCTCTGAGAACTCCTTAAATGTTGATTTCCCCTCAGAGTTCTGACCTTCTTGCTCTCCTCTTCCCATTCTACATCAGCGATTTCTTAACCTTTGGATACCTCTAAGAACCTGACCAAAGTTACAAACACACTCCATCCAACATGCCAAGTGGAAACTCAAAGAAAATATTGCTCGTAATTTCCGGTGGCTATAGAGCCCTGACCCTCAATCACCAGAGCCACTCTCGATCCCAGTTAAGGACTCCATTCCAGGGGCGTGTGGCTGGCTCAGTCGGTTAAGCGTCCGACTTTGGCTCAGGTCATGATCTCGCGGTTCAGGGTTCGTGAGTTCGAGCCCCACGCCAGGCTCTGTGCTGACAGCTCGGAGCCTGGAGTCTGCTTCGGATTCTGTGTCTCCCTCTCTCTGCTCCTCCCCCACTCACACTGTCTCTCTCTCTCTCTCTCTCAAAAGTAAAACTTAAAAAAAATTAAAAAAAAAAAGAACTCCATTCCACCTGCTCTCCCCAGGCACTGTCCCCCATTTCTAACTACCACTTCCACTGTTAAATCTCTTTCCAGCCCTGACTTCTCTCACACTTGAGCCCTGATTTCAAATGGCAATTTCTGTCTCTTCTTAGATGGCCCACAATACTGCCAGCGCAGAAACACTCATTTCCCCAAACCTGCAGTTTTTTTCCTGCTTTGCCCCAAGCTAGGTAGCTTTCTAGTTTTCAAGAATTCCTTTTCTTCATCCATGGCATCGCTATAAAGTCATCCAGGGTCCCAGGAAAAACAGAAAAGAAGAAAAAAAGAAACTTTAATGTTCTCAATCCAATTTTCAAATGGTGTTTCAAAATGCATTCCACCTCTTTCCTGAAAACAAACCAATTCCAGAACAAACTGATTGACAAATAAAACATCCGCATGTAAAGAAGGGAAGTATGACATCACGTTGACAGGTCCCGCCCGCCCCTGAAGACTACAACAAATGCGCTAAGGTACAAATGAAAAGTGTGTCCTCAGCATGAGATAGGGAGAGAAAGACTGTTACTTTGGTGTCCATCCACCCACAGCACCTCCGAGGGGCCCTGATGTTGTATCTGGCTACCCTACCGTCCCAGTTATTCTCCAGAACAACGTCTTGCCAGGCCTCCTCCTTGACCCCATATTTCATACACTAACCCTCTGCTCTGCCGTAGTTACTCTTTTGACCTGGCATGTGTCTCCGCTCTGTTTTGACTTTGCAAGTTCTTCCTCAAGGCCCAGAACGAATGACTCATATACAGGCAGAGTATGTCACTGGCCAACCTCCCCTCTCTATCTAAAGCTGGGCCCAAGCTCTGCCTTTTCCACAAAGCCTTCTCCCATTCAATTATGTCAGCAAATGTTTACCCGGCACGTGTTATGTGTAAAGTGTCGTGTCCCGTGCAGGGGCCGGAATGTACTAGAATAGGGAGATCGAAAGATGAAAATAGCATGACGTGTGACTCCAGAACAACTTTTGCGAAACACTACTAATACCCAGTAAAACACAAGGCTGCGAGACACAAGCACTGGGGCACAGACTGACCTGCCCCGCAAAAAAAATCTCTCCTTTCTCGGAAATTGCATCTGATTTGCCTTCCTTTGGGAATCTTTGATTCTCACACGTTAATCTGTAGCCACAACCGGTTTGGAGGCTTTCTGAGGCCAGGTGCTGTGCTCTCCCTGTCTCTAGTGAAGCCTCGAGAATGGTCCTCTGGGCAGAGGAGAGGTATGGCGGAGAGTCAAAGAAACGCAGCAAGATGCCATCCCGTTTTAAGAAACTAGTTCTCATAGGGGCGCCTGGGTGGCGCAGTCGGTTAAGCGTCCGACTTCGGCCCAGGTCACGATCTCACAGTTTGGGAGTTCCAGCCCCCCCGTCAGGATCTGCGCTGACAGCTCGGAGTGTGGTGCCTCTCTCGGATTCTGTGTCTCCTTCTCTCTCTGCCCCTCCCCGCCTGCCCTCTGTCTCTCTCTCAAAAATAAACGTTAAAAAAGGAAACAAGTTCTTATAAAGGTGGTTCACCTCATACTGGTCGTAATAGTAACAAATAATAACCAAGCCTGAAACTAAGCATAACCTTTGTTCATCAAGAAAGTAATCACACATGCAGAAAAGCACATGAAGGGCCGTTGTAAATGATGACCGGCCTTCTAGCATCCTAAATCGAAATTACGCTTCCAGGTGACCTCTGAGATCTTTTAGTAAGAACCGAGAAATACAGTTGGGGAAAAATGGATCCAAGGGTCTATGTATCTAAAGCCCACCTTTGGCACACCTGGGTGGCTCAGTTGGTTAAGCGTCCGACTTTGGCTCAGGTCATGATCTCACGGTTTGTGACTTCGAGCCCCACGTCAGGCTCTGTGCTGACAGCTCGGAGTCTGGAGCCTGCTTTGGACTCTGTGTCTCCCTCTCTCTCTGCCCCTCTTTCACTTGTTCGCACGCACGTGCGCGCGCTCTCTCTCTCTCTCAAAAACAAACAAACATAAATAAATAAAGCCTGCCTTTACCACAGCCCATAAAGGTAAGAGCAACGGTTAAGACAGTTAATAGCCAAGCAAGCAGGGGTCCAGCAAAGCAGCTGCTGCACTGTGGCCGGGCCAGGGTCTGGGGCCAGCTGTTACAGTAGGTGGTTTGCTCGCGCCTGTGAGTCACACACGAGGGAAGCTGCAGTCCTTGACCAGTACTGTAGGCGCTTAGATCCGGTATTTGCTTTTAGACCGTGGGAGCAAAGACTAATAAGGAAAATACACCAGAACAGCTGGGAAATCAGCTCCCTTCTGACTGCACAAAAATCGCGACTGCCAAGGCATTTTCTGTCCTCGAGACAGGGAGGTCTTCGAAGGATATGTGGGTTTTTTTGGTTTTTTTTTTTTTTGTCCTTCAAATTCATTTCTTTTGCCTTTCCTCCATCCAGCCTCACCGATCACTTTACACTCCGTGCTTGAAATGATACTAAGCTTCAACTGTTTTGTAACACGAAGGATGGCCAAAAAGAAAAAAATCAAATCAAATCAATGTATTTCTCGTATCCTTTCAAACACTGCGTATTTCATGACTTTGAGATTCCAGAGACAGGTGATGTCCATGTTTGCTTGTGTGGTGGCCCAATTTTACTTTGTCTTACCAAGACAATTTCATACCTTCATACAGGCTTGTTGTCTATACAACTGAAATGGAAATTCAGACTTCATCAAACACTGCTGGCCTGAGAGAGAATTCTATAGCCGAAGAGAATGCAAATTAATACTCACCCCTTCTCCTGGCTTCAAAAGCGTGTGAACAGCTTCATCAGAAAATCATCAGTTCTCTTGAAAAACCACTTGGATTCCAGCAAAAATCCTGAATAATCCGAGTAAACCAGCTGTTGGAAGAATGCATCCATTCTAGGAACTATGCTTTATCATTCGGTAGTTAGAATTAAAAGTAATTTTTGGACCAGGCAAAAATTTTTTAAGTTAACTCAGTGATAAATCCATTTTTCTGGATACAAATATCTAGCAACATATCTGACTTTATTAACATTTAATTTTCACGGCATACACAGTCTTCCAGTTTCGAAAATTCTTCCTCTGAAATGGCTCTTTCTGCTCAGTGTTAGTTATCAACAACACGAATTGGGGCATCTTCTGTAAAAAATACTATTCCTGGGGGGTGGGGGCACCGGGATGGCTCAGTTGGGTAAGCATCTGACTCTGGATCTCGGCTCAGGTCACGATCTCATCGTTCGTGGGATCGAGCCCTGCGTTGGGCTCTGTGCTGACGGCATGGAACCTGCTTGGGATTCTCTCTCTCCCTCTCTCTCTATGCCCCTCCTCAGCTTGTGTGTGCTTTCTCTCTCTCAAAATAAATAAATAAACTTTAAAAAACGTTTTTAAAAAAAGAATGCTATTCTTGGGGGGAGTATATAAAACTTATCTAGCCGAGGAAAAGGATACAGACCAGTTCTGCATAGACATAGTCAGGACTATACTCTTGATTATCTGTATCTTGTCAGATGTCATCCACTAGTAGCTTTTCAGCATCAACCCGGCCCTTCAGCCTCCTTGGCCTGTAAGTATGGCCCCCAGCAGCTCAGGCAAAAAGTTAAAGTTGCAGAAGGGAAAATGCAAAACTAGTAACAGCCCACTTATCTAAGAATCACATATGGCAACCTCAGCTCATTGGAACTCACTGGGAAGGCAAGGAGAAGAGAAAAGAAAAGAAAAAGGTATTTCAACAGTCAGAACAGAAATGAAAAGCAAGTGTGCTAAAAATATCATCTGTGTGTATGTGTGTGTGTGTGGGGGGGGGAGTGGACACAAGGAAAGAAAGCGGGAAGGATAGAATGAGCAAACACCATGGCAAAAACTCCAACTCACCCAAGAGACCTCACATACCTGTCACGGTGACAGTGAGGAGAGCTACCAGCACATAGGAGGCCCTCAGCGTGCCCAGCGGGCAGCTGCTCATTCTAAGTGGTGACCCAAGACCTCAGTCATTGGATAAATTGTACTTAGCATCATTTTACTCAGGTATGGAAATAGAGTAAGTTACCTGTTTTTTTTCCCCAACAGGCTTACTATAAAAATAAGTTTCTTAGGGGTGCCTGGGTGGCTCAGTTGGTTAAAGCATCCGAGTCTTGATTTCGGCTCAGGTCACGATGACAGCTCGGAGCCTGCTGGGGATTCTTTCTTTCTCCCTCTCTCTCTGCCCCTCCCCTGCTCACACCTTCTCTCTCAAAATAAATAAACTTAATAAAAAGTAAATAAATATCTTATACAATGAAGCAAACATGAGCAGTGCACAATTCTACTGGTTCTAAAACAGGATCCGGGCTGACGTCTACTCTAAGAAACATGGAATCCTAGTGCACCCGCACAGGAAATGGCCAGGCATAGAATTTTACAGAAAAGGGCAGTCTTGTGTTTCCATTTTGGGGGTGGGGGGGTGGGGGGAGGGAAATGTATGGTATTTCATTATTTCCATATATAGATTAAAGAAAATTGCCGTCTTAGATGCATTACTTTAGGACGCAAAAACATGCCCGCAACTAACAGGCATCTTAGTATGTGGAAGCTGAGCTCCTCATCTGTCCCCCGAAACCTGCTCTACCGGCCACCTGCCCGTCCCCTTGCCGGCAGCTCCATCCTTCTGGTCACCCAGGGCAAAGCCCCTGGGTGTCATCCTTGCCACCCGCTTTCCCCACATCCCACATCCAGCCCATCAGCAAATCCTCTTGGCCCGTCCTTCAAAACAGATCTAGAAGCTAACTGTTTCTCACCACCCCCACTACTAGCTGCTGGGTCAAGTCACTGCCATCCTTCCGCCTGGATTTTCCAACAGCTTCCTTAACTAGCGTCCTGGCTTTCTGCCTTATCTCCCTTGAGTCAGTAATCTATACATAGGTCAGAGGGATCCTTTTAAAACGTAAGTCAGTTGGATTTCCCCTACCTCCTCTGCTCAGACCCCCGGCAGAGTCAAGTTCAAAGTCCTCACTCCTTCCTCCTTCTCCTGGCCCATGGTTCTCCAGCCTCCCGCCCGCCCTTCGAGCTGTTCCTTGAAACCACCTGCTTTGCAGGCTTCCCTTCTGCCTGAAATGTCCTTCCAGCTCAATCTATGGCTGTGTTGTTCAGTGCTGTATGCCCCGCCCCCAGAACAGTGCTGGGCAGAGTAGAGGATTAACAACTGAATTAATGAGCACCATAATGGAAGAGTAAATGATATAGCTTTGGCTGGGTGGCACTATCCTTTCTTTAAAAAAAAAAAAATGTTTTATTTATTTTTGAGAGAACACGAGAAGGGAGGGGCGGAGAGGGGGGACAGAGGATTTGATAGGAGGCAGGCTCAGCACTGACAGCAGCGAGCCCGTGGCGAAGCTCAAACTCACAAACCGTGAAATCATGATCTGAGCCGAAGTCAGACGCTCAACTGACTGAGCCACCCGGTCACCCTGGAACTACCCTTTCTATTAAAATGAACCCATTAAAGGCACACTCCTACCTGAGGCACGCCATCTACTCGAGGCAAACGGCACTCGGTTCTGGAGGTGCAGAGGTGAACAGGAGAAGCTTGCTCCTGCCTTCATGGAGTTTACAGACAGCTCTACGGGATGAGGCAGGCCAGAGGAAGAGTCAGGATCACATCACAAGGATGCTCAGTCTGGTCTAGGGGGTCAGGAAAGGCCCACCAGCAAGAAGTGACATTAAAACTGAGACGCGAACGTACAGTTGGCCAGGCAAAGACAGAAGAGAATATTCCATGCAGAAGGAAGAGCAGAACTAGGTCTGGGGTGGAGAGAACTGAGTCCAGCTGGTTGGAGGAACTGAAAGCGACAGAGAGAGTGAGACAGACAGAGAGAGAGACAGACAGACTGACATAGAAGAGAAGGATCCTGAGAAAGAGCCCTGGCCAGCCAGGGGGGGCCTCCCGAAGGGCTCTCGGTCAGTAGGAGTACGATCAGATGTGCATTCGGGGAACGTCTGCTCTGTGCTGTGAAAAGTGGTTTGGAGGCAAGAAGGGGAAGTACGTTAGGAGGCCAGAGATGACAGCGGCTTGTGCGAGGCTAGTGGTAGTGGGAGGTGAGCACTAGCCAAGTATGGGCTTCTACAAAGTCATTAGCCTTATTCAGGTACTCGGCTTCCCTAAAACCTCCAGGATTCCAAGCCATCCGACAACCCGAAGAAACAGGAAGTCTGGAGTTACAGATGAGCCAAGAGAAAAAGGACAAGGCTCTTGTTACAATGTTACCCATCATTTGAGAAATGCTGCAAAGTATCTGAATGTTGTCATTTTTCAGGAAAATGAAAACCAAACAAAACGTTTTAGAGCATTTGCTTATGGCGCCGTGAACAAAAACCCAAACCGCGTCTTAACGTGGCTGAAGAAGATAAGGCATTTGAAGGTGTTTTTTTGCTCCATTTTTCAAGTGAGGATATTGAAGCACAGAGAGGTTGTCACTCTCCGAAGCTGAGAAGCGATAGCACGCTTCCTGATAGCACAGGGATGTCTTGGTGATAATATAGCTAAGCAGTGAGACTACTAACTAGGACTTAAGACTGGCCTTCTGGACTCCAAACCTGGTTTCAATCTGCTGACTTTCCCACACGGCGTAAGTGCCCAGCAGAATCCTTTGACGTGTCATGCTGTCTGACCGAATGCCTCATTCGGGTCTTCGCTCGTGAGAAATACTTCCACTTGTCTACTTACTGTCCCTATGGACACAGCGCCAGGATCTGTGGGCATCGTGATGGATGAGAGCAGGTCCTGACTTCGATGGGCTTACGGTCTTGTAGATGGACACAGGTACCGCTACCTGCAAAATGCTCGGGGACAAAAAGTATACAGTGTTAGGGGCCCATGTCAGGGGCACAACCTGGACTTGGGGAGGGGTAGAGCCGGGGAAAATTCCTTGAGGCATTGTCATTTAAGTTACCCATGGAATGGGGCACCTGGCTGGCTCAGTCAGAAGAGCAAGCAAGTCTTGATCTCAGGGTCATGAGTTCGAGCCCCACGTTGGGTGTAGAGATTACTTAAATAAGTAAATAGGAAATTGCCCAAGGAAGACTCTTCCCCATGACTGCTGCGACCTCGCTCCAGAATGAATTCCCAACATGGACGCCCTGTCCTGCCTGTCTCATGTTTTCCTTCCAGAATAATGATGGCACCGTGCTTTCAGAAAGAGCCTGAGCGTTTACAGAGAGACTTGGCGTGCAGTGTCTCGTCGGATTCCCACAACCATCCTAGGGAAGCAGGCCACCCCATTTTACAAGCGAAGGAGGTGGGGACTCAAGACATTAGATGCAATTGTACAATTTCACACAACCCATCAGTAGGAAGCTAAGCCTAGAACCCATGTGTTAGACTCTGGTCCGTTGTTCTTTCCACCAAATCACAAATTTTTCACTTAGTTGACATTCCATACTCCTTACTCTTTCCTTCCTGACCGGTTTCTTCTCCTAGAGAAGCTTCCCTTCCTGTGCTGTGTGTTCGTGGGAGGACACTTGGAGTCCAGGAGCTGGCTGGAGGGGGGAGATTTACGGAATAATACACGAATGAATGAAAGAGCTCTGATAGACAAATGAAGAATTTTCCAACACGACTTTTGATGATAATTTTGCTGGAAAGGGAAAGAGAAAGAATGACAGGAATGAAGTGCAATTTACTCCTCCTTCCCAGGCCTGGGACGAAATGTACTCCTAGGTTCTAGGAGTACATATGCTGGTTTTATCTAACCAATTAGTCACAGGTTAAACGAAACAACTTTTTGAAAAAACGGCGCAAGAAGGAGTCCACGCACAGAGGCTGGTCATCAGAGAAATATAAATAAATGTATCCCGAGCTATGAAAAGTAGGAAAACAAAAGCACTTGAAATAAAAACTGAGGGTTGATGGGGAGTGGGAGGGAGGGGAAAGTGGGAGAGGGGCATGGAGGAGGGCACCTGTTGGGATGAGCACTGGGTGTCATATGGAACCCAATTTGGCAATAAATTTCATAATAGAAATAAATAAATAAATAAATAAATAAATAAATAAATAAATAAATAAAATCTGAAGGGAAAAAAAAAAAAAACCCGCCAGCGTCAAGGTCGCTTTTACTAAAGAGCGAATCTCAAAATAAATGTGAGGGGAATGGAGGGATCCGTAGGGTTAATCACCACCATGAGTGTCCCGTCACCACCGCTGTCGCCAGGCTGTCAGTGTGCGTAACCTGAGGATCAGGGACACCATCTCCGATTCAAGGGGTTACCTCTGTTCAAGGTACTGCAGGGCCGCCTCACTTTCTGACCCTAGAAAGTTCTAGAATTCATTTTCTACAAGTCAGGTTTGAAAGTGCAGCCAGATCTAATGCACTTTTTCTCTTGAACAAAGGAGCAGCCATTCCCAAGGCCCAGTCCAACCTGAAATACCAGATTTCCTAATGAGAAGTCAGCCCAGAGGCCTGTCCTGGCACCCTCCTGCCATGTTTAACCCCTTCCTTCCCTCCCGCAGGTCCCCAGATTTTTACTTTCGAATATCATGAAGGCCCTTTCTTTCAAAAAATATATATGTATATATACATACATATACATAGTGAAAAAATATATATATATACATATACAGTAGAGTGAAAATCCCCGTGTCTAACTCTTTTTTAGCTGTAAATATGCATTAACGTTCCTTTATACGTACATAATCATTCCAGAGAGTACCTAATAAGAAAACTGTAGGAAGTAATAAATAGTACCACCAATCATCACAAAGTTATGTATTAATCTTTCTAATTCACACCTTTTTGCATAAAAAGAGAATAAAATTAACTGTTCTGATCATTTTTCAAACAATGTCACCAAGAGATCTTGAGTTGCTCCACAAACCATGTATGTCAGAGGTCTCTGGGGGCAGCTGGGTGGCTCCGTCAGTCGAGCGTCTGACTCTTGATTTCAGTTCAAGTCATGATCTCACAGTTCGTGGGTTCGAGCCCCCTATGAGGTTCCATGCTGACGGTGTGGAGCCTGCTTGGGATTCTCTCTCTCGCTCCTTCTCTCTGACCCTCCCCTGCTTGTGTTCTCTCTCTCTCTCTCTCTCTCTCTCTCTCTCTCTCTCTCAAAATAAAGAAAAACTTTAAAGAAATTAAAGGCTATCACTCATTAAACTCTACGCAGTCCTATCCAATAAGTGAAAATATTACGCTCCAGGCTGAGCTTCTTTGATTCCTACTGTGTTTGGTATTCCTCGCATCCCTTTTTAAAAGTGAGTTTTGGGATTCTGGAGTTTAAAGTCTTTGCGACTCTTCTTATCCATACTGACTACACACAGTGGCAGTATTAGCAGGTTTCTGTTCTTGCATCTCATTTATGAAGATTTAAAAGAAACGTACTGAATATGAAAAGTTTTGATTACTAAAAGTCTGCGGTCAGAAAATGAGTGGAGTCTAAAGCACAAGTCTCTTATTAAAAATGAATCTTTTATTACAGATGAATAAGGAAGAGAAATGTGGGTGAATATCTCCTCCCCTGTATGAGCAAAACACCTTCTTCATATGTCTTTTCTTTCCTCTGGCTTATGAAGGAAGGAAATGATTAAAAAAAAACAACAACAACAACCACCAAGATAAAGCGGTGCCTGGGTGGCTCAGTCAGTTGAGCGTCTGACTTCGGCTCAGGTCATCATCTCACAGCCTGTGAGTTCGAGCCCCGCATCAGGCTCTGTGCTGACAGCTCGGAGCCTGGAGCCCGCTTTGGATTCGGTGTCTGTCTCTCTCTGCCCCTTCCCCGCTCATACTTTGTCTCTGTCTCTCTCTCTCTCTCTCTCTCTCAAAAATAAATAAATATTAAAAAAAGAAAAAGGGATGAATACTCAGTGATAGCAGAAGTGTGGAGGAGACGGGACACTTCCAAGTGCTATTGGTAGGAGTATAAATGAATAAAACCTTGTTTGGAAGGTAAGCTAATAACTAATATCCATTTATTTCCTTTGACTCAATCATTCTACTTTGATCAACTTGCTCTAAGGACATAATTAAAGGTGCACAAGAGTTTTGGGTAAAGGATGTTCACTTCAGCATCATTTATAATGGTGAAAAATAGAATCACCCACAGAAAACGAGGAACCTCACGGCCGTTCCCTGAATCTCATGGTCCAGGAACCAACACCAGAAATCTTTGCTTCTTACCTATGGTTCTGCTGTGTGGTTAAGGTAACTCAGAAACCGAGTAAACGAGTTGGGTAAATTGCAGATAACCTACCGATCAGTCAAGGCTCTGACTAAAATTACTAATATTCAAACTGCAGTAAACTTCTCTGCCCAGGAGTATAACAGTCCTTTATTTGAAAAGTTTCTCGTTTTTCTAAGAACGCTACAGACAAATAGCAAGTTGTTGCTACAGATTTTAATATTATCCAATTATTTATCTCACAAGTAAGCACAAGAGCAGAAATAAAATGCTTTTCAAGTATTTTCTCAAATAAGATCTATGCAACTCACATAATGGCTTTTCCGTGGAATCAGTGAAGCACCCAGCTTGTCCCAGCCAGGGTTCCAAAAGCTTTGCACACATTAATTCACTGAATCTCCACTACAGTCCCAAGAAGTGGGCACTATTAATATCCCCACCTTACAAATGAGTAAACCCAAGTACAGAGAACTTAAATCGTTTGTCAACTTAACCCAGCTAGGAAATGCAAAGCTAGAATCCAAATCTAGGTGGTCAGCACACTGTTATTAAAATACAAGGATTAGGGGCACCTGGGTGGCTCAGCCGGTTAAGCGTCTGACTCTCGGTTTCAGATCCAGTCATGATCTCACAGTTCATGAGTTCAAGCCCCACATCGAGATCTGTGCTGACATTGCAGGGCCTGCCCGGGATTCTCTCTCTCTTCTCCCTCTGCTCCTCCCCTGCTCACACTGTCTCTGTCTCTCTCAAAATAAATAAATAAACCTTTAAACATAATAAAATAAAATAATTAGATAAAAACATAATAATTAAAATAGATGGCACCCAGGCTGATATTGAAAACACATTGGGATTGTTGTTAAATAGAAGCAGAGGGAGCAGGAAGAGATTGTCAGGGAAGGCTTACCGAGGAGGAGCCGATGTCAAAATCTGGGGATCGGAGGCAGGCTGGCGAAGAGCATCCTCGACCAAGAGCAGTTTGATCGAAGGAAAGACCTAGGAGCCACCGGCTCGGCCCTGAGGCTAGAATAGCAGGGATGCTAGAGGAAAGGTGGACAAGGATCATGAAGCAGGGGCTCTGTGCTCCATTTTGTCTTTATCTTTCTTTCGTGTCTGTGTTCTACCTTGTCTTTCTCTTCTCCTCCTTCTCCCCTGCCCCCTTTCCTCCCACTCTTCCTCCTCCTCCTCCCTCCTCCTTTCTCCTTCTCTTCCTCCTCCTCCTCCCTCCTCCTCCTCCTTTCTCCTTCTCTTCCTCCTCCTCTGCCTTCTTCCTCCTCCTCCTTTCTCCTCCTCCTCCCTCCTCCTTTTCCCCCTCCCCCTTCCCCCACTCTTCCTCCCCCTTCTCCTCCTCTTCCTCCTCCTTCTCCTTCTCTTCCTCCTCCTCCTCCCTCCTCCTCCTCCTTTCTCTTCTTCCTCCTCCTCCTCCCTCCTCCTCTTTCTCTTCCTCCTCCTCCTCCTCCCTCCTCCTCCTCCCTCCTCCTCCTCCTTTCTCCTCCTCCTCCTTTCCTCTCCTCTTCCTCCTCCTCCTCCTTCTTCCTGTGAGAAATGAAGGCTTTTCAGTGGTAGAGTGACATGATCAAGTACATGTTTTCGAATAAGCCACCACCATGGTACCAGGACAAAAGTCAGATCAGGGAGTGGAAGATCCTGGGGTCAAGGGAGACCAGTTCAGGAACAAGAGGTAAAGTAGCTATAGGGCGGCAGGATTGGAGAGGAAGGGACAGATTAAGAGCTTCATTTAGCCATTGGAATTTAGGCTTTGATCAGCAATTAGATGTGAGGGATTAAAGAAACAGTGATGTGACAGAGATAATTGGCTAAAGAAAAATTACTTAAGTACACACACATCTATTTGAGAGATGCTATGCTAGATAGACTACTTTTCAGCAGACTGCTTACATTCTGAAGAGGGCAATTTACTTTCTTCCTTCCTTATGTCTCTCCTCTTCATATTAGAATCCTGAGTCACTATTAGTCTGCTTTCTCATTTAATTACGAGATCACCGCAACATAAACAAAATATAAAAGACGTAGTTTCTCAAACACCTTTCCACAGTAAAATTTCCTTGGAATGTGTTAGGGACCGATGAACTCACACTGAGGATAGACACTTCCCAGTCACCTTGTTTTTTTTTAAACATAAAAATAGTTCGTAAAGTACAGACCTGATTCTGCTTTAGAAATTCAAATCCTGGGGCGCCTGGCTGGCTCAGTAGTCAAGAGCATGTGCCTCTTGATTTCATGGTTGTGAGTTCAAGCCCCACATTGGGTGTGGAGCCTACTTACAAGAAAAAAAAACAAAAACAAAAAAGTGGAGGGGGGGACATCTGCATGGCTCAGGCCGTTAAGCATCTAACTCTTGGTCTTGGCTCAGGTCATGATCTCACAGTTTGTGAGTTCGAGCCCTGAATTGGGCTCTGCGATGGCAGTGGAGCCTGCTTGGGATTCTCTCTCTCTCTCTCTCTCTCTCTCTCTGCCCCCCCCTCCCCCTTCCCCTCTCATACTCTCTCCACCCCTCTCTCGCAAAAGAAATAAGCTTTAAAAAAAAAAGAGGGGCGCCTGGGTGGCTCAGTCGGTTAAGCGGCCAACTTCAGCTCAGGTCATGATCTCGCGGTCCGTGAGTTCGAGCCCCGCGTCGGGGTCTGTGCTGACAGCTCAGAGCCTGGAGCCTGTTTCGGATTCTGTGTCTCCCTGTCTCTGACCCTCTCCCATTCATGCTCTGTCTCTGTCTCAAAAATAAAATAAAACGTTAAAAAAAAAAAAAAAAGAAATTAAACTACCATAAAAATCTCCACTTTACCTGCTTCATCCCCAAGGCAGTCAGTTCAGTTTTCTAAAATACATCTAACGGAATACAATTATAAATCTGGGTTCGGGGGAATAATTAGACAACCAGGCTAAGCATCTCTTGGTCCTCAGTAAATGTGCCCTTGTCTGGTCTAAACTGCAGTTCAACCTTAACTCCGGACAGCAAGTTGTTGACACAGTTTTCAGAGATGTGACTTAATTAGGAGCAGGTAATTATACATTTAAATTAGAGAATAGGGGCGCCTGGGTGGCTTGTCGGTTAAGCGTCCGACTTCAGCTCAGGTCATGATCTCACAGTCCGTGAGTTCGAGCCCCGCGTCGGGCTCTGTGCTGACAGCTCAGAGCCTGGAGCCTGTTTCAGATTCTGTGTCTCCCTCTCTCTCTGACCCTCCCCTGTTCATGCTCTGTCTCTCTCTGTCTCAAAAATAAATAAAAACGTTAAAAAAAAATAAAAAATAAATTAGAGAATAAAAGCCTTTGGAAAATACTAAAAACACTAGGAAACAATTCTCCCCCAGGAGCCAGAAAGCGGCATCTGAAAAGCCCACACTAGACACAGTTTGCATATGATACACCACAGAGACATGTAACAACCCTGCTGTCCCCAGAGACGGGACGCACGTCTCTGCTAAAGCTGCATATCCCGACCTCCAGGGCCACGAGGCTAAATCGCGGCCTAATTAGACCCCAAAAAGAAGGCTCTGTCTGTCTTCTCCCAAGAGGTGCAAAGGTGAATCTGGAATTGTAATTTGCTGGACGGCCTGGGCCGAGGAAGATTGTGCCCCATCGTCTGCAGTAAAAGCAAAGTATAGAACAGAAAGGGCTTTAATGGAAATCTAAGACATAGCAACAATTACCAAAAAGGCTATTTTAGAAAAATGATATTTAAAATACATTTGAAGTCATTTTCTAAATCCGGTAACCTTCCCTTTTAGCAATACATGCTGTCACTAAGTAATAACGGGAAGAAGAAAAAGTACACAGGCTTTGAAGTCAGACAGACCACCACCACTCAGTAGCTGTGTGACCTCATATAAGTCACTCAGCCTCTCTGATACGTCATCTCCTTCATTGGCAAAATGGTGGTAAGTACACCTACTTTCACGAGATGGTACAAAGATTAAGCGAAGTGACATATGGAAACAAATACAGCCTCTAGCATAATGCCTGGTGTGCGACAGACTCCCATAAATGGTCATTAGAATCGTACTCCTGAAGCTTCTTCCTTGACATTGTATTTCTAAAATCTAAGTTATGAGGGATTGTTTCCCCTTTTTTAAGAGAGAGAGAGGAGACTGCAAGCAGGGGAGGGGCAGAGAGAGGGAGAGAGAGAGAGAGAATTCTAAGCAGACTCAAACTGCCATCTCGATCCCACAACCCTGGGATCGTGACCTGAGCTGAAATCAAGAGTCAGACACTCAACCGACTGAGCCACCCAGGTGCCCCAAAGCATTTGAGGTCTGTCTCCTGTATGTGGCCAGCACCTTGCTAAGTGCTACGGTAGATGTGAAGGAAAGAAAGGACAGGCTGTGGCATCACAGGCAAGGAGGCGCCACAGTTGAAATGACTAGAATAAAGCTTACCAAAATAAGGTCGAGGGCCAGATTACATGACACACGCTGAATTGCCACTGCAAGTCACAGGTGGGATTCTCAAACTATCTGTCGTGAAGAAGGACTTTTGTTCTCATTTCCAATCCATTGTGAACCAAGTGGTCCTGTTGCCCACGCCCGTAACACAGCTCCCGTGACAACCAGCTCATTGGGTGAGTGAGCCAGCACCCGGAGTGGCCCGTGCCCCATCAACAAGACTAGCTCAGCGACCACATCCTTGGACATTGTGGGCATGCCAAATTGCCCAAAGCCTCTTCACTTCCCTACTCATCTTGTCGCAGACCAGTAACAGTTTTCGAACTGGTTTTGAACTAGTAATCCACGGACTGCTTTCTGAGTCGCGCCCTGAGCTGGACCTAATGGGGGAAGCTTCCGTGTTTCCAGGGGCATCCCAGAAGTGGCAATAAAAGACAGACAAAGCAACGGTCCAGAAGCTAGGGAAAAAATAAAACAACCTGCGTGTGCTTGCGATAAATATTTTTATCGCAACTTGGAACAAATTGATAGACTTTGGGTCAGGGTCTAAAAAAAGACTATCAAGAACTTCTCTGTCTCATGACTTGAGGGAACAGTTGGTTCGGTAGGGTTCCCAGAAATAACAGAAAGGAGAGGACCGACATGAAGGTATTCCAAAACCATTGCCTAACTGGCTTATCAGCTAGCGAGGAACAGAATCCAGAAGTGCACTCCTTGGTAAGAACAGTCAAAGTCTCCTGTTTGGGCACCACATCTCAGGAGGCCTCTTAGGCATCAAAGGGAAGGAGACAGGAATGAGTCCAAAGTTTGGGTCAAGCCCACTCGTCACGAGTTAATGAGCTCAGGCTCTCAAGCCACACTACGGGGCTTCAAATCCTGGCTCTTCCGTTTAGTAGCTATGCAATCTTGGGCCACTGGCTTGATCTGTCTTTGCTTTGGCTTCCTCAACTAAGAGGGGGCAACAATGGCACCTCTCCCAAAGGGTTGTCGTAAGAACTGAAAGAGGTCACGGGTGTAAACCCCTTAGAACAGTGCCTCGCACACGGCAAGGGCCAGCTGCTGCTTTTAGCCTTTTCTCCTCCGGCAGGTTCATCATCAAGTCCGACTGTAGAGGGATTTAAGAAATTGTGCTCCGATACCCTTCAACTCAGATGATGAGACCCCGGCCTTCAAAAGCCCTAGGTCTAAGCAGAGCACGTGGGGACTCAGTTAGTTGCTACTCACATCCTTCAAAGCCCAGTTCACATGCCATTTCCTCAAGTAGGCTTGTATTAACTAGGAACTGCACCCAACTGCGTGATATAGAAACCCCTCTTCTGTGGCTTCATCAAACAGGGGCTCATTGTTAGCACCTCATAAGAGGTCGGGGGATAGAAACCCAAGGGCAGGGGCACCAGGTCCCAGATATTGTCAATGCCTTTGTGACTTCGGTCTTCGTACCACTCCATGGACACCCCTATCAAGGAGGAAGTGGAAAGAAGCACTGAGGACCAAGAGGCGGAATCTACTCCAGGAAAGCGAAACTCAGCCGGCACCATCCGGTCCACTTCCACCACGGGAGTAGTCAATGCAATGTCCAGTGGCCATCCCTTGTTGCAAGGGAAGTACAAAAATGGATACTCTGCCCATTCAAACGAAACCAGAGTTCTGTTCATAACAGAAAAGAGAAGAATGTTTAATGAAGAAGAAACTAGCAGAGAAGGTGTCCTTGACCCCTAAGACTAGCTCAGGTCCTACTGTAAGATGCTTTCATAGCATCACATACTCCTTTTTTGTGTATCAATTACATGCAAATTTAATTCAATAACTTCTCGTGAAAATAATTTTTAGTGTCTGCCTCATACCAGAACAGAAGCTTTGGGAAGGCAAGAACCACATCTCGCCTGCCCAGCTTACTCCAGGACCCCCCAGAGCCTAGACCAGTGCCTCGTATCCAGTACGTACACAATAAATATATGGGGAATTGGTAAGCAGACCACTTAATAAAAGTTCATCGATGGACTTACTAACTATAGACAATTAACTTCACTTTTTTCTTGTTTAAACTCAGATGAGAAATATTTATGTGCCTTATAAGGTTAATGTTATGAAGACTATGTGAAAAGAAATCAAAAAACACTGGGAAAATATGTTGGGTGAAAACTCGATACGTGTGGCAAGAGAGAAAACAGAGCTTCAGAATTCATAAGGGATATGCCTTAAGGTCATGGGAATAGAAAAATGTCACACAGGAGAATGCCAGAAATATAACTGTATCATTTGGTAATAAATATGGGAGATGGAAGCGTATTTAGATATGGCTGTCCTTTCTCTCTCCTCTCCCCTTCCTTTCCTCCTCAGAAAAGAGAAACTTTTATAAACTGTGTTTTTATAAACTGAATTAAGCAACTCAGGGGAACTCGTTTACTGATAGAAGTTCGTCTCCATTCACTCACTCGACCAACAAACCAACACTTGCGGGAGTGTGCACCTTTTTGGATGCCAGGAACACAACAGTTATCAAACAAACGTGATCTTGGCTCACACAGCACTTATGTGTCGGTTGGGGCAGTGGGAGGGCAAGACAATAAAGAAGTGAGTGGATTCACTGCTGGTGATAAATGCTATGGGATGCTGTGGCAGTGGAATGTGAGAGGGAGGTAGTATTTAAGCCACCACCCAAGAACGGGAAGACAGCTATTAGAACAGCCGGGGAAAGAACATGACGTGGCCCAAAGATTGTGGGAAAGGGGAGAGGGGCTTGATATGGTCCCTTTCTCCAATCACATCTCCTACTGCTCACTTACACTCACTGGCCTACCCTGTTGTTACTTGGACATGCCAAGCACACTCTTGCCTCAGGCCCTTTGCACATACTGTTGTCCTATGTTCCACTGAAACATTCCCATATATCTCCTCCTTATTCACTCCAATTCAGAACTCTGCTCAATAAAGTGACAGGGCAATGGATGATGCTACAACTATATTCACTCTCACATTAATTCAGCACGTATTAACTGAACGCCTACTGTGTGCCAGGCACCGTTCTAGGCCCTGGGGACATCTGGTCAACGGCAAGGTGAATTTCTTGCTCTCCCAGGTCCTACAATGTACCTGGGGAAATGTGCAGTCATCAAACAAACAAAATGTCAGACAGTGGTATGTGTAAGTGGATGAGAGTTTCTATTTTAAATAGAGTGGTCAGAAGAGGCCTCTCTGAAGAAGTTTCGAGCAGAGGGCTGAAGGATCTAAGGAGGCCATGAGAAGACTGAGGCAAAGACACTGCAAACGGAAAGGTCATGAGGCAGAAACTATCTCAAAAAAAAAAAAACACAGGAAGGTATCTCAACAAAGCTGTTAAAAAAATGAAATGAAAACTATATTAAAATTTTGTGTCCCCCTGCCCCCAAAGATATGTTAAAGTCCCAGCCCCCAGTACTTTACAATGTGATCTTATTTGGGGAAAGGGTCTTACAGGTGCAATTCCTTACGGTGAAATCATACTGCAGCAAGGTGGGCCCAGGGTCCAATATGACTAACGTCTCCGCCAGGAGGTCATTTGAAGATGAAGCAGAGATTGGAGAGATGTGGCTCCACATCAAGGAGCACTGAGGATGTCAAGGAATGCCACCATCGGGCGCTTGAGGAAGGATTCTTCCTAGGATCTCGGAAGGAGCGTGGCCCTGCTCACCCTCGATTCTGGACTTGAGGCCTCCAAAGCTGCGTGACAACAGATTTCTCTCGTTTTAAGCCTTCTGGCTTACGGTACATTTGATGGCAGCCTTGGGAAATGAATACAGATGCCTTCTAGACGTCCAACTTCTGGAGTTAGAGCTACAGATGTAAATGAGGAGATATCATTGCGACACAATGAGCAAAGAGACTAGACTTCACCCTTCAGCAAAGCCCAACAGTCTCCTGTCCACAGGAGTCATGGGAACAGGAGCCGATGACAACCTTTGAAGGAACGAGATGGCTTACATTCTGAGACACCTGCACAAATTTCAGAAGAGCTGAGCGGACCGCCACAGTGTCGGATTAAGTCAAGGCCACAGCAAGAACCATGGGCAGATGAAATCACCATGTAATGGTAGACCATGAAATGGTAAAAACACAACATACTATTCGTGATCCAGTAAATATAATAAAAACGTCTTACGTGGCGAAATGCAGCCAGTAGTATATATAATGGTAACTGGTGACCTCAACATTTATCAAAGTGACAGAATTAAATATGAGAGAACTAGACAGAGTAGTAGCCCGGATGATTCAGTAACCACAACAGAATTAGCAGGTATAAATGGAGAACAGTAAGGAGGGGGACAATGAACCTCCTTTGTGAGTATACAAGTCTCCCCAATAAGAAGTCATCAAATTCTAGGGGCGCCTGGGTGGCTCAGTCGCTTAAGCGTCCGAATCTTGATTTTGGCTCAGGTCATGATCTCATGGTTCGTGGGTTCGAGCCCCACTTCGGGCTCTGTGCTGACAGTGAGGATCCTGCTTGGGATTCCCTCTCTCTCCCTTTCTCTCTGCCCCTCTTCTGCTCTCTCTCTCTCAAAATAAATAAATAAACTTTTTAAAAAAGCCATCAAATTCTAGAGCACACAGTCATATTCTTACGTCCAAACCACAATAATAACAAAAAATGAACAGAGAAAAGGTCCCTTGAAGTAATCAAAAC
This sequence comes from Neofelis nebulosa, assembly GCF_028018385.1. Taxonomy (NCBI): domain Eukaryota; kingdom Metazoa; phylum Chordata; class Mammalia; order Carnivora; family Felidae; genus Neofelis; species Neofelis nebulosa. The sequence continues at coordinate 216,859,268 of NC_080783.1, forward strand.
TTATAAAGCATCAAACAACATGGAGGATGGAATTGAATTCAAGACGTGTCAGACCATTTTCGCAGTGATAAGGGTAAATATAATACCTCAATTGGTAAAAGGCTGTCTTAAATTAAAAATCACGTCCATTAGCCTCTAGGGTGCGAGAAAAGTCTGCCTGGGAACAACAGCATCACCCATCTGATTGCTGGGGTTGGCTTGGTGGATAGGTCAGGCCCAGCCTGTCCCTCCGCAGAGCTCGGACTCCATCCGGAGGCAGTGGGGTGGGCTCTTCACGGAGAAGCTGTTGCCCACTCTCACAGAAAACGTACTACATTTTCTTTTGTCTTTCTAAAAAGTCCCCTAACCCTTCGAGGTGCCCATTTCTAAAGAAATCTCGTTGCATTTAAACTCCAGGGCCAAATTTTTATTCCAGCAGCCTGGGAATCAGATGAAAAAGTATGTCCAATCCATTTATAACAAACGATGATCCTCAGACTCAGATGAGTGTCAGTGGGTGTCTGGCGGTGGTAGGGATTTCTTGCCTCTTCTGGGAGATGAAACCTCTCGTTATGGCATTGTTATGTCACCAAAACACAGAGCCTGCCAAGCCCCAGCTTAGACATTTATGTGGGTTTTCCCGAATTCCCTTCAGCAATTTAAATCCTAGATGTTATTGCCAGCTACCAGGGAATTAAATAGGGAATATTCAGGAAATATAAAGTGACTAACAGTTAGCGTTGCACAACCCTTTCTCATGGGCATTTTCCAGGGCTGGGAAACAGACTCGAGGGTAGAGTGGAACACAATAAAACGTTCACAGACATCCTGAGGTTCAGACTCTACAGACAGATGGAGAAATTACTGGTCCTGTTCCTGGAAGGACTGAATGTTTTCACAGTAAACCTCTTTGCCTGGGGCTTTGTTCGCTCGTATCTTAGAAGTCGTGATTCAGTACAGTTGGAATTGTGCATGAGCAAAAGTCAAGATTTCAGTTTTATGGATACACAGTCACCTCTCCCTCCAAAAAAATAATGAACTGCTAATCACCTGAAATCAAGAACTGGCCTCAGAAACACACTGAGACCTTCCCATTCAAACCTGACATCCCACAACCATTTGAGATTATTACTACACTTGAGTGAAAGACAGAAAATCGAAACAATACGTGCGAATTTGGTGCCTAAAGAAAGGACGGGGACAACATTAAGAGACAAGCAAGCGTGGACCTTACTCCACAGTGTGACAAAGCTGTAGAGCTGACAGGACCCAGGAAGGGAGTGTAATTCTTAGAGGAAGAAGGGACAGGGACAGCATCAGCTAAGATCGTGCTCCCGTGTGTGAAAATGGAACAGCAAAGGCCAGAAAACAGAGAATGTGCCTCCTTGAAACGGACTAAAAAGATACATTGCAAAAAATAGAAAGTAGAGGTTTTTGGCCAGGATCCCTTACATCTGGAATCTCCTGGTTTTTTTCAGCATAACAAGAATCAAACCCTGCAGTGAAAACTTCACTTTTAAAACAGGCATGTTTTATCTTAGACTTTTCAGTATTAGCGTGTGCAATACTCCCAACGTATGGAAGTTGCGAGGGATGAGTATGTTTATTCTCTCTCTCTCTCTCTCCTTTTCCTCCTCCTCCTCCTGCCTCTACATATATGGAACAATAAAACTTTAAAAGCATACTTGTAATTTTTGCTAAACACATTTATCTCAAGCTTTGTGACCAATAATTCTACAGCAAGGAAGTACCTATCTGTGAGATATCATTGTATCTGTAAATGTCTCGTTTCTTCAGGAGAGAAGACCTCTATCTGCAGTCTACATTTGAGATGTTCTTTCTTATTTTAAGCTGTTGATAATAAGGTGTTTAACCACAAAATAAGTATCACGTGCTTTCTCTGTCCCCATGCATCCCGTAGCTAACAAAAACAGGGCGGGGGGGGGGGGGGACTCAGAATCTATAAAATCCTGCTTCGGTGAAATGTCCTCTGTACCTATGACCCCATCTCACAAACTAATAAGCTGTATAACTACATGCTAGTCTGTCCTCCAGAATACACATCAGAGCCAGATGGAAATTCCACTGACCAAATTAAAACACACTAATTGGGCATCAAATTTCTCCCGAAAATGTTCCTTCCCAGCATCAGAGATGAGGTATCGTGTGGGTGTCGGATGTACAGCTAAGAGGAAATTCATTCTTTCTGTACAAATAAATCATTCAAATTCACTTCACTGAACTCTCTTATTGGCTCCTAGAAATGATCGAATGTAGGATGTGGGAAATGTAATTGCTCACACATCCAAAAGGTTTATTCAGTGAATGGAAACAAGAATAGTGGAAACAAGACAACTAAATCATTTTTTAGATAAGATGTGTTCCTTTGCAAAACAATTCTAGAAAATCAAAAGCTACATCTGGGGTACAGATGGATACAGATGCTCTTAGCTTCAAATGGATGTATGCAAAAATCTCTGTTCAAATACGCTAAATGTTTTAAACAATTGATCTTAAGGGGTGCCTGGGTGGCTCAGTCAGTTGAGTGTCCAGCTTTGGCTCAGGTCATGATCTCGCGGTCTGTGGGTTCGAGCCCCACATCGGGCTCTGTGCTGACAGCTAGGAGCCTGGAGCCTGCTTCAGATTCTGTGTCTCCCTCTCTCTCTCTCTCTCTGTTCCTCCCCCACTCATGCTCTGTCTCTCTCCTTCTCTCAAAAAAAAACATTAAAAAAAAAAAAAAGAATTGATGTTAAGACATTCCATTCTAACATTAATTCCTAGTTCATAGTATCACCAAAAACACACTGTATAAAATTAACCCTATAGTATAGGGGCACCTAGGTGGCTCAGTCAGTTAAGCATCTGACTCTTTGTTTTGGCTCAGGTCATGATCTCATGGTTTGTAGGATCAAGCCCCGCATGGGGTTCTGCACCCACAACACAGAACCTGCTTGAGATTCTCTCTCTCTCTCTCTCTCTCTCTCTCTCTCTCTCTCTCTCTCTGTCTCTCTCTGCCCTTCCCCCATGCTCTCTCTCTCTTAAAAGAAATAAACATTTTTTTAAAATATTTTTTTAACGTTTATTTATTTTTGAGACAGAGAAAGACAGAGCATGAACAGGGAAGGGTCAGAGAGAGAGGGAGACACAGAATCCGAAACAGGCTCCAGGCTCTGAGCTGTCAGCACAGAGCCCGACGCAGGGCTCGAACTCAAGGACCGTGAGATCATGACCTGAGCCGAAGTCGGACGCCTAACCAACCAAGCCACCCAGGCACCCCAAAAGAAATAAACATTTTTAAAAATATATTTTAAAAAAATTAATGTTACAGTTAGGAATTCCCACCAACATAGGCAGCTCCATGAATTGCAATGAATTTTCCGGCTATTGTACAATTCTCATGATGATTCAAAAATAATTGAACTTCCAAATTTTTTTCAGAATAGTTGACCTGACCTGAAAGCCACTGATAATGTTTACAGAAGCCTTAAATAGCTCAGTATTCCTCAGGTCAACGTCAACATCAACAGTGACAAATCATGTTAATAGCACGTACCCTTGATATGATGTAATAAAAAAGACACTTTACTTCTATGATCTTCCTCTTTTAAACCAAAAGCATTACGAGAAAAACATTACATAAATTCCAATAGAGGGACATTTGACAAAATACCTGACTAGTCCTCCTCAGAACTGTCAAGATGATCAAAAACAAGGAAAGTATGAAATTGTCACAGCCAAGAGGAGCCTAAAAGAGACATAACAACTAAATGTTATATGGTGCTGTGGATGGGCTCCTGGAAAAGAAAAAAAGGCATCGTGTAAAAACTAAAGAAATCCAAATGAACAATGGAGTTCAGCTGATTATAATGTGTCACTATGGGGGGCGCCTGGGTGGCTCAGTTGGTTAAGCTCAGCTCAGGTCATGATCTCACAGTCCGTGAGTTCAAGTCCCGCATCGGGCTCTGTGCTGACAGCCCGGAGCCTGGAGCCTACTTCAGATTCTGGGTCTCCCTCTCTCTGACCCTCCCCCATTCATGCTCTGTTTTTCTCTGACTCAAAAATAAATTTAGAAAATTTTTAAAAATATTTATAAAAAAATAAAAAAAATAAAAAAATAAAAAAATAAAAAAATAAAAAAAATAAAAATATTTATAATGTGTCACTATGGGTTCATTAATTCTAAGTAATGTTAACCAGGGGAGAAACTGGGTGCTGAGTATATGGGAACTCTGGACTGCTGTCTCAATTTTCCTATAAATCTAAAACTGCCCTAAAAAAATAAAGTCTATTTTAAAAATATTTATGGCTTTTGTTTAAAATGTCATAGCTTTGGAGCACCTGGGTGGCTCAGTCAGTTAAGTATCCAACTTTGGCTCAGGTCATGATCTCAAGGTTCGTGGGATCGAGCCCCACGTCGGGCTCAGTGCTAAGAGATCAGAGCCTGGAGCCTGCTTTGGATTCTATGTCTCCCTCTGTCTCTGCCCCTTCCCCACTCACACTCTGTCTCTCTTTCTCTCAAAAATAAATAAACGTGAAAAAAAAAAATTTAATGCCATAGCCTCATGTCTGCCACTTATCTGTAAGTGGTTCAAATAAAAATGTAAATAATGTAAAAGAGTAAAACAAATGTAATAATTTGTAATAATCTGTAACTACCAATAGCCTACTGTTGACTGGAAGCCTTACCCATAATGGAAATAGTCGATTAACAAATGTCTTGTAGGTTATAGGCATTATATGCTGTATTCTTTCTTTTAATGTTTATTTATTTATTTTGAGAGAGGGAGCACAAGTGGGGGAGGGGCAGAAGGAGAGGGAGAGAGAGAGAACCCCAAGCGCTGACAGTGCAGAGCTTGATGCGGGGTTCCATCTCACAACCACAAGATCATGACCCGAGCCAAAGTCAAGAGTCAGATGCTTAACTGGCTGAGCTGCCCAGGCACCACTATATTTTTACAATAAAGAAAGCTAGAGAAAAGAAAATGCTGTTAAGAAAATCATAAGGAAGAGAAAATACATTTATAGTACTGTACTGTATTCATCCAAAAAAATCCATGAACCTGCATGCTTATATTTTCAAAACTCTGTTTTTCAAGGGCCAACTATATTGACTATATAAATAATAACAATAATAATAATAATAATAACAACAACTTCCAATTAGTGGTGCTAAAGAAAGAGAGATTGGAATTCCAAATAAGAAAATAAAAATTGGAAGGCGGTGATGTGAGTTAACATGTTCTTAATCATTCCTTGTATTTTTCAGAAAGGTAAAGATATTAGCTTTAGACTTTACTATGTTAAGTATGCATTTTGCAATTTCTAGATAGCCATTTAAAAAGAGAACTAGAGAGTATAATTTTTGAATTGAGGGATGGGATGAAAAAAAAATGTAATGACTACCCAAAAAGCAAGAAAGAAGAAAAAAGAAACTTCTTACAGCGAGACAAATAGAAGGTACAAACTTACATGATAAAAATAAGTTATAATTGTCAGTAAGTATATCAGTAATCACAATAGATCCAAGTGAAATAACTCTCTACTTAGAAGACAAATTAAAAAAAAAAAATCTCTGTGCTTTTTATAAGACACAGCTAACATTAAGGAAACTCAAAGATTAAAAAGAACATTTTGGAAAAAGATTCACCAAAATACAAACTAAATGAAATCCAGTGTGACTATAGCAATACCAAACAAAACAAACTTTAAAGCAAAAGTTATTACTAGTAGAAGCTCATTATACATTAACAGAATGTTCAATTTACCAGACAGGTTTAACAATTCTAAACTTGTATGCACCTAATAACATAGCCTCAAAATATCTAAGTAAAAATGTCAGCAATATTACCAGAATAGAGTGAGGGAGAGTAGACCAACAGCCAGGGAGAATAAATAAAATAAATGGAAGCTACGATGATGAGCTACCCAGATCCCCCTGGAGGGCTGAAGTCTTACTTCTGGGATTAGACCCCATACTTCTATGATTGCTGCCAGAAAATAGTCCTTACCTGTCAACCCTCTTTAAAGAGTGTCTCAGCTAAATAAAATGGCTTTGCCCAATATTGCTCTTCTTCCCAAGGGCAACCCACATCCAATGACTGGCCAGTGGGGATGGAAGGAATAAAGATCCAGCTCCCTTGCCTAAGTTGGGACAACTCTAAAGGACCAATCCAGCTCCAAATCTTTCCATAGGATCAGCTAAGGCCTATCTTGGATCTGTACCACAGCTCAGCTTCTCTTTCTGCCCAAATCTGCTCCTTCCTCTTCCCTTCAATAGATTCCAAGAGTATACTCTAATAAATTATCCTTCATCCCAAAGCCTGTTGCCCAAGGAAGCCAATCTGCAACAAATATCCAAGGGCGGTGGGGGAGTACTGGTAAGAAACTGAAAGCATGGAATAAAAGTCAGGAAAGAAGATATGGCTATAATTAGATTTGGGCACAATTCATACAGACGTGGTAATAAAAGTTTAGGAATTGAATGTGATGGCTTAGAAACAGATAAAAATAGCTCCAGAGGATGCCTACAGCTAAGCATCCTAGAAAAAGAAGACTAGAAGACTAAGGAGGACTCAGACGAGACACCAAAAAGGTATGATAGTGTAGTGTCATCAAGGTCAAAGAACAGAAAGCTTCAAGGTGTAAGTTACGGGGTCAAATGCTTATCCTATAGATAATGAAATTGTTGTGGATACTTGATGTATACCAAAAACATCCATTTCCCTCTTCTCCTAGTCCGTTGTCCAATTTGACTGTAGGAGATCACCACCCCTTCTCTGCATTTAGTTGATGTGCTTCAGGTGGAGCTAAGCCTACCCATGGTTCCAAGGGTGGCCTTGCACCCAGGCTTGGCCAATCAGAGCATTCGTTCCCTGTCCCTCCATTTGAACTAGTGAGAAGCAGGCCCAGGTTTTGGCTTTTGTTCAAACCATTAAATAAGCTTTTTTTTTTTTTTTTTTTAAATTAAATGGCCCAGGGTTTGCTGGCAGCCATCTTACCTCAGAGCTGCGGGCAGCCATCATGCCACCGAAGAACCTCAAGATGAAGTCACTACAAAATAGGACAAAGCCAAAAGTTAGGGAAAGCCCAGACGTGGGTGACTTTATTTGAGCACCTAAATAAAGCAGTGCATGCAGCCACTAAGACTTGTCCAGAACTGAAGCAGTGAATTCCTTTTTATTTTAATGAATTTGAGTTGGATTTTTCTTTCTTTCTTTTTTCAATGTTTCTTTTTGAGAGAGAGAGAGAGAGAGAGAGAGAGAGAGAGAGACTGAGAGAGTGGGGGAGGGGCAGAGAGAGAGGGAAACAGAATCTGAAGCAGGCTCCAGGCTCTGAGCTGTCAGCACACAGCCCAATGCGGGGCTTGAATTCACAAATCGTGAGATCATGACCTGTGCCGAAGTCCAACGCTTAACGGACTGAGCCACCCAGGAGCCCCTGAGTTGGATTTTTTTCTGTCTAGCACAGTAAAAAGGTGCTGATAACATGAGGATAGATATTCTATTCAATTTCGCATTCTACTTTTTACACCAAGCATTATAATGGAAGAATTTGCAGTGGTTGAAAGCAACTGCCTCGGTTTAAACCCACAGTTACCAGCTTTGTAACCTTGGGCGTATTACTTCACCTTGTTCATAAACCAGGCATAGTAACAACATGGACTTCACAGGATTGTGTGAACGTTTAATTAACTCTTACAGGTAAAGCCCTAGAACGGAGCCCAGTTCCTAGCAAATGCTATAAAAGTGTTAGCTATTATTAGTTATTATTCCTAATTACAAAATCTTCATAAGGATCATTTTAATAGCTGAATAGATATTCGATATTTTACATGCCAACTGTCCTACTAACAGGCCAGGTTTTCACTATTATGAACAACACTGCATTGAGCAACTTTGAGCAGAAAGCTTTCTCTATTTATGATTATTTCCTCAATGTATCACTAGGGAAAATACTGGCTCGGGGGCACCTTGGTGCCTCAGTTGGTTAAGTGCCTCCAACTTCAGCTCAGGTTATGGTCTCATGGTTCCTGAGTTTGAGACCCACATTGGGCTCTCTGCGGTCAGCACAGTGCTCGCTTCCGATTTCTGCCTCCCTCTCTCTCTGCTCCTCCCCCCTTGTCACAATAAATAAACTTAAAAAAAAATACTGGTTCAAAGAGTCTTTGATTCTCAAAGATTTAAGGAGACAGAATCTAGTCTTGTTATGAAGGCTTTTTTGCACTTTGCATAAATTAAGTTTCCCATATGCTTGTCTATAATCCTACCGCTGAACGTTCTCTGAATGTTTCTCTTGCTCACTACCCCGAACCTGGTATGGACTGGCACATAGTAGGAGTTCAATAGATATTTATTGATGAATGAATACATGTATGAATCAATACAGGTGGAGCCCCAAGAAGTGTTGGGATTCATTGACTTCTTACAATGCTACTGTACCTAGTCACTGGGTAATATCTCCTTGCCCTTGCCTTGCAGAGAAAATGGTAATGTTGCCTGTATTTAAAAGTTCTGCAGGTACTTTATGTACAAACTAAACCTATTTCTTAGAAGGACAAATGCCTGTGGGTGTTTACGAATATGAGTTTACAAGAAGGTGCTCATAGATTTGTGGCCGCTTGTTATCTTCCCTTCAGAGATGCTGAGAGTCTCCCATCCGTCGGGCATCTCCCCAAGGATTGCTGGTGCTTGATATTTCCCTATGGCAGACCCTCGTCTTTGGCTTAAGGCTTTATAGCCTCTTAAGTGGAAATACTACAGGAAAAGTGAGACAGTTTATCTTAGAAATCGTTTATGCTCCTGAAATTTAACAAATGAAAGCACCTCCCAGACAAATTAAATCATGTATGCTAATAAGCGATAGAGAATTTGGGAATCTTGCAAAGAAAGGTGTCAGAAAATCCCTCAATGAATTTACAGCAATAACAGTGAGAATAGCAGTGATTAAAAAAAAAAAAAAAAAAAAGGACGGTTACTGTTACTGAACCCTGACTGGGGCCAGACCACGTTCTAAGCACTTCCCAAGTACGATCTCATTTATCTGGCCAGGAACCCTGCAGAGTAGGAACCACTATTATCACCACCTTACAAAAGGCCAAGTGAGTACTTGAGTCACTGGTGAGACAGTCAGGATGTAAACCCCAGGGTCTGCGTTCCTCATCACTGCACCAGATTTTTTTATTCTCATTTTACACAGAATAAAAGAAACTATCTGTGACCAAGGGATCCATTTGGTAAAATAATAGCAAGTTGTTTCAGAACTAACTCCAAAGGGGTCCACCTCTCCAAAGTTTCTTTTTTCAATGCAACAGTTTTGCTCCCCACAGGTACTGTGTTTGCTGAACGATTCACTGTGTCTGTGGGCAGAATACTTCATCTCTGTGGGTGGCAACGAAAGAGTGAAGTATATTTCTGTAATCTCTTGGTGAAGAGGTGACATTCATATTTTAATTAATTTCTTTTTAATCAATTTATTTATTAATTTATTTATCTGGCAAGGGACTAGAGCACACCCTACTGGCCAGCTGATGGGAAATACAGCATTTGCTTGGGGGGGAAATGAAATGTTAAAATTTGAAGATAAAGTCAGGTTCATGTTCAAAAGAAACCCGAAATGCATCGTCTTGCAAACATCCACATATTCAATTAACGTACATACGGGACACTGAAAAGTTTCTGATAGTCACAAGTTCCAGAAATGGACTAGAACAAGAAATACAATGATCACCAATCACATCAAATGTTTGTTAAGGGAGAATCAGGTAAATGAAAAGTGGTTCAATTTAAATATAAACAACTATACATGCTATGGAGGCAGTTAAGCCATGGCCCTGACACTGAAACAAGAAAATGATCAGTTAAAACCAGCCTGTTCATGGGGCACCTGGGTGGCTCCGTCAGATAAGCATCCGACTCCTGATTTCGGCACAGGTCATGATCTCACAGTTCTTGAGTTCAAGCCCCACATGGGGTTCTGCGCTGACATGCAGAGCTTACTTGAGACTCCCTCCCTCTCTCTCTCTCTCTGCCCCACCACCCCAAAAATAAACATTAAAAAAAAAAAGCCTGCTCATTCTTCATGGTCTGCGTATCTGCAATATATACCACATACACTTTTCTTTCTTTTTTTTTTTTTCTTTTAGGGTAAAATCTAAGAAGGGGGAGGAGTATCCCTAACTACAGAAGGGAAAAAATGGAAGTTGTAAAGAAATCTTTTCCCCGTGCAATTTTCCAAATGGCTGCTACAGTTGAAAGCTCAGAGGAGACGTCCACTGTGCTGTGGGACTCTTCGTGAATGAATCTCGGCTCTTATCAGCATGGATGTTTTATAATAACCCACAAAGTTTATTGGATATATATCTGTGCCCAGATGTCTCCAAGCCATAAAGTGGCATACTAATAAATGACCTATAAGAAATGGAATTTTTCCATTGTCATGTTTTACTGCACATTCAGCCATAAATTAGTAAAAAAGGGAAAGTGCATGGTCACATTTATATCATGAATAGACAAAAGTAAACGCTCTAGAACTAAGAGGTTAATCCAGAAAGTGTCTCACTTTAAAACATTTAACTGTTTCTACGGTTAAGACAAAACCATCTATAATCAAGAAGAAAAACACCAAAATATGCATCTTCTGCAGGATTCAATAACATTCAAACATAAATTTGGATGGGTTGAAAGACCCCTGTCCAGCACTGGTATTGCTAGACAAGAGAAAAAGGAACAAAATCTTTAGAAAAGCAGTATCTGTGATTCTACGGTTTCTGAGCCAGAACGTCCCCTTGTTCTCACTCCAAGGACAGCTTCTTCTTACACTGAGAAACGGCCAAGTGCAAAGGGACAATTTGGGTCAATGTGATGTAAGTCTAACATTTTAAATGTTATGTTTAGTTTTTTTCATATTAAAAAAGAATCAGCTAATATAAATTCCTTGGGAAGTGCTTCAAAATTAAATGGACTGTGAGAGGTGGGAAAAAAAAAGTCTGACTTTCAGCTTCTCTCTTCCTGGAGACAATTTAAAACAAGTTAGGTTCAGTACAAAGAGGATATTTTCCCCCTAAAGCTCTAGTCTAGTGTTCTAATCTGTTAAAAATCAGTGAATGATCGCCTGATAAACACAATATGCTAATATTATTGCAAGCTGCTTAGCACCTTCCCTTTAAACTCTTCCCTAAATACAATATCACTGACAGGACAGTATTATTACAAAAGATCACCAATAGACTATTAGATAAAAGATTTGTGGGGTAGGAGTCTCCTCATGTAATTCAGCCACAGCCGAGAGAGCTATATTACATGAACATAACTAGAAGCCAAATCCAGTAAGCTATCAACTATAACTGGGTTTTCCCCCCAAACAAATAGACACAGCTGTTTATTTTGCTCGTTTAACATAGATTAGAAGAGGGGTGCCTGGGTGGCTCTGTCAGTTCAGCGTCTGATTCTTGATCTCACCTCAGGTCGTGATCTCACAGTGCGTGAGTTCGAGCCCCACATCGGGCTCTGGGCTGATGGTGTGGAGCCTGCTTGGGATTCTGTCTCTCCTTCTCTCTGCCCCTTCCCCCCGCCCGTGCTTTCTTTCTGTCTCTCTCTCTCTCTCTCTCTCAAAATAAATAAACTTCAAAAAATAAAATGGATCGGAAGAAAGAATGGATTAATCATATATTATACTCACGTGATTTTATGATTTTTGACAGCTTACCAAAACGGGACACCATACGGTTGACAACCATAGAGCAAGTATCCCGTGGATCTTCTTTCTCTAAAGAAGGGGTGGGTTTGATGGTTGCTCTGGCAATTATCGCTGTTAATGAATAGGGGAATGGAAAAGCATGCCAATAAGGCCAAAGCACAAATTACAACTGTATTGTAGTGGCTTGAATTAGCGTAACGAGGGTTCCTTTCGGATGAAACTTGAGTTCATCTAGGTCCCCATTCAGTAAACGCTCTGCACTGTGAGGTCTGAAAAGATGTTCTCTGGCAAGTTCTCAGGCTAGTTCTTTTTATACACTGATAACAGCATATGGGTAAGTCTTAAACATAAATGACACCAAAATGGGGGAGAACAGTCTGGAGTTTCCGCACAGCAAAGAGCCTAATTTGGTTAAGAAAGCCAGAGAGTAGTTGTAACTGGTTTCCATCATCCTAAAATAATAACTAAATCAATGGCAATAAGAGCATAAGTTGGTTGACCCGACTCAGGACCTATGACCCCAGAGCCCCCATAGACCAGAAAAAGCCCATCAGAAAGGAGAGGAGAGCTCTCTGCTAAACATGGGTTTGTCTTGCAACTGAGAGAGGGCAAAGGGATACTTCAGATTTGTGTGTGCGCGCGTGTGTGCGTGAAGCCCTTGAATTCAAAACTGGGCCTTTGAATCGAATTTAAAAGAATGTAAGTGAATAACAGGGGAGAAAAGGCAAATCGTTTCATGGAGTGCGTAAGTTAATAGTTAACCTGATAATGAGGTCAGAATCTCATTCTATGTGTTAAACTCCCCCAATTAGGTAGTGCTAACTGTGTAACTCTCGGGCACAATTGCTGAAACCAAGAAGGGGCTCTCCAAGACCAAGGAGGTCAGCCGGAGGTCTGTGGCCTCTACTTAAAGAGAGAGTACCATTCAGGGGACTGTTCCAGTTAAAACTGGAGGGTTTCTGTCTGTTTGCTTTTTTTCTTACTTTAGTTACTCTTGGTTTGTTATCATTTGTATTATTTATTTTTCGGTTAAACTATAAGCCTAAGTTGCATCACCTTCCAGGGGAGAAGCCTCCTCCTGCAGGCTTGCTGGTGTTTTGTCCTTGGGCATCGCCGGCTACCCGGATGCCCGGAGATGCGGAGAGCAGCGTGGGTCTAATAAGTAAACTCGAGATCGGAGACCGAGGGCGAGGCCCGGTTGGGGCTGGGGGTGCTCCTCCTGGAAGCCACGGGTCAACGGCCACCAGGGCCTGGCCTTGACTTTCAAACATGTGGTCGGAGGAGAGGTGGCCGGGCAGACCCGCGTTAGGAGGGCTCATGAAAGGCCCTCACCAGGGTGGCCACCCTGTCCCGCGCTGTGCCGCTCTGCCCCACGGTGTGCGACTCTGTCCCTCGACGCCCCACACCGTATCTCAATGTCCCGTGCTGCCCCACTCTGTCCACACCGTCCCTTGCGGTCCCTCCCACACCTCGGCCCGCAGGCCTACGGTGCGCGCGGGCCTCCTGCTCGCAGAGGCTCCACTCGCCATGGCCGGGAGTCTGCGGCCACCCGGTCACCCCGCGGCGGCCGCCACGCGGACAGGGGAACACCCGCCAAACCCTCCCCGGGGCAGGAAACGACGGGAAACCCCGCTCGAGGCGCGGCGCCGCCTGCGGTTCGGGCGGAACGAGGCCGAGCTGCCCGCACACCTCACAGAAAAGTTCGATGTCAGGACTCCGGGGGAGGCTCGGCAGCTGCCGCTCTGACTGGGCAGAGCAAAGGCGCGGAGGCCTCCGAGGCCCAGAATCTTCCCCCTCGGAGACAAAGGCGGCGGCCCCGCCGGGCCGCGCGACGCCGGTGGACCCCGCGCCAGCGCCTGAGCCGCGGCATCGCCCCTTTAAGCGGCGCACGGCCCCGATTGGCCGCGCGGGGGAGGTGGGGCGCCGAGCGTCGACGTCACGGCCCCGCCACTTGCTATATAACGCGGCGTCGGCAATCGCGCCGACGGCGGCCGAGTGCGAGCGGGGAGCGCGAGCGGGGAGCGGCGGCCAGAGAGCGGCGAGGCGCCTGCGCGGTGTCCGGGCCCCTGAGCCCGCGGCGCTGAGCCAGCCGGGACGGACATGCGCGGGAGGGCGCCGTGGGGCAGCGGCGGCTCCGCGGGGGTAAGGGGCCTGCGGGCTGGGGGTGGGGAGGGGAGGGGAAGGGAGGGCGGTGCCGCCCCACGCCCCCGCCCCGCCGGGCCCCCGCGCGGGGCTGCGGGCGGCTCCGGACTCTGGGCGGGTCCCCGGGGCGCCGAGTGGGTCGCCGCGACGCGGAGTCTCCCGGGACCGACGGCCGGCCGGCCGGGGGGAGGGGCCGGCCCGGGGGCGCTGCGTGGGGGCCGGGGCTGCGGGAGCGGCGGCCTCGGCGTCCTTCTTCCACAATGGGGCTGCGCTCCCCCTGCGCGCGCCGTGTGCCAGTCCGTCGCGTCCCGGACGCTGTGCTGGGGGATGGCCGGCCCCGCGGTCCCCCTGCTCGCTCTCTTCGGAGACGGTGGCTGTCGTCCCCGGCCGGGGTCCTTGAACCCCGCGGAGTAGTTCCGAGCCCCCCTCCGCCTGTCTCGGAATCGTGGTCCTTTGCTCTGAATTCTGCTTCCGAAGGAACGGGGAGTGCAGGGTTCTGGGTTCGGAACGTGAGTGCTCGGTGGGTGTTCCTGCGCGCGCGTGCGTGTGTGTGTGTGTGTGTGTGTGTGTGTGTGTGTGTGTGTGTATCACAGCCTCGTACAAATTAAATGACTTCTTAACCATGATTGGTGCTGTATTGGTGCTTGCTAGGTCTTTATTAGGATTTCGTCACTGCTTGAAAGAAACCAGTCTCTTCCCTGATAAAAAATATGAATAGATTGTTAGTCATAAACTCAAGTGCAGTCAGAATAGACTGTAGCTTTAAAAGAGATGTGTTGGTGACTTGAGGTACACCTGCAACACAGGTAGGGCCGGACTGGTTTCTAAGCAACTGTCAGAGGTGAAGAAAGGTGAGGTTAAAATGCCTTTTCTTCTTCTTTTTCTGAAGAACAGTGTTGTGCACGGTTTTCAACTTTTATAAATGTGTAAGAACGCAAAGGGTGTATGTTTGCTGAGAATACTGAAATATCTAAGTTCACCATACCAAGTCTTGCCTCCCCCCCCCCCCCCCACCATAATTATAGTTTTAAGCGAGGTTTTGCCCAAACCAGACAGGAGGAGGCCGGGTACCCATTTCACTAAATGACCAAATTTTGCTGAGACAGAATAAAATTTGGTTTCTTGTTAATGGTGTTACGATTGGTTACCAGTATGTTATCAAATAGCATATTCCCATCTCCTGCAGATCTGGAGAGAAATACACACAGGTTTTAGCCTGAACTTCAGACACTCTTTTGTCATTCTCCTCGTTTCACACAGGCTTGTTTTCACCTGTGTGTTTCATGGGTACTGGCTGATAGGTGCTAAGGTCCTGGACTAAGCATTTATAACCTAACATATATTAGACTGTAAACTCCTTCAGGGCAGGAACTCTTCCTTGTACGGCTTCTATCTCACGCAGCCTTGCGCATAGTTGATGGTTGATAACTAATTGCATGAAAGCACATTTTACGTCTTAAAGCTCAGCAGGATTGGACCAGTCACTGATAAGGGTGGAAAGCAGATCTCTTTATGGCTATTATGAAATGTCTGAATTATTCGTATTTTCAACAGATAGGTAAAATTACTGTTTGAGTGAATTGTTTTTCCTCCTTTCAGTTCACAATAGATCCTGCTCCCTCTTACCGTGAGGTTTAATTATACTGTAGACTTGAGTTTTTGTGTGAAAACAACTCCTGACTGCTGCTTCTCAGAAGTTGAAGCAGATAATACTCCCTTTCAGCTAATACTAATGGTAGCTTTTAAAAGCAAGTTGCCTAAATTACAGGTACAATCTAACATGCTTGAAACTGACCTGAATGTCTACATACCATCAGGTTGCTTTAGAAAGGTGAGCAGAGGAGGGGAAGGTGGTGCCAAGGGTAATTCCAGGAATTTGAATGTCATCAGCTCCCTCTGCCAGAGAAACAGCTCTGCTTTTAATCTAAATAAATCTGAACTGGAACCTCATCATCAGGATTCCTTTCGCATCTTTTGGTGCTGGTGTTTGGCCATGCTTTGTACAAGCTAATGAATAACTCACTAGATCACTAGATAAACAAGATCCAGTTGTGGCTTTTCTGGCGTTATCCACACAGCATAAATGCATACTTTGGAAAGGTGGATAAAACTGGTGAGTTTCAGAGTTCTGAAAGTTAGTTGCCAGCAGAACAGAGGAATTTGCTTTAAGGTAGGGAAAAGGTAGTGTGGCCTTCAGGTTCCAGAAGGGAAAAGGATTCTGCAATTTGGAGTCATTGTTGAGACTTCAATCCAATTCCACGTACTGACAAATTGGGTAGCATTACTAAAAGAACAGTGTTCCAGGCCTAAGTGAGTGTATTTGTCAAACCCGGGCCTCTGGCTGTGCGAGTTTTAGCCCTTTTCCACTGCAGAGTGTCAGGGTTCAGCATTACGGAGGGAAGCAGGAGGATGGTAAGGATGAGAAGACATTGTCCAGAGCTTTTATTGAGGATCCACAGAACATGAAATTGACCAGCTAGAGATTACTTAAAATACCATTTCCCTGTGCCTGGAATGCTCTTCTGACTCCTCGCATGGCTGCCTCTTTTTCATCCTTAAATTTCAGTTTAGAAAGTCACCTCAGAGAGGTCTGCCCTAACCGCCTGCGTACATCCGGTCTCCCTTCCTGATCCTCCCTTGGAAGTTATCACAATCGGAAATTGCTTGCTTGCTGGTTGTCTCCTCATTAGGTTGAGACTTCCTCAGGCAGCGGCCCAGTCTCCTTCACTGGCATAGCATCTACTCCAGAATAAGCATCTGATAACGACTTGTGAAAATAATTCATCCTTGCTTCCTAAGAATTTGGGAGTGAAACCCTGTGAGTGGAGTTCTGATCTCTGGTGATTGACTTGTGATGCGGTATCGTACATTTCACTCGGCCATTCCTGCATCAGTTTCCCAAGAACATTGGCAGGAGAAGGGAGGTTGTTGCCTAAAGTGAAGATGCTTTGGAGAGGAGAGGAGAGGCCTGGAAGGATCTCAGGAAGTGCTGGGTCATAGGGCAGAAGAGCCCCGATGGCCCTTCTGCGAACAGGAAGATGTTTTCACTTTCTCATCCGCAAAATGGACAGTGTCATCCCTGCCTCCTCTTCCAGGGATGTTGTGGGGCTCAGCTAATCAGAAAGTGCTTTGTAATTTGTAGCATGCTTTACAAATACAAGATATTCTGTTACTAAGTTCCAGACTTGAAAATAGAGCCTGATTATAATGCCATCACTGGGATCTGTGCTGGGAGAGTATATTAAAAGGAGGCCCATTGGGTATATTGTAATATCCCCTTTTTATGGGTAAAGACAGATCCGTGTGATCCCAGATATCATGTTGTAACGGGTTATGTAATGGTGGGGCGTCAGTGTATCATTAAAGATTGAGGGCTTCAAAAGAACTGCTTGAAGTGGTCACAGGATATAAGAGTGATACCTTCACCCGCCCTTCTAGAGGATGGGATAGGCCAGATCCACAGTTCATAACTTTCACAGGAGAATTTGAGGGAGGTGAAGTAAAATAGGAAATTTCACAGTCCACGGGTTACCCAAGAAAAACTAGTACCAGGCAGCAAATCCCCAGGACGGTCTGTCTGAGCCACCCTTAACATGAGCCTTGTAGTGGGTCAGACCTTATTCCCAGTCTGAAGAGCCTGAGGGGCGTGGAGGCCCAGCGGTGTGGTGGTGAGAGCCTGGCTTAGCTGTCAGCCCCACAGCTCACCAGCTATGACCCTGGAGCAAGTTACTCACCTCCCAAGTGCCTCCAGCCCCGCATCTGTAAATGAAGGTAATGGTAGTAACCCGCCCTACACGGTTGTTGAGAAGATTAAATAAGTTATACATATAAATCACCCAGAACAATGCCTGTCAGATGAGTTTATTATTCTTACTGGCTTTTATGTCCATTGTAACAATCTGGAGTTACCCATTGGGTGACTCCAGTGCTCATTAAGTAAATTTAAAGTTTTAAAGACTCCTTTCCCATCATTAGACTATTGTGCTCATTGTCATTAAGATTAGAATAGAACCCACGTATCTTTTCCATTTGGAAATCTATTATGTGTGTGTCTAAAAGGAATAATATTTTCCCATCCTGTGCGTGTGTGTGTGTGTGTGTGTGTGTGTGTGTGTGTGTATTGCTGCTGGTCGGGGCACTCTGTAGGAAGAGTTACAAAGGACAAGAGACTATCCCCGCTCTCGTACATTTCTGCCATTGCGCGAAGATTGTGTGGGACACTAAGTGAATCAAAAGGCTATTGATGACTATGGCAGTGGAACGAATAGGTTTTTTGTTAGTTTGCCGTTTCTTAAAATACTCAGCTAGAAAATACTCTGGATTATTCCAGAAATTAGGTCACTTAGCTTTGATTTCAACAGTCTGAAGATAAATTATTTTCCTTGTTGCCTCAGTTTTTACCACCTACAAGTGGGTCGTTCTGTGCTCCCACGCTGGAGAGAGGTGAGGACTGGAGCTGCAGGGGACAGAATGTTCCTCTCACCACGTAGAACCGTCTCCATCGCTGCTGAGACCGGCACGTTTACCTGGAATTCATGCAGGAGAATTCTAATTACATTTTATTTACTAACTTAATATAAGAGACATTAAGTTCTCTATGCTTTTGCCATGAAGGCCATTTATCCTTTCTGTGACAGCAGGGGACCACAAAGGAAATTTCTGAACCTCCCCCTTCACTCCCTTCGCCCAAATTACAGTCTGTTAAAGGGAAATCTGAGAAAAAGCCCGAGTTAGGGCCTTTGATTGTGAAGAGTCCTTTGCTAGTAAGTAAACTCAGATCACGCAGCACCCTAACTGTCGTAAACACCGAATGTGTTCGATGAATATTGAATCAGTAAGTTTCTCGTATTATTAATAAAAGTTACAGTTCTGTAAAATGGCTAAACTAAATGTTCAGTGTGTCAAATAGCTTGGGTGCTAGTGCTTTAGACACTGATCACAATAAAAGTCATGGGATTTTGTTTCGTTTTTAATGTTCTGAAAGGTGATTATTTTAGGCATTTTCAGACTGAAGATAAACACTCAGATGTTGGTTTATTTGGTTGGCTTATCCGAAATCATGGGATTTGTCATGCTCCAAAATCAGTTTCTTTTTACAAATTTTTGGCTCTAAGTAGGATTGTCTTTTATCTCCCTTGGTAAGGAAATAGTCGTGTAGGTAGTTATTAAATAAGGTTGAAAAGACCCATTTATCACCCTGAATAAACAGAAATCAGGTTCTCAAACCAGATTGAGAGAAGGAAATTACATCACACTTTTAAATAAGGAAGCGCTGGGCAGAACTGGGTGAGTTGTATGACAAAAATGTGCCCCTCCCCCTCTTGTGGATTGCTTCTGAGATTTATTAATGAGATCTGGTGGCAAGGTAAACACATCTAGGTTACCCTCTGAAGGTAGCCTCGTTTAAAAAAAAAAAGTTTTCGAAGTGACTTCCCTCAAGCTAAAGGCATGTGATTTCACCTTAATAAAGCATGTATGTATGCTCTGTGGTGGTAGCCTTTTTTGTTTTCTTTAAGGAAAGTGACCTTCAATTTAGCAACAAAAACAGTAGGTACAAAAAGGAAGAGTGTGGAAGAGAAGGTGAAATTCGTTATTCTCAGAAAGCTCTTCCCTGGTTGCTTAAGTAAATATACAGTAACAGAAAAACCAGTCTGCGAATTGTCCACTTTAGGTTTTGGAAATGAATTTAATGCAAATGCCTTGCCTGCTGCTTCCCTGAACTTGTTACATTATTATCAGGAGGTTTATCCCTTAGTTTGCTGATTTACAGTAAATGTGAATCTGTCCTGTCATTACTTTTTTAAAAACGAGATTAGTGTTTTCTCAGTATCGATTTAGTAAATATTTATTAGAAATGAATGACACCAGGACCTACCCAGGAGTGGAGGTGGGGGGAGGGTCCCAGAAGATTTGGAGGATGGGTAAGGAGTCAGGGCATGGCACAAAACAGCCCAAGAGTGGAGACCCCGCTGTGGCTTTTCAGAAGGGAAGTGGTGAGTGGAGAAGGTGGTATGACAGATGGCCTCCAAGGACAAGGTGGATTCTAACAGATTTGGGGAAGACAAAAGCCGGAGTTTGAAAAAGGTGGGTCAGGGTCTGCCTTGTTTTAAAGGCCATAACCTGAAGGGCTTTGATTTAGAAGCCCTTGAAGATTTTTGAGCAGTGGAAGATCTGAATTTGAGCTCCAGTTCAGGAATATTGATCTGGTCCTGGTGTGTAGGCTGGATTAGGTATTTTCACACGCAGGGCAGTGTGGTTCCAGTGAACCGAAGGAAGACGGGTTTGAGAAGCTGCATGGAAATAGGCTATGGAACTTGGTCGTTGAATGTATACCTGTAACTCAGGTTAAGAATGGTGCCTGTGGAAGCTTGATCCTCCGATCCTCACAGACCCCCAGCTGGTTTGGGAAGGGGGATGGGGTGTGAAGTAAGTGACAGGAGTTCGGTCTGTAGAGTTGCAGATGCCAGAGGACCGTCCAAGTGGAAAGATAATCACCAGACAATAGGAAATGCAAAGTGGAAGCTTGAGCCAGGGCTGGAGTGGAGACTCAGGAGAGGGAGGAGCTGTCTGGTAGAGTTGAGCCATCGATCGCGGTGGATCAAAACTGGGGGGGGGGGGGGGGGGGGGGGCGAGGGTTGCGAGGAGAGAAAATAGAGGGAGGGCTGCCGCAGGAAACAGATGGTTTTAGGGGATATTCTATTTTGTCTTGAAGTTTTTAAAAAAAGTGATGTTAATAAGAAAAAGTCGTTCATATCTGGGATTGCTATTTAACTGACTAGTTGATGGATTTTAGGAAAGTTCTTACACCCAAGGTCATTTAGGTCCCATCCTACACCGCGCTGCCTGCGTGCACATTCGCCTTCCTACTTTGTGTTTCGTCCAAGAATGCCATCTTGTACTTAAGAGACTCTGATCTGCGCGCGTACTTGTGTTTCTGCCATTGCTGCCTAATGAATTGTCAGGTAGACTTAGTTTGACAGTCACACTGGAACAAGATTCGGAACACTGGCTCAGTGGTGTTTCTTTTTGACTTGACGTTGACCTGGCTGATCTTCCCCTAGGAGGAGTGCATATGGAAGGCTTGGGGAGTTCGGAGGGAGGTGGGGAAGAGGTGGCTTCCTGCCTCCGCTGGCTTCCCCAGGAACACGCAGGAAACGCTTGCTCCCAAACCTACGGCACGTCCCCCTTCCCGAGTCTGCAGTTGGAAGTTATTTTCCAAAAGAGAACACGAAGCTCGCTTCTCCGAGCAGCAAGTAGGAAGTCCGGACAGTTTCATAACATGGCCCATTCACAATTCCCCATTGAAATGTGGAGGCAGGGTCACCTTCTATGAATACACAAAGACACTATTGTGGTCAGAAGTGAGCTGGCTTAGTGAACACAATTCTTTTTATACTAAAAAAATTTTTTGCTTAAGAAAGCTAACAAGTCAGTGATGGGAACAATGAATAAAAAATAACTTTCAAGAATGTATACGAAATTTTCAGGGGCCACTGAAATGTGAGTTTAGAATTCCGAGGCCATCCCAGCAGAGGCGATAGTTACACAATCATTCTGTTGAAAGCTAAGATTTAGATGGCATTAGGAGGCTGACACACAGTAATTACGGGAGCACTTGCTGGCCTGCAGACAGGTGGGGGTTGGGCCTCCAGAATCCCCCGCAGCATTCTCCTGTAATCTGGATGAGTGATCTCCAAACGTGTGCTTTCAAACTACTTAAATACCATATTCTTCTTCCTATCTGGCCTTTCGTTTTTGCATCACCCTGGATGCTTGCCCCGTGGTCTTGCCCCAGCTTGCGGGGCGCTGGGGGAAAGCGCCACATACCTACAGGCCAGGTGCCTGGAGGGAGCCCCAAGCAGTGTTTTCTAAAAATGGGTTTTCAAAAAAAATTTTTTTGTAGATTTCCTTAATCCAGGTGAGGTAAGAACACACGTGTTTGATTTCAATCCTCTAAAGACCAAAAATGACAAATCAAAAGACGACCTGCCACTAACTTAGATTTCTTAAATGGCGGGTGGTGGTTTTTTTCCCCCTGTTCTTAATCCTGTATCTTTGAGCAACGGATCACAGAAAAAGGATGCTTGACTCTTTGAAATAATGTTTGAAACCTACTTAAGTCTCTGCCTAACGTATCGAAGCAGCTGGCTTTAGGAGGGTAAAAAGGTGAGGACCAGTGACCAGGACCCATCTGCACTTTGTCCCTGAAACATTGCTGCTGGCTCTCCATTTCCTTTTGCGTGAAAACCAAACGGTAAACACTCGCAGACTGTGTTTTAGCTCTGTAGCTAAAAAAAAAAAAAAAAAAAAAGACTGTGCTTTATTCATTGTAGACATTGCATGCTGACGATGGTCAAAATCAGATGGGGTCGTGTAGTCATCATCCAGTGAGCATTCACCTCTTGAGCACTTCTGGTGTTCCAGGTAGCGATGATCGGGCTCTTTCCTGGACTTGCAGTCTAGCGGGTGACAGATTTGTCCATACAACAACAACAAAATGGCCCGCGTACCCCCTCCGCCCTCCACCGCGGACGTGCCGCTCATCTGAGTCACCCCGGGTCCTCGGCACACCACCCGGCTCTCGGGGGGCGCACACATGCCTGGTGAGAGAAGGGGAAAGCCTCGCCAGGTGGCTGTGCACGTCCCAGAAGGGGTCAGCGTTGCACAGAGAGTTGACAATGACATTGTGTCCTAGTGTCTACAAGAAAAAAGTCTCGACTGGCTATAAGCAAACATGAATATCTGAGGAAAGCGGAGATGGATGCTAACGAACCCTTCTAGAAAGAGGGTGTGGGGCCTGGGGGACCGCAGACACTGGCCATCTGACAAGGGCGAGGGCCCTCACACTGAGGCCCTACTAGATTGAGGAAAAGGCGCCTGCTTCACCTCTGTAATCCTTGCCTTGCAGCGAGGCAAGACTCGGATCCCCAGGCACTTCGTACACAAGAATGTGAAGAATGTGCCTTTAAGTTTGTCTTTCTAGAGGGAGGAGGAAGCTGTCCAGTCCTCTGACAAAGCTAGTGGCCTTGCAGAACTTGATTTTTACAGGATAATGGAAATTAGTATCTTCACCTGGAACTCTTTCTTTATTCTCGAACAGGCAGTACCTGGAGAATTTGTCCTCCCAGGGCCAAGCCTGAAATACAGCCTGCAGACAGCTGCCAGGCAGGGGGGTAACCTGGGGCCGCAGTAGGATCTCTCGTTCTGTCGAAGCTCTGGGTTTTAGTGAACGTTCGAGCCGCAGTACTGAACGCAGTAATTTCTGAGATCACTTTGTTGGCTGGGGGGACGGCGAGCCCCATGGCCGTGACCTCCGCACCCTGGAAGGTCGGATGGGAAGTTAGAGAACTGCGTGCTGGGGACAAGTGAGCGCGATGTGCTGTGTAGCTGTCTGGCCGCAGTGGGAGTCCGCTGTTGCCCGTCGTACATTATAGCTCACTTTGCTGAAAACGTTTCAAAGCTTTGATTAGTATGTCCCCCCGAAATTGTTCTTAATGTCTCCATTTAAGTACCATCATGAGAAGTGAGAATTCGCTCATGCAAAGATGTCGGAATTGAATGAACGCCTGCCACTACGTTTTTCTGCCCGGCGTCCCCTGAAGTTCTCTGGTACTAGCTAGTGTGGGTATTTCGGAATTGTTAATTCTCTCGTCTTTTTGTCATCCCCACCCCTAGGGACCTCGAGCTGCTGGTTGGTGACAGATCCCTAGGCGTCCCCAGTGAGGAGACCTCCAGAGTAAGGCACAATGTCCACAGCAGGAGTTGCTGCCCAGGAGATTCGAGTCCCGTTGAAAACCGGATTCCTGCACGATGGCCAAGCCTTGAGAACCGTGAGGGCCTGCTGGGGCGGCCGCAGCGAGTTTGAAAAGTGAGTGCGGGACGGAACGTCCCCTGGAATCTCCCAGCCCGTGATTTTAAAACAAGACCGAGAATATGGTGGCCACTCACTCACGATCAAGGTGTTTTTCCTTCCCTTTCAGTCACTTTTTGAACATCGACCCGATAACCATGGCCTACAGCCTCAATTCTTCGGCCCAGGAGCACCTCACATCTCTTGGTACGTGTCCTGAAACTCCACGGGGAGGGAGCTGGTGCTTCAAGGGGAAGTTGACAGTGGGGATGATGCTGGTGCGTCCTCCGGGGTGACTTTTAAGCGAGGAAGCCACCTGAACTATTTCCAGCAGTAGCCTGACCCCTAGTGGCGGCAGGTTCTGAAGAGAACGCGTTGGGCCCTCAGCCTCCCCGCCTCCACCCTGACTCACTGATGTCCTGGCGACCTGGGTGCAGAAGCGCCATCGTTCACAGTCAGCGGGTTCTCAGCCCGGCTCTGTTCCATGTTTAACTTGTGGAGACCTTGGGCCAGATCCCTCCCCTTTCTTACCGGTGTTGGATCCCCATGTGAGGGAGATCAGGGAGTGTACGTGTGGATGAACACTTGCAAGGGTGTTCTCTGCTGTCTGGTGCTTGTGACGTGAGCGCTGTGGTCCTTAGATTTTTGTCAAGAGCGCGTAGTGCATCGCAGGCAGGTCCACACTCTCCTAATGCCGTGATGGCTCCAACCGTGAGGACCCGGTCTTATCTCCCTCACAGCCTGCGTGCCTCGTATTGTCGCGTCTCTTAAATGGCTAGGCCGGTGTGGTGTGGTATTCACGTAAATTATATGCTGCTCCCTTCTGCGAATTTTGCGCACGTCACCAGACCTGCCCGAGATGTGTGGGTGTGCACCGTGCACACGGCCAAGGAAGATAGAAGAGATAATTTGTTCTTTGAACCAGATCATGTGCATTAGCAATCTTCTGGCCTCTAATTACACCTGTGGCCGTCGCCTGGGTGTCCTCGGGATTGCCGCGACCGAGCGTCGGATACCCCAGCAGAAAGCTGCCGGAGCCCGGGCGGCTGGGGAGGGCACGGCGGCTCTTTGGCTAACCTCTGTCTCGTGCATTCCAGGGCGCGCTGCGACGTCCGCGCCAAGGAGCGGCAGCCACTTTGCAGAGCACGGCCCCTCCCAGAAGCCCAGCTTGGCCCCTCTTATCATTCCCCCGGGCGAGCACCCGGGACCGCGGGAAGAGGAGCGAGTCGCGTGTGGTTTTAGGAAACTCTCGGTGAACGGTGTGTGTGCTTCTCCCCCTCCACTCACACCCATAAAGAGCCCCCCTTCCCCCTTCCCCTGCACGGCCCTCTGTGAACGCGGTTCCCGGCCCCTCCCGCCACTGCCCATCTCCGAAGACCTCTCTCTGGACGAGACAGACTGCGAGGTCGAGTTCCTAACCAGCTCGGACACGGACTTCCTCTTGGAAGACTGTACGCTTTCTGGCTTCAAATACGATGTTCCTGGCAGGCGAAGCTTCCGTGGGTGTGGACAGATCAACTACGCGTATTTTGATACCCCAGCTGTCTCCGCGGCAGATCTCAGCCAGGCGCCTGAGCAGAATGGAGGTGTGCAAAATTCAAATCCTCCTCTGCCTCAGACCCACCGGAGATTAAGAAGGTCTCATTCGGGACCAGCTGGATCCTTCAACAAGCCGGCCATCAGGGTATCCAGCTACATCCACAGAGCTTCTCCGAACTCCGACGAAGACAAACCCGAGGTGCCCCCCAGGGTCCCCATTCCTCCTCGGCCCGTGAAGCCAGATTACAGAAGGTGGTCGGCGGAAGTCACTTCCAGCACCTACAGCGATGAAGACCGGCCTCCCAAAGTACCACCGAGAGAACCGTTATCACGGAGTAACTCCCGCACGCCAAGCCCCAAAAGCCTTCCGTCTTACCTCAATGGGGTCATGCCCCCCACGCAGAGCTTTGCCCCTGACCCCAAGTACGTGAGCAGCAAAGCTCTGCAGAGACAGAACAGCGAAGGGTCTGCCAGTAAGGCTCCCTGCATCCTGCCCGTCATCGAAAACGGGAAGAAGGTGAGCTCGACACACTATTACCTACTACCTGAGAGACCGCCGTACCTGGACAAGTTTGAAAAGTTTTTCCGGGAAGCAGAGGAAGCAAACTCAAGCACCCACACCCAGCCGCTGTCTGCTGACCGCGGTACAGCCTCGGCCGCAGAAAAGCTGGACTCCAAGACAAGACTGGACCTGGGGGGCCACGTGAGGCGTAAACACTCGTCCTACGTGGTTTCTCCTTAGGCTTCGGCGTCGCGGGTCAGCGGGGGTTCCGTGGGAGCGAGTGGCTCCCCAGCCGCCCTCCAGGCCGGTTGAGGTTCGCAGGAAGAGGTCTCGGATTGCAGAACAAAACAGTTGAACCCTCCGTCTTAGAAAGGGTAGGGGCGGTCGCGGGGCGATCTCGGGCCAAGAATCCCCGATCGTGCCGGTGTTGGAGAAAAGTCTGTTCCGGTCCGTAATTTAAAAGTGGGCGGGCAGGCAGGGAAGGCTGGGGAACCTTGGACATGTGCATACATTATAGGCCTGTGTAGAAACTCGTGCTGTAACCATAGACCATAGCTGCAGGGTAACCAATTAGTTGCTACCTTAGAGTAATATATATTCAAGATGGTAAAAGCTGGGGGGCAACTCCTGACTGAAAATTGAGCGAATGGAAGAAAACACAGTATTGTTTAGATCAGAATCATTAAAAAAAAAAAAAAAATTTTTTTTTTTAAAGTTAGTTTAGTAACTTTGAAGCATTCAGGCTCCTGGGCCCTGTGATGTTCTCCTTTAAACTTTGCAAGCAGCCTTTGTCCCCCAGGGCAGGGCGCAGTCCCTGCCGAGGCCCTGCCTGCCCAGCCTAAGAGTCACCCCGAGACCCGGCTCCTTCCGTTTCATTCCAGGGAGGACAACAGCATATCTGGCAGCCACACGTGCCCTGCTTCTCGAAAGATGCGAAGCTAACAGAATTCGCACGTCCGTTCTCCTTACGGTCCCTGCTCTGTTCTGCCCGCCACGGTGGCCCGGTCTGGCATGCGCCTCGCAGCCACAGGGGCACCGCGTTAGACTCCCCTGGGCCAGCAGACCGGTCGCCAGGGCTCCGGGCGTCCCGTTGAAGCGATCGTGAAACCACTGGCCACGTGACAGAGTCCCTGGGGGGGGCCCGTGTTGTGTTTCCGTGTCGGTTTCCGTAGACTGTGTGAATGAACATGGACAACGCAAGCTGGCCTTGTGTTGCTGGTTCCCGTTCAGTATTTCCTGGGGGTCGTGTGCCTTCCACGTAAAACGCTTTTGCCCAGTAGCGCAGTGTGTTTTAATGCCACAGGCCGCGTCCGCGTCGCTCCGCTTTGGAGACCCTCCCGGCTGCCGCTTCCCTTGGATTCCGTGAGACCCGCAGCCTGCGCTCAGACACCCGCGTGCTTCGATGCATGTATCTTGTGTAGACAAGCACAAAAGAGAAGGTGCTCACTAACGGAGGTACATTACTGCAATGTTCTCTTAACAGTTAAACAAGCTGTTTACAATTCAAACTGCTGAATATTTGAGCTATTTAAAGCTTCTATTTTAGTATGAACTACATGAAGGTTGAGACATGCTTTAGAAAAATGCACTGATTTCTGCATTATGTGTACAGTGTTGGACAAAGGATTTTATTCATTTTTGTTGCATTATTTTGAATATTGTCTTTCCATTTTAATAAAGTTATAATACTATTTATGACACCGTTAACCGCGTTTCTTGCCTAAGCTCTTCTATAAAAGTTGATGTCTCCGGTACGTTCACAACCATTACCGTCTTTAAGCACAAGGGAAAGTTTTTTTGCAGCCTCATAAATGCTTGAAATTTATGGTTGGTCCCTAAAATGAAAGTAACTTGAGCAATTAATGTTTAATATTATACGAATGCACAGTGAAAACGGCTGGCTGGGCTGTCCGTATTTCCCTTTAACAGTTCAGAAAGGGAGCAAGGGGCAGATGCTGGGGTGTCCCTGTCAAAGCAGGTCCTGCCTGGGGAGGGGCTCCCCCGTCAAGGGGAACGTATGGAAGAAACGAGCATAGATACAAACTGGACGTGACTTTGAGTTTCAGGACTAGGTCCGGGTTGTTGGGGGCCCTTGGGAGGCTCTGCTTCTTGCTTGATGTGAGGCCACCAAAGGAACCCCAGCCTGTCCTGGCCTCTCACAAAGAGGACGGACCTGCTTCTCGCAGCTTCTAGGTGCAGGAGGAAGCTGGGCCTCTGTGCTTGAGGGCGCCCCTCCCCAGTGCCGTGGGGCTCTGCGCCCGGCTCCCCCCTCTCCTGGGACCTGTAGCCAAAACCCAGCTGCTCCTCCCACTCCCCAGGCTGCTGGGCAATATGGTGAAGCTCTCTATGACCTTAGTTGAACTTGGTATCCTCCACAGTCAGGAGTGAGGACTCGGAGGTCAGTGAGCTGGGCTGGAAGGCCACCTCCACCTCCGTCTGTGTTGGGCAGATTCTTTTCATTATTTTTCTAATGTTTATTTTTGAGAGTGCGAGCAGGGGAGGGATGGGGTAGGGGTGGACAGAGGATCCAAAGCGAGCTCTGCGCTGACAATAGCCCCATGTGGGGCTCGAACTCACAAACCAGATCATGATCTGAGCCGAAGTTAGACGCTTAACCAGCTGAGCCACCCAGGTGCCCCAGTGCTGGGCATATTCTTTAAAATCTCAGTCCTTGGGTAAAACTTGTTGGCAGGGGAGGGTTGGGGGGGGCCATGATACCCACTACGTGGAATTATCTATGACAACTGCCTGTAAACCGTGGCAGCTGGCATGCAGTGAAGGCCCAATACAGGGATGGATTCTGTGGTCATCGGTTGCTCGCAATTGCCCTGAAAGGTGTTACTTCTGACCTTTTACAGATGAAGAAATGGGCTCAGGGAGTTGGTTCAACAGACACATGTTGGGGAATACCACCCCCTGCTAGACCCTGGGAGAGAGGCATACTCCCTGCCCGCTTGGATTTAAAGCAGTACCTAATGACAATTTGCAGTGACAGTGACAGTGACCGTCACAAAGGGCCCTCTTCTCCAAGGTGATAAGAAGGGAAGCTAAACCTCAGGAGGTGGAGCGAACAGGGAGGAAGAGCCCAGGAAAGAAGTCCTGTGTGAGACCCCAAGGCTGGGAAAAAGTCTGGCGTTTTCCAGAAGCCAGAAGTAGCAGCAGGAAGATGGACGCTGGGCAGGGTGGTAACTGTGCAAAGGCCTAGGCAGGGGACTGACGGGATCTGATTTGTCTTAAGATGACAGTGGCTGTTGTGTGGAGAGAAGCCAAGAGAAACACAAAGGTGTCGGTGGGGGTGGGGGGTGGCGGGGCGCATCGGTAGGGGGGGTGTCAGGATGGGAGAAGAAGAAAACTGGCTTTGAGAGATCCTTCAAGGTAGAGGCAGCCAGTTGGACAGCAGTGGGAGGAGCCTGGGGGTGCCCGGCTCCAGTGCCCCACCCTCCAGCCCCCAGGGGTGCAGGGAGTCAGGGGAGATGTGAACAGAGCACTCCCATTAATCTTTTCCTGTGTTTCATTTGTTGTTTTTGCCTCTTTTCTCTGCCCTCCCATCCCCTTTCCTTGTGGTTAAGACGATCTTTAGTTCCATTATTTGCTTCCCTCTGAACTTTCTTGTTTTTCCTTGATTTTGCAAGAATATACTTTCTCCCTATCTTTTCATGGCCAACCAAGTGCACCTCGCCATGGCGCTAACGCTATATGCTACACAACTAAATGCTGTCTGGAGCGCCAGCTCAATCCTCAACAGACGCAAGGAGCCAGTGAACTCGGGAATGGGGGGTTCCCTGGGCACAGGCCGGCAGGGCCTGCGCTCTCAGCTGCTGCTGAGCCCCCCGCCCCAGGGGAAACAGCTGTTAGCTGCTGCCGGACACACGGTTATCGGGCAGGTACTATCTAGTAACAAAGTGCTGTCCGAAAGTCAGGAAATGTAGGCTCCAGTCAACACCCCCCACATCCGATGCCAAGGCTCCCCTTCACATCCCCGAGCCTTGCTGTCCCCTCAACCTGAGACCGTGCCCCAGCAGACACAATACCACACAAACCACACGGATTTATGATTAGGGACTGTCTGGTGGCAGAAGGCAGACGCTAAGGTCAAGAGGACTCATTTGTAAGTCAATTTGAAGTGTGGGGGAAACTGTGAAGTGTTCCCAGGCCGCAACAATCGATCGTGTGTTGTCTATCTGTTATTAAATGGCACGTACATACTAATGGAAGTTTCATCTTGTTTATATGTTGCTTAGTTCTCCCTACGTCTCTAGGGATATCTTAACCATGTTAGGAAAAGAACTGTCTGTAAGAGGATGTCTCTTCACTGCCAGGGGCCCTGTTCCAAAAAAAGAGGCCGACAGATTCTTCTAGACCATCTCATGGTTGGAGAAAAGAGAGCAGTATCCCTTTGTCCACTGGCTTGAGTATCAAAATACATATTAAGCTATACTCTATTTCAGTTCTTATTTTCATCACCTAATTTGTACTTTTGAGGTACATGGAGACTTATTCTTAAAAAATAAGCTCTTAGCGTGGTTATTTCATACATAGTTTGTTCACGTTTTGTTCTGTAGTAATTATAGACGCACAGGAAGTTTCAAACTTGTACAGAAAGATGCCCTGCACCCATTACCCAGATTCCCCCAAAGATAACATCTTACAAAATTATAGTCCATTATCAAAACCAGGAAATAGACCTTGTCACAATCTTCCCATACGGTATTTTATTTAGAAAGAGTTCCTATCAAAATGGACTTAGGTCCCACTTTTTAGAATTAATTTATAAATTGATTCTGGCATTCTGTGAGGCATTTTGTGAAAAGCTAATCAAGCTTTAAAAATATGTTGCTGGGGCGCCTGGGTGGCGCAGTCGGTTAAGAGTCCGACTTCAGGGCGCCTGGGTGGCGCAGTCGGTTAAGCGTCCGACTTCAGCCAGGTCACGATCTCACGGTCCGTGAGTTCGAGCCCCGCGTCAGGCTCTGGGCTGATGGCTCGGAGCCTGGAGCCTGTTTCCGATTCTGTGTCTCTCTCTCTCTCTGCCCCTCCCCCGTTCATGCTCTGTCTCTCTCTGTCCCAAAAATAAATAAAAAATGTTGAAAAAAAAATTTTTTAAAAAAAAAGAGTCCGACTTCAGCCAGGTCACGATCTCGCGGTCCGTGAGTTCGAGCCCCGCGTCGGGCTCTGGGCTGATGGCTCGGAGCCTGGAGCCTGTTTCCGATTCTGTGTCTCCCTCTCTCTGCACCTCCCCCGTTCATGCTCTGTCTGTCTCTCTCTGTCCCAAAAATAAATAAAAAACGTTGGAAAAAAATAAAAAAATAAAAAAAATAAAAAAATAAAAATATGTTGCTGTGTAAATATTCATTATGCAGATAGTAACTGAGATAAAACTGATGCATGTTAACTTTGATGGGCCAAGATTTTCTGCAAGATGAATTTGCATGAGCTCTAGTAAAGCCAATACTTCAGACCTCGAGGATTCAGGAATAGTTTCCCAGAGCCTTGAGGCGCCCCAACTTTGAAATGTGTAACAAACCAGTAGCAAAGCTCTGAGGTACCCTTGTCTTTAGAAAGTAAATCTGGTCCAAAGTAGGGTCCACTCAGAGACATGTTTCTTTGCAGACTAGATCATTTGGCAGATGTTCTTTTCCTCTCCACGTGTGAATCATACAACTTTTTTTTTTAATGTTTATTTTTATTTTCGAGAGACAGAGCATGAGAAGTGGAGGGGCAGAGAGAGAGGGAGACACAGCATCCGAAGCAGGCTCCAGGCTCTGAGCTGTCAGCACAGAGCCTGACACGGGGCTCAAACCCACAAACCAAGAGATCGTGACCTGAGCTGAAGTCAGACACTTAACCGAGCTACCCAGGCTCCCCTGAATCCTACAACTTTTTTTAAAAGATTTTTTTTTTAATTTTTTAATGTTTATTTATTTTTGAGAGAGAGAGAGAGGGAGACAGAATTCAAAGCAGGCTTCAGGCTCTGAGCTGTCAGCACAGAGCCCAGCATGGGGCTCGAACTCACAAACTGTGAGATCACGACATGAGCTGAAGTCGGACATTCAACCGACTGAGTCACCCAGGCACCCCCCCACCCTCACCTACAACTTTCAAGAGAAATCTCTCTGTGTCTTATTTGGGGAAAGCAGAGAGGGGGGAAAGGTGAGGAGAACGGGGAAGAAGGTTCAGATGTGCCTGAACTTGGTTAGCCTTCCCTTTTATCCCTCGCAACTGAGTGAAATAACACGATCTAGGCATGTCTAATGCAATTTGAGGGTGTGAATTTTCATGCTTGCTTTTCACTTGAATGTATTGAACTTCAAGAACCTTCTGCCTAAGCTGCTGAGAATCTGTCAGGGGGAGCGTGTCTAAACACGCTCACCCCTGCTTGCATGGTACCTGCCCAGAATTCAATGGCAAACATACCTGGTGTGTCTGAGGAGACCCTTCACATCAGAGCAGCCCTGTAAACCATCCCTCGACGTCCACCACCACTGGGCAGCTGAAGGGCTTCGGGGATGGCGAGGGAGCCGGGGACGGTGGGACAGGGCTCTTCTGAGAATGAGAAAAAGAGCTGCCATCAGGCTGTTGGGCTTACGTGTGCCTCCCCAGTGCTGTCAGCCCTCACCTGGTGATTCCAGAAAACTGCCAGGAACCCTCAGCAGGTGGGCCTGTGGCAAGTTCACTAAAACAGCATCCGTGACCACGCATAAAACTGCTCCCCCCGCCCCCCACGCCACACACACACAAAGTGAAAAGGCCAGGGGGACGAGGCAATTTGTTTGGGACCGGTCTTTGGGAGTATTCTTTGTCCATCCACTTGACTTTGTGCCCTTATGGAGAAAGGCAGCAACTTCGTTCCTTGGAAGTAACTTTGGATCCGCGTCAAATAAACATCTTAATCACATGCTTTGTGCGTATTTCTTCATTTTACAGTCATGAGGGCTTAGCCCCGTGCCTCCCCGCCCCCCCCCCCCCCCACCTCCCCGGACTGCGTGACTTTTATACACTCCCCTCTTGTGTAAGGAGGGATGAGTCTCTCTGGCCTGAACCCTGAGCGGCCTCCGGCACCACAGCTCACAGGAGGCTGTATTTCGGGTTCGCGTGATCCCCTCGCCTCCCTAGTGTTCTCGCATGAACTCGTGTCTTTGTACGCTGTTTCTGTGTCGTGACGGATCGACGTTCCTGGCTGAGCAGAAGCCTGGACGGTTGGTGGTTCAGGGAGGCCCAGGCGCCGGCTCACCAGCTCCAGGCTGCAGAGGGAACTCACGCACC
Organism: Neofelis nebulosa; assembly: GCF_028018385.1. Lineage (NCBI taxonomy): Eukaryota > Metazoa > Chordata > Mammalia > Carnivora > Felidae > Neofelis > Neofelis nebulosa. Next base: position 216,892,234 of record NC_080783.1, read on the forward strand.
CACGGCAGCCCAGACGCATGATAAGACTTGTCTGCGCATCATCCCGGCCCAGGAGCCTCTAATTACACGTCTGGGGCTTGCAGGAGCCCAGGTGGCCGGGCTCACATGATCCCAGAACTGTGAAGATAGCGCGGGCCGGGTTCTCACTGCCTGCGCACCCAGGTGGGGGAGGCACCCCCGAGCCCCTTGCGTCATTTCGATACAAATTATAATAACTGCGTTCCAAAGACAACAAGAGTGCGTTTAACCACGCAAGCCCTTCCTCCCAAAGCGTTGCCACAGTTTTATCTTCCCATCTGCCTTTTTGGTTGTTACATCTGCACTTTCCTCCTGCCCCCTTACCTGGTCCAGCAGAAAACCCCCGAGCACCACGCCTGACTGAACTGGCGTGCGAAAGAGCACAGCATCAGGTCCCCGCACCGCCGCGGTTCCCTCCGCGTGACGGGATTTGGGCCGATCTGCCTTGCCCGTGGGGGGCCCTTGACCCCGTGAACGGCCCCCAGTTGTCAGACACTTGTCACGCACCAGGTACCGTGCTGGGCGCACTGAGTGTGGTTCGGTGACATCCCCAGAATCGGCCTTAGAACCAAGGGACTTGGTCGGAAAGAAAACACACTTGCCCAGAGCCCACTGTCACCGGGGCCAGTCGGTGGCTGGCTGAGGAAGGCTGTGCTGTGGGAGTGGTGTAACAAAACAGTTGTTGATGTTGATCCTGTAGTTAATCAGCATGTGGGAGGATCTGGAGGACCACAGCCAGAAATCTGTTTTGGTTTTTTGTTTCCAAAGCCACATTTTTTTTCCTCAGAGTTTCGTGGATGCTGAATCGGTCCAAATGTTCCTTATACAAGAATCCACAAATTTTAATGGTGGGAATAGATTGTCATTTGTCGTCTGGGCATTGATGAGGATCTCATTAAGGAATTGATTTACCAAACTGAAAGGCTTGTTTAAAACGTTTTTCTCTAAAACCTTCTCTATCCGTCTTTACGCAACGTCTATTCATGTCGGGGCTTTTTTTTTTTTTTTTTTCTTAAATCATATTCCTAAGGATTCCACGTATCCATTAATTACAAAAAGTTTTCTGGGGCACCTGGGTGGCTCAGTCGGTTAAGCGTCCGACTTCGGCTCAGGTCATGACCTCACGGTTCATGAGTTCGAGCCCTGCGTCGGGCTCTGTGCTGACAGCTCAGAACTCGGAGCCTGCTTCGGATTCTGTGTCTCCCTGTCTCTCTGCCCCTCCCCCGCTCGAGCTCTGTCTCTCTCTGTCTCTCAAAAATAAATAAACATTTTAAAAAAAGTTTTCTAGATACAGAGTCTCCTCTGAACAGCCTTAGTACAGGCAAAAAGAGGTGTTACCACCCACTGGCATGCATTATAATTCTGTCCTTGCTTAATCCCCACCCAAATGCCCATTTCCAGCTATACAATCTCATATTATTCTTTCTGAATCATACCTAAGTGCCACACCCTGAGTTGCACATAAAACTCTGCCATATTACTTAAATGCCAGTATGTAGTGCCACAGCTGTGGCTGACTTAGAAGTCGCCTTCCATGTTTCTGGAATTATCACCTCACTTCTCCATAACTGGTTCCAGGTGGGACTCCCCCCCCCACCCCCCACCCCCCCCCCCCGCCCCGAAAGATTTTCTTCTAAAATTTGGTAGCCTAACGTTGAGGATATATTTTCAACTGCTTTTCTGGCTGTAAATCCTGATGTTGGCAGGCCTCTTTCCTCTAAGTCTGAACCTCATCCGAGGCAAGCTGCTAATTATGCAGAGTGGTGCAGCATCCTGTTGTGCAGCTCACAGCCAGGAATGCACTGCAGTAGGGTGACCGAGAATCAGTCCCTCGCCACCGGACTCAGGGGGGCCCCTGCCGCCCCGCTAAGCATCGCCTGAAAACTCCTGAAATGAAGGCTCAGTCTGTAAGTACAAAACAAAACTCTCGGGGCACCTGGGTGGCTCTGTCGGTTAAGCGTCTGACTCTTGGTTTCAGCTCAGGTCACGATCTCACAGTTTTGTGAGCCACGTTGGGCTCTGCGCAGAAACCTGCTTAGGATCCTCTCTCTCTCTCCCTCTCTCTCTGCCCCTCCCCCACTCATGCTGTCTCTGTCTCTCGCAGAATAAATAAATAAACTTAAAAAACCCAAAAACCTCTCTATTGGCATGCCTGACTGTTGCAGGAGTTCATGAAAGATACAGAGCAGACAGGTGTAATACAATGGAGAAGTAGGATCAAGGAAGTCGTCATAGGACATGACTTTTGTGAAAGCAGCTCCGAGAGTTCTGGAAAAACTGTGCCTTTACGGACACAGAACAGGAAGGAACCCTGGGGCGGTCATCAGGGTGATTATCTAGGGAACCCCTTCTAGGGTATCCCCCAGCCAAGTTCTTCCCCTGTCCCCCTGTACGAAGCTGTGTTAGTGAGTGTGAGTTTCCATAAGCTGGAGCATTGGTGACAGAAACATATCAAGGTCCCAGGTAGCAAGAAATGTCCTCAGCTCAGGTCATGATCTCATGGTTGGTGAGTTTAAGCCCGGTGTGGAGCTCTGTGCTGACAGCTCAGAGCCTGCTTGGGATTCTCTCGCCCTGCCCTTCCCCCTCTCATGCACTCGCTAGCTCTCTCTCTCAAAATGAATAAACATTAAAAAATAAAAATAAAAACAAGGAATGTCCAGGTGGGACTGGAAACCCATCTGCTGGAGAACGCTCATTCCGACCACGCACTTTGTCTGGAAGCACGGCCCTTCCGCTTTCCAAGCCCGTGTGATCAGAACTTGGATCCACAGATAGGAGAGAGGGGGTTTTCGAACATATATATGAGCATAAAATCGAACATCACCGAGCACTTGAGGAAAATTAGTGTCAAGAAAAGAACAAAATTCAATAAACAGAGACCAGCACCCATACGAACACTTCACAAAGCCAACAAGATGTTAAAATAATCCTCCGAGATGAGACAGCATAGTACATCCACGAAAACAGGCTATTATGAAAAAGAGCCAAGGAACAGAAAATCAGAGGAAGAGTTAAGATGCATTTAGTATCTGAGAAGACAAGAATAGAGAGTAGCATCACGTAAATAAAGCATACTATATTGTAATGTATATAATTGTTGGATTACTATGTTGTACTGATAGAAACTGATAGAATGTTACACGTCAAGTATACTTCAATTAAAAATTTAAAAAATAATAATCGGGGGGGCCTGATGGCTCAGTCCATTGGACATCCAACTTCGGCTCAGGTCATGGGTTCAGGCCATGCGTTGGGCTCTGTGCTGACAGCTCAGAGCCTGGAACCTGCTCCGGATTCTGTGTCTCCCTCTCTCTGCCCCTCGCCCACTTGCACTCTGTTTCTCTCTCTCTCTCTCTCTCTCTCTCTCTCTCTCTCTCTCTCTCTCAAAAATAAATAAACATTTAACATTTTTTAAGTTAAAAAATAATAATAGGAAAAAATTCACCAGATCTGAAGAAAGACATGGGTCTTCATATGGAAAGGACTCTCTGAGGTCAAATGATTTACCTGAAAGTAAGACACACGCAGACACATTTCCCAAAACTGCAGGGTACCGAGGTTGGAAAACACAAAACAAAACAAAACACCTTCCAAAGGGAAAAATGAGCAGGAAGTTACCCACAACAGAGCAAGAATTCTAGGAGTCCCAGCAACACAGGATATGCTGGAAGAAAATAAGAAAATGAGAAAATATGGCTTGAGCCATATTATCAAGAGCCTAAGAAAAAGTGATTCTGAACCCACAGTCTTGTACTCGGCCAAAATAGCATTCAAGTGAAAGGTCGGAATGAACTATTTGGGGCATACAAACCTCAGGAAGTCTGTCACTCTCAGATTGGCTTTTTGAAAGAATTTCTCAAGGGTTGCAACACAGCAAGACAAAAAGAATCCAAGGAGGAGGAAGATGTGTCCAATGGGCAATGGAGAGAAAAGAAGACATTATAACCTACAGTGGAGTTTAAATAATGTGTTATGCATCGCTAAAGAATCAAGGACAATAGAGAACTAAGATCCCAGGTTAATCCCAGCAGGAAGGGAATGAGGAAGAAACTGAAGACAGATTAATGCTTTGGTCTCTCAAGAGAAGAGGACAGAATTGATTAACTCTGGAAATAATTGAATAGCTATTAAATGTACATAAAAAATTGGGGAGATAAGTTCCACTTCAGGTAATAGAAAAACTTGCATCGGATTAACCATCCTGCCTATGACAATGATAAACCCAGGGTAAAAACAAACACAAAACCAGCCACGTGAAGGTAGTGGAGAGCGACCAGTGCCCTGGGAAAAAAAGGAATCAAACTAATGCAGATCCATGTGTAACCAGCTTTCCCCCAGACAGTTCCTTAATTCTCTCAGCCTGCAAGGAACAGAGTTCAGGGGGTGCCTGGGTGGCGACGTTGGTTAACCGTCCGACTTTCGGCTCAGGTCATGATCACACAAGTTCAAGTTCAAGCCCCACATCGGGCTCGGCGCTGACGGTGCAAAGCCTGCTTGGGATTCTGTCTCTCCTTCTCTCTGCCCCTCCCCAACTTGTGCTCCCCAACCCCCCACTCTCTCTCAAATAAATAAACGAAAACTTTTTTTTTTTTTTTTAGAGAAATAGAATTCAAACAGCAAGTAGCAGTCTTACTGGACTGAAAAGACAGAGGTTCCGTTTCAGGGTTTCCTTCCAGAGTAGATAGGAATAGAGGGAGGGCAGATCGTGGAAAGGGGGAAGCCCCCGAATCTGTGTACAAGCACCCCCCGAATCCTTGGCTGAACTCTGACCTGTGCATGTGTACGTACATGTGCATCTCCAAGGAATCCGGTGGAAAGCAACCAGAAGGCCAAAGGAACTGAGCCGGAACTTGAGCAGTTTGGATATCGAGTCCAGCCAACTTCGAGGTACTTGGTAAACCCATTGGGCTTTCTGATAAAGCCCAGAAAGGCCATGGTTTAGAAGTGAGCACCATATCCCAGACTGAGGGCAAAACTGAGATAAATACCCTAAAAAAGCCTGTAGTCAAACCACCACAAGATCAGGGTTATCTGCTGGGAATTTAATTGTCTTCTAGAACCAAACTTACCACTTTCCAGAGGAAGGTCACAGCAACTGTCTATCATCCATAGTGTTCGGTGTATGATACAAATTTACGAGACATGAAAAGAAGCAGGAGAATGCATGTCGTAATCAGGAAGAAGCCATAGAAGCAGACCCGTAGATAACCCGATGCTAAATTAATATAGATAATAAAATAATTATCGTAAAAATAAAGATTTTATAGGCAATGATGGATAGAATGGATGAAGATATAGGGAGTTTTTAGGAGTAGTACAGAAAATATAAAAAAGAACCAAATGTAAATCTTAGGCCTGAAAAATGCCATATCTAAAAAAAAATGTTTTTTGTTTCAGAGGATTGACAGCAGAGGATAAAAGAAAGGATCATAACATGAACATAAAGACAGATGAGTAGAAAGTCTTGGACCTACAGCACACAAAAAGAAAAGCAGTCAGAAAATTCCCTACTTGGGAATACTAGAAATTGGATGTACAACGTCTAAACCATTTGAAGAAAAAGAAAATGAAACTTTAAAAAAATGATCAATCCTGGGGCGCCTCGGTGGCTCAGTCGCTTAAGTGTCTTGGCTCAGGTCATGATCTCATGGTTCGTGGGATTGAGCCCTGTGTCGGGCTCCGTGCTGAGTATGGGACCTGCCTGAGATGATTCTCTCTCCCTCTCTGTCTGCCCACCCCCCACCCCCGACTCATGCTCTTTCTCTCTCAAAATAAATAAACAAACTTAAAAAAAATCAATCCGGGGCGCCTGGGTGGCGCAGTCGGTTAAGCGTCCGACTTCAGCCAGGTCACGATCTCGCGGTCCGTGAGTTCGAGCCCCGCGTCGGGCTCTGGGCCGATGGCTCGGAGCCTGGAGCCTGTTTCCGATTCTGTGTCTCCCTCTCTCTCTGCCCCTCCCCCGTTCATGCTCTGTCTCTCTCTGTCCCAAAAATAAATAAAAAACGTTGAAAAAAAAAAAAAAATCAATCCAACAAATGGAAAGAAAAAGGGAGACATTTCAACATCAAAAAAATCATGGTAGGGACACCTGGCTGGCTCAGTCAGTGGGCATGCTACCCTTGATCTCAAGGTTGTGAGTTGGAGCCCCAGGTTGGGTGAGGAGATGACTTAAAATCTAAAAAAAAAAAAAAAAAAAAAAAAAAAATCATGGTAAAAAGTAAACCAAATGACATTGCAGGAATAAGTCAAAACATATCAGCAAAACAAAAGGAGAATGGATTGAATCCCCATTTTAGAATACAGAGACTTTCAGATTTAGTTAACAACAACAAAATCTCTGTTATTCACAGAAGACACACATAAAAAGAAAGCTCTGTATCGTTAGGGCTACTTTTGAGTACAAATAACAGAAACACCACCTAACAATAGCTAACAAAGTGGGTTTATTTTTCTTCTAGATGTCTGGGAGTATGTGGCTGCTGGTCTTTGTTCAGTAGTATAGGGATGGTGCCTCCGCATTTCTCTTTACCTTTTCTTCGTGGTCACAGAAAGGCTGCCAAGACTCCAGCCTCTACATCCACACTCAAAGCAGGAAAGGAAAAGCTAAAAACTAGTCACGTTGCTTCCTTTTTCGGGAAAAGCAAACACCCTCCCAGAATCTCAACAGACTTCGGCTTGTGTTTCATTAATCAAAACTGTTGTCACCTGACAAAAGAAGTTAGTCTTCCCCCTGCCCCGCTCCCCCAGCATAGGTGGTAAAAGTATACAAGAGAGAAGGAAATCACAAGTGAGTGTTCAGTAGCCGGTGAATAGTGTCTCCCCCAGTCAGAATAAGGGGAGGGAAAAGATACACTAGGGAAAGGTTGACTAAAGGCTAACAAGAACTGAGCTGTCTGGTGGTTCTGAGCTGAACAGGACCAAAGGACCCGGCAGAAGCTAGAAAGTACACGCTTTGTTTCAGAGGCTCTTTTGCAGCTAGGTTCTAGACGTGAATTAGGTCTGGCCGGTTGCCCAGAGCTGCATCAGATTTGGTAGACGGAAGCGAGACAGGGGCGGGTCTTTCTGCAACTAAGGTCATGGAAACGAGTGTGAAAGGCAGCCATGGCAGTGGCAGGACTAGGTATTTCAAGGTTTTATCAGCAGCTTTGTGGGCAGATACGGTTGTTCTGGCAACAGCTTCAATAGCCTTAGTGGCCACATAACCCTCGCTTCCTTATGCCTGAATCAATTCAACAGTTCCAGGGAGGCCTGCTGATGACCACTCCTCTGTCTTTCCAAGGATTTTACGAGCGCCTGATGTCCTGTTTTCAACTTCTTTCTGCTTAATGTACACTGACTGGCTTCTGTTTTCTGCACTGGACTCCAAAACTGATACAAAGTGTGTGCATACGAAACACACACACACACACACACACACACACACACACACACACACACCATCTTGGGAGAATAGGGCCTTCAGGTGACTTTCAGAAGCAAATGTGAACCCTCCCTGGAAGAACTCAACCTCAGTCCAAACCTCAAAGAATTCCTACAGAATGAACAATAAAAAGAGAGGAAAATGAACACTTCCCAAGCAAAAACCACAGGACACACAAGGAGGCAAAGCACCATAAATAAGAACAGCAGAAACCAGACAGCGACACAGAACTACAGAGGCCCGAGTTTAGAATTATTGGATACAGGGCCACCTGGGTGGCTCAGTCGGCTGAGTGTCCGACTTCGGCTCGGGTCATGATCTCATGGTTTGTGTGTTCGAGCCCCGCTGGGGCTCTGTGCTGACAGCTCAGAGCCTGGAGCCTGTGTCTCCCTCTCTCTCTGCCCCTCCCCCACTCATTCTCTGTATGTCTATCTGTTTGTCTCTCTCAAAACCAAATAAACATTAAAAACTTCTTAAAAATAATAATTCCTCTGCGTGTTAGTCACAAGAGGTGGTTCCAAAACATAAGGATCGTAAAAAATTGAAAATGTAGAAAAAGATAAACTGGAAAACAGTAGCCAAGAGAAAGCTGGAACAGCTATTAAACATCAGACAAAACAGAGAAGAAAGCAAAAATCATTACCCATGATAAAGAGGACTATATAATGATAAAAACTTTCAATTCATCAGGAAGAGATAATGATTCTAAACTTGTAAGCATCCAGTAATACAGCCTGAAGAGATGTAAAACAAATATTTACAGATTTATGAGAAGAAATTGCCAAATGCACTGTTAAGGCGGGAAAGTTTAACGCGACCTCTCTTATACCTGACAGATCAAGTGTGTAAGAAGTAAGTAAGGATAGAGATTTGACAGGAACATTGACAAGCTTGATTTAAAGAGATTTTTTTTTTAAGATTTTATTTTTAAGTAATCTCTACACCCAAAGCGGGGCTTGAACCTACAACCCTGTGATCAGGGGTCCCACCCTCCACCAACTGAGCCAGCCAGGAGCCCCTAACAAGTTTGATTTAATGAATATATAAACATCGCACCTAGCAATTAAGGAACAAACTTATTTTTTTAAAGTAGGCTTTACACCCAGCACAGAGCCCAACGTGGGGCTTGAACTCACAACCCTGAGATCAAGACCTGAGCTGAGATCAAGAGTCAGATGCTTAGCCGACTGAGACACCCAGGTGCTTCCATTTGTTTTTTTTCCACTGAACTTTTTCTTGAACAAGAAGATATATAGAGAAGAGTACACAAATCAAAAATATAACTCAAAGGAATTCTGTCTTTTTTATTTAAATTCAAGTTAGTTAACATACAGTGTAGTCTTGGCCTCAAGAGCAGAACCCAATGATTCATGTCTTACATATGACACCCAGTGTTCATCCCCAAAAGTGCCGTCCTTAATGCCCATCACTCAATTAGCCCATCCCCCCTCCAGCAACCCTCAGTTTGTTCTCTGTCTTTGAGAGTCTCCTGTGGTTTGCGTCTCTGTTTTTATCATATTTTCCCTTCCCTCTCCTCCCCTCCCCTCCCTTCCTTTCCCTTCCCCTCCCTTCCCCTGTGTTCATCTGTTGTGTTTCTCAAATCAAATGAATTCTCATGGAGTCGACACACGGCAGACCTAGTACTTGGATTAGATCAGGAAATGGGTCTTTATGGCACCCTCAGACCCCTCTTTCTGCCACCGCACCAACCCCAGTCACAATCCATGCTAAAGGAAACCACCTTCTGACTTCTAACACAGTGGATTAATTTTGCCCATATTGACTGAATATCGACGAAACCATACAGTAGTACTCTTTTGCTCACTGTTATGTTTGAGAGATTTATGTGTGTAGAAATGTCTTTGTATTCTCATTCCATTGTATGAATAAGCCACACGTACCCATTCTTCCGTGGATGGATATTTAGATTGTTGCCTCCTTGCAAGCAGCATAAATGGGGCTGGGATAAACACTTTTTTAACCTCTATTATTATTATCTTTCAGTATCTTCTACACCCAACATGGGGCTTGAACTCACGACTCCAAGACCACTGGTTGCATGCTTTGGGCCACACTGGGTGGCTCAGTAAGTTAAGTGTCTGACTCTTGATTTCGGCTCAGGTCATGGTCTCACGGTTCATGAGTTTGAGCCCCACGTTGGGTTCTGCACTGACAGTGCAGAGCCTGCTTGGGATTCTTTTCTGTCTGCCCCTCTCCCACTCACACACTCTCTCTTAAAAAATAAATAAATAAATGTTAAAAAAAAAAAAAAAGAGTCACACACTCTACAGACTGAGCCAGCCAGGCATCCCCGGATGAACAGTCTTGTACATGTCACCTGATGATCACGTGTACGTATTTCTGTTGGGTATATTTAGCTTATGTTTAGCCTTTGCAGACATTGCCCGAAAGGTTTCCAAATGGTTGTAGCAATTTGTGTTCCCGCCAGTCCTACGTGAAAGCTCCAGGGGCCCCACTCCTCATCAATGCTTAGCAGTATTCTGTCTTTTCATTTGAGCCATTCTGATGGATGTGAGAAGACCCATTCTATTTTTAAGTTTATTTATTTATTTTGAGAGAGAGAGAGAGAGAGAGAGAGAGATTGCAAGTGTGGAAATGGCAGAGAGAGGGAAAGCCAGAATCCCAAGCAGGCTCTGCACTCTTGGTGCAGAGCCTGATGTGGGGCTCAAACTCACAAACCCCGAGATCATGACCTGAGCCAAGATCAGAAGTCGGACGCTTAACCAACTGAGCCACCCAGGCGCCCCAAGACCCATTCTATTGGATCACACGTGAAATAGTCACAAAGATTGACCAACTGTTAGGTTCCACATATTTCACAGGATTGGTGCCATACAGATGGGGCTCTCTGACCACACTGCAATTAAGTTAGAAATCAGTAACGAGGGGCACCTGGGTGGCTTAGTCGGTTGGGCGGCCGACTTCAGCTCAGGTCATGATCTCATGGTCCGTGAGTTCGAGCCCTGCGTCGGGCTCTGTGCTGACAGCTCAGAGCCTGGAGCCTGTTTCAGATTCTGTGTCTCCCTCTCTCTGACCCTCCCCCGTTCATGCTCTGTCTCTCTCTGTCTCAAAAATAAATAAACGTTAAAAAAAAATTAAAAAAAAAAAAGAAATCAGTAACGAAATACAGCTACATATATTGGGGAAAAGTGCATACACTTGGAAGTCATCAGAACTGAATGTGGACACAAACTGATATCCATATACAGAAATAATGTATCATGTCTGATACATTAGATACATTCTAACATTTCTGTTAGAAAAGAAGAAAATCTCAAAATGAATGAACCAAACACTCAACTTTAGAATTTTAGAAGTCTGGAAAGGAAAGAATAAGAGTAGAAACTTCTGAAAAGCAGGGAAAACATAAAACAGAAAGTGTTATCAAAGTCAATATCAGTGTTTATGCCAATAAGTTTGAAAACTTAGATAAAGTAGTAGGTAACATCCTAGAAAAAAAAAAACAACACAGTTCACCAAAACCATCTTAGGGAGAAATAAAGAACGTGAGTAATCCTTTTTTTCTTAAGTTTATTTTATTTATTTTGAGAGAGAGAGAGAGAGAGAGAGAGAGACAGCGTGAGCGGGGGAGGAGCAGAGAGAGGGAGACAGAGAATCTCAAGCAGGCTCCATACTGTCAGCACGGACCCTGATGTGGAGCTCGATCCCACCAACAGTAAGATCGTGACCTGAGCCGAAATCAAGAGTCAGACGCCAAACCGACTGAACCACCCAGGCACCCCTAGAACCTGAACAGTCCTATATTACCTGGAAAGATTTTTTTTTTTTTAATATGGAACGCTTCGTGAATTTGCACATCATCCTTGCGCAGAGGCCATGCTGGTCTTCTCTGTATCACTCCAGTTTCTCTCCGTCTTCAATAAACTCTGCTCTCCTCTCGGCTGCATTTTGGTTTTCATCCTGTATGAGACCAGGGACCCTTTTGGGCTGGTCTTTGTAGGACTCCCTCTGGGTCCTCAGACCCAGCCAGCCTACATCGGTTGGAATAACGTCCCCCACAACCTGCCCCCCAAAGATGTCACTCCAGAACCGATACATTACCATTCATGGCAAAAGGGACTCTGAAGACATGATTAGGTTTCAGGACATGATCTTGGGTTATCCAGGTGATCCAGTCTGATCATTCAATCCTTTAACTTGGAGAACATTTTCTGGCTGGTTGAATGTGGACACACATTCAGGGAGTTGGTCAGGGAGATGTCGCTCTGGAAGGGTCAGAGATGCAACATTACCAGCTTTAAAGATGGAGGATGGAGCCACAGCCAAGGGATACAGGCACCTCTAGAAGCTGGAAAAGTCAAGGAAATGGATTCTTCTCTAGTGACTCCAGAAGGAAGCACAACCCTGTCCACACCTTGATTTTAGTCCCATGAGAGACAGAGTCAGATGTTTGGCCTCCAGAACTGTAAGATAATATATTTTTCTTGCTAACCCTCTAAAATTGTGGTATTTTTAACAACAAAATAAAGACCGAATACTATATATACCCAAAACGACAACTGTACAACCAGTGTTATATTTAATTCCCTTTAAAATCCAACTGGACGTAAGTTGCCTATTGTAAGTTGCCCGTAAGTTAGCATTGCACTGAAGATCCTAACCAGGGTAGAATGGCAAGAAAAAAGAAATAAAACATTGGAGGATTGGGAAGAGAGAAATAATTGCCAGTCTTTGCTGATGATATGAATATATGAGAATCTTAAAATAACTTATAGCTACATTATATTAGAATAAGAGTTTTTTTTAAGCCTGGATACACGATCAATATATAAAAGTATATATCTGCATTTCTATGTACAGCAACAATTTTTTAAAAGGTCTTTACAATATCAGAAATTAAGAAAAATGCAAGAAGGCGGGAAAGAAGGAAGAGTTAATAACAAATCTAACAAAAGATGTGCAAGCCCTTTGCTGGAAACATTACAAAACTTTCTTGAAAAGACATCAGAGATTAAAGAAGATCTAAATGAATGGACAGCGGACTATATTCTTGGATAAAAAGACAATAACTGAAAGATGTCAGCTGTCCACAAATTGCTTTATACATTCAATGCCATCCCAGTAAGAATTCCGAGAGTATTTTGTGTGAGCTTTGGCAAGCTGATTCTGACATTTCTCTGGAAAAGCTGAGGCTGCAAATAGCCAAGGTACTCCCGAAGAAAGTGGGAGACTTGCCTCCACCTGGTAAAGAAATTCGAAGGTGTGGTATTGACGCGGGCACGGAACAATAGTGTTGGATCAGGATAGAGACCAGAACCAAAGATAAGAGCTCATGGAAATTTGATTTCGGACAGAAGGGGAACTGCAGACTAGTGGGGGATAAATGGATTCACCAACTGGTGCCGGGACAACTAATTAACCACATGGGGGAAAAATGAAATCGGATCCCTATCTCGACATACACAAAATTAATTCCCGGGGGATTGAAGACTTACACGTGAAATACAAAACCGTAAATAATTTAGAACACCATGTAAATGGACGTCTTTATGATCTTCAGATAGAAAAGAAGTTTGCACAAACTATAAAGACAAAAACTGACAGATTCTACTCTATTAAAACTAAGAATTTCTGGGGGGCGCCTGGGTGGCTCAGTCAGTTAAGGGACCGACACTGGATCCCAGCTCAGGTCTTGACTTCAAGGTCCTGAGTTCAAGGCCCTTTTGGGCTCCACGCTGGGCATGGAGCCTTCTGTAATTAGTTAATTGCTTAATTAATTAAAAATGAAAATTGAGAATTTCTGCCTATTGCAGATACCATAAAGAATAAAAAAGGCAAGCCACAATCCAGAAGAAGATATTTGTAACATATATGAATAATAGGGGTTTTTTTGTCTTTCTTTATTATTTATTTGAACAAAAACACAAGCAGTTCACTCATCTCTCCCCGTTTCTTCTCATATAAAGGATTCCTACAAGTCAAAGAGATAAAAGCAAAAACCCAACAGAGAAATGAACAAAAGGTAATCATTACACAGAAGAAAAAACTATATGAAAAGACGCTTCATGAATAGTCAGAAAAGTGCAAATTAAAATTTCCAGGAGATTCCATTTCATACCCACCAAATTGTCACTAATTTATTTGTTTTAAGATTTTATTTTTATTATTTTTTTATGTTTATTTTTGCGAGAGAGACAGAGACAGAGTACGAGCAGGGGAGGGGCAGAGAGAGAGGGAGACAGAGCATCCGAAGCAGGCTCCAGGCTCCGAGCTGTCAGCACAGAGCCCGACGCGGGGCTCGAACTCACAGACCGCGAGATCATGACCTGAGCCGAAGTCGGACGATTAACCGACTGAGCCACCCAGGTGCCCCTTAAGATTTTGTTCTAAAGTGACCGCTCTACCCAACATGCCACTGGAACTTACAAACCCAAGATCGAGAGTCACACGCTCCACCTACTAAGTCAGCGAGGTGCCCTTTGTTGGCACTAATGGAAAAGCTGGCCAATGGCTAGTGCTCCCAGGAGAGGAGACAGGTCACTCACTGGGCAAGGAGTGTAAGCACCATAATCTTGGGAGACGGTGTAGCATTTCTGGGGGTGAGGATTCTTAACCTGGGGTACACAGATGGAACTCAGGGCCCGGGAAACTTCAAAGGGGGAAGAAAACCTTACGTGTTTTCCCTAATTTCTAACTACAGCTTGGTATTTTCCTCTATGAGGAACCAAACCAAAGTAGTATTAGGCATGCCTGTGACTTCCACCAAATAAGTACAGATTATCACATTATCACATTAGAATTGTTGCTGATATCTCAAAATATCATTTATGCTCATCACGGCTTCAAAATTTGGGTAGTCATGGGGCACCTGGGTGGCTCAATCGGTTAAGCGTTCGACTTGGGCTCAGGTCATGATCTCACGGTTCAAGGGTTTGAGCCCCGCATCGGGCTCTGTGCTGACAGCTCGGAGACTGGAGCCCGCTTCGGATTCTGTGTTTCCTTCTCTCTCTGCCCCTCTCCTGTTCATGCTCTGTGTCTCTCTGTCTCTCAAAAATAAATAAAAATGTTTTAAAAAGAAGCCATTCAGAGAAAGATGTGGGTCCAGTGAGGCCCAGAGCCCTGACCCCGGCTGCAAGGGCCGCGTCGTAGATGCCTCCTCCGTTACCCACGCTTTTGTTCTTGTCTTTGTTTTCTACGACAATGAACTTTTCATTCTAATGCTAACGTTTTTTTGAAAAAGACTTTCATTTTTATTTTATTTTTTTAAAGTAATCTCTACCCCCAAACGTGGGGCCCGAACTCACGACCCCAAGATCAAGGGTCGCACCCTCCGCCGACTGAGCCAGCCAGGCGCCCCTCCCACATTCTTTTTAAGTCAAGTAAAAATTTCCAAGAGCAGGCTGAACTCAAAAACAGGATACGTCTTTAAAAAGAGAAGACCCGCGGACACGGTCGCACGCAGAAGTGAAAAGGCAAAAATAAAGCGGTAGGGTTGTGAGGCCGGTGGGGCGATCTCATCTGGTTTGAGGGTCATTGCCGCCGGCCCACGACTGGCTTGGGAACGTGAAATAGCCCCTTGGGGCTGCAGGAAGCAGAGAGGACGGTGGCGATGGAGGCGTATGGTGGGCACAGTGAAGGCTTCCTCCAGGTGTCACGGGAGCCTCGGGCCTGGGGGCCTCAGGCTAGAGCTGGGATCCGGGGAGATGGGCCAGCTCCAGAAGGACCCCGCGCTGGGAGCGAACAGCGCGTGTCCAGGCCGGCTGCAAACAGGATTCCCTGTGGCCCCTTCCTGCTCACCTCACTGCCGGCCCCGCGCGCGGGGGACACGCGCTCAGGCTGGTGACTCACTGGTGTGACTTCGGTCCCCTTACTAAGGGCAGAGACAGGGAATTCCCTAAAAACAAAACAAAACAGACCAAAAAAAAAAAAAAAACGCTGAGATTATTCTTCAGGTGAGTATAATGTTCGCATCCCTTTGGGAACCAAGACCCTCGAATAGAGAGCACGTCACCAGACTCTGGGAGGAGACCGTCGGCTACGCTAAAAATAAGACTTCACATTGAATGTTTCCCAGCTTAAGAAACGTACTTGCCTTTCACTGTGGGCCTTGATCCTTCCGACAATCCCACAGCGCAGCACAGACAGGTTCTTGACCTCTAAAGAGACGAGGGTTTCCTCCTTTTTACGATGGGTGACGACCTCAGCCCCTTGTGACGGGCTGCTGGCCTCGAGGATCCGGCCGACCGACGCGGCACACGAGTTTCTCCGCGCTGACGGGGAGCAAGGTCTCCAGACGACAGTGCGTCAAAACGAGGGGCGGAAAAGTGGAACAAACCGCACGATCCCTTTTGTATAAAGTGTGAAAGACCCGACTCACCTAGCTCAGTGATCGGCGCACAGTAGGCGCTCGATAAGCCGTGCGGCCCCTTCCCGGTCCTATTCAGCACCCGGGGAATGGACCGAAGCCTTTCCTAAGTCATACGGAAAGACGGGTACCGACTCCCCCTTCGGAAGGGCAGGCTGGCGGCCGCTGCCCCAGACGGGCCCCAGGAACGGAGCCCTGGCCGCCTCCTGCCCCGCGCTGGGCTGCGTCCTGCCAGGGAATTTTCTTTCCCAAGGGGACTGAGCTCCGGGGTAAAGCTTCATTTCTGGAGCCCCTCCCTGGCCTCCCTAGCCGTCCCGGAGAGCTGGGCAGACCCCAGGAGCTCTCGAAACTGCAGCTACTGTCACTGAGGTTGTGTGGGCGGAGTGGTACCAAAGTCCCTCCGAGTTTGACCTCCGGTGACCCCAGGCCTGGGAGGCGCCATCCGGTCGGGCTGGAGGGGCCACACTCCTCAACTCCAGGTACTTCCAAAGGTAGCCAGCCTCCCCCCCTACCGCCGAACTTCAGTGCCCAGGTTTGGTTTGCCTCCCCCCCCAGCCCCCCACCCCCCCAACTTCCTGGAAGAAGGAGAGCAGGTGTGCTCAGCACAGAGCAGCAGCTAGAGAGGGTGGAGGCTTCACCTGCTATCAGTGTGCCTAAAGCCATAATTCTTGACCAAGCCAGGAAAGGCCCGAGCCTTAGATAAGGCGCCCAGCGGTCCCTGCCCCAAACCCTGTCCGGAAAAACCCTTCACTACAACACCTGAGCTCTGATAAAGGCTCCCAGTAGAAGTGCTCTTTTCATCGTCGGCTATTCTAGAACCACCTTTTCTGGCTGCCCTGAGGGCAAAAAAATGCAAAAAAAACCCCGTTTCCCTTCCTTTAGATCCCTCCAATATTCCAGGGAGTTTATTCGGAGCTAGGGGCTGGCTGGTAAAACCCCCGTAACTTGGGAGAATTTACAACTGCTCACTAGTAACATTTTCAGGTCGGTAATTTGGGACTTTCAAAGTACCAGGTCTCTGGGTTTTCTTTCCTTGGTCAAAGGTATCTTCTAGACCTGTCAGCTTTGTCCAGCTGATCTCTAAATTCACCCCACTCAACCCCAATCGCTCTCTCTGGCTCCCCACACAGAATCTCCCTTTGACCTTGTGTTCAAGATGTGACAATTGTCCCAGAGGGCCCACTGCCCCTCCTGTGCGTGGAGCTTCCCATCCGGGGCCTGCAGCAGGCCTTCTCAGCAGGGCCTTTGAGCCAAGTAGGGTTGGGTCCTTCCTCCACGGCTCAGAGTCAGTTCCAGGCCTTGCCTCCCCAGCCTCACCTCCGAGTTCCCCCTCAACCCGCCCTCTTGCTGTCCCTCCACACCCCACGCACTCCTCCTGCCTCAGGCCCTTTGCATGTCCGGCTTCTCCTTCCTCACATGCTAACAGACTTGCCTCGTGCACACCCAAGACTCCACAAATTTTTGAGGTCCCCTTCCAGAGAGGACTTCTCTAACACGGCTGCAGAAAAAAACCCCATCGCTGCCTCCTTACCCCACTTTGCTTCTCAGAACACAGAGTCTCTCCTGCTGCTGTCTCTCCCCTAGCCGTCTCTTTACAGCTTCGTTTCCCAAAATGTAGTTACAGATCTGCATTAAAAAAATGATCTGCCTTGCCTCCTAGCCCAGGGGTCAGCGAGCTGCAGCCCGAGGGCCAAATCCCCACCGCTCCCTGGATTCATGAGTTTTGTTGGACACAACCATCATCACTGCCTCACGTGCGTCTTTTGTCTGTTTTGGTGCTACAAGGCCAGCTGAGTAACCGTGACGAGGCTTTGTGACCCACGTTTAAAATGGTTACCAGCTGGCCTTTCCAGAGAGTTTGCTGACAGCTATTCTTTGCCAGAGGATGGAGAGGGGGAAAGGAACAGGAGGGAGAAAAGGTACCACGCGATGAGGCTGTCTGCCTAGGTGCTGGCTCTGCGTCAGTTGTGCAGAGCAGCTCAGCTCCCTGTGCAGAAGCCCAAACTCCGTTCCGCCCCTCGGTCGGGCAGTACACGCCGGTCACGGTCACGGGGAGACAGAAAAGCCAGGGGAACCTGCTGGGTCCTGTGAACAACCCAGGAGTCGCTCTGGCTCAGCTACAGACGGATCTGCCTTCCTGGGCGGGCTCTCCTCGGGGACAGAGTGGCTGCCGGTGGCTCCAGGCGCCCTGCCCGTCCTCCTGACCGCTCGGCGGAGAGAACGCCGCCAGCAGGCTCGGCCGAGGCCCCGGGGTGGAGCCGCGCTGGCTGGTGGGCCCGGGCCCAGGCCCCTGGTGCCAGTCACCAGAGGAAGGGAAAACGGAGGCCGGGCCGGCCTCGGAAAGTTTTCACTTCCGCCTGAAGACTCCTTCTGCGACGTCAAAAGGAACTGGTCTACAAAAATTCACCATTACAGCCAACTTGGTTGGTATTTTTTAATAGCACGTTAATGATACGCAATTAACAAATGAGAGAACATCACAGCCTCTTAAATCCTTGCTTTTATGCCTTTCCTTCTTCTGTGACAAATGTGTTCACTGTTCGTTCACCTCAGCAGCCGTATCAACAGCTAACAGCTGCAAGTGAGGCTGATCATGAACTTGATTTCACAAACAAAAAAGGGGAAACCAGAGATAAATGAAAACCATCAGGAGCTCGCTAAATGCCATCTATGGTGCAATCCAGGTTCAGGACCGTCGGGGGGGACACGAGGCAGGCGGGGAAGCCCCATGCGGCTGCCGCCACCGGCCCACACCGCTGGGGGCAGTGACCACGCTCCTCCGCGCGGTGACGGCTCCTTTCGCTTAAAGTGAACACGGGGACAATGACTGCGGACGGCCCGTTTCTCTAACTCCTTCTTGAAGGTTTCCGCTCTAATCCTTAAGCACGAGCGGGGCCTTCACTTGGTCAGCCACGTCCTTGCCGCTCAGCGCTTCAACAATCGCAAGAGCAAACTCGAAGCTGGTTCCAGGCCCGCGGCTGGTGAGGATCAGGCCGTCCTTCTCCACGCGGTTCTCGGAGTAGCTGTAATGACCTTCGGAGGAAGAACAAGAGAGGGTTACATCCGAACGGGCTCCGCTGGGAACACTATCACTCTGCCCTGCAATTCAAATCCCCGTTACCGCACAAGATGGGTCTCACAGAAATTTCCAAAACCCCAAAACCAAACCCCATGACAAGGGTAGCTGGACGAGGCGGCGGCGGCCCGGCCCCGCGCGGAGATGCTACGGCGGCGTGTGCAACGGAGGGAGAGGAACTGAAGGCCGCGGCGAAATGACACGAACACACGGAAGTCAAGTATGGTTGCAGAAGACCTTGTAAGTGGGCGGGGCAGCGGGAGGGAGGCCGAGCGTTCACATTTCTGTCACCAACCAACGCTCAAGGGTCCGCCCTGTACACTGAAGGGGAAGCCGAAGGGGCCCCCCGAAACGTGCCGCTTTGGTACAGCGACTACTTTGGGCTGAAGGCACCGGACAAACGGCAACTGCAGGAAGAGGCTTTCTCTGAGCCCCCCTCGCCCCCGCCCTGCCTGAAGACAGGTCCTAAGGGACTCGGCCGTCGTGTCCCTTCCGGGAGCCCATCAGCCAGGGAGGATGGACTCTTGTCCCAAGAAGAGAGGAGACCAGAAGTGGACACCAGACAGACTCTGTCACAAACCATCCCACCTCCCATCTAGTCTCCCAAGGGCGCCTTCATCTTTCCTGAAAATCACTCAGGTCTTCTGAAAGGCCTACGTCCCTGCTCCCCCTTCCCTACAGACTGCCTGTCACACAGACTCCTGTCACATGGACTCCCTGTCACACGGACTGCCTCCATCACGCACAGACTCTATCTCAAAAACAAACTAGCAAAAATAAGGGGCGCCTGGTGGCTCAGTCGGTCATGATCTCACGATTCGTGGGTTCAAGCCCCACGTCGGGCTCTGTAGGGACAGCTCGGAGCCTGGAACCTGCTTCGGATTCTGTGTCTCCCCCTCTCTCTGTCCCTCCCCAGCTCACCCTCTGTCTCTCCCTCTCTAATATAAATAAACATTTAAAAAAACATTAAAAAAAAAAACAACTAGCAAAAACAACACAGAACACACAGGGAGGAGGTGTGTGGAAGGAGAAACACCACTCATTTCTCAGGAACCACTTTCCTTCCGTGTCCCCCAATTGGCTTTTGGGGGGAAATACAGTAAAACCAGCATATGCTTCTCCTATGTCCAAATTCAGTGGATGATGGGACATCTGGGCAGATCACAGCCACAAAGCTGGGAACCTTCAGCATCAGCTCCCCAAGACCTCCCCTTCCACACACGTGGTCACCAAACCCTCCTAGTGCACAGGCCACCCGGCCCTAAGTCCTCGGGAGGAGCCGCACCCCCGCGACCCGGCCCCCCGGCTCCCACTGCCCAGAAAGCTCTCACCTCCTCCAGCGCCCCTCAGAGGAGGCATCTGTGACCGCTCCCCAGATCAGGCCCCCGGATCGCACCACCGGGGCCCCCGGCACTGACGGGACGTGAAAACAGTGTGTCTCCTGCTTTACTGCCTGCTCTTTAAAAGGCCGGGCCCTCAGCCACCCCACGTGGCCTAGGACACTGACGGACCCGCGGAGGTGCCCCCAAGCATCAGGTGAACGAATGAACATCCCTCGTTGCCTCCTCTCTGCATCTGCGGCCTTCACGCAGGATCTCCGTGTTCCGGCCCTGCCTTCCACCTGTCCTTCCCTCCACTCTCTGCTCAGCGCCACAAAAAAGGTCACCTTTCCAAAGTGCACGTCGGAGCTTATCCAGTTCTGTTCCCAGGAGAGGCCTTTGCCTACTTTCTCCAGCACCTAAAGGCGACTCTGTTCCACATCCCGGCGGGCACGCCCTCTGGGTCTGGCCTGCACAAAGACTGGACCAGAAGGAACCAAAGGGGAGACCGAAAAGAACTTGCCATCCAGGTGGGAGCTCATGGTGACCTGGGTGGGGCCAGGGGTGACAGGGAAATGAAAGTGTGAGAAATCACGTAGAAAACAAAATGCCCACAACTCTGAGCAGGACTGAACACGGGGAGGTGGTGAAGAGAACTCCCAGCTGTATGTCCTACAACTGGGTGGATGGTGGCACCACACAGAGACCAAAGACACAAAGAACAGGCTGAGGGGAGGGGCCGAAGCCCACAAGGTTGCCTGGTCGCACCGCCAGCCCTGAGACTAGTCTCCCCCTACTGCCAGATTCAGTGCCCGCACCACCGGGCTCTCCCATCAGATAGCTTGGGCTTGTTCCTTTTTCTGTTCTCAGAGTCACGGAGGAGCCCAGGAAATGCTTGTTCGATGTCTACAGACAGAAAATCGTCACCTGATCCAATGAGCCCCTTAAAGCAGAAGTGATATGCTTCCGCCGTATTCACGAGCTTCAGGGACCACACGATGATGTTCACGTCCTTTCCAAGTGGTGGAGACCTTCAGCAGATTAGGTCTTCCTGTCCTCGTTACAAATCCAGTCACCCGAGGGACGCCCGGGCAGCTCAGTCAGTTGAACATCTGACTTTGGCTCAGGTTATGATCTCACCGTTCGTGCTGACCGGGCAGAGCCTGCTTCGGATCCTCTGTCCCCCTCCATCTCTGTCCCTCCCTTGCTTGCTCTCTCTTTCGAAATTAAACAAACATTAAAAACAAAAATCGAGTCACCCACTGAAATAACGAAATACAGCACATGAACGTCTTCCTAGGGGTCGGTCAGTTAAGCATCGGACTCCAGCTCAGATCACGATCTCCTGGTCTGTGGGTTGGAGCCCCGCCTCGGGCTCTACGCTGACAGCGCGGAGCCGGTTTTGGATCCTGTGTCTCCCTCCCTGCCCCTCCCCTGCTCGCTCGCTCTCAAAAATAGACACTGAAAGACAAATTTCCTAGTTACCCTGCCGCAGAGGAAGAGCATCTCTGGGTTGACCATCTAACCTCATTTACTGACGGCTGAACCAGGCCGAGACATCTTCAGATGCCCAACCAGGAAACCCACCGGGTCTCGTCTTCCAGGGCGGCGAGATGCACGGCCTGGACTGGGGCTGGGTGAGGCCATTTCTGAACGGCTCGCTGAACGCTCTCTTCGTGGGTAAAGTATTACAACCACGGCTTGCACCAGTTACAGACAATTCAAGGTTCCAGGACTCTTTTCAAAATTCCAGCCCGAAGAGCAGGTCTACACTCGCCGGCTACCTCCACCTAGCGGCGACGCCAGACAAGGACACCATGCGCCCCAGGGCCAGCGAGGCAGGTGGGCACGCCTCAGCCGACTTGGATTCACGAACTCTGCAAATCCACACCCCACATCCACTGGCACAAAGCATTAGTTGCTGACTTTTTAATTTTAACCAAACGCTCCAGAGCCAGGAAGGAAGTCTCTTCAGAGCAGCAGCAGCCAGGGAGCCTAGACACGAGGGGTCGGCACCTAATGGCTGCTTTTTATTGGTCAGTGGCTCCTCAAGGGAGTAGTTGCTGGAGAGACCCCAAGTCCCCGAGAGCCCGAGACATTCACTATCTTGCCCATTAAGAAAAGTCACCGACCTCTGGGAATGGCAGCCCTGGGTTCCAATTCCAGGTCTGCCATTTAGTAGCTGTCCCATCTCGCTAAGCCTCGCCTTTCTCTTCTGTAAAATGGGGGTGACACCAACCCCCGGGGCTGCCACGGGAGTCCGATCAAGTGGAAGGCCCGGACAGAGCGGTGGTGTTACTGCAGCAGGCAGCAGCCGGGGGAGGACGGCCGTTCACCGCCGTGTTCCCAGCGCTTGGCCCGGAGCCGGGACCGACCGGCCCTCTGCCCCCAGCGCGGGCTCACGCCAGGCCACGTTCTGGGTGCGTCACACACACTGACTCACGGAGCCTGTCAACGACCCTGTGAGGCGAGGGCTACTGATATCCTTAGGTGTCAGGATGGAAACCGGGGCCGGGAGGGGGAAGGAGCCCGCCCACGGCCGGCCCCACACTGCCTGGCCCAGGGGCACAGCCCTTCACTGCTCACCTTCGTGACGGGGGGCTTCGGGTGCTTTCGAGAACAGACACATAGGAAGCGAAAAAGACTATTAAAAGACTATTAAAAGACTTCTTCATTTAAAAACCGAGACACGGGAAGACTGCGTCCTTCAGACCGGATTGCTTATGTGAGTAAAAGTTTCACGCCGCTCTGCCAGGTACGTGAGGAGGACCAGGGCCCCCAGGAGTGAATACGGCCTCACTCCTCAGGCGCCCTGAGAGGGCAGATACTCAACCGGTCTTTCCCCACAGGAGGACTCACCGGCTGAACCCAGCACCTCGTAACTTAACGTGCGCGGGAGCCGCACTGGGACAGAGGTGGGCCCGAGCTCCAGCCCGACTCCGGGCAAGTGGCCCGGCCTCCGGGAGCCGGTGTCCTCTTCCGGGAAGCCAACAGCTGCCTCGCTGGGCACCGGGGCCCGGGAGGCTCCGTGGAGATAATGCCCGCGAGTGCACCTGACCAGCGCCGAGAGTTAACGACCTAAGCTTTCCTGTTCCCAACCCACCTCCGTGTTCTTGAGGTAGGAAAATAGACACAACAGATCCACATTCGGATAAAGGAGGAACGTGGCCGACTGGACGCGTCCCCCCCCAACATGTCGTAACCACTAAAGGAAGCCTGATTCCAATCTTTCCGACTCTCTAAAACCCGTCCGTTAGCCCCGAGTACGTTACATGCCCACGTTAGAAACGCCCGGCAGCCAGAGCCCTCTGTAAAAAATCCCCACTTTTCACACAGATGGTTTTATCGACAACTGAGGATCCAGCAGCTCCAAAAAAGTGATAGGTATTTAAGAAAATACTACCTCGGATCATGTTTGAAAATATTCTGAACATCCAACACCAAGAGCAAACCCTGACGTAAATGACGGATTTGAGGTGGTGATGCCGTGTCCGTGCAGATTCATCGACTGTGACAAAGGTACCGCTCCGGCGAGGGAGAGGAAGGCGAGGGAGACCGCGTGTGCGGGCAGGGCGTGCGGGAGGCCTGCGCTTTCGGCTCCATTTTGCGGCGAGCCTAACACTGCTCTAAAAAGCAGCACCTCTTCGTTAAAGACAAAGCAACAGGGGCGCCTGAGTGGCTCAGTCGGTTGAGCGGGTCAGGATCTCACGGCTCGTGAGTTCGAGCCCCACGTCGGGCTCTGGGCCGACGCCTCGGAGCCCGGAGCCGGCCTCGGATTCTGCGTCTCCCTCTGTCTGCCCCTCCGCTGCTTGCACTCTGTCTCTCGCGTTGTCTCAAAAATAAACATTAAAAAAAAAAAAGACAAAGCAACACCGTGCAAATGCGCCACCTGGCCCGGCCGTGAGAAGATGACGAAGAGATGTTACCCGCCTACGTTGTGTGAGGTCAGAATGAGCCTCGAGTGGGGCTGAGACCGGGGACAGAATCTACCGCCGCCTGTTTCCCAGTCAGCTGCCGCCATTACTGTTTCCTCTTCTGGTCCATTGGCTGGTGTTTGGCTGGCGATGTTTCACACACGGCCAGCCTCCCGGTTTCCTTGCTGGCTCCATGCCAGCCGAACCACTTCTGGCTTCTACCTGGAAATTTCAGACGCTCTTGCAATCATCCACAACAGCTTTCTTTCTCTCTGCAAGTTCCAGAGTCTCTGTCTCTCTGGCGCGTGCACTCCAGGGACAGATGGCAGAGGGAGAAGCCACCTGTCTGACAAAAGACACTACCTGGCTGGTGTTCCGAGTGTCACACTGAGAAGCCGTGGCTGTTACTGAGGGAGCGTCGTCACACAGTTGTACGTTTACGTGGCTGGTTACACTGCGCTGTCATTAACTGCACGTTGCCTTCTGGTTTTAAATTCGACGTGTGTGTCCTGTGTCTGTAAGCGGTTCCCTCCCGGAGGACAGAGACCATGGCAGGCTCTGCACTGTGAGCGCAGAGACCGATCCAGGGCTCGAACTCCTGAACCGTGAGCTCAGGACCTGAGTTGAGATCAAGAGTCCTACATTTAACAGACTGAGCCACCCAGGCGCCCCAATGGCGTGCTTCTTTTACAGCCTCTGAGTAAGTAACCGGTCACGCAAAGAATTAAAGAGATACCCGACAGATTACTCTCGTGCCCCCAGAAAAGGATACAATCTTAGGTTTAAAAAGCAAGCTGCAGGGGTGCCTGGGGGGGCTCAGTCAGTTGAGCATCCAACTTCTGATCTCTGTTCAGGTTGTGATCCCAGGGTCGTGGGAACGAACCAGTGTCAGGCCCCATGCTGGGAGTGGAGCCTGCGTAAGGTTCTCTCTCCCCCGCTCTGCTGCTTCCCCGTTTGCACTCGCTCTTTCTCTCTCAAAAAAAAAAAGTTGCAGAGCGATATACTTAACAGACTTCATTTGAATAAAGTTATTAAACTACAAAGGATAATGAATGTATGTGGAGAAAATTCTAGAGTTACACAAGAAACTTTCTAACAGAAATTACCTCTGAAAAGCAGAAAGGGGGTGAGGAAGAAAGAGAAAACGCAAATTTATGTTTTTACTTCACCCCCCTTTTGCTCTGTTTGCACTTTTTACCATGAACAGAAATTGTTTTTATAAAAATAAATGAAAGTTAACAGTCTAGCTGGTATTTATGAAAGAAACATGTCACCTAAGGAACAGACCTGCCACCCAGGGAGAGAGCAACATTCACTTTACTTTGGACTGTGGGCAAAAGGGCATCTTCTGAAATTGCTGTCGAGGTTTGAAGTTTACCCTCAAGTGTCTGGCAAGGTGGTAAAAACCCGAGTCAGCCTGGCATTTCATAACCACGCCCATCCAGGACGACCGGGGCTCCGGCTGGCCTCTGCTCGTCAGCCCTTGCGCCCCGTCAGGGCGCACACACGGGCACGCGCGCCACCTCCCCCCACCGCTCGCTCCCTCTCCGGCTGCGACACTAGCGAAGCAGGTGAGGAACACGCCAGGCCTCAACCCGCGGAGAGTCCCTCTGCGTAAGGCGACCAGGCGGGACACAAAGCTGAATCACAGCTTTCTGAGAAGGTCTTTCCGTACGTGAAAACAAGCACAGGGGCGCCTGGGCGGCTCGGCAGGTTAAGCGTCTGACTCTTGGTTTCGGCTCAGGCCATGCGTTCGAGCCCCGTGTCGGGCTCCGCACTGCCGGTGCGGCGCCTGTCAGGATTCTGTCTCTCCCTCTCTCCCTGCCCCTCCGCCACTCACTCTACCTCTCTCAAGAAAAACTTTAAAAGGATGCTTTAAATACACAAAATATAAGCACATACTTACTCCCATTCATCATTTTGTCTTTAGCAAGCGGGTGTGTCGTAACTTTGCTTCCAAAACCTACTTCGTGAGCCAAGAGAGCCGTAGGACCTGAAAAGAAGGTTAATAAAAAGACTTAAGTGCGGATATAAAAAAACTAATGGTTTAAAAATTGCAACGGAAGAATTTTTCAAAACCAGGAGGGTCTCACCAAACATATCCTGATGATTCTGAAATTAAACACCTTTTAGTATGAGAGGCACGGTTTGTTTCTAATAGACCATCTGCTGAGCACATCTGGCAGAAGTGTACAAACTCAAAACCCTTCACCAGCCATCTCACCAAATGATACGGAGCAGCGTCACATAAACAGTGTGTGGTCCCTCAAGGAACGGCAGGCAAGCTTGCCGGGGATACCCGGAGGGGAGACCACCAAGGCCCCACTCTCAGCAAACGGAAGATTAAGTCACACACTAAAGGCGGCTGGCACTCTCCAAACTTCTGGACTTGACTGCTACTTCACGGACTCATTTTGGTTTTCTACTTAAAAATGAGCACTCACTCATCCGTCCATCCATCCGTACCTCCCAGGTGACCAGGACACTGTCCAGCCCTGAAGAAGATATACCTGTGAAATGCCCAGAAATCTGGAGACACAAAGGCACCAGCGTTTCTTTATTAATAACCACTAAAGACCATGCACAGATGTCCGCTTCTGATCCTCTAAAATACGCAGCTGCTAACAGATTTTGATCCCAATGTAGTCACTGAAAATGGTCAATTTCACGGAGAATCACAACCATATTTTGTACGTAATGTTTCTCAGATAAGGACTACAACAAAGACATTTTATGACTGTCATGTTACCTTGGAAGTTATAAAAAAAAAAAATTCTACCTTTCTTCTCTAAGCCTCACGTCACACCTAGAAAAACATGCTTCAGAACAGCAACGTGACCCTCAAAACAGGTCAGGATGCAACGCCGTGGCTGGGACCCGAGGACAGAGCCCGTACGCTTCAGCTTCAGCCACCCCGCCCACCTGCTCTGACCTTTCATTTTTCAACCCAGTTCCAAGGAAAAGGGAGCTACAGACTACACCTGCCGGCTAGATCACAGCAGCTGCACACAGGAAGATCAACAAATACTGCTTAATTACATAAGCTTTCCACCTGACAGGCCAATCCCGATTTATATCTCCTAAATCAAAGTCCTCAGATAGATCTGATGTCCCTCTCACCTTATTTTTACCCTATGTACGAGACAGCTGTGTATGGTGGCAAATTTTAAGTCTGTAAAGACTGAATAATTATCACTCAATATCTATGTGAATGGACTCATCAGTTTCCCTTAATTCTTACACTGTGAGATGTTAAGAAGTAAATAACTACCTACATGATCTTGTATTTTATGAAAGCAAACCTCCAGAGGTGACCGTACAGTGAGGAGAACAATCGCTCGTACGGTAAGTTAGAAATTTTTAGGCTGCTCCCTTCAGTTGATGAAACTGCTGCCTACGGTAATGTTAATAAATTTACGTTTCGGCCAAACGTAGGGTGAATAAGCCATCACTAAAGTCCTGATAAGCCCATAATTTCTGCTTTCTGAAGCTTAAGAATCCTATTTGGAGAATTCGAGAAGAAATATTTAACTCCCATTACTTGACATTCTGGCAGATGAAAATATTGCTGCGTGTATGCGGGGATCCGGCTCTGAGCCAGAGCCGAGAGCACAGGGCACCGCAGCGGGAGCCCCTGGGCAGCCAAGACACTACGGCCAACAGCGCCACCGTGTGGTGACTCACGCAGACAACACGTCGGTCACCCCAGCTCCTCCAAGCCCTTGGAGGTTGTACCTAGACCCAGTCTCCAGGCTCCTTTCCCTCCAGACCCAGAATGAATCTCATTTTACTTTCTTATCCAGAGAGTCTGCCCTCCAGTTTCTGTCTCAAGCAATCAATACTTGGGGCTAAGCCAACAGTCTTTCAGTTCAGTAAGCAGCCCCCGGTTCCTAACTGCGACACTGAAGAACCACCTTATTTTTCACCACACTTCCTACTTTTTCTGCAGCACCAGAAGGCCAGGCAGTACAGGATATTCAACGATACAAACATCATATTAGAGCGCTGTTTATGTCAACAGCGATTTAAAGGATTCTAAAGTGTAAGCTCCTTAGCACGGCATTCGAGCTGCCTGAGCACAAAACAGTGAACCAGATATGGCCAATCATCCAGCCACCTCAGTGATACAAAAGAACAAACCCACGTGTGGTTTTTCCTTTCAGCAGACTCATAAGGGAACAAATCCAGACTAAACCCTTCCTTAGGTTAGAGAACCTAAGAATGAGGCCGTGGCCAGGGGCTGAGAGTGACTGGACCAAGTCCTCGTACATCGAAGAGGACCTGAGACCCCCACCCAGAGAGTGGCACCTGCGCGGGCGGTAGGGACCGCAGGGTCCTCCAGCGAGGACAGACCTGGGCCCCCAGGGCAGGTCAAGAGGCTGGTGCTGACTGGAACACAAGGACAGGGCCTGCCAGAGTGGTCACCTCTGTGGTCCCTCCCAGGCTCCAATGCAGGGGTCCTCGGACATCCGGGTCTTTAGGAACCCCCCTGAGCTTTTACGTGAGTTACATCTACCTGTAACTGCCGCGTTAGAAGTCAGAAATTACAACTGGGACATTTTGACGACACAAGAATGCGGGAGCACGTGTGCCACACCCCAATGGTGGCATCATCACACTCTCCATAAGAAGGAAAAGGACAAATAACATCAGTATCTGCTTTCACCTTATGACGCCTTTGAAAGAGCTCTGAGAACGTCTGCTGTAATGCAAAGTCCCCAGGGTCCCCGACTTGTAACTTCCTTAACAGATCCACTGTACTGAACAAAACGCTGTCATCTTATCAAACCATCCATCCATTCATTGATTTACTTGCTCTTTTGACAAATGTCTCAGAGAGACCTATAACAAAGAACTGCACTCTGGAAAAATGCAAGATGGCGGGATATCATGATACTGGAGCATTAAGAATGGATTTCATGGTGGTTCCAGAAAACAAAGTATTACTGACTTCCAAAGATGTGGGGACATCCAGGAAGCACGAACAACCTTCTTCTTCTAACTTACGTGACAGATAGTACAGTGCCCGAAACCAAACATTCCACACTGAGGACCAGGCGGAAAGCACCCGAGGCCTCGGAACCCGCAGGGCAGGCACAGGACAGAGTTGTTATGTTCACGTCCGACCGATTCTTGCTGACTGGTGCTGGCAGACCTAGTTTCTGGCATAGAGATTTGCTGTAACAAGCTGTTTACTGAATTCCAGAGGGCGTTATTTTCCTCAGAGGTCAACCAGAGACGGAAAACATGTAGTTTCACAGAACGCAGACCAAAAAGCACAGAGAAGCAGAAAAGAGAGCTGTACTCATTTCTGAAATGACACTGAGTTCATGCCGCCCAAGCTAAATATGCCCATACAGATGCCCTGCACGCTCTGTGAAGGGAAAAGAAGTATCTAGAACAAAATCTCACAATTAAAGACTACCCCATCACGTATTTTTGGGAGAAATCCAACAACACATTTTAACACAGGATGGTTCTGCACGTTACCTGCACAGATAGCGGCAATAAGGCCCTTCCTTTTTTCTTGTTCCTTCAGTATCTCTTTCACAGCAGCAGACTATTCAAAGAAAACCCAAACACATCAAGTTATCATTAAGCCACAGCCAATGGCCAGCTGGAAACTGGGAGAGAATCTGCTTTTAGTTTAAAATGCAAGATCTTCAATCAATTTTCTAATAGTATTTCTAAATCATTAATAGAAAAATTCTCAAATTCATAGTTTCTACATTTTTAAACCTAATCAAGGTGTTTGTTACAGGAGAAGGGCATTCTTTTCTTAAAGGTGTTTAAAGATGAGACGAGAAGAGCAATTCCCCTTGGGTACGCTGACCCCTGCCGCTTTGTGCTCCGCGAGGAAAGCGGGGGGGGGGGGGGGGGGGGGACATGTGGTGTCTGGAGTGTTTTCAGAAGGCAGAGCCAGGAACAGGGCCCAGCAGAGTCCCAAACGTCTGATTCAACCTGCCTTGCGCGCTTCTGTCTCTTGCCCCTCCCTCCCCTCTCTCTTCCCGCAGGTGGACTCGATGAAGACTTCGATGAAGAAGCAGGGGCCTATTCCGATGCCATTTTCATGCAAGCTGGCATTTCCAGCCTCTGCAGCACCCCCCGCCCCGCAGCCCTAGTGTTGAGCAGACAGCCAGTCTCTTATCTTTCTATGCTTAAACCTTCATAAGACACAAAATTAGGTTCATTTTTCTACTGTGGGGGAGGAAAAAAGAAGTCTTACATTCGGACTGTATTCACAGAATCTGTTCCCAAATTAACTGTTCCACCAATTCTGCTTACTCATATAGTAAATGTCATTAGGGACGTTTTTCCTAAATAAGCTACACCACCATTTTGTTCACTTCACCTGTTTCTAGTTTCCTCCCAGCCTCCTTCCTGAAATATTTTAGTAACAACAAAACCAACAGAACACGTGCTGAAGTACTTCCTTTACACGGTTTTTACCTCAGATAAATTCTGTGCACCCAGGTTACCTCCCGGCAGAACCACTACGTCGTAAGGTCCCTGTAGTTTCAAAACAAAACAAAAAAAGTAAACAAACACTTTTCATCTGAGATGTGCACTAAAGTGATAGTCCGATAATACTTTCACATTTTAAACGTGGGTCATAGCAAAAAACTGTTCATGGAAGCGCAGCTAAACAAATTAAGGTATATATCTCTATGATGGAATGTTGTTGTAACTAGCAAAAAATCTGAATATAGTAACAGGAAAGGATGCCCGTGTTGCAGGATGACAGGGGTAGCATGATCTCATTCTTGTAAAAAGGGAGGAAAAAAAGGGGGCGCTTGGCTGGCTCAGTCGGTGGAGCACGAGACTCTGGATCTCAGGGTTGTGAGTTCGGGCCCCATGTTGAGCGTAGAGCTCGCCTAAAAAAAAAACGCAGATGTGTGTGTATGTCCCTGACACACACGGGGTCTACAGGTACCCACACACGGAAGAGAGCTCAGCTGCTAATGAGATGTGGTGTGGGATGGTGGGGCGAGGACAATGAGAACGGGGACATTTAACATTTTCACTCTGTAGGTATACACGGTCTACACGCATTATTTTTTCAACGATAATGTACACAGTAATAAAAATAATTAAAAGAACAATTTCAAGTAAAATGCACAGAAAAAGGTTTTTTACCTCTATGAAAAATGGAACTTAGGGGAGAATAATGATACAGTATTTTAGTATCCCAAACACCTAACATCCTACAAATCTGCTGATTCCAAACTTGATTCAATTCATGAAATGGAATTTGATGTAACAATACTTTAAGATGTTAAAAAAAATTTTCAAAAGTTTAGTCATTAGCATTTTAAAAATTTAGTACATACTTAGTGCAACATATACTACTCAGAATTACTCAAGACTATGAACATTCTGCTGTTTTCAAACCAAGCAAAACTACCAATTAAACAAAGTATGAAGTACAGAATTTCTTTCACTCCTTTTAGAATCTGATAAACAGACACCAAAGGTAACCACGGTTCTAAAATACCCAGACACCACAAGATGAAAAAGACCAGAGAAGAGCGAGTATTGACTTCTACTCGGCCACTCGAAACATGCTATTTAGAATGTTTTCAACAATTTTTATGTAAATACCAACATTCCTGTACCCCACAATCCGGCACTGAACTATGTGAATTTATTAGAAAGGAATAAACTTTTCTCTATGCATCTGAGGCCGGCTGAGCATGGGAATCATGCTCCGGGTTCCTCAGCAGGGCACAAGTGGCCGTCCATGAGCTGCCTCCACTTTTTTTTCTGCCACATCTATGCCCTGAGAGCACAGAGCCCACACCCCTATCACACTGGCCATTAAGCAATGAACTACATAAAAGGGTGTGCAAAAGCATCTGTGCACATGTGGGTGAGCTTGCGTCTGAGGACAGGGCCCTCAGCTCTTGACAGATTCCCGGTGTTAGCTGCCACCAAAGGTAACTGTCAACATAAAGTGACACTATTTAACAACAATTCTTAATGCTCCCTTAATCCCACCACTAATCAACTACGAGCTGTTCACATAAAATGAATCACATAACTATGTCTGGAACACTGAAAAAGGAAAGGCAAAAAGGAACTTTTGCATAAAGAATAAGAAATGAGGGGCGCCTGGGTGGCTCAGTCGGTTATGCGTCCGACTTCGGCTCAGGTCATGACCTCACCTGCTTCGGATGCTGTGACTCCCTCTCTCTCTGCCCCTCCCCTGCTCACATTCTGTCTCTCTCTCTCTCTCAAAAGTAAATAAACATTTAAAAAAAAAAGAAATGAACAGGAAATGTGGCAGGTGATTCCTTCTATCAGGTACGTCATAACAGGAGGCTAAGCTGCCTGCGAAGCCAGAAGAATCCTGATGAAAACATCCCACCCCCCCCACCCCCCCCAGCCAGCACAGGCAGTAGGGAACTGCCAGATTCCATGGATACAAAAAAGGGAGAGTCCCTGACTTCCCAGGGCTTATTATAGTGGGGAAGACATCCAAGCAAAGTAACTTTCTTAAAATAAGTCTGTGCTCACAGCCTTAGATGTAGTCAAAAGACAGTTCAAGAAACTGACAAAGAAGGCACAGGAGGGAGTAATTCCAGGTGTGGACAACAAACCTCTTTTTTTGCATCTTCCAGACTGGCATCCGGACAAATGAGAACATCTCGGCTACACTGTACCGGGTCTTTCCCAGCCAGACCCGCAACGGTGACTTTAATCTAGGAGAAAGACATCATCACATTTAACACTGAAACATAAATCTAGAGTAACATTTTCACAGCTGCTGCGTTTTAAAATAACTTGGCAGGAAATACTGCGACAAAACCACGCTGCCTTGCAGCCAGTAAGTTAGCTAAATATATTTAATAACCAGGTCTGTCCCAGTTTGCCTGAGACAGTCCTGATTTACAGATGCTGTCCCGGGACCTTGTCTGGTGAGTGTCCTTTCTCCCACAAGTGTCCTTTATGGTTTGGGCGACAATTACATGATCATCCTGTTAATAATCCATCTTGCAAAGTTACTGTTGTCATTTAAGTGTCATGGAATTTTCTGAAGATACAAAGACAAGTTAAAACAATGAAATCCTACTTTAGCTTGCAAAAATGTACAAAGTTGACATAAGCAAGAGCTGGTACTGGCAACATGGGAATTTTCCTACACTGCTGGTGGGTCCACATGTCGGTACTTTGGGGAGTTGACAAAATCTGGTAAGGCCAACTATGGGCTGTCCTTTGGCCTAGCAATTCCACTCTCAGTCACAAAACCTGGAAAAACTTCCACACATTTGCATAAAGAAACCCGTAGGAGAATATTACAGAACTGAAATGGCACAGAACTGGAACAGAGCAGACTGCAGCATATTCGTACAGCATAATACTAAGCAGCAATTTTAAATAAACGAAGTGCATCTGTGTGTCTTCACTTATGGGAACCAGAGAAATGAAGGTAACAGACCCTGGGACCAGACTGCTAGGGTCTGAGTACTGGCTCTTCTCCTCGCTAAGTCTACAATGTCGACACTTCATCTAGTGTCGTTGTGCCTCAGTTTCTTCAGTTGTACAATGAGAATGGCAATAACTCACAGGGCTGTTGGAAGAGTTAAACAAGTTTACGTTAAGTACTTAGAATGACACCTAGCATCAATAAATGCTATTTAAGCGCTCACTATGGATGCATATATGCATACATACACACACACACACACACACACACACACACACAGAGACACGTGCAAAATGCAACTGCAGTTTAATGCTACTTTGAAGACATGCATGGGATGGACACACACCAGTGAGGGGACAGAGCTATCTCTGGGGCAAGAAGAGGAATAGTATTGGGGAAATTTACAAAGAGGGCTGTGTAATGTTTTATTTGTTTTAAGCACCTGTTCCTAAAGGGGCACCTGGGTGGCTCAGCCAGCTGACCATCCGACTTTTGATTTCAGCTCAGGTCATGGTCTCTCGGTTCATGGGCTCAAGTCCCACACTGGGCTTTGCGCTGATAGCACATGGAGCCTGCTTGGAATTCTCTCTCTCCTCCCTCTCTACCTGCTCACATATGCACGTGCTCTCTCTCTCAAAATAAATAAATAAACCAAAAAAAATGTTTTAAAGCATCTATTCCTCTGGAAGTGGGCCTAAAAGAAACATGGCCAAATACTAACAAGTACTAAACGTGGGCAGTGAATAAACAGGTAATTATTATTATACAGTCTTCTGTATTTGTGGGTGTTTGAAATATTTTATAAAGTGCACTGAATATTATTTTATTCAAAATGACTTCAAAACCCCCAAATTTTGAAAAAGGTAGAAGACATCAGGGGACTTACTCCGGCTCGCCTCATGACATCTACAGGAATGACTGTCTCCATCTCCTCTGCTCCTTTGGCCAGGATGACCAGAGCTCTTTTGGAAGCCATTTTTGTGTTGTACTTTTTAAAGACTTAATTAAAAAAAAAAAAAAAAAAAAAGAAAGAATTAAAAAAAACTTCCATTGCAACCCTAAAGCAGCCAAAAACTTTAAGCTTAGTAACATTTTTAAGCAGGGTAACTAGGTGCCTCTTAGGGGAAAAGTTCGGAGAGACAAACATTTAAAAAAAAAAAAAAAAAAAGCACCTTAGGTTAATATTGGTTTACACAGAATTTCAACTGCTGGATTTCTGCGAGAACACAGTAAGGTTCCTAATACGTGATAGTACCACTTGGATTTCCTTCGACCATATTTTTTAAAAACCCAGTATACAGTAACACACAGGCCTTGCATTTCACACAAAGTAGGGAGATAGTTTTCTTTTTGTTAGCACTATTTCAGAGAAACGACTAAACTTAAAATTTCACGGGGAAAAGCTGCACGTAGTCTTTGGCAATTAGCCGGTGAGATTTTTGGAGGGGATTTTTTTAAGTTCCAATAACTGTACGAAAAATTCTGGAAAGTTAACGGTGTTAAATATTTTATCACACTCTTTGATGACGCAGAAAGATGGGAATCCCCCACTACATTCAACCCAACTGGATTCTCTCTCTGCACTTTGCCCTCTCGTTGCAAATGGCAGCTGCTAAGCAAGGGTCTGGATAGTTCTTAGCCTGTTCTTTTTCTGCAGCTTGTTGTCCATGCAAATCAGAAGCTAATAAAAGCACTCCCACAAACACAGCACTGGCCAGTTCCAAACTGCCGGACACCCTGCACACAATCCTGGAGGGTCCGAGGTCGCCCCGTGCGCTCCTGGCCGAAGGCCGCCCGTTCCACAGACGCGGCGGGGCCTCGTCCCTCGGCGCCCCCTTCCGAAGCCCGCGCCGGGATGCCCGCGGGCCCCTCGCCACCCTCAGCGCTCCCCAGACCCCGACCTGAACCTCGACTCTGCCCAATCCCGCGCCGGGGACGACCGAACGGAACCAGAACCGGACTAAACGGGTCGCACGCACACACGTACGCCCGTCGCCAGGGTTCACGCCCTCAGCCCCGCACTGCGCAGACGCGCGCCCCCCCGGCTTCACGTCCTGCCCCGCCTCCCCGGTACTGCGCAGACGCCCGCCGCGCAGACTTCACGTCTTCCCCCCCGCCCCCCGCCCGCCTCACAGCCCTATAATGCGCAGGCGCACGACGCCCAGCTTCTTGTTCTGCCCCGACACCCCCCCCCCCCCCGCCCCGGTATTGCGCAAACGCCCGCCGTCCAGGCCCCCACTTCCTCCTCAGCTTTGAGCTGCACCGACTCTTGCGGCTCGCTCGCTTACGTCACATCCGGCCGAGCCCACCTTGGACCGCAGAAGGTTACGGCCCGCCTTTCCGCGCCCTGACTCTGCGTCTAGGGGACGTCTCCAGTTGGAGCATCCAACGCGAGGAGAGTCCCGTGGGCTCACGCGTGCTCACGGAATCTCCCCCGCCCCGAGTGGCGCGGTCTGGCCTGCCCTCGGCGCCGCTGGAGTTAACTCGCTTTTCCCCACGGGCCGGAGGCGCCCGGCGGGACCCCTTCGTGGCGGTTTGCTTTAAACGTGCGTTTTCCTGGAGTGGAGTTGTGCCTTCTCGCTTCTGTGCACTTGGCTTTCCTTTCTTGGAGGGCCTGCCCGTGTCCCCCTTCCCCCGCACCCCCCACCTGTTCCCGACCTCGTCTCCCCAGGGCGGGCTGCAGGTCCTCGGTCTCTGGCGACTCTTAGCATTATTTGCATGCGGTAGTTTCACGTGTGCTAGTTTCTCAAAAGTTCTTTTTTTCTAAAGATCCCAGGGTGTGGAGCCCTGCTGAGCACAGGGATCTGACAGTCCCTTTAATGACATCTGTTTAAGTTATAATCTCAGATTTCGTTTTTACAAGTATGAATTGAATACTGACGCTTTTTCCAAAGTTTTTATTTATTTTGAGAGAATCCCAAGGAGGCTCTGCACTGTCAGGCAGAGCCTGAGCCTGATGCCGGCCTCGAACTCCTAAACCGTGGGATCGTGACCAGAGCCAGAACCAAAAGCCAGATGCTTAACCGACAGAGCCGCCCAGGCGCCCCTGAATGCTGATGGTTTAACCCATTTCAAAAACCAAGCTGATCAAAGTTACATTGAACAGATGGACTCCCAGCGTTGTCCCCGTGGGGTTCCATCCCTGCTGCTGCCTACCGGTAACCTTGTATTCGTTCCCTGGGCATCTTTCCAGTGTTTCCTTATGCAAGCATAAGCAAATACACTTTTTACTTCTTTCTCATGGAAATGTAGCAGATTATCCATATTGTTGTGTCCTTCACCTCGCATTGCCACCAGCTTATTAAACGAACGTGGTGGAGATCTTTCCTTATCAAAAAGAACTTCCTCTCTTTTTTCCAGATAGTATGCCATTGTGGAATGTCCCATAGTTGATTTACCGATGCCCTACTGATAAGACTTAGGTTATTTCCAGCTGTTTTTTGTACAGACAGCACTGCACTGAATAACCTTATTTATATGTCCTACTTGTGTAGGTGAAACTGGAGAGGAAATTCTCAGAAGTGTAAATACACTGGAGTAACTCCATGCAAGTTGAGTGAGTCACTTAGCACTCTCACCAGTAATATGGGAGCTCAGTCTTCTAAGTATGTCAGGTTCTTGACGTTTCCAGTTTAGATGTTAAAAACATGATTATTTTCAAGAACTAACTTACATTCCTTTGTTCGTTTACAAAGCACTTGGATAGATTTCATGAGATCCTTACAATGGTGGTGAGCACGGTTTTTGTTTAATTTTAAGAATTGTAAGTAGATTTCTTCGTGCACCACTGCGTTGTGCAAAAATTTTCGACTGTCTTTAATCTTTTGGCATTTGAAAAAGACATTTTGGGAGTTCTGGAATGACTTCATCTTTGACTATTTGCCAAGGAAGCAGGCAAAAGCCACCCGCTTTTAGTTTTGAGTATGGTGGGGAAAGAGAGGCAAGTGGTCAGATGTGTTTCAAAAAGGTGGGATTTTGGGTAGTTGGAGGAAGACCCAAGGGAAGATGGGCTGTTGGGTTCCAGTCCCCATAGCATGGGGAGACAGTAAGGAGACATCCATGCCAGTGGCCTGCTGCAGTGCGAGGTAGGACAGAAAAAGGGAAAGGCAGATGGTTTTAGTTAAAGGGAAAGCGGGAAATGAACCTGACTGAGCACTCTTGAGACATCTGCATCACCAACAAGATCTGAAATCGACCTGGGTCAGTATCAGTTTTTATCCAATGAATACATCACACGCAGCGTTCACAACTAAAGTATTACTTTTGGTAGATTGGATTATCTTTTAGAAATGTTCACTCTCTCCTCTTTGACCTGCATGAGCGGGGGATACTCCCTGCCCGTTGACTTTGCGTTTGCCCTTGTTTTCGCGAATAAAATGTTAACAGACGAGGCCCAAAGTTCTGAAAAGCACTGACCTGCTGATCAGGCGTGCTCTCTAGTAGTTCTGTGCTGCCGTAGGAAGAGCTTCCCTCCAGGGCTGCTGCTGCCCCTTCAACCCGGGTTTCAGAATGAACACAAGTGGAACAGAGCTGCCTCGGCCAACCCGCACCTGCGCCTGAAGGAGTCACCGTAGCCAAATGGTGCCCAGTAGCTCAGATTTTGTTACACCTCAGCTCAGTGATTCAACTTTAAAAGATTCATAATGAAAAACAGCAGTCTTCTGACTCAGGCTTTCCTACCCCTCAGCCCTGCTTTCCAGAGGCAAATATTTTCAACTCCTTAAATTATTTCCTGTAGTTCTGTGAATACAGTGGACCCTCGAACAACATACACTTGAACTGCGTGCGTCTGCTTGTGCTCGGATTTTTTTCAATGGACGCAGTTCAGTACTCTAAATATTTTCTCTAATGATTTAACATTTTGTATTCTCTAGGTTTATCACAAGGCTACAGTATATATAAAATGTAACAAACAAAA
Organism: Neofelis nebulosa; assembly: GCF_028018385.1. Taxonomy (NCBI): domain Eukaryota; kingdom Metazoa; phylum Chordata; class Mammalia; order Carnivora; family Felidae; genus Neofelis; species Neofelis nebulosa. The sequence goes on from NC_080783.1 coordinate 216,930,673, forward strand.
TATGTTAACTGTTATCAGGTTTCCCCCACCAACTGTAGACTATTAACAGTTAAAGTCTTGGGGCACCCGGGTGGCTCAGCGGGTTAAGCGTCCGACTTCGGCTCAGGTCGAGATCTCGCAGTCCGTGAATTTGAGCCCCGCATCGGGCTCTGTGCTGACAGCTCAGAGACTGGAGCCTATTTCAGATTCTGTGTCTCCCTCTCTCTGACCCTCCCCCGTTCATGCTCTGTCTCTCTCTGTCTCAAAAATAAATAAACGTTAAAAAAAAGTTTTTTTAAAAAAAGGAATTGTTAAAAAAAAAAAAAAACAACAGTTAAGTCTTCCCCGGAGTCAAAAGTTACATGTGGATTTCTGACTGCCTAAGGGGACAGGGGGTGTCAGTGCCCCTAACCCTTGTATTATTCCGAGAGCCAACTGTTTTTCTAAATAGTACTCTAATACTGTTGTTTCTCCTTCTTGGTTTTAGACATTGTATATTGACTTCCTGGAAAACATACTTTCCATTTCACAGATGCAGAGGTTGAGGGTCCGGAGGGGTGAAATGACTGTAAAAGGTCCTGCAGAACCTTGGTTAAATTCTCATACCAAATTTCACACTCTGCCACCATAAACTCTTATCAGTATTAGTAGGTCCACAACACTCATGACACTCTCTTAACTTTCTAGTTCATACCTATTTCTCATCACACATTTGCAGAATAAAACAAAAAAAAATTAAACCATTCACAAAAAAATAATTGCTCTATTACTGGTAGCGAAGAGGCCTCCTAATTAAGTCCTTTATTTCCGGGCAGAAAAACCTCATTCTCTTCACTTCTTTTATTCAATATTTGACAAGTCTTTATGCATAAATACCAACTAAAGGACTGGCTGTTTTCAAGGAGCTTAAAATCAGTTTCAACTTCTAGCAGTTGCAACATTTAATTAAAAGATATTGTTCCGCCTTGCTGAGCTCAAAATCCAACAATGGAGAAATGATGTTGATAATGTTAGTGACGGAGTTCAGGACATGCTATCTCCAGATATGTCACGTTGGCACATTATTTTGACTTAAAGGCATTTTGTTTGTTTTTTTAATTTTTTTTTTAACTTTATTTCTTTTGAGACGGGGAGAAAGCATTTGAGCACAGGTCGGGGAGGGGCAGAGAGTGGGAGAGAGAATTCCAAGCAGGCTCCACAGTGTCAGTTTAAGCCCACAAACTGTGAGACCATGACATGAGCCAAAGTCAAGAGTCGGACGCTTAACTGACTGAGCCACCCAGGCACCCCGAGTTACAGGCATTTGTTTAAACAACAGGTGCAAGAAAGGTGCTCAGCTTCCCATTTTTTCTTCCTGAAAGCGGAAGGTGAAATCCCAGCACCAGGAGGAAAGAAACCTCATCAGAGAGGAACTTGAGTCTGGAAGAATTTTCACACAGAGACCTTAAAATAACTCTTCCTTGAGCCTTCCCTGTTTTCTTTTAGTTGCTCTGCCACAATAGCCACAATTGTTCAACCCCATATGTAAACATTTAGCTTTTGTCCCTTCTTTGTGTCATTTTCTCATGAAAGCCCCTGGGTCATGTAACACACTAAATAAGTTTGTGTACTTTTGTCCTGTTAACCTTTTTTTGTGAATTTAGTTCTCAGGCTCTGCCAGAGAGCCTAAGGAGGCAAAACTTTCGCCTGCCCAACGTTAACAGGCCACCAGTGGCCATTCTGATCCTAATTCCAAAAAACAACTCTCCCCCAAATTAGCCTGATCACCATAAATAGCAAAGAAACTGCTGCCAGGTTATTTTTTCATGCCTCACTTATATTTCGCATCTCATCTCAGTAAAAGACTCATTTTCTATTAATGTGAATGTATCTTTTATGTCACTGATAGTACCTATTTAGCATTTTGTCTTTTGTTTACTTATTATCTGTCTTCCTCTAATCCTGTGAACTCAGTAGGACCTTCCTGTCTCGGTCCATAGCATCTATCACAGTCCCTGGCACACAGCCGGTGCTCAATACTTGCTAAGCATTATCTTAACTTCACCTAGATGTTCCTCGCTTTGACTATCGCCGTAGGCTAACACTTTGTAATACAACACTACAGTTAACAACGTGGCTCCAACCAATTTCTTATCCCTATTTTAATCTTCGTCTCCACGTCTAATTCATTTCACCGCACAGCGAACAGGAACTTTTATGTACAGTGGATAAGGTAACTTTCTTTCCATACGTTTCCTGGGTTCACTAAAAAGGGCGAGGGCGCTAAACTGGAGTTATTGGGTGGAAGGAAGCCATTTGCGGAATTCAACGAATGTATTTTTCAACATCCACTGAAGGATGGTCCGGGGCAAGCTCCGGAGACGTCCGGCAGAAACGGCGAATTTCCCCTCCGAGCCCCCGAAAGGTTAGGTCGGCGAAACAGGAGAAGAGTGGGCGAGTCCTGACATTTGAGGCAGCGCTGGCGCAAGGGGGAAATTCTGACACCGAGGCCTGTGAGGGGCCCGGGGGGTGGCTTCGCCTCTGCTCCCCCCCGGTGTGAAAGCCCCCCGAGCGTGGGCCACCCGGCACCCATCCCACTGCCCGCCAGGAGCCGGAGGTCAGCGGCCCAGCCGCTGTGACGTCAGGCCCGCGGCCGGCGCCCGGGATTGGTCGGGCCGCGCCGCAGTGGGCGGGGCGCTGCGCGAGGGGGCGGGGCGGTCGGCCGTGTCCGAGGTCCGGGTCGCGCGTCCCGTTGCCTGTGGGCGGGCGGAAGTATCTGAGCGACCCTCCGGACACGGTGGGGTCACCGTCGCACCCTTGCGACACCGCGAACTTCCGGGGAAGGTTGCGGTCCGCGTAGGCGAGGCAGGAAGTTCACCCTCCCCCCCTCCTCAGCTCAGATTGGTTCCGGTGGCGGACGCCAGCGGGCGCGCGGGGTCACAGAGGGCTCCGCGGTGGCTTTGGGGGAGCATCTGCGGAGCCCGGCGTCGGAATCGAGGCTGTGCCGCGCTCGCCTCGTTTGCTCTCACGTCTCTCCGGGTCTTGGTGGGAAACACTGCTCTGCTCTTAACTGGCCATGTTACTGCTGGAAGAGACAGTAGGGTCTGATTGGGGCTTCAGTACTGGGTTATCAAAAGCGTTCAAACACCCCCCGTTTGTAAGACGTGAATAGGAATGCCCGCCCTTAGTTTGGTGAGGACCTAGTGAGATCTCACGTAAAAAAAGAGCTCAGAGGAATTGAAACGTGGCTGGTCCCTGCGGCGGTGCTTTAGTCCTGTTCTGCTGCAGTGTTTGCAGATTCCAGTGATCTTGGGATCACGGTGATCCGGGAGCCACGCCGACGTTTCTCTCACTGGTCAAAGTGATCAGCTACTCCTCCCAGCAGTACACGTGTGAATCTAGCAGAACCTTCTGACTCCTTGCTCCTGCCCTTTGACTGTATCCTGTATCCCTTTCTTTTCTCTAGCCCACTTAGTGCACCTGGGGGCCCCCACGGTGAAAACATTTCGGCAAGCTTTGGCACGCCCGCGTAGTGCTGTGGATCCGCTGGCTTCGGCCGTGCACGCCCATGTAGGAGATGACAATCAATAGAAGGTATGCTCATGCGTTCAAATCCCTCCACACCGGGGTTCAGACAGCTTCCAAATCTTTCACGTTCTTACCTTACTCTCCCTCATTCATTTTTTCTGTTCCTTGAACATGCGCTGTACTTTACCTCCTCCATGCTTTGGCATAAAGCAGTTCCCTCTAACTGGAATGCCATCTGCTTCCCACGCCAGCCTTTCAAGCCCTTCTCCATCCTGCAAAACCCCGTTCCCTTGTCAAGCGCTCCAGGAGAAGGTATATTCCCACAGCACTTTGTCCTCCTATTACAGAATCTGTAAGGCTGTACGGCCTTATCTTCCTTATGGGTATAAACGCCTTCCTCCCTCTCTAGGCTGTGAAGGCTGTTGGGATGGTGTCCTATCTAGATATGCCTCGCAAGGCAGCAAAATTCACTCACGAAGCATCTATTGAGTGCCTGTCCTGTGCCCAGCACTGCTCTGGGTGTCTGGGACGCAGCCGTGAAAAAAACACCTCCCCTATGATAGAGCTGATGTCCATGAGAGTGCGAGAAGACAGATAGTCAGCAATTGCATGGATGACTGTGGGTGCCAGGTGGCGATATGTGCTAGGAAGGCAA